>NC_142269.1:4681380-5892759 GCF_052056855.1 Sturnus vulgaris | reverse complement strand
CTAGCAGAGATAATTCCTGGGATCACTGCTACTTTTAATTTTATTTACTTTCTATTTTTATTTTATTTTATTAGTTGTCCCATGCTGTAAATATGACTTGTATGAGCTGGGCTTGTTGAGACCAGAGGAGAGAAGATGTAGAGGGAGATCTACCAGAAACATTCCAAAACCTGAGAGGAATGTGATGGAGAAGACAGAGCCAGGCTTTTCACACAGGTGCCTGGCAGGAATGAGAGACAACAGGTATAAACTAAAATAAGGGAAGTTTGGATTGGATTGAAGGAAAACATTTCCATCATGAGGACAGTTAAGCAGTGGAAAAGCTTGCCCAGCAAGGCTGTGCAGTTGGTTTTTTTTTCTTAGAGGTTTCCAAACTATATTGGGAAAAGCCCAGAGTAACCAGGTCTGATCTCCTAGCTCACCATACTTTCACAGAAGGCTGGGCCACAAACTTCCTGAAGTTCCTTCCAATCTGAACAATTCTATAATATTAAAAAAATGAATTTTTTGCACTTTCTGCCCTACCTATCAGCTTATTGAAATCACAATATAATGGGTCTTCTTACTTATTTCCAATGCCTGTCACCTGCCATCTACAAACTTTCTGTTACAATTTTGTTTGCTTTCAGCTTATTCTAAGCTGTTAGCAAGTACAGCCTAAAGAACAGGTGCCTGCTGGTTCCCACCCAAATCTCACTGCCTCCGTGGCTATCATGCTTCACAATCGTATTTTTAAAATTATTGTTACCACATGTTGAAAACAGGCTATGATGATTTTACATTCCTCTACTTTCTGAATCAAAATGTCCTTTACACACCAACACTGTCATGTTTATCAATGACATATGTAGTCACATCAAGAGAAGGTACAAATATGTACTGTGACTGAGTCCTATAAAATCAAAACTGATTGCCATACTTGTGGCTGCTGCCTTAGGCACACTAGAAAGCTCCAGGAATCAACAGGCAGAAAAATACAGTTCACTGTGACATTAAAAAGTCCAGGACCTGAAACTGTACATTTTCAGCAGCTAGTTCCAAAGAGATTTTTTTTCTATTTCCTGCCCCAGGATTTTGCTTTTTCCAGCTTCTGTAGCACTCAATGTAAACTAGAAAGACTTGGGTTTTTGCTGAAACACACACCATTAGTCTTGTAACTGTTTTCCAAACTCTCCACAACTCAGCCCAAAAAGAGCCTCAGACTTTTGCATGGTATCACTTTGCCATGCACAGCCCCTGGACCCATAGAAAAGCCAGCCCGGAGTGGCAGCACCACTGCAGTCCACTGAGTGTATCAGTGTCACACTGACAGGAAATGCTGCTCTGACAAACCAGGTGAGTGTACTGTACAAAGGTAAATCCTCAGAGCTCCATTGGTGTGAGCAAAACAGCACATTCATTACTAAATACATCTCCTAGCTCAAGCCCAAAAATGGGATGTGCTCCTTCACATTCCTTCACTGTGACACCGGTACAAAAGAAAATTCTGGCTGCCTGATCAGGTGCAGAAGTGTAGCAAGGTCAGCTGCTAGCAGCACTGCAGGGAAGGACAGAGGCCAGAGCTCAAACCACAGCAAGGATTTGCTGAAGACAGAAAGAAAATCCTGGCACATTCACCCCAAGTTTACAGGACACACAGAGCTACTTCAAAGCAGCTGATGGAAATTCAAGGGCAATCTGAGCAGCCACCACTGGCTGGTGTGTCCAGTTCAGTGACAAGGATTTACAGAAAGATTCCCAACTTTCTGGGAACTAATACCACACCTTTCAATGTGGACTGAGGGGGCAGCTCCTGCACATTCAATTTTAAATCTTCTTCTGTTCACAGCTTGTGTTTGTCAAAGGTCGCAAAGCAGCTTGAAGACAACACATGGGCATGACGATCACACAAAGAAAAAATCAAGAATTGCTCACTGATTCATTGTCTGGCCTACAAAACAACTATCCTAAGACACAATGGTCATGCAGGTCCATCAAATGTCCTTCAGTTTTCTGTCCCAGTCATCTGCATACCAGCATTGTGTAGCAATAGAATTGTCAGCAAAAAGGACATCAGGTTGTATATTCGGTGTCTTATTTCAAAAGAAAATGAGTTGCCATCTCTGTAAAAACACAATGTGACCCCACTTTTATTCCACTTTGATCTGCATTCCATTTTGAATGATAGAATGAAATACTTCAGAGGAGATTTCTGCTAGAAAGCAACAAAAACCATGGTTCAGCTGGCTTTCCAATTCCTACAAAAACTGCTCCAGTGTAACTCTTCACAGCTTGTTCCCTATATATATACACATAACTTCTTTTTAAATCTTAGCAGATTCTCCATTTTAAGTGCTATTCTGTAGCATGAAAAATTAACAGCTCAGTCTAGCATTCAGCACAGAACAGAAGGAAAACAGCCTTTCATATTTACCACTGCCACGTCACCTACTGCTTCATGCTTGTTTAGGCAGATTATCAAAAAGGCCAGAGAGAATTACCAGAGTACAGAACATTTATACAGTCAAATATGATATCCTGAAATTAATGTCATCACTGGGATCCAGCTTTTGACAGCTGAGGAGCTTTGGACAGAGCTCCTCACCAACTATGCTCCCCTGACAAGTCATAGCTGCTGTGAGATGCTACATTGCTTAGTCCCATTGCTTAGTCTTGGGCTTAACTCCAGCCCAATTTATCTTCTGGACTTTCATGACTGCCATACTCTTCTGTTCTGATTTTTTTTTTTTTAATCTTTTTTTTGTTGTTGTTACGATCCCTCTGAAATGCTGTGAGGGCACCAGCTGGAGCACTGGGATAAGGGACTGCAAGTTAAAGCTCACCAGGTTTCCCCAGGAGGAAGAGGAGGTCAAGGTTGATCTTTATCCTATTTAATACCAGCACAGATCAATTCTTTATTCCCAGCCATCACCTGCTAAGCAGCATGGCTCAGTACCCGTCCCTGCAGCTGTCCTGATCCCGACACATCCATCCATCCATCCTGACCACGCTGGGTTTCTGCCAGCCCCCCAGTCCACTGCACCACCCCTGGCAGGTCCCTGATGAGGTGAGTCCCCCCAGGCCTGCCTGGCTGTCCCATGGCTCCTGCTGCAGACAGCTCCACCAAAGCCTTGCCCAGTCCTGCACCCGGCCCGGTCACATCCTCTCACAGCATGCCAGGGGACAGCACGGCTGCCCGGGGCCACACAGGGAAAACGCCAGGCTACCTCCTGCCCTCTGTGCCCAGCCCTGCACCCGGCACCACCCAATGCTCTGTGCCACCCACTGTCCTGTGCCACCCACTGTCCTATGCCACCCTGTGTCCTGTGCCACCCACTGCCCTGTGCCACACTGTGTCCTGCGCCACCCACGGTCCTGTGCCACCCACGGTCCTGTGCCACCCTGTCTGTGCCACCCAGTGCCCTGTGCCACCCACTGCCCTGTGCCACCCCGTGTGGCGGCAGGCCGTACCTTAATGAGCTTGCAGCGGATCTGGGCAGACACCATGTGGCTGTTGCGGAGGTTGCCCACGCGGAACATGAGGCAGAGCTTGGCATCCCGCTGCGAGATGACGGCGGCACGGCTGAACATGAGAGTCTCGGCTCGCTTCTTGGGCTGGGACATCTTGATGAACATGCAGCCGATGAGGAACGCATCGACCACGGAGCCCAGCAGCGACTGGAAGAGGAAGAGCACGATGCCCTCGGGGCAGCGCTCCGTGATGTAGCGGTGCCCGTAGCCGATGGTGGCCTCGGTCTCGACGAAGAAGAGGAAGGCGGAGGGGAAGTTGTACACGTTGGCCACACACGGGCTGTACGAGTCCCCGTGCGCCTGGTGCAGGTCACCCCGCAGGTACGCGATGCCCCACCACATGGAGGCCATCACCAGCCAGGCCACCGTGTAGGTCAGCAGGAAGATGAGCAGGTTCCAGCGCCACTTGAGGTCCACCAGCGTGGTGAAGAAGTCGGAGAGGTAGCGGCTGCTCTCGCCGCCCAGGTTGCCGTGCTGCACGTTGCAGCGCCCGTTCTTGTCCACGAAGCGCTGCCGCTCTCTGCGGGCGCTGCAGCGAGCGAGGCCCACGGCCTGGTACTCGTCCCCAAACTTCCTGCGCACGGCTGACATCGCCGCCCGTGCCGAGGGGCTCCGCGGGCACGCCGGGGATGCGGAGGGGCTGGAGGCTGAGCGCGCCTCGCTGCCTGAGCGCAGCAGCCGCCGCGACTCCGGGAGCACCGGGACACCCGCGGAGCCGGAGCTGGAGCCGGAGCGGCGATGCCAGCGCTGCCCGATCGCCAGCAGGGCTGGGGAAGGGCCGGAACAACCGCGGCCTGAGCGGGCAGAGACGGTGACAGGACCGCACCGCCGGCGGGGAGAGCCGGGATGGGGCGGGCTGGGCTGGGCTGGGCTGGGCTGGGCTGGGCTGGGGCGGGGTGAGAGAGGCTGGGCTGGGGCGGGGAGAGCCGGGTTGGGGCGGGGCTGGGAGAGCCGGGCTGGGCTGGGGCGGGGAGAACCGGGCTGAGTGGAACCAGGCTGGGTGGGTCCAGCCGGGGGTCCGGGGCGGCTCCAGCCGGGGTTCGGGGCGGCCCCAGCCCGGGTTCGGGGCGGTTCCAGCCCGGGTTCGGGGCGGTTCCAGCCCGGTCTCGGGGCGGTTCCAGCCCGGTCTCGGGGCGGCTCCAGCGCCGGGCGTGTCTGGCCGAGCCCCGCGGGGTTGGGCGGTCAGGGTGGCGGGGCCCGGGGGGACACAGCGGCGGGTCCGGGGGTGGATCCCAGGGGATTTTTGCTGCCAGCCGTGTGCCAGCAGCGGCCTCGTTCGGCCTCGGGGACCCTCGGGATCCCCGTGCACAGCTCGGTTCCCCCAAGGCCCGGTGCCCAGTTCGGCTGCCCTGGTGACAGTGACAATGGGCGCGGCACCGAGCCCTCCGCTGACAGGAGGAATTTGAAAGGGGAAATCGCTAGGCAGGTCATCTCTTACACAAAGAAATGCAAAGAGGCTAATCCTCAGTCCGCATTTCAAGTAAAATAAGTATTCCAAGTAAACCATAGCCTTTACCATAGTAAAGCCTGGTCCATAGGATTTAGACTGTGATAATGTCCAGGTATTCCTGCTTAACACAGAGAAGTTGTTCCAAAGACCCTTCCCTAGAAGCTTAAGCGACTACAGTGCAGCTCTCCTGGTTTTGGTGGACATATTAAATCAGCAATGTGAAATTTTAAAGGCATCACAAACTCAAAAATAGGGCTATGCTGCTGATTTTCCCCTCCACCGCATTTATTATTTTTAATGTCTCTCAAAAATAATTAGTATTCTAATTCTCAGCTGTAGATGAACAGTATTATCATTCAGGTCAGTCATTTCAACCCCTGATTTTCAGCAGAGCACTGTCATTACAAAACTGTAGCCTGCAGTTACTGGGATTTTAGAAGATGAGTCTGCAATAGATGGCAACCATGTTTTGCTTCAGTCCTAGACTGGGAACTGAACAAAGTATTCATCTGCCTGAAGTTTAATTTCAGTATTTTCAAGCATTTTTAAATACATATGGAGAGGGTAATATTTTTGGGTTTATTTGCTGTCAGTAGCATAAATCTCAGTTTAACTACGCTCCTTTCAGATAAACTGAACAAAGTTGATGGACTTTACTGAGGGATTAAGGGTTATATTCATAAAAGGCCATGGGTACCAAAGCTAAAACTTGAATCTTTAAACTCCTGCACAGCTCCCTGCCTGAAGTGGAGGTTTTCCTGTTTTTGAGGAATGCTCCTGCACTTTTCCTTGCTCTCACTGCAATCTGTACTTTCTGTGGTCACTCAGACCTGCTGGCACAGTGTCAGTTTTACACAGAATGGAAGATGGAACAGGAGTGCTGTGTTTCTTCCATGAGCTCAGCCGGGGCAGAAATGTACTGCTTGAATTCCTGTCAAATCTTCAGCTTGCTAGAGAAGTATGTGGATCAGGAAAATTCCTGCTTGCCCTGTACAGATCTAGCCCACCTTAGCAAATCCAAGCTTTAATATGTTCAGTATGAATTTCTGCCCTCACAGGTAGTATATTACTGAAGTCTGCAGTGGTGAAGCTGCATTTCAAAACAGCAGGAGATCTGCTGCAAACAAGTTGTTGATTTGTGTCTCAAGCATTGGCAAGGGTAGTTAGTACCTACGAGTTCCAGTCAGTAGTTTTCATTTGTCAAAAAAAAACCTACAGAATTTTCTTATGTTAAAACTTACTTCACAAGCAGGGAGAAACTTCAAGTCTTTCAAGGCTAGACTAGACATAAAAATAAATAATTTTACAAATAAAAATAAAAATAAAAGTTTCTACAAATGACTGTTCACAAACAAGATAACTCTGACTGCATTTTCCAAATAATTTTGATTCTTTGAACAGATCTTGATGGCACTCATAATGTTGTGATTTACTAAGCAGTGATGCACAATACAATCAGACCACCTGCCAACTGATGGCAGACCCTGTCCCTGAACTCCTATCAGTGCCCCTTTCAGGTAACTCCCATAATTTATGTACAGAGTGTGATGTTCTGTGGTGTGGAACATCCTTTGGCCAGTTCAGGTCACCTGTTCTGGCTGTTCTCCCACTCAGCTTTTGTGTGCACCTCCTCAGTGGCAGAGAATGAGACACAAAAAGTTCTTGACTTAGATAAACACTGCTTAGCAACAACCAAAACCATCAGTGTGTTATCAACATTGTCCTCATACTGATTCCAAAACACAGCCCTGTGCCAGCTACTAAATTAACTCTATCCCAGCCAAAACCAGGACACTTGGGAAAAGACCTTATCCATAACTAAAGTGGGTATGTTGGAGGTAAAATCTACAGACTCCATAGCACCATTTCAATCTGATTCAGCTGCTGTTGAAAATAGCAAAATAACCACTAGAACCTCTTCTTCTCTTCTCTTCTCTTCTCTTCTCTTCTCTTCTCTTCTCTTCTCTTCTCTTCTCTTCTCTCCTGAATTTTGGATCTTTTTCAGCCTGATGCTAGAGTGGGAAAACATAATCATAAGGTTCAGAGATTTTTATCTCCTAGATTTTAGGCAGAGTTTCTTTCACTTCATTATTTTATTAAGAGCAGACACAAGACCTGTTTTTACCTGGGAAATATTTGTGTACTTTCTGCTTGCAAGGGTAGTTGTCATGAGAAAGAGCAGTCTCTGAAAGGGCAACACATTCACCTACAATATTTTATGTTCTCCGTTTTATAAGAAGACAGAGTTATTCTGCATGAGTGACAGATCACAAAAACAGTACCTCAATTTCAAGAAGGTTTTTAAAATAACCCTCCAACTGCAACGCAATGGAAATGGTCTACAGTGTTACAGGTCTGCATTTACATTCAGTGATGCCGTCAGAACACAGGAGTGTAAGTTTGAATCTCTAAGTGCACAGAACTGGGTGTTAACGGCTTTGAAATGGGTCATTAATGTCTCAGGTGACTTTGGGCAGCAGGTTTGGCTCCCGAGATAGACAAGGGTCTGCAAAAGGCGGAGTTTCTGAACTTTGGGGTAAAATGCCAGGTTTAAGAGGGGATATCTGGCAGGTGGTTCGGGAAGGCTGCACCTTCGGGGTACCTCAGCAATGGGGAAAGGAAGAGGGAACGTGAGGCTGAGAGTTTGGGGTTAAAGGGAGGCTGAGCCCTCGGGAACCCCGAGAGAGAAAACCCCGCGGGCGTGCGCCCTGATGGCCTCTCTCCCTTTATTCGAATAAAGTTGAAGGACTGCTCTGTCTCCTTTTTGGACATAAACCTCTGACGTTCTGGATTTTCCTGACAGTTCCCAAGGGTGACTTCATCAAGCGGCCTGTGGAGGCCGGGCCGAGGCAGCGGCCAGGCCCGCCCGGCGCCGCCGGCAAAGCCGCGTCGGGAGCCGCCAGCTCTGGGGCCAAACCCGGCAGCGGAGCTGGCAGGCGCTAACGCTGACGGGGCGCTGTTCGATTTCACTGCGAACCGCTCTGCGGCACCATCCACCCGCTCAGCACAGCCCCACACAGCCCGGGCGGCCCGCCGGCCATGGCAGCTGAGGGGAAGGAGGCGGGGAGGGAGGCGGGCACAGAGCGGCTCTGAGGGCGCATGAGCGAGGTGCGCTGGAGGCTGCGGGAGCTCCGTGCCCGGCCGGGGCCGCCTCCAGCGCCGCAGGAGCCCAGCCCGGGCCGCTCCCGCAGGTAACGGCGGCGCGGGGCAGCGCTCGGCTCGGCCCGCGGCCGTGGCTGCACAGGCGGCCGGGCCGGCGCCATTTCGCGGCGCATCGGGCCGGGCTCGGCGCTGCCTTCGAGGCGCGGCCCGGCGGGAGGGAGCCCGCGGGGCTGCCGGGTGTGCCCGGGGGTCTCGCTCCGAGCTGAGGGCTCCAGGCCGTCCCTGGTGGATGTGGGCCCGGGGTGTGCTCGCCGAGCGCGGCCTCGGAACAGGTCAGGCAGGGCCGTCTCGCTGCTGTGCGGGAGCGCCGGTCCGCAGCAGCCCGGAGCTGTGAGGAGGTCTGGGCCCGCAGCTATCGCCTCCGGCACAGTCACGGCGGGCCGGGCTCGCTGGAGCTCACATAAAGCGCTCTCCGGGCCGGGACAGCCGTGCCGGGGTTGCCGGAGCTCTGCCCGTGCGGTTCGGGCGGGCCCCACATCCGAGGCTGCCCCGCTGAGCCCGGAGCTGCCCCCGGGCCTGGGGCTCGGGAGAATTGTCCGGCCCCGCCGTGCCGGCAGGGAACCATGGGCGGTTTTGTCTCTGCTTCACTCAGCCACCAGAGCGGTGTCTTTCTCCGTGCTAGAGTAGGAACCGTGCCCCGCGGTTTAGACAGGAGCTGAAATCTTGTGTGGCCGTCAGCTCGCACCTATGGCCCGATGAGCATAGTGATGGAGCTTCTGACCTAGGGCGAGGTAAAATGTTAAACTGCAGTTGCTTTCTGAAAGCAGCTACAGCTTTGAATGATACAATCTGGATTAAGGAGCTTTATGTTGTCTCAGGCTGTGAATCACAATGGGTTTATTCTGCAAGTTAATGGGGATATTCCAGGTCATATTATGCTTCTGTTTTATCTCCTGCTTTGATCCCATGGCGAGCATCAGTTCAGTTTATTTAGCCCTTTCCAAATATTAACAGCCCTTTTTCTAGGTAAGAAAGGTGCTTCAGGCATCCAGTCTTGGGAGCAGCTGGGCAGGGATGTGTGTGAAAAATGAATTAAGATTTAGGTAGATATTTTTAAAGAGGAAAAGTGTATTTGAGTCTATTGGTACTAAAATGATGAGAAGACAGATTTATGGTTTTGAGACCCATCTTGCAAAATATCAAATGCTGGGGCTGATTTTAATACCTCTGAGAGCCAGCCCTGGGTATGGAATGATTTTCATCCTTTGGAGTGTTCATTCCAGGCAGTTCTGTGTAATGGGATTTTTACAGAGCATGGAAGATGCCTCTAGGGGAAGTCTCCATTTTGATTGCTGTACCTAACTCGACAAATTCTGATGCTCCTGAGTTTTCTGTCAGGTTTTTAAGATGCTGAAATGTGTGTTTTCCAGATTCCTGTGTGGGCTGTTTTTTTCACTGAGAATCAGGAAAATAACTCGGCTTTTTGTGGGTTTTGGTGCTAAATAGGTTAGACTGTAGGAAGCACACATTGTTGCAAAGATGAAGCGTGCAATTAAAGTTCCCTTTCTTAATAATTTGAGAAGATTGAAATATGTGTCAAATGAAATGCCACAGTCAAGGAACCAAAGCAGTTCAATGAATTGCCTATAAATTTCTTTTGGCACAAAGTGAGTGTTTGTGAGTGAAATGTTTTATTTCTTCCAAGCAATAGGCAGTAAGAGTGTTTAAATAAAGGTATAGTATATATAAAGCACTGGAGTACAATCCATGGATTAGAGTGAAATATCAACACTCAGTTCATTTACTTAGAGAACTCCAGTTATGTTTTGATGCCCAGATGGATTAATTAATTGTAGTGGTGGAAAATGCAGGGTGACTGTTGAGCTTAGTATTTCACTGTGTTGTAGAGAAACTCAAGAATCTAGAAAATTCTAAATAAGTAAATGCTAATTTGCCATGCAGTACTATGGTATTTTCAGGCAGCTAGTCAAGAAAATTTGAATTGGAAGGTCGTCATACTTGTTTTATACAATCAAAATATCAGAGACTTATCTACAAAAAGAAACACAAGGAGCATCCTTTTTTGTGTTCAGCAAAGAGTTGGAGTATGTGTGCTGTTATGGAAGTTTATTTTTATGCAAATATTAGTCCAATGAATTTTATAAGCGTGAACAAGATTTTAAGTGCCCTGAACCACAATGTTTCATCTAGGACTGGCAGTTACATGCTTAGATTCAGTTTTACTTTTTTTTAATTACAAAAAAATTGCTTTGGAGTAATTTGCTCTCAGTGATGGGAGAAATCTGCAAGAGAAATATCTAAAGCAGTTTCTGAGCAGTGGAAGTAGCTTTATTTTTTATAGCATCCTTAGTACCTGTGACAAGTACCTGTACCAGGGTGACAGTCCTGGCAGCTTTAAGGAGCTGCCTGTAGCTGTAGCATTCAGCAGAACCCCAGGGATGTGCACATTTCTTTGGGAAATGCTTTTAGGAAGGCCCAGAACATGTTGTGATGTGGCACCATCCTGCATGCTCTATTTGTGCATGGGATATTTTCCAGTGCTTTTAAACATCCCTTCTCTGCTCTTTTTTCAGACAGTTATTTAGACCTGTTAAAAATGAGAGATATTCTCTTTAGCCTCAGCTTTATCCATGATACAATATGCTTATTACATAACCTAGTATTTTTCATTTTGTTACTTGCATAATAACTGCAGAACTGTGCTTGATTCAGGTTAAACTGAAAACTTGAAAAATTGCTATTTTTACATGCCTGACATTTTGCTTGCATGCTTGGGCTTAGCTATTATGTTTGCTCATTTCAGGACTGCCTCTGAATTGCAATCCAGAAAGAAGAAACAATCCTGTTGGTTGCAGTGGAACATTTGTGTGTGAGAATAAGAGCAGAGCCATGCCAGTGCTTTCAGAAGACTCAGGTAACTCAGCTGCATGCTTTCAACAGAACACTGACTGAAATCTTACCACGGGGGTTTCACACATCAAATTAATTCAAATTGCAGTAAAATAGAATGGAATTAAGATAATTCAACTGAAGTTTTTTAGCAATTACCTGCAAGAAGGAAGGTGGAGTATAAAAGGTGAAAGTTAGTAAAGTTTGTCAGGAAACAATTTCCTAAGAGCCCTAGAGCCCCTGAATACATTGTGATAGACCTGAATACATTGTGATAGACCTGAATACATTGTGATAGACCTGAATATATTCTGATAGGCTTCTGTAGACAAAGTTGGACCTCTTAGTGTAACAGTGCCTTCTACACGTGGTTATTTAAGATCAACCCATATATATCTGCTCTTTGCTGTGCAATTTCTTAATATTTTCTGAAAAAATAAGATGGGGTTGATAAAGTTGGTTAATATTCTTCCTTTGAACTTAAAAAAAGTGGTTTTGTTCAAGGCTACTTAACAGCTTCTCCAGTTTGCTGCCCAGGGGGAAGTCATAGACACTAAATGATGCTTAGTGTTAAAGCAGAAGTGAGTTTGAGTCTTCTGGATCAAAATCCACTCCAAGGTTCATGGAGAGAATAGTCACAGGAATAGATTTGAATCCCCTCACCTTTTTTTTCCCTTTATTTTCATGCTTTGTTTTGATCTTGTCTTCCCAGACATGGTTCACCAGGAAAAATCTGGCATTTGTCTGGCCCTGTGTACTGCAAAATTGGGATATTGGTGATTTAAACACGTGTTAGAAAAGTAGCCATCAGCTTTGATTCCACAAAATGGAAATTTACACCTGTCCTTTCTTCCTCTGGTCAGGCCTGGCTTCTTACAGGTGCCTCAGGGGTAGAAAGGGCAGGATGACACTTGTAAGCAAAGTTGCTGGGGAAGTAGAGCTGCTGTCTGTGCAACAAAGGAGGTGGTTCAGTCATTCTGAGAGTTTGCTGTGGCACTAAAAATTCAAAGTTTGTAAGAGAGAAACAAAGGGTTCTGGAAACAAAGCATAATAAACATGAAGTGGGAAATGTGAAAGGTAATTAAAAAAATATTTATTTCTTTGTTAGCTTTTGCCTTAATATGATGTTGTGTTTGCCACTTCTGAAGGGAGTGTTGCAAAGTGAGTGGTGGATAAACACAAGATAAACATGAGTCTCTGTGCAGACTTGACCACCAGTGTGGTACCCAGGTAAATACAGTGACTGTTAAGTCTGCAGTGGAAGGTCCCATGAGAAATGCTGTGTACAATGTTTTTGTTCTGTCCTGAATCGAAATTTAGGATTGCATGAAACTTTGGCCCTTTTGACGTCTCAGCTAAGACCTGATTCAAATCATAAAGAGGAAATGGGATTCCTTAGGGATGTCTTCAGTGAAAGGAGTCTCAGCTACCTGATGAAGGTAAAAGTTTATATTTATTTATGTACATTCTCCTTACAGTTCACTTTTTCTCTGTTCCCTTGATTTATCAGCCATTTACTTTGCCAAACTTTTTTTTTAAGAATTCTGTACCAGCCAATGCGTACATGTGTTTAAGAACAAACATTAATGACATTTGACAATTAGCATATTTTGTTCAGAAATAAATTTTTCTGCTCTTCTTGCTGAAATGAAGATACAGTGCCCCATAGCTCAAAAATAGTGTGAAGTGGCTTAATTTTTTCCATTAGGCTCCTAAAGTCTTTACAGATTTTCTGACTGTCTGAAACTATCATGAGCAAAAAGAAAGCTAAAAGACTCCTAAACAAAACAAAAATAATCCTAACAGAGATTATTCTTCTGACATGTATTACATAAATTATGTTCCTTAAATAGAAAAATATTCCAGTGTAGGTATATTTAGAAAGTTTTCTATCTCTGTACAAATATCCCTGAATAATTTTTTTTCAGATTCATGAAAAACTCCGTCATTATGAAAGACAGAGTCCAACTCCTGTTTTACATAGTGCAGCAGGATTAGTTGAAGATGTGAGTAAAAATTCTTGTCTCATAATTTTCCTATTATTTATGCCTGTTTTTCTAACAAATCAAAGCTTTGCAATTGTACTATATGTGAACGTATTTCTCATCTTCCCCAGTTGTCTTTGTAACCTGTTGGCCATGATGAATCAAGGAAATGAGAGCTCAAAAACACCAAGCCATTAGGTGATGTCTAGTGAAGGTGGACACATTCAGGTAGAAGGAAAGGATGTTATTAATGGCCTTCCTAAGGGAGAGGCTGCAAAAAGCTTTCAGTGCTGTCTTGACAATAGGCTGTGCCAGCTGAGCATTCAGTCTTTTGTTCAGGCTGAAAACCATTAAAGCCAGGCAGCATTGCTGTGGACACAGCGTGGTTTGGGTTGGAGGGACCTTGAAAGGTGATCTCATCTAACCACCACAGGCAGGCTCACCTTTCCCAGATCAGATTGCTCACAGCCCTGTTTATCTTGATTTTGAGCATTTCCAGTGGTGGGGCATCCCAAACTTCTCTTGGCAGCCTTGTTTGCAGCATCTCACCACCTTCATCATAAAAAAATTCTCCCTTATTTCCAATCTAAATCTGCTCTCTTTCAATTGAAAGCTTCTGTCACTACAGGTCTTGGTAAAGAGCTTTTCTCTCTCTTATAAACCTCCTTTATGTAAAGTCTCCCCCAATCCCTCTCTTCTCCAGGCTGAGCAATCCCAACTGTCTCATCCTTTCCTCATAGGAGAGGTGTCCCAGCCCTCTGAGCATTTTCCTGATGCTCCTGTGCATGCCCTAGAGCTGCTTGTGCACTGGGGGCTCTGGAGCTGGACACTGCTCTGGATCAGGGGGTCCCATGAGAGCAGGAGGGAGAGTTTCACCTCCCCTGACCCGGGCTGGGCTTCTCCTCATGCAGGCTGGGACACAGTTCTCAGCTGCAGGCACACAAAGCCATCGTGTATTTGATGTTTCATCTACCAGGATCCTCAGGCCATTCTCCTAAGGGCTGCTCTCAGTCTGTTCACACAGCAGAGTTGTGTCTTGGATTTGTGTGTGCCTGTGAAGTGAACTTTACTCTGCATCTGCTGGTTTTTTACATGCACCTGTCTGTACCATAGTGTGGGAAGGGGCAGTGGAAGGTTTGGGAGCTGGAATATTTATTTCCCTTTTCAAAGGCAGGAGACCCCAGTGCCCCACCTGAACATGCAGCACTCCCTTTACCTGCTCCCACACACACTGTTCCACCTCCACAAAAGTTTCAGCATTGCTACCTGTCAAGTCATACAAAATTTCCATCTTCAGATTAGCAGAGAAGTTTTTAATAGAGCTATATGACTTCCCTGTTCAGAACCCTTAACAGAGTGAGGAAATCTCTTTTTCCCTCAACCCATTTTCCTTTCCTTGTCTCTCCTCCCACCCAATCAGCCCAGTGCAGAAGTGCTTCCTTTATTTCTCTGATCTTTTGTTTAAAATGCCTGAGACTCTGGGGCATATTTTGGTGTCCAGGTTTTGCAGGGGAAAAGGGAAGTTATGTTGCATGTTCCACACAGGTAAGGTTCCACTGCAGAAAAGTTTAAAGTCTTTTCTTATATAATAAAAGCACAAGAGTGTTGTTTCAGGTATCATTTGTGTATTCCATGTAGAATTTAAAATTTCAGAACTCACTTCTGAAACTATATAGATGGAATAACTCTTAAAATGTATGTTTAGGGATTGTGATTCTGATTCCTAATGCTGTCTTCTGTACTGTCTAACGAAAATAGCTGCAGAAACTTCGGTTTTGTTCATGTTTCATGCACTATGGACTGGAATCAGTTTTGATGTGTGATAGATGTTGGCAAACACTCAACAGAAATGTAAATACATGATTTTGTTTGGTGGACTCCTTTCATTTTGAGGTTGTAAATTTTTATTTTAAAGGTAATAGAAGAGTTGCAGACAGCACCAGTGAATAATGAAGAAAAAGAGCTGCTTCAGCTGTTGTCAACACCACATCTCAGGGTAAAAACCACATTGGGGACCTTAAGGAGATGCCTTTGCAGAATTGTAATAGAACATTTTGTACCAGAAAAGTGAAATAGAATCCTCCCTAGCAGAAAGGAAGAACATTCTCCAAACTTCCATTGGGATTTCCTGCACAGACTTTAGGATGTGAAGGCAATTGAAAAAAGACAACTTTCCTGCATAAGGCACCATGCTGTTCTCCATTCTTCCCTTACTGTTTTCTGAGAGACCAAAAAAGAAAAGGAGAAGATACCTTCTTGCTTTTCATAGTCCACTTTTTTTTTTCTTAGGCTGAGCTTTGTTGTTGCATGGATTTATTTAAAATAAATTCACATATACCAGTATATAGTTTACATGATGGGTAAGGTAATTGCTAAATCTTTTTTTTGAAGGATTTGAGTTGAGGGTAGAAAGGGGGAGGTTTAATTTTGCTGTAATACTGCAAACATGAGAATGGGAATTGTAGTAAAACTCCATTACGTTTCTGTTTTTTGTTTTGTTTATGCAGGCAATGCTTGTAGTACATGACACTGTAGCACAGAAGAACTTTGACCCAGCTCTTCCACCTCTACCTGATAATTTTGATGATGATTTTGATGAGGAATCAGTGAAAATTGTCCGGCTAGTGAAAAATAAAGAACCCTTGGTACATATTAGATCACTCATCTCTAGTCATAAAACTTCATAGTGCAAGAGTGTTACTGTGAGTATGGAGGAGACAGTGCAAGATATCACCAGATACTCTTCAGAAACTTGGAGTGTTCTGAAGCTTGTAAATAAAAAATAATTTGGTAAATGATAAATGCACCTTGACAGTTTTTCATTTAGATGCTTTATGGGCATAGTTTAGAGTGCCAGTTAGCAAACAGTATAGAAACCATATATTGAAGTAATTATGCTGATTATTTGTATTAATTCTTTTCATACTGTAGCTAATATTCAATGACTTAATGAATTCACTTGCATGACAGTCAGTGATGCATGGTAAGAGTATGTTTGATACCTGTATGTAAGCATTATATTGTCAAGGTCCTAATTTTATACAAGTGGACATGGAAGAATTGATTTCCTAGGGAGAAACAGCTGTATTGGGAAAGAAATCTGCTTTTTGTGTATCACAATAGTAGAAGGGAGCAGTGAATTCCTGATTAAAACTTTGTATTGCCAGCTGAGGTAGGAGGAGGAAAAAAATCTAATTACTTGGCTTTTGTTATTTTTACATATAGAAGTGCTGACTGTGTTGTATAAAGATTCAGAAGAGGAAGAATTTGTTACAATAAGCTGTTTTGCACACTTGAGTGACTTTGATGACTGCAATAATGCAGGAAGTGTAAGCACTTAGCAAAGTCAGAAGAAAGAAAGGTGGAGGCACCTTCCCATCATCACTTGGCATGGGCAGAACTTGAATAATGGTGGAAATCATCTAGGAGAGAGGAAATCCATAGAACAAATTAATTCCATACATATTATTTCACTGGTTGCTGAATTCAGGCCAAATTTCTTACATTTTTTGGGGTGGGGGTATGTTTTATTCCAGGGAGCCACCATCAGAAGAGATGAACATACAGGAGCTGTGATTGTAGCAAGGATCATGAGAGGTGGTGCAGCTGATCGCAGTGGTATGATTGCACTAGAACATTTCTGACACTGCATCTGGAAACCTCTGAACCTTCCCAAGCATGCTCTTAGCATTTCTGAATTTCATCTGTAATCTCTTAATCTAATTTCATATGCTTTTTATTAAAATGGCCATCAGGAAAAAATGAAAACAGAGATGGAAGAAGTATGTTTAATCTTTAGATGAAAGCAAAGCATGTTTTTTTGCTTTTAATCTAGTAGCTTACTTTATTCAGTGTATCATGTTGTTTTCTGTTTGCTTTACTGAGAAATTATTTTATGTCAGTTAACAGTAGCTATATATGTGACAAATACAACATTTCTTACTGAACTGGATAAACAAGCCTAAATCTTGTAGAGCCTCTTCATGGCTTGTAAAAAAGAATTTAGTCTTAACATTCTTTCAGTGAGTGTGAAGGATTAATCTGTCAGATGACAGACAGTGTCATTGCTGCCTTTATAGTCAGCACTGTGTCTCCTGGCTTCAGAAGAGCTGGTCACACTCATGAAGCTATTGCAGCTTTGCACACTTAATACTGATCCAAGTGGTGATTTTCCAGAGTACCTTGCCACAAGTTGCCTGTCTGCATGCTGCTCTCCTTTGAGACTGTGCTGCATGAAAGAAAAGTGCCTTAAGGAATAAGGGCAGGAGACTGAGGCACGTTCCCAGCAAAGGCACTTGGCTTTGGTACTAAATCCAGCAGTCTGCATGAGGGAGGAGAGGAAGTACATGCTGATGACTTAGGCTGGACATCAGAGGAGTGGTGCTTTCCAGTCTCTGGACCTATTTTAATTTACTTACCATCTTTTCAGGTCTTGTCCATGTTGGAGATGAACTAAGAGAAGTCAATGGTATTACTGTGCTTCACAAACGACCAGAAGAAATAAGTCAGATTTTGGTCTGCACTGATTTTCATTTCAAGATCTTTTCTGTTTGGTGATCTAGTAATTACAGTAGATGATAAAATTTAACCATGAGTTTAAAATATAGAGCTAAAAGATGCAATCCCTGCTTGTCTTTGCATTAAGAGTTTTTCTTCTCCCAGTGGATTAGTCTTCTCCTTTTGACTTCAGAAACTTCTGCGAACTGGATTGGTACCAAGTAAGATACAAATACAAAGTTAACATGTTGCTCTGTCAAGAACTTCCCTTTAATGCTTTGTTTATGACAAGCAAACTGCAAATTATAAATACATTCCTAGAAGATGATTGATAATGTGTGTTAGGGAGCTGAAGAGAGTCTTGGCTGTGTGTTCAGTAGAGCTGTCAGTCTGTTCTGTACCAGCACATTCCTGGTGACAGGAGCAATTTCTTGCTTCAAGCTTATCTAACATGAGTAGCCACAAGTCTTGGTAGAAAGTTAAAGCTCTTATGCTCCTTTAGCCCTGGCTTCCTCCTTGTCGTGGTGTGGAGTGGAGTTAGGGACACAGTGAGGAGATTGGCATCAGTTCCATCACCTAATTTCAATTTGGATCAAATAATCCCAAATAATGCCAATGACTGATTTTTAACTTCGGGGGTGGGGGGGTGTCAAAACCGCTTTGAAATAGTGTGTAAAGTTTTATTTATGGGGATCTTGGGCTGCTATTTATCTGTCCTGTGTAATTTCTAATTACATATGTCCCGTGTGTGCTAATGCCTGAAGTGTAACATTTTTCTTTTCATGGTTTATTTTTTGAAGAAAAGCTACAAATGTTTGTCTGGTTTTGCATTTTAATCTGTGCAGAATTGCAGGCTTCTCTACAACAGTTTCATCTCATGCAAAATAAGGCATCTAAGACAGATAAGATAACCCCATTCTAGTTTTTTGAAGGACCTAGAAGTGCTTTTTAATTTACTATAACTAATAATTGTCATTTGCTAGCAAAGATTTCTAGAGTGAAAGTAGGTGTTTCTTTTGTAAATGCTTGCATTTCACTTGAACAAGTTAGCCCCTATTTGGAGAAAACACAGCAGTATTTTTCAAACCAGCACTTGAAAATTATTAGTCTGCAAAAGTTTAAGTCAGTGTTGTACTAAAAGCCACAGAGGTATTTAATGTCCTATGAACTGTAGCCTAGAAATTAATGCAATTGCTAAAAGCAAATGAGGGAATTTTAATGCAGGTCTTAATATGTTTTAGCCAAGGATGTCTCCATGGACAAGACACTGTTGTGGAGTCATGGAACATCCTGATAATGCAGTTAATTAGTGGATTAGCTTGGCCTGTTAGAGTTCTGAGAAGGAGACAGCTGCTAGCTCCTTAACTGAAGCTTGAATATTCTGCATTATCTCCTTGTCCTGCTCTCAAACTTAAAACCCATTTCTGTTTTTCTCAGGCTCAGTCTCGAGGGTCAATAACATTAAAGATAATTCCAGCCATCAAAGAAGAAGATCGTCTAAAAGACAGCAAGGTATGCAGCAATCCTGGAGCTCATCTTTCCATCTCTGGAAATGCAGCAATCCTGGAGCTCATCTTTCCATCTCTGGAAATGCAGCAATCCTGGAGCTCATCTTTCCATCTCTGGAAATGCAGCATGCCTGCTCTTCAGTGTCACACCCCTGAGCTCCAAAGATAGGAGATGCTTTCTTGTGCACTTCCCTTCTGTTCAATAGAATTACTTGCATGACTCTTCTCCTCTCCATCTTTGCACACGTTTTTTTATAGCATTTCTGAAATCCTGCTCTTCTCTTTGGTTTGTGTAATTAAATTTGGTGTTCTGCTGTCTCCTCTCACCGTGGCAGCTGCAATCTGTCCATTATCTCTGGGCATTTTGCCACTCACTGGAGTGAAAGTGGAGCTGTGTACAAACAGCTGCATTCACCATGTGACCCCATCAGCCCATTCCATCTGCCCTGCCTGACCAGCAATAACTTAATGCTGGACTGGTCCCTCATGAGATTCCTCTGTCAGTCTCTGCTTCCTGCTTGTGCTTGCTGAACTTTTCCTTGAAGCCCACAAAGTTCTTTCCTTGAAGAACCACTTCTGAAGTGGTTCTGCTCTTAGGTGTTACATAGTGTTAAGATACAAATTCGAAGTTGAATAGTGGATTTTGATGCATTAAAGGAACATTTTAAGGACAGTCTTTACAACTGGGCAACTTTGCCATAAATCTATTGTTTTCTCCTTCACCTTTTTTTTCAACCATTCCTTTATTGCATTTTGTACTTAATGTGGATTGTGATCTGTGTTTCTTGGAGCTCTGGTCTTTTGAGTCTCATGTTCCACAATTCTATATATTATTATATTATATTCACAATTCTATAATTACTGAGTATGTGCTGGAAAGTTAATTTATTTTTCTGCATAAGCTGCTAGGTGTCTGTGTTTTGAGTGCTTGAAGGAGGGGTAATATGTATATATAGTTAGCAGTGTTAGCATTGAGGAAAGCATTTTAAAGACAAATATTTGAAATTCCAGATGGGACAAGAAGAAATGACATGTTCATTTTCTTTTCGAGGTGTTTATGAGGGCACTTTTCTGCTATAACCCCAAAGAAGACAGAGCCATTCCTTGCCAGGAGGCTGGGCTGCCCTTTAAAAGGCGACACGTGCTGGAAGTTGTGAGCCAGGATGACCCCACGTGGTGGCAAGCCAAGCGTGTTGGGGATACCAACCTCAGAGCAGGCTTGATCCCCTCCAAGCAGTTCCAAGAAAGGTTTGTCAGCAAAGATTACAGATTTTTCTTTTCCCTGTATATAGTGTCACTATATTGATTTATTGATTTTGTGCTGGGGTTTTTTCACAGAAAATGAAGGGCATGGTCATGCCAGGGTAAATGGAGCTGCTCAGGGGAAAGTGCTAAAAAGCTCCATCTTCTCTAATTATAGAATAAACTTCCTAGCTTGATTTGGGTGTTTTTCTCTGTTTTCACAGCAAGATATGTGTACCTTCTAAAGCAAAAATATCCCTCAGTTCTTGTCTTTCCAGTACAGAAATCTTGTATTTGAAAGGGAATCTGTTTTAAGCCACTGGTCCCACTTTGTGATTCTTGCTGCAAATCACAATAAATCTCTTCTTTGGGTTGTAGGTGTT
This sequence comes from Sturnus vulgaris, assembly GCF_052056855.1. NCBI lineage: Eukaryota > Metazoa > Chordata > Aves > Passeriformes > Sturnidae > Sturnus > Sturnus vulgaris. The sequence goes on along the minus strand of NC_142269.1, from coordinate 5,872,172 downwards.
CAATCTAACAATTGAACAGGCCTGATGCTGTTGCTGGCCTGCATGATTTCCATAAGGTTTCTGGTTGAAGTCTTGGCTCCACTACATGAGAGCTCCTGTGAAACATTAGGCAAATTCTGCCTCAGCAGCTGTTTCCTTCTTCCTAGGCATGCATATATTGCAAAAAATGCTGCTGCACTGCAGTCTTTTTAATATTTTGGACATTGTAAACATGTGAAAAGATGTACATAGGACTATAGAAATTGCTTCAGTGTCTGTTTCCCCTGAGGGACTGTATAAATGCCTGAGCAGCATCTCCTGTCTGTTATAAATATTGCAAAAAAACACTTGGGAGGAAATTGTGGCTTCAGTTGCCAACAGTGAGGGGATTCTTGAGGGTTGGATTTTTGTGCTGGGGTGTTTTTGGTGTTAAGTTTTGGTGAGAGAAGTTGAGCAAATAGGAATTGTAATCTGGTTTGTGGTTTTAACACTTAAGAAAATTTTACTTGATACTCTGTTGTTACATTTTCACACAAACTGGGTAACTTGGTTCGTTTACATAACAAATAACAAATAAACTGTAATAACAGAAAAACTTCAAACTAACCTGGTGAAAGGTGGGTAATTTCTACATAAGCATAGCTGCAATGCTTTGGACAAAGGTTATCTACTTTTCTTAGTGTTGAAAAAAAGATCATGTGGGCAAAAGAGAAATAGAAAAAAACTGGATTGATAAACGATTGATTTCTGTGCTCTGATATAGGAAAGCATAAAATGTTCAAGAATCTTTTCATTCATTAGCAGTAACAATCTGACACTGTCATAGTTTTAAATAAAACCTTTTAAATAGTTGAATCAGAGACATTTTCAATTTTTTAAGGAAAAGCACTATTTAATTGTTTATTTTCCATGCTATAAATTCTCTATAATTCAGAGTTTACATATCTAAAATCGAATGATTTTCTGTTCAGACGACTGATCTACAGGAGAACAACAGGCACTCTGCAGAATGCCAGAACTCTGAAGAAACCATTGTGTAAGTTTGTTCTGTTCTCTCAGTGATGTTTTAATTGGTTCTAAGTTCTCAATATTTGTTATTTCAATGCTGGTGTGTTTGAGTGCATTTCACACTGACTGGCATTTTGAATCCAATCTGCCTTTGGTTGATATGCATTCACACAGGCTGCCACAGGGGAGGGTTTGGGTTGGCGTTTTATCCAGTGTTGCTACTGCCTATGGATTTCAAAAATCATTTCTGTCCCTCTCTTCCTGCTCTCAGGAACATGAGGCCTTACATATTTAGATGCCTTAAAATTTGCTAGTGGTTACATTTTATCTATGGTTTGAAGCTTGAAAGCTGCAAAAATAATCTAATGCATGTATGAGTGCATGGAACTACTCTAAACTGATATGAAAATAAAGTGTAGCTATAAGGAGGATAAAAATACAATCTGTATTTCAGGCTTAATGTTACAGAGCTGGTCTGAAGTAGACTTGAGAGTGATTGTTGTTTACAGCTCTGCAGTGTGTGTCACTGAATTATTCACAAAACCTCTGCTTGTGAGGAAATTGCTAGGAAGAGCTGGAAAGCAGAAGATGCTACAATTATCCCAAAATGTGTTTCTGTTGTTCTTGGGTACTTCAGCACAGGCACTGTTGATATGGGGGAAGCCAGGATTGTGCAAGGATTCTGGAAATGGTCCCTTTTGAGCAATAGAAGTGAATTTCTGCCTTTGGTGCATGATGAGATACAGGTACTCTTGTGCTGCAAGGAGGGAAGATGCTTGATCAAGTTATAAAATAGCATTCCTGATTAAAATGAGGCTTTTCCAAATTAGTTTCCATTACACTCAAATTAGGAGGCATTAATGAGGAATGCTGCTTAAGCTTTACCTCAGATGTTTTTGAGACAGTTAGGCTGATAACTGGTTTTAATAATTCCATTTCAGCCCAAAACTCTTTAATCACTTGATAAGGGTACTGGATTGCAGGACTTTCTTTAAGATAGAAAAGCCTGTTAAGCAAATTAAACCAGAAGAACTTTCCTTTCCATTGTCTGTAATTTTGCTCAATTATTTGTCAGTCTTTTAATATCATTCCAACTCTGCCTTTCATGCTAACTATAGATGATCAGTCTTCTGACAAAGGTAGGTGCTCTCCTGACTCACTTTCTGTCTGAATATAAACAACCAGTGTCATTTCTAAAATACTTGCTATGATTCCAAAGGGAACAGTAGATATATTGTTCCTAGGACATTTTATTTGTGAATTATTATTTAAACTATTCTAACTCATATTGATGACTTAAGTAATAGTAACTTCCAAGTTTGCTTCAGATTCAAGAGAAGAGATTTACATGTTCTCTAGGTTCCTGAGTGAGGTTCAAAGACTTGCAAGTTAAATGCAGTCTTTCATATGTTCAAAAAATAAAGAAATATTGGGGTTTAATATTTTAGGGCACCCATGTCAATCCTAAGTGATTTGTCTTCATTGTTCATTTGGGCTGTTTTCTGTTCTTTTCATTATGAGCAACTCTGTTGGGCTTGTGCAGTTTGTGTGTCATGCACCAGCTGCCTTTCCAAATATCAGGTATTTCCTGTTGAATTTAATATGCTGAGATTTTTTTTTCACATTACAGTTGCTTGTTGATATTCATATTCTAAGTATTAGTATTCCATTGACTTGGATGAAAGTACTAATCATCTTCTGTAATTAGAGTATAGCAGTCATGGCCAGCTGTCAGAGCACAAGTCTGAAAGAGCCTGCCTGGAACAGCAGAAAATAAACAAAAAACCCAGCTCTGATCTTAGCTATGGATTGATGTCATTGCTATTTGTATTTTTTTCTTAATGCAGGCAGGATGTTTTGGGAGTTGGCATTGCTGGATTCCACACCTGCATGCATTCACTGAAAAACAAAACCCTCTCAACTGGCACCTTTGCTTAAAGGTTTAAGTGCTGTGAATTTTTGCTTATGGTTGGGTTTATCCCATACACCACCACCTCAAAATGAGTAGAGTTCTGTGAATATTGCAAGGGCACAGGTGCCTAAATGTTAACAAACTCGGCATCCCTCTTTCAGGAAGTGTGAGAACTCAGTATTTGTTTTAGGATTGCAGTGTATTTTTTTGCAGCTAAGTATCATGGTTTTATTGCATGCACATTTTAGGGGTTTTGGGGTGGTTGTAATTAGAGGAGGGACAGGTTGGGGATGTTTTTAACATGTTATTTTACATACATGCATATGACCAAAGCATCAAATTTTCTTTTTAAAATAAAGAATTAATAAGCACTGATAATTTAACTTGGTCAAAATGAAGAGGGTTAGAGTTCATCTTTGTCATTTCTGATTCCCTTTTCTCAAGCCCAAATGATAATGAAATACCAGAAGAAGCCATTTTCTTACATAACTGTACTCATTTATAAAGTTATTCATTTAAAAAAAAAAGATCTGTGTGTTTGTGGAGTCTTCTTCATTACTTAAGCCTGAGTATCATACTTTGACCAGCAGCACTAATCAAATGTCATGAATGCTGACAAGCTTAAACTCTGGGAACTGTAAATACCAAGATGTAAAATTCTCTAGTTCAATATCAAAGTCAAGGATTTTTTCAGATATAAACCACTAGCCAAGGCAAATATTTCTCTGATACAAGCAGTGATTAAGTTTAAAAAGTATGTGCAAACAATGCAGGATATAAAATTTCTTTCCTTGCCCATGAGCCAGATTTGTATCACACACATTGCCTAAAATATTTCCTTCCTCCCTCTCACTCTCCTTTCCCCTGTGCCCTACCCCCACTTCCTTGCTTTTTAATTTACAGAAGACTGTGACTGTGAAGGATATTTCAATGGACACTACATAGGTGAGTAACCAAAACCCTTTACCTGTTCCCTAGCACACCTACACCAAAAAAACCCAGAACCAAACTGAAAACAAAACACCCCACCAAATAAACCCCCCCCAAAATACCCACCTCCACATTAAAAAATTAAAACTGGACTATTTAAATTAATTTCCCATGCATTCATAAACTGGATTATCTCCTTGAAGAGTCATAATCTGACTTTGACATAACCAATACTTGGCAGCTAAAAGTTGTGAGGGGGATTTTATTATAGATTGGGTGTTAGATTTTCTATCCCATATGCAAACATTTCTCCTATAATCTGAGCATATATGCACTGATTTGATTATTAATGAAATTTGTGGGAATAACTCACATTTGAAGACAATAACTTGTAGCTGAAGAAGTTTGAAAATCCATCCAAGTGGGGACATGTGAACGTCTCTGGTTTTTGCACAGCTGGTTTACGCAGGAGCTTCAGGTTAAGTCGGAAAGAGAAGGAAAATGTGAACGAGGGCAAACAGGGAGAGCAAGACACAGCAGAGCTGCTGACATATGAGGAAGTCACAAAATACCAGCAGCAGCCTGGTGAGCAGCAGAGGCTGGTGGTTTTGATTGGTGAGTTACCACTTGGTTCAAAGTTTTCATATTTCTCATTCTTCTCTTATTCTGCACTTCCCAGAGGCTTTCTTTAGATGCTTGGTTTGGGGGGTTTTGTGGTTCTGGTGGGTTTCTAAAAATGTTTTTCTGTTTGTTTTTTTTCTGTCAGAACTCACTCTTTTATTTTAAATTACATTAAAAAACAAGCATAAAAAGAAACAAGGAATCAAACTCTCCAAATCTCAAAAAATAATGATGCAGGACTATTTCTCATTTTTCTGATTCATTTTCCCTTGGTTTTTACTCCAGTGTTTGCTTAGGCTGTCAGAACTATTGATGAAGAGGCAGATGTTAGACTTACCTAACAAGATTTTTCATGCATTTTTAATTCAGCTTCTCAGCCTAGTGCTAAGCCAGTTTCTCAGGATGCCCTAAAATTCAAGAGTATCTCATAGACCTGACTGCTAAGATCACAGATTTCCTGATTTAGGGTCTGCCAGGTGATTGTCCAGCAGTTGTTCACAGAATTAAATTCATTCCTGATGATAATCTTCAAAGCAGAGTATGTCATGAGTTCTCTCATGAAGAGGTTTCATCAAGCACACTCCTGAATCATCTTATTGGTGTCAAACTGATCTAGTTCTTTCCTGTAGTATTTCATTTCCCACAGAAATCTATCAGTCAGTTTTGTTTTATTTTATTTTATTTTATTAGGTTGTTTGGGAGCCAAGTTAAGTGAGCTCAAGCAAAAAGTTGTGTCAGAGAATCCCCAGGAGTATGGTGTTGCAGTTCCACGTGAGTAAAATTTCCTGACTTGTGTTTGTTGCATCTTTATTCCATAAATGAAGTTTATAAAATTCCATCAATTCCATGTCTAATGAATGTCATGCCATCTGCACTAATGATAATTTGTGTTCTGACTATTGATTAGATGCATATTTCTGGAGTACTTCAGATTTTTTTCTCATTGTAATATGCTATGTTTGCCTTTAACAGGTGAATAAATCATTATGTAATTTGGCATTTCTGCATTTTGGAATTCTGTCAGCTCAGTGAGGTTTTCTTGAGTGGGCAGATTACATTTTCTCAGTGTCTGTTAAAAGAAAAACTTAATACAGGAGGAAAAAAAGGAATGTGACTAGCAAAGAGCTGGTGTGATAAACCAGGATCTTAAAAGTCAGCCAGAACATTGTGTGTTTGAAAGAGAGTGACTTTGCTTGAGAACAACTACAGCTGCAGTTAAAAAACAAAAAAAAAAGGCAGACAGCAATAAACCAAGCCAAAATTTGGGCACGATTTGAAGTTGTTGATTAGTGTATCTAGGTGTTCAAACAAGCAAGTCAAAGTAAGACAGAAATCAGTGATTCTTGCATGGCTTTGTGCTAGAGTTACACTGAATTTCTTTCACTGGATTATTTTCTTTAAAAAAAAGGAATTATCAGACACACAGATAAAAAAAAATTCATTATCCATTATTCCCCAACAAGCTATTTTTTGAATCAAAAAAATTGAGAGCACTGTTTATATTAAGACCTTTTAAAAAAAAAAAAGCTTTTCAGGCAGACTTCAGTAAGTTAGCAAAAGAATTCAAATGAGTAATTCCTACTTGAATTTAAACACACAAAATATAGCAGACATTACTTCTATGGTCTGGCATAAACTTGCAGAATGATCATCAAAGCTTCTCCTATAGCAATAACAAGTGCAAAAAGAAATTACACCAAAAGCAAGGGACTCACATAATTATGCACACAGGACCTTGGGCAGCAGCCATCAGTATTCTTCCTGTAAATTCAAAGGCAGCATAATAGGACTTTATATATTTCCTGGTTTTATTTTTGAGCTTTCCAAGAAAATGAGAGTCCAGAATTCCAGTTACATTGTTTTCTGTAGAATATACTCTGCTGCCTCTACCAGATGTAAAAAAGATGCTTCCTAAATTTTTTTGTTAGTTACAACACTCCTGGGAGCAAAACTACATCATTTTTGGTCATGCAGTATTTGAGATGGAGTTTAAAACAAAATTATATGATCTGATTTATATTTTGTTGATTTGAATTTGTCACTGTGTAACTTCCTTTTTTAAAGTTGTGAAAATGTGACTGGAACTAAGTAGAGAAAAAAATGTTTGCAAAGGCTGATGTGTCTCCCATGTCTTGCTTCCCTTCTCTTCTAGATACAACAAGGTCAAGGAAAAGTCATGAGAGAGAGGGAGTAGAATACAATTTTGTTTCCAAGCAATCATTTGAGACAGATGTGCAGCAAAACAAGTGAGTTAATTTTAAAATACTGCTATAATTGACTGTTTTAAAATATTGCTTTTACAATCACCTGAATACCAAACTCAGGTGACAAGTTGGACGAGCTGTATTAGAAGGGTTCAGCTTTTCTAAGTAGGAAGCTCTTTATGGAGTCTGGACTGTTAGAACAAACTCAGACTTTAGCTGGAAACAATTTAGGAATAACATTAGGAGGAGCATCCCGAGTTAGAATTTAAGCCTGACTAAGTCTTGTGGTTGGTCAGAATTAAATCTACTGCAAGTAACACATACTGGATAGGGCCTGCTCACTCTGTTTAATATGATGGGTAAAAGGTTTTATTCCCAAGTGTCCTTGGAGTGAACCTGTGGTTAACCAGACTTTCTGTGAGCCCCGGGTGTTTCCACAAAGTTCAGATCTTTACTCCCAGAAGATGGGAGAATTGCAGTTCATTTCCTTGCCAGCTTTGTTCTACTTTCTGTGAAAAGTATCCTTTCCTCTCCCCCTTTTTGTCAGTAGTGCTGATCAGTGATATATGCAGAATTGCTACTAGGCAAGGAAGGGAAAAAGAAAAAAATAAAAAGAAATCCCTCCCCACCCACCCCCAGTTTTCTGCCTCTCTCCTCCCTCTTGGACTGCTGGGAGTTCAGGAAACAGCTACCAAATGTTCTAAGTTAAATATTCTTCACATTGTTTATAGATGGTATTTAAAAATGTATTGACTTTTTAGATTTGTGGAACACGGAGAATACAAAGAGAATTTGTATGGTACAAGTCTGGAGGCAATCCGCTCTGTGATGGCCAAAAAGAAGGTTTGTTTGGTGGATGTGGTTCCTGAAGTAAGTTCTGCAGCTTATTTTAAAGGATGTAAATATGATTTACTGCTGCCTGAGCAGAACAGGGCTCTTGGGAAAGCAGTGCAGTGCTTACAGTTCCTACATTTCCAGCCTGGATGTCTCTTCAGGAATCCTCACTGTGGGACTTTTCCCTTGCTCTAGGACCCATGTGCCCCCCTGTCCCAGCCTGCTCAGGTCCTATACTCAGAGCAAAGTTGTCTTTTTCATTCTAGCTGTGAATTTAAAAATGCTGGCCATAACACACCCACCCGAGGCTCTCATGTGTAGGATCTCCAAGATACAGTAGCAGTTTTTGGGACAGATAGGGAATGCAGTGACATCCTGAATCACCCCAGGACACCAGCACTGTAAGCAGTGCCAGAACCCCTGCTCTTAATACCTGCATGCTGTGAGTTCATACTTGAAATTTTGATATTGATTTTGCAACTGGGCTAAGAAAAGTCATGTGGTACTACCTCAGATAAATTCCAAGTTTAAAATTTGCATTGTTTGGCCACTTAGGCAAAGGAAACCATAATTTGCCCATGAAGTCAGGGGTTTTTTTTACACTTTCCTCAGTATTTTTTGCCATGTCCTTGCCCCTTGGAATCACAGTGCTGTTCAGCCATGCTCCATGCACTCGTGTAGCCAGGACACGGGCATGAGCTCTGTTTGCACGTGCAGGACACAGGGCTTCACAGCAGGCTGTCAGTCTGAGCCAGTGAAACTGCTGAAAGCAGTTTGAGTCTGTCACTGACATTTAGCAAAAACACGTCTGGTAACAAAAATCATCTGTTCACAGGCTGTAAAGCACTTGAGGACTCCTGAGTTTAAGCCTTATGTTATCTTTGTGAAGCCTCTCATTTCAGAAAAGAAAAAACATGTCTTAAAATCTCACATGTCAGAAGAAATCTCATCCCCTCTTGTAAGTATTCCAACTTCTAATCTCTTGTTTTTAGACATGAAGTATTTGGGCTAGCACTTTATTACATGAAAGAGCTCCTCTTGCATAACAAGAGTTAAAGTGGGGCACTAAGTAGGTCCTGGAGCCTTTCAGATGGAACTTCAGAATGGAATTTTTGGTTCCTTATATACTCCAGTTTTAAAGTAACATGAAGCCAAGTGCCAGTCTTCCATGTGGATCTGGGTACATCATCAAGGCTGCAGCAAGGGAAGTTGCTGCTGAACTCAGATAAACCAACAATCATTTTACATTTCTGCTGATTTACATTCTACATTTCATCGAATGGTAATGGTTATTATAATGGCTATTTCTTTACCCCCAAAGTGACACCACACCAGTGTCAGCCAGTGTTTTAATGGGGTACACTCAGAACACTATGTGGATGTCTTAGGACATTAGATTTGTGCAGATTGGTGATAGAGTGCATAATGCCATTCCTTTGGTAACCTGAACTTAAATTTATATATTACAGAACTTAGTTCACTTGGTAAGTTTTTGTGTAAGCCCTCAAAATACTGAACTTGGAACAGTGTATGCAGCATTCCTTTTCAATTTTTGAGTGTGGTTCCTGTATTTTGGGTTAGGCAGCAATTCTTAACTACATAAAATGAAGCATCACCATTTTATGTCCCTCCTGTAAGATATTTTCCTCCTTCCCTGAGGCTCTTGCATTTTTTGGAACAGCTGCCAGTAGCATACTGCTCCTTGATCTCAGTTTTAATTTCTTCAGTACCTTTTGCTAATGGTAGCAGCTTTTGTTACATGTTCTCAGAGTAATGACTCATTGTGCTAATATCCTTTAAAATGCTAATAACCAGGACATGCTGGAAAATTCATTCCAACATCTTGTGTTGATCAGCAGGATGAAGAACAGCAGGAAATTATTAATTCAGCAGCATTCATTGAAGAGCAGTATGGCCATTTAATTGACACTGTACTGGTGAAAGAAGATCTCCAGAGTGCATGTAATGAGCTGAAAAGTGTGTTAGATAAACTAACCAAGGAATCATTTTGGGTGCCAGTCAGCTGGGTTAGGTCATAGCTTGTTACCATGTTTAAGGGAAAGATTGTATAAAAATGTTCTGTAAATACGTGTATTAGAAAAGGGAAATGCGTTGAATTTGCTTCAAAACTGCTGGTCTTACCTAGAAGGCAATAAATAAACAAAGACTGTATGAGGAAAGACCAAACAAAGTCACAAGCTGCCACTGCCTTTCTGAGTCGAAATTTTGAATAGCAGCTGTCATTTAGAAGTCAATACTCAGACTGAATAAGCCAGTCCAGTCTTCTATTGATCCTTAGACTGGAAATAGTGCATTTTGTGCTGAGACACAGAAAGATGGAAGGTTTGTCCTTTGGCCACAGTTCTAGCCACAGATTTTGTGGCAAGAGTTAAAGGCTCAGAATAAAGTCCCCCTTGGGAAGAAACTCCTTCAGCTGGGTGGGAAGTGTTCTTTGGACTCTGGTTCCACCATGCCAGTTACTCAGAACTTCAAGAGGCTGGCTGGCCAGCAAAACCTGCTTCCCTTCACACAGCATTAATTGCAAATCCTCTTAGGCACTAAAAACTAGGCCAGCTGTAGAGGGGATTTTTTTATGTCCATCACATTTCCCAGTTGTCTTGCACAGGTCACAGGTATTAGTCTGCTCATGCACAACTTATGCCCACTTTTCCCAGCCACAAATGCTAAACAACCTGTGAGTGTACCTGTGTGACTGGCCAGCTCATAAAACACAGGTTTTTACAGTGTACATGAAAACAACAGCATAGGGCTCTAAAACAGGGCAGTTAAGAAGCTTTGTTTCTGCAAAACATCTTTGCCTGTGCTGGCTGGTGGGACACAACCTTGACACCAATGGAACAGCTCCAAAAGGGCACTACAAGGAGGAGCTACAGGTCAAAATCATCATCCTTCCAGCATTTATGACTTCTGCTCCAAATCTAGTAAAGGTTTCCAGAGCATCTAATTGGCCTGAAGAAGAAAACTGTTAGAGGACCATGTGTATATTTGAGGTGACTTGAATATACAGGACTGTTGAATGGGTCTTAGGAAGATGCAGAGATGATTCTGGAAGTAGCTGTGCTTTATACTTGGGGGATTTAAGGAGAGAGCATTGTACAGGTGCATGTGAGCTGTAACTACTTCCTGTTTTTATTGCCTGCTGGGGTCTGTTATTTCCTGTGTGTTGTGCCCTTTAAACAAGACCTTCTGGTGTGCCAGTCTTGTTCCTTGTATCTTAACACTATAATGTTATTCTTGTTCCATGACATTTAGCAGAACTAAAAGTTGCATATTAAAAGCACATTTCTTATATACCAGTGTCACTGAATCTATATTATGTCAAGGCCAAAAAGTTGTGTACAAGAGTCACCCCCATCCATCCTCCCCCAATGGAAACTTTCATGTGTGGTCCTGCCCGTGGGCATTGAGCTTCTGTTCCCACTGCTACAAAAACCAGAACTTTTCCCAGTCAGGTCCCTGCACTTGTCACTGCTGCAGCCTGGTGGCTTCAGCACTTGCACAGGGACTCCTCCACGTGCCCTGGGCTGTCAGCTCTGCATGTGCCAGCACAGCCACCAAAAGGGATTTGGCTTCTTAGAGAGGCAATTTGGGACAGATGTACCTTGATCCTATGAAAAACCGAGTGAAATATTTTAAAAACTATTCCAGTAAGAGCATTTCAAACTAAGTTATTTTATGAAAATAATAAATGGCCAGATTGATCTCACCCTAGGTCGGTATTACAAACAGATCTTTATAGTCTGCAAGACAAACATATTTAGGTGATTCAGATTTAAGTTAAAAAGTTAAGGGTCAGAATTTATTTAAAGCAAGGTTGCTATAATAACATCTTAAAATATTTTGAATGACCAGCAGTAAAAAAAGCTATGTTTGCTTTATGATCTAACAGTAGAAATCTGCATTAACAGAAACAAGGCACAAGTTACATACAATGTACACCTTAAATTTTCAGTTATTTTAATGTAAGCTAACAAAATACAGTATTGCTATTAAAAGTGTAAAAGACAAAAAGGTAACTTCATCGTGGGATTGGTGACAGACAGACTCATCCTCGTGGAAAGCCCCAAAGGCAGCACATTTTCTATGAAATTGAAAATGAAATTTATCACCATGGCTGAGGGTTTGCAGAGAACCACAGCGACTGCAAAACCACAGCCATGGTGTGAGGCAGCCCAAAATGAGGAGTGCATTTCATCCCTGATGCTCAGTGCAAAGAGAACAGCACAGGGGCAGCTGCAGGGGTACAGGGGGGGTTTTCCTGACAAGTGTTAAAAGGTGCATCCTCTTCCTGGAACCCTAAAATTAACCAGGAACTCAGTTTACTGTCTGGGGACATGGAGCAATTTTGACTTTTTAAAAGCATCCAAAACCAGGAAACTGCCCACAGCTCAGGGTAACTCCTGGTCAGTAACTGCATTCAGGTAACTTGGGTGTCTAAAAGCCTCCCATGCCTTGCCAGGGAAGAGAAGCTTCTCAATAATATTCCAGAATATCACCTTATTTGTGCCAAGGCAGGAATTCCAGCAGAAGTCCATGTTGAATGTCACACAGCAAGAGCACAATACTCTAAGCAGCACTGTGATTTAATAGTGAAAAATCTGAGAGCTACCAGAAAAATATCTGCAGACAGCAGCTGTGCAAAAGGGAAGGAGACACTGGTTTTTGTTAATAATAAAAATGTACTTTGCTAATGAGTTTGTGTTTTGGATCTGCACAACTGATGCACATCAAACATGGCACAGATTGGTGCTTGGAATCCCAGCCCCACCCCTTTTGTTTTTCATGTCCCCTCCAGTCAGGCAGAGCAGCCACCTGCACATTTAAACGAGTGCACAGGAGGCACCACATAACCCTTTCCTCTGCTGTGCTGAAGATTCCATGAGCTGGACTCCCTTCTTCCCTGTGCTCTCATCCCCAAGACCTGGAGTCTGCAGGATCTTTATGACCAGTTCCTCAAAGGCATATTGCACTCCATCCTGTGTCTTGGCACTGGTCTCTGGAGGAAGAGGAAAGATTATCTTATTTGCAGGAAGTATATTCCACTTAATAAAAGTTTATTTTGGGACCAGAGAAAAGATGGGAGTTTTTTAATGAGTGAACCTCCTCTCCATTCTCTCTTAAAGGTACACTTAAGTTGAATAGGACAAACAGAAATACATCCCAGTCTGAAGTATCACATTTTTCCACCTAGAAAGAAATCCACAGTCCCCCATTTTCTCCATAATGGAGAAAAAGAAATTGTTCTCAGGTTGTGACAGTAAATCTAGAAGACAGTTATTCCACAACAAAGCTGAGAAACAAAGAATAAAGAGGGCATTGCATATTGTCCCCTATGTGTTTCAGTTTCTCCTAGAAATCTTTTCAAGATTTCTCTTGAAACTCAGTTTGTTCCCCACCTTTATATCTTCATATTGTACATTTTATTGTTGCTCTAAGAATATTGTCTTTTATGTAGCTGCAACAGAAACCTGGAAATGAAAGATCAGCCAAGGTCCTTGCAGACATCAGTAAGGAGGAAAATTTCAGTCTTCTGGGCTCTGAATTAAAAAATCCTGCTAGCTTCAAGAGAATATAAAATTCATGCCTGTACAGTATAGCAGTAAATCTGTTTCAGAGAAAAGTGCTTCTAGTTGCAGTCAGTGCAGAAGCTCAAACCTTCATCCCTGCCTATGAATTCCAGCAAAAGGAACCCATATTGATTAAGTATTAAAAAAAAGCTAGCAACGCATCAACCTGAAATACAATTGTACATTCATGCTAGGCAATACCAAAATAAACATTTGATTACAGAGGTTTCTGTCCCAGAGGTGCATACCTATAAAAAGCAGGGAGTGTTTCCTAGCAAGCTGGAGCCCTTCATTCCTCTCCACTTCTCGATCAGGCTGCAGAGACAAATGAAGAACATGACTGAAATAAGCTACACTTGCCACTTCAAAAAAGCACCCAGAAAAGCACCACTGCAGAAATGAAGTTTTGTTGAAAGGAAGAAATGTCTGCAATATGTATAAATCAACTGGATTTTCCCACTCCATAGCTCACTGCCAGGGCTCAAGCTGAACAGCAGCAACATCAAACCACAGAATGTCCTGAGCTGGAAGGGACCCACCAGGATCATCCAAGTCCAACACCAGGTGCCAAATCAGCAGGAAAGGAATGGAGCTGTGTTCTGAATCAACCAGAGGCAAGATCCATGCCAGAAAGGCCCAGCAGTCAAGTCCAAAAGGCTCACAAAGGTTCTGAAACTGAGCACACTGGGAGGGGCAGAGGAGAACCCAGCTCAGGAGAGCCACGCTGGAAATCTCTTGTTGCAAGGCAAGAGCAAGAACCTCACTGTGCAAGAGGCATCCAGATGTGTCAGAGCAGCCCAGAAACAAAAGCATGGAGTGCCCCTCAGAGCCACAGGGATGGCCCCTGCAGCCATGCCCAGAGCTGAGCTCCCCTTCCCCACCACCTGTCAGAGCCTGGTCACAAAGAAAGCAGCAGTTTTTCCTTTACCTGTGCTGCAGGTAAGTTCAGTGTTAGCAGTTTTTGGGCAGACCTTTGCACCATCTTAATGGAATCTCATCAATATCATCTCTCCAGGAAAGCTTCCATTAAAATCTTTAACAATATCTGCTTCTAAAATGACAGAAGTGGAGCCTTCCCAACTCAGCTGCAGAGTAAATGACCTCCTGACACAACAGTTGTGTTACTCACAGCACTTACCTCACCTTTACACATTGTGGTGAATAAATAATCCAGGGAAAAATGTAAAAGGATGCATCCCCAAACTGACCTTATCGATTTTATTGCCAACCAGCATCTTCACAGTGTTGCTGCTGGTGTACATTTCCAGCTCCTTCAGCCACCCTCCCAGTCCTGTGAAAGTCTCTTTTCTTGTAACATCATACACTGAGAACAGAGGAAAAGGAGCTTTACAGCTGTACAGTCTTGGACAATGTTTCCTTCATTGTGACAGAACTTAGTCCACACTTCCTAACTACAGCCTGGAAAAAAATAAAAGGTTCTAGGGAACTACAGAAAGAGGCACCAAGCACACACTCCTGCCAGAGCTGGAACACACCAGGCTGTGCTCACCCAAAGTCACTTGGGGATTACAGAACACAAGCACCTCTGTGAGTGAAAAATCAGATTTACCAACAGAAATATTCTACCTGTTGGTAGAGCTAAACTGGGCCACACAGAATATTTTAATATAGGGATTTTGTCACCTAATTTTATGTGTAAGTACATGCACACATTGCTGCTAAAAACATGGACTGAGTTAAAAGCAACTTTTGGGCACTGGTAACTTAATAACTGTATTTACATAAATCACTACAGTTTAAAGATCAGATAAAGAATACTTTGTACACCAAAGTTAAGGTTAGCCTTCACAAACCCTGAAATTAAAAATGCCTTTGTTTTCTAATTGCTGTTGTCACGCAGGAAGGGCTCAGCCATCCATTGTCCGTGTACAAACCTCAAATCTTACCATAATCACAACAACCAAATCCATAGTTTCTGGGAAAAAAAGAAGTAAAACATCATGGGGAAAAGAACACAGCACAACCCCTGATTAGCCTTATTACCAGAAAACCACCCAAGTAATAACTACAAGGCTAATAATTTATTATAATAAGATGTTAGCTTGCAGCATGACATCTCTTTTTAATTTAAAATTCTTTGAAGCAGCAGCATTTCCTGCCAGTGGTTTAGCTAATGAGCAGTAATGTTGTAAAAACCATAATTATTCCTCTGATTATCTTGGATAACCTCCTTTTGCCAGGACATGCACATTTAGGAGAAATAAAGACCACAATTCCTGAAATCATGCTTTTCTTCCATTGATTTCATACCTAAAACAACTCCTTGAGCTGCTCGGTAGTAACTGGGGGTCAGTGCTCTGAAACGCTCCTGTCCTGCTGTGTCCTACACAGGGAGGGGAAAAACCCCAAACACATATCATCAAATACATTCAGAACAAAAAAAAAAAAGTATTTTAAACTAAACAAGATGAGCAAATTTAAAATTTTCCTGAGCAGTAAGGACACATGAAACATTATGATGTGAGAATGAGGAAAGCAGGCAGAAAACAGCAGCAGCAAATGGTGAAGGAGTGGGAGAAAAGCAGGAAGAGGACTTGACTGGAAGTAAAAAGGATAAACAGACACCTGTAACATGAGAGAGACAACAGGAAAGTAAAAAAGACTCAAGAGAAATACAGAAAAGGCAAGCAGCCACAGAGATGGGTTTAAAACCAGCTGAGCTGAATGAGATGAGGAATAACTGATTTTCTGCAGGGAGACAAGAGAGGCTCCAGACATCTCCCTCTGCTCCTTTGCCACAAGACAAACCTAGTTAGAAAGAACTACTTCAAGGCTGCTACAAGCCTAAGTAGGTAAGAAATTAAAAATCAGTAGTTTCATTCAGTTATTACTGCAGTATTCTCACTTAAACTCATGAATAAGGAAGAAAAGCGAGGTACTAAGTCCAATATAAGACCCTCAAAACAAACAGTAAGGAGGAAACAAATCACACAAATGTTATTTTTTTAAAAATTTATTTCCTTTCATGTACAGCTTACAATTGACAGACTAACAGCTATATTGTAATTAATTTATTCTTTGTTAAAAAAAAAGGAAACTAAAATTGGGAATATACTTACCTAATCTGATTCATTGTTAACTAGGGAGATTGTACTTTAGTCCCAATTACTTAATTAGTAATAGCATTTTCCTTCTCAAATACCTATGACCACACACATAAAATCTCTCTTTCCTAAGGCTCTTTCATTCCACTTAGAAGAATTAAATGTTTGTTTTATATTACAAAAAATCCTGATCACACAGCTGCAATCAGATCTCAGTCTGCAGATGCTGAAAATACAGCATCACTAAGTTCAGGACAAATATTTGAGTTTCCCAGTAAGTCTGAATCAACATTTAAATAGTTCAAGAAGAAGTTCGTGGGGGGTTTTGGCATGATTTAAACCAGAATAAAGCATCACACCGAGTTGTTCCACAGCCCCTAGAGGCAATGAGCCGGCTCATGACCCACAGCATCATTTTTCTCTGTTTACTCATGGATGTGCCCCTGGCTCCTGCAGGCACGGCACGCCCACCTCTCTATGCCAACACCCTGAACACTTCACAGAGCTCGAGAAACTGCAGAAAATAGCAGGAAAAGCTCTCCCAGAACTGCAGGAAGTGCCAAACCTTGACTAAGGAAGCCTTTAGAATGGTTTTTGTTTGTCTGCAAGTACTGTACTGTGAAAAACAAAGTTCACTTTCCTGGTAGATTTTAAAAGGTTTAATAAAACACAATAAGAGACAAACAATAAAGCAAAAGGTTATACGGGTGCTTGGCCTTCAGCCAAGAGCAGCCCTGCTGGTTTGGAGACACCCCTTAAATTCATCAGCCCACTGCACATTCACAGACCTGTCATACATTTTCAAACTTTTCTAGAAACTATTTTCCATATTCCAGAAACTGTTTTGCGTGGCCACTCCTTGAATGTGCCTTTTTAGAGCATGTGTGTTTCTTGGTTGTGGTTTTAATTTATTTTTCTTATCAGTCTTAATTTGGGCTGTGGTTTTTAATTTTTACAGACAGTCAGTGCTGGTAGCTGGTGTATCAGTAGCAGGTGTCTTTATTGGGTGTTAGCCAAGCAAGGCAGTTCACTTACCACAAAGACACTTCATCAGCCTATGTTACTCCTAAAGAAAACTGTATCTTAAAAACCATTTCAACAGCACACCTTTAGTATCCACCCTAATATTTGTGAAAAGCCAATACCATAATCTGTATTTGTAAACAGTACGATCAAGATACTCATTCTACAGGCACTGCAGCCTAAGGATACAATCTCAACACGCAGAAGACTTCAGCAAAGAGAAACGAGGAGCAGGAAGGAAGAGAGGGAGAAAAAACCACAAAAAGGAGCTCTGGAAGCTGGTACATCTCAAATGTATCAGCACATCCCCATCTGCCTGGAACAAGACCTACCCATATGGCCAGCTGTACTGCACGGCCCTCCACCACCATCTTCTTCACTTTAAAATCAATACCTAAGATGTAAGCAGGGGAAACCCGTCAGAAGGAATTGTGGAATGGATCTGCCCTGGCAGCCGCTCCCTGCAGCCCCCGCGTCCGCACATTCCGGCTGCGCACTCCATAAAGAGCAGCCCCAAAAAGAGCAAGCCCAAAAAGAGCAGCCCCAAAAAGAGGAAGCCCAAAAAGAGCAAGCCCAAAAAGAGCAGCCCCAAAAAGAGCAAGCCCAAAAAGAGCAAGCCCAAAAAGAGCAGCCCCTAAAAGAGCAGCCCCAAAAAGAGGAAGCCCAAAAAGAGCAGCCCCAAAAAGAGCAAGCCCAAAAAGAGCAAGCCCAAAAAGAGCAGCCCCTAAAAGAGCAGCCCCAAAAAGAGGAAGCCCAAAAAGAGCAGCCCCAAAAAGAGCAGCCCCAAAAAGAGCAGGCCCAAAAAGAGCAGCCCCAGCCCCGGGCAGGCTCCGGGCTCACCGACGGTGGGTTTGAGGCGCGGCTCAAAGGCGCCGTCCGTGACTCTCCGCAGGAGGCTGTGGGGACACAAACCGCGGGCTCAGCCCGGGGCTGCGCTCGGGGCCCCCGCGCGGGCCGCGCCAGCACCTGGACTTGCCCACGGCGCTGTCTCCGACCAGCAGCAGCTTCAGCGTGAGGGCCGCGGGCTCCGTCCCGCCGGGCCCCATCCCGCCCGCTCCTCTCGGCGCCCCGGGCCCGGCAGCCGGCGCGGCCCCGCCTCTGAGGGCGGGACGGGAGCGGGCCGGGCCGGAGCCGCTGCTCCAAGGGCTGCTGGCTGACGGCGGAGGCTCGGCCATGGGCGATTACCAGATCTCGGTGGAGGAGCTCAACGACCTCCTGTCTAATGAGAGCGGCTGCTACAGCCTGCCCAGCGCGCACAGCAACGAGGTGGTGCCGCGCATCCACGTGGGGAACGCGTGAGTGAGCGCGCCGGAGCGGGGCCGGGCGGGGGCTCGGAGCGGGCCTGGGCCGGGCCGGGCTGGGCTGGGCTGGGCTGGACTGGGCTGGGATGGGCTGGGTGCGGTGTCCGGAGGGGCTGGGCTGGGCTGGCCTGGGCTGGGCGGGTGCGGTGTCTGGAGGGGCTGGGCTGGGATGGGCCGGGCGGGTGCGGTGTCCAGCGGGCAGAGGGGGCCGGGCTGGGCCGGGCCGGGTGTGGTGTCCGGAGGGGCCGGGCCGGGTTCGGTGTCCGGAGGGGCCCGGTTGGGTTCGGTGTCTGGAGGGGCCGGGCCGGGTTCGGTGTCCGGCGGGGCCGGGTTGGGCCGGGTTCGGTGTCCGGCGGGGCCGGGTTGGGTTGGGTTGGGTTCGGTGTCCGGAGGGGCCGGGTTTGGCCGGGCCGGGTTCGGTGTCCGGAGGGGCCGGGCCGGGTTCGGTGTCCGGAGGGGCCGGGCCGGGTTCGGTGTCCGGAGGCGCTGGGCGGTCACCGAGCAGCTGCCGGTGCTTGGAGCCGGGTACATTGACGCTGCAGGGCGGGATCTGCTGCATCTCCGCGGGGTTCATTTTCTGCACCACGTCGTTATTTCAGTTATCTGTTCCAGTCCTATCCTGATTTTCTTCCTCCTTTTTTGTCCACCTTTGTACACTTTTTCCCAGTGAAACTGGGTATTTTTATTTTTTTTTTTTTTTTAATATACACGTGTAGTATACTGGATCCCTGTTCCTATTTTAGGCTTACACCTCATAAAGAAATACAGGTCGAGATCATATGTTGTCATTAATTTTCTCCAAAGCCAAACCAAATTATATTTGTTGCTTCCAGGTGGTGCAGGACATGCACATCTAGAGATGGGGCTGAAATCATTCAGGAGTGTCTGACAGCCGCCATCTCCTTCATATCTGGAGCAGTTACCTGGAAAAAATTAAGTCATAGCTTGCAAGCTGATTTGCACAGTAAACATATAAATATAAAGCTATAAATATATAAATAACTTTGAAGGTAGTTAGCTACTACAGAGTCGTTTTCATTGTTCAGTAATTAATTTTAATTACAGAGATTTTAATATATTCAAATGCAAGGGTGTCTAGGAACAGATAATGCATGTATAAGTTGCACAATGGAAAATCTCTGTCTAGTGGAAATCTTGACCATTGAGAAGGACTTTTTATGTAATAAGTGACAAACAAAAATATCTGAAGCACCAGTGCAGTTTGTAGCATAGGAAGAGTTCAGCTGCTAGTTGGACAAACAGAAGACATGCAGTTATATTGTCAGTGTTTTTAAAAGAATGCTGAAATTTTTTTTAATAATTCCTTTTTTTAAAGGAAAAATTGTGGAGGGCAGCAGTAAGAAATAACTTGGTGGCTGAAAAAACTATTTCACAATTGGAACAGATAATGACTTAATTTGTCAAGACTTTAAAGGGGCAATAATATCTTTGAAGCATCCACAGAGAGTTAAGTAATGCTGAGGTTTAGTTGAATAGATGGATTTCCTTTAAGATTTGGTCACTGCATGGTGAACTTTGATATTCTCAAACTGGAAATATTAATTCTTAAGAGGATTTTTTGTATCAAGTGGAGTTGTGGTGTATCCTGCATTGGAAGCAGCATTTGCAATATTAATCATTCTGAAACAATATGAATCTCAAACATCATTTTGAGCTTCATGTCCTGCTTTTGTATTGCTGTGTGCAATATAGGGTCACATTATGAATAACAAGCAACAGAGATTTTATAGCAATAAATATTCACAGAGCAGCCAGAGTAGGGGGATTGGAATGCCAATACATGATATAAAATTAATAGAATTTGAACAAGAACTCGCAGGAAAACATTCAAACCTCTGAGGGAGACTCAGAAACTTCTGTTGGTTACCTTTTAGGATATTTTGCACAGTGGTGCTGCTGTAACTCATCTTTAGATAAAAATGACAGCATGGAAACGCTCAGGCTGATGAGATTAAATTGTCATAGTGTAGAATAACAGTTTATCTGTCAAGTGACCTCAAGCTGCAGGCAGAACCAAAGTAATGGATCTTCCAGGCAACACATGAAAGTCAAAATTAATGAAAATGCAGAGATAAAATATTTTGAAAATCATGGGTTTCCAGATTACCATAGGCAATTCTGACTTCTCAAGAAGATTTGACAATATTTGTGAAGACAAGAGTGAAAATGTAATAAAACCCCAATAATTATATAGGGGATAGACCAGCACAATTATATATTTTTCAAACAATAACAAAATAACAATTTGTGATGCACTGGAAGTGCACATTATTTTGTGTTTTTGTATAAGTGGAGATGTGTTTCAATGTAACATTTAATCTGACCAGAAGGGTTGGACAGAATTCATTTTTATCAGGGTTGAAGATGACATAAAAATGGGGCCAGGAGGGAGCAGTCAGCACACTGGAGGGTGGAAGGCTTTTATGCAGAGCATCCATTCTTGTGAAAATCAGTGTTTTGCCTGAAAATGAGCAGGCTTAGATTTCTGGGCTGTGTCTGAGGAAATTTGTTTGTGGGGTTTTTCCCAGATGAAACCTATAACGATTCTGGCCATGTCTCCAGACATGTATTTGGTAAAAATATTCTGGTTTTGAATGCCCAATCTTTCTTTTTCTGTCTGCTTTAATGTATGTGGATAATTCATGAAGCAATTCTTTGTTCTTAATGTGCTATAAGTGCAGGTATGTTGTAAGGAGTATGGAGGGCATTCTCCCAAAATTAATATTAAATTTAGTGACTGTAAGGGAAGTGTTGGTAAGGAAACAATTATTTTGCATGGACAGGACAGTGCAAGTTAAAATGTATTAATAGGTTGGCATTTTTTGCCATTAAAAATTTGCTTTATTTGCTTATAATTCCTTATGCAAATAGTTCATAGCCTCGTGTAATCCTTAATTGCTGATGAATGGTTCTCCAAAACCTTTTTTTATGGCTGTTAAAATAATTCATCTCTGTTTAAAAGAAGCACTTCTCACTGATGTTGCTGACAGAATGAGGAACTGTAAATCTCCCATATTGAGAATGGACAAGATTCTGTGGTTTTTTTTCAGGAACCAGATGAAGCTGATGTTAGCATCTCCCTGCTATTTGAAGGAGCTAGCATTTCAACATCCAACATGATGCAGCTGGAATGAAATGTTAAGGATGAGAGATATCCAAGGACTGTTTGGAAAGGGAGAAACAAATGGCATACAAATTCTCTTTTTCACCTCCAGCTGTGTAAGAAAATCGTCTGTAAAATCTGCAGAAATCATTCACTGGGAATGAGTTTGCCTCCAGGGAAGCCAGTCTGTTTCCAGATTCAACCATGATTTCAGGATGGGAGTTCCTCTTGATGCTGAACAGTCAGATATATGCTGATTTATATAACATTAATTAATCCATATTCTCACCCTCCATAGTGTAGGAACTCACTGCTGAATTAACCCTTTTTGGTTTGGCCTTGCTCTGTAGATTTTTGTGTTGAAAGCAGAATTCTCCAGATACTGAAACTTCTCCCCTGGCACAGATGATGTCCTGCCAGATGGAAAATCTGTCAGCATTTGTTTGGGTAATAAAGTCTTACAAATATTTGGTTCATTGCCATAGTTGCTTGGCACAGGCAGCAGGAAATGTAGAAGCTTCAGTCATGCTCAGGTCTTCATCTGCTTACATTAGAATTTAAGGGATGTGCAGTCGTCAGGAAGAAAGAATTCTCAAGATGTTCATGGCCTTGAATTACATCAAAATTGTGAGTGAATGGACTCAGAGATGCATATAGATGTAAACCAACTAATTTGGGTGTTTATTTTTTCAATTACCCAAGTGTCCAGGCAAAAGCCCTGGATGCATTGCCATCTCACAGAAACTTACCCAAAATGATACTGCACAAATGCTTATCTGGAGTTCAGCTTCATACTAAGACTGCTTGTATTTGCAATTTATGAGTTGAGCTGTAGGGAGTTTTTCAAAAATATTTTTGTTTCCAGTTAGACTCATACTGAAAGCTGCTTTTAAAAACAATCTGTCTAGGCTACCTCTTTCCACAAAGTGTGCAGGAACTGAGTTATCCTTCAGCTAAAGCTTTCTGTCACATTCTGCTAATGCTGACCAGTGGGGCTTATATTTTACTAGGAGATCACATAGTGTGATAAAACATGGGGTTTTTTTTCCTTCCCAGGAAAGTGAGGCAAATATTGCAATGACATATGGAAATAATCAGACTGAGAATGAAAAGTAGAGGGTTTATGGCAGAAAGGAGTCAATGCTCTCCTGTTATTAATTAATGGTTAGCTCCTCTTACTATAGATTGCATTGCAGGGCACAAGCAGAGATTTGTGCCTGGTCAGTTGTGTTACTCAGCAGGTGAGTTGTTTGCCATTGTACATCCTGGAGCTTTTAGCAAAGCTTATGGCATTATTACTGGATCTAATTAATTGTCATCATCAAGCCTGAAAGGTGTGATTATGATGTAGCATCCAGCTCAGTGTTCACTAACAGGGTAGGTCACTGAATATGGATGCTGGTGGTTTTGCTACAATTATTGGAAAAACTGAGGAGTTGGAAAGGACTTAGCTGACCTACAAGTACTGAGTTTTTTCCTAAGCACTTTAGCAACTTAAACATCACTCATCTGGATTCTTCCACATTCAGATACTGATTTCAGCTAGGACACTGACAATTGTAACACCTTTGATGGGAACACTGAGTCTCAAAGACTGAGTGAGATCTCTGTGTTTCTGGATAGCCTTGACAGATCTTTCCACGACTTCAAAGGTGTTGAATAGAACAGGGTATAGGACTGTACCTCTTAGTAGCCCTCAGATGAGTCTTTTGAAGATGCAGTAACATTTACTCAGTTATTTCTTCCTGTGGCCTGTTAAGAAGTCAGTGCTGTTTCACAGTGCTTAAAATTGCCCCCTGTAATGTCACTTTGTCTGGACTGCCTGCTAAAGTAGCAAATGCTGCTTATCAAGTTCTGCAACACTGGTACCTGACAATAAAGGCTTTTTATAGCTGTTTTTAAAATTCTTTTATGTGGATAACAGCTAATCTTAGAAGTTAATGTGTTATCATCTCCAGTATTTTCCTACTTTGGTCAGAATTTTGTGTTGAGAAAGTTACAATTTAATGGCACAGTAGGATCTGGTAGATGCAGATTCACTTCCATGTGTGCTTTCCTCAGTTGTCAGCCAGGAAAGCTCTCATACACAAGTAGTGACCATGGCTCTGAGTATTTCTGTGTATTTATAACCTGTAGTAATTCACTTTTGGGCACAGTGTATTTGGCATCTATTAGCAGAAAAATCCAAGGGTTTGGTTATCAGTACCTAAATACTGAGATGAGTCACCAAATTCTAATCATTTTCTTGGCACTTTCTGTCGTGCAGGTTCATAGCCAAGAACATAATGAGGCTGCAGCGCCTGGGGATAACCCATGTTCTGAATGCAGCAGAGGGGAAATCATTCATGCATGTGAACACTAATGCAGAGTTCTATGAAGGCACAGGCATCAGATACCATGGCATTAAAGCCAACGACACACAGGAATTTAACCTCAGTCGCTATTTTGAGGAGGCAGCTGATTTTATTGACAAAGCCCTTTCCCAGAAGGATGGTAAGGCAAACTGAAATACCTTTCTACCATGTTTTCTGTGCACTGCATATGTTTCTTAGCAATTTGCTGTTTCAAATGGTTCTTTGCTCACATTATCAACAGAACAACTAAGTGAAAAATGCAAATAAAGGCTCTGAATCAAAGAATACACAGTATTCTGTGCACAAGAATACACAGTAAGACAGCTTAGGCTTGTGTTTATTCGTGTAGGTCTCCAGTACATGGCAAAGGGAAGTGTGGCACTGCAGGGGGGACTTTGAAATGGGAAATAGCTGCTGCAGCTTATTATAGTTTCTTTCTGGGAAGAGATGTTTATTTTTCCTTAGAAGTGTTAAATCACATTAAAAATATTTTTTAAAAATAAGTTAAGAGTCTAAAAGTTGCTTAAGGACATTAGAAATTACAATTTGAAGGCAGAAGTAATACAAGTAGTACAAGTGCTGCAGAGTAGTTACATTACCTGTTACATGGAGTTTTTTCCAAATGTACAGTGAGAATAGAGACTGTCACTTTACAGTTTTTATTACATTAAGTCATTATATAATTTTGTGTGTCGTTTGCCTCTTTATTTCCTTGAATTGCAGGACAGTTGAAGGTTATATTTTCAATGTTGTTTATTGCCACATTTCTCTAGTGTGTTTCCTCAGAGCAGAAATCCTAGGACACAGTGCAGTGGGACAGATGGTGTTTGTGTTGTCTATTTCAACATTCCAGTTATTTCTACACGTGTTTAATTTCTTTCTTGCTTCGTGACTGAGCATTGAATAGCAGGAATGAGAACTCCCACAATTCTAGAAGTTCTTTCTCTGAAATGGGCAAAGGGGTGCTGGAGCTGTGATGTGGGTTTTGACAGATGGAAATAAATTCTACATCCAGTTTGGTGGAGTATGGAAAATTCTAAAAATTAAATGCAGCTCTTGCAGTTGGCATTGTGGCTCACTGAAACAGGCTGCAAGAGGAGAGAAGGGACTGCTGTGCCATGACTGTGCCTGCTCAGTTTAATCTCAGGAGTTTCAGGGTCAGTAAATTCTGAGTCAATCTGAATTTGCAGCAGTTCCATTTGCTATTGGCTGATTCTTTCCGTCTTAGTTGCCTACCACGCCCACCACTGTTTGTTTTAATGTGGTAAACAAAGAGGAATTTTGGAGCTGGGTGATGTTGCAGCCAGTTTTAAGATTAATTGGCAACTGCAAATTGTTAGTTTTGTTTGACATGGAAATGTAGAGTGGAAGAGAAGAGAAGAGAAGAGAAGAGAAGAGAAGAGAAGAGAAGAGAAGAGAAGAGAAGAGAAGAGAAGAGAAGAGAAGAGAAGAGAAGAGAAGAGAAGAGAAGAGAAGAGAAGAGAAGAGAAGAGAAGAGAAGAGAAGAGAAGAGAAGAGAAGAGTATTCTCCTTCAATTTCATTTTAGTATTGCAGTGCAGGAAGTTCAGGAAGGCAGGTCTGGTATCCTGCAGGTCTGGAAGGCAGCCCTTCAGACACTGGCTAGAAACCTTTTTGCTTCTGACCATTTTCTGAAAAGTCAATTCTCTTCCATGTCTATAATCAAGAATCTCTAAATTTTGCTAATTTATGACTACAGGCTCTCAAGAAACGTTGAGAACTAATTGTTTTAGCTCTTCTACCATGCTAGTGATTTGCCTTGAGCTGAGAAGCCTTTGCTGTTTAGGGCAAATGTGGCAGCAGGATTTCTGTTGGTGTGATTCAAAGCAAGCTGTGGTTATGATAAGAGTGTGTGTATGCTTCAGCTGTTTTCTTGTCTCAGAAGAAAATTTACTCTGGAGAGTAGACTGGGGCCACATGTCCCACTGTATTTGGGAAGGAGAAAATTTCTGTTTCTGAAAAAGCACGTCAAGGAGGAAGAAACAATAAAATCAGGTTCGATTTCTCAAAGGGAGCAGTTTTTTATTTTTTAATTCCTCGCTGTAGGATTTGCCCATGTGGTGGGTTAACCTTGGCTGGATCCCAGGTGCCCACCAAGCAGTGCCAGCACATTCCCTCCTCAGCTGGAGAGGGGAAAAAAATCAAACAAAAGGCTCCTGGGTCAAGATAAGGACAGGGAGATCACTCAGCAATTGCCATCGCAGGCAAAAGAGACTCATCTTGGGGAAGTTGATTTCACTTAACACCAGTCAAATCAGAGTAGGGGAATGAATAACAAGACCAAACCTTAAAAGAATTTCCCTCTTCCCCTCCTTTCTTTCCATGTTCAGCTTCATTCCCTGTTTTTCTCTGCCTCCTCATGCCAAGCAGCACAAGGGGACAGGGAATGGGGATTGCAGTCAGTTCATCACACGTTTTTGCTGCTCTTTCCTCTTCATTCTGCTCCCATCTCACCCACAGGAGACATCCAAGAACTTCTGCAGTGTGAGGCCTCCCCAGAGGCTGCAGCTTTGCCTGCCCCAGCATGGATCCCTTCTTTCATGGGGCACGCTCCTCCAGGAGCAGTTTGCTCTTCCACAGGTTCCCAACTCCTGCCTGAAAACCTGTTCCAGCATGTGCTGCTCTATCCATGGAGCCACAGGTCCTGCCAGGACCCTGCTCCAGTGCAGCCTTCCCGTGGGGTCATGGCCTCCTCTGGCACTGTCCTCATGTCCCCTGGGGTCCCCCATGGGCTCAGGGGGTGTCTGCTCTGCTCAGGACCTGCATGGATTGCAGGGGGACAGCCTGTCTCACTATGGTCTTCCCCACAGGCTGCAGGGGAATCCTCTCCTGGGTTACCTGTCTGGAATACCTTCTCCTCTTCTCTCTTCACTGACCTGGGGTCTGCAGAGCTTTTTTCACACATTCTCATTCCTCTCATTCACCTGCTGTTGTGCAGCAGATTTTTTCCCCTTCTTTAATATGTGACCCCAGAGGTGCTATCACCATCACCGTTGGCTTTGGTTTGTGCTTCTTGGATCCAGCTGGCTCTGGCTCCTTTGGATATTGGGGAAGCCTCTGGCATCTTCTCACAGAAGGCACCCCTGTGCCCCCCTCCCCCACCAAAATATTGCCATGCAAACTCAGTACAACCCATCTAATATGTGGAATGAGTTCCCTAATCAATCAGCTGGAAGCATTTCATTGGTGCTGGCAAACATCATGGTTAGATATTTCTGCCTCTTGTCTCTGCAGTGTAGGCAGCTTCATCTATTTGAGTGTTAAAGTGGCTTCATAAATAGCCAGGGGAGTGGCCAGGAATGCAGCATGGAGTTAGTGCAGCAGAAGGGCTGGAATCTTTGGAGATGCAGTACATGGCTAACAGCATATTTGTTTTCAGTGTATTTTAAACTTCATTTATTTGTGCTCTTTGATACTGGTCATCTTTATAGGCAAAGCTTGTCAAAACCACCAAAGACTGGAAATCATGCCTTGAAAGGCTCCCTGGAACAGAGGCTGGGCAGAGCTAAAGGAATAAAGTAGGGATTTTTTAAAAAGCCTTCAAAGGATTCACCTTGGGCAGTGCAGGAGCCCAGCCATGGCTACACCCAAGTCACGAGTTCTCACACTTTTATCAGTTTTGGTCCATTCCCACACTGGGGTTCATTGTCCAATCTCAGCTCCAGGTTCTGCAGTCCCATCCTCCCAGATTCTCTCCTCAATTCGCTGCTGTTTGCACTTTTTGGGGCTGAAGCTGCAGTGGTGTCCTTGGTTCTGGGGCTGGAAAAGGATTGTTCTGTGTGCCTGAGCTGGGAGGAAAACTTGTAACACTTTATATGAAATTCAGAGTCACACATCAGTGCAGTACAGAATCTGAAAAATATAAAAGCTAAAACTTAAGCCATCAGAGAAATGCAGTAAATACACATAATTTAATTCTTGTGATATAGTAGCAAATCTGTTTTAGTGAGATTGACATGCAACCTGTTTTTTTTATTTTGCACAATCTTTGGTCACAGACTGTGTAGCTGCTAACAGAGTGAACAGCACCTGTGACAGAGACATGGCACTCTATGATTCATGTGACAGAAAGCACTTTATTATTCTCAGCTTCACCTTAAATACCCATCTTAATATTCCTGGGCAAGCACTTATGATTGGTTGAAAGTTTAGGCTGCTCAGCTCTCTGAGCAACAGCTCCTGCAGCTCAGGCTGGAACTCACTGGGTAAAGTCCCTGTCTGGTTCTGACTCTGTTCTATCACTGTTCCCTGAGTGCTGTCTGGCAGACCAGGCTGCTTCTCCCATGTGTGGCCCAGCCAATGGCCCAGCAATAAGCCAGCCTGTACTGTGACAAGCACCTTTCTTCCAACTCCAGCACGTCTCCTGTAGCATTTGGAATTCACAGTTTCTCAAGCTGTGAAAGGACTAACATGAACACACTTCATACCCTGGTATGTGCTTATAACACCTCGCTGGTTCCTGTCACAGTTATTATGTGGAGGCAGACACTGCTGGTATCACCACCAGCCCTTTATTAGCAAACTCTTCATGCCTTCTTCCACAGACCTCGCTCTTACAGACCTCTCTGGTAGTTTTGTCTCCTTTTCTTATAGGCAGCTTCACACAGTACTGATTCCTTTTCTTATAGGCAGCTGCACATAGCACTGACTCCCTTCCATTCTGCATGACTGACTAAACCCCAGCTGTCCCTTTCCTGGCCACCTAACCCTGACTGTCCCTCACAGAGCATCCCACCATATCTGTCCTTTGCACAGCCACATGTCCCACAAAGCACAGCCAGCAGCCTCCTTCTCTTACTCCAGCAGACTCTGGGTCTCCAGCTCAAACTGCAAGAGCCTGTACCTGGGCCAGCTAAGCCACTCTATATCCCCCAAACTGATAGGGCAGACTCGGGTGTTTTCACTCCTTGGTAATCACTGGTGTTGTGAATGATGTTCTATTTGTCCAATTTATCAGAAAATATTAAATTTAACAGCAATTTTTTAATAGCAGCAATTGTATATAAATTAATACAATCAAAGTATATTAGATACATATATTTAAGTATGTACAAAATCTGGCAGTCAGTAATTTAGTATAATTGAAGTTTGTATAAAGCATAAACAAAAGTGACTGGGGTTACAGGGAGGGGCTCACCCTTCCTCACATCCCAAACAATCAAGCCTAAAATCACACTTATATACTATATGCTAATACATATTAATACAGAATTTTCTGGAAAGCTCCTCCTAGTATCCATTCCTAAAATCTACATCACTATGTTGTGTTGGCATGCTCTACTAGTAGTTAGGGGTCTCTCAAGCTTTTGGGGATCTTATTTCCAAGGAAGGCTCTTTGTCTTCATCAGTGTCTGCTGTGTAACCTTGCAGGGAGTGCAAGTGCAGTCAGCTTGGGGTTATATAACTAAGCAGTGTTCCCACAATAAAAAATATGTTCCCATAATAAAACCTTATTCAACTTCCATGCCTGGAATCATCCCAATTTGGCCCATTCCAAGGTCGAAACTTTTTATTTCTAGATGCTGCTTATCAAACCTACATCCTTCTACTACTCCCCCTTAACATCTGGAGTCTGCTTTGTCTCACCATTTCCTTTGCTTTGTAACAATTATTTTCTATTGATACGAGTACAATATTGCTAATATATTTACAATTCAGTTAGCATGTATCGCATAGGGAAAGATTCCCTCCCGCACTTTCAGCTCGGCTACCCCACAGTTGGCTGTTGCTTCGCGGAGCCAGGCTGCGGCATAACCCGAGCTGTGGTCGTTCTCCCCCGCAGGCCGGGTGTTCGTGCACTGCCGGGAGGGTTACAGCCGCTCGCCCACGCTGGTCATCGCCTACCTCATGCTGCGGCAGCGCATGGACGTGCGGAGCGCGCTCAGCGCCGTGCGCCAGAAACGCGAGATCGGCCCCAACGACGGCTTCCTACGGCAGCTGTGCCAGCTCAACGAGCGCCTGCTCAGAGAGGGAAAGCTCAAGACTTAGAATGCGCCGCTCAAGGATTTCTTATTTTTAAGTTTCTCAAACCTTTAGAGATCCCAAAATTGCAAGCACCAGGCTAAGGCGAAACAGAATTGCTGCTTGTCTAGTGAAAGTGTCCTTCTTGAACTCTGTGGCTGTCTTTCAAGGTGGTACAAAATTGTGTCACTGTTTGGGGCTGTTGCCATAAAGAGATGTTTCTAGAGAGATAACTCCAGTGAGAACAGATGTCTTCACATATATTTCAGACTCCATAGCATATGTGGTTTGCATTGACATTGAATGTGATTCATTTAAACTTTGTCTTTAATCTCACCAAAGCACCAGTTCCTGAAAGCCCCAACACATCTCTTCACTCACTCTTAATAGGAGCTCTGTAATTTCTAAAGCTTCTATTTCATGCACACACGTGCCTAAAGTTTGAATGTAGGAGCTTCAAGGAATGGGAAGCACATAGAGAAATGCACAGATGCATTCACTTGGAAAATGGAGTGCTTGCAGTGTTTTGTGTGGATTTGTGCAATACACAGTGTGATAGTGAAGCCATCCAGAGCCCATGCTTGATGCACACTGTGTTTCCAAGAATAGTTTTTTATCTCTTGCTGTTACAATGGACATGAAATAGTCTGTTATTAAATGCTCTTTTTATTTTGAAATCATGCTAGAAAAAATGTCAAGAGCAAATGCTGAGGGAAGAACTTGAACAAGAAAAAAATAATATTAGTATTTAGAAGTGCTTGTGGTGGATGTATAATTAAGTCCTAAGTGTCCTAATATAATGGCTTTCAAAGCTTGTATGGAATTACAGTGTCCTTATCCCTTCTTTACTATCACTGTTCAGTACCACACATGCAGATCACTTCAGCACAGATGTGCTTCCAGAGCAGTTTGCAGAAGAGCACTCTTGACTTCTTGGATTGTTTGCATGGTATCATTAAACAGAAATGAGCATTGTAATGTTCCACACTGTATAGGAAATATTTATATTCTATTCAAATAAATGATGTTTTGATTGTGTTTACTGCAGATGAAGTGAGTCATTGCAGTGTTGGGAGAGGGAGCTTTGTTTGCACTGTGCCTGGATTAGTGTGTAAATGTGTACGTGGGACTTACAGCACTGTGTTAATACAATTGGAACTGTTGGTTAACCCATCACAAACCAGGGTAACTGTTCCATTCTCACCTGTGCTTTAATGTAGCTCTAGGATGAAAAATCTTAGCACTGTTTTAAACAGGGACACTGTATTAGTAAAACATATGATCCCAGATGAAGTTTTGTCTGCTCAGTTTAGTAATCAGAAATCACAAAGGACATGCAGGCATTGTTTTACTCCTGGTTTTGGGGTTGTGTGGTTTGGAGCTGTGGGAGGGGCAGGCTCTGCATAGCAAGGTAACATTCTTGAAATTAAACTCCAGAGGTGATCATGCTGCTTGAGCTCCAGTCTTATTGTTTCTCCTCCCACAGGATGGAGCTGCCACATCAAGGAGCCTTTTCTCTGTTGTGTCTTTCAAGTGACAGTTGAGGAACACTGCTCATGGTGTTCTGTCACATCTCCTCTGTCAGGCAGTGTCCAGTGCTTGCCTGGATGCTTCAGTAATAATAAGCAGAGGTCATTTCCACTGGCTCATTACTTACCTGTTTGCTTTCTCCCATTGATCCATTGAGTCAGGGTAGATTAACTGCTTCTTCAAAGTTCCTAGTTACTAATTTCATGTTGTGTGAAACAGGAGTGGCTTTAGAAATAGGAATAATCCTGGCCTTACCTTTTCTACAATGCTGACTTTTCATGCTGCAGTCTAATTTATAAATTGCCCTTTAAAAATTTTTACTATAAACATAGATTTTTTTTTGTCTTGTCTCACACTATGTATTCTTAATACCTATTTGCACTATGAGAAAAAAAAAAGGGAAATTCACATGGATGCACTTTGTCTTTCACCTGCTACTTGGAAGTCAAAATTCCAGTCCATCACAGAGCTAAGAAACCATTAGGTGTTAGACTTTTGCTACTCTGGGTAGATTGGTAGTTGTCAGATCAGAGCCAGAATTGTTTATTAAAATTGAATCTGTTTACCTTATGGTGATGTTTCTGTAGTTGTCAGTATCAAGAAATACTGAAAATGAAAACAGGATAATGTTTTCTTATATTCAAGACAATATTTTACTTCATGGGACACTGATCACTCTTATGGTAACTCTGGCCCATTTGTCTCAGTGTAACAAAACTGATTTAGCAAATGTTTTGTAATATGAGGGTGGAGAGGCATAAGTAAGACATTATAAATTATAACATAAAGATAATATTATAAACATTATAAATTGGTTTTAAAAGTGAGACAGGATATCATATTTAACATCACTGATGGGCAACTCAGCAACAAAACCACTTCTGCTTTTAGAGCAGGCTAAAAATAGTTGAAATGTCAGACCACTGCTCCATTAATGGATCTTACCCTTCCTCTCAGTCCTGCTCTCCAAGTACAGTCATGGTGCAAATTCCTCTGCCCATTTTAGCTGGCCTGGAAGGTCTTGTATGCCTCTAATCCACAGTGATATGCTGGATTACTTCTAAATTTTTCTTCCTGATTGTAGAAGCAAAGATTGTATAAAACATGGGAATGAGAGCTTTTCTTTCCATGTAAAATGAAATTGAGAATGTATTGGAAGAAAGAGAAGTTTTTATTCCTCTGAAATTGCTGGGCACCTGCCCTTAGCTGTGAGAGCTCCCTTCAAGGATGCTAATTCAGGAAAATACTTTTTAAAAGAACTTTGTTGCAAACAGCAATGCTCTGCTTTTGGAGTTGAAACTTCCTGGCCACAGCTAAAAGAGTGTGATCAGGATTGACATAAATATGTTCATCCTGATTGGCAGGGTGGTAATTTTTGTGTGGATTAGGGATTGTGGATTACAATTGTGGATTGCAATTGATTGTGGATTACAATTTCTGTGGAGAAGGGATGGTGTCTCTAAAATATTCATCTATCCTGGAACAAAGGTGTCTACCATGCCAAGTCTAGCCCAGTGAGAGAAAATGCAATAGCTTGGGGTTTTTGTATTTAAGAGTTTATGAATTTAGAGAGGGGGAAGAGAGAAGGTGAGAGGCTGCTCATATTTTACAACAAGGAGCAAAGAGGAAAGTTCAGATGGACAAAATGATGATACATGTAAAAGTAAATTCATCTACTCACATTGAACTAAATCTTTCTTAGCTGATGAATAAGTGCAGGAAAGAAATCTGTAACTAAAAATTACGATTGAAAACGAAAATAACATTTTGTAGTTCTTTGTTCATCCTTTGGCCCTGCAGTGAGACTGCAATGTTGATAAATGTTGTACCTGCCTCTGCACCTCAGGTACTGCCAGAAACACTTCATGGTGCACTGCTGACAAGTGAACATTTCATGGAGTTATTTCAAACTTAGAATTAATGGCATCTGAATGCAGGACTAGCAGCCACAAAACATTGTATTGTAATTCCACTTCTGGGTGCTAAGCCTGTATTAAAATTGGACACCCTTTTCTCCTGCAGTAATTAGGATTGGTGATGTGAGAATTCATCATCATAAAAGGCCTTGGAGATGAAAAGCACTGTTTATAATAATAATGCATGGTTCTGAACTGAAAAACAAATTTGTGTCAAATATATCTTCCTCCTCCTCAGCAAAGAACAACAGCAGAAAGAATATTAGCAATGTGTATTTTCATCATTTGGATACTTTTATTGAGCTGTCTTCTGTTATTCAGAATTAATTAAACCTCTGAGGCCAGAAGCAGAAGCAGGGCTCTTTATCTTCTTTTATTTTTTACATTAGTTCTGCTAGTTTTCAGTGATGTTTTTAGCACAGAGAAAAGACTATCTAGTGGAATCTTTCTTAGTTCAGCACAGAAGTTTCTTCTAAAATTATTTTTCGGGCTTCACCAGTGAGTAAAAGTCAAAATGGAGCAAGCCTGGGAGGTATCTTTTAAGGATTTACTGGTGAGAATTAGTGTCCTATTAATTTCTTCTGCAAATAAATTCTGGAAATAATCAAGTGCTGGTTGAGTGTTTGAATTTTAGTTCCTGTATGTGATGCCACTGGCTGGCTGACTCACCAGATGGAGCTGTAGGCTTGTTATTCTTCCCTGGAGAGTCACCCCTGAATCCCTGAACTCTGCTGTTGTGTGGATCCAGAGGATTCTTATCACTGAGAAAGCCACCAGAATGATTTATCAGTCTCTGGCACGAGAATAATAAGAATCCATTTATTTAGGCTCCTTGCAGGAGGTCACACCACAGCATTCAGACTTTGTGTTCACTCTGCAGTGTGTGGCATTGCAGAATTCCTCTGAGACAGCTGAGACTTGATTGGGAAAGGCTGCACCATGGAAAAAAAAAAACAAACAACTGTTTGAGATGCAAAGTTCTTGATCGTGTCAGGAACTGAACTCCTGGGCAGTGTGTGAAGTTTGAGCCACTGTCCAGAGAGAAGCTCAAACTGGGCCCTGGCTGCTGAGCAGAGCCCCCGTGGCCCTGGGGGCAGAGAGAGCCCCTGGAGCTGGAGGTGACTGAAGCAATTTCAGAGGCTGCTTTAGTTGTGTCTGCCTGCACTGCAGTGCCAGGATAGAAAGTTCCAGGCTGGGTGCTCGGGTTCACTGCAGCAGCAGCAGTGGATTGAGGCTGAGCACCAGGTGCCAGTTAACTCCTTGGAGCTGTCCCTGCTGGCTCTGCTGCTTGGAGCAGAGCACTGCTTTGGGCTGGCTAGGGTTAACTTCACTGCCCGTGTGTTTTGGGGCTGTGCTGAGCACAGGGATGACCCTACAGAGATGTTTTTGTTATTGCTGGGCAGGGCTGACACTGAGCTGAGGCCTTTTCTGCTGGGGAGGGGCTGGGGGTGGGAAATGGGGGGAGACACCCTGAGACAGCTGAGCCCAAGGGGCCAAATGGATATTCCAGAGCATTTGGCACCGTGTGAGTGGTGGTGTGAGTCCTCCCAGTCACAGCTCCTTGTGCTGGGGTCTCCCAGAGCTGGCTGAACACACCCACTGCCCAGGGAGGAATTCATTCCTCTCTTTGCTTTCTTTGCATGCATGGTTTTTGCTTTTCCTATCAGAATGTCTCCATCTGATCCCTCGAGCTTTTACCCTTTGGGTTCTGTTCCCAGTCCCAGTGGGTTTGGCTCCTGGCTTTCCTTTTCTCCTTTCTGGATTTTTTCAGCTTGGAAAACAGCAGCTCAGCTCTGAATAGAAGGGGTCCAGTATCAGTCCCACCCTGGTCGTGAGGTTCATTCTGAGAACACTCTACCCTTGATAACTCTTCTTGGTTTTTCCTGTGCTTCATTAACAGTGCAAAAATCAAAATTTCTGGCGAGACTGCGGCACAGACCATGTCTGCTGTGCTGCAGAAAGGACTGTGAGCAGGCAGGCAGCTACAGTGTGTGAAAGAATGTTTTTGTACTTAATGAATCTGAATGTCTGAGATTTGGGTTCATTCCTGGCATCTGTTAGCCTGCCCTCCTGCCTTATGGACAAGAAGCTTTAAGCCACAGGCTAACCATAGCTCCTGATCTTTTCATTCAGAAATTGTTTTGGTATTATTTCTCTCAGTGGATTATACAGATAAATGTTAAGACAGTTCATACAGGGGATTGATTGTTTAAGTACTTGAGAGAAGCTACATCAAGAAGATGTTTATGTTTTATGTGACAGTTGATTACTCTAAATGAGATTCTCTCTAGTAGGCCAGCACTGACAATGATAGCTTTTGGAAATAGGCAGATATTTAGGCAGATATTACATGAAAAGAAACTAACAGAAGCTGAGCTGTGGTGGATATATACAATTCTGAAGGCATTTAAACAGAGGACTAAAGAGGCAGCAAGGATTCAGTGATCAGCAGCACTCAGCTTTGTTCTGCTCTCCTGTTCTGTTTTTCTGTGCTGCCAGGCTGTGATGGCACTTTGGACAGGGGCTCTCTTGGACAATACCCACACCTCGTGGTATTCCTGTCTGACAAAAATAATGCCAAAATCTTTGTTTAGTTCCTGGTCCTTCAGGACTTCAAGTCCTTCACAACTTGTTCAGTTTAGCTGTCAGCCAAAAATAGATTTACTACATGTAAGTGAGCAAAATTATGCTTAGAACATTTGCAATATTTGGAATTTGGTTTCCTGTGTTTGTGAGACCATCATTAACTGCTCTGACAAAAGGAGAAAGTTAGTGAAAGATAATCAGTGCCACTGATGATGATGATTATAGAGAAAAAATAATCAGCATATTGGAGGCAAATTATTTGACAAGAGTCTGTATTAAAGAATGTGTTAAGAATATATCCTGACTGGCTGAGGAGAAAAAATCTTGTAGAAAGAAAATAATGTGTTGTATTTCTCCATAAAACCAGTAATTTGTGAGATGGTTGGATGCCTAAGGCTGGAGGAAAGGAGGAAGGGGAGCTGGCAGTCAGGGCACAGTGAACTATGGAACCGTGCATGAATTCTTTCAGACACTCCTTGGAGTATTTAGAAAGGAGAGCACTTCTGGGAATGCTGATTTCTGATTTTTGGCTGAGCAGAAGACGGGGAAGGAAAGCACCTTACAGTGTATTTCAGATGGCAGTGCTGCAGGAAAGGAGCCTGGCAGGGAGCAGCTGTGCTGGAGCTCAGCCTCAGTCCATGGTGCAGCTGCTGGGAGTGTGTGTGTGTGTGTGTGTGTGTGTGTCTGTGTGTGTCTGTGTCTCTGTGTGTGTGTGTGTGTGTGTGTGTGTGTGTCTGTGTCTCTGTGTGTGTGTGTGTGTGTGTGTGTGTGTGTCTGTGTGTGTCTGTGTCTCTGTGTGTGTGTGTGTGTGTGTGTGTGTGTGTCTGTGTGTGTCTGTGTGTGTGTGTCTGTGTGTCTGTGTCTCTGTGTGTGTGTGTGTGTGTGTGTGTGTGTGTGTCTGTGTGTGTGTGTGTGTGTCTGTGTGTGTCTGTCTGTCTGTCTGTCTGTGTGTCTGTGTGTCTGTGTGTGTGTGTCTGTGTGTGTGTGTGTGTCTGTGTGTGTGTGTCTGTGTGTGTGTGTGTGTCTGTGTGTGTGTGTCTGTCTGTCTGTCTGTGTGTCTGTGTGTCTGTATGTGTGTGTCTGTGTGTCTGTGTGTGTGTCTGTGTGTGTGTCTGTGTGTGTGTGTCTGTGTGTGTGTCTGTGTCTGTCTGTGTGTCTGTGTGTCTGTGTGTCTGTGTGTGTGTGTGTCTGTGTGTGTGTCTGTGTCTGTCTGTGTGTCTGTGTGTCTGTGTGTCTGTGTGTGTCTGTGTGTCTGTGTGTGTCTGTGTCTGTCTCTGTGTCTCTCTGTCTGTCTCTGTGTGTGTCTGTCTGTCTCTGTGTGTGTCTGTCTGTCTCTGTGTGTGTGTTCAGGGTGAAATGTCCCCAGGTCATTGCTGCTGTTCATCACCCAGGGCACACCGAGGCCAGCACAGCTGCCCCTTCAGTTTGGTGGCAGCTCTGTTCTGTAGCCTGTCGGGGGATGGAATGCAAACCACTCTGAGCCTTACAGCCACAGGGGAAAGTCAGAGGGAATCAGGTTTGAATCTCTTCTACAGGAAATATTTTCATGACAAAGTCTGTGACAAGTGTGGCAGTAACACACACACACACACACACACACACACACACACACACACTCCCTGTTCTGCTTTGAGCAAACATTTGGTTTTCAGTAGCTGTAACAAACTCAGCGTGGCATCTTAACCTTCCTAAAGGCTGAGATGCTTTCTGATTAATGGATTTATTTGCAAATAACTTGAAAGTGTAGGTGGTCTTGAGACACAGAAATCATGATATTTTCACTAATATCACCTTGTTTTTGCAAGGGAGAATACCACAGATGAGATTTTGAAACATGATACATAAATGCATCTCTAGGCATAAATGCTTTAGACCTAAAGTAAGTTTTCCTTTTTTTTGGTGGAAATCAGTCTGGCCAAGTTCTTGTGTATAAAATAAGGAAATGTCCTGTGTTCAACACTTCACAGAATGTCAGCAGAAGTAGCAGTATGCAACGAATTTACAGCAAATGCAAACATGTGTCAGGCAGTTTTCTCCAAGAGTTAAAAAAATGTGAGAAAGAGCACATCAAAAATTATGATGTACAACATTCTGGCTGCTTAACCTAAAAACATATTCCAAGTAAACTGTTTTTAAGGAAAAGTAAACACAACTTCTCATATTGAAATGAAGCTCTTCCCTGTTTCTTCCAGTATATTTGTGAAACAAAATGTAGAGCTCCTTGTTTTGGAAAGGAGAGAAAAAAAGCTCCCTCAACCCTAATCATTTCCCTGCAGAGACTGAAAAGCACAACTACTGAGCCACAGTTTCTAGATTTATTCACCTTATACTGTGAGCAAAGGGAAGAGGAATAATTACAGCAAAAATGTAAAAAGTCTGAAAAACCTTTGGAAAAGACAATAGCCAAAGTTTCAAATATGGATGGAGGCAGAAGCCGGTTTTAATTATTTAATTTTAACACCATTGTTAGGAAAAAAAAAAACTGCAGAAAGGCTTGTCAGGCTGCAATTCATTGTAGTCTTGTCTATCACCATTTGTTGCCAGACTCCAAAATTAGGTGGATATGAGAAG
The DNA here is from genome assembly GCF_052056855.1 of Sturnus vulgaris. NCBI lineage: Eukaryota > Metazoa > Chordata > Aves > Passeriformes > Sturnidae > Sturnus > Sturnus vulgaris. Next base: position 5,833,646 of record NC_142269.1, on the reverse strand, counting down.
TTTTTGCATAAAAGTTGTAAAATATTGTCACTAACCCACCCCCACACACCCATTTTATTTCACACTGACAAAAGCTGAGATGAATGAGTTGTGTGGCCCTTCCCACTTTGTATAGTCATTGGCTGGCTTGGTTCTAAAAGGGATTTTAAAAAGGGGAATAATGTGCCTTTGCCTGGGATCTGGGACTGTCAGGGTGCTGAAAGGCTGATCTGTGAGCTGCCACCATGCAGATCCCCTGGGCTGTGTGTGCTCTCTGTGTCGTGACACAAATCACATTTCAGCCTCTGCAAGGCTGGCAGATGTTTAAAAATGATGCTACAGAAATCATTCCTGAGATCGCTGAAAATACAGAAACACCCATGGAGCCGACTTACAGCAACAACAACACAATGAACCAGGCAAAACATGGAGGAAGACACATACAGCAAGCTCCAGACCTTAACGGTAAGAAAAATATCATTATTACTGGTTTGGATGATAGCAGACAATTTGTAAAAGAATACTTGTTATCATATATATTTGTTTATTAATACTTTTAGCTGTGGCCCAACTGCTTTAAGTGATTTTCTTCAATCTACTGTTGAAGAAGTATGAATATAAACATTAAAAAGAATATATTAGAGTTTACTGATGCAAACATTGTCTCTCTGTTGGACATTGCTACTCTGCCCAGCTGCTCTCTGCAGACAACTCCAATACATAAAAGCTGTAGTAGATATTAATTAACACTTCTGTGTGTTCTGTGAGGAAATGTCACAAGTTATCTGTCCCTCTTTAGTGTTAGGATGAGGGAATGGGTTGACAGGGCACACAATAATATAAATTTGTAATATTTAGGAACATCCACAGCAGTTGTAAGATCAGAAGTGGCACACTGAGGTTGTGTTCAGCTAAATGACAGAACTGGGCTGTCCTTTGCTAACATCCAGATCTTCAGTCAGGTTCCAGCAGCCAAAAATGCTTCAAGATGCATTGACACTGCACTTGGCCAAATGTCCAACTTGAGCAGTGATGCAAGACACCAGCCTTATGAGGAGAGACAGAGGATGGAAAGCTAACACCAGAGAAAACTAGCTTTGAAAAAGTTTTCCACTGGAAAATAGGGCAAGTTTGGTCCTCCAGACACACAGCATAAAGCACAGAGCAACACAGCCACAGATCAAACTTAGATTGTGCACTGCAGATCTCAGCCAGCCTCCTTTTCTGGGGACAGCTGGAAGGAAGTTGTGAATTAAGGCATTTAAAACCATAAGATTAACAATATTTTAAAAGAAAGAAAGAAAAAAAAAACTATGCTTTTGAGAGTTTGACCTTAAAAGGTTCTTAAATTCCTAAGAGGGAGAGCACTCTGTTCCTCCCTGCAGCCCCACCAGCCACCAGGTCAGAGCAGGTTGGTTTTCTTGTCACATCTCAATATCTTCATTTTTTAGCCTCTTACTGCTCTGAATCAACTGGGAATCTGCCCCACTGCATATTTTTCAAAGCAGAAAGCACTTTTAATTAAGAAATCAAAGACTGGAGGAGACTGGGCAGTTGTTTCAGATACACAATGGTCTTGCATACTTATTTTGGCATCTTTAACATAAGGAATCAAAATTATGATCCAAAGTGGCCAGAGCTTTCTGGACCATATGCACCAGACCATGAGTGATTCTGCACCTGCACACTAACAGGACAGGACATAAATGCACAGAATAATAATAATAATAATAATAATAATAATAACAACAATAACAATAATCACCTATAGAGCTGAGACAAATGCCTGGATATTTAACTGCCTGTGCATTATGGAGGTACAACACACCTTATTCAACACATTATTTTATTTACAGACAGACATAATTTTCTCAGATGCTCAGGGAACTTGGCAGCATTAGACTAAAGTGCACATGGAGTTCAGTTTGCCAATATTTTTGTTACAGCTGACAAGGATTGCTTAATTTCATTAATGCAATCCTTCAAACTTTTCAAAAATGAAATCTTGCTAGCTGTACTTTGACAAATATAAATATACTTTGACAAATGTAAATCTGACCACTAAAAGTCCTGTTTCTGTACTTCACAGGAAAACTAATAATTAAAATTCTTTACAAATACTACTGTGTCACTAACAGGAGATTCAGGGTCAGAATTCTCTTTTGCTGAACTAAACCTGGTACCCAGTGAGGAGAATGGGCCCAACAGACACAGCCTTCCCTGTGAGCTGGCCTTTGAAAGTCTCCACCACAAGTGCTGTTCCTGAGTTAAAATTGTCCTTTTGACCAAGAGAAGAACATTAGTGTGTTTGTCTAGATGAAGTTATTTGATAAACACTTAAAAATCAAATTTTCTGTCTTCCCAACAAGTCAATTAATCAAGGATGACATTTGGGAAAAGAAACACTCTTGGGAGGAGTTATGTTCCTACAACTGGGAAGTTCCTAAATACTTAATGCTAAGAAATCTTGTGTTTTCTAATGCTTCATTTGATTAGAGTTATCCATTGAGAAAAAGGAGAGGAAAAAAATCTGTGAGGTTCCTAAGAGCCAGAAGGTGCCTCCAGTTCCCTGAGGGGAACTGTGTGGGATGTGTAGAATTACCACAGAGAGTAGGAAACTTTGGAAAGCTGGGGCCTGAATAATGGGAATTCCTTAGTGCTGTTGTCACCTGTGATTTCTCTAACCTGGAACACATTATGCAAGCTAAAAATTACTTAAGGAACACTTTTTATTAAAAGAATTTAAATCTGGAGTCAATATCTGGAGTCAATAGAGTTAAACTAGAGCAGTGGGGGCAGGTGTTGCCCACAGGTAAATGAAGCCAGAATATTGTCCAAATATTGTCCAAAATTCCCAGCTGCTCCATTGTCCCCTGCACAGCTCTGACATGAAAGGTACCTGGTGGATTTTATTCACCAATTTGGGCATTGTTATTCCAGGGTCTTACAGCTGGAGTAGCTGAATAGTCAGGAGCTGCATGAGTGAGCCTTTTGAGATATTTCTCCTGAAAATCTGCTTTCAAGACATTCAGCTTGTGCCTAGCCCAGAGATCTGCAGGAACTGTTGTGGTTTGACACTGGCCCAACACCAGGCACCCACAAAAGCCACTCATTCACCCTCCCCTGCACAGCTGGGCAGAGAAAAATTAACCAAAAACATCTGTGAGATTATAGCACTTCTGGTCTGACAAGAGAATGAGATAAACTGAACTGGAGGTTGCTGCAGGTACCCCCTGGAGGTCTGTGAGTTAAGGACCAGGAGGAAAACACACCAAGGGCAAAACAGGCTTGGCTTAGAGGAACAAAGTGACTTTGCTACTAACAGAACCAGAGGAGGATAATGAGAATTGAAACAAGCCCTTAAAACACCTTTATTCCCACAACCCACTCCTCCTTCCACGGCCAGCACAGGGATACAGGGGGTGGGGGCTCTGGTGGGTGCCTGCTCAAAGCTGGCAGAGCAAGCAGGCAGAAATTGAGGAATGAGCAGGAATTGAGGAATGAGCAGGAATGAAGGAATTAGCAGGAATGAAGGAATTAACAGGAATGAAGGCATTACAAGAATTGAGGGATGAGCAGGAATTGAGGGATGAACAGGAATTAAGGAATTACGGGAATGAATTAATGAATTACAGGAATGAAGGAATTACAGGAATTAAGGAATGAGCAGGAACTGAGGGATGAACAGGAATTAAGGAATTACGGGAATGAATTAATGAATTACGGGAATGAAGGAATTACAAGAGTTAAGGAATTATCAGGGATGAATGAATGACAGGAATTGAGGAATTACAGGAACTGAGGAATGACCAGGAATGAATGAATGACAGGAATTGCGGAATTGCAGGAGTTGAGTTAAGGAATGGCAGGAATTGAGGAATTACAGGAATTGAGGAATGGCAGGAATGGAGGGATTGCAGGAATAGAGGAATGACAGGAATGGAGGGATTGCAAGAGTTAAGGAATGATCAGGAATGAAGGAATGGCAGGAATTGCGGGATTACAGGAATGCAGGGACTGCAGGAATGCAGGGATTACAGGAATGCAGGGACTGCAGGGATTGCAGGGACTGCAGGAATGGAGGGATTACAGGAATGTAGGGACTGCAGGGACTGCAGGCATGCAGGGACTGCAGGAATTGCGGGATTGCAGGAATTGCGGGATTGCAGGGACTGCAGGAATGCAGGAATTGCAGGAATTAACGTGTTTGCTGTCCGCAGACGCCGCCGGGCTCAGCTGCCGGGAGCAGCGCACCACCCGCTATGTGACGGACGGGCCGTGCCGCAGCCTCAAGCCGGTCAAGGAGCTGCAGTGCTCGGGCCAGTGCGAGCCCTCGCACCTCCTGCCCAACTCCATCGGCCGCGGCAAGTGGTGGCGGCAGAGCTCGCTGGATTATCGCTGCATCCCCGCGCACACCCGCACCCAGCGCATCCTGCTGGCCTGTCCCGAGCAGGAGACCCGGACTTACAAATTCCGAGCCGTCACGTCCTGCAAGTGCAAGCGCTACACCCGCTACCACAACCAGTCCGAGCTCAAGGACTTCGGCAAGGACCCGGCCCGGCCCCAGAAGAACAAGAAGCCGCATCTGGCCAGAGCCAGGAGCGGCAAACCCAACCAGCAGGAGCTGGAAAATGCTTATTAGGAGAGGTGGCTCCGGGTGACACAGACTGGCAGCTCGGGATGTTTTCTAAACCATCAAAAAGGCACTCAGAGGCCACAGCACGATGTTCTGACTGCAGCGGGTTCAATTCCTTCTGCTAAGCTGGGTCAAAGGCTCACGTAGGCAAAAAATCAGATTATAGCATTTATGGTCTGATAGGGAATGAGATGCAGCGAGCTGGAGGAACCCCCGGGGCTCCACGCGAGTTTGTGTGTCCTGAACGAGCAGGGAGGCAGAGGAAAGTGAAGCTGTTGTGACAATCACGCTTTGCTAGAAATCATTCCACTCACTTCATGTGAAAAGAAAATTGAGATTCCTCTCCCGGACAATGGTGCAGGACAAGGTCGCAATTAGGGAACACCAGGAGAGTTTGCACTCTCTGAAGGAGCTGTAGAAAGTCAGGGGGAGCAGAATTTCACGTTATGGTGAATGAAATCAAATTGTTGGAAAATTAACACACTAGCAGATGTCCTCCTGCACCAGGTGTTTCCTCTCAAACACAGAAATCAAAATATGACACTAGTGCACCCAACAGTGTGACAAATCTATTTCATACTTCTAATTAAAAGATTATGGGGTCGACAAATTCAAAACTGAGATTTGGCAACTAAAACCATATTGATTTAGGAACAGTGATTTGCTTTAGAGACAATTCAACAAATTCTCCTAAGTGGAGCAGATTTGTGAAGAAGATGCTCCTCCCAAAGCAGATAACCTCACTGATGTTTGTCTGTAAACAGCTGACATTACATATAGTTTAACATAGAAAATACTGATTATTCCTTATTTCCTAGAACAAGTTTAACTTTACTATCAGCTTAGATACGTCCATTTACATTTTCTGTTCTGTAGAGTTTGGATTATCTGGCCACACACTCTTATTGCACTAAAACTGTGCAAGCCAAGCTCTGTGAGTAAGGTGATGGTTCTGCATTAAAAGTGAGCCTCTGCTAAGTCAGGAATTCCTCTAGAAAAGTCTTTAGGATGTGCAGCTTTAATAAGTCTTTAGTTTGGCAGCAACTTTACCTAGCTTCTCAACACTCAGACTAATGCTTGTGTTTTTACATTAAAGAATATTGCTAGAAAGTGAATTGTCACATACTGTATACATCCTGTAGAATTTATGCTGAAATAATATAAGCTGTGGAAATTTGCAATGTTGATAGATTTTTCAGTTATTTTATGTGGGACCAGAACCTAGAGAGAAAAGGTATCATTTCAGAGAGTGAATTACATATTTATTTTTTTTTCCCAGAAATTATTTATGCAATGTTTTAACTTTTAGAGAACTAGAAGTAATACTGCTTTAAAAATATTAGTCTGTTATTTTTAATTTTAAATACATTGTTAATAAAGTAGAAACAATGACTAATTATAGAAAGACTCATTGATTTTCAGCTACAGTATAAAGCTGATTTCCTGCAAAGCCAGAGATTTCCAGAACAGTCAGGGTGTCAAGTCCAGTTTCTATGATCAAAAGTGCCAAAATCTTTAATCCTAACAACCTACACATCCCTAAAGAATTTCCATCCTGGAACTCCTTGCTCTGGTACAGGGTGTTTCTCATGGAAAAACTCTTCCTGGGCAGATGAGCAGCTCAGAATTATTTCTGTATTCTCATTTCTGCTTCCCCTGCACATTTCCTGATTCGTACGTTCACAACCAGATAAAGCCACCAAAGAAAACAATAAATCTGTGAACTGTCCATCAAGAGTTCTTGACTGAAATCTGATTGCTTCAGATTTCTTTTATTGAGAAAAGAAGTAAGAAAAAGAAATGTGGAATCCCCTTGCAAGTGTTGTCAAACAACAGTTAAAAATTTTTACAGTTTGGTGTTGTAGACCAATGCTCATTTTCATTTAGTCTTTAAGAAACATTTTCCAATAAAGTCAGAGAAAACTGAGCTTGGGCTGACATAGCATGCAGGTCTTCCAATGCAGATGTAAGGATGAGCAGCTTTTTCAAGACAACCAGTATAAAAGTTGTCTTTTCCTTACTATTACTTGATACATGGTATAAAAACCCAAAATAAATCATTGTCACAACTGCAACAACATTTTCCAGACTTATCTTTGACTTCAGGAATTTGACACTTGGGACTTAATTTTCAGAATTCAGTATGAGCACCTGCAAGCACTGCTGAAGTGAGAAAAGCAGTTCAGTTCTCTGCAAAGCTGTTCCACAAACCTCCAAATTCAATGAAACTTTGTTTTTAAAATATTGGTTGTGATTAGCCAGTGAACGAAATTTGCTCCATCTCAGACTCCATCCTGGCTTTCAGGCACTCAGAAGCCTCAGGCCTGCTGAGGTGAACCAGCAATGTCCCAAATATTTCACCTGGAAGAGTTCTCTTAGCCCAGCAAACCTTGTCCCACCCAGTTCTTGTCTCCCCAAAGTGCCAAAGTTTCCTGCTGTTAAACTGCCACTCAGAATCTTGCATTTTTCTGACTCCCAATGTAAGGATTTATTCTTTGCAATTTATAAGAGCTTTTACAAGGATCCCAGTGGGTGAAGAGTCCTGGGGCTCTTTTATTGCTGCAGCTCCTCTCAGCACCCATTCTGTCTGCAGTGACTTCTCCTTGGTTTTACTTCAGGTTAAAGGTGGATGAGATGAGCAGTCTGCAGATATGATTCTGTAATCTTAGCCCTGAAACAACCCTCCAACCACCACTTTTGCAATTTATATTATCAGGAGAGAAATAGGGAACAGTGTTTTGCTAACAGCTGGAAAAAATCAAAATATAGGATGTTTCAGAGGTAGACTGCCAGATTCTCCTCCACCTCCACATCCGTGTGGATTCTTTTCAGACAGAGAATTTGGGATTGTTCATTCATTCATTCATTCATTCATTCATTCATTTTTTGCAATCACCCTCTATTTTTTTAACCTCTTCTATAGGTGTGCATAATCTGGGAGGAGATAGCATCTCTAACTGTGGGTTTGAGAAAGTTTCTGTAGGAAATTTGAGTTTCTCTTTTACACAAAATTATATACTTTCAGTTCTTTTCAAAGAATGGACAGTGAATCGCTGTGTGCTCCTTCTACAAAAGCATTAGTTAGTTTTTCTTCAGAATTGTAAATTCTTCAAACGAGAGTGAATATCTTCACTGTCATACTTGCAATAAAAAAGCACAATTGCCATCGTTTAGGTGCTGCTGAGGTACAGGTAGTAACAGGTCACTGCTTTTACCTTCCCTTGGCTGGAGCCAAGTCACAACTGAACAATGATCAAGTCACTTTTTTCAGACAGAATTCATGATTTCTCCAAATCTGCTTTCTGCCCTCCATTTTTATTTCCAACAATTTGTGTAGCCCGTGGCACATTCTCTACAATACACTCACTGGCTTAAAATAGTCACTGTGCTTGCTTCATTTCTTTTTCTGGCAAAAATACAATTCTGCTCTTATTCAATGAAAAATAAACCTACCAGCAGAAGGATCCTGCTGCCATCCACAAGGCCCCAAAGATTTTGCACAAGGTTCATCTTTTTAATTAGAAATTGCACAATAAAGAGCAAAACTTTATCCAGTGAGGTGCTAGGCCCAGAAAACACATCACATGTGTGCTCTGCAAGTGTGGTTGAGAAAGTCAGCACTGTGAAATACAGAAGGAATAAACATGTATTTTTTTAGCCATATGACATCAACTTATAATTAGCTTGTTTCACTCAAATTAGTGCAGTGTATGGGCACACAGAACAACTTTTCTATAATAAACAGCCCTGAAAGCCTTAAATTATCATATATTTATATGTAGCTGGAGTTTGGATTGAACATGCTGTGCAGCTGTAACCTGAAATTTGATAAACTGGACCTCCCCTTGACAGGCCAGTAATGGAAGTCCACTTCTAAAATAACTCAGCATTTAAAATAAAGCCAGCACAAATTGCAGAACTTGCAGCACATGCAGCCAATGTCACTTGGTCACACAAAGCAGTGCAGCTGCTCCCCTTGCAGTCCTAGAGCCATCAAAGGACAATTCAGCTCCAAGTTTTTTCCAGGGATTGACATTTGCCTTCTCAGAATTGTGGAAATGGTTTTGAACACGATGTTGGAGAGTCAAGCAGCAGAGTTCCATGGACAAGGCTCATGCTGCCATTTCAGTGAATTGGGAATATGGGGCTTTGCTGTATTTTTTTTCTATTATTCACCAAAATGAATTTTACTCTGGGCAGATTATAACAAACACAGTGTGTGTGTCAAGGCCAAAGGAAGGAAGGAAGGAATGCTGATTCTTCTGATGCTGTATCCTGAACTGGTCATTTCTTTCAATCCTAAAAACTTTCCCTGTTCTTCTGTGAGAACAAGTTCTTTCTGTAAAAAGAGGATAATAAAACTAATCAGTAAAACCTGAGTAAAGGTAAAACTCATCAGCACATGCCCTGCTAATTCTGAAGTAAAAGTATAACGAGGAGAACCTTTAAAACACCTCACCTTTACCACATCACAGTGTACAGATAAATAAACACTTCCAGGGCTGGGGCAGCCACTTTCTCTGGGCAACCTCTTCCAGTGCCTCCTCATCCTCACAGTAAAGAATTTCTTCCTAAAATCCACCCTCTACACCCACTGCCCCTCAGTTTATCCCTGGTGCAGAGACCTGCCCGTGTTTCCTGCAGACCCTATTTAGGTGTTGGAAGTCTGCTCTGAGTTCTCCTGGAGCCATGAACTTCCATTTCAGCCCTCCCAGGTGAGGCACTGTGTGATGTAAATCCAATTTTTTTGCCCCATATTGGCCACTTAGATTACAGCTGGTACCAGTGGGGCTGTCATGACAACTGGGAACTCACATTTTAGATGGAAATTGTGAATTTTCTTACGAACTTGAGAACACACTGGACTGTTCTTGGTGTCCAGAAGGGTAATAGCATCATTTTCATCTCCAAGGGGAACAGCTCCAAGCCCTTGGCTGAGTCCTGAGTCCCAAATCCTTGACTGAGTTACAAATCCCAAGTCATGCATCTCCCCACTGAAGATCCCACATCAGGTGCTTGGAGCATTAACATAAGGCTCAAGCTTTCTAATTCCTGTCTTTCCAGGCAATTTAAATATGCTCCCAAGCCAAGGAATAACAGGGTATTTATTTCATGTTTATCAAGCCCCTAAATTAAACAGACATCATTATCACTCCACAACAATTTAATGCTAGCAGCATGAGGTTATTTCAATTAAGAAAACAGCTCAGCTCTGGCTAAAATAAATAAATGATGCCATTCTTCATTCAGACCTCCAGATTCTTTGGTGTAAAAACTTCCCTTAGGAGAGGCTTTGGGACACGGTGGCTCCTCTGAGACTATTTACATCTCTCAATTTCTCTAATCTCTTCTTCCTTCCTTCCTCCTGTCTATTTCCTTCCCTTTCACTATAAACTGGCCAGTGTTTAACTCTAATGCTTCCACTCTGCCCAACATGCTTTTAGAATTGGGTGGTTGTTGGTTTGTTGTTTTGTTGGGTTTTTTTATAACCAGAAATAAGGCTTAATTTAAGGTAATTACTTTCCCATTTGGAGAGTTTTGCTATTTGCAGGGCCTTATTTTTTTCCTTAGTCAAATTAGCAGGAGAAGTAAGTTTTTAGAGTGATAGTTTTCTCCTAAAATTGTTCTTCAGATTAAGGGTAGCGCTCAAAACCAGAAACTTCTCACTCATGTTGAATTTCTGCATGTCTAGAAACAAAAGTAATGCTATCAGGAAATTATTGAGGGGAGGAAGAGGACAAACAATGACATCGACTTCCAGTGAAAATATGTGTGGATTTAAGCCTGATCACCAATTAGTATGGGCTTCCAAATAAATTAATCTTCAAATCAGAGGTGTCCAGAATCCTCCTAGGAATTAAAAATGGGCCCATTGGAAAAGATACTTTTCTCTAGAACTGTTTTTTTCCAGTAACATCTCTAATATGGCATTGAAAACTCACAATCAGTCATAAGGATTGAACTTGCACTTGCAGTGGAACAACAGGACTTTGTGGAATGCAAAGTGTTAATAAATGCAAATATTCAATGGAGCATTGTCCTTAGTGGGAACACTGCCATAATTTCAGAATGAAAATATCATACCCTCAGACAGATCCCCTTCTTCTGTTTGGAGTGCTGTCTGTGTAGCCTGTAAGGATTTTAACTGGTTTTTCAATATTTTGGGGCCATTGGATGTGTGCATTGGTTTGTAGCACGGTCTGAGCTGGCAGTTTGCATGTGAGCAATAAACTCAGCCCACATCCACTTTACTTTTAAGCTGCTTTTAAGCTCAAATCTGTAATTCTGGTTTGGTCAGCAGTGCCATCACCCTGCATTTACTGAAAAACACCACTATTATTTTGAAGTATGTGTTACATATAGACATGCCAAAGGACCTTGAATTTCCTTGTATTTCTCTGCAAACAGTGGAAATATAAATTCTAATATATATTTAGAGTGCAGATAGAGTGGCACAGGCCAAAGGGTATTCATGCAAACATTTTCTTTCTGGGTGGTCTTTGGGGAAATGACAGTTATGGTAAAACTTATTTGGACCTGGCTCTTCAGGGAGACCTCACACACAATCTGGTGAAAGGCTGGTCCAGAAAACTTAAAAAAACAACCAAAAAAACCCCAAAAATGTAAGGAAGAAGAAAGTCGTGGCCAAGAGATAACTGCAGTTGATATGAGTTCCTGTGGAGCTATACTGATTTTTGACATTTGGATCCTAAGACAGTATTTAAAGGACAATCACCCAGATTGTGTTTATGCAGTTTAAAAAAAGATCTTCTACATATGAAAGGCCAGGAAAGCCACACTAATCACCAGAATAAACACATTTAGCAGTAATAACAGAAGGATTCTTCACATCTGCAGCCCATGGCAATTTAAAATTAGTTAATTTTCAAAAATTTCACTCTAAGTTTCTGGGCAGTATATGGACATACTTAGCTCCAAGTAAGTACATAAAGGATATAGATGTGAAAGAAATAAATGGAAATAGAACAGGATAAATATATTGCAATTGTGTGGCAAGGTATTTGTTAAGGAAGAAAAGCAGCTGGAATATTGGCAAGGCAAATCAGGAAAGCTGAAATGGGGTCTGAGTTACTAAATCCATTTTGTTTCACTGACCAGAGCCTTGAGTCCTGTACATGCTTGGTGTTTTGTGCCCTAAATTACAATATCTGGCAAGGAAAAAAAAAAAAGGGTTTTGTCTTTGATCCTCAGTTAAAGCAGACTGAGAAAATCCCTTCATAATTGGTTAATAGTTCATGGGGCTAAAATCGTTGTTGTAGCACAATCTGTGGGAACAACACAGGAGAAACATTTCCTGCAGAAAGAATGCTGAAGTTTAATTACTACACATCACACGAGGGAGAATTTCAATTTTTAGGGCCCTGTGTTGAGGCAGTTACTAGGTAGCCAGCTTGTAGTGAATATTGATGCTTTAGTCTAATCTCTGCTGTGCCAGAGAACAGTGCAGGGGCCTCATTCTCATGATGGGGTAGGAGGAATGCTACACATTTCTTAGGTCTTATCATCATGTACACTGCTCTGCCAGGCAGTTTAATTAATAACTGTCGACATCTTGTCATTTATCATTACCCAAACAGGAGGCAAGGACCCTTCCATGTGCACTCTGTACAAATAAATTAAAGTTGTCTCCCCCAGTCTCACGGCTTTGCTGCTGTCACTCACTTGTGTTGTCCTTCCTGCAGTTCAAAGAATTGCATCTTATCTTGCTCCCAGGACTGGGCAGCTATTTATGTCCTGGAAAACAACAGCACATGCAAGCCTGGTGGATAATCACCCAGAAATATTGCTGGGGAGAATTAAATTATTGAGCTCACCAGAACACATTCACCACCAGATTTTAAATGTGCTACAAGGAAGACTGTTTCCTGAGCAAAGAAATGCAGAAACACCACAGTCAGGTAATGATGTCAAAATCAGCTTTTTCACTGACTCCAAATGTCATCAGAGCAATATCTGATTTTCATATCACAATAACTAGTTCAGTGTAAGTAAATTGCTCATCTTCCTTTGGAATCACATGCAGCTCATAGGAACACCCAGAACAGCTCTGGCTGCTGTATAAGATTTTGTTTCCAAACAGCCAAGTCTAAGAAACTTTCTCTCTGTGAATGCTTTGAATCTTAATAGCAACTGGCAGGAAAAAACAATTCCAATGGAAATGAGAGAGGTAGTGTGATAGACACACTTCCAAACACAATCCATTTTTCGTAAATAAAAATAAAAAGTTTATTAGAGGGACTCTATCATCAGGGACACAGCATGCCAGGGACTGCACACAGGGAAACAGGAGCCCCACAGATTTTGTTATTTAAGTTTAAAAAAAAAACCCCAAACTGAACTCCATTTACTCTGTACAACACACTGAAGTGTGAGAAGTGTTCATGTTAATTTGTGATTGCAGACAGAGCTCCCTGTGTCTGTCCAAGGCAGAGGATGGAGCAGCTCTGTTGTCACTTTGCAGCTCCTCTGGCTGCAGCAGGAGGGGATGGATTCCTGCAGGGACTGCCAGGCAGGAGAAGGGTCCTGGCAGCTTTTAAAGAATCAAATTAATCTGCAACTCTCCAAGGTGTTTGTTAAAGACACCAGGATGATTCAGGCCACACTTCCATCAGGAAAACAGTTAAGAAAATTGTGGCACATGGCAGCGTGGCCCTGTGTGTCCCTAGCACTGACCCTATGTGCAGGAATCTCCTGCAGCACTGGGGAATGTGTCTCTTTCAAACCACACACCAACATTTCCTGAAGAGAAGACATGCTCAAACACACAAAAATGCAAACAAGAAAATCCTGCATCAGAGCTTGAGAGATTGTTTTGTCTAAAACATCCCAGGGACAAAAAGCAAAGGACAGAGCCCTTCCACAGAGCCCTTCCTGGGCAAAGGCCATGGCAGAGCAGAGGCTCAGGTGCTGAAGAGCTGAACTGTGAGTGCATTTTAATAATGGCAGATGTGGTAATTCTGGCCCCTTCTGGCTGCAGTAAATTGCCCTGTTTGGCTGGAGCCAAGCTGAAATAGCACGTTGGGCATGCATCAGGAAATTACCTCAGAATATAGGAAGCCTCAGCCTCTAGGTGATAAGTAAGGGCCCAACAAATTAATCTCATCATCTGCATTCATCTTTGGATGCTGCTCTGTGCCAGGCCACAGTGTGTGGGCTGCAGCCTATTTTTTTTCATTTGTCTAACTTAAATTGGTAGTTTGAGTTACTATGATACAAATGTTCTATTCTGTGCTGTCTGCATGGTAGATTGTTCTTACTGAAATAGGAAGAATGATCATGTCATATTTTACAGACATGTGGACAAATGATTATGAGCCTCCTTTTGTCAACATATCTTGAATTATACATTATATAAGTCTGGTGAAGGGAGTTTATGGACATCCTCGGTCTATCTTCCTTTAATGGCAAGTATTTTTATTAATAATTGTAACTTAATTATTTATTATGCTATTCAGAATCCACTCACTTCTACATCTATCTCTGAATTGCATTCCTCACTGTATTATTAAGGCCTCTCAAGATCAAAAATCACATCTAAGTGAAATGAAAAGAAAGAGTTGCCTTAGACTCATGATTGGAACTTAGATATGCTATTAAAGAAATAAAATAACACATTACTTCACATTGCTTTATAGAGAACAATCCATCCTCCACTTCAAACAAATACGTCTCTTTTTCCAAAATATTCAGTAAATTTTGCTGTCCTCTGAATGTTCCAGCAGCAGAAAGAACAGAATCATTACAACTCTCCTTTTTTTCCCCTGACACATACAGTGATTACTGCAGACATAAGGAGAACAGGCAAACTTTTCTTTTACCTGTATTCTATCTTTCTTGTGTTCATTTTAGACATAGCAAATGGAGGATTTGGGTGTTTTCTCCAAACCTGTTATTTATTCTGAAAACTAAATGTTTTAAGGCACAGGAAGATCAATTTGTGTTTCATAAATTTATGAATATGTGTTCAAGAGACAAAACCCCCATAGATTACTGTGAGAAATAATCCTTTTACTGCAATATCAGTTCTTAATGATTAATTTCTAATCCTTGGTAAATTGTAAAAATCATGACAATAACCAGAGGAGAATATATGTAATATAATTCGTTTTCCAGCTCCTTTCCTTCGTTCTGCAAAAAGTAGCTAAAAATGTATTGAGTAACTCATCCCTGAATGGTGGTTACATTTGACAGATGTACCAAAAGTTAATTTTCTATTTGCCTCTACTTTCCAGAAAAGGGGAAATTATTGCTCTTGGATGAAATCTAAAGCATGCACAGATGAGAGTACAAGTGGGTTTTTTACTGGTACAAACATGAATATTTCCATTGTAAGACTCTATTAGTTTCGTTTCTTCTACCCTTTATGTTAAGTAATAGATTTTTACTCCACAAAACCATTGAATCAAATGCCTCTCAAATAAGAAGACTCTGTTGATCTAAGCCCATGGAAGAAGGCAAAAGTCTGTAATAGATGACATAGAAGAAAAAAGGGGTTTTCTTGTGCCACTGGGGTGTATTGCAGAAGAGAATTTGTGGAAGGATTCTTTCTGAAACATTCCTCAATATTTTCCTCCTACTCCTGTAGTGAAAGCCATAGTGCCTGTACAGCTGTGCTTTGGACAAATACAGAATTGCCTGCCTTCCAAACTGAGCTGGAGTCCTTAGATGTGCTGAGTGCCTGAGAGGAAACAGGAGCAGAGAGCAAACTGCAGAAGAGAAAGAGCCTGTGCAGCATTAACTGTGTAACAAACCTAGGAGATGGGAAAATAAATGATCATATATTCATCTACTATATCATACAGCACACACCTATCAGAGTTCATGCAAAACCCCAAACTCCCAGTGATCTGAAGGCCTAGGACTGACTCTGTGGTGAGAAGGTGTCTTTGGGGAAAGGTAATTCTTACTCCTGCAAACACAAATCTAAAGTTGGTCAAGGTATGAGAACTTACAAATCAAATCGTTTTTTTCCTTTGCTTCCGTGGTTAAAAGAAGTTTAACATTTTAAACTAGGAACAATTCTTCATGTCCTAAAGGAAATTCAATATGTTCATGCATATTTGGATGGGTAAACAAATTGAAGCATAAAATGTTCACTATTTCTGCACATGAGTGAGGCAAAGCTACTACCTTAAAAGTTAAAAAAAATTAAAGTGGCCCTTAAAATCTATCCACACTAGGATTTAGTCCATGATCCCCTAGTGATGATAGATAAACCCAACTGATTTATAGATGGCCTTCCAATGTTAATGTGATAATGAAGGGGGGTAGTTATTCCATCCATCAAAGTCCAAAGCTCTGTGGCACAGTTCTACACTTTGGCTACGAGGCCAGAAGCAAATGCATTTTTGCAAGGAAAGCGAGAGAAAAGGTCAGAAACTGATTTATTCACTAGCCTGTACAAGAGAACAACACTTTGAAATTGTCACTGAAATAACAACTGCAGCTACAGGGACTAAAATTCAGATATTAGGAAAAGAAATTTGCTTTCTAGTTCTCTGGGCAATTGAAGAATTCGGGTTTAGCTTATGCTTGCCATCCTTTTGTTTCCACTTCTGTTTGCTGAAATAGCCTGCACCAGCCTTGTGCTGGTCTGCCTTGGTCACCTGCCAGTCACCCACTGGGTCACTGTGACATCTCAGAAAACACCAACCTGGTGAATTCACAGTTTGCTCCCTGCTCCAGGACCATGTTGGAAGAACACTCCATTCCCTCATTGTTCCTGCTGCTGGCTCGGCTCCTGGGAGGGGACCAGGGCAGCCAGAGGCTGGGGACACACCCTCAGGGCAGCTTCTCTTGAATGACGACCCAGCCACTTTGGCTTCAGCAAAAATTCCTGTCTTCAAACCCTAATTACTGTGCTGGCACAGCACTCTGAGTGGTTTTTCTAATTGTTTGTATTTATTTGCAAAGTCTCTACTGCACAGGGTCCTGTGATAAATATAATTCCACTCATGGCTAATTCGATGCTTTTTTGGGGGCAGTAGGGAGAGTAATTTCATGGTAAACCATAATTACTAGTACAAGAAGTACCTTAATTGCCAATCCAATCTGAGGGAGTAGCTGAGGCTCGAATCAGCCTAATTAGAATTCTACTTGTTCATAATAAATAAGTGGTAATTACTAATTGGACCTAGCCTACAGTATTCTAAAAGTATGAATTTAATGTCAGTTTGTGTTTAATTTTGGCCATTTCCTACCTGCACTGGACTGACAGTCCAGCACAGAGCTGAACAGAGCAGACACCTGAGGCCTTTCAGTCTTCTCCTGCTCTTGGCTTCTAGTGGCAGAACAGACAACTTGATAATGCAATTTATCACTGTTGAGAGCTCCTGAAAATCTAATTCCAGCTGTAGGTGTAACACACAGATACCTCCAGCTATATGGCAGAAAAGGTGAAAAACTCCTTTTAGCTTCCAGGTCTCTGTTCCTCACCTTTTCTGATGAAACCACACTCATTCACATGTTAAAAATGTCTTATGTTATTATTTGGGTCATTCATGGCTAGAAACCAGGGTTTCTGATTGCTGCCAAATAAAAAGAGGAATATTATTACAATATACTGGTAGCTTGGCTCCATCTGTTTATCAAATATGTATTTAATCACAAGAATAAATCACATTCTGCCTGAAAGGAGGCTGCAGCCAAGTAAGGCAGCCTCTCCTCCTAGGCACAGGACAACAGAGGACAACAGGACACAGCCCAGAGCTGCAGCCAGGGAGGTGGGGGCTGGACACGAGGGAGAATTTCTTCCCAGAAAGGGGGATGAGAGCTCGGAAGGCCCAGGGAGGTGGTGGAGTCCCTGTCCCTGGATGTGGCACTCAGTGCCAGGGCTCAGCTGATGAGCTGGTGCTGGGTCACAGGCTGCACTCAGAGCTCTGTTCCAACCTCATCTCCCCACATTTTACTCACCTACATATCTGAGATACTCTTATAGGCCTGAAACAACACTAGCAAGCATTAACAAAGCATCATAAAAATGTGTTGTAATAAATCATCCAAGACTCCATTTTCTTCATGCAGGGAAAAGTCAATTCTTTACTCACACAATTTATTTCATACAGTTTTTACAGACCTCATGTGCAACTCTAATTGGTTAATAGTTTTCCTGCCAATTACTCCAGTGGTTACTAAAGGGTATTTTACTTGTCTCTATTTCTCTATTCTTGATTATTTTACATATTTTATTCACTGATTCTCATGAGACAGATTCCTTGTTTACTGCAGGTGCATATGGTTCTCTTACCAGAATAGTTTGTTGTGTTAAGTGTTTTCATGCTTGAGATTGTTTTCACATGGGAACAACCAAGTTACTTAGCTGCACATAGAAGTGACAAGCTAGCTATTAATTTAGCAGAAAGCAAAGCCTGATTTTATCTTTTATAATTTATCTACCTGACTGCAACAAAAGTATTTCTTCCATGGCTTCCCCTCTTATTTTTTTTCCTCTAAGAACTCCCCTGTTGGTAATGGGAATATTATGTTAGACCTACAAACACATTCTAATTTGTGGTTGATACATGTGTTCTGCAGATTTGACAACTAAAACATTATAGTAATAAAAATTCAGTCGAAGATTTTTCATTTCCAGTGAACCTTACTAGTCTAGAAATTTTGACCATTAATGGGGAAGTGAAGATTTGTTGGTTTCAGCAGGCATAGGTGCAGCAGATTTGTATCTTAGAGAGTCCTCTAAACAACATGGGCAAGAAGCAACTGTGGGAACCAGAACAGAAATATTGTGGCATCAACCTGGTCTTGCAGGGCTCTCTCTAATGAATAAAAGCAATGTTAACCAGTCAGACTGAGTGGCCAAGGGACAAATTTCCTACCCAAACCCCAAATGTCAGGGTGTTTCCATCTGTCATAGCCCCATATCCTCCTAGCTCCAGCTGGTCACAGTGTTACACACACTTTGGAATCAGCAGCTCCTCTTTACCCCATTTTTATCTTTTTCTTCCTATTCTCTTTTTATTTTTTTATTTATTTCAATTTTGAGTCCTTCAGAAATAAATAGAATTCTTTGGGGCTTTGTTTTTTGGTTCTTTTTTTTTTTTTTTTTTAAATCAGCTTCTGTTCTCATACACTGGGCAAATACTTCCTTATTTGCTAGAGGGCTTAAGGCCCTGGGAACCCAGCAAGGGGCAAGTGGAGGAGCTGCTCACACTCTCTTACCAAGCTAAAAATCACTTTTTCTATCAATCAAACCCTACATGAGGCCTCCTTCAACTTACAGGCTCCTCACCTTTGTGTTATGATCCTGCCAGTCACTGTCATGGCAACCACAGAGACCATTCCAGCTGAGGAAACTGCTACTTTTTTGGGGTAGCCAGTTGCTTGACACTTTAAAAAATAAAGCATGCACTAGAAAAATTTTACCTTTTTTTTTTTTTTAATCTATCATGCATGGAACTAAAAAGAGCAAGACATGTAGTACTCAAGAAAATGTGAAAATCAAATTTTTTCTCCATGCACCATAACTGTTGCACCCTGTCACAGCAGGAGCCATGGTGCCTCAGTGTCTTTGAACAACAAACCACAGGAGTGACTGTCACAGTCACCTTCCAGCACAGAATTCTGTTCCTCACACACATTTCTCCCACAATAGCAACAATGACCAGAGAAAAATTAACATTTCCCCTCTCCCCCAGACAACAATCTGGCAAACACATTGATAATTTGCTGCAGGGACCTGCATTGTATAAGTTATAAACATAAAACAAAACCAAACGAGGAAAGAGCCACAAGGCAAGGACTACAAGCAGGGAGAGGAGGAGCATGAATTCAGCAAACCTGGGGAGAGCCCTGACCCTGCACCCAAACCCCCCAAGGCTCAGGGAGTCTCAGTGTGCCCCCACACCTGAGCCTGCCCTTGTTCTAGTGCAAAAATGAGCCTCCAAAATTCTCTTTCTATAAATCCTGAGCTATCCTGGTTGAAGCTGTAATAAATGAGAGACAAAAGTCTCGATATTCAGCAAAATTTAGATTGTTTTATTCGATATAGACAGAGCAAGCAGCGCTGGGGAACGTGAGGGGTCACCGCCCACTCCACGCTCCACCCAACCTCGGTTTGCAGCCTCTTCTTATACTGTGGTTCCTCGTTGTAATCAATAATTTTTGGATTTTTGTTGTCGTAAGCAGTGGTGGTTGAATAAACATCCTTACACAAATTCACAAAGCCTCTGGGCAATAATCAGTCACAGATAGCCATCTGGTCCTTGTAGATAACCACCAGAGAAGTTCTGGGAGTCCGGTCCTTGGGATAGGCAGTATTGATCAGTCAAAGGCAGGAAGGGCTATTGGGAAGTCTGATTTTGTAAGCTGGTAGCTGATACAACTTATTTGGAAAACATAACATTACATAATATAATGTAACATAATACAACATAACATAACGAGGTGATTTTAAACGGAATTATTTAATCATATAATTTCCTTTATCTAGTGTCCATGCTTCACTTCAGAGCTTAGTATTCTTAGTATTATACAAACCCCAATGCTTTGTGATTAACATGAATCTTTTATCAATTATCACAAAGCCATGATTTCCCTCCTGCTTTGCCATCAGCTACAGGATGGAGTGTCTGACCTCAGGTGTCTTTTTTTTTGTCTCTACACCTCAGCATTGACCTCTCCCACAGGAATTGCTCCAGCTGGGAATTTATTAACAGCTCCCTGTGCCCAAGTGTGGCTTCTTCCACAGGAAAGGGTTCCTGGCTGCTTTTTCTTGCCCTTCAGCTGGAAGCATCCTCTAGCTCTCAGCTGCATCATGAGGGTTGGACAAGCAAATCCTGCCATGGGGCTGTGGAACAGACTATGGAAAATCCATGGAAATTCACACATTCACCAAGCAGTGGACAGGTGCTGCAATTCAGTTATTTTTCCGAATTATTTTAAATGTAAACCAAAAGAACAATAGATTTCCTTGATAAAGCATCTTCATACTTTTACCCTATATAATTTTATTTTATTTCTTTCTAAGTGGAAGGAGGGGAGGAGGAAGGCACCACTTCATTTACACATCAGCCACAACTTTCCGGTTTTTTCTTCACCCAGAATTGCAGGCAGACATCTCCACCTCGTGGCATGAAAACAAAGTATCCTTCGAAAAATTCTGAATTGCTATTTTATGCAAAGGCAGAGGGCTAAAACGACTTCTGTAAATTATTTTCCAAAGCCAACTGTGCTCGTGAGCAGCACACTTAGACAAAAAAAATTCAGGGAGGAAAAAGGTTTTATAGACTATTGGCTACACATAAACCAAGGAGTTTATACATGATAATGAATGATTCTCATATATAAACTGATATGATGATGAATCACATAACATGAGGATGCTGCATTCAATTACCCTTTCTGTAATCCAAGATCCACATCCTGCACAGCACAAACAATTTTCTGTAGCCTTGTGACCTCCTGGAGGACACATCATCAGGCAGGGGAGCAAGGAAAATTTGGTTCAAGGCTTTGGCTACAAACACCTCAAGAGGGAGTCCAGCACACAACCTCTGCTCTCACTGCCAGCACAACCTGCATCCCTCAGAAATAAATCCCTTTATTTACAGGACACAGGCTGACAGGTGTCAGTGTAAATTCACTTTTCATGGGCTGCATAACTTCGAGTGTTCCAAAAACAGTGAAATCGGTGCAATGAAATGGGAACTGTGGTTACATCGTGCTTCAAAATGCACCAATAGAGGGAGATACTCTACCATAACAATTAATTCCTTCACAGCAGAGCTTCCTGGAAAAGAGAATTTAAACTGAACAGAAACAAGTCATTGTTGTTCTAGTTCTAAGCAGCACAATGTGTTCTGTGGTTTCAGCAAAAAAAGGCAAATGGCTGAACTTTAATTACTGGACAGGATCACACAGGACACGTTTAATATTGGAATTTACTCTGATCTCTTCAAAACATTCTGTGGCTACATTCCACATAGTAACAACTTAACGAATGCTTTTATAATTTAGGCCAAAAAAAAATCATTTTCCATTACAGTTATTCAAAAGAGGAATGAATTCTGGCTGCTCTAAAAGTCCTCTCCAAAATGTTCATTAAATTGCCTTTAATTTAACTGGCTCCACTGAAGGAGAGCACAGAGCACAATGGCCAAGGGTGGTCTCAAGAGAAGTAGTGCAGACCTCTGGGCACTGAAGAGATTGAGAAGTTTAACACTTGTCAGATAATCCTACAAATGTACTTATCAGGATCTCCAGAAACATATGGGATTCTAAATACAACAAAAACTCAAAATGAAAAGGCTGCATTCTGCTCTGCCTCAAAATATGTGAACCACACACTGAAGTCTAAGTGTAGATTTGTTAATCCATATCCACAATGAATGGTTTTAAAAGGCTGAGTGTTCTGTTCCTCTGTTCCCTGGGGATGCCATGATTCCTGTTTCTTTCATGTTGTCTGATGAAAAGAACAGAAGAGTTTTGCAATCTGCCAAAAGCTGAGCTAATTTTGCATTTTTAAACTATTTGCCAGTCAAACTCTTTAACTGTTCCTTTGCTGATCTTACAAAATATTCTCGATTTAATAGAATGTTTCTGCTGCCTTGGACCTTGTTCAGGACATTCAGCTCTCCACGAAATAGCTACAATAGCATGCACAACATAGACAGGAGTTGTTAAAAAAAAGATGATTTATCAAAGTTTTTGGCAAATGGTCTTTCCTGTCTCAAGGATTAATGTTGGAGCTGAGACACTATTTGATTTTATGACCTTTGAAGGGAGGGATATTCTTCATATTTACATGGTGCTGGGCCTCAGATCCACAAAAAAGAACTTGAAGAGGAGAGACAAGCAAGGAATACAGAAGTTGTGTCTAGACTTGCAAGCCAAGATCTTTGCTCCCTTAGCACACAGCTGCTGAAAAAACAGAACTTGCTTTCTTCCTCTAATTGCTCAATTTAATAAATACTATAAATATTTCTCTATTTGCATTCATACTCACTCCTTAATAGTAGAGACAAACCAAAAGACAATGTTTTAAACAAATTGTGTAAAAAAAATCCCAAGTAAGTGGGAACAGATCTAACATACAAAAAACCCACATATGCATCTACCCATCCTAGAATTTATTGTGTCTAATTTCCTGATTTCAATGATAGCACCTCTTTTTTTTTCTTATTTAGGGTTTCATGACAATTTTTTAAGGAACAAAACATTGTGTAACATTACAGCACCTGTTTTTTCCTTTCAGTATTTCTGTACTTTAAGCTGTCCCCCTCTTTCTTCTGCTTTTTGCTTCTACTGCTCTCTGTCCTAAGATAAATTATCATGTAAGTGTCTCTTACACTTCTTGATGTTTCCTCTACCTGAAGCAGGATTTCTTTTTTTTTTTTCCTTCGTTACTGTGAAGCCATCAAATTTAATTAATCCCGGAAATATTGACTTAGTGCTAAGGGAAACATTATCATAAAATTAGAAACGCTTGTGGTGGTGATGCCAGCTCCCATCTGCAGAGCAAGGCAGACACTGTGTCTCAGTGAGTGCAGCACGTTTTAGGTTAAAGGCTTTGGAGCCAAAAGCATTATTTACTCACTTAACTTCAGATATTCATGATACTTCTGCATATCCAGGCGCTGGTTGTTTGGCATATTCCCTTCAGCACTATTTCTCTGGCATTACATATAATTCTTGCTTCAAAATTCCCTAAAAATTGGCTGAAAACTTGTTCTTAGAAGTCTAGGGAGAAGACAGATAATGATATCATACAACTCTGATATCACTGTTACAAAATAGCCACTTTTCTTTTTTTTTTTAAGAAGGAATGCAGACTTCCTCTCTAAATCTCCTCCTTCAAATTATCAAAAATCTAATACTGATTTTCTGCAAATACAGGCCTTTTAAACTCGACTAATCTGTCATATGGTATTACATCAAAATGCAAGTGAATATTTCATGACATTTTGTCCAATATCTGACATCTCTTAATAACACTCTTTAATCACATGGCTCTTTAGCTTTCATTGGTAGGAGATTATTTTCCCTTTCTAGTTACACTGCCTCTGTTAGTCTAAGCTTTATACTTCTTTTATTCTTCCAGAAAGGCTGAGAAAACGATTCAAATAGACACACAGAACCCATCTCTGGGCCTGGCATTTTCTCCCCAGCTCTCCCAGCTGCTGTAGCTCCTTCTCCTCTCCTTCCCAGGTGCTTGCTGTGGCTGTCCTTGTGTTATAAATACAGATTATGGTATTGGCTTTTCACAAATATTAGGGTGGATACTAAAGGTGTGCTGTTGAAATGGTTTTTAAGATACAGTTTTCTTTAGGAGTAACATAGGCTGATGAAGTGTCTTTGTGGTAAGTGAACTGCCTTGCTTGGCTAACACCCAATAAAGACACCTGCTACTGATACACCAGCTACCAGCACTGACTGTCTGTAAAAATTAAAAACCACAGCCCAAATTAAGACTGATAAGAAAAATAAATTAAAACCACAACCAAGAAACACACATGCTCTAAAAAGGCAGACTCAAGGAATGGCCACGTAAAACAGTTTCTGGAATATGGAAAATAGTTTCTAGAAAAGTTTGAAAATGTATGACAGGTCTGTGAATGTGCGGTGGGCTGATGAATTTAAGGGGTGTCTCCAAACCAGCAGGGCTGCTCTTGGCTGAAGGCCAAGCACCCGTATAACCTTTTGCTTTATTGTTTGTCTCTTATTGTGTTTTATTAAACCTTTTAAAATCTACCAGGAAAGTGAACTTTGTTTTACACACTTGTCACCCCTTCTCCAGCTGTCCTGCACTGTGCTGGATGTGCTCCTCACCTGAGGAAATGCTGGAATGAGAGCGAAAAACCTCAGGGATAAATCTCTGCCTCCCTCAGCTCCTTACAGGAGCGTTCCTCACTACACCCCACCTCCATCCACCCATTTTCCCATCCATTTCTCAGCGCCTGGCCGCAGAGATGTTGACTTTAGGAAGGTTAAAGGTGGCTGCCCCAGCCAACAAATGGGGTTTAGGAGGAGGGACTGGTTGTTGTTGTTTCAGCAGGGAAGTGTCAGGAGATGCGGCACTGCCCCGGCCCCTGCTGAGCTCTGAGAGACAGCGGCAGCTGCGGGGCCTGAGGAACCCCCAGGCCTGAGGAGCCCCTGAGGAGCCCCCTGGGCCTGGGGAGTCCCCGAGGAGCCCCCGGGCCTGAGGAGCCCCTGAGGAGCCCCCTGGGCCTGGGGAGTCCCCGAGGAGCCCCCGGGCCTGGGGAGCCTCCGTGCATGAGGAGCTCCCGGGCCTGAGGAGCTCCCGGGGCCTGAGGACTCCAGGCCAGGAGAGGCCAGCACGGCTCCTTCCCACCTGCAGCTGGGAATAACAGCGAGAAATCAGCAAATCCGGCAGCACATGGGGCTCTGGGCAGCCTAAACTGCAAGGCAGAGCCGTGTGTGGGGATTTGATCCGGCCCTGCTCAGGCCTGGCGGGGATTCCTGGGTGCAGGCCTAAAGCTGGTCCTGACCCCAGTGAGTTTGAGACTAAGGGACAATTCTCCTTTCTCTTCTATCCCTGTTTCTAATTAGATCTTTTTACAGACTAAAGGTAGGACTGAAAAACAGTCTGAATTCATACAAACCCCGAGTAAGTGTTATACATATGACAACACACACACACACACACACACACACACACACACACACACACACACACACAGAATGTAGATTAAATAATCCGCACTGGCAAAACGTTCTGGACTCTGACTTAGATTCTGCCAGTGCCTGAAACATTTGCAACATTCACAAATTCAACATAACCTGGCCTTTCAGAAAAAGAGCAGTTGGGGGTCTTCCTCCTGCCTGTGAGTATGAAATGCTTTTAAATGTTTACTATTTAATGCAACAGATTTAAGTATTTAGGTGAGTTCTTCCTAGAGAATGAGTTACCTATCAGACACTGAGTATTTTGCATGAAAATTTAGATTCCTGTGATAGAAAGAAATTTTATGTTCTTGTTTGAAGGATCTAAACCAAAATGATTTGATGTTGATGTTCTTGTTCAGAAGGATCTAAACTAAAATAATTTGATTTCCTGGAAAAGGCCAAGTTCTAAAAAACAACAGATATAACAGGATAAACACATTCCCCACCTCACCCAGATTCCATGAAATTTTACAATTCTGAACTATACAAAACCCAAAGTAACTTATCACTTCAGCTCCTGTGGAAAATGAAGACCTCATGTCTGTTAAACCTCTGTGCTCCCGAGACAACACAAAACCCAGCAGCAGTGGTGGGAGAAGGGAAAGAGGCACACACAACGTGGGGGAGAATTTGAAATGGTTGCTAGCAGGTTCTGGAAATACAGAACACATGCATACATAAATTGTCATTAAAAATATGGAGAACAACCTTGAGAGGAGTTGCAGTAACCCTGGCATAGCAGGGTTTGGGGCATTCTCAGCTGCCAGACTTCTGTGAAAAAGGGATTGAGAACAGATTCCCTGTTAATGTCTTTTCAGCTAGGATGGCTCTAGGGTCTAAAAAATCTGCTTTCTGTTAGGAAAATCTGTAAAATGTTCAACAAAAGGCGAAAAACATGTCTTTCATTGGCATAAAATCAGGAGATTTCCTTGCAGGAGGGCATACTGAAAATTCCCTAGAAAGTAGAACACAGGAAGAATAACTGCCACTGGCAGCAAATCCAGCTCTCAGCAAATACATGTGTTACAAATCTAACAAAACAAACAAACATCACTCATAGCCTTGCATGTGCGTACAAGCCAGGTTTAATAATTTTTTTAATTTCAGGATTGGGCCTTAAATTATATATGATTAGTGAAGTTCTTTCTTACTTCTATTTCCCACTTCAGTTCTTGAAATTTGGTGTCTATTGAATCCTGTTTTAGGGCTTTTTCTAAACCCAAGACAGAGAATTTTGTTAACAGTGCAATAAAAATAACTTCATAGTGTTACAAGGAAACATTAAAGACTTTTTTGTGTGCTGCTCTTTCCCTTAAAAAAAAAATACAGACATTGTTTCTTTAAAAGGCTCCATCTGCAAATCCCATTAGATGTGCATATAAGGTTTCAGATGATTAATAGCTGCCTGCTTTGCTTTGGTTGGAGGGGCTGAGGGTATGTGTGTTAACCCCTCCCTCCCCTCGCTCACATTTCACTCCACAAACTTGTCACTGTCTCCCCAGCACAGTATTTAAAATGTGTTTCACTCATGCCCAGCACTTCACTTCACTTCAAGGAAGCAACTCATGGCAATCCCTGCCTAAATCTGGTTGCCCCAGTCAGGGCAATGAAGACCTTTAGAGCTAGAGTTCCTAAAGTAGCAAACCTGCAACAGCATCAATCCCACAAGCAAACTGTTGTTTAGGGAGGAGTATTCTGTAAAATTTGGAAGCGTTTCCCTCAGCTTCTGCTGTTCTTTAGAAGGCTGAGCTGTCACAGGCAGGAGCGCTGAGGTGTGGGCAGGACTGGAGCAGATGGATCCCAGCAGCAGCAGCTGCATGCGCAGCCCGCAGCCTCCCACCCTGCTGTGGGGCTGTGTGAGGAGCTCCCACCCCGACCTGACCCCAGCTCCAGGGCTCAGCCACTATCCAGCAGCACCGTTCTCCTTCCAGCAAAAACCTGATTTTGCTGCTTACTCCGATTTCTCAGCCTCCTGCCTGGTGACAGCTCCTCACAGCTTCCCGCAGGAGCAGCGGGCACTTGTGGAGCAGCACCCCCCGCTCCAGCGCTCCGAGTGGCACCTGGCAGCACCTGAGGCCACCACAGGGATCAACCCAGGACTGGCCTTGGCTTCTGGAGAGTCGGAGGGCGGCAGCCCCAGCCTAGGGAGTCTGGCTGTGGGTGCAGATGAAGATGATGATGAGGCACCAGCAAATCCTTCAAGTGACTCTGAGAAAAAGCCCTCCAAAAGGAAAAAGGAAAGGTCAGGTAGGTGATATGAAATCAGGGTTGTGGTAGAGTGCAGGAGATGGAATGAGAACACCTGGTGAGACTGGGAGTTAAGAAAGAAAGCTGATGAGCAAAACATTTCCTAATACTTGACTGGGGAACCTTTAGACAGTAGCAGCACTGTAACTCACTGTCTTATCCTTATTCTGATCTTTATATTTCACTCCTGCAGATCTTGGGTTCTGAACTAGGCATTTCACTCACCAGCACAATGCACATTTGCTGTGACTGAACAGGAATCACATGGCAGGTACACACAGAAAGTCCTAGGATGTGGAGTTATACATTCACACCTGCCATTTGTCTGAGCAAAAAGAGAATGGCAGAGAGCAAAGATCCCTCATCCTGAGCTGCCTGTAGTGGTTGGGAATGTCATACTAGGAATTTGACATCTCAATTTATGGTAAAAAGTACAAGAGGCAAAGTCTTCCTTTAAATATAAATTCTATTTGGTCTCAATAAATGTTAAATATTTTAACCTCAAAACAGGAGGTACTAAAAGTTTGCCCATCAGTACAATATCCAACAATGCAGAAAATGAACATGGTTTTCATGGTGTCATCCTAGCTAGCAAAACATGTTCTTTCTACAGTGTAAAAATCAATAATTTCATAGTTATACAAACTCTAATTTGAGTTTGTATAACTTCAGATCCGAATCTGTGAAATACGCATAAAATTGTTTTTTCTTAAGGAAGCTGTTAAAATTTAAGATGCTTATGTGCATTCAAATGCCATAGCATTCATTTAAAAGTTACAGTGTGCTTCTTCACACCACTGCTACCAAGTGAAGAATAGTTTCCAGTAGCCTCATTTCACAGGCAGAGAATTCAGGGATAAAAATATTAATTGATTGATTTGTAGGTTTTGCAGACATTTATAGAATGTAAGGTAATTTATACTGAAAAAGCATGTTTAGGCAAAATTTTCCCAAATGCAAGGAAGTTTAAATAAAATAATAATAGGTGAACAATGCTTTCATTAATACATCAGTCATAGGTAAACAGAAGATTTCAGCTTACTCACATTAGAGGGATATCTTTATTCTTAAAGAGACTGATTCCAAAGCACATCTCCCTTTTTTAAGTGGAAGAAAAAAGTTCCTTTATTCTGACTTACTAGCACTCTTCACATTTTCTTTCCATGCTTGCTGCTGTCCCCTACACTCTTCCTTTCAGGGAGCTGAAAGCAATGACATCCCTGGGAGGTCTGGGGTTCCACCTTCTGGTGACACCGCACCCCTGGGGAGAGGCAGCTGTTAAATTCAACCCAGCACAGAAGCTGCCTGGGGTCCTGGAAGGAGACACTCCTTGGGAGACACACATCTGCCTCTGCTTCCTAAGCAGCATCTTCCCTTCCCTTCCCTTCCCTTCCCTTCCCTTCCCTTCCCTTCCCTTCCCTTCCCTTCCCTTCCCTTCCCTTCCCTTCCCTTCCCTTCCCTTCCCTTCCCTTCCCTTCCCTTCCCTTCCCTTCCCTTCCCTTCCCTTCCCTTCCCTTCCCTTCCCTTCCCTTCCCTTCCCTTCCCTGAACTTCCCTTCCCTGAACTTCCCTTCCCTGAACTTCCCTTCCCTTCCCTTCCCTTCCCTTCCCTGAACTTCCCTTCCCTGAACTTCCCTGAACTTCCCTTCCCTGAACTTCCCTTCCCTGAACTTCCCTTCCCTGAACTTCCCTTCTTTTCTCTTCCCTGAACTTCCCTTCCCTGAACTTCCCTTCCCTGAACTTCCCTTCCCTGAACTTCCCTTCCCTGAACTTCCCTTCTTTTCTCTTCCCTGAACTTCTCTTGCTCTCCTTTCTTTTTTTTAAACTGGCAGTACAGTAGGAAAAATCTGCCCAATATGATTTGTCCTTTCACATTTATAATTTCTCACATTCTGTTGTAAAAGCTGAAGCAGCTGGGCCACATTCCCACTTCTGGGATCTCCCCGAACCCCAGGCCATGGATAAGCATTGTCTCTTGACAACACAGGGATGAGAAATTTCAAGCTACACATCCTACTCTGCTCCCAGAAATATCCAAATATCCATTTTAAATTATTCCCATTGTCTTTTGGAGATGCAGACTGGTGAAACTGCCCCTTGGAAAGGGAGTCCTTCCCACAGGGCTGTGATGAGCTCACATGCACTTCACATTAGTTATTTGTTCATCGTTTGTGCCATGTGCTGAAGGCACTGCAGAGCTGCTGCACCCTCCACGTGTCTGTGAGGGCAGCAGGGACCCCAGGGGAAGCCCTTGAGCTCAAGGCTCCCAGAAGCTGGTGGCAAAATTCCCAGCAAGAGATCCACACTTCAAACCCTGCTTCCACACTTCAATTCAAACCCTGCTTCCACACTGCCCCTTCCAAGTCACACTTGTGAGCTCCTGGGAAACGTGATAGCGTGTCTGTGCAGTAAGGGATGAGAACAAAGGGGATTGTTCAACTCTGGGCAAAAACATGGGGAAAAACTTCTGCAGTTTTGTTCCTCTACATTGCCCATCTTTATTTGAGGATTTCTGAAGTAGCAAAACCAGTATGGATGAAACCAGACTAATTCCCTAGGAACGGAAAGCAGTCCATGTGACACACTGGTCCCTGTGTGCATTACCAGTAACAAGAGCTGTGTCTGATTTCTCCATTGCTGATGAGCAGAGATAAGACCAGAGCAGTCACAAAGCCCACAGTCACACCTCACTGATTTCTCCAGTTTTACTACTTTGGCCACCAAAATGACACCTGGAAGATGAAGCTGCACATCATATTCATACTGTTACCATTTTGCTTATCATTTCTGTGGAGAAATATTATGCTGGGACCCACAGAACCTCCACTGCGTACTGGTTACACACAAAAATTAAGTAATTAATTCTCAGCATAACAAAAATGCTACCAGCATGTTTAGTTCAGGTAATCTAGCAAGAGGAGCAAGAGGGCAGAAAGAGTCAAGGAACTCACAAAACTGAGTGCCTGAAACACTGGCAGTTTGGACTTTGCTCACTAAAAGAAATGCATTTTTCCTTGCATTGCTTGGAGATTCTTTGAGCACCAACTTTAAAAACACGGGAGAAAAAATAAAACAAAAAGAAAGGAAAAGAAAAACATTAAAAAGAGAAAGGATTGAAGAAATGAAAAAGGGTTGCCACAGTCTCAGGCAAAGTCAGTGTTTGCTTATTATCATAATTGGTACAGCATCACTTTGGCTATGGCTTGAAATTTGACTTTGAAATACAACTCTTGACTACATTGCAAGATGTACACAAATAGCAAACAGGTTTTTCAGGACAACACAATGACAATGATGATACTGAGTCCAGTCATGTACATAGACACCAGATCTGCTTGTATTTTTCATTTAGCAAGGACTTTTTAAAGTTTTAAAAAAGGAGTGTTCAAGGTGGATCTGGGTGAAAAGCACTGTTTTTCTGCTTTTGCTTGTTTACTGTCCTCCAGTATTTGCAGGCCATGCACAGAAGCTGAGGGTGCTCACTGAGTGATTTGTTCTTATGTCCTGCACCAGAGCTGGGCACCAGACCCTCCTAACATCCTGCATGCTGCATGGTTAATGAGGGGAGCATGAAAATACGTATATGAGGAATAAAAGTGAAAATGTGGGGAAGGAAACTCTTCCAATGCTATGGCAGCAAGGAGTGAGAGCTTCTTTCCCCCAGCTCCTGTTCTGTGAATGGGCAGACCCAGGCAATTCTGACAACACTCCCCAGCCTGACTGAGCTGTCCCCTCTCTGTCCTCTCAAAACCAAGGCTGGCAACACCACTCAGTCATGCTGAGCTCCAGGGGACATAAAGCAAACATCTTAAAGCTTCACTGAGCACTTCAAGGAGTCGTTTAGATCTCTGCAACTACTCATGTTCACACGCATCAGCATAACCACAAATTACACAAGTGTGCTTGTGTGAGAAATGGGAAGGTAGAAACTTCCACAAACACTGAAGGGTCTAATTTGTAGCCTTGAGAAAAGCTTGGATTGATGTAATAATAGAAGTACACAGACATTAAGCGGAAAATTATAGACTTATGTTTCCACAGTTGTAAAAATATGCCTTAAGTAAGTAAGAAACTGTATTAGATAAGATGGTAAAGAGTTTTATAATGTTATAATGTATTTATATAGAGTAAGTAAAGAGTTTAGGTGTTATCATAGAAGCATGTGTGTGTATGTGACAATAGCTTATTGGATAAAAGTATACACAGTGCAGCAAAATTAAGTAAAGGTGATAGGTCAGAAAAATAAAATAAACTTCATAGTAACTCTCTATTTGATTAAAATGTTATATATAGCCTTGTAGCAAAGAAACTCTTGACCACTTTGGCTATGGCTGGCTTCTTGCTTCTCTAAATCTCACAACTTCAAGTCTGATGCGTTTTGAAACAACAAATCAAGCTCAGAACCATTGTAGTCCCATGGCTGCATTTCAAGTGATGACAATGTGCTTGCCTCTTAGAGAACCAGAGCTCGAGCACGAAGGCAGAAACCAGCAGCAAATCACGGAAGGAAAGGACAGCTTTCACTAAGGAGCAGCTGCGGGAGCTGGAAGCTGAATTTGCCCACCACAACTACTTGACAAGGCTCAGGAGATACGAGATAGCTGTGAACCTGGATCTCACTGAAAGACAAGTACTTGCCAAACCCTTCTGTCCCCAGCTCCTTCTTCCTCCCCCACAACTTCTCCCTAATGCTAAAAGCCAGATTTGTTGCTCAAGGTTCTGCTTTTGCAATGGCACAGAGGTATTTTGAAACAAAGCCTCCACATTCCTTCAAGCACCTTTGTCACACATTCCTGTAAGGAGTTGCTCTGGTTTAGGGCAAATTTGGGAGGAAACCTTTGAATGGAGTTCTTCTAGGAAACAGATGCAAGCAGGGGGTTTTTTAGCTGGTTTGGGAAAAATATTTTTTTGGAGAGAAGTGGAAAAAACCCTGTTTATTTAACAGGCAAAGCACTTCCTAGCACAAAAATGAATAATACTAAACAGTAAAACTTTTTGTTTGGAAGAGATGACAAATTTAGAAGAGCTTTTTTGGTGGGTTGCAGCCCGGCTTACTTAGTTTGTTTTCAGTTTTTATGGTGCTGAGAAATGCCAGGCCCAGGCTAGGCCTGGTGGGTTACAGGTGTGAGCTTTTGGTGCTTTTTTGGGTTTTTAGTTTAGAGCAAGTTCAAACAATTTTAAGAAAAAGGGGAAAAACTACAGTCTATGGAGCTTCTTTGTTTTAGCTAGCTAGAAAAACTAATTAAAAGCAAAGAAGAGCTCTTTTTCACTGTCTACTGCAGACAACACAGTCTGTGTGAAGGATGCAGTGCAGTCTCTGAGAACAAACTCTGCACCTCTGCTCTCCCCATTCACTCCTGGAACCAGTTTTAAAGCTGCAGAACTCAATATTCAACAGAACATATGATTTGGGGATACAAGCATCATAAAGTCACCCCAAGACAGGAGTTAATAAATTGAATTCTGTTTCTCTAAACTAAAGATAGACTTGGTAATAACTGGTCTCTACTGAGTTCTTGTTTACACCATTCATTGGTGCATATTGATATATCAAGGTTTACATATGGAATATGGACATCACCTTAGACTTTGACTAACAGGAAATTATTCAAATGAATGTTTGATACATGCATTCTTCCTGGGTCAGGTGGTATTTTGAGGTGATAAGGAAAGACAATTATATAGAGTTCTGTGGAGAGAGGTATTTCTATTCTCTCATTGTCAGTCCAGGTTTCCTTATCAAGGCTAAGTGGACAGCAGAAGAATTGCATAATTATGTGAGGCAAATTAAAATTCCTGCTGCATTAGATTGGATGACCTAGATGTTAAAAATACATGAGAGGCACTGTGCCTTATTTGACATGAAGACAGATTCTAGGCAAAGCACTTGTACTACCTTTGAGGGTTTCAGAGGAACATCTGTGTGGAGCATTTTAGAAAGAATTGTTCCAATCTGTGTTAGAGAGATGAATTAGTCAAACTTGTGAGGCTCTGTTCACCTTTTCTTCCAGAATTCCACAAATAATCTGTCTACACACACATGCATAGCTCTGCTTATACATCTCAGGTTGAGGCAGCAAGTAATTATTTTCTTTTTATCACCCAGGTCAAAGTATGGTTTCAAAACAGAAGAATGAAGTGGAAACGTGTGAAAGGTGGGCAGGCAGTGCCCCCACACGAACATGACACAGAGGATGTGGACTCTGCTGCCTCCCCCAGCTCTGAGTAGTCCCTGCAGCAATGGGAGTTTGGAGAAAGTCATTGATTGGAATGTGGGTGCAACTGCTGGGAATCAGCTACACAGTGAGATCAGCCTGCCTGCCAATGCAGTCTTTAAAGGGTGCATGATCCTTGGGGTTACAGAGGAAATTAAAGAGCACAGGAGGGAAAAAAGCCAAAGGAGAACATGGGTTTGATTTTTGTCTCTTGAACTGTCTTACTACCACAGATGTGCCTTCAGAAAAAAAACAACAAACACTGAATATAAAATGGGAATAACGTTGTCAAGATTCTCAAACATCCAGAAAATCTAGATTGTCAAATCCAGGTTGTCTAAATTAGTCAGCATGTGCAGCTGTATCCTCATCCAGCCTTTCCCTGGTCACACCTATTCACTCTGCATTTGGACTTGACAATGCACACTTTCCTTGTGCCTTACTTGGAAAGAAATAAATACTTTGATAGTCGCTGATTTTTCTTGCAAAATGAGTTGAACACCTCTATGACTAGGCAATAAAATTACAAAAGATTACAAAATAAAATGTGAGACTAAAAATACATATACACAGAGGTCTGCTCACCAGTTTCAGAAGAGATGGCTTTCACACTGACAGTCCAAGAAGGTTGGTGCCTTGTTGATGACTGCAATTTGCAGAGGGAGATTTCTTCCAAGCCTTCTTCTAAATCTTGAAATTAAATTTCTAGATCTTAGTTTCAAATATTTTTTCAAAGCAGTCATTACCAAAGGTCCCAGCAGGCATAGCAGAGATTGAACTCTCAACAGCTAAAATATCACTATTTTGGTATTCAGTTTTCCAGTAAACTGCCACAGCACCACCAGAAGTCTTAAGAACACTTAAGAACATTCCCACTTTAAATTATCCCTGCTTTCAACCCAAACTTGTAGTGTATAAAATTGTGATGACTTAGGAAAGCATAGTGCCTGCTCCCATTTCTTATATCTTTTGTTTCATGTACTAATGCCATATTTTAAGCAGAATTTTACACTAGTGTACCACATTATGGCTATTGAGAATACTGAAACTTTGGTTTAAATATTTCAAAGGTAACCATTATTTGCAGCTGCAGCCTTTCACCATTCTCTGATGCACTGCTGTTGTGGTTGCATGTGAACTGTAGATATGCTGGGTACAAATTTGTATATCTGGATTATATGTTTATAAAGCTGTTTGTGGTAATTCCACTTGTAAAAGACCTCAAAATTGATAAATATTAACTTTTTTTTTAACAGAGACGCTGTATTCTTTTCAAAGAGCTGCTTACTGTACCTACTAAGAAAAAACATTCAATTACGCTCCTCAACATTTCCAAACTCTGATTGACAGATGAAAAAAATCAACAGTTTAAAGTATATATTGGTGCAAAACCAATTTAAAAGAATAAATATTTTTTAAAAGAAATTATTTAAAACAAAAGAAACTTGAGCAGTTCCAGCAGCACCATTCCTTTGGGTAACAAACCTAATGTTAGAAACAGGTTAATAATCTCACTGCTCAATGCCATAGACCTAGTTGGCTAAAAGAACAGATGAGAAGGTACAGTTTACTGTATCTTTAAGAACAGAAAATGTCTTTGGCTTTACTTCTTGAACCTTGGTGCCTTCTGATTAGGCTCTGACTAAACTCAGTAGCTTGGCTCTTGGCAAAGACTAAAGAAAGTTGTATTTGTGAAGAACTCTGGTGCTCAGATATCCTACCCTCTTCTTCTAGGACACAAATCACCATGGAGCAGTTCTTTTTCACTTCTATCCTTGTAACCTCTTGAGCCATTTAACACTGTACATTATCTCCTCCCCACTGTGCTTAGAAAGTTTGCAACCTGCAGGAGCAGCTTATTTTGAGATGAAAATTTTTGGGCTCTTGGCTACTAACATAGACCAAAACTGGCTCCTCACCTAGATGAGAAGCTAATAAATCTTCCCTTTCAAGGAAGCTGTCAGTGGTAGCATGATGAATCCTAATTTACTTAAAAACTAATCAATGGGATCTCATAATTACAGCTGATAATTACAGCTCCTAAACAGTCCTTGCTCTGAATTTTGAGAAATAAGCTATGAGTCACCTGTGAGATCTTCTTGTGCTTAGGCAGTTTCTTCATTAAACCATCTGCTCACTCTACGATTTTAGTGTTTTGAGAAGGAACATTTCACTCCTGACATCAAAGCATTTGACCTCTGAACCTCTGGTGCCAGGAATCTTCCAGGGAAGGTCTGTTGTCTGGGAGCCAAGTCTTTGACCTGCAATAATTTTTCTCAGAAATACACACCAGGCTGTATTCTCCTCACAGAAGGGAGGGGAGCTACCTGGGATGTTTGGCAATGTTTGCC
This sequence comes from Sturnus vulgaris, assembly GCF_052056855.1. Classification (NCBI taxonomy): domain Eukaryota; kingdom Metazoa; phylum Chordata; class Aves; order Passeriformes; family Sturnidae; genus Sturnus; species Sturnus vulgaris. Next base: position 5,797,558 of record NC_142269.1, on the reverse strand, counting down.
ACGCCTTATTCTCAAGAAATAATCTGAGCACACAGTCACCCCCTGGCATCAGAGGAGTCTGGCAGGAATTCCCTGGGCAGCACAGGCAAGCAGAGCAGTGAGACCCTGCCAGTGCAAACAGCCCAGAGGGAACGGGGATATCTGCATAAACACAAAAATATGTGCTGGAGCCCTTTATATCTGTGCTGCTTCTTCCAAATAGAGCAAGAGAAGTGCTTTCCTTGGAGTCAGAGACTTCATGGACTCTTTATCTGTCTAGCCAGATGCCAGTGGAGCAGAGGCCCTGATTTGTTTTGCAGGTTGTGTGTCCTATGAATTCTCTGTTGCTAGTCCTCAGTTTCTCCATGCCATTCCACAGCTTTAAGCCAGTGATTTTTCCAGTGAATGGAGCTACTAAAACTCCAAAGATAACCCAAGGCCAGTCCAATATTGCCTTGAATGTCTCCAGGGGCATCCATGGGGCATCCACAACTTCTCTGGGCAACTTGTGCCAGTCCTCACCACCCTCACAGTAAAAAATGTCATGGACATGCAGTGAATAAAGAATCAAGCCCTCCAGTTCATGCTGTCTGGGGAAACAAGAGAGCCCTTTAGCAAACACTCCACAGCCAGAGATTTTGACTGGGACATGTTCCACACGAGCAAAGCTTACAAATCCTGCTTCCTGTAGAATTTCCTATGCATGGAAACAAGCACACACAACAAATCAGGGCATTTTACAGAACACACAATTTTTCAATTACCCCATTTTCTTCCCCCACCTCTAGCAGTGCTCATATTAAGTTTCATCAGCCACTATCTCATATTTTGGATAATTCCCTTCCCTTGAGGAAAGTGCACAGCCCCTTCAAGAAGTGCATCAGTTTCTGGACTCAGTGTACTGGATCCACACAGCTCCTCCAGGCAGATGGACAGGAAATCCACTTTCTTTCAGTGGTTACATCAGCAGGGCTTTGTCTGACTGGAACTTGCCTGGTGTGGCTGTAAAATAACCTCAGGCTCAGGCTCCTTCCTTCCAGGCTGTATTTGTGAGTTATGATGGGGCAGCTTCCCCCCAGCTCTGGGTCCAGGTGTGGGCTCCCATCCCCACCCTCCCCAACAATGCCACATTGTTCTTGTTTCTGCATGCAGGAGGGGTTTTCATACAGTACCAGACTCTCACACCACTGTTCCCTTCCTCCATACCATAATTGTTATTTTATTCTTTTAAATAACTCTTAGACAGGGATAAGCTTCCAAGGTTGTCTGGAAGCTCCTCTGGGAGCAGATTGCAGAAGAGATAATGGGGGTGAGTAACAGAGAGGATGGTGACTTCATACCATGGAGGTTTGAGTCGTGTTTCTCTTTCCTTATTAAAGAAGAAAACATTTTTTTCAAGCCTCCCTCAGTCACACTGGATACCCCTGGCTTTGGAGCAGGAAACACACACATGAACTGACATGCTTTCTTACAGCCTTTAGTTCTTAGCTCAGTGAAAGTTTATTATGGCCCCCTCATACCCAAGGTTAATTTGGCACCTGGAATGCCACGTGTGAAGAATTTCCTGCAGCCTGGAATTTATCACCAGGTGAGGGTTATCCCAGCAATACTGCAGCGAAGTTGATGATTGTAAAGACACCCAAAAAAAAGATTGTTTCTTTCTTTCAATACTCACCACAAACATCCTAACAGTTTTATACTTCTATCTGCTTTTAATTCTATATTTTGATGCTTTTCTCTATATCTGCACTTCAATAGTTTCCATTTCTATTTCTTTCACGAGAGATGATCAAGAAAAGTGATATAACTGTTGAGACTCTGTGCAGTTTTCAATTAAAAAAAACCCTATCAGATCTAATTTAATTGCTCCATCCACTTTTCTTAGCTGAGGAGGACAGACCCCTGGTCCCAGTGTCAGGGTATCTTACAAATCTGGACTGGAAATTATTTTCCAGTGAATAGAAGTATAACTCTCCATAATAATTATCCACAATTGTTTCCTGTCTGAAGTTAATTGAAGAGGAGATTCTGGGGAAAAGTGTAGCTCAAGAAGCCAATCTTGATGTACAAACATCAAATATTCTATTCTATGATTATACCCAGGAATGGCACAAAGTATAAAATGAGGTCCTGGCAGCATGGACTTGTGTCAGGCTACTTGCTGTCTTCAAGTCACCTGTATTTAGCTGGATTGAGTTATAAACTTCTTTAAAGTATCCCAATAAAAAAATAACTCTATTAAAAAGAGGATAAAATAATGAGGTGAGAAATTGTCTGTGTCAGGAAAACGTTTTAGGCACATCTCTCACTGGTTTATTTGCAGAAGAAAACACAGACACAACTGGAGTATGTTTCACATTACAACACTTAAGGGTTCTTGTCTGCACTGGAGACATGTTTATACTGCTGGGCTCCAGAATGAATCTGGTTTATATCCTGGGAATGCTCGGGGTCCTTCACACACTCCAGGCAGGAAGTTTTTAATGCATACAGTGAGAAGACATTTTCAACTATTCGAACGTTAAATAAATAAGCATGAAAAAAGTCATTCTACTGCAATAATTAAATTCTTCCTGTGTCTTTACAAGATTTCTGAGAAAAAAAAAATACAAGCCTCCCAATCCTGGCAGAGCTGTTTAAAAAGTCCAAGAAAGCCATAATGGAAACAACCTCAGTGGAAATTCATCCATTGACCCCTTTGTGGCACCATGAGATATTATTGAAGACCAGAGCCTCGCAGTGCTTGGCTCACAGCAGCCTTGGCTCAGAGATACTTTGCCATCTAAAACAGGCCAGTATGAAGAAGAAAACCAAAATGATCATGTGCATTTCCAAACTGGAAAGTGGGGATTTGCCCAGTGCTGGAAGAGCACTGGTGGGGGAACTGAGGCATCTGGAGTCCTTGTCTGGCTCAATATTGATCTTCTTCAAGAGATTAAACGTGGCCCACATTATCTCATGACTCTTACACATCAATCCCTTTTCTTTGTGCCTTGTGAGAATTTCTCAGCCAGTAACAAGATGAGAGAACAGCTGGAGAGGAAGCTGGACCTGAAACTTTCTGGGGCTTTCAGTGCACTTGACAATATTCTCAGTAATATGCTCTAACTTTTGGTCAGCCCTGCAGTCAGTGATTGTTACAGGTCACTTCCAAACGAAAAAATCTCTTCCAGTTGCAGTTGCTTTGACATCTTGTACACACATGGATATGTAGGAAAAATATAACTCACTATATGGAAAACAATGCAAGGGAAATAATGTTGGATTTGTAATCTGTATAACTTCAAATATGGAACTGGGCTTGAATTTTCACTTTCCTTCACAGTTGCCAGGGCCAACTTGAGTAGCATTATTTTTAAGAGAAAAATGATCTCTCTTTTTTACAGTCTTCTCTCTGCTGTAATTTCTTTGTGTCTCTGCCAGAATCGAGATGAGGTGACGCCAAGAAAAAGGATGAGCTCATTGCATTTAATAGTATGAGGTTTCACAAATAAAAACTACATTACTCAATTGAGAAGTAGTCAGTGGTATAAAACAGAGTTAAAGGCAGGTAGTTTTAATTGGAAACAAAAAGAACTAATTAATTTCTCATGCTGGTTGTCATTAGTAAACTGATCTGATTAGTCTTCCTTAGGGATGGAATTTTAGATTATTCACTATTATTGTATTGTTACTGCACTTTTATGATAACATTAAAAGAACAAGATAAACATTATTGGTAATAAAACATAGTGAAAGTAGTGAATTATAGGAAAGAGTCATTTGGATTTTCCTTTTCAAATCCAAGGCATAAATCTCAGCCTCAGGAACAATGGGTTCAGCACTCTTTCCACAACTTTTTGATTTCTAGCATCACACTGAGCTCAAAGAGATCTTTTATTCCACAGAGCACTGAACCCTTCCTAGTGGTGCTGAACCAGTTCAGGAGAATCTCTCAGACCTGAGGAATCTGTTGTCCATCAGCTCTGCAGCATTTTCCAAACCAAAGCCAGAGGCACAGTCTCTTTTACAGGTCCCATGCAGTCTCTGCCATGTGTCAGTGAAAATGAAAGAGCCTTCAGGAGGGAAGGACAGTTCAGGTGCCTGTAATGCACATCTGAGCTCATCGTGTGTTTGACTGGGTGCCAGATTTTTGCACAAGGTACAACTGAATCATTCTGTGCAAGGCAGCAGCCACAGGTGTCAAAGATCACCTCACTCTCTTTTGGGAGCAAAACTTAAATAAAACTTACAGAGCCATGGTTTTCCTGTATACTTATGAAAATCCTTTACCTATGCTGCCAAGAATGCCATGACTCCTATCTGGAAGCAATGGGAAGATATGATCCATTCTGTCTCCTCACTCTCCCTGCAGCAGAACTGGACCAGAATCCCCCTGGTGCTCCCAGTGGTGTCTGCTCCAGTGTCTCAGTGACACAGAATGACCTAATTTGTTATGGCTGCTGAGAACTGAGAGAAATTAAATCCAGGGTCTGTAGTTAATTGGGGTCAGGTTGAGATGATTTATGACCTGAGGAATGTACTCACTCTTTACACTATCATACAAACAACAGTATCAATTGGACTCAGCAACCTTTGGAATCAAATTGACATTGGGATTTTCCACAAAATGAGTAGTAGCAGAGGCAGGACCCATGGGAGAAGCTGGTGGGCAGCTGAGGCTGTATCTGAACACAGAGCCAGGTTCTCTTCCCACACTCTTGATCAGTTACCCTCCAAGTTGTGATTGATTGTGATTCAGAGGAGAGATGGAATAGGTTCTATGCCAAGGAAATTTCATCTGTCTGGAATCTGACAGGAGGAAAAAAAACGTTTGAAAATTTCAGAGGAAGCTGGGATTTGTCCCAGTTACAGTGTCTCTGTGTTCACTCAGCCAGCTCATGTTAGCAAGTTAGGCTCACTGAAAATTAGTGGCAAATGCTTTTCCATCAATCAAGAACCTCGAGTTTGGTCCCAAGTCAGTGCAGCCCACGACCCCAAACAGCAGGAGCCTTCAGCAGGTTCCCCCATGCCTTTTGCAGGATGTCTTAAATGAACATCTTTCTTTTCTTTGTGGACTTCAGAACAGCATTAGAGAAGAGTTACTCTGCTTTCAAGTTCAGAGCATTTTATCACACTTCAGCAGCTAAGTTGAACATTAAAATAGAGCTATTCAATACTGCTTTTCTTTGGGAAAAGAATCCGTTTCTTTTTCTTGCCTAATTAGGACTCAGCTTCTTCATTTTTCCTTACTTCATGTCCTGTTTTAGATTACACAAGATGCAGCAATTCTTGTGCACACTGAAACCAGTGACTAACTGGGTTTGGTTTTTTGTTTTACTTTTTAATAGAAAAATCATCTCTATTCTGCTAATGGTTATCAAAATATGCAGAGAAAGCGAAGGATAGAAAGAAAAATCGCTGCAGTCCCAGGAGTGGAGATTATAAAAACCCTCTCCATGGGTTTCTGTGCTTCTTATTGAACAGTTTTGCTCACACACACCTTAACCTGCCAGCTCAGGGAGAGTGCATCAACCTCGACCTTCCTGTTCCCTGAGAGTGGATTCCACAGAGATATGAGCTCAAAACATGAAAAGCTTCTTAGGAAAAAGAGTGGCCATTACAGAAAGGTGCAAAATGTGTAAGGGCAGGGATGGCTGGCAATGCACAAACCAGTCTGGGATCATCTCAGCTACATCCCAGGGCATGTGCTGGAGGAGCAGGAGAGCATCAGGCTGAGACATCCAGAGAGCTCAGCTGCAGCACAGGAAACTCCAGGAATGTGCCTTGGCCCTTATAAATCTCTGTGCCTCTCATCCTCGGGGCTGGCAGTGATCTGAGTGTGGCAATCAGCACATTTGGCAGAGCCCTTTGGTACCTGCAGTGTCAGCCAGGCGAGCAGCCTGCAATAACACCGGGTATTTATTCAGCTGTGCCTCTCCCCTGTGGCCTGGGGAGGAAAGGTATGTTCTGCTCTTTAATCACTTCATTCTTTGTGGAGTAAACAAGAGGAGCCACGGGGGGTTGTGTTTGCCGGTGAGGTTCTGCTGTGAGCGGGGTTTGCTGCCTTCACTGCACCGGGACAGCACAAAGTTCTCGCTCTGGAAGGAGGGAAAGATGAGCTGGGGTGATCACAGATGTTAGAGGGAATGCAAAAAAAGGACTGAAAAATGGTCCAAACAACTGCTTTCCACCCCTACTGACACACCAAGCACCAGCTTAAGCTGTGCTGCATCCTGGGTGGGACAATTTGTCCCCACAGACCTGGGAAGGTGAGGAGCAGAGCAGTGAAAGTCCAGAGCAGCCCAGGGCTCTGCTGAGCTTCTGCTCTGGGCTTTGTCAGGCCCTGGGCTCCAGAACATCTGCAGCTTTCAGAAGGGGCCAAGGCAGCCTCTTAGGAAGGGAAGTGCTTTGAAAAAGAGAAAAGTAAAAAAAAACTTTTTATTTTAAAGTTAAAAAAAACCAAACAAACCAAAAAACCACCCCCAAAAAACAAAACAAAACAAAAAAACGCAACAAAAAACCAAACCAAACCAAAAAAAAAACCAACAAAAAAAAAACCACACATGAGCAGAAGCTGAGAAGCATTTGGCCAATTCACTACCATGAGTTTACACTAAAAACTGACAAAGAGAAGTCATTGATAGAGTCTTTCAAATATTGACAGAATTAGTTGGGAAATTCGTGTTTGTTTTCCTTTTCCTTGTAAGCAAGCCCTGAAACACTCTTACATGCTGACAATTATAATAATGAAAAATAAAGATTTATTTCAAAAATTTGGATTATTTTTTTTATTTAGGGCTACAAAGAAAGAGTAATTTCAGTCGAGTTCAGAGGTGAGGAATTCTCACACGGCTGCTGGGCAGGCAGAGGGGCAGCAGTGCAGAGCTGAGCAAGGGGAGCCTCTGATCTGTTCTCTGCATTTGCTGCACAGGAGCCTCCTCAGCCCTGCAGTCCCTGCATGCAGAGCTGCCCCTCCCATCTCCAGGCAGGGCACACGTCCTGGCCTGTGGCATGGGAGGTATCAAAATGAAAGGACAAATGTCTTTTATCGATATTTACAGTCAGGTTATTCGCGCCACATAAACATTCCCAGAGTCAAAAGAAGGAGACATGATTTAATTCTTCAGAACTAAGAGTTGGCTATTGTATGAGGCTCGTTTATGTGACTTAAAATGGCTTTTAAACAGTGAATTTAAAATTAATTCCATATATAATGCATATTGTGTTTGTCTATCTTAGTCTGGCAGAGCAGCTGAGCCCCCCCGGCAGGGGCTTCACTCCAAAAATATCCAAATACTCCAAATGGATCCCTCACTTCCTCCCCTCACTAAATTCTCCCTGGCAAACCCACCTGGCCAAACAACAGGACTGAACAGATCTCAAAGGGAAGAAGGTGAAGTTCTGATAAAGCAGGATCCTCTTTTCAGACTTTCAGAATCTGCAGTTTTAGCTCAATGGTTCCTACAGGCAGAAATATCAGGTCCTGCAGCTCGATGACCTTCCAGCCCATGGCAGGTTCTTTAGAAAATAAGTTTTCTCAAATTGTAATTCCGTGCATTTTTCTCACCACTTTTAAAAAGAGCAGAGGTTGCACATGTTTTTCACACAATCTTTCAGCTGCATTTAAGCTTTCTCCCCTCATCCCTTTTCCACTTACATGGAATAAAAAAAAGTCAGAGATAGCAAGTGAAGATAAAGGTAAAAAGGGCTAAGTGTCCCTGGGGGCAGATTTGCTGTATTACTTCCAATACTTTTAAAATTGAAAACGTGAAAACACATTTGAGTGATACTTCTACATGGATATTTTAAACTTCTTTACCGTGATTTATATGCAAGAATGAAGTCTATATTGATTGATCAAGACCTAGCTCTGGATAACAAATTTTCCTAGATACTAGACTTATTTTGCATCACTGAATTTCTCTTCATTTTTAGATAATGAATGGGGATGGCCTACCATTTAAAAAATAATAAAGTAATTGAATCAAATTAATCTTAGCTAGAATTTAATGCATCGCATATTCTGAATTTTCTGATTTTCAGGAGGTCTGTGTTAATAACTTCTTTCAAGATGCTTTTCCCAGTTTTATTGTTATTGAATTTCATTCCTGGGACTGTTGGATCCCCATTTAGCTACTCAGACACATCAGAAATTGCACTGATATGTCAGAAGAAACAAGACAGAGATTCTGCTTTTTGACTTCTAGTCTTAGCAATCAATCAATTCTGCCTACAGGCAGACAACAAAAAGCTGATTTTTGGGCCAGAAAAAGAATCCTATGGAAAATGGATTAATTTTCCCCTCCAAATTTAGTCGGGTGGGATATTTTGAATTTGGGTGCCAAAAAATCTTTTCCTTCCTGATGCATTCCTGGGTCCATCAGATTCATCTTCTGCACTGTCCCAGGCTCAGAATTCTTTGCTAACTGAGGTTTAAATGCCTTTTTTGGTACAAAAAAAAGGCTGAGTGCTAATTCTGGGCACACTGTGACCCCACTGCTTGGCAGGGGGAGAAATCAGCTCAGAGCCTTGGGGGATGATCCTGATCCTGGAGCTCGATTCTCCAAAATCCTCTCTGAGAACTCAGGGGGCTCTGAGCACCCACCCGGAGCTGCCTCTGCCTCCTGCCCGCCCCATTGGTGGAAAATGATACAAAACTTAAATGTTTTTGTAACTTCAGTCAGTCTCGTTCGCCTTTGCCTCGGTGGAAAGGAATTGAAGTTTCTTTCCAAAGGTTTATTTCATCACTCGGTGATCAGCTCAACATCTCAGCAAGCACAGCAGATACACAAAGGATAACAACCATTAATGAACATCAACACCAAACATCAACCCTGGCATGGTCAGAGACACTGGGTCTGGTAAAAGAGAGATGAGAGAACCAAGAATGGGAACCGAAATAATATCGAAGGTGAAGGGATCAATAGGAAATCAAACGCTACAAACTGTGTAACTTGGGACCATTGAACACTGAACCAATGAATTTCCCTGGGTTATGACTGTAAAGCTGGAGAAAAATCCAGTGAAAACCTTGGGTGATGGAAGGATTTTCTCTGCACAACCCACGCAATGTGTGGATGAAATTATTTCTGTTCCACATCCTGGCCAGAATAAAGTAATGCTTTCATTCTCTAACGCTAGAAATTGTTGTTGGGGGGTTTTTGTTTTTCCCGCAGTTTCTGTGACTCCCCCGCCGGTGTCGCCGCGTCCTCCCTGCCCGGCCCCGGCACTTGCTGGCACGCGGCAGCTGAAGGGTTAAAAGTCTGCTCCGAGTTTTTTGTGGCTCCTTTCCAAAAGGTTTCAGTTAACACCAAAGGTCTCCTTATAGCTCGCTCACTTTAATAGATTTTTCCCATTGAGTTCTCACTTTATAGACTATCATTTCCTTTTCTGCAGGGGAGCTATTTTCTGGGTCACTGATCCAACCAACTTAAAAGGGATTTCATTGATTGGATTTTATTGGTGGTTACCTCAACCATAATGGCCCCAGTTGCTCGTACCTGCTAACAGCTCTGGCTCTTGCTTTGGTACCCGGGCTCTGCACACTCTTCTACAAGTGAAGTTCCTCTCTCCTGCCTTGATTGCTGGCTAATTAATTAGCACCGTCTTTACCTCTTACTACCTCAGTTGCTTTCTACATTTCAGTGCCCCAGATCAGCTGCGTGGTGAAGCGTTCCTGACAAAATCCCGTTGGCTGCGGGTGGCACCTCGCTGCTCTCATTGCTCTGTTTGCATCGTGCAAACAGCTGGAGCTGGGAGATCTCCACTTTCAAAAAATGAGTAGAGTGTTTTAAAGAAGGATTTTTTTTTTTTAAGTGAAAAATTACCTGACTAACGCTGAAGAGTCTTCCCTTCACACTCTTGACTTTTGTTGCTTCACACTGCTGTGTTTTCCTACGTGGCTCGTGTCTGTTAGAAACACAAACTGGTAATCAGGACAGGCATTTCTTCAAATGCCTTTCAAAAAGGTACAACTCGCTCTTGACTCCCGAGCAATGCAGACTCCATGCTCTGAGTTGTTTTCTCAGCATCCTTTCTTCGTGCTGCTCCAGCTGTGATCCTCTTCCAGCCTTCCAGACTTTTCCCTGACCCAAACACTTTGCAGTGATGGCCTGTGCATCTTTCACTACCTTTGTTTTAAGGGGTAACAGACAGAATTTAAGGAGAAATTGCTATGATTTCTGCCATTAGAGCAATGAAGGGGCCAAACTATCATAAAGTAATTAATGTGATTATAATTACTACAATCTCTATTGCAACGGAATTTAACCCAAAACTTTCTCCTTTGTGGTGCAGGCTCTGATTAATTTTGTGTCTCTGAAGTCTACAAGCTACCTTGCCCCTCTGCAGGTGAGAAGCTGAGGCACAGAAGTTTCCAGCTCCCCCAGATCCAGCCAGGATTCCTGCTGGGCAGTGCCTGCCCCATCTCTTCTGTCAGCCCCACAGAGCTGCACACGTGGGTCCTCATCTGCTCTCGGGGATGCTCTCTGTGACATCAGACTAGTTAAGGTTTTGGATTTCTTTCTGAGTTTCATGATGGTGCAGGGAAGTGAAAGTACCCCAGTGAAACTACAAGCCAGGCTAAAAAATTAAGCAGAAGAGGTGATAATACATAGTGTAAAATCTGTGAGTACCAGCAAGTGAAGACTTCTCTTCACAGATTTTAACAAGAGGACTCTTCAGAGCAATAATACAAGTGATTTGTGACTTGCTCCTTCTAGGCTCATTTCCTTTCCTCTAACATAGCTGCTGCCCTGGCTGGGAGCTCCACACTTCTCTCTGTGCTAAACAAAGTGCAGTGACCTTAGAAGAAAGGATAGCATTTTCTTTCAGCTCCTTTAAAAAACCATCTGACCAACAGCCCAGGAGGGTTTACAGAATGTTGAGAACTTTCAGAAAGGAACAGGAACAGTGGCCAGGCTGGTACAAAACTGCCTGGCTCCATTGCCAGTGCTAATGGAGCAACCTCTGTGCTTCTCTTATTTCTGGAGTCCAATCCTGAAGCTTTTCTGCTTCCTGCAGTCATGAGCAGCACTGAGTGTGATCTTGCAGCATCAGGCTGTGGAAACTGAAGTACAGAGGAACTCTGTGTCATTCTCTTTCTGTCCCTTCACAGAGAGAAGGAGCTGAGGGTGAGAGCCCACTGCTCATCCCCTTTTCTCTACAAGACTTGGCCTTTTCTCTTCTCTTCCTCTCCTGAGCAGGGATCTCTCTCTTTGCTCTCACAGCTGTCCTGGTACATTATAGCCATGTGACAATCAATTAACTGCACACTCTATCAGAATAAAGAAGCCACCCAACCTTATATAACTCTTTTTAATTGTTTTCTTACATTATAGCATTTTGCTAAACTTATTCTGCCATAATTCACATAATTTAATTTCTCAAAGTGCTAATAAAATAATTGCTTCCTTCCTGTAGACAGAGTGCCTGAAATGTCTTCTCTCATTCAGAACATTATAAGAAGTGGCTGTCATGAATGCTTAAAAGGATTGTTTTATTCACAAGTCTTGATACCAAATTGTTCTCTCTAGAGTCTGTGTTGTCTCAGACAGCTACAAAGGTGCAAGAAACCTCCCCAGACACTTCCTTGCATACTGGGACTACCTGCACTGGAGAAAGTCACCTAGAGTTAAAATCATGGCAAGTCTCATGAGTAAAGTTCTGTGGGCAAGTGGAAATCTCCTGTCCTCTTGCCCTTACACAACAGCTTGAAAATAAAATACAAAATTCAAATCACAAGCAAATAACTCACACTACCATAGATCCTCTTGCAGAAAGAGACTGAACGAAGATAACCTTTGTGATTTACAAATTTTGGCTTGAGAAAGAGAACTTCCTATTGGGAGGACATTCTGTGCATTTCAAACTTTGGTCAATAACCCATGTCTGCAATTCAGATTTCCCTACATTTCTGTCAATCACACCCATCCTCTTGCTGGACTGATTCAGTTTCGGGCGTCATTGGACACAACTTTCTTTTCTATGCATTTTGCCTCAAAATGGATTAGGATGGGGAAACCTCCAAACTGTGGGAAGTTTCCTGGGGGATGAGCAGCAAAATGAGTGCCCAGGGTTCTGCTGCAGCAGAGGAATCCCAGGATGCTGGGCTGCATCAGCCAGGACATCACCAGCACTGCCAGAGCAGAGTCCCTCTCAACACTTGACAGGCTTGGACATGCTTGGAACACAGTTCTGATCCCTGCTATAAAAAAAAAAAAAAAAAAAAAAAAAAAAAAAAAAAAAAAAATGTGGACAGGTTGGAAAGGGTCCAGAGAAGGGCCACAAAGATGATCCAAAGCCTGGAAAGCTGCCACATGAGGAAAGGCTGAGAACTGGATATTCTAATTCTTGAAGGGAAAGAAAAGGCTTAGGGGAGAGTTTCTGACCATGTTGCAGTGCTGTGGAAAACAGCTCCAGAGCCAGAATGCTCAGGGATGGACTCGTGAGCAGGGGGATTGCAGAGCAGCCTGCATGTTACCCACTTAAAACTCACATTTTCTGCTTCTGCCCAGCAGCCCTCTGCAGTCTGGTGGTTAATTACCAGGCTTCACACTCTTTTAGCCTTGATCACACTTTTTTGTCTTGATCACGTGTATTTGGAAAATCCTCATTAGGATTCTGGCCTAAGTCAGACTGGGTGGAAGATCACACCAACTTCAAAGGCAGAGCCTTTACTGACAACCTCATCAGCTGCACAGGCTCAAAATTCCAAAGCCTGAACAAGATTAACCAGAGGCTGCTGCAGGGACAGCAGAGCTGGCATTGATAGGTCACAGTGTCACCAACATGTACCCAGTAAAAACCAAATACTGGGAACTGCCTGACTTAGGACCAATGAACATTAAACCAATGAATTTCCCTGGGTTTCAACTATGTAAGTATCTGAAAAATCTAATAAAATTCATGTGTCATGGAATGATTTTCTCTGCACAACTCAGGCTGTGTGTGGATGAAATTATTTCTGTTGCACATCCTGGCCAGAATAAAGCAATGCCTTGATTCTCTAACATTAAAAATTTTGTTGAAGATTTTTTTTGTCTTTCCCACAGTTTCGGTGACAGCAAGGGCTTGATCCTCCCTCTGAACTTCCATGTCAAAGTGCAGGGCACTGTGCTGTGTGCTACTGGAAAGCAGCAGGAGCACAGACAAGGTGATTTCCCTGAGTGAGAGGATCTGCACACACAGCTCCAGCCCCTCCTTTGCTCAGCTGGGCTGAGCTCAGCAGCTGGGCTGAGCTGGAGCTGCTCACAGTGCTTGGCAGGTGTTGACAGTGTCAGGATTTCTGTGTTTCCTCAGGCACTGCATCAGCTCCCAGGGCAAAGATGCCTGGTAAACACAGGCAGCTCTGGACTCAGCACCTCGCTCCTGATATTCCTGTTCAAGGAGCAGCAGGGTGTTCAAGAGCAGCTGGGCTGATTTCATGCCTGATCTTAAGAAACCTGAGCTCTTCATCCAGCTGTTTATTATTATTTTTATAAAGCTGCAGCTCTCTTCATGCTCCATTCTACAGTACATAGAGGGTTTTTTTTCAACTTTCAGTGTGTCACTAAGACATTTGTAATTTAATCCTGTCTGTGTCAGCATCTCTGTCTGAGAGCTTTGCATTACACCACCCACAGCTGCTGTGGATGCAGGGGATGCATCTGAAAATTAGGGTTGGGTTTTCTGAAACCAGTACAGTAAATGAAAGCAGCTAAATGTTAGGGATGGACACAGGAGAGGGAGGGGGATTAGACACAAAATTCAGTTGGTGACTAAGAAAAATAAACAGGATAGAAACACCTCAGGCAGTGTGTGTTACAATATGGAATAAATCTGTTGCTAATACTCTTTATAAGCAAGAATCATCTCCCTGGTTTATGTATCACATCTGAACTCTTCACACACTCCATACCTCAAGAAAAAAAAATTAGAAGGCAATTAATCACCCTGAACATTAATTGCTCACATTTGATTAGCCAGCCTTAGAAAACAAATGTGACACAGAAAGAGAAAAAGCCATTGATAGTATTGACAGGACATCTCTGTCAGAGAGAAAAAAAATCAAATTTAAAAAATGGCATTACTGCCTGGCTAGTACAAACAGCAGCGAGGTGCAGAAAGGATCACCTGGCTTTTTCAAGTCCTCCTCAGAGAGGACTCTGGGTGCTGCTGGATCAAGTAATCCAAGACTTAGTCAGCAGTTTATGTCTAAAGGACTATGTAAGTGTAATTAAAACTTTATACAGCTTTGTCCCACAAGATTAAGGATGGCAAATCAAGTATATTAATATAAAAATAAATGATTTATTATTAGAATTATTAGACTAAAAGATCTTAATCCAAATTTTTTACTACATAGTATGGATAGCTATAACTACTGGTACAGGGTAGTGCACTACTTTTGAAACAATATTGAATATTACATTAAAGCTAGCCAAAACAATTATGAAGTAGAGGTTGAAGTTACTCACCCAGACCAATAACTCTCACTCAGCCTCTGAGGAGTGAGCTTGGGAGCCATCCCCACTCCAGGGAGGAATTTCCACACACATTCTAAGGTGGTAGAAGAGCTGCTGGCAAAAAGTGGGACTGGGCTTTTACAGTGCCTGGGCCGTCTGTCAGCTCAGCAGGTGAATAAATATCTGTAATGTCACCTGGTGGTTCCTTCAGCAGGTATTTCACCAACTCTACCACATTTTCATCTCAGTGTCAGGATGTTTAACTTTGAGTTTGAACAGCCAGGCAGGTTCCAGCATTACCCAGCACCAAAAGCACCGTGAGTCCCTCCCTTCTCCATTCCTCACTGACACGTTTGCAAATGGGGTGAAGTTTGAGTTGTTTTACCCCCACTCCAGGCAGAGACTCCACCACTGTCCTGGGCAGCCTGTTCCAATTCCTGACAACCCTTTCAATGAAGAAATTTTTCCTAATGTCCAATGGAAACCTCCCCTGCACAGCTTGAGGCCGTTTCCTCTTTGTCCCATCACTTGTAGTTAGGAGAAGAGATGAGCCCAGCCCTCACTACAGCTCCCTTCAGGCACCTGTAGAGAGTGAGAAGGTTCCCAGGACCTTCATTTTCTCCAGGATGAGCCCACCCAACCCCCTCAGCTGCTCCTTCTCAGATTTGTGTTCGAGAGAGCCTCTGCACAGTGGCAGAGGAGTGAAAACACAGCTCCAAGGAGCCCTAAGGCTCCTCAGACATCAGAATTCCTGTTCCTGCTGCTGGCTGGGAAATTGGAACATCACAGAGTAAACAAATCTTACAGCAGAAAATCCCATCCTGTTTGGAGTTCAGAGCACAGCAGTGATTGAAAGCAGATCTCTTCTATTCTATTATCCCTTAACTTGGAAATGTAGCACTAATAACTGAGTGTCAGACTACCCTTTCTGCTGTGATACAGGCAAAAGTGTAAAACATGAGTGTGTGCTGACACTTGGACTTTGTAAGACATTTAAAGTATAAATTTTATAACAACAATCTAACCAGGAGAAATATTCTCTCACAGTTGTCAGACAAAACTGGATTAAGACTAAAAACCCAAATAGACTGCTACAAATCATATGGAGCAGAAACAAAATTGGTAAAACTAAAAATTCAGATTAACTCACATGCTTCAGTGATCTTCTCAAAGCAGAGTAATTTGGAATTGCAGGGCTGTGTTTGACCACATCTACAAGGTTTGCAGGTGTTAGATGGAAACCTCGTGGCAGTTCTCACGTGTGGCTCTGCTCCCACAGTGTCAGAACTGTGTCAAACAGGCTCCCTGACACAGCGGGCAGTTGTAGCCTATTAGCAGAAAGATCAAAATACACATTGAATAAATACTTAAACTTCACAAACACCCCTTTCACAGCAAGCAGAGCAGTACAGCAAACTGGGAGCAGTGAGATAGAGAGAAAACATTAAAATTATAAAGTTCCATTTAGCCTTGCAGATAGCTTTCCCCTTTTCTTTTTCTCTTGCAGGAGATAATATTCCATGAATAATTATCTTATCACCAGGTCCTGCCTGTCACTAATATTTTTTGGAGGATAAAGAGGATTAATAAATATTAAATAGCATCTTGGAATTTTAAAGGAGAAATTTACAAAAAAAAAACCTGGTTGCATGCACATGGCCCAAGAGACAGCATCCGGCAGCTGGAAAAGCAAATGTACTTTTTTTAGTGTGCAAATCCCAAGACTGGATTTTTTAAATTTTTTTTTTATTTTTTTAAATGTTCTCGTCCCTTAACATTTACATGAGTAAAACTGATTATGATGGGCAGGTTATTTTAGTTATATTTAGTTATTTAGTTATATTTAGTTATATTAAGTTATATTTTAGTTATTTTCGCTCCGCTTGTATGTGTGAGATTTCTTCAGCTCTCGTTGAAACTTGCTCAGAAGGGAACTGAACGTACGTGAAGTGTTTGAAAATGACCTCAGAGTGTTTGAAATGATCTCAAAGAGTGTTTGAGAGGAGTGCGATGTGCGGGGAGGGGCAGGGCTGTGTCGGTGCACGCGGGATGGACACACGGACACACGGACACACGGACACACGGACACACGGACACACGGACACACGGACACGGCGGGGCCCGGCCGCAGCCCCGCTCATGAATGAACTCCGGCAGGATTTCATTTCCTTTTTTATGAATGGGAGCTCGCGGTGAATGAACAGCGCAGCTCTGCGATGTGATTGGTCCGCAGGGGCAGAACCACGCCCACTCCTCAATGGGTGACGGCCGAGGCGAGCGCTGATTGGCGGGCGTGCCCCGGCACGGAGCTTCATTCACAAATTCCGTGAAACAAAGGAGTGGGCGAGCCGGGCCCGTGAGCGAGGGGCCAATGGGCGACCGGCCCCGGGCCCACGGCGGCCTCGGAGCGCGCACGGGGCGGCTCCGCCGCGGGCTCCGCGTGGGCCGGGGCCGCCGGCGCTGAGAGACGGGACCGGAGCGGAGCCGACCCGAGCGGGGTTTCTGTCCCGAAGGTTCGTCCCGGCCGGGGGCTGGCGGGCTCGGTCCCACCTCTCGTTCCAAGTTTCGGCAGCTGCGACGCGGCCGCCGCCTCTCCCGGACAGCGGCGGCGATCGCGGTCCCGCCGCCGCTGCGGAGCTCGGCCGGCCCGGTACCCTCCGGTACCCCCCGGTACCGCCCGGTACCCCCAGATGCCCGAGGAGCGCGGCTACCCCCGAGCAGGATGACGGCGTACCTGGACCAGCAGGTGCCGTTCGCTTTCCCGCAGGTGAGTGGCGGCTCCGGGCGGGGCTCGGGGCCGGCTGGGCTCGGCTCGGTTCGGCTCGGTTCGGTTCGGGCTCTCGGCTCTGACCCGCTCCTCCCGCAGCAGCCCCCGGGCCGGGCCGGGCCCGCTGGCGGAGCCGCGCTGGGCGCTGCGAGCACTCCCGGGGAGCCGGCGCAGGACTCGGAAGGTGAGCGGGGCTGGGTTGGGGGTGGCGGGGGCGGCCGGGCAGGCTCCGGCTCCGGCTCCGGATCCTCCCCGCTCAGCGCCCGGCCCTGTCCCCGCAGAGCTCTTCCGACACCTGAGGCAGCTGCAGCAGACCTGGCTCGCTGAAGGTACGCTCCTTCCCCCAGCCCTGCCTGCTTTTGCTCGTCTTTGAGTTCTTTTGGAGGTTTGTCCCGCTCCTTTGCTGGGTTTGCCTGGCTCCCGACAAAAGTGGGGTTTTTTTTTTCCAAACTTGCCAGCCTCTGGCTTGTGTAAATTAAGACGCTGAATGACACCATTGTGCTGGGCATTTGCTTGTGAATGGGACTTGGCTGCTCGCCCGCTTTCCTGGGTACAATTTTCCCCTCGGGCTATTTGTAACTGGTTCGATTTTATGCTAATTTGTCGCTTATCTTTGTTGGTTGCCAGAACGCCGATATTTTCTTAAGCAATAAAGCAGTCTTTTAAGTTGGGGAACAAAATGCTTCTATTCTTTCTTTATTTTTTTTTCCGTTTCTTTTTTTTCCCTTTTAATATAATACTTCGTGGGGACCTTCCTGGAATTTACAAACTTTTCAGATGGTGTCTTAATTGTTTTGACTTTGAGCTTCAAGGAAAACTTCGAATGCCAGGGAGTCACATTAATTCCAAGTGAAACTAGTTCGAAAAGTGGTGATTTTACTCTAATTCCAGCACTACAGATAATCCATTTTCTAGAAAATACAAAATATATTCTCATGATAAATACAGAAGCACTTATTGTGATCTAAGTACTTAAAAATATTTAACAATAATGATGTAAAAATATGCATGGCATTTTGAGCAGGGTTATTTCCTCTAATATTACCACCAGTGAGGAACAATTTTGTCAAACAATTCTTATTTTAAGCCTTCAAAAAGGTATTTGCCAACTAAGTAAGATTAGTAAGGAAAAAAATCAAAAGTTTTATGTTCATTTCGAACTGAACTGAGGTGATGTTGATCGGTGTTTCAGGAGTGAGGATTGTAAGGATGCAGCAGGAATTACCTGGAGGTGTTTCAATATTGAATCATTCATGTAACATTTATCAGAGCAGGAAAATAGGAGTTATTTGCTGGTCATGGAATGGACCTGCTGAATGTGCACAAGATTGGATTTCTTTTAAATCTTAGAAGAACTTGAGCTGCCAATAAGTTTGCCTCAGAGCTGATTTTTGGTAGACTTTCAATTTAAGATTTTTCTCATGTCTGATAATATTTTTAGCTCACCATTCTGAAGAATTTCCATGAAATCCCTTACAATATATTTGCCATAGCAGAGTGTTTACAGGATGAGTTTGGAAATCTCCTGTGGTCACATTTGGCCTCATGAAAAGGAGATGCTCTGCTTCCAGCCAGGATTAGTAAATGATAATGCAAACCTTACTGCATGCTTTTGGAATATAGGCAGAGATTTTTTATTATGATGATTTTTGCATAGCTCACAACATCTAATCAGAGTCCAAGTGAAATCCCTGACAAATTCAAGATGACTTTTTTAATATTCTAGTTTATTTTAGCCTGCATATCGAGGAACAGGTTTCTCCCATTGTTGCTCCCATTTCCAGTCTTGTAACAAGAAAAATGACTCTGAAGCAAACTATTGTTTTTTCCTATCCACCAGTATGTCAAAATATTTTCCTGAATGGTGAAAATACTTTTTACTAATGTCCTGTGCATCTCCATATCAACATTTGTTTGTGAAGGCATCAGAACACTGAAGTGCACCTTCCTAAACAATACAGAAGAAAAAGTAAAAACATTAAATATGTTATTTATTATTTTCCTTTATCACAGTTAAAAAAGAAGTTATTTATTTATTTACAGGTTTTGGTGTTACTTTTTAAGTAAAAGAGAAACAAACTAGGAATAAGGCAAAATGTTAATGAATTTAAACCACATATACATCTGTAAGGATGTGGTTATGTGTCACTCTTTGTGTGATTTCAGTCATAGTTATCTCTCTTTGTTATCTTCTTTCAATATTTTTAGCAATCTTGATTAACACTTGATTTCTCATTTTGAGAGTCAAATAATTATTTTGCATATACGTGGCTCTTAAAAGAAACACATGCTGAAAAATCCTAGGCCTGGTTACTAAAAATCCAGTTTTCCTCTGCAGTGTTTTGAGCAGGATCTGGTACACTTGGGTGAGAACCTGGCAGTTGGTAACTGTATGGAATAAATTCAAGCCAAATAATTTACACGAGTGCATCAGCATTCAGAGAAACAAACAAAACAAATTTCCTTGGAGAAAAGTGGCACAGGCAAGTCCTGTGATGGGTGCAAGGAGCAGATTCACATCTCCAGAAAATTTAAGTTCCAGTGGAACTTGGAAGTTCCTCTTGGAAGCTGTGGGGTCAGTGGTGGGGTCAGTGTTGCTGCCTGCAGTGGCAGTGAGCAGAGCTGGGTTTAGATGTCTGATTCATTATCCCACTTCTTCCAAGTACCAGTGTTGGTTCGGGGAGAACAAGAAAATACCTGGTTTGCAAATTTATGAAGTAGCTAGTGAATATAAAAATTGAAATTGTCTTCTGGCAAACATTCTCTTTAGACTTCTAACCTGTAGCTGTGTGCAAACACCACTGGCCAGCACTGAAGGTAGATGCTTTTATTCCAGCCTTGCCCTTCATTTCATTTTAACTACTTCATCTGTTGCTTTCAGTAATTAATTCTCTTGTGACATCACCAGTGATGCTGTGGAGAGTCTCAAGGCTGGGGCTGTGAAGTCCAAACTCTGCTCATGCAGTATGAGCCCCATAATTTCTTCTATTTCCATGTTGCTTTTTGAAGATAATTCTTAGATTGTATTTTCTAGATGTTTTTTTCCTCAGTTCTCCATCTTTTATTGTTGACATTTCCAGTTTGTTGTCATTCAGGTTCTTTGAAGAGGCAGGGATTGCAGAGTGAAGGGTTTGGCCAGTTCCATTCTTATTCACCCCCTGTTAGCACAGTGTTCCTCCCTGAGGTTTATTTTTGGCATGTTGAGTCTAGCTTAGTTTCAACTGATTGAGATTAGTGGGTTTCCATCCTTTATGTCCCTTAATTTTGACCACATCACCTCTGTTCTAGAGCTGAAAGTGCAATCTGTTGTCCACTCTGCAATAACAAAAATTTGTCTGTTAGCAGCAGCAGCATTTCCTTCAGCAACAGTGACTTTATGAAATAACAATCTGCTGCAAGCTGCTCTCCCTTCCCTGCAGTAAAAGGGGTGTAAAATAATTGTTAGAAGTTATAAAATATGGGTGAGATTCTCCCCAAGGTTTCTCCCAAAACTCTCCTGTATTCATTAATCCCAGAGGGGAATTATCCTTAGTCACTAAAATAATCTCAGCAGAAAGCTCAGATCTTTGCTGCATGGATTTATTTCTGCCTTAGTGTTAAGGACACTGTACAAAGTGCCAAAACTAACTCCTCCCTCCCTGTCTCTCTCTCCTGGCAGCTCAGGTTCCAGACAATGATGAGCAGTTTGTGCCTGACTTCCATTCAGAAAACTGTAAGTAGCATGGGGGTGCTCACGTCTCTTGGGGGAAGGGCAAATCCAAATTCTGGTGCCTTTTTCCCCCACATAAACTGAATTGAAACACTTTTCCTGGTTGTTCTGTTTCCCTCCTTTCCCCAGACGTGGCCCTGCAGCACAGCTTGCTCTCTGAGCCATATATCTTATTTCTTTCTGGTTCTGACCTACAGCTGAGGAGAGGGATGGTCCCACGTTTCACTCTGAGTGAATCAATGAGTCAGGTGTAATGTGAGAGCATCTTCCAGCTATTAGGGGCTGGAAAGAATTGGCTGCTCCTAACACATCCAGCTTCTTGAAAATTCCATGGAGTTCAATCTACTGGAGAGAGCAATTTTTTCCCCCCCTCTGAGACCCAGCTGACCCATCAGTATTTTTAGATGGGCTGTACACATCCACACATTGAGAAGGGCTGCTGCAGAGTGCACACACACACAAAGAATCTTTGCTCTTCTGGCCCTTCCTTGGGCCTGGGCTGTTTGCAGCTCTGTTTGTCGTACTTGGAATGCTGAATCCTCCCAGGTGTGCACACCACTGGGTCAGGGTGTTCTCCCCTCCCAGTCTGGGCAGAGCCCAGAGCTGTTTGTGGATGGGTTCCCCTGCTCTGACAGCAGCCACAGGAGCCAGGAACAACAGAAGGCTCTGGGATCTTATGGGTTATTTATGTATATTGATCCTGTCAAGCTCTGAGTGCTGCCAAGATGGGCTTTTCTGGTGTAGGATGAAACCAAAGACATCCAAAAGGAATTGGGGTTTTCTGGGGGAAAGAGCAGATATCCCCCTCTTGGTGTGAGAATAAATTTTGGGGAAGGATGTTTGCAATAGAAGTGTCCTGTGCCCTGAGAGGCAGCAAAGCTTTTTTCTGGCCCTTTAGCCAGCTGCTTGCTTCTGAAGGGACTCTTCATGTGAGGGAGAACCAGCTTGAAAATGGCTCAGGTTCAGGTCACTCCTGAACTAAACTCATCAAAAATATGAGGTGTTAATGGATTAGGATGTTCCTTCCCATCCTTAAAAGCAGTCACAGACCCAGAGCAGTGTCATGGGACTTAGAGGTGGGAGTAAGCTGGTGATGAAGGAGGTGATGGCCTTACTAAAAGATTAAAGCTTGAATTTGAAGGGCAGATCCTTCCCTAATTTGAAAAAGTAGCCCAGACTTATGGAGCTTTCTGGGGTTACTTTCCTTCCTAAATGCCAGTGACCTCCTAAAATCAGCAGCAGAGCCCACAGGCAAAGGTAGAAGAGGCTCAGCCCATCCTTCAGCCAGGACAAGCCTTTCTGAGGAACTAGGAAGAAAGTTTTGTCCCTTGCTGGATTGAATAAAGCATAAGAAGTAAACACTCACATTTGTCATTCCTGAAATTCTGACAAGCCCAGAAATATCCCTCCTTGTCTGCATCGGGCTCTTGCTACGACCAGTGCACTGAAAATGGAAGGAAACTTTTTCACTTTTTTTCCCTGGGCTGTCACTGGTGTTTTGGATGAGCAGAGAGGTTTTGAGATCCCCCAGTCCCACATTCAGCTGGGCTGCTGGACTGTTAGCACAGCAGAGATTCAGCCAAGAGACACCTCCTTTTGTAATGCCTGATAATCACGGCTCCCCATAAAGAAGAAAAATGTCAATTTGATCTTTCCTTTCTCTCCTGCAGTAGCTTTTCACAGTCCTCCTGCTAAGATAAAAAAGGAGCCCCAAAGCCCCTCAGAGCCCACGCTGTCCTGCAGCCATGAGCAGCCATTCCAGCACAACAGTGAGCAGTGCCTTTATGCCAGGTAAGGTGGCTCCCACAGAGAGGGGGCAGGAGCTGTGCTGGAATCCAGTGCTCTGCAATATCAGGGGACAGGAGCTGAGCTGGAATCCAGTGCTCTGCATTATCTGGTGATGCAGTGTGTGACAGCAGTGTCTGCTGGGTACAGCTCAGCAGTGGGCAGCCCACTGGGCACTGAGCCTGGGGTTTGCTCCTTTTTATTCTCCCTTTTTATTCTCCCTGTCCCTCAGCCATCCTCATACATCTGCCATATTCCCCTCCCCACTGTTTTCCAAAATCTGTCCCACACCTGACCCCACTGCCTGCAGTGCCAGGCCCTTGCCTGAGCTGTGGTGTGGCTTCTCCAGCACAGACACCTTCCCCAGTTTTCTGCCTGCAGGGTTGTTGCTGTCAGTGAACAATGGAACAGCAGGGAGCTCATGCTGGGGGTTCCTGGCCCAGGTGGCTGCACAGGGGGACAGCACATTTCATGTTCCAGATGCTGCCACGAGTCCTTCTTGGAGAACTGAAATGCTGCAATATTTGTTTGGCTCTTCCAGTGCCTATGACCAGCCCAGACAGTCTCCCAGCCCAGGAGTCCTGATTCAGCCCCCACTCCAGCAGTTCCCTAGAGGGGACAGCAGCTTCCTGACCCCTGCAGGGCCCCCCGGCTCCACATCCAGCTGTGGATTCCTCAGTGACAACAGGTGAGGAGACAGTGCCAGGAGGAGGCAGCCCCTGGCAAGGATTGCCCTCCTTGGTGCTTAAAGGAGGAAGGGCTGCAGCAGCCAGGTGGAAATGCTCTGTTCATAGCACAGGATCCCTCCTGTGGGACCCCCCAGTGCTGCCTGGGGTTTGAAGTCCATAACCTTAACCCTGCCAGGTTCTGTGAGAGATGGGCTGTGTAGCTGCTGCCCTTGGGAACATCCTTCTCTGGGATCATCCTTCCTTGTCCCAGCCATGAGTGAGCTCCTACAGCTCCAGGAAAGGGCTGAGGGAGTTTCTGTCCCTCAAGCAGCCCTGTTGGGGGTTCCTGCAGGGCTGGAACCAGAGGGCCAAGACAGCAGCTGTCTCACATCCTCTCCCTCCTTAGCCCTGCATATCAGCCACCTCTGGAGATGTGCCACTCCTTCCCACCCTCCCAGGGCATGGCCCAGGAAGATCCCACTGCCTTCCAGTGCCAGCTGCCCAAGCCCTGCCTCCAGTACCCTCAACAGGGCTTCAAACAGGAGCACCAGGACCCACAGTACGAGCAAGCAAGCCAGGCAGGCAGCAGGCAGCAGTTCCCAGCTGTGGTGGTGAAGCAGGAACAGCTGGATTTCCTCTATGACTCAGGTAGGCACAGCTGGCTCGTCCTGCCTGCATGAGCCAGGCACCAGGGGGAGAGCAGATCCTGGGGGAGCATCCTCACTGCTGTTCTCTGGGCTTCGAGGCAGCACTGTCAGGAGCATGTGGTGTCTGGGAAGGTTCCCTGGCTCTGTAGCAGGGAACTGAAACGGCTCTGTCTGCTCACTGCATCCGAGATGAGGCTGGGACACTCACCTTGCTCTGAGAAAGACTTTCTGGTGGAGAGTTGAAAGCTTTAGTAAGGTAGGAGGTAGAAGGTGATGTTAAATCCATTCAAATTAGATTAAAGCATGGGGATTTTCCCTCCCCCAGGGGGTAACTATCCAATGAGGAGACTCAAAATTCATGATTAGCCCACTCACACCATCAGAAATGAAGAAAAGGCTGTTTCCAGTTTCACAGGGAGTTTTTTGTCTTCGGGAGTATTTCTGAGCTGCAAGGTTGCAGAAAATAAGGGAGGTCAGCTTTGAAGAAATCATACTGCAAACAGGCTGGAAAAGGCAGCAGAAAAGGAGGAATCAAATATGTTGGAGCTTGTTCAGAAAAACTGTCGTGGACCCTTGCAGCAGGAGGCCCCCCTGAGCCCTGGCAGAGCAAAGGGGCTCTGGGTGGGCTCAGCTCAGTGCCAGGGTCCTGCCTGGGGGCCCTTGGAGGATCAGCTTCCAGCTGCTGCTTCCCATGGAAAGAAGGCTCAGAGAGCAGAGATTGCAGGGGATGATGAGGAAAAAAATCTATAATGCCAAAAATAGCTCTAGATGGCAGATCCACCAGGTGATCCTCTTATTTTTCCACAAGAGATAAACCTTATTTTTCTGGCAGATCTGTCCAAAGACTCACTACCCTGAGATCATAATACCCTCTTCCCGAGGGAATGATACTTCTGGTTTCCTGGTATTTTAATGGACATCTTTAATTATTTCCTTTAGCAGAAATAAACACAAAAATAAAAAGTTCCTTTGAGAGTATCACTGTGGTGATATTGGTATTACAATTTCACTGGGTCCTTCTGTTCAGAAAATGTGCAAACCCAGAAGATGGGAATGTGCTTTTTGTGAGAGTAGTTTATGATTGTAATAACACCCAGTCTGTCAGCTCAGAGTTCTCTTCCCTTAGCATCAGCAAAATATCTGCTGGAAGCAATGACCAGGCAAGGTGGGAGAGGGAAGTGTAAGATAAACCCTCCCAGTTACAGCTTCTGTTTCACTGTGTTCAGAAATAAATTTGAGTCAGAAAACACAAGATACAGAAGACACAAACTGCAGTGCACACACAGTGCTGTACCCTGCACACAGAATCAGGAAAAGACTTCCTGCTTGTTTTTAATAAAGGCTGTTTTATATTTGCTAAACTGTGAGAATGTCCCATCATGATGTGAAAAAGGCAGGGAGGCTGGAGACATCTGAAATGACATTTGTGAGACTCTGTCTGCAGAAACATTCAGATGCTTCTGCTCTCTATTTACATCATGATAATACCCTGGGGAAAATGTAATGCCTTCTTACCTGGGAAAGCAACAGAAAAGTGTGTCATTATCTTCAACTAAGAGGAGAAAGAGGTTCAAATTTAGCCTATTGTCCATGATTTTATATAAAAGTGATGTAGAGGTGATTGGCTGGCTATCCTGGCTACATTGAAGGAGGATGTGTGATAGTGCCACAAAAACTTACTACTCTAATTAAAGATTGGAAGGATAATTCAAATGAAGTTGTAATTACCATTCTGACACTGTAACCCTTTCAGAGGGCCTTGGTTAGACAGCTGCACTCAGCTTGCAGAGCAAGATAATTCTGACACCTGTGTTTTTTAAATAAATGCGTTTGTTAATTGTTCTGTAGATGTTCCTGACTGTCCTTCCATGTACTTAAATGCTGAGAGTTACCCAAGCCATTCAAATACAGAAGACACATTAGGTAAGAAATGGCAGGGATTGTCATCTTTTCCCTGCACAGAATCACCCTCTGGTCCTGCCCTGGCTGTCTGTGACTGCTGATGTTGCTTTCTCTTTCAGGCTGCAGCTATGACAAGCAGATGAGGTCCTTTACAGATGATATCTGTGTTGTTCCAGAAAAATTTGAAGGTTGGAGAAAGAATGGCTTGGAGTTTTGTTGTGAGAGAGGGTTATTCATTATCTTAGCCAGCCACTTGACTTGTGCCTACATAGTTCATTACACTGTGTTCTTGCAGGTGTGTTCATACCCAGCTTTTTGGTATCCCATTTTTGGAGCTTTCTTAGCAGCAGCCAGGCCTTCTAACATAAGTAGCTTAATTGGGATTTATATCAGAGCTGCTCTTGGAAGAGTGGCTTGTCCACTGTTTTATGTGAACTGAAATACTCCAGGTAAACATCTGTGAAACTGTTCATGTGCTGCTTTTTTTCTCCTTTTTTTTTCCCCAGTGATTTTTGCACTGTTCTCCTTAGAAATGTCTCGTTTGTTGTGCTCAGCAGGAGAAATCAAGCAGGAAGGAGGAGGGTACAGGGAAGGACCCCCCTACCAGAGACGGGGATCACTCCAGCTCTGGCAGTTCCTTGTGGCTCTGTTGGACAATCCCAGCAATTCCCACTTCATTGCCTGGACTGGTAGAGGAATGGAGTTCAAGCTCATCGAGCCAGAGGAGGTGAAACCATTGAGGTTCTCTACAGGGGAGTCACCCCCTGTTTCTGGGGCTGCAAATTCCCAAGTGGCTTTTCCTCTGCCCTGCCAGTGGTACTCACTAGACCCTGCAGCAAGTCAAGGTTTTTAGAAGAGGTCAAATCACCTAATACAAGTATCAGGTTTAAGAAAGGCTGCTTGTATGCAAGTTTAAAAACTCAGCTATGCAGTGAGTCAAATTATCCACTGCCTTCATTTCCCTGGATACTTCACTCTCAAGCTTGCAGTGACCTGTGCTGTCTTGTCATGCTCCATACTTGAGGCTGACATTGAGGTTTGGAGTTTTGAACCCTACTGATTGCAGAAGTTTTCATAAGAATCTGGAAGCAGATATGTCCTAGTCTATCTTCGTTTCAAAATTATTTTCACTGAAGTGTAATTTCCAATGCTGCCAAAACAAACAGTGATACCTGACAGTATCTGGGAGAAGTGTCCATAATATCTGTTCATATCTTGTTCCAATTAGAGCTGCATTTAGCACTGTTCTTGCTACACGTCAAAATTTATGGGCACTTTCAGTGCAGATGAAAGTCTTGGCAGGCTGACATCGCTTACAACAGACTTGTGAGTCTCATGGATAAAGCTGAAAGGAGAATGAAGGCACAGGTCTCTTCCAGGATGTTCCTTCATGCTTGGTCTCCTGATAAACATGGGACTCCTGAAGATTACACAGAATAAAGCAGCCCTGTAGGATCCTCACACTTCCAGAGTACTGGAGAGTGAGGAGCAGGGGTGACAGCCACTGAGCTCTGTAGTGGCCAGAATTTCTCTGTGATACAGAGTGCTTGAGTTCTACTCATTTTTAAAAGCTGCTAAATTTTGATGAGCCTATTATTGAAATATTTGTATGTGTCATGGCATACCATCCATGAAAAGAGAACCAACTGGATAATATTCTTTTCTCTCGGGTTGGGTTCACAGACATTGCCACAGTTTGGTGCTTTCTTTGCAGGTGGCCAGGCTGTGGGGGATCCAGAAGAACCGTCCAGCCATGAACTATGACAAGCTGAGCCGATCTCTGCGCTACTATTACGAGAAAGGCATCATGCAGAAGGTCAGTTTGCAAAGCAGGACAGAACTTCGTGCTTTAAGTGATGCCTCTCTTGGTTGAGACAAGAAGTCCTACAGCCAGAATGTCCTTGAGTCAGGCATCCCAGGCTTGCTCTCCCCCAAATTTCTCTTTGCTGTAGTTAAATGGAGAAGCTGTGAAGGCAATCAATGCAGGCAATGCATGAGAAATAAAACAAAGGGGGAATTACAGTTTCTTTCTTTTTCTGTACATTTCTGCAATGAGGGGAGGTGGAATTTATGCAGCTTCAAGGGGATAGAATCAGTTCTTCCTCTGGCTAGAGAAAGGCTGCCTGGAACTGGGTGCTGTGTGGTCTGAGGCACACCCAGGGCCCTGGAGAGATAATGGGGAGTGTGACAGCCTCAGTACAGACTGTTCAGGGACTGCTGCTGTTACCCTGACAGAGAATGTCAGCTGGCAGCATCCCAGCTCCCAGGAGCTGTTCCAGGGGAGGTCAGAGCAGCAGGAAGGAAGAGGGCAGCACAAGGAGAAATGCACAACTCTGACACAGCTCAGGGCAGGCAGATGTTTTTGCAAGCCTTGCCTGGTGCTGCCCCTGGCCTGCAGCACTCACCTGCCCTCCTCTCATCCCTGCAGGTGGCTGGGGAGCGTTATGTGTACAAGTTTGTGTGTGAGCCTGAGGCTTTGTTCTCCATGGCCTTCCCCGAGCAGCAGCGGCCGGCGCTGAAGGCGGAGCTGGAGCGGCAGGTGAGCGAGGAGGACACGGTGCCTCTGTCTCACCTGGAGGACAATGGCTCCTACCTGCCAGACCTGGGGAGCTTCCCCCCACAGCTCTACAGCAAAGGCTACACGTACTAGCACTGCTGGGAGCACACTGTGCGTGTGTGTAGAAGGAGATGGCTGGTTAGTGCTCAATGGTCTCAGCATTTGTTCAGGCCAGCACTGAACTCTGGATCCCTGCTTTGGTCAGGACAAGGGTTCAGGTACACAAGTGGATCATCACCTCACAGCAGACAGGGCTCTGGTGTGCTTGTGCTAGAACTCTCACTGTGCCAGGCTGGGGCACGTTCTCAGCCGTGCAGACATCTCAGCTACAGCTGCAGCAGCAGATCAGGTAATTGGTGCCTCCAGATGTGTCAAACACCAGATGTGTGAGAATGCTACAATGCTGCTGCTGCCTCCATTCCTCCAGTCCCTGTCCTGAACCTCAGTGTGACCTGCTTTCAGCTCAGAGGAACTCACTCTGAAAGGCCATTCCCAGGATGGCTGCAGGACAATGGTCACAGATCTTGTGCCTTCCTTGAGGAACACTCCTTGTCTTGTACGTGCATGCTCCTGCCTTATCACCTCCGTGCTCATGCCAGGAGTTCCTGGCATTCTCACTCTGAGCCTTGGCCAGGATTGGAGCAGTCCTGGAGCCCATGGCCCAAAGGCAGTTAGGGGAACCACAGAGGAGCTCGATGGCATTGGGCTGGGGCACAGATCAAAGCCAATGCCTCGTTCTGGTAACAGGATTGTGAGAAGCAGCAAGGCCTGAGATACAGCTCAGTGTCATGTTGTGACTTTTACAAACTGAAAAAGTTCTTCAACAAACATTCTCAGGATATTTGAAGAGCTGCCAGGCTCTTGAGTGTGCCCATCCTGGGCTTGGCTAGAGAATCCTCTGAGGCAAGAGAAGAACCTGGTGGAGGTGTGATTAAAAAATGCTATACAAAGTAATCTAAACCATACATAAATCTTCATATAGGAATTCAGACTTAAACTCCACAGATATTTGCATGTTTGAGGGGAATTCAGATGTTTGGAAAAGGCAGCTCTCTCTGCAGTCCAGTGCAGCACATGCAACTTAACTAAACTGGCAGGTTTTCCACAACAGGAAATGTTTACAATGGGCACAACACCCTGAGTAAGAGGTGTTTAATTTTTTAATTAGCAGCTCTACCACATACCCAGTTAGACAAGGAGCAGTACAGTGTGCCCATAGAGAAAAGGTCTGTTTCCACTGCTTCAGACTGATGTTTCAGCTAAGCATACAGAGCATTGCCAATCCTGTCAGCATGGTAGCCTGTAGAGGAAATTCTGTATATTGACTGAAAGCCTGATTTCCCCTGATCACTCACCCCTGCATGGCTTATGCCAACCCTCCCAGCCTCTTTGCTGAGTGCAACAGCCTTGAAAGGCAGCACTCCCTGCCTGAGGAGAGGCCAGGACTCAGAGCAGTCTGCTCTGCTGCTGCCTTTGCAGGCCTTGTGCAGAGACTTGGTGTTGACTGTTCTGACCCTCCTGCCTTGCCCTGCACCTACCTGGCCAGCACAGTTCCTGTGGTGTCCCAGAAGTGAGGGTGACAGGGAACCCTTCCTTTGGTATAAGCTGCCTTTACTATTTATGAGTGTAAAAATGCTATAATTAATAAATTGGTCTGTCTCTGGCCAGTGCAACTTCACTGATTGGTCCTCCTTTACCTTCTGAGCTTGCTTTGCACCTCCCCTTGGCTCCAGCTCACAGCTCTGCTATCTCCATCTGCAGGATTCCAAGGACTTTACATTTATCCAGTATCCGTTGGGCTACACCTCTGCCCTTCCTTCCAGAGCAGGAATTCAGGGAGCAAGTTCACACATTTCAATGCAATTTTAGCTGCACATTTCATTCAGGTTTCTTATCAGGGAAATAGATCAACAGCCACAGAGCAGTTCCAGGAATCAGCAAGGTAAGGTTCCCTCATTGAGGGGTGGTGACCTCTGAAGCTCAGAGATTCACAATAACCAGATCAGAGAGTTGGGAATCAATAAATACACTCAGCATTTCCAGTTCAGCTAGACTGAGAGGCAGCTGCTATGAGAGTAATAGACAAGAGTCCTGAAGTTCTCCTGAAAACCGACCAGGAGCTTCCAGGAGGGAGATAAAACAGCTCCCACTCAACTCCAGAAAACACTCCCACAGAAGCCTCCATAAGACAGAGACTAAGAAAGAGCTATTCCTAAGCACCACATCTGCCTGCCTTTTAAATCCCCTGGGCTGCCTGTGCCAATGCCTGACAACCCTTTCAATGAAGAATTTTTCCTAATATCCAGTCAAAACCTCTGGCACGACTGGAGGCCGTTTCCTTTTGGCCTGTCACTGGTTCCTGGGAGAAGAGGCCAACACCCAGCTGGCTCTAACCTCGACAGGGAGCTGTAGAGAGTGACAAGGTCCTGAGCCCCCCTCATCAGACTTCTGCTCCAGACCCTTCTGAGAGAGACTAAAATAGTTAATGGCTCCAACTTCCTTTTACAATCACCCCAGCTTTGCCCATTGTAGCAAACTACTAAAGAAGTTACTGCACCAAAGCCCACC
This sequence comes from Sturnus vulgaris, assembly GCF_052056855.1. Taxonomy (NCBI): domain Eukaryota; kingdom Metazoa; phylum Chordata; class Aves; order Passeriformes; family Sturnidae; genus Sturnus; species Sturnus vulgaris. Next base: position 5,766,550 of record NC_142269.1, on the reverse strand, counting down.
CCACTCCCCACAATAGGACTCTGACAGGAACTTGAGGTAAGATAAAGATGGCATTATTGTTCAATTATTTCAGGTCTAAGGAGAAGTTAACAAGGCTGGGGGAGAAGAATGTAACCACCAGGAAAACCTAACCCAGCAGATGTGCTGAAAATTAGCTGTGACTGGGTTCAGCAGGGTGCACAGCCCAGACTCATTTGCTGTGGCCAGGTTTGTACATTCTTCCCCCCAGGAAAAGTGGGAGCAGAGTTTTTGAGTGTGATTTCCAAAGGGCTGGTAGGGAGGGGTGAACACCCATGCCCTGGCCACAAGCCAGCTAAGCAGCAGACCCTGCAGAGTCCTCCCTTACACGAACTGGCTGTGTGTAAAACACACTGCCCGAGCCCAGGTCACATTCACGTGAGAGACAATCTTGGAAGGGATCATAGGTTATCAAAGACCCTCTAAGTGCCCTGGACTCATTTCTGAAGACTGATCAGGATCAACAAGTGTTGCAACAGAACCAGTCTGCTGTAACACAGTGCAGAGCTGCTCCCCCAGCAGGAAGGTGTGTGGGCATTCCCATCCATACCTGCATGTTCATTAATCCACTGAACCCCGTGTGTTGTGGAACACTCACCATCAAGACCAGAAGAGAACCAATGGGACACCACTGGATCCACAGGGTGAACAGCTTTCTACTTAACTTCTCTGTCACTCTCATTCTCCCAGTCCCCACTTCTCCTTTCCCCATTGTGGTGGCCAACAGGCTGTACAGGCTCACAGACTGAACTCTGACTGGGTCTGACACAAACTGTGAGAATCCTCCCAGCTCTTCATGAGAACAGAGTCCTGACAAAGTGAAAAACAACGTGTTTCCCTGCAAAAGAATGTTAGGACTGCAACCTGCAACTGTTTCAACCATCCCAACCATCTCCATAGAAGAATGAAAACAGTCTTTTACAAAACTCCTTCTTGTATGGAGACACCTTCTCTGGACTGACCAATTATTACAGTGTGACAGTTTGTGACTGACCAACGGAGGACAGACAGGAGATAGTTAATACAACTCTATCAAAAGGGATCACAAAATAAACCTTTAGCCTTTTTTGCTCCTTAGAAGTGTCATCTCTCTGAAACAAGTTTAACAGCAACACCTATTTATTTCTCCATCTCATATCAACAGTTCAATACAATCTGTACTATTGACTTCAGCATGTGGTCTCATTTGCATCTCAATTTGTATAGAAGCATCCCTCTAACAACTGGATCATAACACCTTCCCCAGCTCCACTGGCCATCTCTGAACACCTTCAGCACCTCGATGTATTTTTTGTAGTGAAGGGGCTAAACTGGATGCAGGATTTGAGACATGACCTCACCAGTGCCCAGTACAGAGCCCACAGTTTCTGGTGGAGCTGTGAACTCCTGAAGGCTTTGCTGTGCCTGCCTTCTTCAGAAAGAGCAGCTGCATGAACACATCACTGTGCATCCCAGGCTCTGCTCAGGATGTTAATAACCATTCTCCTGGCCCCTAGGGAACTATGGAAAATATCAGGTGAGAAAGCAAAGCAGGAGAGAGGGAAGGTGCCTCAGGGGACCACAGAACCTGAAAGAGTTTGTGGCACCTCAGTTCTTGCTGAGCTTTGGCTTTATGGTACCTACTTCCATTTCCCTAAATTAGCTTTAAGCATGTTTTGGAGGCACTTCCATTCCTGTCCTTTTCGCTTTGACTCTCCGAGTCCAACCCTACAACCTTTGTAATTCCTCTTAATTTTATGATGATAAAACACGAGGGAAAGCTCAGGACATTTAACAACATCCCTGCTCACCTTTGTACAGATAGGTATTTCCAATATAGCTACTTTTCAGTGTGAAACATTCTTCCAACTCACAGTGTAAAACAACCAGTCAACCTAATCCACTTCATTTCAACAAAAATTTTAGCAAATGTCCCAGCTTTGGAAAAAAAAAATAAGGTTTCTGCAGCTAGGGAGTCAAATAAATTTTATCTGTTAGGAACAAAAAAAGTATTTTAGATAGTTTGGACATGACATAACACACACTGGGCCATCAACTTCTTTTTAAAACAAGAAACTTTATACAATTTTTACATTTTAGCTGTAAGAGCTCATTCTACTACAAAAACCCAACAGTTGTTGGTGATGTCACCAACCATTCTAAGTGAAAATAAAGCACATGGCACGTTGTATAAACACCTGTAACCCTTACATTTCCAGATGGAACTGGAAATGCTGCAGAGGGGATGTGATAACTACTGGTTGATAAACCTTTCACCAGCCAGGAGATGGGGATGAAGGGCAAGACTTGCAGTCTGACCTGTGCCATTGTCCAAATATGTTCTAGCTCGGTTTCAAGAATTTTTCCTGCCTTATCCCAAAGTCAGAGATACTAAATATCTCACCACAGATGGCTTAAATAAAAGACAAATAGTTACACTGAATGGGAAAATGCATAAACTTGGTAAAATAGAGAACAGGCTGCTCCCAAAAAAACAGTCACTGACCAAGAACGTTCAGTAGAAATAAATTCCTTTTAGCAAGGTAAAGACAAACTATTCCAGCTTCTCTGTCTGGTCACTCAGAACCCAGTCAGGCTGATGAACAAACAGTTTTAAATCACCATTTTTTGTGTTCTTCAGCTCAGTACCCAGACTTCTGAGTCTTAGATTTTGTCTCTTAAAAGGGGAATCACTGAAGTGCTCCAAGACCCACTTCTGAGAGGCTGCAGTGCATCCGGAGTGCCCCCTGAGCTCCTGTTGTGCCAAGGCTGGCTAGCTGTGCATGGCACAGGTGAGCCCCATGGCAGGGTGTGCCTGCCAGGACAGAGCCGAGCTCCCAGCCCCACAGGAACAGGACAGGCAGGGCGAGGGGGGAGCCGAGCTCATCGGCGCCGGAACGCGCGCGAGATCCTCCAGGCGTTGGGCTCCTCGTAGCGGTTGTAGAGCGGCTCCAGCCTCTGCTGCTTCTTCTGCTTGCTCAGCTTGGTTGGGTCAGAGACCTTGAAGAAAGCTGGGGCAAACTCCACCAGCCAGCGAGGGTCGATGGTCGTCACCTCCCGCATGTATTCCTTGGTGGTGAGCACCAGCTCATGATACACCACCCTGTGAAAAGGGACAGCAATTCGGAAAATTTGTTTTTTTCAAACAAGAAGCAACAAGACAAGAGCTGGAGTAGCTAAGCTTGATCCTTTTAAGCTCCAGAAGAACCATCCAGCAGAGCAATCCCTACATTCCCTCTCCTACTTCACGACTGTTGGAATCCTGAAGCCTGGGAGTTTTGAGCTTTCTGTGCTTTCTGACACTAACCTCCAAAATAACACTGCTTTTGACCTGAAGCCTTGGAGAAGGCTCCAAATTTGAGTGATGGAGTTAGAGTCACTGGTGTGCAGTTTGAATAGAAGTGTGTGATTTCACATGGTTTGGAATTTAGGGTTTTAGAATATAGTAATAGCTGTGGGACAAGATGGAGGTTCTTGGGCATTGTGTCTTTCTTCCTTTTTGTTCCTTCTTTTTCTTAGTTTTAGGTACTACTTTTTTAATTAGTTAGAAGGTACCATAGTGTCTGGTTATTAGGTCAAAAGCATAAATAATATAAACGTTAGCTTTTAATTGGATAGTTAGACTTTTAAAAAACCTTGTAACTAGCTAGCTCCACAGACATTTTCTCACTTTTAGCTTGTTAGCTGCAAGTGCTGAAGAACTCATTCGAATATAAGTAAGAATTAATAAACAACTAAGTCCAAACATGAAAATCCTGTCTCTGGTGCTTTCAATCCCAACTCTAAATAGAGGCAAAAGAAAAAAAAGATAAGCCACTAATATGTAGAGCTACTAATACACAACTACTCTTCAGCACAGAATTCCTTCCACCCATTTTAAACAATGCTCTCTCTCCCTCTTCAACACTCTGTGTTTTAAACTCAATTCCACAAAAAAGAAACACACAACTCAACTTCAGGCCTGGCCTTGGCTCCAAAAGTCAGTCTCATCTCTGCACAGGCACTAAGTTTAGCAGCAGAAAGAGACAAAAGTAGACTTGAAACTTTTCTCAGTCTGCTCATTGCTAAGGAATCAGCAGCATCTGCTCAGATCTGTACTCCACCAACAGCACACACCATGACTTTCTCTTATGAAGTGTGAAGAGAAACAGGAAATTCCAGGCTATTGCCTTCCTTACCATTCAGGCTGCCTGTTGAAGAGAGCACTGGATGGGTGGATATAGACAACCTGCTGGTCAATGAGTGTCCTATACCCTTCCTGGGGATCCTTCTTGGCTGCATTTCGGAAGAAGCCACTGCAAATGGCCTTCTGCACACGGACTGTTGCCTTCCCACAGGACACCACATCCAGCTTATGCCTGCCAGCAAGAGTCAGAGAGAAAAAGATCAGAGCTCTCCAGATTTAGAAACAGCTGCCAAGATCAGTTTAGGACATTTTCTTTAGCTATTACAATGTAAGAACAGCAAGGCTCAGTGTCAGTATTTGTCCTCCTTGACGTGCTCACCTGTCCATGATCCCCAACATCTGCTTGCGAATGTCCTGTGCCCGCCGCAAGGATCGGGCCTGGATAAAATTCTCATAGCACCAGGGATTTGAAAACTTATTATTCTTCCAGGAATTGTACACAGCCAGCAGGGTGAGGTGGTCACCTTCTGTTTGATGGAACTTGGCCTTCTTTTGATCAGCAAGTGCTTGTTTATCCTAACACATAAAACACATCAATCAGGTATCTACATCATAGAGAAAATCCCTGGACAATATTTTGTCTATTTTTTTTCTTATAGTTTCTATTAATAAAGATTCTCTCTGTACTATTTAAAGTTAAGCCTGTTTTACCTTCCTCCTAATCCTATCTCACAGTAGGAAAATTTCAAATTTGTGAACCAAAATCACTACAGAATGACAGAAGCTCCTGGTCATTCATATCATGATGTTTTAAACTTATCATGGAACAGATGATACAAGATAAAGACAACACAGAATGTTTTTTCAATTGCAGTCCCTATTTTTTAAAGAACACATCAAAATAAAAGGCTCATTTATACTGCAGGAAGCATATGCACACACTGCACTAACTGGTTTTCTTACTGCTCTAGAAATTTCTTCAGTTATTCATGAAGAAATGTGCTGAAGCAGTAGGTTTGAGCCTGGTAGTCCACACACCTCTCCCCACTTCTGGCATTTGCACATAAAACATTAATCAAATACTGCAGTTACATAGATCAAAACTGGAGTTAACAGACTACCCTGCAGAAGAAGTATTGGATCCAAGACAAACCTGATCCCACCACAGCAGAGCCTGCTGCTTTCAGGCTTAAAAGAAAGCAGCACAGGATAGAGGTGCCATGAAGAAATACTTTCTGTGTATCTGAAAATGCAATCTGAACTCCAGAGCTGGGACTGACTTGGTTTAGGCTGTATGTGTTTGTTGGGAAATGCAAGAGCAAATTTAAGACTTTTCACTTCTACCTTCCCATCTGTAAAAAAAACTACCAACAGCACAGCTACAGGCCCTTAAATGAAAAGAAACATCAGAGAGGTAATGCACAAGCAAATGTCCTGACCAAATTACGTGTTTCTTTTGGGAAATATGTTCACTCTTAACCCTTGAGGCATTCACACCAAACCCACCCAGACTGTACCACTGCTGCCTCTTGGCTCAGCTGCTCACCTTTGGCCTGTAGAACACATTCTGCACAGACAGCATGGAGACAATGGTCAGCATCTCCTCACTGCATCCCAGATGCACAGACATGATCAACATCTTACACAGCATAGGCTCCAAGGGGAATTCTGCCATCTGCAAGAAACATGTTTCAAGGCATTCAGGGAAAAATCCTGACTCTTCTCAGTGCAAAAGAAAGCAATGCCCTTTCTCATGTATTTAGTTTGCAAAGAGATGTGCTTGACCCAGAATAACTTTACTCGACATGAAGCAAATTATTTATCTGCATTCACTATCACAAGAATATCCCAATACTTACAGGAAGTTTTCAGACACTAATAAATGTAAACTTATGAATAAGAAGAAACACTAGTTGCTCCTTAAAAAAGCAGAAGGTATGTAACTATGGTAAATGAAAAACTACCAAAAAACCAGAAGACAGTGACAGCAAAAGGAAACCAACAATGCTAAGCAAGGCCTGCCATGAGTGCTCTCATGTCATCCCCTGGGTTTTGACAGCCCAGGCAGTGGGAAGAGGAATTTTATTTTGCTTACCCTGCGCCCAAGTCGAGTGAGCAGCCCCTCATCATCCAGAGCTCCCAGGGTGTAGAGCTGCTCCATGGCAGTTATGAGAGTTTCCATGGGGGGAGCATCCATAAAGTCAAAGGACAGCAAATCGTTGATGCCCATAGCCTGGGAGGGATTGGAGAAAAGCCAAGTTAAAACACTCAGAAGGAAGACAACAAACTCCAGCCAGAGAAAGAACAGCAAACAGTGAGGCACAACAAAACTTTATGCAACGCCAGCCTCATGTCCTTATCCTGACTGCAGGTGCAGCCACAAGTACACAACTGCCTTCCTTTCCTGCACCTGAAATAATGAGCACTGGCCCAAGGCATTCCTGCACTGCTCAGCTCTCTGGTCTGTTCCTTTAGTACTGCTCCACACGTCTCAAGCCAGATGATTCAGCTGAGGAGAAACATAAGCTAAATACTGCTTTTGGGACTTCTGTCCTGTAAAGCAGTGTGGCCTGACAGCTCCACAGGATGCTAAGTGTGTTCCCAGAAAGGGGAATGGCAGCAGCTTTCCCAGCTGTGACTGGCTTAATCCAGTTCACAGACTTCCAGAGGGATGGCACACACTTAGACATGACCAAGTTTGCAGCTCTAAACCCATTCTAAAACAACGTGTCTCATCTGTTAACAATATAAATAACAATATAAATATATAACAATATAAATGTACCCTACATACAAAATATTACTGTTCTTGACATTTCTGTTTCTCCTACCTCCTGCAAATAACTGTTCTGTGCAGCTGAAAGTCATAATTTAGCTGGATATCCAACAGAATAACCCTCAAGAGAAAAACAGAGGAGCAAGCCCAGTGCCTGACAATTGCTTTTGTTGAAGTCTCCGTTCCAAAATAAAGTCTCTGTTCACCAGAAGGAGCTGCAATTACAGCACTATTTCCTGAGACTGAAAGGCAGAGATTCATTTATTGAAACACCACGCTGGCTTGCTACAAGCTGGTGGAATACCTACCTTCAGGGAGAGCACTGTACTGGCCAGATTTGTTCTCTGGATCTCAGGCACATTGGTGGTTAGCATCTCATCTCTATATGCACGTTCTGTGTATAACCTGTAGCATTTTCCTGGGCCTGTTCTCCCAGCCCTTCCTGCACGCTGCTTGGCTTGAGCCTAAACATAACAAGGCAACTCAGTGAACAGGTGAAAACAAGTAAAATAAAATAATTATTCTCAGTTTTACTTGTATTGATAGAAAGGCTTTTAATACAACACAGGGAAGTATGTATTCTGTAGGCACAGCCTCATGGAGCTATCAGAAATGGGGTTTTATCACTGCTTCATTCTGCTCACATGTGCTTGGATACCACATTGGCAAGATAAACAACACCCATGGGGAGAGCCAAACACAGAATATCTACCTGGGAAATCGGTGTCACCACCAGCTGGTCAATTCCAGTCTTGGAGTTATAAACTTTCTGCTTCACAAAGCCAGGATCAACCACATAATATATTCCATCAATAGTCAAAGATGTCTCTGCAATGTTGGTGGCAATGACAACCTGTAAATCACAGTTTGAGTCAGCACCAGCTCTGTGTCAGGCTGCCAAGACAACCCCACCACTCAACTTCATCCACTGGTATAATATGAGCAGTTTGTTACAAAGGCAACCAGTGTCTCTTAATGTTGAAATGAGAAATGTGTTCACAGGGAACAGGAGATGTTATCTACAAAGACGGACAGGTTTTAAAGGATCTACCTTTGTTTAAACTCTAGGCAAAAAGGCAAAAGTATGATAAAATCCACAATTAAAAGCAAGAGAGAGCTTGTAAGCAGACTGCACTGACTTCAGGGAGATTTTTTACCGATTCACTCAGACACAGTCTGTATTTAGAGAAAAATCTTCCTGAGAATGCATCCCTATATATTCACTAGCTGCTTAGCAGGAAATTTACCTCCATCCTACAGGAACTGCATTTAGATTTTAGATTTTTAGATTAACTGAAGTTAATACCCTTTAAAGACAGCATTAAATAACACACTAAGAACATTCCACACAGAGGTTTGCTACACCAGATGTTTTAAAAAATATGTTCAAAGCCTTAGATAATTTGATATGTATACAACCAAAAATATGCTCTAAGCTGTGAACTATTTTTTCTCCAAAACCTGTATCCTTACACCCCACTATTAAAATGTATCAGCAGAAGATCAAAGGGCACATAAATGAAATTACCTTTCTGCTCCCTGGTGGGGCTGGGTCAAAGATCCTTGTCTGCATTTCACTGGGCAAAGCTGAATATACTGGTAGGATAATTAACTCTGGAACATCAGGTCCTAGAGACTTCATCCTCTCATAGAGGATTTCACAGGCAGTATCAATCTCTTCCTGGCCAGTTAGAAAGACCAAAATGTCACCTACACAGGAAGTAAATTAAAACATCCACAGAATCAATTCTGTTCAGTACAACTCCTGCATTACCATATTTTAATTTTCAATGTTTTCCATTTATGAGGATTCCCAACTTTTGCTAGCCCCTGAGCAGCAACTCTTAGCCAAAGGCAACAGACTCCAGCCTTTCACCCAATTTTTTCAGCATTTTAGTTACTGTATTTGCAAACAAGAAATAGTCCTGACAGCATTTTGCTCACATAACTGACCTGATTCACGATTTATAGAAAGACCTTGCTCAGAGGTCTTTAAATCACCAATAACCCAAGACCATTCTCTACTCACCTGGTGGCTCTGTTAAATGGATCTGCATTACTGTAATCAAACTGGCATCCAAATAATCAGTCTCTGGCTCTTTTGTGTACAGAATTTCTACTGGGTATGTTCTGCCAGGAATTGTGAAGATTGGTGCTTCATAGAAATACTGAGAGAATTTCACAGCATCCAGCGTTGCTGATGTCACTATCAGCTTCATGTCCTGCCGTTTCTGCACTGTCTGCAGGAGGACAAAGTTCTCAAGTCATTCACTGCCTTTGGAACTATTACAATATGGCACTTGACTGAAGTCAGACAAATACAAGCAGTAATACAAGGTGTTTTAACATCTGAGTAGAGGGGCAGCTCATCCCAGTACCCAGAATTGCAGAAAATTGACCACTGAGGTCCCATTTGAAGCCTTCCTTTAGCAACACTATCACAAGAAAGCTTTTGGCAGAAAAGGATGAGCAAAGCAAGAACACTCCCCTGTTCATCCACCATTATGAACATCCAGGGTGGAAAATTCTCATTGTTTCTGCTGCATTTTGCTTGCTCTGCCTTCACACAGAGGCTCATTTCACCAAGATTCAAACCACAAGCCCTTAAGAGCATTTGTTCTTGAAGCAAATGTATGTGAGACTTCACTTTGCCTGTGCTCTCCTACCCACACAGAGGACACTGAAAGCAGTAAAAATCCAGTGCTACATTACCTTCTTCAGGAGCCCAAAGAGCACATCTGTATGTATGGTCCTCTCATGGGCCTCATCCAGCATGATAATGGCATACTGGGTCAGATCTGGGTCTATCAGGCACTCTCTCAGTAACATCCCATCTGTCATGTATTTGATGACAGTCTCAGGGCTGGTGCAGTCCTCAAACCGAATGGTGTAGCCAACCTGGAAGGAAGAGTTGCACAGAAACAGAAGTTACACGATTATCAGCCTCATTAACTCCCAGTTTGATTATTCCACAAACTCACTTTACAGTCTACAAGGGAACAGACACGTGGACACACAAGAAAACCAGCTCCAGTACTCATTTTTCCTGGTTTTCCTCATACTTATTTCAGCAAGTTCTTCAACATGGAAATTCACCTCTTGTCCCAAGCAGCAACCAAATTCCTCTGACACCCTCTTTGCAACAGACATTGCAGCCACTCTGCGAGGCTGAGTACATCCAATCTTTCCTCTTGAGGTGTATCCTGCCTCAGCCAGGTACTGGGTAATCTGGGTTGTTTTCCCAGATCCTGTCTCTCCAATAACAATCAGAATCTGGTTGTCATGCACAGCCTGAAAAGGTGAGAAAACATACACTTGTCAACATTTTTTAAAAATCAAAACAAACCAAACAAAATCAGCACGGGATATTGGGGACTGGAGTGAGCAGCTCTTGTTTTTGCTTCAATTGACTGAGACCAAAAATCATGTAAGTATTCCTACTGATCAAATCAGGAACCTGTTTAACTGCTCAGCTGACTTATCCCTTGCTCACATGATCTTAGTATCAACTTTGATTTACATCAATAAATACCTAGAACTTCATTAAAGTACACAGATATATATAATACCTTAAAATACAGAACATGAACTAAAGTTCTGCACTTAAAATTATCAGCTGGCTATTCACCTGTCAAAAAACTAAACCAAAGACTATTTAAATTACTGCTTGCTCAAACCAGAATGCTTTTTCATGAGTCTTACTTGTATCAGCTGTTCCTTCAGCCTGAAGATTGGGAGACTCTCTCTCTGTTCAATGATGGAAAGCTGGGTCTTCTTACCATAAGAAGCTTTGTTGCCACCAAATGCATGTTTCTTCCACTCTGGGATATCATTTGGCATCATCCCAATACCTCGCATGTTTGCAGCTATTTGTCTTCCATCCACTAGAAAAGAAAAAATTTCATCTTTACATGCAGGCTCAAGCAGCACAGACCCCGATGATCCAGCTCCAACTGCTCCATCATCCAGGCCTTTTATTCTGTGTGTTTATATGCTTAAGTTCCTACATATATACCCCCAATATTACAGGATATACCTTAACGTTTCTATTTTTCCATTTCAGTGGAAAAGCACTTCTTCTTGGACTCACTTTTAAAGTGTGGCAGACAAACACAGTATCAAGACATTTCTCCTGGATTGCTCAAGTAGCAGACAAAAGGCACAGTTTACCTGTGCTCAGACATACCATCAGGGAGAGGATCCACCCAGTGTGTGTTGAGGCCCATGGGGATGGAATCCATCTCTGCTTCTCTCTGGGCTTGTTTAAGTTCTCGCCTCTCTTTGGCTAAAGCACTTTGCATCATTGCAGCCTGGGACAAGGAACCATCTGGATTCTGGAGAGCAAGAAGAAAAGACTTCAAGCACTACCATTCCTTCACCTTGTCACTGTCTTTTTAGAAGTATCTTCTAAAAATGCTTTTAAAATGTTAAATTTTATTCGATTTCCAGGATGTTTCCATCAGGCTAGCCTCATGAACTTTCATATGCATAACTAATCTGGAGCATCCTTACACTGCCCAGTCAGAAGGATTATGGGCACAACCAATGAAAAGTATTTCTTTACTACCTTCTACTTTCAAAAGATGAAAAAGCAGAACAGATAAATTTTGTTCTAACATACCTATGTAAAATGACATTTCAGCTTCATTATTCCACTTCATGCCACCAGTTAAGTCAGAACCCAGCTTTGGAAGGAGCTTCAATTCAGTGGTTATGTTTTTCAGGGTTCTCAGTAATGTGCAGCTGGGAAACTGGTTGTTATATTCCCAAATATTTATTTCATTTAATGAAGTACATTGGTTTTAGCCCTGGAAATCTCTTACCTTTACTATTTTAATGGGACTCATATCCATGCTCTGCTTAGTGTGACCACGAAGAAATGGTGGCTCCTCTTCGACTAACTCAATCTCAAGATCCTCATCTAAAATTCACAAGTGACAGAAAAGTTAAACATCTTTCAGGTACATAAAAGTGCCTATTCAAATAATGCTTCATGTGTAATGTTGATTATAAGGTAGAGTTTTAAAAGTGAAAACACTGCAAATAAAAATGCACAGACAGGGCACATCCATATGCCACTAATAATAAAGCCAGAGGAACCCTAGTTCCAAATGTACAAGATGACAAAACAATTATGAGATGATTTATCGTTACTTTTATCATCAATATCTTTTTCAATCAAAATATATCCAGAAAGACAAGGAATTTACAACAATAAGACAACTGGGAAGTACTACCTTCTTCATCATCAACTTTAGGAAGAATCCCAGTCTCCTCATCAAAGTCAGGAAACTCTTCCTTGGAAAGCACATTAGCTGCAATCATCTGGGAACAGAATGAATACAACATGAGTATGTCCCCATGAATGAACAGCACTCGTGCCTATGACTCAGTTCTAACCCCATTCCTGTAAAACAGGAACAAAGGAATGGTCCTGTATCCTGGCACACCTCTCCCCAACCCATCCAGCCTCTGACCAAACAGCCCTTTTGTTACTCCAAATAGCACCAAAACAGTCCCAAATCAGAAGACAGCATTTCAGAGTTAAGGAGTAAATTACACAATCAATTAATCCAGGAGTTGTATTCTAGTTGATGAAACTCCCTGGCAACTCCACTGCCTGACATCCTGTTGCCCTGAATGCAGCACACACCTGTTTTATTTCCCATTTCTCCGGGTCTGAAATCCGGGTGAGGCGTTTCCGTTCCAGGCTGTCATCCTCCACCTCGGGGGCGCTCACCAGGGACAAGTGACTGGGTCTGTCTGGGTTCCTCATGGACGTTTCTTCATTGGTTTCTCCAACCAGGTTCCTTCTACGGTTTGGGTTCAAATCTTCCCCAGTGTCTTGATCAACATCCTACATTAGATGGATTGATTAATCAATCAGCTCTACACTTCTCATCTGCCCTAGGTTACAATGTAAAAATGTGCCCAAAAGTGTGTGTTCTATCACAACCTGTTAAAAACAGCTGGGGCAGTGTTCTTTATGTTTTCCAGGACTCATCCTTCCTCCAGGGAGGTATCTTCTGTTAATGGACCATTGAGTCTCATTGCATGACTGAAAAAATTCCATCATCCCATTAGGGATGCTCCAGCCAGAGGGAGGAGCCAAACATTTCCTACCCAGATAAAAAATGAGATTTGGAACACCAAGGCAGCCGTTTTCCACTGGATTCCAGAGAACAAGAGCTACCAGACCTTTCTACAGGATCACCACTTCAACAAGACCACTTTATCTGGACTGCTCCCACCACCCTAACTAGCAAGGTGTCAGGTTGTATTCTGACTCTGTCAGTGGCTTTTCTTTTGTACTATTGCATGCATTTTATTTTTTCTTTTTCCTGTTAAATTATATTTCTGACTTGGAGTCTCTCACTGGTTTTACTTTCAAACCAGTACATCATCTATTAAATCGGGTGCTTTCTAATGCCAGTAACAGCCCATCCACAGAAAATGCTGTTTTGTAGACTTTTTGGTTTTTTCAGGTGGTACTGCCAGGTAAGAACATCCTCAGGTGTGGAACAATCTACTCTGTCTTGGCAATAGTAGTGATTCAGTTTAAAATTAAAAGTTTCTCTCCTACTCAAAAAAGAAGACAAACAGCAATAGCCTGAGGTTTGCCTTGCCTAGCCTCTTTGGTATCATGTCATGCCAAGAAATTGTTATGAACACCACATCAAAACTAAGAACGTAGAGAAAACGAGTTAAAAATAATAGGCAACTGAAATACAGAACAGTAACTCAGTATTAGTTTCCATCAAAAGGAGTGAAAAATAGCAAAAAGAGGCATCATTTTAAGAACTTTAGCAACTCTGTACCTTCATGCTCAGGCTGGTTTTGGATCCAGTAAAAGATAACACTTTGACTTTCACTCTTTGTCCTTTGCTCACAACATCAGCAACATTGGCAACCCGTCCTTCTCTTCGCAGCTCTGAGATGTGCACCAAGCCTTCCCAACGTTTCCTGGAAGTGAAAGAGAGGGGCATGAGAGGGGCACATTATTACTCTCACAGCCCTTCAGATCACTCAGAATCTATATTAAAATATTTTCCTGTCAACAGATTGTGTATGTTCACAAACTGGTTTTTGTAATGAGAATTTTATATCTCCACTGTTAAATTCATTTTTCTGAAACAGTCCTTCAAAGTCCAGAATACCTGCTGGTATCCTCATCACACCTTTAAGGTAATAGGAAAGAGAACTCAGCTGAAATAGCAGCAGATCTATTGTAAACATCAAAGGGTACCTTAGTCCTTCCAGCTGCACAAAGCATCCAAACTGCATTATGCTGGTGACTTTGCCGTTGTAGATGTCTCCGATGGAAGGCTCCTCAGCTGGTGGACGGTCTATGTGCTTGTCTCTCCACCTCTCATGGCTCTTTTCAAGGTACTTTTCCCTATCCCTTCGGTCCTTACTGGGACTCCAACTCCTGCTCCTTGACCTGTATCTGGATTTTCCCCTGTTCCTATCCCAAGTCCTGGAACGAGACCTGGAGCGAGATCTGTGCCTTCGCTTCCTGTCCCTGCTCCTGCTCCGGCTCCTCTTCCTCTTCTTTGTCCTGACAAGCAAACATTTATTTCACCTTTGCAGTGGATTTCCACCTCAGGCAGTGACAGCAGCCAGGAGCTTCCCCCACACACACAAGGCACCTACCTATGGTCGCTGCTCCTCTGTTTGCCCTGCCTGTCTGCACTTGGCATCAGAGCTTCCAGCTCTTTCAGGGCATCAGCTGCCACTTTCACATCATCTTCATCCAGCATATTCTACAAGAACAGAAAACTGTTGCTCCTTTGCACAAAAGGGCTGATAAAAAGCCTGTCACAAAGAATTAATCTACAGAATTATCATCATATGTGTATCTAGAAAGAATGCAAGATTAAAAAAGATTGGACTCAGTATGTGATAAAGAAAAATAAAGCTCTCTCCCTATTTGGGCACAATATTGAGACAGTTCTGCTTTTATACAATACAAAGCTCCATCTCAATGTTCCAAATTATTACAGAAATACAAAATGCAAGCCCCTCGTAGCATCTGAATATATAACATTTTTAATTAGTTTGCAACCCATCATTATTTTCAACATTATCTGAGGAAGGTCAGGCTACAAATTTCACGTCACCTTCCACATATTCTGCAAAACAGTATCACCATGGCAATTGCTAACAGTAATTCTTTGCAACAATGTGCAGTAACAACAATCTTCTACCTCTTCCATATTTCACTTCTCAAAGTTCACATTTATCCATGCATTAGACAGAGAAAAAAGGCTGAAACTAACTGGCAAAAAAACCAAAAAGTTTTCACACGGTCACAAAAGAAATCTGAAATTACCATCTTACCCTGATGTTGGGATTGTCTGGCCTGCAAAGGGCTGGATATAGTTCCCTCAACTTTTCTTTCTCTGATTTGGGTTTGACAACTGCCTCTGATTTTGAGATTAAAAAAGAAAAAAAAAAAAAAACACAATGAAACACAAAACTTAAAACTGCTACAACAATTCACTATTGATTTTTTCTATAACTTTATATTAAGTTTAATTTTCATCTGAATGCAAACCTTGATACAGCTTTTACAGAGATTCAATGCAAGGAATATTTGAATTACCTTCCTTCAAACAAAATTCTGATTACTAGTGAGTATGTGAAAGACTGAATGCTCTGATCAGCACACTGAGAATAACAACAGCAGGATGCCTGCTGCAATAGGATTTGCCTTCCAAGACTCCAACTGTAACTGCACAGTGTCTCCCAACACTGGCTGCACGTACCTTTGCTCGTGGATGGTTTTGGTGGAGGCCGCATGGTCTGTATGAGACGTAGCAAGTTACTAATGAGGGAATCCTGAAAAAAACAATTAAATACTTCAAGAAATGACTGCAACACTTTCATTATTAGAATGTACAAGTAAGGGTTTATTTGCAGGACAAAAACCCCATCTGAAGATGCAGGTTGATTTTTAGGAGCTATCGCTGGACTTTGTGTACGTCCTTAAAAGGCATAAGTTGAACCCAAAAATAATCATGACCATTTAATCTAAGTGATGTTTCTATTAGTCATTTTAATGACCTATTTAATCCAAATACTGTTATTCCTGAGGAATCAATAAACACATCATAAGAAGACTTATGACAACATTTCCCTTCGTGAAAAGTTGTTTCTTCTGTATTTTATATGCTCAGCATAACAATAAACAGTTTGAGTCCTCAGGAAGATGCTTTTCAAAGACTACCAAAGTTTTAAAAAATACGAAGGAGGGGAAGGCGGGGGAGACAGGAATACCAGAAGCTAATTAGTATGCAGTTTTCCAATTGAAGAAAATCAATAATAACTCCTCACAACTCTCTCTTTAAAACGGAAAGCTCTATAAAATATAGCACAACAGGAACAATAACATAAGAACAATACATAAATAACGCTCAGGTGTCACTTACAGTGAACTCGGCACCATTCTTCAGAAGAATTGCTTTAAACGTGTCAAACGTCGTATTTTTCTCGGCAAGACTTATGACAAACTCGGCTGTGAGTAAAAAGCATAAAGTAAATTGAGAGAAATAAGTAAAAAGCAGTGTAAGGACTGCACGTGGGGACAGAAGGTGCTCTGGCGGTGCGGGGACAGCCAGGCCCCTGTGGCCGCTGCGGGCCCGGGGAAGCTTCTCCTCAGCTCCCTCCCTGGCAGCCCAGACCGAGGCGTTCCCTCAGCTCACAAGGTATTTTGAAGAAGAATAATGGGTGTTAATGCCTAAATTCGAAAAGCACCTTGACAAAACGAGTCCAATCCTACGTTAAGGGCTACTACAGCCCTCCGTGAGCTGCCTCTGGCTGAACGCGATGCTCCCCGGCCGCCGTGACCGGGAGCGGCCCGGAGGGGCCCGAAGGCCGCGCCCGCCCCGCTTACCCAGGTCCTTGTCGTTGATGCCCAGGTGGTTGTCGAGCTCGGTGCACACCTTGGAAACCAGCGACAGGTACTCGAGCTTGGCGAGCTCCTCGGCCGCCGCCAGCTCCGCCATGGCCGCCACTGCCGCTTCCGGTGCGAGGCGGAAGCGGCCCCGTGACGAGAGCGGGGCCTGCCGGGAAACCGAGGAGGCGGGGCGAGACCGGGTCTGCCGGGGGTGGGGCCTACCGGGGCGGGCCCGCCGGGGGACACCGGGGCGGGCCCGCCGGGGGACACCGGGGCGGGCCCGCCGGGGGACACCGGGGCGGGCCCGCCGGGGGACACCGGGGCGGGCCCGCCGGGGGACACCGGGGCGGGCCCGCCGGGGGACACCGGGGCGGGCCCGCCGGGGGACACCGGGGCGGGCCCGCCGGGGGACACCGGGGCGGGCCCGCCGGGGGACACCGGGGCGGGCCCGCCGGGGGACACCGGGGCGGGCCCGCCGGGGGACACCGGGGCGGGCCCGCCGGGGGACACCGGGGCGGGCCCGCCGGGGGACACCGGGGCGGGCCCGCCGGGGGACACCGGGGCGGGCCCGCCGGGGGACACCGGGGCGGGCCCGCCGGGGGACACCGGGGCGGGCCCGCCGGGGGACACCGGGGCGGGCCCGCCGGGGGACACCGGGGCGGGCCCGCCGGGGGACACCGGGGCGGGCCCGAGTTTGCCGGGCACAGAGCCTGGGTGGGTGCAAGTCGGGGCGAACCGGCTCGGCCGTGTAAACGCTTTCCTCGAGCAAAGCGGAAAGGCGAGGGAGGGCCAGGGCACGGGAACAGTCGGGCTGCGGTGCCACCGCCCGTGCTGGTCCAGAGCCCGCGGCAGGAGCAGGGCCAGGAACCCCATCCCAGCCCCCGACACCTGTGCTCACCCGAAATAAGATACAGAGGTCACATCTGCTCTATAGAATATATATTATAAATTATATCATGCATCCATTAACAAAATATACAAAGCCAACAGAAATATACCTATCTTAGGCCTGAGCATACAGCATCTAAACTCTAGTAAAAAGTAACGTAAAGAGAACAGCATCTCACGCAATGAAGTGTTCCTCCTCCAAAGTTTCAGTTTTGTATTTTATAGAACACATCAGCATTCCAAGTACAAAGGTACACACGGTGAACATGGGTCCTGCTGGGCCTGACAGACCCAAGCAAATAACCACACCATGCTTCAAAGTGTCATCAGCTTCTGCATTTCACCCCCCTCCTTTCCTCCTCCTTGTTCTAGAGTTGGCATTAGTCAAAAGATACTCAAAACAACACACCCGAGTTAAGATGGAAAGTTACAGAAGGATCTTTAACTGGTCCACAGCACACAGTTGTACTGGTGTACAGAGAGATGGGAAACACTGCAAAATACTTCTACTGTATTTCAAAATAAACATTTAAGAGTATATCTTTCACAATCTATAAAAATAGGTTTAAAACGAAAGTGGTATCATACATTTGTTTTCTTGAACTATTTTAATGGTATTTTAACTTTATGGGTACTAAGTCTTTTAAAAAATTACTGTTAACTGGTCAGCCACAATACTGACACTGCTTCAGCTATACTGTGACAAAACAGAACACTAGTTTGGAGCAGGAGTAATCTAAAATATTTTAGAATCAATGGTCTCTTACTGCAGCAAGGAAAAATGTTTACTTGAAAGTAAAAACGAAGCCAACACTGTCACCTGCTGAGGGACTGAACTCTGAGGAGTTATCTGTGGATACCCCACTGCATAGCAGTGTCTGGTGCTCATTTCTGTCTTTCTTCAGAATCAAATCTCTCAGCATATTTAGAAGGGAATTCTTAGATTTCCAAATTAAATATGGGCATCTAAAAATCTCATGAGAAAGATTAGTTCTACAGACGTGGCTATGGAAACACAGGACCAGCTAAAACCATCACAGGAGACTGTACATTTAAAAGTGCTTAAGTTAATGCATTTTTCAAACTCTAATGTAAAGTTATGTGATCCCTGCTTCAAGCATTCTTTCCCTTCCTAAGCATTACCAATATCTGTACTCCAGTTCAGGTCTGGGTTCCTATACATTCTTGCATTTTATGTCGTATTAACAGACTAAAATGTTTGCACTATAGTGAAAAAAGGTAATGGTCAAATTTTTAATATTTTTACAAAGAGCCTGTAAAGATTCCTAGAAAAGCCTTTCCTACCCTTACAATCTGTTTTTAACAAAATATTTTATGTAGGTTATACTTCTACTGTTAAAGATCTGGTGTGCACTATCATTACTGGTTCAATTGCTGGTGTAATTCTCCTCCTTCATTCTGCCACAACAAGCAACAGCTTTACTGGTATTCATCAGTTTAACTGCAGTTACACTTTCAGACTTTTCAAAAGTCGTTTGATGCTTCAAGATGGCTTTCTTCTATGAGTAAGTTCTTAGAATAATTTGTAAGATTTAAATTTGTCACTTTACTATCACACATTGGAAAACCAATTACTAAATCCTCAGAAGAAACAAAGAAACTCCTAGTTTCAGGCATCTCTTGTAAATTAAGCAGGACTACATTTTACAGCAGCATTTTATGCCGGTTTCTATTCCAAAGCTAATAAGCCAACAAAAAAATTTCAGCTGCCTAAAAAAAAAAAAAAAAAAAAAAGGTGCATACACAATTAAATGGGAAGTTCTCATCTGAAAAGTTTAGTTCTACATGATTCTCTGGCAAAAGGATTTGATCTGAAATTAGAGATTTAAAGACTACACATTGAACTATGAGGTCCAAATAACAACTGAAATTCTGGTATCCATTTCAAGAGATGCCACAAGGTTTGTTTGACATTTCCATGAGGGTAAAAAAAAAAAAGTCAAATACTCAAAGAAAAGCCGTAGTTTCAAGTCAAACCTCCAAACAGCACTGAGGAGCAGCCTGCTACTCTTGCAATCTTTAATTACAGTTTACTCAATGAAGACTATTCCTCTCTCCAGCAGGCAGGTTTAGCACCTACTGCACCAGTCTCTGTTGCTGATCTGAAGCAATTCAGTCACCACTTCAATCATGTTATTGTTGTGTTTCTTCAGCAGCCTCAGGTTTAACTGCCTGTCACAGAATCCCATCTCACACAGGCTGGACAGCAGAGCAGCAGTCTGCTCTTCTGGAGCTGCAGGCTGCTGAAAACAAAAGACAGTAAGATAAGCTAAAAAAGGTAATTTATTTTTTGCCATTTGAACTAGGGGCCCTGCATTATACCAGAATCAAACTGAGGCACAGAGGCTCTTCTGGCCCCATTTAAGGCATTTATAATCCCTTCACTGCTCACTTACAAAGGTGAGTTACTGCTCTTGCATGATGCTACCAGAGACATGCTTCCACCCCTGTGGCATGGATTTCCCAGCCTGCTGAGAGCAGCAAACCTCAAAGGGGCGCCATCAAACTTAACATTTTACTCTTACATTGGCTCCAGCATAGAATATAGATACACTTAAAACACATACACCTATAAATTTAAGGTTGTCATTCTATGAAACTCACACAGCACACAGGAAAAACATTCACCTGTTCAATAATGGGTGGTCCAGCAAATAATGCTTTGTAGGCAGAAGCAGCAACTGACAAAGCTCCTTTCACGAGTTCCCCTGCAATGCTGCTTCCTTGAGGGTACCTGTGAAGAGACCAGGTGCTGCTTTAGGGTCAGTAAAGCCAAGGGTTTGTTTCAGTGAAATCCAAGTCCCTTGCCTTTAGGCAAGGACTGTTGGAGACAACAGCCTGTGATCCAAAGGAATCAGCAATGTTTGGGAACTGAGCTATACAAGCTCATTCCTTTTTTTTTTTTTTTGACACCTATTAAATTGTGGGTGTTTGTTTTCCAAGAAGTGACCTTTTGTAAAGAGTTTAGTGTTCTCATCTAGAAGAGAACATACCTGCATGAAAGCTGTGCACTGACACATCCATTCAGGGTAGGATAACTTCTATTAGTTTTCTATTAATACTTAAGTTAATTAATATTCTACTCAACGTTTTGACTTCTTTCTCCAGTCTCAGTATTATAAGACAACTTTATAGCTAACTTGTGAAACTTCCATTCTAAGAATCCTGAGATTTTTCAGAAAAAAACCCACAGAATTTTAGAAGCATTCAACTTGAGCTCTTCATTAACTTGGGCTTGCTAGTTCTGTGCCCTTTTGATTTGTGCCTAAGTAGAAACCAAGATCTTATGAAAACATAGAATGTTTGCCTCAAGAAGGGAGACCTCTCCAAATTAATGACTACATGGCTCTGTAGGCCAGAGCTTTTTCCTAGGTGTCTAATTAAACTGTTCTCAGTCTAAAATAGTGTTTGTGAAGTCAGAGCTTCAGCTTCATTACCTCGGGTATTCTGAGAACTTAGTGAGAAATGCAGAAGATCCTGGCCCATGATTATCTTCACCACTGGGTTCTGGAAGAAGACAAAATGTCAACATGTCCAGTTAATGACAATTAAGCTGGAGAAATGCAACACATATATATATATATATATATACAGAAAAAGCTGTGTCTTGGTACAACACTAATACTCTAAGTTTAGTTATGCAAACCAGGTATCCAGAATTGTCACTGCAGTGAAAGCAGTCAGAGCATTTTCAGAACCACGTGACTGATTAATCAGTGGTGTTTAACACAAGAACTCTTGTAGGACTCTACAGTCTCAGTGACTGTAACAGCAGCTTAAATACATAGCTCATTAATTCCAGAGCAAGGTAATTTTCCAGATGCCTGTAAGTACTCTTGAGTATCCTCTTACCATTTCCCATAATAGATGCTCTTAACTGATCCACAAAGCCAATTATTTCTTTATTTGCAATATCCACATAGCAAAAGTTCAATACCCAAAGAAAAACTAAATTCTTTACTTGGTAGACTTCTGCTCTCCTCAAGAGAAAAGAGACATCAAATTCAACACAAGGCATAAGGAACAGGTGATAGCAATAGTCTGCACCCTTCATTAAATACTGTCAATACCTTCTTTTTGTATTTGATCATGAGGAGCAGAAGAGATATTCTCTGAAGCTGGTGTGTTTGGTTCTTGGAAGATAGAATTCTGAAGAGATGAAATATTCCTGAGAACATAAGGCAAAAACATCACTACTTTTATTCTACATGTACACACATAAATAAGTCACAATCAACAGAAAAAAGAAAACACATCCTCCATTCTTGCACTCACCTAAATCAGTGAGTACAGGCTCTATAAAGAGTTGCAGGATTTAAGAACGTTTACCTCAGTATATGACAAAACTTTTGTTACAACAATTCCTGTTTGGAAAGTACTAGACTTGCAGACTCCACAGCAATACCAGCATGACCATTTTGTTCTTGTCCCCAAACCATACCTTTGTGCCTGGGGTAAGGTGTCCACAGTCTCTGGGGTTATTGGTGCTGCAGCCAGTGTTTGGGAAGTTGTCAGTGTGTCACTGACCCTCTGGATCTGGGGCTGGCTTCCCCCTTCTGGGTTCTCTGCTACTGCTTCAGGTTCTCCTGCCTTTTCTACACCAGGCTGAGAAAGTGCTGAACTATACATGGAGTCCCCCAAGGGCCGACTGGTGTCAAAGCACTCGGGGAGAATGATGATGTAATCCTCTGAGGAAGCAGAGGAGCACTGACTCCGAACATCATCTTTATCATCTTCCTCTTCATCACCACTGCCAGTAGCACGACGGGGACTTGTGCTCTCATCAGACAGTGGAAGGTCCCCTGGCAGGAAAAGAAGTGAGGTATTAATCACTGTCCATTTGTATGGACAACAGCAGAGACAGAATTGTCCCACTTGAAGGAGACAAGTATTTAGAAACAACTGCAAACCTTAGCTGCTGCCATTACTGGTGTAATTTTCCCTGTTGTGGGGAGGGTGTAATGTGAAACAGTAATAGATCATAATGTTAAGCCTATGCAAATCCACTCCTGGTGTTAATGCTTACAGTAAAAACAGCAGTAAGAGCTATATGAGAACTTAAACTGTAGTTTTCAGCTTCTAAATTCCACACATTAGAAACAGGTCAGAAACGTTTCAAGATACGTGTACAAAATATGGAGGGCACCAGTCATGTATAAAATATGAGCACTTATTTGAATACCCAACTAGAACATTTTGTTCTCAATTTCACTTCTTTAAAAAACAGCTGTTAAAGTAGCTGCTTATTGAAGTACTGACACCAATTTGCTGATGTAATGATTCTCACAACTGGGAAAATCTAATCATTCTCTTCATCTAATGAAGATAAATTTCCTAGAACAGTGTCAGATCTCACATATGATTTTTTTATAGCTTTATCTTACATTCAAACCCATTTTACTTACCACAGGAATTTTCTGTTACAGGTTCTGACTGAGGAATCTTTGCTTCCTTTTTGGAAGTGGAGTTACTATTTATCATAGGAGATTCTTCATGTATCATATTGCAACTGAAGGTATCTTGCAATGTTTGTAAAGAGTCTAATAAAACCAATCAGGAAAAACAATTAAATGCTATCAACCACACGAGCTGAGCAATCTGCGTCTCTTGCCTGATTGCAAACAAGTGAAGGCAGAGAAGGCAGCTAATGGCAGTACTTACTCTGGAGGATTTTGGGGTTTTTTTGTGGGGGTTTGTGGTCAGGTGCAGCATCCAGGGTCAGAGATCGAATTACAGTTTCACAGACAAACTGAGTCCCACTCATATCTTCTTCCCCTTCCTCCTGGTTCAGTGCATGTTCAGCTTTCACTTTCACCACAGAAGAGTCCACAGAAAGGCAGGCTTCTGCCGTTCCTTGGAAAGGGAAACAAAACAGATTTTACCACCACAACAAGGAAATGTAACTATAAGAAGAATTTTTTAGACTAGCCACAGCTAAGATTGACTCTGTCTGCTAATTCTAAAAATTGCAAGATTTTAAAATTCAGCTCAAGTTGAATGGAAAAGTGATTGAGAAGTATGGGGAGCACACCTGGAGTATAACCTAGTCTATAAAGGGCAGATTGTTAATTCTCCCAACAATTCTAGTGGTCAGACAAACCAAAATAAGCACTTTAAAAGTCTTTATACAAGGGCATGCAGTACTAGGACAGCAGGGAATGACTTTAACACGGAGGAGGGTATATTAGATTAGATATTAGGCAGAAATTCTTCCTTTTGAGGGTGGTGAGGCCCTGGCACAGGGTGCCCAGAGCAGCTGTGGTTGCCCCACCCCTGCAAGTGTCCAAGGCCAGGTTGGACAGGGCTTGGAGCAACCTGGGATAGGGGAAGGTGTCCCTGTCATGGCAGGGGGGGTGGAACTGAATTATCCTTAATGTCCCTTCCAACCCAAACCATTCTGTGATTCTATGATTTCGATTTCTATTTATATATATATACACACACATATATATACATATATGTATATATATATAATGCTCTAACCTCTATGATCACTAATGTAGTCTCAGACTACATTACAGACTACCAGGTTTATGAGTCAAACAATTTTTTTTTTCCCAAAGAAGGTCAAGACAGCAGTTGGAATTCCTTTTAGACATCAGGTTTGCTGACTACACAGAAATGACAATATCCTCCCTTCACCCCCAAGCTTCTCAGTACTGCTTACCAGGCACTAGTTTAAATCCACTCCCCTCGTTCTCCTCCTCTATCTGACCTAAGCCAGGTTTCTCCAGCAAGGGGCTGTCACGTGGCAAAGGGGACATGCATGGAGTCATGTCTGGAAAACACAGGGAGCAAAGATAATTGGCACTAAAGGAGAAGGAGCCTCCATGAGGTAACAGTTTTAAAAGTTATTCTTTTATAAGGGACATTCTTTCAAGACTGAAAAAACTTAGTTATTTTGCAAGATAATCTTGTGGAATAAACAGCTAGCTTTTCATTACTCTGCCACTGGCTGTGCAAAGGAAATGGCAGCATTCCTCAACATATGGAACGTTATGTTCTTGGGGATATAAAGCAAACACAAAGGCTGAAAAACACAAAGGATAGCTGTCTGTGCTCCAGAGAGCACGCAGAATACAGGAGCCTTACCAACAGGAGTATTGTGTGGCACTCGCTCCAATTCCTGCACAATATTAATGTCCAACAGCTCAAAGGACAGCAAATCCTGCAGGAAAAAAAAAACCACACAGTTCCCATGAGCAAACTCTGAAACTCCATCAGATCTGTACCTGGCAGCACAGATCCCACTGATGCATAAATAACACTTTGTTCCTCAACACAACCTCAGGGGCAGTTTTCCCAAAATATATATTTACATCACTGAACACAGTGCACAAATCAGGGCAGCAAGGGACAAAGCCAAAAACTCCCTTGTTAGGGCCAGAGAAAGACTCAATGCTGACTCTGTTTTGAGATTCTTTATCTGTCCTACACATACCTTGCACATAATGACAATGCCTAAGACCAGTTTGAGAAAACAGCTCTGCCATATAAAATGCAATAAACTCTTTCTGAAAAGACAGTGGCTGTTTTTAGAGCTCATTAGCTTTATTCTTACAGATGTCTGCCTACCTAGACATCAAACCCAAGGTGCTTTGCTTTGTATCTACCTGAATTTTAACACTTTACCTGTGCAGTGAGAAGATCAACAGATGGGATATAAAATTCTCTCTCACTTGGCAGATTTTTCATCTTTAAAGGAACAGCTGGCAGAGATATTTCAGCCTGCTCTGCAATTTCACCTATCAGTTGAGCACCTGTTTCTGTCTTTAAGGAAATATCCTGCAAAAACAAAAAAACAGAAGCACCTTAGCCACAGTAAATAAAACATCACATGAAATCTAAAGCCTGAATTTTGTGTAAACACACAAGTAATTTGAAAGAATTTTAAATCAACTCATTACAGAGCCAAAAAGACAAGACCTAAGAGAAAGTCTGCAGTGTTTCAGTTCAATAAAAGGAGTAGACAAATAGCTGCAACAGACTGATAGCTAATGTCATGCCTGTCAAAAAGAACAACTACTTTAGAACTTATAAATGCAAGATATGTTGTATTTCTCTCCTATTAAAAATAAAATGTAAAAGCAAACAGCTAAAAGAATCCCCTTGAATAGTTAGTTAGGAACACTATGCCAAATAATACACAATGCTCCTTCTCCTAGGCAATGCTGAACTGCCCCAAATACCAGGTGAGTGACTTGCCTGTTTGGTTCTGGAAGCTCTACTCTTCTGACACGAGTCAGAATCCTTCCAATCACTTTCTATGTAGTCAGCAGCTGGAGAGGGATCCACAACAATACTGCACCAGATCCTTGGCCCAAACTGCTCCCCTCTGTGTGACAGTCTCCAGTGAGAAGTGTAAGTTCCTTCTATGTTGGGAGCTACAAACTCAACTGAAACAGTTCCCACTTGTCCAGATGGAAGGGATGGCACTAACACATCTTTTTTCTCAGAAGATGCCAAGGTCAGATTACCCCACATAAGTTTCAACTGAAATATACAACACAAAAAGCCAAAAGTTAACTTCTCAAGCTTCTCTGCAAAGTGTGGGCAGTAGGAAGCAGAGTTCCTCTGCTGAAAGGCCTTGTAGATTCCAGGCATGGAAAAGAATAGGCTGCTAGTACACATCCTCACATTAGTCACCATCAACACAAAGATACCCCCATCTTTCAATACAAGTGCAGCCACTCACAGAACAAAGGGTTTTGGAGGTCAGAAAAGAAACAGAGCAGTTGTAAACAGGGTCAAACTGTACCATTATAACACAGGGAACATACTATTAATGGGAAACATGTTCAATGATGGTATTCTGAATTGCTTTCTTCCTACAGTCTACACTGGTAAAGAGTTCCTACACAGTTTATTGCCCCAGAACTCCCAGCTGTGAATGAACAAAGGAAACCTTAAACAGGTCCTACCAGAGAATTCACATACAAACGTTACCATGCAGAATGATTAAAATGTGAAGAAGGAAGAGCAAAGGCAAGATACCTTTGTGTCTGAGCTCCATTCCACGTTGCCAGTATTTTTCATTCGCCAGTGTTTGATAAACTTTGTTCCTGGTTTCAAGTGAGTACCATCAGGCAAATTCTCATCCACAAATACTGCACTTAGTGTTGGGACAATTGCTTGGAAGGGTTGGTTAGGACTCCTGGGATTGGAGAGAGGAAACAAAAAAAAAAACCAAAACAAAATACACCAAAACTGAAGTTCAGCTGCTGATTAATGTTAACTTGGCTTTTAAATGCCCTAAATTGAAGGCATGAATTAAAGAAACAAACTATACAAGTTTTACACTGCACATTCATAAACTCAAAGGGAGTGGGAAATGCAGAGCAGTTGCCTGCAAAGTCTACTGTCTAATGAACCTCAGCTCAACAGTACATAAAATAAAAGAAATTGCACTGAACATAAATATACAGAATGAACTTGACTTTATGCAGACACACTTAATAAAGCAGGCAGATAGAGACATTTTTAAAACTGGCAGCAATGTTAATTGATGCTGTATGAACATGCATGTGTATGTATAATCCCAGGCACTCCCCTTCCATCCTAAATCTACATAAATCACTAAGTTTCTGGTAATAACCATCAGTCACTTTTTTTTCTTTTCTCCTACTCTCAATTAAAAACTCTCTACCTTGCAAATCACATTTAGACAAAATTCTCACACAGTCAAATAACAAATCATACTTCAAATGAGCAATTTCATAACCTTCCTCCTGTTACTTTAACTTGGTCTCATAACAAAAGGTCAGACAGCACAACTACCAGATGCTCAGTTAACAACAAGCCTTACAGGAAGTTATTAGGCTGGAGACTCTCAGATTTCAGAGTAGCTGAGCCATTTGTTTCCAAGACATGGATAGAGTTCCACAGATGAATTTTCCTGTGCAATTTTAGCTGCTTTTTGAGCTCTCGGACCTCTGCTTTTCGCTGTTTCTTTTCTGCTCGCAATCTTTGCTTCTCTGCCTTCAGAAATCTTTTGTCCATCTGTTTCTGGAGCCTGCAAAGCAGTTACCACATCTTATTACATTAAACTGATCAGAATTCATCTTTAGCTAACACAGTCTTAGTCTCAAGGGGACCCTTTGGGAAATATCCCATGCTTCTAGACTAGATACCAAATGATTTTAAAAGAACATCCTCACTGTTGCTTATGGAAATACTTTGAATGGTCTCTGAAAGAACAAAAAAGGCAGACACAGAATGTTCAAAAAATGCAACCTCTCAAAGTTTACTACCTATCCATGATAGAAAAATCTGTCTTTTCTACTTTGTTATTAAACACGCTGTAAGATTTATGGCTTAGGCCCTTTTTAAGTATGTAGCTCTTTTTAGCTACTCACAATAAAGTTTGAGCACCATTTCCATTTCTTGTTATCTCTAAAATAAAAGCTGAATCTCAACTCCAACACAGGTGTTTCCCTTTTCACTCAGGACCATTCTTGCCAGGTATTGGCAGTGCCACCATTTACCTGACTTGCTCCAGAGTAGCAGGCAGGCGTGGTGGGAGCTCTGCCAGGCTGTAATTGTCACTGACACAGGGGATGGGTCTGCGCAGCTTTAACAACACGTGGTTTGGATCGTGTGCATATGCTCCTGCTTCACACTCCTCACAGATGTTGTAGGCTGGACAAAGGCTGCAATGCAGAAAAGACAAGAAGGTTACCAAGAGGCAAAGAATTTCTGCAGAGAAAAAGCTTTGTATCATGCTACCACTGTAAGCAGCTCCCAAGTGACAGCAGCTGGATGTCTCACTTATAGATCAGTATTTAAAGCCATGGGGAATACCTACATGATTATCTCTCTTCTTGGCAAAACTGCAAGACAGTTTCCACTTCTTGGAGCACACATTGAAAAAAACTGATGCTTCCTTCAGTACAAGTGACTAAGATTGTTGCTACAAAGGGCAGAACATTTTACCAAAATCCAGTGCCAGAAACAGCACCATAATTATGAAAATACAGAGGCTAAGTCAAGAAGCATTCAGGGATGCAAAGCAGATTGCTCCTCCAGGAATAGGGCTGATAAAAACCTGACTGTCATCTCCTGCCAGCAAGAAAAAAAAATTCGAAGAAAAATTCCTGTTGGCATTTCATCTACTGCTTCTGCCTAGTCTCAATGCTGATCTTTACAGCAATTGACTCATTCAAATAAAACTCTCACTTTTAAACACCTCACTTAAGACATTCATTAAAATCTATTTCATATTATTAGACAGACAACAGTGCAATCATTAAAAAAAAGTATGACCTGCCTTATTCTCACTGACTCTCAGAACCAAACAACTATTACAGACTAATGGTTCTAAGTCTTGTTTTTTTGTTTAGTTAATCAAACAAAACGTTTTCTGTTACCTTATCTGCATAGGACATGCAGTAATTGTAAAGAGTCACTGAGAATAGAGCATTATAAACTTCTCTCACTTTAACAACTGCCTTATCTCAAAACAGTATTAACCTTGCTTTTATGCAGATAAAGTCTAGTGACTACAGGAGAGAACATCAGCTGTGGGTGAGACATTGTGAAATGTACAGCAGGCTGCATGTTAGGAACCTAGCAGTGTCTAAGGCCAAGGCAGCTGCAGGCTCCCCCACAGGCTGTGCTGTGCCCACAGCCCCAGCTCCCGTGCCACCCTTACCTGCACTGGTAGCGCACCCCGACGATTCGAGCCTGGCAGCTGCAGCACGACATCAGCCAGTCCCAGTCACCCTGGCTGCTGCTCCCCAAGGGGCTCTGCGGGGCTGCAGACACTGAGCTCTCACCAAAATCTGCAGCCTGATTGTGCTGGACAAGCTTCTCATACAGCTTCTGCTCCAGCCTCTCAACAGTCTCCTTAACGACTTGTTCCCTGAACTGGAAAGAAATTAAAGCAGTGGTGAATGTGATCCAATTGCATTTGAAAAGTTGAGTTACATTGTCACAAGGCTCCCAATGTGTCAGTAGTCACAGACCACTTCACAATCATTTCCCCCACCCCCAGCACACTCTACATAAAATTAAACAAACACCACATTGCTCAGAGAAGACTTTTATTTTAGAAAATACCAACCCAGAGCTTTTAAGAATGCAAGTTAAAAATCACATATTTGTGCTTACAATATTGTTTTTCTTCCATAAGCTTGCATGAAGGGAAGGAAACTCATCTCCAAAACAATTACCACAACTCCCAAACCCCTCTAGACTATCATTAAGTTCTGATTTGCCTATCAGTGATGTTTTAACACAACCATGAACTCCTCCTATTTTTAGTTTGTATAAATAGGTGGCAAAATAAAGGAGACTCTAGAAAAAAAAGCTTAAAGATAAATGCACAGTTTCAAGAACTTGCTAGCTAATGAATTCTTTACAGTGGTATCAAACTGCTTTTCAGTGATAAAAATTTTATGTTGTTTATTATCTGCTCAAAACAAGTTAACATCCACATCTTAATCTGTAGTTTATTGTCAATGGTTTCCTGAAAGTATTCTCTCAAAGTGAACAGTCAAACACTCTGCTTTCAATCACAGGAAACCAAAAGTACTGCCCTGCTGAAACTGTGCAATCAAGAGCCTACAAGAGCAGCAGTGTTCTGTGCTCTCCCAAAATGAGTGCTCTGCAATTCCTATGGCTGGCTGGAGTGCCACAAGGATTCTGTTATGGGAGCTACTTAAAACTACACTCAGTCTAATCAAATGCATAAACTAAACATTTCTCTTTTCACAGGTGGTATGGATCAAGTTTATGGCTCTGGGTTTTTTTAAGGTATCCCTTACACTGTAGACATAGTTACACTCTAGTTCTCATTAAAATCCTGGTCACAAGTGCTGATGGCAGGAGTGTTCAGATGTCGAGAGTCAGGCATCACAAACATCTCTCCCATGCACAAGTTCTCATGTATTTAAGTATACCAAAACTCACAAGACAATACACTTACTGTTTCCAAGTAGCTAGTAAACCATTCTGGAGGATTTTCATTTGTGCTTTCTGGTCTGGTCTGATTTAACTTTTGCTGGGGGGAAAAAAAAAAAAAAAGCAAAACAAACAAAAAGTAGGCAAAGTTGAAAAAAAAAAAAAAAAACAACAAACCCTCACCACAGTAAGTTAACTGCTCAAATAGCTTCTAAGTGCCTTTATAGAAAAATATTTTAAGTTCTTCAGAAAACAGTGAAGTGACACAAAGTAGCCACTGACATTTTCCTGAAATATTTCTGCCTTATTAGCATTTGAGTGTAGTCAGCCAGAAGTTACCAGATGGCAATTAGGGCTTCAGGAGATCAATTGCTCTGTTCATCAAAATAATTAAGAATGGTCAACATGAAAGCACCTGCTTTAGTGTTTCTAAAGACAGCATCAAATTATCCTCTTGAAGACATTCAAACTATCTGGTGAGCTTCAACAGGTGCAGGTAACTGAAAACAGAGACCAACTTCTGAACTCGGTTTTTATATATGGCTAAAGAGGACAGTCTACAAAGTGAATTATATTTATTAATTCTTAGTTTTAGTGCAGCTCAGATTCTTACCTGAACGGTCAGCTCCTCATCATTTTTAAATTCTTCCTCTAATCCCTGAGCTAGCATGGAGTAATGCAAAAGTGGTTTCTTCTCATCTTTAAGAAGCACCAGCTTTTCTGTAACAATTTTCTCATGTAGTTGCACAGCATGAGAAGAGTTCTTTTCATAGGCATTCATCTGAAGCTGATTTCCTTGTTTAAGTGCAATCTAAATAAACAGTACATACACACACCATGTTTTCCACTTAAAATCAGCATACAAAATCTGTAAAAATACAGTATTACACTACATTGGAGAGTTTGGGAAAAGGGTGGGGAAAGACTAACAGACACAAAACAAAAAACTGAGAGAGATGCCAAGGTAGAGTCAGCTGATACTCTACTTCTGAAATGTTACTAATATGCTTATTAAAAAAGTTATTCAAAGCCAAAAGATAATTATG
Source organism: Sturnus vulgaris (assembly GCF_052056855.1). Classification (NCBI taxonomy): domain Eukaryota; kingdom Metazoa; phylum Chordata; class Aves; order Passeriformes; family Sturnidae; genus Sturnus; species Sturnus vulgaris. The sequence continues at coordinate 5,734,898 of NC_142269.1, read as the reverse complement.
CAAATATCCCACTGGAATTTTTCAGCCTACAATAAAGTGTTCATAGGAGCCAGTAAACAATATATTGTGTCCAGGAATTTATGATTATTTTGAAATTATTAAACTTGAAATCCAAGCCATGAGCAAAAACTTCTGAAAGACTTAATGTAGAACAGAAATATAAAGAAATCCAATTCTTATTTTGTCTAACTGCTTATAAAGTAACTAAGCATTGACTCTAGTAAGTTCTAATGATATACTCTGGCAGCAGAGTCTGTGTGATTTTTGAAGGGTTTCACTAAAGAACAGTAGCTCCAAATATGGAATTACTGTTGAAGGGTTTGAGAAAGTCAGAAAGTCAGTCTCTTAACCAACCCACTGCTGCTCAGAGTCCTGAACCCTAACTGCCTATTCAACTAACTTATAAAAACAAAGACCAACCAGGGTGGAAGAAAAATGTAGTAGGACATTCAAGCTACAATCCAAAGCTAGAAAACAATTATTCTGTTTTCCTGGGCCAGATAATGCCAATTTTTTTTTATCAGCTACACCAATTTTAATTGGAGAAGGATGAATATATTGAAAAAAGTCAAAGAGCACATTTACCTTCAGAGCTTCTTCATATTCCTCTAAAGAAAAATAGAAAGAAATGTCAATGGCCCCTATCTCACACAACAGATAAGTTTAGAACACAGTGTTTAGAAAGCCTTACATGACAAGGGGCCTCCCCTACCTTCTGCAAGTTCTCTTAAAATAGTGCAAGAAATTGTACATACAGCAACAAGCACACATTTTCACAGCTAAGAGTCACAACATTCCACTAATTTTGTCACTTTCAACTTGTTCCCATGGATCAAGAATTTTTTCTTTTGGGAAGAATTGGATGCCAAATCATACATAAAATACAAAATTCAAAAAGCAAGCACTCTCAACTTCATCCTCAAAAAACACAAGCAACATTTAGGCTCTCTCTTGATTTCACCTCAGTAAAGCAGCAGCTCACCTTTGCTGTTCACAGAGACCTGCAAAGAGAAGGAACAGTGAGCAAGAGCCACAGACACATTTTTGCAATTCTCTTAAAATTAACATGTTTCAGAATAAACATACTTTTATTCACAGTTTCTAAACACCAGTCTTTTAGATATTTGTTATTGCTGCCACGTTTAATCATTACCCAAAGCTGTGGTGCTCTGAAGCAGCCCGTGTTTGTTACTGGGTTGGCACAGGAGGTGGGTCTGGCACTGCTGGCACCCAGAGCTTTCTGCTCTCCTCAGAAAGTCACTGCCTGTCCCCCTGGGCTCACTGCACAAGTCCAGAGCTTGCCCTCAGTTGCTTTAAATGCCCAGTTAAGTGTTTCAAAAGACCAATTAAGTGATTCATAAGCCCATTCTTCTACAGAAACTTATTTATCAATTCTGCACATAGAAGTCACTAATACAAGAAGCTATTTAATCCCCACAGCACTGCAGGATTCTGAACAATGCTTGCTCAGTATTTCAGGAAAAGCTTTCACAGATGCCTTGTATTTATGTATTATACAGATTGGAAAATAAAGGGAGAATCATTCTCTGAAAGGTTATTGGAAGTTTCTTGACATTTCCCCTTAGAGAAAAAAAGGTAAGAACAAGAATCCTCATCTCACTGAGTAGAGCTATAATCCAAGCAGTGGAACATTGTGTTTGCAAAAGGCCAATTCTGTGTGAGAGTTACATTCCCCTCTGAATCTCTAGATAAACAAAAATAATATGAGAGGGTGAGACTGTGCCAAGCAGGAAGTTACTCAACAAGGACAACTAGAAGTAACCAATTTGTTTTCTGAGTCAGTAATCTGCTTGGAGATTACAGCAATTGCATAAAGCAAGCAGAGGATTTGAGTGCACCAGATCACTGAAGCAAGCATATGCTAATGACAGGGGACCTATATTTTCCAGAGGAAGGAGCCTAGATTGAAGAGACAGGGCTTCACCACAGATGTAAACACAAATATTTACAACTACCTTATTTGAAAAAAAAAAAAAAAAAAAAAAAAAAGTTCTTCAACAGAAACATTCCTCCCTCAGAACACAGAGAGCCACTGGGTGTTTCAACAGGGTGGGAAAAGAAAGGCAGTAGCTTCTAAAAAAAGTATTTTAAAATATATATGCTGCATTAAGAGTAAAACCACAAGACTATCAGCTATTTTCTTATTAAAGGGGCAAACATTCCCCCACCCCAATCTGCACAACAGATTCTCCTGAAGGACCCACTACAAATCATCACAAAGTCATTTCTGCCACCAGTCATGTTTAGGCTGACTTATTGGGAGGGTGGGGTGGCAGGTATTTTACCTCATCATTATCCTCATCAATGTATTTGATCTGAATGTTGTCCAGGCCAAATGAAACTTTAACCTGCAATGAAAAAAAAGAACACAAAACCATAGTGAGGCAGAATGAGAGATACCCTCAGTTAATAATGATTACGAATTGGGAATAACATTAAAACCCTTTTATCCCTCCCTTCACTTTCTCAGTTTAAGCAAACACTGTTTTACCAAATCCATTCCTCTGGAGCTGAACTCTTCCCAGTGCCTTCCCTCCAAGCTTTACTAACTTTCCCTAATGAAAAGAATAAACACATTTCTTTCCTGTTGTACCTTGCTCAGTTAATGTTTACTCCAAAATAAATAATAATAATCCTCCCATTCTAAGAGGATAAGCTCAGAGTAAACAAACTCAGACATGGTAAACACTGCAAAATATGAAGGAGAAGGCAAACAATCCCTAAACTCTATCTTTTACATTAAAAAGCACCTGGAGACAGCTCACACAGGTGATCAGCCTTTTTCAGATTATCAAAATTCAGAGAATAAAGCTGAGCAGTTATTTTGCATTTGACGTTAACAAGGCAGAATGAGCACCACCGAATGAACCATTCAATGAAAGCAGTTGTTCCCATATGCTGAGTCTTTGAGGCTCCTGTACATTTTTGTACCAGGTTCCTACAAAAGCTGTGTTTTTCCCAACAGAAATTCTCTGAAACAACTGACACGTGTCCTGCTAGCCCAGACCTAAGAGAACAACAGCAGCAGCCTCAGCCAGGAGTGGCTGCCTGGGGAGTTCCACAGCCCCACTGGAGCACACGGACACAGGGCACACATGGACACATTCTGCACTGAACGTGCTCCAGGCAGGCTCTTCCAGCAACACATCCCAAATTTTGTGAGTGCAGTCAGAGAACCAACTTGTTTTGTCAGGAAGAAACTGTGGCCTGTTACTTACACGGTGTAGTACCACAGATTGTTCCCCTAAACTTAAGGCAGAACAAGAGCTCACATTATCCCTAATAAACGTCAAACACATTTAATAAAACATCAAAACATAAGAAAGACACAAATTTAACTGATGCTCCCTTGAAACAGTAATTCACACAACACAGACAACCCGTGGTTCTGCTTGGTTAGGGAAACACTGAAATAGAACACCACACCTTGAACAAACACACCCTGGCTCTCAGAATACCTAAGATTAAGGGCAGCACAGTGCTTACACAGTAATCTGCTTCCAGCTTTGATGCAAGCAGGATTCTGACCAGCTCAGACATTCCTGCAGGGTCTACTTGCACTGAGTGTTTTAAGACTGAACCACTCAGTGCCTCTTGCAGAGGACTTGAAATACAACAAGTGAAGATGATGCAGTTCAAACTCTGAACTTCAGCAATTCTAAAGCAAAACCCTCCTGCATGTATACTGGAATAAACTAGCCATAAAAAGAGCTGAAATACAGAAAATAAAACAATGACAAGAACTCTTTAGATGCGACTTTGAAAGCAAGGTAAAAAAACCAGAACAGCTGCCACAGAAATAATAATAATAATAATAATAATAATTTCATCATAGTCAAGGGAACCCTTACAACAGAATTTCACCCTAAGCCAATACAGGAACCGTCACTGAACAGCCCTGAAAACAAGCACCCAAACAAACTCTTAACTGTACCAAGTGTATGATACACAGACATTCATAAATAACTGCCCAGGCATGCACGGCCCAGTCAGACGCTGTTCTATCCAAACCAGCACACACAAAGCTCCGGGAACCAGGGGACCAAACAAAATGTGTTAGTGACTCAGTACCCCAAAGAGCAGACAAATCTTCAGAAAAGCAACAGACGTGTGTTACTTCACCATAAGTACTTCAAAAAGAATCGGAAACAAGAGGAATATAATGTACTTTACAGAGGGACACAGAGCCAAACCAAGCGTCCATACCCGTGGAAAGGGGCAAAGAACACAGCTAAGACCACCTGCTCACATAGAAAAAAAGGGCCCTTGAGAATCTTTTTCCAAACCAGGCCGTTCACGTCAATCTAAGCACACAGCAGGAGTAAACTATACTATTAAGGAAAAAAGAAAAATCAAGATCGCAGTAACTGGTATGAACCACCAGTTCTAACAGCCCGTGAAACGCGGACACTGCTTTGGAAGGCGCGGCCGGAGACGCAGGGCCCTCAAGCCCCGCCGGCACGGCCAGCACCTCCCCGAGCCGGCTCCCTACGGCTGCGGCCCGCCACGGACACCCCGCTCCGCCTCCCGCGGCCAGCCTGCGCTCACCATGGCCTCCACATCGGCCCACGTCGTGTGCGCTGGGTCGGACACGACGAAGGTGCGGGTGTCGCCGCGGCAGGTGACGCGCAGGGTGACCCGCGGCTCCATGGCGCGCTCCCGCGGGGCCGGGGGCAGCGGCGCCACTGCTCCCGACAGGCACAACATGGCGGCCCGAGGGCGGCCGGCCCCCCGCCCGCTGCGCACGGCTATTGGTGGAGCTGCCTGTCACTCATCCAGATCGCCAATCTGATTGGTCGGAAGGCGGAGCCAAGGAGCCGCAGAATCACAACAATAAACAGAGCCGGGCGCGCGCGCGCACACCGCGGCCACGCACGTCCGGCAACTGCATCGGGGCGGCGCCTGTGCACCCCGGGATCACGTGATGGCTGCGGCCAATCAGCTGCCAATCAGAGCCAGTCAGATCCAATCAGGCTGGCTCAGGCTGGCCCGGCCCGGCCCCGCCCCGCCCCGCCGAGGCGGAAGGAACCCGTCAGAAGTCGCCGTAGGGGCGAGCGCCGCCCCGCGGCCTCGGATTGGCTGCGCACGGCGGGGCGGGAAGGGCGCGAAAGGCGGCGCGGGCTGAGGGGGGACGGGCCCGACCATGGCCTGGCGCTGAGCGGCCTGGCACTGCCCTGGCACTGCCCTGGCACTGGTACTGCCCTGGCACTGACATTACCGACACTGACACCAACAGCACTGGTGCTGCCCCGGGACTGACACTGCCCGCGCTGGCACTGACCCCACCGGCGCTGCCCTGGCACTGACCGCTCCGACGTCGCCCTGGCACTGACCGTACCGGCGCTGCCCTGGCACTGACCGCTCCGGCACTGCCCGTCCCGGCGCTGCCCGCGTTCCCTCTGCCCGTGCCGGGTCGCTTCGCCTCGTCCTGCGGGCAGGCCTCGCTGCAGGGCCGGTCCCGAGCTGCCGCCGCGGTTTCTCTTTGTTTTCCGGATTTGCGACGTTTGCTGTGGGCTCTCACCTGTGCTCGTGTGGGTACGCCCGGGCTCCTTTGCATAAACCTGTCTGCCCTTTGCTTTGCGTGCCTTTCCCCGTAGCAAACCCCTCGCTCTCGCTGTTCTGTGCTCTGCGCCCTTGCTGAATTTCTCCTGAACATTTCTCTGGGCGCTCCTTTGGGTACAAGACGCTCGAGAGGTTTCAACCTGAGCTTCAGAGTAAGAGCCCCTTTGTAGTGCAAAGTAAAAACAGCAAAGTGTTTGTTACCACCCTGCAGTTAGAGCAGAGCCGTGTGGGAGAGAGCACAGTCATGGGACACAATTTGCAGGAACAAAGCTGATAATAATTTTTTTTCCTGTAGGCTATTTTTGGATGGGGAGGATGGACTTCTCAGTGATAACTATTCAACAAGTACAAAATGTGCTTTCGGCTATGCAGAAGAACTTGGAGTGCCCTATATGGTATGTCAGGGAATAATATCAGTAGAGTTAATTTTTTGAAGGGGTTTTGGGGGTTTTTTTTTCTCATTTCTTTGAAAATGCTTTGTCAGTTCTATGGTTTACCAGAAAGCAAGAGATTTGTGCTTAGGACTAAACATATTGATGTTCTGTAAGGCTCAAATGAGAAAGTGCAAGAAAAAACTTTTGCTCTTGCATTCTAGTAAATTTTGCTTTTTTATTAAAACCTGAATGTGTGAGTCCTCTATTCAGTGAGGGTAAAAAATGTATCTGATTGGATTAGAGTATTGTTTGTAAAGCCGTGTGAGTTTCTGTCTCAGAAAGGTAAATGTTGTTCTTCAATGCAAATAAATAACTGAAATAGCAAAGGTTCTGGTTGAAGTCTGGCTCCCCAGTGTCTATAACCTCTTGTTTTTGTTCCCCTCTTTGTAGCTTGGATGTGGTACAAGAGCCCGTTTCAACAAAATGTGATCACATATTCTGCAGGTAGGTTTGAAAACTTGCAAGTGCAATGCAATTTTTAACTTCATAAATAATGGGTTTGGGTTTATAATTTTTAATTCCATATATACTCGGTTTAATTGCCATATATGCTGCTTCAGTGCTAATCATGTATGTATACTGTGTTTTAATAACTTCACACGTAGCTACTTAGAGGAAAAAAGTCAATTCTGGAGAAGAGAGAACAGCAGCTCCGGGTGTCAAAGGGGATCAATTAACTCACTGTAACACCAGAAAAAGAATGCATTCTTGATTCACTAAATGGTGAATGTGCATTTTCAGTTTTAGGGAAAATAATATCCTTCTCTTGTTACCATCACAAATGTTCTTTCTTTCTAGGTTCTGCATGTTCAAACTTATCAGCAAAAAGAAAAAAGGTGTGGTGGAATGTCCTCTGTGCAAGACTGAAGTTACCAAGAGGTGAGGAAAGCATCTTTGTGAGGGGGCTGGAGGATGAGGTGTTTGAACTCTGAGGAAAGATTAACAACAGGCTTGAAATATATTAGCACGGGACTGAAATACAGAAGAAAAGGTGGTTTTTTTAAGTAAGCTATTTCTAAAGGAGTAAATGTAGTATTTTACCTCAATGTGAGCTTTTTCCAGGTGATCACACCTCTTAACAAATGGCTGTGCTATATTGGTGTTTAATCCTTGCAACTGATTTCTCTCTACTAAACCTCGATGAGAAAATGATATGTTCACTTTTGTGATCGTTTCAATTCCCATAGTAAGGGTTGTTTGGGGGAATTGTGTTGTTATTCCTTGGCAACATTTTCTTATTGTCTCATCTTCCACTTTGGAGTTTTACTCTTTTTTTGGTTTAGCCAAAATTCTAGAAATATCTATAGTTAGCCTATAATTTGTATAAATGAACAGGAGTTCATTTTCTTAAGATAACTGAAGTTCTGATGTTATTTCAGAAGTCTGAAAGAAAATTCCAAATTTAAGCAACTAATTGAAGGATTGTTGGAAACTATCCATGCTTTTGAGCTTGACACTGGAGTGAAGTGTAAGTGTTGTGAATGTATGCCCCCCCATTTTTTTTAAATAAGGTTTTGATGTATCACGATTATTTACAAGATACCCCATTTACTGTGCAGTAATAAATATGGGAAGAATTATCAAAAGTTTTTTTCTTGGATGTTGAAACAGAAATTCCATTAAGTTTCTAAGATTTTCTTAGAGAAACCTCTTGAACAGTTTTACTGTATGTGTTTGATGGTATATCAAATCATATTTAATCTGGAACTGTGGGGAAAAGTCCTGCTTTTGATTATGCCCAACCTTGCAGTTTTAATTTGTTAAACAGTCTCAGAGCCTGAATAAGCAGGTGCTGATATTTGTTAATTCATCCCACTCACCTGGATCCTCAGGGAATCCAAATTTCCCCTTTCTAGAACTCAGTGCCTTGTACAGGGTGTTGTTGGGGTATTGGCAAGTCAGGCATGTGCCTGTTTATATCTTGGTAAACCAGACATTGTGGCTGGGGGCATGTGGTAATGTTTTGTATATTCTGCTACAAAAAATAGACTTTGTTTTTTTAATTCTTTTCAACTTGCTCAGATATTCAAAAATAATTAGAATTAGATCCTGCTCTTGCTAGATTATCTATATAACCGAAATTGGTTGAGAAAATTAGTTGGCAGGATCAAGATTTTACTTATGACTTGATGAGTGCTCAGAAAGAATAATCAGACCAGTAATTAAACAAGGTTTCTTTCTTGGATAAACATATTTTAGCTCTATATGCACTAAGTGCACAGAGTCTACACAAGTCTGTTTCATTAATATATAATCTTGAGTCATAATAAGTGTAAAAAGTTTATTTTTTTTAATCTAATAACATCTTTTAGTTATAAAGAGTCATCACTTTCCTCAAACATCCACGGAGGGCACTGCTGCTGAGTCCCTGTGTAAAGAAAGTTCTGTCATCCAAAGTAAGGGCTTCAGAAACAGGAGAAAAAGTGCTAAAGGCAATGGACAAGAAAACTTCACCTTGGTAACTCTTTTATCCCATTTTATTTTTGTGGATTGTTTAAAAATCTATTTGGAATGTGTATATGTGCATATACATAAAAGAATGAAGTAGGAGATTTTGGGTTGGTCTCAGATTGTTTGACCTGAGTGATATTCTGGACATCAATTTTTTTCTGTCTTCCTAACCTACCTGAGAAAGATGTTTGCATAAAATGACCTGAACTTATACATAGCATTGCCATAATGCAGTCTGTTACTGAAACTAGGATTGAAAACTTGTTCCACCTGCTTGTTTCATGAGGCTGTCTACCTATTTATTTTTATCTTTTTAGGGTAAGATCATAACTATGTCTTAGGATTGATAAAGCATTGGGGGAATTGCTGTGTGTGTGACTGTCCATGGTGTGTTGTTTCTGTTTTCATCTGCTTAGTGCTGAATAGAATGTTGGACAATAGAGAATGTAAGATCAAGCTGTTCATGATTTGATCTGTTGAATGCGTGATACATTGTTTCTATTGACACATTTCATTACTGATGTCAATATGATAAATTGCTTTTATTGTGCAAAGAAGCTACCAATGCATATGAACTAAGTATTTATATCAGGCCCCTGTTAAAGTTTAAATAGCTGTGAATTTTTTTTAATACCCCACTGTTGTAAATAACTATTCCTTTATGTTTTCCTGTCAGCAGGAAGCTAGTGTGAATATTCAGCTTTCAGATGCCAAAATGTGTCACCCAAGAAACAAACCCCAGAAATCTGATTCTCAAAAGGGTACTTATATAGAGTTTGGTAAGATCTGTTGTAAATCCACACTAATTGATCCTATGTACAATGCTTGCAAAGTAATGAAAGGTGATTATGTTCAAAGTCTTTATAAGCTCTAATTTCTCCTTAACACCCAAAATGACAACAAAGGAACAAATTATGGACAGTCCCAAGTTGGTAAATCAACAGAGTTTTTTATGTAATTTATTCTATGGCAAATAATAACAATAATGGTGCTGTAGTGAACCCTTAAATCTTGGTGTACAAATCCAGAGAATGTGTTTACAGATGTGCAGAAAATTATAGCTGTTACAGCTAAAGGTAGCCATTGTTTTCTGAAGAATACTAAACCAGTCACCAGTGCTTGAGATGAGAATTAAATCTATTTGAGATGTTAATATTTTTTTGCTATCTATCCACGCTTTTCAGAATTTTATCTGGTGTTGACTGTTTTGGTAGAAACAAGACAGATGCCATGCATAGCTTATTTTTTATGCTGTTCCTTCAAGGAAGGAATTGCTGCTCTTAATGGATAGAGTTTGTTTCCTCACTTTTTTCCTTATTGCATCTGCCAGGATCAAAGCATCTGTGAGAGGCATTTGAATATATTTCTCACATTTCCAGCTCAAAATTCTAAATACTACTAGCTGTTTTGTGTATAAATTTAGAAATCAGAAAGTAACTTTTAGCTAATTAAGTGTTAGATACCAATCTCTTACCAGTCACTGTACTTAAACAAAGTTTTATGCTGGAGCTATGTAGATAGTTATATATAGAAATCATTATAATTAGGTTAAGTACTTCACAATTGAGCTTGATTTCTTCTGCTAAAAGTTGAAAGCATCTAGCTCTAGGAAGGAGTAGGCATGTATGTGATGATAACCACTGAATCAGGCAAGTCACCTTCCTCTGAATCATTCCAACCAGAGTAACAGATGATTTGTTTTCAGGCTCTGAATCATCTGAAGAGTTTTTTAAACAGGCAAGCAAAACTGGGTAAGTGAAGGTGATTAAGGAATTAATATTTTCTAAAGACAGTAGTTCAATATTCTCATTTCCTGTGTTCTGGTTTCTTAGCATAGGACTGATAGAATTCTTAAGCTCACAAATGGTTTCCAACTTTAAGGGCACTAGGGTAGAATGGGTGGCTGAATTCCAGCAGTTTGCCATATTACATGCTTTAAAACTGTTTTCTGAATGTTTTGTTGTGGACATAGATTTTCCATAGAAAAGTAGGCACTGTGCTTTAGAAAGTAAATGCTAAATTCAGCACTGCAAGAGAGGCTCTTTTAAAGAAATGGCTTGAAACTCTGAAGAGTTCTGTTGTGGTGAATGTCCATCATGCAACTTGACTTCTCCAGAAACTATTTCAGGAAAAATAAGTATCATCTTCTATTCTGTTTATTATGGTTTTATCTGCAATGATAGTAGATTTCCTTTCCCAACAGGTTTGAAGACAAAGGAGCAGTTCAGGTTTCTTCTCGAGTAAGGCTGGAAGAACTTGAGAGTGCTGAGAAAGGGAATGAAAATTCTTGCAATGCACAGCCTGACAAGTTGTGTCCCAAAGAAATAACACTACCAAATGTCACAGGTGTGTTGATATTTTGGTGACAAAGGTGATTAAGCTTGAAAGAGACCACAAGTTAATATTTTTATTTCAATTTCACATGATTATATATATGCTTGCAGTCTTGTATAATGTAGTTCTGTTGATGCCTACAGCTAATACAAGATTATTCCTGTAGCCTAAATATTTAAAATGTGGATGTTCTATGCATGGGAACAGAAAGGAAGAAAAGTAATTTGATCAAAGTACAAAACTTAATCTATTCTACATGAGCCATATTACACATGAAAAAGCACTGGCTGGTAATTAATGCAAAAATTTAGAAGAACATGTAATATGATCTTTCTGCCTTTCTCTAGAGGGAGATTTGTGCAGTGTAACATTCTGGTTAGGGGGGAAATAAAAGCAGTTCTTTTAAAACAAAGTAGCCATTAAGCTTGTTATTGTGCTTGTGTGTGTAAAATAGAGGTTAATAATTTATTATACCTGTAAATCTAACAGGTGAAAGTGATTTCTCAAAGGAATGCTTGAGCAAGAAAAGCACTCGGAGCAGTGCTGAACGTGCCAAACCTGACCAAGTGAATGTGACTGAATGCCAGAGTTCTCCTTTAAATGTTCTTGCTGTAGACCTGCTCCCAGAGCAGTGTGACAGAATGGGTGGTGCCAGTCCCACAGGGAATGGGGACACATCATTCTTTAAGAGCACAGAAGAAATGGATGAACAGCAAACCCAGCACCACAGTGAAAACCAGGGGTTTGATTTAGAAGATAGCTCAGAGAACAGGCTGGATAAAAGCAAGGAAATGGATACTGATGTGCAAAGTGTGGAAGCTGTAGAGGCATATGAGCCTGAGAATGACTCTCTTCATGACAAAGAACTTCCTCTGCAGAATCTGCCTCAGCCAGAGACACTTCACTCTGCCACCCCAAATAAAGTCTCCAAGAAGAGACTGAAGCAGAGCATTCAGAAAGTCAACGAATGGTTTTCAAAAAGCAATGAGATTTTGTCTTCCAGTTCATCCCTGGATGAATCTGCTGTATCAGCTAATGTTTCAGGTGAAGGAGATCTGTGTTTATCAGATAAAGAATCCTGTATTTCAGAAAAGACTGACCCTATGGCAGATTCCATGGAAATTGCAGCAGTGGAAGGAAAAAAGAGGTGGTCAGAACAAACAGCAGAAAGCATCAAAGACAAAATATTTGGAAGAACATACAAGAGAGGGAGGAAATCAAATCCCCCTTCTACCTTGAGAGCCATTTTGCCTACTGGGAGAAAGGAAGATGTGGCTGCTGCTAAGTGCCTGAAGAATTTCAGCAAAGACAGACTCAAAAGAAAGAGGAAGTCTGCCTGTGCCCTGCAACCTGAGGATTTCATCAAGAAAAAAGATACAGAAGAGGCAGATGGGGGCCCTCAAAGTGTTGATAGAGGCCTTGGAGATGCTGGAAAGAAAAGATGTGGTAAAAGTGTTGCTGTTAATGAGAGTCACCTCTCTCAGAATAGAGCAAATGATACATTAACAGAACCTGAGGAAGGAGGAGAGTCCACAGGGAAGAAAGCTACTGAGAAGGTCACCACCATGCACTGTGATGGAGAACCAGAAATGTATAACTGTGATCAGAAAAGCACCAAAAAAAGAGGTTCTGCAGCAAAAAGATGCAGGCATTCTAGTAGAACTATGTGTTCACTAGAGTTAGTAGTGGATAGAGGCTCTGTTTTCCCTGATCCAGCTGAGCCAGAGATTGACAGCTATCCAAGCAGTGGAGAGCCCAGGAAAGCTGACTCTGAGCAAAATGCAGTCAGACGCAGCAGAAGGCTTCAGATACTTTCTGAAGAAATGACAAAAGAAACAAAGACAGAAATAAAAGGAGCAAGAAAGAATAACAGTGATCGTGGAAGGTCTGTGTCTGGAGACCAAAGGAATGTGGCAGCTCACTCTGCTGAATGCAAAGACCTGTGTGAGCCTCAAGATGAGTTGAGTTACAGGCCCGTCACTAATTTGGAGGGAGGTGATCTGGAAGCAAATGAAATGCAGGTTAGTCTAAAGAATTTACCTGACACTGCAGAAACTAAAAAAAATCAGTTCAATCCTTCACGTCTGCCTTCAAACTGTGGTTCCACTGTGCCTGATACAAGTTCTCTAGACAGTGAAATACTGGGTAGCCCTCTCCTCCTTCAGCCTCCTTCAGTGTCTGCTGGGCAAACTGCTTCTCAGCAGACTGAAAAGGTGTCTGAATCACCTGCTGCTTTTCCCCAGGAGTGTGGGCATGATTCACAAAATGTTCCAGGGGACTTCAAAACTGAAAAGTTGCCAATGGCTAAAAATGTTTTGGAATTGACTAAGGAAGCTGAAGACAGTGACTTAGACACTCAGTATCTGCGAAATATATTCAGGCATTCAAAGCGCTCGTCCTTCAGCCTTTTTCAGACTCCCAGGCAGGCACGTGCAGTGGAAGATCCTCCTTCTGAAACCTTAAATCTGTCGTGTGCTGCTCAGGTAGAAAATAAGGCTAGCAAACAATTACAACCAGAAAGCTTGCAAGAGGAGAAAACAGCTGCTCAAAACTTGAGCAGGGTTTCTGAGAAAGAGAAGCTTAAGACTTGTGAGTCTGCCCATATTGATCCTGTGCCTTGCTTTGCTGTCAGCACAGGAGAACACAGGGATGACACTTCACAGGCTGCAGAGGAAGGGACTCTGATTCCAGCAAGAACAGGGACTGCTCACACTGAGCACAAGAATGGATTGCTACAAGAAGAGGAGGACAATGAAAAGCCAGTGTCAAATGAGATAGGGATGGAAAGTGAGTTGAGACAGAATCCCATCGAAAGTGATGGAAGCCAGAGTGATCAGAGTAACACAGAGAAGCATGATTCTACACAAAATGATTTAAACTCAGTCCCTGAAATCAGCTTCAGTTCAGAAAGCAATCAGGCAGGCAAGACTGGAGTTGCTGATTGCAAAGGACCAATTCTACATTTCCAGTCCACATCAATGATTTGTCCTGCAGCTTGTCAGCAAAGCCCTGATGAATTCAGCTGTGAAGTCATTGGGACAAAAAGTAGCAAAAGAGAGAGAAAACATGTAGAGGAGGATGAAGAACAAGCAGCCCAAACTGTTAGCACTGCAATGCCCCAGTGTTCAGCTGCAGAAGCTCTGGAAGAACCTCTTAGAGAGAATCGTGATCTTACAGGTTTGTCTGAAACCCCTGATGGTTTACTGTGCTCTGATACTGACATTGAGGACACCAGTTTATGTGAAACTGATAGGAAAGAGCAATCTGCAGTGTTTGTAAAAAGTGACAATGTCCTGGGAAAAGAACTGCACAATAGAAATGCAAGTTCTGGGCCAGGATCTCGAGGTATTCAAAAGTCTCGAAGACGAGTGCAGAAACTGCCATCTTCAGATGAGGAGTCCTGTGAGGATGAAGACTTACCATGCTTTCAGACATTCATCTTCAGCAAATCAGTGAGCACACCTTTTCAGACTGATAAACAAATGACATCTTTGGTGGAGTCTCCAGTGGTAGAGTGTCCAGCGAGTCCCAGTGTGTTGCCTCACAGTGTGAGTAATGATGACGATCTTGTGCAGAAAGTGCCTGAAGCTGCCCTAAGTAATGTGTGTGTTTCACCAAGCCAGGAGTCAGAATGCTCTGTCAACTTATTTTCTTCCCAGTCCAACATGTCTGAAGAATCTCCTAATGGAGCACAAGAACTCAAGAAACATTTATCACAAGTTCATGACTGCAAACAAATGAGCAGTGTAAATGACAGTAAAGAAACTTTTCAGAATTGTAGTGTAGGGCTGAAGACAACCAAAGATGAATGCCAAGAAGACCCAGACTTGGGAGCAAACCCAGGTACAAACCAAGATTTTTTTCTCTCTGCAGCTCTGTTTATAATGTCCTTACACCAAGGTTTTTGGTGTTTGCATGGAAACTTTGTTCTGTATTTAAGGGATGCTTGCTCTTCTAGAAGAATATAACAGCCTTAAACAATCAAACAAAAAACCTTCAGTGGTTTATTTCCTGAAAATTACGTTCTTCTAGTTTTCTTTGTTCAGATCACAAGTGAACAGAGTGGGCACTAGAGACTGTCTGGTGGGAATTCCTGTTTGGGGGAAATTCTGGTTCTCTTACTGCAATGTGATACTTGCATTGTCAGCAAAATTTCACAGCCTATCCAGGCGTTCTCCCCTGATAAAAATGTTTGTTGAAATTGGCTGTAGAATTTTGTAGTGAATATTTTGCCCTTTTTGTGGCCTTTGTAAATGTTTAGGACTCTTTCATCCCTGTTGAAATACTGAATTCTGTTTACTTTGTCACATGTATGACATGGTATTCTTTGAAACGTTCACTTACAGATCTGTCCTTCTATAACTTCAAGATTTTCAAAACTTGTCACTTAAATGTTATAGTTATTAGTTTTCTAAAACCTCTACATGCTAAGAGTTGGTTTGTTGTTGTGTGGTGGGGTTTTTTCTTTAACCCAGAGAGTTTTTTTCCACCTTCTCCAAGGTGAAGCATCTGGATCTGACAGTGAAATAAGTATTGTAGAAGATTCCTGTGGCCCATTCTCTCAGGGGGAAATCCTCACTACACAGGTGAGTGGGTTTATGCACTGAATGCCAGAAGCAGCTTGCATTCCAGGGGATAAGCAAGCTGTGAAGTCAATACTGTGGAAAACTTCTTTCATTATAATCCTCTGTCATTTAATGACTTCCAAAAGCATAATTAATGAAGAACTATAGAACTGCTTCTATGCCATTTGTCCAACTTTACCTCACCTGGTGACCTTACACTGCAATGGCCACAGCTTGTGGTGTGCTATTGGTTACAGGGCTTAATTGTGGGAAATGCTAATTAATGCATCTCCACACTTGTCCAGTGCTAGAAATGTCAGCTCTCTATATTTAAAAGCTTTAATGATAGGAATTTATAAGGATTTGGTGATAAGGATTAGATTTGTTACAATATGATATTTAGAAGCATGGAAACTTCTCTGTGTAAAGATGAAATCAAATAATTCCATATTAGAATATTCCAGATACCAGTCCCAACAGTCAGTGTCTAATGAAAGGTGTGTCTAGCAGGGTATTTTTTGTCTGCTGTTAAAATCCTGAATGCTGCTCAGTGACCTGACTTTATGTATTGAGTGATTTGGGCTGGGGCTTCACTTGAGGGTTAGGGGCTTGGGGCTTTAGTTTTGCTTTGGGGCTTTTCTTTGTCCTGTGTGACTTAAGTCTTATGCCAACTCTCTCTTCAGCATTATCAGCCTTATGGGCTTTATGTATGTCAAAAAAAAAAGTGAATTTAATTTTTGTGTTTTATGGGTGCATCTTCTGTTTACAGCACCGGTGTAAGGTGTAGTGAGCTGGCAGGACATTGCTTCCTGCTGCAGCTTTGTGGATGGAGATACTGGGATGTGCCCAGGCTGAATGGATTAATGGCAATATGGGTGGGGGATTTTGGGTTGTGGTGTGGTGATGGTTTTCTGTTTGCTTGGAGATTTTTATGGGTTCAGTAACAAAGAGGCTCCACACGGTGCCAGTGCTGGAGCTACAAATGGAATATTCAGTTCTGAAATTGCTTCATCATGTGAAGTGAAGGGTTTGGGGTTTTAAAAATGTCCTTTGGAGCCCTGAGCTATTTTTATGAGGACCTGCCTATGGCATGTTTTTGACCATGTAATTTCAATTTTTGAGGGGGAACATAAGGAAGAATTTTATTAAATGTTTTAGGCCTTTAAATGATTTTTGGGGCTTTTAGTAACGGTGGAAAATGAAGACTCAATTTAGAATTTAATAATGAACATCATGGATTGAGCTACTAATGGAGTTTGAACAAAAATACTTTCAAATAAATTGGTGTAGGAGTTGTTTTCTGATTGATTAAACCCTAAGATATCTAAACTGAATAACCTGAGTGGTAAAATGAATGTGTGGTTGTTTGGGTGTTTTTGCTTCTGATGTTGGATGTGTGCACTAATTGTTACATTAAATGCACCATGGTCACTTTTTGGACATGTGGCAAAAACTTAATTCAAAACTATTTTGCTATTTCTAATTTTCAAGTGTTTGTTAAAGAAATTAATCCTGAGTTTGCTTATGTTGGCATTCTTGTGCCTCCTTTGCAGCAAAAGAATGCTATGCAAAACAGCCTGAAAAAACTTCAGCAAGAAATGGCTGCACTTGAAGCAGTGCTAAAGCAGAATGGAAGTCAGAACTGTGAAGTTCTACCTGTCCATAGGGAACTGCCACCTTCCAGTACTGGAGGAGCATTTGAAAAAGAAAAAACAAGGAAAGAAAAAAACAGGTCAATGGTTTTGTTTGGAGTTTTGGGGTTTTTTGTGTTTATTTCTAAATCTTTATTTTAAAAAAATCTTAAGTATCTCTGAGCTTCTGAGAAATCACAGTAGTTTCACTGTTGCTGCATTTTTCTGATGCCTAGAAGAACAAAAAGAGTATTAAAATCAATTTCCCTCTCTCAAGGTCTCCAGAATTGTTGCTTCCATCTTCTAAATCTTGTTTAACAAAGAGATCAGATCTGGAGAAAGGCCCTGAGTGTGACAGTGTTCTAAAGAACAAAACTTCCTCTGAAAAGACAAAACCTGTGCAGGAGGCAGTGCAAGAACACAGGCAGTGTCAGCTTGAAGCAGGTAACATTTGAGAGAAACCCAGTGCATTTTGATTTCTGGTGATTTTCTCTTGTTCTTTTATGTTTTTACATATCAGCAAGATGTAACTTTTTCCTGTAAATCTATTATTTAGTTTATATGTTACTGGTCATTTAAAAAAGATGTTACTGCTTTGCTTGGTAGCTCAGGTTGTATGGCTGCCCATCAAATGCTTGGTGACAGCATTTTGACAGTAATAGGAGTTTTTCTGTCTCACTTCTAAATTCAGAAATTTGGAGAAATATGCTGCTAAAAAGTTTCACAGGTGTTCTAGTTGTCTTGCCTATACGTCAGGAAAAAGTAAGGATAGAGGCAAAGGTGAAGTAATAAACACAAGGAGAGCAAGTAACTGCAGAATTTAAACCTAAAAGAGAGCAACAGGCTTCTACCATGACTGCAAGAAGGAGATGCAGTTTTCTCAAAGAGCAATTTCTCTTTTCCTTCAGAAAATGCAGAGGAGCAGCAATCTGGAACCAGGCAAAACACTGCATCTGTCTCATCAGATCTTTTTGGAAATGTGACCCAGAGTCCAGATCACTCTTCCTCCTCTCTAAGTTCTTTTATCCCTCAAACTGCAGAAGCCACAGGTGGGCCTGTCATGGCTCAGAACACTGATAAAAGCTGTGGCCCAGGACACAAATCAAAGAGAAGTGAACCTGTACCTGTTGTACACAATGCAACTGGGAAACAAAATGCTACAAGTCCAGTTGTGACCAAGAGGAAAGTAATGTCAATTGTGGCATCAGGTCTGAATCACAGTGAGCATGTAAGTAAATTTCAGCATTTTGAGATCACTAGTTAATAATTCCTGATTACCACTACAGTCCTCAATGTCTAAGTACAATGAAACTAAGCTGGTAGGAATTGCAGGTGAGTAATGCAGCAACTTAAGTCAAGCTTTATCACTCCTAAAACTGTGAGAATGATGCATGCAATTTCACTAACTACAGTGAAATTTGAACTTTTGAAATGATCCCGAGTGTCTGGGGGAAAAGCAGATGATTCCAAAGTCAGATTTGCTGAAAGCCGTGGGGCTGGGGAGGGGCTGTGTGGGTGTTGGGTTCAGTCACTGTTGTCAGGTGTTGCTGCTTTACCCAAACTCTGATCCTTAGTGAGCATTTCTGTAAATAGTAATTCTGAGTTGCTAATAAAACTGTTTCTGCACTCAGTTTCCAGAAGGATTTGGCTGTTGGGTTATAAAACACACACCAAGAGCTCTGCTTTACTTTAGCCTGCTGAATGGTGCCAAAACTGACTTAAGGAAATGTACATTCTGTGTGCCAGCACATAAAACCGTTAAAGTAACTATCCTATTACATCACACTTCTACAAACTGGGGCTGTTGGGGGGTTTAAAACTGTTGCTAATTATTATTTTCTTAACAACTTTTCAGTTGATGGTCCAGAAGTTTGTGAAAAAAACTCAGAGCACTTTATCTAATCACATTACTGAAGGAACAACCCATGTCATAATGAAAACAGGTTTGTTGGGAGCTAGGGGACCAAATCCTCTATTGACAGACCATATGGAATTTTACCTTTAGGCTAACCAACAAACAGACAGGTCAGCAATAAATTTAATAAGTTCGAGGAAAAGATATTGATTGTTTTCTCTATTGGAAGTTTTTTGTTTAAGCTTGTGAGTTTTCTCATTCTGTTTCACAGAATCAGTGTGAGGGCTGTTTTCCCTTGTGTTATTGTTGCTTGATATTTGTTTCTCCAGCTGCTTGGGTAATTTTCAGGAGTTGACAGCACACTAGTATGAAGTAGTTCAGAACCAACCAAAAAGAAATCAAGATACTTCCCGAAGAAGTCATGCTTTTTCTTGCCTCTTATCTTTATCGATTAATTTTAAAAAGGGCTCACAAGTGGTACATGTGATTCATTTCTGCTCATTTCCTTCAGTTTAGTAGGATCATGATATTGGATTTTTGCAATCTTTGTATAGCTTTGAGATTTTGCTGCTGCACTTTGCAAAAAAATGTTTGCTCTTACATACAAATCCCCTGACCTGTGGTTTTTTTGCTAATGGCAAACTAAGAGTTCTTCCTGTTGTTTGCTCTGCAGATGAGGAGCTGGTGTGTGAACGGACACTGAAATATTTCCTGGGCATTGCAGGAGGAAAATGGGTAGTGAGTTATCAGTGTATGTATAACTGGGCTTTTTTTGGAGATAAATGATCTTTGCCCTTCTACCATGAATGCAGTCTTCACTTGTTACAGTAAAGAAAAAAAGATCTCTTCATGTCTTCCCATCTGATGTTTTGCAGTGTTTCTTCTAAATACTTTAAAAGAAATTAAAATTAAGAAACACAGACAGCAATATCAAGCTTCTTACTCTTGTGAATACTTTTTCTGCTTTCAGATAGCCACACTGGATTGCTTCCCACCATGGCAAAAGCCTTTTGTCCCTCTCAATTTAAATCTTTGCAATGCATGGCATCAATTAGTGTAAAATTAGTAATATTTATAAATGGTAAAAAAATTCTTTAAGTACTTTCGGTGTTATACTGTATTCCTTTAGTACAAATACCTTCAATTTAATATAGCAATGAAGTCAGAATGCTGGTAGTGGAAGAACCTTCTTGCTGGATAAAATTACTTTTCTTGTTCTGATCTTTTTATTTAGGGATAATTCAGTCTTTTAAAGAAGGAAGAATACTGGATGAGGTAAGTCTTTTCCCTTGAGTGAAATGTCAAATGGTTAAATAATGCTGTTACATGATGGACTAAGGAGTTTATTTGTTTTGTATAGACAAATATTGTCTAAATATTTAATATGGAATTTTAGCTCTGAAACATGGAGTTCTAGTTTTACCAAATGCTAGGACCAAAAGCCACATTCATTGGTGTTGAAAACATGAGTCCTTGTTATTTTTTAACAGGTTATAGACATATTTTTATAAGTGTTCCAGCTGATACTAATAGATTATAGCATAGAGCAAAAGATCTATTCTTTGCTTAAGGAAATAATGTTTTGTACAGATAGTTTCTATCAAATAAGACTTTAATGATAAGACAATTACAGTCTTGGAGTGTGCTGCTTCTTTTATTTAGTTTGCTAGACTACTATACAGTTTGACTATAACTTGTTTATTTTAAAATTTCCTGGTGCTGCAGGGGTTTCATTACTCCAGCATTTCTCTTGCAAAGCTTTTTAATTCATATTCTGAACACACTCATAGGTTTTCAGCTCTGAAATCTGACATCTCTTCCTATTTTGGAGCAGAACTCTGGCAGGAAGGTGTTCTCACAGTCTCTAACTCCTGATTGCTTGCTTTTGTTGTGTTCCAGGAGCCCTTTGAAGTTCGAGGAGATGTAATCAATGGGAGAAACCATCAAGGCCCTAAGAGGGCCAGGCAGGCCCTGACTGAGAAGGTACAAGCACATCAGGATGCAAACTCTGTCCTGCTCTGTTTCAGATCTGTGCCTGTGCTGGCTGAGGATCTGGAACCTCTTCCAGCTTCTCTGCTGTTCTGTACACACAGAGTTGTACAAATTAAGCATTTTTATACATGAAGGGTGACCTCTGCCAGCAGCAGAGCAGATATTCTGAAGGGGCTCACTAAGCTTGGAGTGAATTCTGTCCTTTTATAGTGCAGGGTTGGTGTCTTTAATATTCTTCTGGTTTGTAGGTTACAAAGAGCTTTGGATATGCTTTGTGAAATAGTCATAACTTGATAACAAGCCCTGGAAGTGCAATGAAAACAGCATATAAAGCACTGTCCTTTAAAAACCCCATATGAACTCTAACGTGTTCCTTGCTTTTCAGATCTTTAAAGACTTTGAGATCTGTTGCTGTGGACCTTTCACTGACATGAGTACAGGTGTGTCATTTTAGTGGAGGTTGACATAAAAAATATTAGGAGGGGCACTGTGCGTTCACCAGAATTTTACATTTGACCTCTTCTTGGATAATTTTTTTACCTCTTTTCCTCTGGAACTTTTAAAATACTTTACATGAGGTGAAGTGTAGGTAAATAATTTTGTCCAGTTTTATCTCCAAATGGAGTGGAAATGGTGTTTTCTATGGTTTGGATGTCCTCAGACAACCTCCTGCCAATTTTGCTGCATTTCAAACTAGGCCTTTTATCTAGTTTACCTCTGATTCTCTAGCACTGAAAGAAAACCATTGATGTCATGCTGTCTGGTAATTGCTATTGATGCTCTTTTTCTTCTTTTCTTCTGTCTTAGTAAACAGTTCCTAAGTATCCTTTTTCCAGCAGTTGACACATTCTTGTTGTAGCCTTCTGTCCATAGGAGCAAGTGTTAAAAGTGGAACATGACAAAGCTAGGAGTTAATATAAAAAGAAAAAGCTGTTCAGGATAGCTTCATTTTTCTACTTTTAGAATTTAATAAAGTATGTTACACGTTTTTGAAAATTTAATCTCTAATTTTTCTACCTTAAATATTTGTACTTGACTTCCCATTTTGTGGCTTTTTCAGCAGATACTTTCTGATTTGTCCAATATAATTTTATTTTTGACTGGGTGAAATATACTCAAGTTTCTTGACATTTACAGTAATTGCTACAAAGGGTGCAGTGCTTTCACCTGCTGCAGTGATCCTCAATTGGGGCTCTTATACCTGAGAGACTTCATCTTCTTCACTACCAATTCAACAAATTGGTGCAAATTAAGTAATTTGGCTACTTTTGTTAATGAGAGATAATCACAGTTGTAACTTCATTTTTAATTTTCATTTCATGTCTTGCAGCCTTATGATAAGAGGAAATAAATTGTGACTAAGTTTTGGGCATGTGTTCCAGTGCTTTTTCAGGGTTTTGTTCGGTGCAGACCTGTCTAGGGAGTGAGGCAGGAGGGAGCTGATGTTCCCTAGAAGGTTTTTTTCTACTGAGGCTCACATCTCTTTCAAATGATGGTGCTTTGTGAATTGGAACAAACACACAAGGGCTTAGGGAACAGTGTCAGCTTCAATGAGATGTAAAACACTGAGGTAACAGATTTCATCTGATTTCTTCAGAGCATCTGGAGTGGATGGTGGAGCTCTGTGGTGCCTCTGTGGTGAAGCAGCCTGACCTGTTGTCACACACAGCAGTAAGTGCTGAGGAGTTTTTACCCTCTCCCAGTTTCCAGAGCTGCCTGCACAGCCTGGCAGTGCCCCTTGCTCCTAGGCCTGGCCAGCCTTCACTGGGAGACAGGCTCCTTTGTAGTGAAGAAATGATTAGTGTTGGCCAGATCACTAATTTGTCTTGAAATTAGCACTGAGCCTCCCTTCCCAGCTCCAAAAGCCTTGTAGTGACTGAGCACAGTCACAGAATTTCTGGAGAGAAATCACAGCAGAATCTTTCTCCCTCTAGTTAAATTCCTCTCTGAAGTGAAGCTCTGAAGCAGAGTCAGCCCAGTTATTGCTCTCTGTAGATAGACATGAGCATGAGAATTGTGTTAAGGACAGACAATAATAGCATTTTTATTTTTTCTCTTAAAATCCTAGAATTCTACTGCTGTTGTGGTTGTGCAGCCAGATGCTTGGAAGGAAAACGTGGATTACAGAGGTAAAGCAACACTGTCCTGAGCTGCTTTCTGGTACCCATGGAGTGTCTTTATCACATCTGTCCTTTTAATAGCTAAATATCAGAGGGTTGTGAGAAATCAAAACTCTGATGCATCTGGAGATGGAAGTATGTCTTGTAAGAAAAATCTATAAGAACAAAGTATACTGTCTCAAGAACCAGAAACAGCCTTAAAAGCTTCTCTGGCAGACAAAAACTATTGTCTCAGTTGTCCTCTGTGTATCATCAGCTTTATAGAAACTTTTCTAATTGAATAGTTTTTAAAAGGTGAGGGAGGATGCCCTTGGAGGACCAGTAAAATCTAGGAGAAAGCCTCAGATGGAACAAGATTCCCTTGGTCTGAAAAGGTCGTGTTGAAAAGCCTTAACAGATGTAGTTTTGCAGGTTTTTTGTCTTATAAGCAAAATGCTCAGGAGAAACCATGAGACTTTGAAAGTGAAATGTTCCAGACTCAGGGATAGTGGGGTTCTGGAAGGAATGGGAGCTAGTCAGGCTGCAGTGAAGTCCAACAAAACAGTGGAGCAGGATGGTGATGTGAAAAACCCAGCTGTTTCCATGGCACTGGGAAAATGAGAAAATAAAAAGATCCTGGAATGAAGAACAGGCTGAAAACACTTCAGTAATTTTCTGTTGCTTCTGTCTTAATGAGACTCATTGCTTGTCACACACTCAGTGTGTCTGGGCAGAGAGGAAACAAAGCTCTGTCACTGAGATCCTAAATTAAAAGATAACAACTGCATTCTTTGTTTTTAGTGTTTATATGGTGTTCACTGCTTCCTGCTTGGCCACAGAGCTCTTCTCTCTGGAGCAGCAGCATTACCTGCCTTGCTGGAGGGAGTGGTAGTGCCACATCTCTGCTTTAGACTTCTGGTCTTTATCATTTTAAAAAGTCACAGATAAGGCAAACAGCTTATTCTGAAAGACATCAGTGGACTCACCTTTAGCTTGTTTGGAGTGTTTGATAACAGCTGCATCATTTATTTGTGTCTTTGTCTTGCAGCAATCCAGCAGCAGAGCAGTGTTGCCGTGGTAACTCGGGAATGGGTCCTGGACAGCGTGGCTTGCTACCAGTGCCAGGAGCTCAGTGCTTACCTCGTGTCCTAAGGGTGAACAGCAGCTCTCATTAATAGTAAAATTACTTACACAACCTGGAGGTGGAATTACACACTGTTCTTTAAAGCTTTACATTAACTTAAAGAGCTATGAGATTATAAATGTTAAACAAATTTGAAAAGTTAGAAAATTTAGTATATGGCCTCCTCAGAGAAATGGTGATCTGCTATTTGCCACTGCAGCCAGTTTCTGTTTAGGGTTGGTACTTGGTTTAGGTACTTGGGGACATTTTGGAGACAGTTGTTTAAAAGAGGAATATTGGGCTCAGGGTTTGAATTTAAACATACCTGCACTCTGGAGTAACCTCCATATTTTCATTTTGTTTAAATACAAACCCTGAATACTATTTTGTGATTTTTAATGCATCAGCCTTGGTCATTGATTGGTTACAGTTGTGTTGAAAACTCTACAAACAGCTTTCCTGCTGTGCACAGTGCCAGCTCAGCCTAGCCAGAAACACTGGCCACAGCTATGGTCCTCAGAAAGGCAGTGACTGAGACCAAACAGAAGGCAAGGCTTAAAACCAGGAACCTGTACCAGTGCTGTCAGGCTGATTTCTGTGTGTGTGGCACTGTGAAAGGATAATGAACAAATGCATTTTAGTATCCTGGTGACCCATGATAAGCCCAATAAGAATCTGCTTCTAATAGTCCCTGCTTGCAAAATGAGGCTGCAAAGAAATTGGTTTTTTATGAAAGAAAATATCTTGCTTGTTTCTGTTGCCAAGCAATTCAATTTCATACCTAATTTTGTACTTTGAGAGCAGGACTGCTTGTTTAAAAAGAAAAAAGAATGTAGCTAAGTTCAGAAAATTGTTTTTTGATAAGATGCTGCTGTCTTGGAAAGTTACAGAAAGCATGTTTATAAATATTTGGATGCACAAAAGAAATAAAATTATTTTGGCAAGTATTTACCTAATTGTTTAGCTTTTATGTGAACCAGTCCCTCAGTCTCTGCATTGAGGCATATGTGAAAAAATACCTCAGTCCAACCTCCTGAAATGGGGAAGGAAGTGGAGACTTAATAGAGAAAATAAAAAATGTAAACGAGAATTTGAGAGATGCAATCAGAATTGCAGTTGCTGTCATTCTGAGGAGCGAATGTGTTATCAACTTTCTTGCAGCTGCCAAGTGCAGGTAGGCTGATCAAGCTTTGCTGCTGGCAGTGTGAGTGCTGGGAGCACTTGCTCAGCTGCCACACGCTGCTCTTTCCTTCTGTGTGACAATATTCCATAACTACCGGGCTGCTCAGCACAGCCTCACTTTCAGCCTGGTGCTCCTCTTATCTCCACAGCCCATGCTGGCAGTGGGTATTTTATAATCTACATTTCAAAGGACAGCTGGAGGCAATGACTAAATACTCCCTGTTAGATGCAAAGAAAAGGCCAAGCAAAACTGTTTTGCTTTGGCCATTGTGAAATTGTCCCAAGATACAGATGCAAAGATTCTTTCTATGAGGTCGGGTACCAGCTCCAGCTGGATAATTGTCTGCAGGAGTGACACCCATGGTGCTGCTGTTCCTCCTTGGAGGTCACAGCATCTGTGGAAACTCTGTTTCTGTAAAGTGTTACCTGTGAACTTTTGTAGTGATCTCCATCTCCAGTAAGATTTGAATGAAGTGAAATCACTTCCAAGCCCTGATATCCAGATATGCTTCCAGAGGAGCAGGCAGGGGAAGGGGAGCTGATGAATCCACTTCTCCAGTCAGATTTCCAGCTGTGATGGTAAAATCCCAGCCTGGAGTTTCAGAGCACTCTGTGAGTCATCCTATGTCAGGCTCAAGCTCCATTTCTTCTCTGCTCATATTCCAGAGCAGATTTGTGATGCTTTGCAGGGTAGGAAACCTGAGGTGAATGCAGTTTTCAGGTGTTCCAGGTGCAGGTTTTCAGGCTGGGCTGCTGATCGCATTCACTGCTGGGAGAGAGGAAACCCAGCAAAGGTTGGTGCCTGCTGTGTTTGCCTGAGGCTTTGCCATCAGGTAACTGATGCCTAGAAAGGCTGATCTGGAACAGAGACTAGACAGGATTAAAAGGAATAAAATTTGTATTTATTGAATTGGATAGTGCAAGAGCCTGGCTGGGGCTACACCCAGATCAAATCCAAGGTGGATCCTGGTCACGAGTTTTTATATTTTTATAAGTTTTGGTTCATCTTGAGGTCAATTATCCAAGCACAGCCCCAGGCTATGAAGTCTCAGCACCCTGCCTTGCCCCTTTCCCTTCTCGTTTCTGCTTTTTGGGTACTGGGTGTCCTTGATTCTCCAGCTTCTCCAAATTTTTCAGAATCTCTGCTGCTCAGTGTGGAACTCTGAAACTTCATATTAGGTGTTAGGTAAGGTCTCTTCACAGGGGAGTTAGACAAAACAATTCCTTTCTAGCTAGAGAATCAAGGGAAACTGGTACCCAAAAATCAGAAACAATGGCAAGGGAGGGGGGCAAGCCAGGAGGTTGAGACTTCATAGCCTGGTTGGATAATTGACCCCAAGATGAACCAAAACTTATAAGAGTGTAAAAACTCGTGATCAGGATCCACCTTGGATTTGATATGGGTGTAGCATTGCCCAATGTGTATCCTTTCAATAAATACAAATTTTATTCCTTTTGCTCTGTCTAGTCTCTGTTCCAGGTCAGCCTTTCCAGGCAGCAGTGGGTGAGAGGTGTGGGATGGGTGTTAGGGTCTCTGCCCAGGTTTGTTACAGAGCCTGCACAGTTTGATTTCTGACACAGGTAAGGGTCTGCACAAGGCTGAGTTTCTGAACTTTGGGGTAAAATGCCAGGTTTAAGAGGGGATATCTGGCAGGTGGTTCGGGAAGGCTGCACCTTCGGGGTACCTCAGCAATGGGGAAAGGAAGAGGGAACGTGAGGCTGCGAGTTTGGGGTTAAAGGGAGGCTGAGCCCTCGGGAACCCCGAGAGAGAAAACCCCGCGGGCGTGTGCCCTGCTGGCCTCTCTCCCTTTATTCTCTCCCTGATCTGACTCCTTTATGGACACTGGCTTTTCACAGCCTGATTTTTCTGCACAAAAGCACATCCTGAGCTACTGCCAGTGACCCTTGCACAGGGCAAGGCTGCCTTTGTTGAGGAACCACTGCTGTGCTGCCATTGTTACAGCCCGGGTCTCCTTCCCCCTGTGGTGTTGGTGAGAATCCCCAGCCCCTGATCCTCCCCAGCACGTTTTTATTGCTGCCTGCTGGGCCGTGGCCTCTTCTGTTATCCTTCACCAAACCTTCAGCTATGCAGAGTAACCATCACAGCTGTAGTAGCAGGCAGGCTCTTGAGAAATATTTATTCTGGGTCTTGTCTGGTGCAGCACCTGAGTTCTGGAACAGCCCGAAGCTTTGAGATGTTCTAGGGTTTTGTTTCTGCCTTTTCACCAGCACAGATGAGCTGAAGTGTTGCTGTGGGGCTGCCTTACCCTACCAGACACTGTTAACAAGCTGCAGGGACAGGGAGGCAGAAGCTGTCCACAACTTTTTTCAAATGTATGTTAATTAGGCATAACTTTATCTTGGATTCTTAGGAGCTGTGATGATGTGGAGGTCAGCAGCCTGTTCCCAGTTCAGACTGTCCTTTACATTTTGCTGCTGAGCATTGACAGAGTTCACTTGGGTTTCAGTTGTGTTGTTGGGATAAATTTGTGATTGATTTTGCTTCATAACTATTGTGAAGGCTGCAGACTGAAGCAACAGGGAGAAGCTCGTGGACTGAGGGGGTAATTAAAGAGCAAAGTAAAAATAATTTGATAGTTAATAGCCCTTTGCTTTTGGCAATATTGAATTTTGTCACAGGCTTCTCAAGGGGAATTTGTGACCTTTAAAAGGACAAACAGCAGGTTTTCTCCTGGAACAGGGTGGAGCACATCTGTGTCTGAAATGTTTGAGCAGTGCTTCTGCTGCCTTTCTCCTTGCTCTGCCTGACACTGAACCATATTGTTGCTTCTCTTTTGCCCTCCTTGCTCCTTGTTGAGAACTCTCAAACCTGCAGCCACAGCTGCTGCTGCTGGAAACACCAGCATGGCACACTGAAAACAGATGTGCTGGAAGAATCCACATGCTGGGTTGAGCTAGCCTGAAGAAGGATAAATCAGTAGGGGGTGGGGGATAATTGAGAGTTTTTAATACCTCTACCAAATTATGTCCATTTTTAATACAACCTGGACATGCAGGATGGTGCCAGCACACTTTTCCCCACTCTGCATCCTGATTCATAGACTCAGCACACGAGGTAAAGATGGTTGTGGTGGTTTGCCAGGAAACACTCTTTGCATCCCTAACAGGTTATGGAGAGCAGCTTCTGCTCGGAGGAGGTGGAGAGGGGCTTGGTCTCTGCTGCAATGGAGAGATTTTAAACACATCTACTTGTCATTATGAGCTGCTGTGAGGCTTGCTCTGAAAGAATATTAAAGTGGCAAATCCATTTATTGTGTAGGAGGCAAAAGAAGGAAACAGCAGCTGGGATTCCCACAGCAGACTCTTCCCTGCTTAGGGATTTGGTGGGGAAGCTCTCTATGCTCCACTCCCTGCTGTGACACTTCATAAGCCATTATGGCTTGGAAAGGGAAGTAAGTGCAAAAGTGCATCTTTAATTTATTGAAACTCCAGCTCTCCTACCTCCTTCCCTTAGAGGAGTGAGTGGGAGTTCCCCACTCATGGGATGGTGGCAGAATTTGGGGTGTGTGCTTGGTATGGCACAGAACATCCAGAAGGGAATGGGTTCAGCAGGGCTGCAGCATTGTTTGGTTGGGTCTTTCCCTACACAGCCCCACAGGGGAGCACAGATTCATGAAACTTCACTGATTTATAGAGTGCCTGAGCCATTCCTGCCCTGACACTGGTGCAAGCTGACTGAAGGATCAGGTGAGTTGTGCTGGCACTGCCCAGATTGTAAGGATCAGCCTCACAACAATCCCAGTAAATTCTGGGTATTAAAACACTTTGCAGGTGGGATTGATCATTCTCTCTTGATTGAGTTGAGGTATTACTGTCCCTGCTTTATGAGTTCTGTTGTTTCTGTGGGATTGTTTTCATCTTGGGTCTGGTGTCAGTTTTATTTGCTGATATTATGAATAAAACACTTGTGCATGATCTGTAACAATCCCTCTTGGTAGGAAATGCCCATGACCTCACCTGGCTCACAGGACAGAGATGATCTGAGGCCAAGTGGTGAAGCTGCCACCCAGCCCCTTCTAAGCCTCAGCTTAGACTGGAAAAGCATCAATTCTTGTTTGCTTTTAATGCAAAGAGCATTTCTGCAGGGCAGTTCTTGTTCTGCTGTGAAGCAAAGGCATTCCTAACCCATCAGGCTCTGAACTTTTCATGTTGAGAATGCTGGTAAGATTTGGAAGGCAACAGGTACTTATCTTCACAAGCACCTGAGGAAGGGCATGTTCCACAGCCTGTGGCTTATTCACATGTCAAGTGCTGCTGTGACATCTAATTAAAAAAAAAACAAAAAACTTTTGGGTTGTGATCTACTGTAAAGTTCAGATTTTCAGCAGAACACAAAGTCTTTTTCCCTAAAGCAGGATGTGACACAATCATACCTTCAGATCAGCAGCCAGGCTCTCTCTTCCTCCTTGTTCACTACCATTCCTGCTAAATCCTGCAGCATTTGGAGAGGTTGAAAGCCTGAGTAGAATTCAAGGCAGTAATCTGTCTTAGCATGGGCTTTGGATGTTAGGGCGACTCCTTATGCCTTAATCCAGCTGCAGAGGAACAATTCCAGTACTGAAATTGTCAGAAGCCAAAAGGTTGCAGGAGAAACTCTTCATATAATTATTTTTTAAATGACTTACAAGTCTGGTTATTGCAACCTTTGGTCTTACCGATTTTTTTCTCTTCCCAAGGTCAGTACCTAATTCTTGGCTGAAAAGCTCAAAAAAAGGCTTTGCTCAGCTGGATTAAGCTGTACAGAGAAACAGTTCTTTCCTTCTGCTCCCTGTGGGGATGGTAGCCACAGGTGAGAGCTGAACCAAAAAATTGTGTAGGTGCACAGGAAATTCTTCTGCCTCTCAGGAGAACCAGCTCTCCCAGCTCGCTGTGCTGTGCTTTCATCTGACAGGATGCAGTCACTGCACTCACCTCATTTAAAGCCTGTTCTGTCAGGTCAGGATCCAGCAGCCTGGATCAGCCAATGAAACCTGAGACTGTGCCTGAGCAACCTCCAAATTCCCTTCCCTGTGAACCAGAAAGTCCAGAAACAGGAATGCAGCTTTATTACCACAGCATTTCCATGCATGTACCTTGCAGGTGTGGCCAGTGCACTCACCTGTGCCCACAGGTACCTGCCAGGGGTTTCCAAGCTGTGAACACACATCTGCACAACATCTGCACAACATCTGCACAGCAGGCTGCCAACATCAGAGCAGTGCCTGCCGTGGGCAGCACTGAAGGGGGGTCACTGAACCTACAGCAAATCCAAGCTGTGAGGAGGCTGTGCCAGGCTGGAAAGTCAGATGTGTCTCACTGTGCCACAAAACCTTCACAAGCTGAAGGGCAAGCCCGAGATAGAAAAGCCACCAGCGTGTGGCTGTGTCCTGCTGGTGAATGCTGCTAAAATGCCCTGGCTAAGGCAGATCAGACCATTGCAGCTGGTGGTGCTGCACAGCTCAGTGCTTGGAGAGATTTCTCCTGCTCTGTGCAGGGCTCCAGCAGCTCCCTGTGCTGGGGCTGCCTCAGGACTGCCAGCCACACCAGCCCCAGGAGCCCTTTTGCTGGAAAGGTGCAGAAAAGGAAGAAATCCCAAAGTTAAAAATGAGCCTAACGTGAAGCTGGCAGAGCTGTGCCAAGATCCTTTTCCAGCACTTACCAGGCAAGATTTGACAAAGGGCAGACTGGTCCAAGGGGAATCAGGGAATCAGGGCAGCTATTTATACTCCTGCAGGGATGCTGGGTCAGCCATTTCCCATGAGCTCTTAATTCCTTTGTTCATTTTCCCTTATTCATAAGAACCTCTCCAGAAACTTTCTTAGGAGGTGTGTGGAGGATTTCTTCCCCTGCTTGAACTCTCACATGTTTCTCATTCCTGGCTTGAAGGACTTTGATTTACTGAGGCCTTATTTCAGCTTGAGAAATCTCTCGCAGAAAAATCTTCAGTACTGGTGAGAGAAACACCTCAAACCAGTTCAGGATTAGACAAACACAGATGAGAAGTTTGTGCTTTAGAGGAAGAGGACGCCTCACCAGGAGCCAAGCACTGACAGACTGTCATCATGGCTGGAACTGAGTGCTGGTGAGGAAAAACATCAAAGAATTTTCTATAACCTGTTTCTTACCTGGTGATTGTACTTATTTGTTGAGGCAGGGAGCCAGAGCCTTTCCTTGGACTGGGGGCTGTGACACACAGAGCTCCAGGGGTTGATTGTGGAAAAGCTTCCTGGTGCTGCTCTGGGGAACTAAGGTTTTATAGCTCGTGCACCCAATGCCATTGCCCATTAGGATGCCCTTTATCCTTTTGCTTTAGGTTAGCAAATGAGGAAAACCCATTTTCCCTTTTTGCAGGGAAAAAACTCAGTGCCGTTCCCTGTAAGGGGTGCAGGCTGTTTAGTGTATCATGCAGAGTCCTGTACCCATTCCTTGAGAACAGCCAAGCACAGAAATATTAATTTTAACTTTTAAATGATTAATTAAAGTTTCTATGTGGTCAGTGAATTTAAGAGAGATTTGTGTGGTGAGCCTTGCAGCTAATATTTCTCTTGAGAGTTGCAGAGAAGGGGGAAAGGAGACTGAATTGTCTGAACCCTTAGCCAAGCAACCAGCCGTGCATCTGTGCAAATGTGTGCTGGCAATACTAATCAAAGCTCTGCTGGCAGAGCCCTGCCCAGACAGCTCAGGGTTATGGGAGCAGCTCATTAATTTGCTGATCACCATGCAGTTTTCTGAAAACCACTGACCCCTTCTTAATCCCAGCTTGACTCTAGCACCCAGACTATGGGGGTTGTAGTTCCCCTGCCCATACAGCAGTAAAATGCTTTCTGCTGTTAGGAAGGAGAGCTGAGGAGCTGGGAATCTGACTGGATGTGGGGAAAACACACACAGCCTTACCCTGACCTGCAGGGCATTTCTTTAACTCTCCACAATTACAGAGGATTCTAACAAAGCAGCCCAAGCCTGCACTGCTCCTCTCAGCCTGGGATCACCACTGCAGGCTGCAGTCACACCAGAGCCCAGGAGGACTCTATGGGCAAGGTGCCACTGGGTGAGACTTTGCTGGAAAGGGTCCCCAGGGTGACCTGCAGAGAGCTGGAGGCTGCTCTGCTACTGCTCACAGCCAGACCCTGTCCATGAACACAGCTACAGGCAGCAGAACAATGTTCCAGCCTCCATTACAATTTCAAACCACCACACTGGGCTTGTTCCATGACCTTGATATTAACAAGCACAGTCAAAAAGAAGGAGGAAATTTTATCTGGGTCTTGCACGTGACTGTCTTTCCTAATGATGGCCTTTGTGCCTCCCCTTCCCACCTTTCTGTGGGGATAAATCAAGAATATATTCACGCAGCACAGGCAAGAGCAAGAGACTCAGGGAGGAGGTTCTGTTCATGGAGCCTCTCCAGGCCAGGGCTTGGCATGAAGTTGTCTGCCAGAAAAAAACATGTTTAATTACCTGCATTAATATTCAGGTCCTGAAGTCCTCAGCATTTGTATTTATTCGCTTTTATAAATGAAACAAGCTTTCCAGAGCGTGGCTGCTGACAGCACGTTCCCCTGAGGCCCTTTCTGAGGGAAGCATTTGCCATTTTGCATACATACATACATTTCAATTGATTACAATGGGTTGATTGATTAAATGAAATAAGGTGATTATTTGACAGCTGTAGGAATCAGCTAGGGTCAGAGTAAACACATGGAAAAGACAGGTTTTCACTTCTAGCTCAGTTTCACCTTAGATCAGTGGTTCTTTGTCATTTCTTAGAGGGTTTGAGCACTTGGCTGGAGCAGGGCACTGGTGTGACAGAGGAAAGGACTTTGTGACAGAGGCAGACCCTGGTCACTGAAAAGCAAAGCAGGGCCATTGCCAGGTGCCCCAGGGTGTCCTCTGTGCCTCAGACCCTCACTGAACTGGGCAGCTCTGCCTGACATTTTCTATCTCCCGTGATTATGGAAGCTTAGTGGTCAGAGCTGGGAACAACGCTGGGTTCTGGGACTGCTCTCTTCCCATCCACAGGCAAATGGGAATTGCAGCCCCACCCTGCAGTACCAGCCCTGCTCCCACACACCAAAACCATCCCTGCCACCTTCCCTTCTCCCCACAGCACCTCCCGGAGTTCTGGTCTTCATCTGAACACCAAACAGGTGAAACTGGTCCTGTGCTTAACATCCCCATCCCTGTGACTGGAGCTGCCCTGGGATCTCTGCACTTGCCATGTTCCACAGGAAAGCATTGGCTGCCAGGGGACACAGACAGGGGAAACTGCTCTGCACTCGAGGAGCCCTGAAAAGAATTGTCTGAATAGGAACCTTGACCTATTTTTGCCTGCAAAGCTTTCTTGCTGTTGTTTCCGAAAGAGAATTTGATATTTTTAATATAAATATATTAAAAATATAAATATAAATATATTAAATATTTAGTGTATAATATATCAAATTACTGGTGGCTAATTAGAGACCTTAAACTCAGAATTAAGGGTTTAAGGCTGGATGTTGGGCCTGGAGAGTCCCTGCCCCTGTGCCAGCATCTTCCCTGGCCACACAGGTGACACATGGGTGGTTGGCTCTGGTCTCCTTGGGGTCTCATCTGCTCTGGGTTCTGGGGTTTCTCTTGCATTTATCATCTGGGTTGGGATCTCTTTCAAATGTGCTTCTGTTAGCAAGTCTAAATACAGGTTGATCATCTTGGAAAAAACTCTGCCTGGATGTGCTTAGTGCAAACATTTACTAAATAGAATAGATCCTACAATCACCTCAAAACTGCCCAGGTATTGGAATGATTGGAATAATAAAATCAAACATTGTATTGGGTTTCCATGGCCTGGGTTTTTGGGAGTGGGAGGGGCACAGAGGTGGCTTCTGTGAGAAGCTGCCAGAAGCTTCCACCACATCCAGCAGAGCCATCCCTGGTGGCTCCAAAGATGGAAGTGCTGCTGGCCAAGCTGGGCCAATTACAAAGAGGTGGTAGCAGCTCTGTGATAACAGATTTTAGAGGAAATCAAAACAAAAGTTGTGGCACAGTTTTGTGACTAGAGAAGAGCAGGAGTGAGAATATGTGAGGAGAACAACCTGCAGACTCCAAGGGTGGTGGAGAAGGAGGGGCAGGAGGGGCTCCAGAGCAGAGATTCCTCTGCAGGCTGTGGTGAGACCATGGTGAAGCAGCTGTGCCCCTGCAGCCCATGGGGATCCACAGGGGTGCTGAGATCCACCCAGAGCCCCTGGAGGAGCCCACACCAGAGCAGGGGGATGCCTGCAGGAGGCTGTGATCCAGTGGGAGGCCCATGGAGAGAGGGGCCCTGCTCCCAGGCTGGAGCAGCCTGTCCTTGCACCTGTGGAAGAGTGACCCCGGCTGCAGCAGTCTGGGCAGGACTCACGGTGCAGCAGAGAGCTGGTGTTTGTGAGATGAACTCACATCAGAGAAGTTCCTGGAGAAGAGTCTCCCATGGGAGGAGCCCCTCAGTGCAGCAGGGGAATGACTCCTCTCCCTGAGAGCAGGAGAGGCCTCGGGTGATGAACTGACCATAACCCCATTCCCTGTCTCCTTGTGCCACTGGGCTAGAAGGGAGGGGTGGGGAAAGTGTTTTAAGGGCTTGATTTACTTCTCATTATCCTGCTGTGATTGTGTTAGCCATGAAGTCACTTTATATCTCTAAGCTGAGCCTATTTTGCCCTTGATGATATTTCGTGAGTGATCTCTCCTGGTCCTTATCTCAACTCATGAACCCTTCGTTGTATTCTCTCCCCTCTGTCCAGCCGTGAGTGAATTGAGTGAGTGAGTGAGTGAGTGAGTGAGTGAGTGAGTGAGTGAGTGAGTGGCTTCCATGGGTCAACCACAACATGTGCATGTATCCAGAGGTACAGGGGCGCCTGCAATTACCGAAAAATACATAATTAAATAATAGAGTTTGGAAATTGCAAGGTCAAATCAGAACAAAAATTGTGAGGCTGATGGTTTTGGAGCAAGTGATCTTCATTCCTGGAAGGGTAGAAGTCCAAACAGTTGGGAAGTGGATATAAACATTACAAAATATACTGAAGAAAGATGCATTCTAATACTGAAAGAATAGCATGCTTAAAAACTTCAGATCTGCAGTAAAGAACTACATGGGTGAAGTCAGAGAGATGACTGACATTTGGTTACATGAATATCAGTATATATACATATATATATATATATATATACACATACATGTATCATTCAGCTCTAGACTCCTCTTGCTGCAGTGGCAGAAGAAATGAACTCTTAGCTGGTTTTGATTGCTTTCTATTTGTTCACTCATTCTCCTTCCTTTTCCCTTGGGTCTCCTGATTGTTAATCTTACAGGTCATGGAGCTTTATTAAAATAACACACCGGGAAGACATTATTAATTATTAATAAAGGCTTTCTATATTTCTTTTCAATAATTTAAACTCATTATGGTCAAAGCTATTACATTAAACACCAGATCAGTTAGTACAGATGGGATTGCTGACAGGGAATTGTCACTGTAATGTTATCCTGACTTGGAAAGTGTCCATTAATTAACACTTAAAGCCCAAGTTGGAGTCATAAGAGTTTTTCCTTGCCATCTCACATATAGTGATTATCTCTCATTAGCAACCTTCTGAAAGGACTTTTGAGGAGTTGGTGACTCAGTGCCACGGCCTTTCAGACCTTCCATGAGCCTGGTGCAGGGTCAGATCACTCAGCCCTGCCCTGCCCTTGCCTTTCCCAGGACATTCCCTCCCCTGGCAGGGCATCACCACAGACTGCTGCCTTCACCCTCAGCTGCCCTGCATGGGGCTGGGAGAGGAATAACAAGTGATCCCTCTGGGGAGCAGAGCAATTTCTGTTGTGACCCAAAGAGAAGGGGCTGGCTGTCCCTGGCAGCGAGCTGCTCAGTGCTCCCCATGGCTGGGGAATGCTTTCTTTAGCAGGACACCTGCACTGGCAATACTGCTCATTAATTTTTCTGTAGGCACTAATTAGGGGCCCTCAAGTCCTCCTCACTTGCTGTGTCTTTCATGTGTCACTTCCATTTCTTCCATCTGCTTATTTTTGTTTCTCTCTTTCCTGTTCTGACTCATCTGCCCAAGCCAGGCAGTGGCTGTGCCTCTGCAGCAGCAGCTCCTCCATCCCGTGCTGCGGGTGCCAGGCTTGTCCCATGCCAGGGCAGGCAGGCACAGAGTGGAGCTGAGGAGGAGCAGGGATTGCACATCGTGCAGGCCACAGACAGCTCCAGCAGCTCCAGCACTCCCAGCTGACCACAGCTGGAACTGAGAGCAGCAGCTGGTTTTGGTATTTGAGTCATTCTTTTAGGGAGCATCCCTCCACTGCTGATGCAGGAGTCCGGGGTATCCAAGTCTCCCAGGCAAACTCCCCAGCTGAAGAAGAAGTTGCCCACTTGCAACCAGGACAG
Source organism: Sturnus vulgaris (assembly GCF_052056855.1). Lineage (NCBI taxonomy): Eukaryota > Metazoa > Chordata > Aves > Passeriformes > Sturnidae > Sturnus > Sturnus vulgaris. The sequence goes on along the minus strand of NC_142269.1, from coordinate 5,698,247 downwards.
TTCCTGTCCTCTCCAGGTGGGCTGGATCCTCCTGCACACACAGGAGCTGCACTGGGCTGGGCCCACGAGCCTTTTCCATGGCTGCAGGAGCCACAGCCCCACACCCCAGGATCCAGGGGGAGCCTCCAGTGACAGTGTTGGGTTACCTGGTGCTTCTGGACAGGAACTCTGATGCTTGGGAGTGAGGGCCATGGCCACATCCCCCACACATCTACTGCTGCCTTTTTTTATCCCGAATTACCTGCCATTAATTTCAGCAGGTTCTTTGAAGCTGTTCCCGTGCTGACAAGGTGAAAATCCCAAAACTTCCACTGCCTACTTTTCTATCTACTCCTATATATATAAATGTACACAAAAGACTCCCAAACTTCTTCTAGCAAGCTGTGGCTTGGTTTGGAGGAGAAGGGACCCAACAATGGATTCATTTGGTCTGTTCTGTGGTTGTGGCTCTCCTTTTCTGCTTCAGACCTTTTTTCTTTTTTTGCCTTTTCTATTCTTCTTTTGATTTTGCTTCCTGTTTTGTCTTGTTTATTCCTCTGTAGAGAAGGAGAGTGAGGGAGAGGAACTCCTTTGAAAAGTCCGATTAAATGAGCTACTGTGGGAGTCCAAACACTCTTTATTAGACAAGAAAGCTGGTGGAGAAGCAAGTGCCAGAATATTAAGATGCTTGCTGCATCGTGGCTGCAGAGAGCAGCCCTGGAGTCCTCTGAGGAGGGGCAGACAAGGGGATGGGGACATTCATTTGCCCAGAATTCAATCCCACTCTGAAGCCACAAGCCCAAGCCTTCAAAGAAGGCTTCAAGCAGTCGATGTCTGGGATGTTTACAAGTGTGACAGATGCATGCTTTGGGTCCAGCTCAGCTGTGGCAGCATTTGCATTTTGGCTTTCATTAGCTTCTCATGGGCTGCACGTTTCTGTGTCTAAATCTACTTTGGTCAGGTGAGCATCTGAGTCTGGTCCTGCTCACTCTGGCAGAATGCACATTTTTTGGTTGATACATTTTTTTTGGTCTTTTTTTTTGGCTGTTCTAGAAGCAGCTGCGCACAAATTACTTTCACTCCAATATCATTATTTTCATACCATGGGCCTCCAGCCAGAGCACTAGAGCTGTGCTGGGGGGGGTAGAAATGACACTTCCCTCCAGTACAGAAAACAAATTAATGAGACCAGAATAAGAAGTTTTCAAGGAAGATGTCATCCTTTTTGTGTAACCCCAAACAGCAGCTGCTTTTCTGTCACTGCAGCTTCACCTGGATGTGCATGAGAGATGTCACATGGCTGTGGAAAGCAGAGGGAAGGCCATGGAGAATGCAGCTGCCTCTTCATAGACACAATCCAGAGTTCCATGTCCTACTCCCCTTACTGGGGAGCATCTTGTGGGAGTGGGCACTGTAGATTCCCCTGACTGTCCCTAACCTTGTTCATAAAGCCCTTACTGAGCTGCAGGCCCCCATGAGCTCTCACCTGTTCTGCTTTCCCCACTCTGAGAGCCCTGAGCCTCCCCCAGGGCACAGGAGCAGCTCCATGCACAGGAACAGGAGGTGCTGAGGCTCCCCCAGCTCCCTGAGCCGTGTCTTGGGAAGTTTGGCCTGATGGTGACAGCCCTCGGGGAGGGGGTGCTGCCCTGCACAGCCCCCCAGGATGGATCCTGGAGCTAAGGATTTGCTTATAGGGTGAGCTAACAAGTTAAGGTGGAGCCACCACAAGTTTAAACTGATCAGTGACCCAGAAACTGCTTTTGTAGAGACTGCCAGATTAAATTCAAAAGCCTAAAAGATGCTAGAGCACAGTAAAAGGGAATGCACTTGCTGTGTGTACATGGAAAGAAGGAAGTCACGGTGGCTGTGACCTGAGGATGGTGAGAACAACTGCAAACAGGTTTGGAGGAGTGGGCAATGACACTTGTGTGCCAGATCCAAGCAGGAATCTGGTTTTGTTCAACAATGTTTGCAAAGGCTCTGGGGAACTTGGAGAGTGCAAGAAAAACATCAGGATGCTGAGGGTTGTTCTCGACATACTGCCTTGCTCAGTTCTTCCTCCTCCCAGACTGCAGAGGGGCATTTTCATCCTGCAACCTGCACTCTGCACAGGTGTCCAGTCACTGATGGAGCTTTTCTTGTCCTGGTAAATCAGCAGCTCCAATTCCCCAAAATGCCTTCACCGTGCAGCTGAAATCTAAGACCTGGGTGTGAGAGCAGACATAAAATATTGAGTCAAAAGCTATTGCTGTAGTGAGGACAGAGGCAGCTCTTGTCAGCTCAGTCACAGACAATCTGCAAATGCTCCATATTTAAGGAGTCGAGACAGAGGGAGAGGTTATTCACAGCAGGTGTTTCAGCTCCAAAATGAATACATGCAGATAAATCCTCTGGGTTTTTCACTGGAGAGTGTGCATAAGCATATTTCAAGAGCTAGAGAGAGACATTTGGATATAAAGGTAAGTTGGACAGTAAGAGATTTTGAGAGGATGGGTGGTTTGACTTAAAAATGAACACAATCAAGCACCACAAAATTTGCAATGATGTTTATTTTTCCTGTAGCCCACAGACACAGTTGGATCTGGCAACAGAGCAGATTCTATTTTCCCATGAAGTGTCCATGTGACATCAAACCCAGGCTAATACTGTCATCAAAGGCATTCAGAGAGGGCAGCAGCAGAAGCAATGGGAGATGCTGGGAGGAGGCCAGACAGCAAGGCACAAGGGCAGGGAGCACCTCCTCTCCCACTGCCAGAGCAGAGACAGGGTGCAGAGATGCATAAAGTCATTATTCTCATCTATACCAGACAAACACAGCACCATGCAACACAATCTGCAGCTGGAAGTGGGTGGGGAGCAGGATATGGATTGTTATTGCAGTTATTGTTGGGAGCCGTGTGTGCAGGACAGCAGGGAGAGCCCAGGGAGTGCCCAGGTGTCAGCAGCTCACACAAAGCTCCCCAGGGGCATTTGCTTGCTGAAGGGAACCACGATTCTCAGGATGCATCTACTGGGACACACCTTTCCCTTGGAGCCAGATCCACTCAGCTGCATTTCAAATGGAGTTCAAGTATCTAAAATACCGTGGAAAAAATCTGTCTATTTTCTTTGCAGGAGGACTACTGTGGTGCTGTTAGGTTAAGGTTCCTTCCCAGGGTGCCCTCCCTTCCAGCTCTGGCCCAGACCTGCACCTTCCATGGCACTTGCTGTCCAACCTGGCCAAGGGTAGCATCACCTCAAACATCATTTCCCTTCTAAAAGAAGGTTGGTAGAATACCTTCTCCTGATCACACTCTGCTGCTCACAATCCCCCTCCTCCCTCCAGCCCACGTCCCACACAGCCCCCACCCCACACTGTATGTGCTGCACACAGGCAGGGCCTGGGCTGTGGGTACAGGAGGGTGGCACACACAGCATCGCTCCCTTTTACTTTGTTTCACCCAATCACAGACCTTCCAGCACCCGAATGCTCCTCTGCCAAGTGGTTCCTTCATCCCAAGCAATCTGCACAGCAGCAGCCAGCCCAGAATTCTCCACAGTGCAGGGCGACTCGTGCAGCCCTGCTTGCAGCTGGGACCTTTGCTCAGCCCTAGAGACTGAGAAAAAGGCTTTGGAAAGGCAGGCTAGCTCCTGCAGCCAGCACCATGCCCTTGTCTCAGCCAGTTACTGTACAAATGGACAACACACACACATTATTTACAGCCCATTTTTCACATGATGGAGCAGCTCTTGGCTCGGTCTTTCCTGATCTCTGTGTCACTCAGTAAGTCTGTCCTGCCAGGCATCTGTGACGCCCGCTTCAGTCCCCGTTTGGAGTTGCTGCGCTTCAAGTTCTTGTGCACTCTGTTGACCGAGGCCAGCGTGGTCACATGGAACACGTCCCTCACGCTGTTCTCTGACACCTTGGAGGAGCACTCTGCGTAGGCCACTGCCCCAATCTGCCGTGCCAGTGCACTGCCCTGCAGCCAGAGACAGAGGAGGAACAGGGAACAAGGTTAGGACAGGTTAGGTTAGGTTAAGTTAGGTTAGGTTAGGACCTTGCTGTCCAAGGAGCAGCCTCTCACACAGCCAGCAGCCCCATCAGGGCATAGTGGCACCATGGGGCTCCTCAGCACCTGTGAACACAGTGCAAGGCTCTGTGACAGCTCCAGAGGTGAGGGCAGCCTCCTGAGCAGACAGTGCTGGACCCTGGGTTACAGGCACTTTGTCCTTCACACAGTGCCATCCCTGCAGCTGAGAGAGTCACTTGCTCTGCACAACACAGAGCCTGGCACAGCAGCAGCTCAGAGTGCAGCTGCCCTGCACCAGTCTGGGTCTGTCACTAGCCTGGAGACATTGCTGGGTCCTCTGGAGGCCACTGGCAGCAGCCCCTCAGCCCCCCAGCTGTGGTTTCTTCCCCCTTGCAGTTTTGGCCCAACATAGAACCCAAGTAGGAGAGTCACTGGGAGCAGAAAGAGAACTAGCAGATGCAGAAGGACACCACTCCCCTTTAGCCAGTCCAACTTGTCAAATCAGGCACTTCCACCTCCTTTGAGGAATTACTTTTTGGCTACTAACTGGGTGGCTGCTCAGCAGAGCATCAGGAGTAAGTCAGGGTCTTCCAGAGCTGGGGCCAAGAGTGCTGTCAACATGAGAAGCTCTGAGCCCCTGAGCCACGATCAAAGCAGCTGCAGACCCGGCCCTGGGTGCAGTGGGTCACAGAGCACACCTCCCTCCTCCCTGAGCACTGCCAAACACACCTGCTCATGTGTCACAGGGATGAGGCGCTGCTTGGAGAGCTCCCGGAGGGTGTTGAGGTCTGTCCTCATGTCCAGCTTGCAGCCCACCAGCACAATCTTCGCGTTGGGGCAGAACTCCTGCGTCTCCCCTTGCCACTGCAGAGGAAAGGAGAGGCTCTGGTGTGTGTGGATTTTCCAAGCAGGGTGTCACAACTGTTCCAAACACTGATTAGCATATCAGAGGTCTTTAATGACTGCCACAGTAAAGGATGGGAATGGCCAGAGAACCCCTTGGACAACTCCGTGCTCGCCTGTTCCAGATTATGCCCTGCAAACCTGCCCCATCCAAGCTGTGGCCCCCTGTGTGAGACCATGGGAGGCCAGTCCTGGCTGTGGAAAAACAACAACCAAACAGTCTGGTGCTCAGATCTGGGACCTCAAGGGTCAACACGGCCAGTGGAGAGCTCTTTCCACACTCACACACTATTTATTACTGGGAACCACCTGTTAAAGACATTATGATATTCAGAGCATAGCTACAGTCAGGGAAATTAAGAATTGAAGCGATGGGAAGAGAAGGCCAGGGCAAACATCCATGTCCTTCATATAAATGGCTCCTTTCAGAGCTCCCAAAGTGAATGCCTGATGTCAGCTGTGTCTGCAGCAGTAAATAAATCCATCACCTGTGACCTCCCCCGGGGGAGACCTGCACAGCTCCATCAGCATGTCAATGCCCCAGTTACTTATCTAGTGGTGCTGAAGTAGAAAGCAGATAATAAATAGAGATTACCCCCAGCTGAAGTGTCATTAGAAATTAGCAATTTCCTGCTACTATAACTGGTGGTTAAGCATATACCCTGGGCAATTAGAAGCAGAAAGAAAACCAAGCCACTAAGCCCAGTGTCCACAATCTCCTGGGGAAGGGAGTGCCAAAAACCGCCCAAATATCATTCAACCAGTATCAGACCAGAGCAACTGCACAATATGAAAAATCGTATTTTCTATCAAGAGCTTGTCTTAGGTATCTTCAGGTATCTGCTTGCCAAGGACATTGGTTTCCCAGGACTCAGGCACCCCCAGCCCCTGGGCAGCATGCCCAGGGTGATCATGGTGCTGCAGTCAGAGCACCAAAGGCCTACACAACCTCTCAATGAACGGATCCAGTTCTTTTGGAGCTGGAATTCAAGCACCCTAATTTACATGAAGGATTTGAGCTACAAGGTGTGTTCACACCTGGCCTAGGTCACAGTTCTGCAGTGACACAAGGCTCCCTAATCTATGGAGAGAGCTGTGACCCTCTTCCTGCATGACTGACACCTCTGGGAGCCCAAAATCTGTTGTGTTATCAAGCCTTGTCAGAACCAAGGCACCACTCCACGAAAACTTGCTCTGCATGAAAGGCAGAGCTGCTTGCTTGCACTCCCTCAGATGGCTCTGCCCCTTCAACTCTACATGCTGCACAGCAGCCCAGGCATCAAAAGGAAGGCATTAATAAAGACTTCCTCTGCTGAAATTTTGCCTGAGGCTTGAACAGGAAATGTTATTTTCCTTATTTGCCTGATATCACAAGCTAAAACCCATTTCAACTTCATGGTGTCTTAGGAATTTTCCTCACCGCCATAAAGCTGCACCAAAGGAAACAAGACATCTTCTCAGAGGCACTTAAGAAATCCCCTGGGATTTAGGGTTTATTTTAAGTTACCATATCAAAAAAACATTGCCTAACAGCACTCAAAACATCTTTGAGGCTGTACAGGGAAAGCCATGCACTGAGCAGGGTGGACTCACATGAAGAGTGTGCAGAGACAAATAACTCCCAGCCCCACCTAATTACTGAGGGGTTTGTATTTCATTAAGGTATGAGTGATTCACTTGCATTATTATTCTGCTGACTCCCAAGCTGAGCAGTGAATTCTTTTGAGTCCACATGAAACACCCTCCCTCCACCCAGCCTGCTTGGTACTCGGGACCTGTTCTGGAAGCCAACACTGAGCCATTGACCAATTTATCTGAAGGGTCTTTGTCCCCTCACCAGGACACTCCTGAGACAAAGAGCCACTTCTCAGCCCTCCCAGCAGCTGAGTAAGAGGCACTTGCTTCAGCACAACATTTGGCAAAATGTGTAGGGGCCAAGAGGCCAGCCAGTACAATGTGACATGTTCAGGCCGTGGCCATTCCAGCCTGGGGCTCTCCGAGGAGAACAGGCACGGGAGCCACTGCTCTGTGGTGCTTCTCATGCTTTGGTGTCTCAGGGAGTGTCACAAATGAGATGCCAGCCAAGGCTCTCCCCAGGACAGGATGCAGCTGCCAGATGCTTTCTGCACAGCAGAACCACAGCTCCCTGAATTGCATGGATAGAAGCAGGGCACACCAGGACCAAGGGATGCAATCACCAGGAAGCCACTTACCCTCGCTCCTCTGAGCAGCATCTGGAGTTGCTGGACTTGTCTCCATCTTAGAGGAAAGCCTTGTGTGGGACCTTTCTCCCAGAAGTGACCCACTGGAGACCAGCCAGGGGTGCTCCACAGCACATCCCCAGCCCTGTGAGGCTCTCTGGGACCTGCCAGCTGGAATATCAGCTCTGCTGAAAGGCACTAAGGTGCAGGTAGAAAACTCCCAGCTGCTCCCACAGAGCTCTGCTGGGACAGGCTTAGGGCCTTGCCTGCTCTCCAGGCCATCTCATCTTATTAATTCATGGGCTTGAAATTCAGCACCACAGCTCATTATTTTTGTTGATGAGCTATAGAGAACTGATTGCTGTCTTTTCTACTATGCAGATGCTGAGCTGAGGGGAGAGCCAAAAAGCTGAGCACTCTGCTTGCTTGGAAACAGGCACCAGGGGCTACTTCTCAGCTGCTGCAGGCAATCCATAGTCACTGGTGGTTCTGCTAACAGAGATCCATAATACCTTCCAAGATCTTAACAGAAAAAAGAACAAATGCCCCACATTTGTTTGTGTGAACACAGACCCCACACACACGCTGCAAGCTGCCACGAGCTTCGCCATTCACTAGGTCCATCTCAAATGGAAATATCTTGCATTCTGCACAGACCAAGCAGAGCATCCGATCCTCCTCTGAGCACACGAACTCCAGCCTGGCCTGGCCACAGGGCTGAGCTTTGAGTCCTGCTGGGATCCTCAGGGCACAGGGAGCCCGTGGTGGCCCACAGGGGCCGCAGAGCAGCCCTGTCAGTGGCAGGGCCGGGCACTCACCTTCTTTAGCACGCTGTCCAGGGTCTCGGGCCGGCTGATGTCGAAGCAGATGAGCACAGCGTCCGAGTCGGGGTAGGCCAAGGGCCGCACGTTGTCGTAATAGGCCGAGCCTGAGGAGAGGAGCCAAGGTGAGCAGGGCCCAGGCCTGTCCCTGCCTGCAGCACATCCCACAGGCCAGGCTGACACCACAGCCCTCCCGGACAGAGATCCTCAGCCCAGAACTGCAGACACTGCCACGGGATGCAGACTGCTCTGCTGAACACAAAGGATGTTAACCCGAGCTTTTGACCAGTCCCACACCATAAGGTTCACCAGAGACTGACTGGCAGAGGATTTTAATTCCTTTGTTTAGGCATGGAAGTCAGAGGTTTTGTCCTTGTTTTCTTATATTTACCCCTTGACAGAGTGAAGAGGCAAGTTTTGCATCCCTCTCCCTCCCCAGTGAGCAGGGGATGCTGCTCAGGCAGGAGAGCCCAGCTCAGCTCAGCTCAGCTCAGGCCTGGCTCATCACTCACGCCTGGCTTCCATCACTTGTCATGCCAGTGCTGCACCACTAACAGTGGAAAGGTGTGGCTGAGAGAAGACAGAGTGCTGCTGCTGGTTTTTATCCTCCCTTGCTGTCTTTATACAGAAGAGCTTGCTCACAGAGGTTGTGAGAATTTGTGACAGGTAAAAATGAATTGCCTTCTTTCTGGATTTGTGCTGGAAAAAGTCAGACAGATTCTTTTTGGCATATAAAGAATTGACAGGTTTTAGTGAACGAGCTATAAATGGAAGTGGATGATTCTGCATTCCACAGGAATTCTGTGAGCAGGCAAAGAGCTCAGCCTGAATCCTGCACAGCTTCTACTACACACATGCACACACACATTCAATGCAAATTTCAGGCAGTAAAGTCACCGTGCCATAGCGTTTTTATTTGCACTGCACTCTGTTGGTGAGTGCAGACACCTCAGCAAACAGTCATAGTCACTGCTACTTAAAAACACTGTTTTGGTCTTATATTGCAAAGACAAATGACTTAAACTTCCTGGAGGGATGAGAAGCAGAGATTTATTTATGGAAAGAGGAAACAGAGACCTCAGAGCCCTTGTTGAATCTGCCTCCTCCAAATGCAGGATTGCCCACCCTAGGCCGAGGAAGCCAGACATCTTCCTGCTGCAGCTCCTTGGGATGCCTGGACCCAGCACTTTCCCAGCCCAGGAGAAGGGTGCAGCCCAGGTGTCAGGTGGCTCCTTGTTGAAGTTCAGCACCCGATGAATTATGGATGATGGTGGCTTAGGTTTCCGGAAGGATGGAAATCTGCCTGGGCTAAGCACGAGAGGAGAATGGGCTGATTCTCTGCAGGAGCCCCAATCCTGGGTCCTGTGTGCACACCCAGCTGAGGTGCAGCCCCGAGTGGGGCACAGTGCAGCACAGCACTGCAAACACTGCCCACACCAGGCACTCCACAAACACCCCAGGCCTCTCTGCAAGACTAAGCCTGGGGAGCAGAGCCCGATGCTCCTGCCTCTGCCTACATGGGGCAGGCTGAGAGCTGTGTGCAGCCTTCCCAAACCCTGCCCAGTGCCAGAGTGTGCCCACCCAGCTCAGACCACGCTACCAACAACAGCAGAGCTCCAACAAGCCCAGCCCTTGCCACTCCCACGCAGCCAGGGGAAGGTTGCCCTGGATTTGATGATGTGCAATTGGATTCCCAGCAAAATTGGCTACAGCTGCTTCCAGCTCTTACAGCCAGCCCAAAGGAGCAAAGGCTCCTGCACCCACTGCTCCCACTGGGGAGGGATGGGTCTCTGTCCCTGCAAAGTCACTGGGAAGGGAAGCAGCTGGGATCAGCATAGAAGACACCCCAATCTCTGCAGAGCCCAGCCCTCTTCCTAAATGGAAAGTCATGTTCCCTAACGGAAAGGAGCCAGTCCCTGGGGCATCTTGGACAGCTCTGGGAACAGGGGTGCCAGACAGGCAGGCACGGTGAGCCAGGGCACAGAGTGTCCTGGGCACAGAGGTTTCTGACCTTGCCTCAGGCTCACACTGCTGCAGTTCACACCTGGCAGAGTCACAGCACTGTCATGGCACAGCCAGGTGAACCCAGCCCTGCCCAGCCCGGGGCTGCTTTCACAGGCAGCACCAAGCACAGCAGTGCCGAGCTCCCCTCTGAATGGGTTTTCAGTCTCATGTTTGGCATGGGCTGACAGGACAGGACGGGATGGAAGACCCATGATCTGCATGCCTGAATTAGCCTGGTCCTTTATCTGAGCCCTGCCCTGTCCCCCATGCACACAGGGGTGTCTGCCTCCAGATAGGGGCCCTGGTGCTGGAGGAAACGTTCCCACGCACATCCTCTCCCTGCAGCTTCTCAGTTTTACATAAACACTTCAGATAAATCTACCCCCTCCCAGCCAAGGAATGCTCCTTTTGTTGGGGTAGTTTTGGCTCATTCAGCACAGACATTGCCACAGCAAACTGTATCATAGCAACCTGCTGCTCCTCAGCAGCCAGCCAGCCCCTCAGAGAGCTGACAGCACTGCTGCAGCCCCCCACTATCCCACATGACCCTTCACAGGCTCATCCCAGTGCCAGGAATCACGCTCTCATCACCTGGGACAACAGGAGGAGACACTCCTGTGCTGGCAGGATTTGCTGAGGGAAGGAAAGCACAAGGTAAAACCTTATCTTTATAATGAGATCAAAATTTGCTTCACATTTATTAACTTTCTGTTCCGTCTCCAAAGAGCAGGAGTCACCCCTGGCACCTCAGCAGAGTTCAGCTCACAGCCAGAAGCAGCAGCTTCTGCCCAGCTCAGGAGCCTGACAGAAACCCACAGTCAGTGCTGCCCTGAAGAGCTGCATTGCTCCCAGCCAGGGAAATGCCCCAGTTTGCTCTGGAGACATCTCCACTGAATCTGGAGATTCTCTTTGAGTGATTAGTCTTTTGGGTTTTGCATCTATTACTTTTTCATTGCATATGACAATTTAAAAAAACAAAATAACAAAATACCCCTGAAAACCCCACCTAAATAACCCAAAAAAGCCAATGCCTTCAGCTCTAGCTCTTCAGTCTTGTGGATTATAAGCACTTGACACCTTACAGATACTCCAGCAAGACACTCCAGAGACCCACAGTCTGGCAATTCCAAACACACACAGGAGCCCAAGGCTGGTGTGTCTGCAGATTCAGCCTTCCTTTACTGCATGAGTCATTCTCCCACTTTGGCATCCAGGTCTGCAAGAAACAGGACCTAAGTGCATCTGTTCATGATTAAAGAGAAAACTGGAGCAAGCCTACAACCAGCTTAAAAATAATATTCACACAGTTGTCTGAAATTCAGGGCTGGATACAAGCATGAGTAGCTCCTGTTTCCCCTTGGCTGGTAGATCCTGGAATGCCTGGCACTGCAGCTCAGAGATGCCACTCTTGGGCAGGGGACAGAAGTATGCTGTTTCATCTATACCAACATTGTGCTAATCTTCATTTGCTCCTTATTAGCTGTTCTAGAGATAATGAGCCTCCTCACACAGGCACCCTCCATCCAACAATAGGGCATTACAAACCAGGAAAGCCATGTGCTTGCAGAGCCATAATCTGCTCTGCAAGGGGCTCCTGCAGCCCAGCTCTGGCTTAGAAGAGAGATGAGCACTGCCAAGACCTCAATTTCTCAGCAGCACACTTGTCTTGGGGGGCTCACTGTAAACTCTCCCCAAAGAGCCAGCAATGCTGAGGCACACATGCACTGCCAAGAACAGCCTTGGTGGAACAAAACAGAAATTCATCTCAGCTTTCTGGGGGGCTACACTGACAAACTGAAGAGTTTTGGGTCACCTCCCCACACAGAGGTATCAGATGAGCCCCAGCCTTTAGAGATGACAGAGGATGCCCACTCTACCAGACAGATCCCACCCATGGTCCAGCCAAGCTCTGGGTAAGAGGACAAAGCTGCCAAACCAGGGCCAAGTCAACAGCCCCAGGACTTCTACAACCTTCTGTCCTGGCTGAACTTTGACATTTGTCTTGGTGGTGCAACATCACTGCAAACCCCTGAAGTATAGGAAAGGAGGAAAGTGCTCTGTGACAGAATAAACACTCTTCTGGGAAGTGCACAACTGAAAAAAATCTGCTCATCAGCTTGGACAATTAACCTCTGCTCCTAATTCTTCCAACACACGTACAAAAATTAGTGAATTACTAAAGAGCTCAGCTGGCATACCTTCAGGATGAAGGGAATAGTATTTGCATAGGCTGAGGTGGCATTTCTGGGCCCCTCTCCAGATCTTATTACTGGAAGCCTGCCCCTCAGGAGGAGGCTGTTCTGCTGGATTTACCAGTGGAGGAATCCCCAGCTCAGGCAGGCACAGAGTGTCTCTGCCTCATCCCAGTCCTGTGTCCTGCTCACATATGCAGCTCCCAGTGGTCCAGAGAAGCTTGCTCACATGCAAACCTCCCTCCAGCAACAGTGAGGAGTCCCTGAAAGCTCCTTGTACAAGCGCCTGCTGGTTCCTGGGGGAGCAGAGTGTCTGGCACGGGAGGACTGGGTGTGCAGATGCAGCCCAGGAGCCCTCCCAGCCTTTTCACAACCACGCCTGCAGCACAGCTGACCAGTGAGACAAATGGGGGTCACAAGTCCCTTCCTGGCACTCTTGCCATGTCACAAGGACAGCTGGCATTGCCACAACCTGCCTGTCATCCTTTCTACAGGCTACAACAAGGACCAGGAGTGGCAAGAGCTTCCCTCAGCACAGCCAGCTCACACTCTGCCCTTAGGGAGCACGGCTGAGGGCTGAGTGAACACAATTCTCTTGGTGCAATGCTGCACATTTCAGGTTTACTGTTCACAACCATTAGATCCCTCCCTAACCATTCGGCTGCCAGATAAGGTTTCTTCCCACAGGGAAGGCTGGGCCTATACATTTGCAAAGTTTAATGGAGTGGAGATTTTATCTTTAGAATCTGGGGCAAGTGGAGCAGGGAGAGCAGAGCCTAGGAGAGAGCAGATCACCTCCAGGCTGTGGGAAAGGGGCCTGCACCTGAGCTGAGAACAAACCTGGTCCACAGAACATCCTCCCTTGTCCACGAGGTCACAGCAGTCAGCAGGGTCAGCTAGTTGTCACTAAAGGCAATGTTCCTCAGCAGCCCCATAACTCCCAGGACATCCCATAGCCCCACAGAGGCCAAGCCTCAGATCCGTAGGGGACACAGGATGGATGATGCCACAGGACATGCTGCCCTTGATGCTGCAGAACCAACCTCCATCCTGAGCCACACAGCACTGCAGCATGCCCCCCACGCTGTGCACAGCCCAGACAGATGATCCTCCTGGGCACTGCCCTGCCCTGTCATGTCCTGTCACGTCTTCTCTAGGTCCATCCTCCACCCACTTCAGTATCAGCATCAGCATTTCTTCTGCTTTAAGAACCCTTTAAAGTTCTGTCTGACTGGTTACTGACCTGCGTGAGAATGTGACCCAGCTGCACGTATTTTTAGGATTAACTACGTATTTGTGCTGAGGCACAACACAAGCATGCTGGTTTTAGGCTCTCAGTCTGAACAGGAAGAATGGGAGGAGCTCTTTTGGTATGGAAAGGGCAGCACCACATTTTTTCTCTGCCTCAGAGTGCAAGTAGAATTGAACTCTGAGACAGAACTTGCTCTTACACTTTGGAAGAGGCAGCCATGGCAATCCTGGAGCTGCACACTGGGAATCCAGGCACAGACAGCCACAGCATCCATGGAGATGCCATTGCTAAACTCAGTCCCTTTCAGCTCTCTAATCTCATCAACATTCCTCAGTAGTTCTCTTAAAAAAGGATCTGTTATCACAGCCTGTGGGTTCCCACACAGGCCATTCCAAGGCAGACTGTTTGCTGAGTACAGGCAAAGAGGAAGGCGGAGGGGGATTTGCAATTCACAGTGTTATTCTTGTCTTGAAAGCACATCTGCTGAAGAGTCAGTGGCTGTGGAGGGCTGGCAGGCACACAGCTCCTCTGCTGTGAGCTGAGCAGGGCACTGCTGAACCTGTGAGCACTGACCTTTGCAATACCGCAGGCTGCAGCAGACACTGCAACTCTCCACCACACTGCATCCTGATGGTCCACAAAGGAAAGTGCCCTGCAGCAGCTTTCCAAGGCAGCAATGACCTTGTGCAAGGCACAATGCCAGCCTTGGTCTCCCACTGAGCACTGGCAAAGATGTCCCTACCAGAACCAGGCAGCTCTACTCTGCAGCTGAATCTGCATCAGCAAAAGATGCACAAAGCAGCTCAAAGGCCTTGGGTCACTCGCTGCTCTGCCTGCCTGCACTTTGAGGTCACAGGCAGAGCCTCCCAGCATAGGGGGGTGAACCAAAAGCAAAAAACTCAGTCCAGGCTGCAAGGCACAATGTAGGTTCCTCACCCTTATTACTGAAAACAGAAGAAAAAGTCCACCCAGACACAGGGTAAAGCCTCAGAACTGCCAGCATCAGTGCTGCCATATCCAGGCCTCACCAAGGCTCTGGGCAGCAGCATGGCTTGAGCTCCTCTCTCCCCTTGCTTGCATCCAGTGCTAGGGAAGCTCTGAAGAACAGGCAGGGCATTGTGCCAGTCCAGTGAGGGCAGTGGGTTCACTGGCCATGCCAGCTCATGGTGGGAACACTCCAAGCACAGGTCCCCGGGCAGCAGGGGCAGCCCTGGTCCCCCTGGGGTCCCCCCGGGCACCAGGGCAGCTGCTCACTGAAGGCTCTCGCTGCCAGAGACCTGCTGAGCACCTCAATGGCTGCACTTCCACACCTCCCAGAGCTGGGCAGACCCACGGACACTCCCTGATCCCACGGGGAAAGAAGGATTGCATTGCTGAGGAGAACCTCCCTGCCCCTGCACGCCTGGGGGTAACAAAGCTCCCTCCCTCCCAGACCTGACGCACTGGAACGAAACTCGCCCACTCCTTGCAGAGCATCGCTAATGATCAGCGGGCATCCACCCTCCTCCACCTGCCGCAAGGAACAAAGCTCTTCCTGACGGGTCCGGGGCACAGGCTCTCCGGGTCTGGGAGGCACCCAGCCCTTTGGGAACAGCATTCCCAAGCCAGCAGACATCCGACTGAACAGGAGTTTCCCCCACCACAAGATACCAGCCCTGTGCAGAGGAGTCGACTCTGTGCTGAGCGTGTTCAGCCAACAGGCAGCCGAAAGAATTTGCCAGAACAGGAACAAGAAGAGCAGCAAAGCACCGTGTCCTCTGTAAGGATCGTGAGCAGAGGTGCCAGAGCACGGGCACTCCCTGGAGCTGCAACCATGTCCATCCCATCCAGTCTGCAGGCTCTGCACTCCTTCTCTCACAGACTTCCCTCCATCAACTGTTTTTTATTGGAGGCTTTAGCAAACGTGTGCAGCACAGGCTTCCCAGGGGACAGGAGGCATGGGACATTCCTGACATGCTGTGACATGAAGCAATTTTACTCTCATGGTCTGTCCCGAGCTGGGACACAAATGGAAACAAACAGGAAATGCAAACAGCACCTGCAGATGTTGGACAAGGGGATTTTCTCCCTGGTATATTCCTAGATCTAAGGCACATTTGAGACAGTGCAGAGTCCCAGCATGTGCCCTGTCAGAGCACACAGGTTTCACCTCCATGAAGCATTCTTAGGGCTGGAAACTCTCCAGAGTCACCCTCCAGGCCCAGAAAACATTCTCAATGGACAGAGTTAAAAGGCATTTAAAGAAAATCAGAGGTGCCAATACAATGTGGGAGCCATTCAGTTCTCCAACACTTCTGTCCACTCTCTGTCAATATTCCTCTAATGAGAGCTCCTGCCTGCCAGCTGCCAATGTCACAGCCTGTGTTTGCCACTTAGCAGGAGGGGTCAATTCAGCTCCAAAGGCTGCATTTTCCAACACACTATCAGCCAGGGTGACAGGACACAGGGAGCAGACAACACCCTGGACTGTACAGAGCTTATCAATGATCCCATTGAGTGGCCAGGTAGACTGCAGCCACACTCAGTCATCACAAGGGAGTTTTCCAGGCCAGACTGCACTTTCCCCATCACCCTCTGCTGAGTGGTGCTCAGCTCACTCTGTGCAGCTTCCAGAGTCTCCAGCTGCTTCCTCAACTAAGTATGGGGCAAGGGAAATCAATTAAAAAGTAAAAAACAATATTCACCTCCTCTCTCCAGGTCTCTGCTGATTTCTCTGGGAATTTCAGTTCCAATCACTTATCTAAGAAATGGACAGCATTTAAAATAGAAAGTATTCCCCTCCTCACATCAGGATCACCCTTCCTCAACACCTCCTTTTTCACTCTTGCTGGGATGGAATTTATCATGAACAATAAACCCCAATATGAAAATCAGCTTAAAATAAAGAGTAGGTAGCCTAGAGAGAAGGGGAAGTGCCCACTGATGCCTGTCATTCTCCATGGGGGGGGCAATGAGCTACTCCTGATCCCTTCAGCTCAGTTGGTTTAACTCACTATTGTGCAAAACTTCTTTTGCCAAAGTTCCCATTTATAAGGGCCTCTGAAGGCTAGTGGAAACTTGACAACAGTTTGCAGTCTACAGCTAAAAATTTCAGTTTGATTACTAGGGAAAACTGCTCTATAGTTCTTGACAGGATTGTTTATTAAGAATTAGCTCCTGTGTATTTCAAATCAAAGGGAATTTATCTGGAAAACTACCTGATGAACTCTGTCTACAGCAAAGCTGTTAAAAAGGTGTGACATTTTTCATAGGAGAAAAGAGAAAGAATTAAATCCCATTTCCTTCGGCTGCAGAGACAAATATTGGAAAAACATCTTTTGTCGCAAGGGGAAAAATGAACGTGTGACAGCATCAGATGCAGGTGTCAGATGCATCCTTTAAGAACTTTTTATCATGTCCTTTTCTTTAAACATTTGTAAGACCAAAGCAAATCATTGTAGAGAATTCCTAAAAAGCAAACAATACTTCAAATGTGCTTCCACAGCCTCCAAGGATGATGTTTTTTATATCAAATAGATACTCAAGAGCAAAGCCATTCAGTGCCTAGCAAAGATAACCCACCACAGTCCCTGCCAAGGCTGCAGAAGCCCAAGGTTTGGAACTCCCCCAGCCGTGGGAGTGAACAAGCTGTGGGTGAACACTCATGGTTGACTGGCCCAGAGTCCTGGCATATCCTGAGCTGCTCCAAGGAGCCCTCTGCAGCCCTGGATCAGCCAGGATGGTTTCACTGAGGCCACGTCTGAGAGTCTCCAAATACACATCAGCCCAGCACCAACCACCCCACAAGGGCTTCCATGTCTTAACCACCACTCTGTGCTTCAAGCACAGCTCCTGGTCAAACGCTGAGAGTCAGCACTTCATCCACAGCCAGGGTCCTCATGGTTCACATCAGCACACAGCTTGTGAGCAAAGCTAAATCTAATTCCCTTTTTGTCTCAAGAAATAAAAATTAGCACAGCAAGGTTCCCTGGGTTAGGAAGCTCCAGAAGAAGACTCAAACATATTTTACATGTTTGAGCTAGTCCAAGACTCAGTAAAGCCACTCTAGGTAGAGCTATGCTGACCCTATTGCTATAGGATCCTATATTTAATGAATGCAAAATTACAGCAAAGAATCTGAATGAACAACAGGAAAAGGAATTCCTAGGTTATGTTTTAATTACTACTGTTCTTGGACACTGAGAGGACTTCATTTGCCATCAGGATTGCAGAAATTATGAGTATATGGGGAAAGAGTATCAGCAAGCACATACTGTATATTCATCAGCGGAGCACAGCATTCAGCTGCGCTGCCTGTATAAAAGGATCCAAAGGTAAATTAGAAAGTGCATGTGAACTTTATGGGATGCCAATATTTCTATTAGCTCTGCATCACACACTCCACTTGCAACTCATGCCTCCAGTGAGGCACGAGCAGGCACAAAGTTTGGGACGGGTCTCGGTGGGCTGGGACAGCTGTGCCCGGCACTTTGCGCAGAACCACAACGGAGGACACAAAGACGCAAAACCAAACCAAGCCGAAAAGGCACCAGAGAACCCCAGAGGCTCTGTGGCAGCGGGCAGTAACAGGTCAGGGCATCCCTCCCGAGGTGAGGGCTCCCTCCTCCAGCTGCACTCTCCCTGCTCCCCGCTCTCAGCAGCTTCTCTCGCTATTCGCCGCAGCACCGAGAGGCCCCGCAGAGCCGCGCCGGCTGCGGGACAAGGGAGCGCCCGCCCGGCGCGGCGGTACCGGCGCTGCCCGGGGCCCCCGGGAGGCTCGCAGGACTCGGAGCCGCTGCCCCTGTCCCTGCCCCAACCATGGCCCGGCGGCCCCGGTAACGGAGAGCCCACCGGCCGGAGGGACCAGCCGGCCCCGCCGCCCCCCCGCGCAGCCCCCGGCCCACCTGAGGTGTCCCACATGTTGAGCTCCGTGCGCTGCTTGTCGATCTCGAAGCTGGCCGTGTAGTTCTCGAAGACGGTGGGCACGTAGCTCTGGGGGACGGAGAGCAGAGGCGAGGTGAGGTGAGGTGATGCGAGGCGCAGACCCGCCCGCCCTCCCTCCCGCAGCCCTCCCGCACCTCGGGGTAGCAGTCCTTGGCGAAGACGTGCAGCAGCGCGGTCTTGCCGCACTGCGTGTCCCCCACCACCACGATCTTGCAGCGCGCCAGGTGCCCCTCCATGGTGCGGGGCCGCCGCGCCCGCGCCGCCGCTTTACCGGGCCGGCCCCGGCCTGGCCGCGCCCCCGGCCCCGACGGCACCAACCAGGCGCGGAGCGGAGCCGGAGCTGGGCAGGGCCGAGCCGCCACGGCCGCGGCCCCGGGAGCCGCCCCCCGCCGGCCCCGCCGCCCCCCGGGCCGTCCCCTCGGCGCTGCTGCCGCTTGTCGCCGGCCCCGGGACGCGGCGGGAGGGGAGGGTGGAGGATCCGCGGTGCTCGCTGCACCGTGCTGCCTGCCCGGCACCGGCCCCAGCCCCGTTCCCTGCCCGGGAGATGCTCTTTCCAGCTCCGGCGCTGCCCGGGGAACGGGAGCTGTTCCCTGAGGAATTCGGCAGGCTCGGGCGCAGCCGGCATTCCGGCCCGCCTCTCTGCCTTCAAAGCATCCCGTGTCCCCGATGTCCAAGTGACATCAGCAGGGGCAGGGGACCAGGCTCTGCAGCAGCTGCATGACCCCAGGCCCGCCTCGGAGCTCCCTGCAGAGAGGGCAGCAATTTCTGCTCTCCATTCCTCCTTCAGCACAGACAGCACATCTATAAATTACAGGCAGTGATTTTAATTATCAGTCTTCTCTGCTGCTAATATTTTGCTGGCCACACTGCAGAAAGATTCACCTGAATGAATTGCAAACTGACAGGCTGCCTGTCACAAAATGCAGTAAAAATAGACACGAGGAAGACAAAGAAGGCCTGGAGAAGTGGAAATGAAAATGTTTTGGCAGCAAAACAAGATTATTAATGGACTGAGGGGGCAGATTGTTTTCGCTGAAATCACAGTCGTTTTTTGTATATAAATACTGGTGCTGTGCATGGTGTTGGGAAGAGTAAGGAGCAAAGACAGGGCACAAGGCATGGGGGGTTGCCATGCAGGTACCCAGTGGTTTCAGGTGCTTCTTGGCCTTCTGAGTCCCTGCCAGCCGAGCCCCCTGGGCTACACCAACCTCAGTCAGCACTTTGGTGAGCCAGATGCCTCCACGTGGTCACAAGCCACGCAGGTCCCACGTCTCAGGATGCACCCCTAAGACAGGAGCCAAGTGCAAGCAGTGCTAAAGGTGTGTGTGTAGCACATTCAGCTGGCCAAATGGGAAATCAGGTCCCAGCTCATCATCACATACCAGAGAAGACCTGGAAGCTGAAGGAATGAGATGGTCCAAGGAGCAGAGGTAGTCCTGGAATCGCTGTAGGTCCTGTCCTCAACTGATCTGATTCTTGCATTTTGTGGGCCAGGAGCTGGTTCAGTCAGTTCTTTGTTCTGCAGCTTTGCTGTGGGTTTTGCTGCAGCATCCCTGGGCCTCCCAGCCTTGTCTTAAGCAAAATGATGAGTGACTGTCTCATGCTTGTTTCCTCCAACCCTCCCTGGGGAAAGGAGCTTGTGCAGCAGTGTGACAGGTTTTATAAGGCCTGTAGTGATTTTTTGCCTTCTTATATGTGTACACGTCACTCCTTTTCATGCAGAAGAATGGAAAGAAAAGTTCATTGTCTTGTGACTGCAGGTAAAGGAGTGCAGGGTATTCATCAGTGTCACCCGGAGCAAGGTTTTCCCCTGGCCAGTGCCCTTTCCGACAGCATTTCACCATGGTTCTCAGTAGGATTAGGCTTTTGTTCCCAACCATCAGATTGTAGAAACCCTGCTCCAGTGGAGGCACGACGCTCTCTGCAGGGAGTACTCAGACCTCTGCAAACCCAACAGCTACATTTTCCTTCAGGAGAGGGAGAGGCAGCAAGCTGCCCCTCTTGCTCAGAGCTGCTGGGCACCGTCACTGCTGAGCCTCACATCCCCTTCAGTGCAGAGCACCCCTTGGCAGGCAACACTTGCACAATATATTCAACAACCCTTCATCATGGTGTGAATTTTCTGAGCAGGCTACAGAGACATGCTGTGACTGTCACTGCGTGTGGAGAGGCGACAGATGGCTCTCACACATTTGCTCCTGGAAGTGCTTCCCCAGTGGCTGGATCCTCCCTTGCTGATCCACCCTCTCGGGGTCTTAATTGCTATTATGAATTAACTTTTGTTGCCTTATATTTATGGCATTTTCTGTACAAAGACACTGGAAGACATCCTGCACTGGGAAAATATACTGTGAGAAGCAAACTTTCACTGAAGGAGCCACAGCCTGAAACCTGGAGCCCGTGACATCTTGTTCTGGAACGCAGAGCCCCAGAGTTTGGTCCTGTACAGCCAATCACAGGCTCTGGACTGAACTTCAAACGTGGTGAGCAAGTGAATTACTGGGTGAGCAATGTCCTGTAGTCTGTCACATGGCCATGGTCCCTGCAAGAAGCACAGATACACCTGGTGAGAGGTGCACTGGTGTCACCCTGGGATCATGGATCCTGCTCATCACACCCTGCAGTGACAGTTTCCTGGATTTTTATGATAATTGTTCACTTTTCACCCATCTTCTCTTTGACATTTGTCTCGGTGTACAATGTCTTATCTCCCAGCCTGGGACAGAAATAAGGGACACACTTTAGTGTCTCACCAAATCTAGTCTTAAATATCTTTTTGGACTTGTCAAATATGGGAAAGAGCTAGACACTGTCCAGGTCAAGTCCTAGAGTATTGCTAACTATGAACACTTGGAGTTAAATCATTCAGCCCAGAGTGGTGTGTCATTTGATGCTTTCTCCTAGAAGATGAAGAGGTAGAAAAGCAGCAGAGATGCAGCAAAAGAATACAAATCAGCAGCAATTAGGAAGGTTAAAAAAAGAAAGAGAAAAAAAAAATCCCAGCCAAATCCCCTTTCATGTGTCCAGCCTGTTTACGTTCTGGGCTAGAATAGTGCTGATCTGACTCACTGCTGGCATTAATGAAGTTTGCACCTCTGGGTGAGCAATTTAATTTATCTCAGCAAGCCAAAGCTCATTATAACAGTCCATAAATGCTATCAGATGAAAGCAGCATCCTTCAGCAATCTCGGGGATTAAAGCAAGGAGGAATTCAACTGCCAAGGCTTCTGCTGGAAAGACTGCAGTCAGAGCATGTGTGCTAGAGGCTGAGGAAGCACAATGCCTCAATTACTGCTGCGGATTTCTCTGTATGGAGACAGTGATCTGGAGCCTCTGAAGCCCTCCTCTGGAGGTGAGCAGCTCCCTTTTCTCCGCCTCTCTCTCTCCAGACATCTCTCCTCAGGGTTCATCAGGCCCAGTAGCAGCTGGAGAGAAATGAGGGGTCTGGGGGACCCCATAGTTTGGCCACAGCTGATCGCTCTCCTCCAGGGAACAGGAGGCTCCTTGGAGGGGCACTGCAGCATGAAGGCATAAAAAGAGACTTAGGGTGGAGGAGGAAATGGCTGATTCTGCCCTCTTGGATGTAGAAACCTCCTTGCCACACACGTCCTGTCCTGGGCTGGATCCAGTTTCTTGAACTGCAGCTCCCAGAGCTGCACTGGCCTTGCCCTCGCCTCACTCTGGGTGGAGGCAGTGCAGCACCCACACATCATTCCCATCACTCCCTTTCTGCCAGGGCTGCCTGCGTGGCTCCAGCTCCAGCACACGGCCCTGGCTGTCAGGGTGATGGAGCCAGCCCAGCTGAGCGTTCCCTGGCACAGGTGCTCAGTGGAAATGGCTTCTTCAGCAGCTGGAGTGATCTCCACTGCCTTCACGTTTGAAATAATTCCTTCAGTTTTGCAATTCTTTTTCATGTGGAGAATGGTAGAGGCAGGGTGGACAAGGGATGAACAGAAACCCTCAAACTTTCCGTTTCTTTTCCATTTAATTTTAAAAAATTAATTCCATATCCCAAACACAAACTGGAGGAAAAGCAGTTTTTAAAGTCTTCCTTTCTTGCAGGCCCAACACAGTGCAGCAGCATCCTCTAGGCTGTGTATGCCTGTGCCTGTGGGCCTGCAGGCTGGTGGGAAGGTCCCTGCTGCCTCTGAGGGATGAGGTTTCTGTGCAGGGCTGCTCCAGCCAGGCTGGGCTCAGGTGAGGGTCTTGCCTCTGCACACCCACCACTGTGCCCTGATGTGTTTCAGTCTCACCTTTTCTTTTCTCTGCACAACTGCTCATGTTCCTGGGGTGAGCCAGGGAAACACTGAGCAGCTGGTGCTGCCAAAGCACAACAGCGCCAGAACCTGCCAGGAGCCAGAGCTCTGGGACAGCAGCAGAGATGGTTGTGGTGCACAGAAACCCAGGTCTTGATCCAAGGCATAGCCACACTGCCCAGTCCTGCCTGCTGTAACCCAGAAAGCCCCAGCACACAGAGGCAAGTCTGTGCTTTTTCAGTGAGGTAAGACATGCTGACCAGATAATGGGGTTCTCATGGACGCACAGCATGTGGATATACTAAGCCTGTAATTTTGGTACAATAATTGTCAGTAAATTATTGATGCTGTGGCATAAGGTTGAAGCTAAGGAGCCTGATTCTCATTTCACACGATTTCTCCAAAGACTGCAGTGGAGAAAGTGCCCCTTCCAGAGGAGGACACAGTGGGATGCTGTTCTGTGCACACCTGGAAACTGGCCTCATGCTAGCCATGGCATTTGCTCATGCTGCACATCTGCAGCCTCTGCTGCTGGGGGTGTACAGGGAAAAGGTTGGAGAATTCCCACAGCCCATGCATTGTGAGAAGGATGCTCTGTGCTGGGAGGATTTCTTCAGTCTGCTGCCAGTGCAAGGAGTGAGCAGCCGTCCACTGAGCTTCAGTTAGCACTTGACAACTGCCTCAATTTGTCTCTGTGATCAAAACAGCAGCGCAGGGAACTGCAGCTGTGAGTGGCAGGTATGTCTGAGGGGTTGTGTCAGATCTCTTCCACCTGCTGCTCTACCTGTCAAATCTAAATGTAATTTACTGTGATACAGGCACAGTGTCACCCAGGAGGCACAGCATTCCTGGTACGTGTGATGCAGGTGGGACATCTTGTCTGCGTCCTCCTCACTGTGCATCCTTACACGCTGCAGACATGGATGAAGAAAACGCAGAACAGAGGCAGCAAAAACCTTTCTCTTTAGTTCCCAGCAAATCCAGGTAGATGGATTGAGGTCAACACTTGCTCTAGAGCCAGGATACCAAGCTGTAGAGCCCTGAAAGCGTGTGTGGGTCCTGGCACCCCATGGGGGCTGACTGTATCCCCACAGCTGCTTCCCAGAGCCCTTACCCTGGCCTGTAGCTGGGGGACAGGGAGCAGGGGGGCTCGAGGAGCACAGGCAGCACCAGCAGAACAGAAGAGGGGGATGGGGGCACCAGATCAGGGCCAGAGCTTGAATGGGAACCTCAGGTGTGAGCACCTCACCTGTGGTGTGGAGCCACCCCATGTTGGCAGCCAGCCCCTGGCCACCAGAGGGGTCTCAGGACGCCCTGCCCTGCAAGGTAAGGCTTTTGTGGGCCTGAGCCTCTGGGGTTCTGTCCTGAGAGAGCCCTGGGAGCTGGCACAGGCAGCTGCCTGCTGTCAAGAAAACTGCTGCCAGTTTTTTTTTTATCTTCTGCCTGGTCATTGTTAAAATGCCCTTGAGAGCAGAGGAGGGGGACTGCTTAGCCTTTGTAGAAATAAAAGGACAAGGAACAAAGGGCCAGGCAGGGGAGCTGGCACTGCTCCTACTGTGGCACATCCTCCTCAACCCCTTTCAGGGGATCAGGGGGGACTGCAGGAGACTGGAAAAAACAGGACAGCAGCTTGCAGGGAGGTGCAGAGCTGCTGGAAAGCTGAGTGTCTGGCAGAGAGAGAATGAGAACAGTTACCTCCGTGGCCTGAGCCTACCTCTGGCTGTAAATCACAAGTCAGCACCATTCAGAAAGGCCCTTGGCCATGTGCTTATGGGCAGCAAAAGCTCACATTTGGAGAGCTTGCTGGAAAATGGGCTAGAGCAGTGAGCACCAACCCCACTGGGAAAAATAGTTTTCTCTAGCTAATGCTTCCTTGCTGTTCTGCACCAGTGTCCTGTCCCCAGTGGGCAGCTGCTGTGATGTGCTGGGGATCCCAGGTCTGCAAGCTCAGAGTGTGCCAGCTGCAAATGCCCAGCCCATGCCCGCACACCAGCACCTCCCTGGATGCTCCCCAAAATACCTTCACTCCCACCAATTCCAGAGCAGCAGAAAGCCAGGACTGACCTTAACCCTGCTGCTTCAATACAGTGAGAAAACCACCCCAGTGAGAAAACTACCCCAGCAGTGATGCCTGGAAAAGGCATGAGCAGGACACAAAGTGAAGTGGGTAAGGATTTACAGGGAAAATGTTAGTGAGTGAGCTGATAAGAAAAAACTGACTCAGAAACATGAAAGAAAGTAAGGCAGAAAGATCATCCTGCCCAAGCAGAGAGACCTGCCACTGTGCGGAAATGTCCCTGTCCTGTCCAGTCTGCTCCAGAGCTTCACAAAGCTGGAGCAGTCTCACAGAAGAGGAATCTGACTTTCCAAACCTACTGCCTTCACTGAGGATCACCTCCTGAACTCTGGGGTTGACAGAGGCTCCCTTTGGACCAGCATGTTTCATCCACCACAAGAGGCTGACACCTGTGAATATAAATCACTGAAAGAAGGAAGTCTAGGAAAGCTCCTAGGAAGAGCCACAGAAGATAGAGGATTGTTTTGTCTGCGTCTTTCTAATCTGGGGTGTGGGAAATGCCCACACATGAGGAAGGCACATCTGTATTTCTCGGAGCTGACCAACAGCAAGCAAAGGGTAAAGCTAGACTGTGCTCCTGTCGTGCAAGTGGACTTGAGTCTCCTCCGTGTTGCCACTGCAGCCACCCCAACACCCATAAATCTGCCACACAGCAGAGCCACGACGTGCAGCCTGCCCCAGCTCTGCCCTCCTGCCTCCTTTCCTGTCTTTGTGCTCCTCTTCCTGAGCAGTCCCAGAGCTGTCAGTCTCAGCCGCAGTCATGCAGAGCTCTTGCAGCCCAGCTCAGCAGGCCATGCTGGGGCTCCTGCAGCCAGCAAAGCCCTTGGAGATGCCAGGGTTTGCTGATCCATGGGCCAGGCAGAGCTGTCACGGCGCTGGGAGCGCCCTGCCCTGCACAGGCACTGTGCTGGGTTTTGCTTGGCTTGGGAATGACACAGAAATTTCCCAGCACACTGATTATCCTCCAGGTGGTTTGTGTTTTATTTTTGACCACGGATTTTTTTCTGGTTCGAGGGCTCTTTGTTTTGCTAGCATGAGCAGGCACCCTGCAGAGGCTGCGGGTACTTAGGGATGGGTTCACCAAGACCAGAGAGCTGAGGTGTGGATTGTACCGTGATCTGCACACACAAAATGGCACCGAATCGGCATTGCCGATGGTGAGTGTGCTATGTGGGAACGAACAGGGATTCGAGCACTGAGCTCACGGAGGAGGCTGATGTCTGCTGGCAGAAAGAAAGGCTGGATTCAGCGATCTGTCAGCACACGCTGCCTAATTTATTTTTCTTTAGTTGCAAGACTAGAACTCTGCTCCTCCCTCCGACCTGTGTGTAGCCCGTGCTTCCTCCCTGTCGCCCGCAGCCATCGCAGGGCGGCGGGCAGAGCCATGGCCACTGAACTCCCCGCAAGTGTCAGGATTTCCGCACTGTAAATTGTAGAAGCAACTCAGGGAAATGATGCTCCAGCAAAATTGCCATTTCAACCATGTCCCCAGGAAGGACGCAAGCAGCGCGTTCGTTCGAAAGAAATCATTTAGCTGAAAAAAAAAAATAAAATAAAAAAGGCAAGGAATACAAAAGACAAAAAAGGCGGCGTGGAGGAGAAGATGGTCCGGGACCGCAGGGGCCGGGTCCGGCTGGGGGAGCGGGCCCGGGGCCGGGGCGGGGGCTGCCCGGGAGCGCCGCCACGCCCGCCGCCGCCGCCGCCGCCTCTCCGCGCTGCCCCGCCCGAGCCGCTCCGCCCCCGGCCGCGCCCAGGCTCTGCCGCCGCCGCTCCCGCAGCCGCTCTCGCCGCTCCGCACCGCCATGTCCGCCGAGCCGGCCCCGGCCTCCGCCGCCCCCGAGCCGGCCCCCGGCCCCGAGCCGCCGACGGGCGGCAAGGAAGCGGCCGAGCACCGGGCGCTGGTGCTGACGGGGTACGGCGGCTACGACAAGTTGAAGGTGCAGGCGCGGCGCGCCGCTGACCCGCGGCCCGGGGAGGTCTCGGTGAGCGTCCGCGCCTGCGGCCTCAATTTCGCCGACGTGATGGCGCGGCAGGGCCTGTACGACCGGCTGCCGCCGCCGCCCATCTGCCCCGGCATGGAGTGCGCCGGCACCGTCCGCGCCCTCGGCGACGGCGTCCGCGACCGACAGGTGAGGGCTGCCCGCAGCGATGGCCCCGAACGGCCCCGCCCCTGCCCGGTCCGGTGCCCGCCGCTCCCCCGGGGCGCTGGTGGCCGTCCCGGGGCCGGGACTCCCCGTCGCGGGGCGGCCCGGTCGGACAAAGGCCATGGACAAAGGGGCAGGGCGGGCAGGAATCCCCGGTCCAGCCCTGCTGCTCCGGGACCACGGGAGCGCTGCGGCCCGGCGGGCCGGGCTGAGGGGTCGGAGCCGCGGGAGGAGCTGGAGATGGCCGTGTGCCTTAGATTCAGGATGCTTTCCTAAGTTTGGCCGTGCATTTTCCAAGATTGATGCTACTAAACGTTTCCCAAAGGCTCCTGCCTCTTGGCAGGGTGATTCTTACAAGGAGCAGCAGTGATATTTTTTGGTATTTAGACTTCTGCTCCCAGCTTGAGCAAGGAGGGCAGGACATGGTCCTCATCCCTCTTGCCCTGTTGGGGATCCAGCATGGATCCAGTGGTTGGTTTGGGCAACCACAGTTTGGGTTTGGGTACCACTACAAAGCCAGAGCCTGGAGTGCCTGTGGTCTCTCTGAGGTTCCTGCTGTGTGCCCAGGTGTGTGGTGAGAGGTGCTGTGCTGCAGGCTCCGGGTGAGGAAGGAGCAGGCTGTGATCTCCTGCCTGAGTCCAGGAGTGCTGCAATCCCTGCAGACCTTTGCACAGAGAACAATGTGCATTCACTAGCTCTGACATAGCAAGGGCATGATGGCTTCTGCTAGCCTTGGGGGCTTCTTTCAAACCACTTTGTCCTCTGATTTTAGGTTGGCGATAAGGTAATGATCCTGGCTAGGTCTGGGCTCTGGCAAGAAGTTGTGAATGTGCCAGCCAGTCACACTTTCCCAATGCCTGAGGGGATGAGCTTCGAGGAAGCTGCTGCTCTTCTTGTTAACTACATCACTGCCTACATGGTTCTGTTTGACTTTGGAAACCTGAGACCCAACCAGAGTGTCCTCATCCACATGGCTGCAGGTAAATAGTTCTTGCCAGACCATGCTGAGACTCTTGGTTTCACCATGTAGTTTCTGAATAAGTGACACGGGTGAGGAAATGATCTGAATGGGGCTTGACTGACAAAATGTCACCTAGCAGAGATGCAGGCTTCATGCTGACACCGTTTCCCAGCAGCTGGGGTCAGTCTCTCCCAGTGTGTCCCAGGCATCAACCTCACCAGGCAGAGCCTCTATTCCCCAGGCTGCTGTGTGATTGGTCCAGGCAGGGTTAATTTACCTATTCAGAGATTCTTCTGACTGCTGGGGCTGTTTGCTTCTAAATCTTTCTCATTGCTGATTTTCAGGTGGTGTGGGAACTGCTGCCATCCAGCTGTGCAAGACTGTAGAAAACGTCACCATTTTTGGCACAGCATCTGCCTCCAAGCACAATTTTCTCAAGGAGAGTGGAGTTGCTCACCCCATTGACTACAGAACGATGGATTACGCAGAGGAGATCCGGAAAATCTCTCCCAAAGGTATAATGTGGTGGAGGACTTCTGCAACTGTCTTGCATTTCTTTCAATTGCAAAGAAACTTACATTTACTTCCAATTCCTTCTCTAGGTGTTGACATTGTCCTGGACCCTCTGGGAGGATCTGATACGTCCAAAGCTTTTAACTTGCTGAAGCCGATGGGCAAACTCATCACTTACGGTGAGTGTGAGCCAGCTGCCCAAACCCAGGGACTGTGTGATGGTGGAATGGGATCCACACAGGAATGCTCCATGTCTGGGTCAGCATGGCTGTCAGGAACCATCACAATTCCTCACTGCACTGTGTGTTGTAGTTCTGTTTGTTTCATTAAGGTCTTCAGGATCCTTTGGCTTGGTGAGACATGAGGGGAGTGAGATTTGTGTCTTGTTCCCAGAGCTGTGTTCAGAGCCTCCAAGGCTCTTCCCTGCCATGGTGAAATCTCTCTTGGAGTAAAAGCTGGTGCCTGCAGGGGAAGCTGGAATGTCCTCAGGGAGGAATACTGGCATAGCTGCTTTGTCTAGGCTGAGTTAATGCACAGCCTTGCTTTTCTTTTAGAGGATGTGTGGGAGATGAGGTTTGAGGCTACTGAATACTTATCTCTCCATTCCCCAGCCCTGGAACACTGTGATTTTGTCCCATAGACAAAGCCCTCACACAACCCCCAGTGGGATTCCAGACACTTGCACCAGTGTGCTGCTTTGGTTGTCCCAGCCACTGCAGTGTGTGATTCCCCTGAAGAAGCAGGGCTGTAGGAGAAGGGGAAAGCTGTCCTGCCAGCCTGGCTGGATGTCACTTGTAACCCTTTCCTACCTCTGCCAGCACTCCAGTCTAGCTGCACTGCTGTTGCCTTAGGAGGGCCAAAGAGAGTAGTTGTTCTGCATTTTTGCCATAGGAGTGTTGATAATCCAAGTTCTGCATATCTTGAGGCTGAGTCAGGTACCTGTTTCCATTGCAGGTCGACTAGGCAGGTTCTGCTGTGGTTCAGTTCTCAGCTCTGCCCTCACTCTGTTGAGTGGCTGTTACCCCTGTGCATGGTCTGAGCTGTTCCACGGGATGCCCATTGCCTCTGGTGTTGTGTTCCAGCTTATCTGTGGCTTGCTTTCTTTTCAGGTGCAGCAAACCTGGTCACTGGGCAGAAGAGGAACCTCATGGCTATGGCTAAAACCTGGTGGAACCAGTTCAGCATCACAGCCTTGCAGCTCCTAAGCCAGAACAAGGCTGTGTGTGGCTACCACCTTGGCTATATGGATGAAGAAGATGAGCTTGTTGGAAGCGTTGTAGCCAAGCTGGTTGACCTGTACAGTCAAGGCAAAATCAAGCCTAAAATCGATTCTGTATGGCCCTTTGATCAGGTGAGTCTGGGCTCACATACAGGCTGGCAGTGGTACAGAGTGAGCACCTTCTTCATGGGGCCTGAACTGTTAAAAATGTCTAATAACCATCTGTTCTCAGACATTCAGTGCCTTATTCCTTTTAAAATATTAAGGCTGAGCAAAGTGGCTGGGTTCTTCTGCTCCAATGCACAGGGCTGGGCAATGCCAGACAGTGTCCCTGTGGAGCAGGGCAGGTGCTCAGCTGTGCTCCATGGGCAGCAGCAGCCAGGAGGGGGCTGGGTTCTACATCACACTACAGTATGCCCTGAGTAGTCTGTGCCCTGTAATTAAGCAGACAGATGGGAAGGTTGTTGCTGCCCTTCCAAGAGTGCAAAAGAGCCCAGGCAGTGAAGCAGAATGAGGATATTAGAAGGGAGCAGCAGGTTTTTCACTAGCTCTGCTCTGCTCGGGGTTATTGCATTGATGTGTCCAGGCAGAGTCAGGCTCCTCCCTTGGGAGTCCTGTGCTGGGGCGGGGTTTGCTGCAGGGGAGCAGAGAACTTTGTGATTATCAGTCAGCGTTGATACCTGAGAATTAGTCTGATGCAAAGGCTTCAGGAAAGCTTTGATTCCAGGCCTGGCCCTGTGTCCTGGTTTTGGGCAAATTTGGGGGAAAACCTCCAGAAGGAGCCCCCAGACAGCAAACCCCACGACTCCTCCCCCCCCACCCCACCGGGTTCGGGAAGAATTTCCTCGGAGAAGAGTGGGAGAAAAAACCTGTTTATTTAACAAGCAAGACACTCCCCAGCACAGGGAAAAAAGACAGCACCAGCTGACAAAAAAAACTCTTTCACCGTTCTGAAGGGATGACAAACTCAGTCTCTCTGGCGAGTGGTCGCTCAGTTATCAGTCTCTGGCGCTGGGGATGACTGCTGCAGGTGACAAAGTGTAGCCTCCCGGTGTTTCTTGGGGTTCCCAGGTCCCCGTCCGTTCAGATGGTATCCAGGAGAGGGAGGGGACGGGGTGGAAGAGAAAACAGTCCAGGGAAAAAGTTGGACTGCCTAGCTGAACTAACTAATAAGCAGAAAGCAAGGGCAAAGCGAAGGAAAGAAAAAGGCAGAAGCGAGCAAGCA
The DNA here is from genome assembly GCF_052056855.1 of Sturnus vulgaris. NCBI lineage: Eukaryota > Metazoa > Chordata > Aves > Passeriformes > Sturnidae > Sturnus > Sturnus vulgaris. The sequence goes on along the minus strand of NC_142269.1, from coordinate 5,667,567 downwards.
GGCAAGCAAGCAGGCAAGCAAGCAAGCAAGCAAGCCGAGCTAAAACCTCTCCTAAACATAGACCATGGGGGAGGTGAGCCGGCTGATAACAAGACAAAACAAAGCTTCACTCTCAGACTCAGTCCTGGAAGCACAGGACATAATACCAAACATAATCAGGACACACGATTGGAGATAGAAACACCATAACATCACCCTAGGACACCCTGGTGCTTAAAAATAATGATAATAATTATACAATTGCGTGCATATATTGTTTTGTGTAGCTGTGGAGACTTTGTCTTCCTGGCAGGTGGATGGATTCCTCCTTTTGGAGAGGAAGCTGTGGTGACACACACTGCACTTCCACATTTGTGTGAGCAGAGCATCCTTGTGTATGTTAAGGTTGGGCTGTGTGAATTCTTCAGGATAGTTTCCTATGGGCCTTCTGGGGTCGTTGCCCAGGTCTGTCCAAAGCACACCTGTGCAGAGGCACCTGAATGCTTGGGACTTGTTTGAACTGCCAGGAAAGCTGCCTCCCAGTTATGCCTCAGACTGGTCTGGGGATGCTGAGGGGCCCAGGAAGGGCATGGATGCACTCTGCAGTGGGTGAGGATCTTACCAGACTCCTTTTGCTTCCAGGTGGCAGAGGCTATGAGGCAGATGCAAGAAAAGAAGAATGTTGGAAAAGTCATCCTGGTTCCTGAAGCACCCAAGGAAGAATCTAAAAAAGCAGAGAACTAAGGAGAAGAGATGTTGCAGATTATGAATTCATGATTTAACTCCCTGATCTCTTTGGGACCTGGAAATGGACAGATCAGTATCTTCCATCTTTCACCAGTACAAGAACATCATGGTTATCATTCAGATGAGGTTTGCATGCTCTTGTTGTGACTGACCCTTTGCCAGATATGCCTCCTGCTCTCTCTTTTGGAGCCTGTTTATTTCATACTGTTTTCTAACTACTTGTTTCTCCGCTGAATTTCCAGACTAATCTTATTTTTCTCTGGCAGTGAGGCTCAACCTTCCAAGCAGTTGGTGACTAACAACTGCACAGCCTGTCACTGTAAAGTCATGCTGCAGAGTACTGTAGCAGCTGCCAAATATCTCTGCAGAAACTGAGCCCTGCTGAAGTGTTTGCACTGTCAGCTTTGACAAGCCTGTTCAGCAGAGGATTGGCCAAAAGTAGGATGTTTCCTCCACAGCCAAAGGAAAACCACAGCTGGCCTAGTTTAATTCGAGCAGGGGTTTTTCTTCTGTTCACACTAACCCAGCTCTATTCCCTCTGCTTTTTGTAGACCACTAACACAGCCAGATAGTAACAGCTCATGTTGTTTTTGCCTTGACCCTCCTGGCAATTTGGAGTCTATGGCATATCATATTTCATTTGCAGTAACTTCTCTGTGCAGTCAGTAAATATGCTGACAGGTTGGGCTGGGCTATATCTGACTGCAGAAGAAAAGTTTGATTTACTTAACCTGATCACGTCCATTTTCTATTTCCAAATTGTATAGAGAGGTCTGAGCAGTGTCTGATTCTTAGAGACCATAAGGACTCAACTGTGTCTCAAATGACTGGAACAATTGCTGTTGGCTCTGTGCTTTATTATGTTGGGCTCCAAGCTGGTATTGTTAGGGCTTCACCCTTGTCTTTGTATTTCCAAGGGCTGCAATATTGAATTGGACTTGATTGAGATGGAAACAAAATAGTTCCTGTTAATGCTTTTTGCAGTGCCCTGTGCACTGAGGAGGTGTTGCAGTTTTTGGGAAATAACTTTCAAAAGCCAGTCCTGTGGGCTGGCTGCCCAGTAGCCTGGGCTGGCTCTCCCTGTGGCACACTGGTTAGTAAAGCTGTTACCAGCTAGATGATGAACAGCCCAGCTGTGTGTCAAGCCTCTTGACCTGCACATTCTGAGCAGTTTTCTGTTGTGTCCTAACTCATTTGCTGCAGCAGGGCTTGACTCTTCTTCCCCTGAATCTGTGTCTTGGGGCTCCAGCACTGAGGGTTTAGGAGCTGCCTGGGATGCTCCTCTATATACCAGAGCTATGTTTCTCTTCTACTTTTTTTCCTTGTGTGCATTTGGAAACAGAGCTATGTAGAGACCCAAGCCCAGCTCTGTGAGCACCGTGAGTCCTGGGTGATGCTGTCCTTCCCACTGGACCGTGTTTGCAGCCCTGGGCAACTCTGGTGCTGTTGGTGCTTACTTGTCATGGATTGAGGTGTGGTGGGATTTTGGGCTTCATTTTGGATTTGAAATGGTAAACCCAAGGGCACCAAGAAGAGCTGCCCATCATGGAAGAAGTCCTGCTCCAGAAGCAAAACCTTGAGACTAGAATCCTGCTTAACTAGCCCACAGGGAGGGCCCAGGGCCCAAGGAGGGCAGGTACCCACTGGGCACAGGGCCAGGCACGCAGCCCCACCACCACCCAAGAGAGCCCACACCACACGGGCTGGGGTTCCTCTCTGGCTTCTCCCTCAGCCTGCTCCAGTGGGACTCCTGTCTGTCAGTGCAGCTCGTGGTTTAGGTGCTTGGGCTCAGTCAGAGTTCTTTAGAAATGCATAGGCACAGCTTCCAGGGGTCTCGCCCTGGCTAACTTTAAATATTGTGACAACCCTGTTCTCTATAACCTCTAAGGAGTGCTGGAGTCCTCTCACAGATCCTTGTCAGTTCATCTCTTGAACTTCATAAACACAGGCTGATGGAACTCTCAAGCACAACTTTTTACCTTTCTGAATCCAAAATCTTGCTGCTTCTTTCAACCTGCCCTGTCATGCTACTTTAGATTGAATCCAACAGTGTCTAATGCTGCTTTACCAAATGTGAGAACAGAAGGACTGTCTAAATTGCTGACACAGAAAGTCTGCACCCGTTCCTCTGAGAAACTGGACTTCACCTTGATGAAAGGCACACAACCCTGCACATCTTCTGGCTCTGCACGATTGTAAAAGGGAAAGCTGTTATGGTGTGTTTCATAGTAACATCCTCTCCCTGCTTTATTCTGAGATTTGTGCTCAGTGCCTTACGTGGATGGCCTCGGGTCAGGCAGTGTGGCAGGGTTCTCACAGAACCCTCTGCCCTGCTGCCTCCTCTGTGCCACAGGAAACAGCATCTCGGTGCCTTCTGCTACATGACTAAGAAGTCACTGGGGCCTTTTCCATTCTGGCCTTTTAAAGTATTGCCAAAACCCTTTTTTGACTCTTATTAGCTCTGTTTGTGAATGCTGGTGATGTCGTTGAACTTTCTGTGAATTAGCTGTTCTCTCCCCAGGTATTCCAGCCTTTCTGGGGCTGACCTGGTTGTTCTGTCCCCCCAAGTCCATAAGATCTGTTGTAAAGCCCTTGTCTTTCCTAGGGCAGCTGTTTGGCTCCAGAGTGAGCCTTGAGTGAGACTTTAGCAGCTGCTCCTTGGCAGCCTTGGCTCTTTGGAAACAATCCTAGCTCCTGGCTCTCTTTGGGCTCACGTGTCTTCTACCTAGAAATTCCTGAAGCCTTTATCAAGGCAGGAATGCAAAGCAGTTACTGCCTGTTCGAGTTCAGCAGTGGCTATTTTGTGTCTCTTGTTAGCAACAGTGTTTTCTACAGGAAGACCAAGATTAAATGTAACCTTGCAATCCTCCGCCCCTGCTCAATGCTGTGGTCCTAGGTAGGTATGGTTGGTTGTGTTTTGGTTTCTTACTTTTCTTTTTTATGGGCCAGTAAGTATAGAACCTATGTAAAACAACTTCAAGTGTCTTAATCAAGTTAACCAGCCAGTTTGTACACTAAGGACCAAAGCAAAAAAACCAAAACGAAACCCTAGGATTAAAAATCATCCCATTCAATGTTGCTTCTTTAGGGCAAAGTTGTGCTACTGAGGAACTGGGAGATTTCTGTACTTATCATGTATGCCATTCCAGAAGTGCAATTTAATGTTTATTTTACTGATTGTCTGACTCAAAGGTTGTGCCATTCCAGAAGTGCAATTTAATGTTTATTTTACTGATTGTCTGACTCAAAGGTTGTGCCACGAGGAGTCCAAGTGAAAGTGTAAGGAGCTGATGAGTGGAGGAGGCACCCAGGGCCCTGCCTGCTGCAGGGGGCTCGGTGCCAATGCCTCTCCTAAAGTCATTGCTTTAGTGACCTCCCAGCCTGGTGCTGCTGGTCTTGGACAAAGTGCAACTCCTTTGCTATCACCAGACAGCAGTTGCCACGTTTTTGATTCTCTTTGATTCTCTGAAGCTCACTTGTGTTGCAAGCTGACTGCAGGTGGGGAAGGGAGCAGAGGTGGCCTCTGCTTGCACAGAGGAGTGTGGGCTCTGCCAAGTGCTCTGGGAAGGAGTTCAGCTCTTATGTTTTGTTTCAGACACCTGCATTAAACTAGAATTGTTTGGCCAGGGAGAAGTAAGAAGCACTGTGTGTGTCAGGCTTCAGCTAGTGCAGGATCCTGGCTGCTATCATAGGTGTTAAACCACTCTGGTTGCCTGAAGTCTCTGGTGTGCTGAGCCCTCGTGATGGCAAAGTGTTATTGGCAAGTAGTACATGAGCATGATGTGAAACGTGTTAGACTCTGAGTGAGCCTCTTACAGCATATGGTCTGGTCTGTACTGTCTGAATTGTGTTGATTTGCAGATTTGTGATATGAGTGATGCTCATCCTACAGACACATAGCAAATCTTTTGTTTAAAAAATATATTTCGCTTTGTATGTGTAACCAAGTTGGACAGAAGACAACTGTGCCACTGCTGTTTACATGACTACAATGTGTACTGCTCCTCTGTCAAATGTTACCATATGCCTTATGTGTTTCAAATGTTAATTAAAAGCATAACAAAACCTTCCACTGTACGCTGCTCGGGTTTCTGTTGTAGTGAACCCTCTGCCCACAGCTCAGGGCAGGTTCAGCTGACAAAGTGTAACGCTCCCAGCATGAGGAGATGCCTCTGCTCTCAGGGACAACTGTTGATTGTTGGCTTGGGTGCTGTTCCTGACATTCTTCCTGGAGGGTAGCCATGGTGATTTTTGTTTGTGAAGCCTTTAGCAGGGCTCTGCACTTTGTATCTGCGTGTCTCAATAGCCAGGTGGGACTGAAGTGGATGCCTGGGCTGAGGGTAAGACAAGGCATGAACAGCCACTACCAAACATGAGAATAAATGCTGTTTATTTGCCAGCATAGAGACTGTCCCTGGGAGGCAGCTGCTGTGGGTGCTGAAAGCTGTTATGTTCTCAAGAGAGCACCAGGTCACCTGCTGGCCTCAGAGCAGGTGCTGGGGAGGGGCTGGAGCATGGGGCTGTCTGTGACAAGAGCTGACACTAAAGACAGTTCATCTCTGGCAGCAGCTGAGCTGGACCTGCCTGTAGTGGCAGGAGGCGGGAGAGACTTCTAGAAGCTGGGCTTGACTAGGTGCAGACTCCTGCCCGGGTTTGTGTCTGCTACTGAAAGCCACATGGGGCTCAGCCTGCAATCAGCTGAGATCAGCTCTGTGAGTGGCTGGCAGGACATGAATCCAAAAGAGCTGGGGTTTTTGTGAAGCACTGAGGCCTGCATGGGCAGGGATGGAGGTGCTGCTATTTGCTAATGTGCAGATTTCTGGCTCCACCTGGGGAACACAGGAGCTCCTTTGACAAACATCTGCTTCTTCCTGAGTTGTCTCTGTTAAGCTGCAGTTTTCTCAGCAGGAAAAGAAGGCAAAGGGAAGCCACAGGCTGTGGCTGTGGGAGAATCACACAAGGCCCAGTTTATTCAGAACTGTGCTGACCTCACGGAAGTACTGGGAATCCGGGTAGCCATTCCTGCAGGGCAGAGAGGGAAGCACTGTAAATCCAGCTGATGTCCCAAAACCACAGCCCTTTATTTCTGCCCCAACCTTTCAGCAGGAATGGAAGAGAGTGAAGAGAGTGGAAGTCCTGCTCATGGGATGTCCTGCTGCCTGCAGGCACAGCTCATACCCTGTCATGGCTGTAAGTGAACAGGGCCCAGAATTCTTGTCCATGAGGAACTTACAGATTTCCACACCAGTTAAGGCTGTGGGATGGGCAAGGGCTTTTGCTCTAGCTGAAGGGTGCCGGGGATGGTCTGCCATGCCATAGCTGCCCTGAAAGCTGAAGCAAAGGGAGGCACCAACTCTGCCACTGTGGGAGGGGGGAAAGAGCCATCCCCGCCAGGATTTGTTGAGCTGGAGGCCATGGTTCTCCTCCTCCAATTGCTGAAAACCCCACAACCATACCCAGAACTTAGGATGAGCTGGGCCATACCTGGCTCGGCCTCCATCCCAGGAGGTTTTGTGGGGAATAAGGCCCCATGTTACTCTTTCCTCTCCATTGCAGGACTTGATCTGGAATGTCAGCCCACAATCAAATGCTTTCTTCAGCAGCTTTGCTGTCTTCAGCCCTTCCTTGTTATCAGGCAGGAAGGCACAAAAAGTCCCCCCTTTGTAAGGCTGTCCTGGGCGAGGGTCTCCAACCTTAGAACAGGAATAAGACATTTTAAACAATGGCTGGAGTGCTGTGTCTCTGAGGGGATTTCTAAGGTTTGTCTAGATTGAGAACTACACTGATGACCGTGATCCCCATGGGCTGACAATCACTGTCAACTACAAACAGAGGTCACACATGCTCTTGAGAAGCAGCAAGCTGCTCAAAAACCTGGTGGGGAGCTTCTTGCCTTTCATAGGTTAATACCTCTGCTTCTCTGCTGCTTTGCATGTGGGGCAGGGAGCTGTGGCTGTTCTTTTCCCCCCCCAGACCATCCCGACAGACCCCCCCGTGTGGGCTGCAGTGGGATGGGGAAGCTCTACGGTGATACCTACCCCCTGCACGCCATCAGGGATGCTGTAAGTAAGGTGAAGTGTTGGGTCCCGATAGTATCCAGGCAGGCTCTGAGACAGGGAGGAGATCTTCAGTGTCCCTGAGATCTTGCAGCTTGGGACAGCTGAGGAGGATCTGCAACAAGCTGGCTGCACACTGTCTGCTGCAAAACATGTTCTGCACAAGGAGTGACCACAGGGGCCCTGGCAGGTCACACCTGAGCCCTGGCAAGCATCACACTGGCCCAGAGGGATCGTGCCACTTTCCTGTCCAAGGCTGGGGTCTCTTCTCTGCTGGGATGGGACGTTAGGCTCCTCCTGCTCATTGCTCCTGCCCCCTGGGAGCTGGGCCCTGCCCTGATCTGTGGGCTCTGCTCCAGGTGCCTGTTGGGCCACAGCTGGTGGTGGCTCAGCAGCCATGGCCCTGGGTAGCCAGGCGGGCAGAGAGTGAGGAGCTCTGTCAGCTTCATTGTGGCCTCCTCTGCTCTTGTCTCTTGCAAACTGGAATCTGTCTGGCAAGACTTGTTTTAGCCGGGTGGTGTCAGGCTCCCCCAGAGACAGTTTTGTCTTCCGCTGTTCCTGGGACTCCCTCAAGCCAGGAGGACTTGGCTTTTCCCCTAGAGCAAGGCTCGTAAAGCTGCTTCCTCCTCTCCCAGACCCAGAATCAGTACAGCCCCTGGTCTCCTCTTGCCCCCAAGCCTGATGGAGCCTCCAAGGACTGGGGGACCTCTTTTCCTCAGCCTCTGTCACACAGGAAGCCCTGAGCACATCTGCAGAGTCTACTTTACTGCTGCTGTTCAGGTGCTGTAGGGAATTCAGGCTGCCAGGAAGGGCTGGGTCCTGGCTTCTGCTTGGCTGGATGACACTTGATTTCCCTGTACTCTCTGCTCCAGGAGACATGGATGAAGACTTCATGGCACAGAGCCTCCTGGATGAAAACATGTGGAAGGCCTCAGTCACTCCTGGCAACATCTCCTTGGGGAAGGCAAGAGAGAGCTTGTACTTGTCTTTGCTGAGTCCAACCTGGAAGGATTTTCCTCGCAAGAGGCTGCACAGTTCACTTAGGGCACTGTCATCTGGACCACTAACAGCGAGCTCTGAGTAACTCACATTCTGACACACCAAGTCAGGGCACTTCTGCACGAGATCTTCCACCTTCCATTTAGCCTGGAGCAGCCTTCTCCTGTCTGCTGCCTGCAGCGTCAGCACTGTGCAGTCTCCAGTGTGCCGCTCTGAGATGTGCACCCCTCCAGCCCTGCACAGCTCATCAATAGTGCCATGGCAGACATCTTTCAGGTAAAACCACTGCAGAGAGTCCAGGCTTATCTCCTCACTTGCCCTGCTGCTGCATCCTCCAGAGCTGTTGCTTTCCTTTGACCTTGGTAGGGAGAAGCTGTTGGATCGTCGCAGCATAGGTGTGGCTGCAGAGGGTTTGGAGCCTAAAGCAGAAGAGGTCCATGTCACATCACAGATGCTGGAGATGCCAGTGTGGAGGTGGTGCCCAATGGGACCTGAGCCTTTAGAGTCCTCAGGATGCTGAAAAGTGCTGTTTTCTTTGCCTGCAAAGGGCAACAGCACCTTTTGTCCTGTGAGTCTGGCACCTCCTTCCACATGGTCCCTCTCTGTGGAGTTGTTCTGCTGAGGCTCTGCTGCTGACCCCAGAACTTTATTTGTCATAGGAGTGGGAGGCCGATACTGTGGGGTCAGTGGCCTTTGGTCACTCAGACCAGGAGCATCTATCTCTGATGAACATTTCCCAGAAAGCTGCACCTGTCCCACCAGTGGAGAGTCCTGATTCAGCAAGAGGCCCTGGCCAGCCTGAGACCTGTCAGCTTTCAGGCTGCTGAAGTTGGCAGCTAGCTTAAACTCACCTTTCAGCTCCGGCCTGCTTGGGCTAGGTCTTGTGGCTGAAGTATTCACAGGCACTTTGGCCAGGTGTTGTGCAGCCTCTGTGGTGCCAGAGGGCTGGGAGCTGCTCAGCATGTCAACCGTGTGTGCAGCGCCTCTCCTGGTGATGAAATCCTGAAGGAACTGCTTGGCCTGGGACACATCAACAAGGTTTCCAACAAGATAAAGCTGCTTCACATCCTCATGGCAGAGCAACTGGGGATACAGCTTCTGCAGCTCACACATCAGAGCCCTGAGTTGCTGGCTGTCCATTCCCAGCCCTTCCTTAGCGATCTTCTCCTTGCGCAGGCTCACCTCCAGCTGCTGGTAGAGCTGCTGCAGGGCCAGGTGGGCCTGTTGCAAGGCATCCATGTTCCCAGACACACCTTCAGATGGCTGGAGGTACAATACAGCAATGCCATCACCACTGACATCCACCACATCCACGTGATGTTGGTGCAGCACACCTTGGTACTCAGCAGCACAGAACCTCTGCATGTACATGTAAATGTCTGAATCCATTGCTAGGGAAAAATCCTCCAGCTTCCCCAAAAGTTCCACAGCTTCCCCACCCACTGGGCTCTGAGGTGATGGGACTTTAGCTGCTGTTTCATGCACCTGCTCCCAGTTTGGCAGCTTTGCTGCCTCTTGTGCTGACTCAGTGGAGTCAGGCACTTGCTGGTGATCGTGCTTTCCCATCTCTTTGGCCCCACAGCTGGAAGCTGGCAGGAGGATCTCACCAATGGCTTGGCTCCTGAGGTTCAGGCTGCCCAGCAGGTCTCTGCTGAAGGTCTGCAGCTCAGTGAATGGTCCCCGGACTATGCAGTGCATATTCTTTGAGTCGAAGCTGAACTGTGCCTTGCTGTAGTCTTTGTGCAAGTCTCTCAGGAGGGTTTTGCCCGTGGGCAGCTTGCCATAGTCTATTGTCATGCACACATTTATGAAGATCTGCAAGGAGATAGCAAGGGAGTGAGAGAGCAAGGACCAACACCAACCCCCTTCAAAGGCACAGGAGAAGGCAAGCGCACCCGGCCCCTGCATTACTGTGACAGAAGAGATGACACACTCTTCCACCTCTCTCCCTCAGCATCCTACTTTCAAGAGGAGAACCCTGACATAGACAGGACCAAAAGACCCAGATTAAGAAACTCCTTCACCCTGTGCACCTTTTGATCTGTCCAAAGCTGTCTGCAAACAAGGAATCAGAGGGGAAAATTGTACAGAGACAGGGCCACATTTCTACACACTGGGAGCTCTTCAAAAAGCCTAAACCCAAGAAATCCACTATTGTTTCTGCATCTGAAATGCAGTTGCTCTCTTGCCCTTGCAGAGCTTCAGCTCTTCAAGCAATTTTGGCACCACAGGCTTGCAAAAACGTCTGCAAGGCCAGGCTAATTCCCATGCCCTTGTTTTTGGGGTTCAGACATGAAAACATGAGACATGGCTACAGCCACGGTCTCTTGAGACTGGAGGAAGAGGCAAGAACTCTGCAGTGCTCCCTAGAGACCAGCATGTCTGTATTCTAAGCTTTCCTGAGAAGGAAAGAGGAACAATACACTGTACATCCAGCTGATGACAAGGCAGAAGCATTAATAGGATCCCCTGTGTGGTACCAGATGGACTGGGGAAAAGTGCCTGTTCTCTCCAGCCTGACTACCCTTCATTTGACAGGCACAAACGCCAGATGACTGAGCACACAGCCTGTCTGCCTGTCCCTGTGCTATTAGCACAGAAAAAAAAATCTTCATTTGAATATGAATGAAAATGGATTTAAGTGTAATTAAGATGAAAGGAGAGAGTGAGGCTCCCTTCTCGAGCTGTCTGCCAGGCATGGAGTCTATGTGGGAGCAGCTGGGGCTCATGGCCCCTCAGTACCTCATCAGGGCTCAGCTCTGAAGCGTGCAGCGTCACCTCCAGTGGGTACTGTGTCCTTCCGATGGCCAGAACGTGGTTTTTCACCTTCAGGATCCTCTGGGCCACTGGAAGGAAAAGCCACCCGGACTTGTGTTAGCCCAGCCAAGGGACAGCAGGGGGGCCGTGGGGCTGGGGACAGCAGGACAGTGAACGGTAGGACAGAGAGTGATGGGAGAGGGGACAGGAGGACAGGGGCAGTAGGACAGAGAATGGCGGGACAGGGGAGGGTGGGCGAGGCAATGTCAGGGCTGGGGACGGTGGGACAGGGGACGGCAATAGTGGGGCTGGGGATGGTGAGGCAGGGAATGGCGGGGCAGGCCGGGCCCCCGAGGGCTTTACCTTCTGGTGCCTCGAAGGTGATGAGGGCGCAGGGCGGGGACCCGGGCAGCACCTGCACGTCGGCAATGTCGCCGCCGCCGTTGCGGGAGCGCAGGAAGTGAATGGTCAGCTTGTCGGCCGCTCTGTCGGGAGGCAGCTCGGCGGGGAAGCCCTGCACCCGCACCGTGCGGCCCGCCATGCCCGCGGGAGGGCTGCCCGGGCCCCGCCACACCGGCACGGCCTCTCCCCGGAGCCCCGGCGGCGGCTGCCGCGCCTCGCCACACCGGGCCCTCGCCACACCGGGCCCACCGCGGGTCTGCAGCCCCGGCTCCGTTCCGGCCTCCGCCCCAGCGGGGAAATGAAAGCGAAAGCGGGGCCGCCCCGCCCTGAGCCCCGCGGGAGGCGCGGCCCGGCCCCTCAGAGCGCGGCCGGGGCAGGGCCCGGCCTCCCCCCGGCTCCCGCAGACAGCGCCCGGCCCGGCCCGACCCCGACCCCGACCAAACACGGCCCCAACACGGCAGACACGATGGGTGGCTCCCAACAGACTCTTTAATTTTCCCCGTGCCCGGGGCCAACGGACACACAGAGCTCTTCAGCCTCGGGCTGACAGGGCTGGCCAGGACTAGCCCGTGTCCTCCACGAACACGGCCACCCCTGTCCGCCCCGCTGGGACATAGGCGAGGGCATCCACCTCCCCGCCGCCGCGGCTGGCCTTCTGGAAGTGGATCTCCAGGGCGTCCCTCATGGCCTCCTCACTCAGCACCTCGGGGATGCCCAAGAGCAGGACAGTCCTGGGGCAGCGGGAGGGCTGGAGCTGGGCAGAACAGCGGTTGAGGGGCAGAGCAGTGCAGGGAGAGGGGCTTCAGGAGCCCCCCAGCCTGTGCCGCCTCAACCCAGGCTGGTAGGTGCTGCTTGCACAGGGTTCGTGCCCTTACCTGCAGGTTAGAGATGTCTCCACTCATGCACGGTGATATTTTGACTTGGTATTTCCCTTTCCCAATGGGCACCTGGATATGTCCTTTTTCAATCAGCGGCTCTGCCACTGCAAATGGAGAGGAAAGCCCTGAGCTGCCCAGGCAAGCTCCAGGGGAGGAGGTTCTGTCCCCGGCATGGGCACTGCCACGGCTGACACTGCCCAGCTCATTGCTCAGCTCACCCACACTAGCAAAGTTTTGGGGGAGGCAGGACAGTCTGAGGCTCACTCTATCTTCCCTGTTCCTTAAACACAGCTTCATCTGCTCTCAGGAGATTTCCCCCCAGAGCAGGCTGGGCTGCCCTACCCTTGCCAGCCACCCCAGCTCAGCATACCCCCTCAGTGTACCTCCATCCTGTGAAAAGGTGAGCACCACCTGGTCAGAGTCCTCCAGGAACTCCCTGCTCTCCACCTCGCTGCCCCCATTCTTTTTCTTGCTGAAGAAGAGCTCCAGCTTGTCCAGCAGTGCCTCCTTGGAGATGTCCAGGCTGGGCAAGGCAGACAAAAGGATCCTCCTCCTGCTCTGAGTCAGCCTGATCTGTGGGTGGCATGGGCCAGTGAGTGCCAGGGCATGACTGGCCCCAGAGCTCAGGGGAGCAGTGCCCTGGTCCAGGCAGGCTCAAATGCGGGAAGCAGCATGCCCAGGGCAGCTCCATGGCATGGGGAGCAGGAGACCCATGGGCCCTACCTGCAGGGCAGATGGCAGCAGGATCTCCACTGGCACTGCCTGCACTCGCACTCTGCACTGGTCGAGCTCGTCCAAGTCCCCACAGCTCAGCTCCACCACGTGCTCCCTCATCTCTATGATCCTCTGGGCCACTGCGAGCAGGGAGAGTCCCCAGCACAGGGGAGTGACTTCCCACTCCCAGTGCTTTCCAGGACAGGACATGGCACAGTGAAGGTGTCGGGGAGGAGGCACAGCCCCACACAAGGCAGGGAGAGGGGCAGCACTAACTCTGGCACAGGGAGGGGACACAGGGTAGGCCCCAAAATGATCGAGGGCACCTGGGCAGAGCAGTGCTCTTCTCACACTTACCCTTTGCCTCCTCAAAGGTGATGAGAGCTGAGCCCCCCGGCACAGGGTAGTGGATTAGTGGGCTGAGCATCAGCTTGTTCATGTCCTCCTTGTTTACTATGAGTCCCTTAAAGATCACTTTCTTTTCTGGCAAGGACGACAGCATCTAGGTTCAAGAACAGACAGCACCTGGAAGAGACTGGACCCTGCACAGGGCATGTGTCCCTGCCAATCAACAGACTAGAAATAAACTCATGGCTCAAACAAACAACTGAAGCATCTCAGTACAATCTCTCCTAGTGTCTGGCTGTGCCTGGAATCCCAAAGCCATGACCAGAGCTCCTGGCCCTGGTAGAGGAGCCACCTGCTAGCAGGAGCTGTTCCAGTCATCACACAGTGCCCAGCTGCAGTCATCTGCAGCCTCTCCAGACAGGCTTGTGCCCTTGCCAGCAGACACAAGTGTCCACACACACTCTGTTACCATCATAGGATTATTCCAGAGGACTCTCTCCTTCAATTCGTCCAGGTTTTTTTCCAGATCCTGCTTTTCCAGCCTCAGTCTGTTGTTCTCCTCCTTTATTGCAAAAATCTGTAAGGAAGGAAGGGGTGGGAAGTAGGGAACACCAGGACACGAGAGGATGCAATACACTTCAGTTCTGAGCACAGCATTGTTCTTGGGCACACAGCTCCAGCCCATTCTCCTGCTCTTGACTGACTGCAGCTCTTCCCTGGCTCCTCTTCTTTGAGGACAGTCCTCTCCTCACTGTGGCACTGCATAGGCCTTATATTTCCTATGAAACCTCCACCGGATCCCAAGCAAGTGATCTCAAAGTAGTGACCTGTGTGATGCAGCCCCTGCAACCCCTTGCCACCCTTCTAAGCCTGAGACACATCCACTGAGCACCGACCTGGTGGGCTCTTTCTTCATCTCCACTTAAAGACGGTTGTTGCTCAAAAATTTTATGAAATTCTTCTTCTTTTTTCAGCTTTTGTGTTCTTTGCTCTGCAGCTTCCTTGGCCATTTGTAGCTTTGCACGGTCTTGCTCCAGAATACGGTAAAGCTCCTGCGAGAAGCACTATCAGACAGCAAGACCCTGACGGCATTGTGTCAGCCCCACCAGCCACCCAGCCCTGGCACAGGCTGTGCCTTTGGGAATGAGCCTGGACCCTTTAACAGGCTCTCCTCCCCATGGGATTACTCCTCTCTGACACCCGAGCTCCTGCGATGGCCGACCGGGCAGACCCTGATAGTTGGGATCCGACCGACCAACCCCCCTCGGGCGGAGCCGGACCCACCTTGCACCACTCGATCTCGTCCCGGAGCCGCTCGAGGTTCTCTGAGCCATCATCCTGCGGGCCCTCGTTGGAGGGCAGCCGGAAAAAGGAGTCCTAAAGACAGGAGAGGTCTCAGCCGTGCTGCGCCGGCTCCCACCCGGCTGTCCCCCCGTGGCTCAGCTCTTCCTCACCTCCTCCGAATCCATCCCCGCGGCAGCACGGACTGGAGCCCAGGTCCCGAGAACCGCCAGGACCGCTCTCCCTACTCGGTCCCAGCTACCGGGGACCCCGCATCCGCTCTCGCCTTTCGCTTTCGTTTTCGCGGCCTCGCCCCGCCCCGGCCCCTCCGAGCGCAGCCCCGAGGGCGGTGGAAGGCCGGGCCCGCCCAGCGCCGCCCGATACCTCATCACCCCCATCATCCCCCCGTGCCCACCCCGCCTCACTCATCTTCTCTGGGCACGCACCTGCCCTGCCAGGAACGGACCAGTTAATATAGAAACAAACTCTTCCTGCCCCACACTTGGATTTATAACCCGACCCAGCCCCTGCTCCCCGAGAGGCCAGCAGCCAGCACTGCCCCGTTTGGGAAACTAAAATCCAATATCCACAGGTCATTCACCGTACAACCGTGCACTCAGCCAACACCCAAAACCACCCATTTGCCTTCCCTCTCTCATCCTTTCTCTCACATAGATCACCCCAGTTTTGGAAATAAAGAGATTTCCCTGTGGCAGGAATATCAAGCACCCTGCAGCTACAGAAGGGAAGTGCAGCCCTGGCCACACCTGGAGCAGTCCCAGAGATGACACCTGCACCTATGGCTCGAACTGCACGAGGCTCCACAAATGTACTGATGCTCACCTGGACTGTAATGGCTTTCCCAGTTCTTAGAGACACAGAGCAAGCATGACCACACCCCAAAGGCCACTGCTTTTTTGTTAAATAACAAAAAACACATGGTTTTTAATAAACATTTATTGATGCAACCTTGTTACACCCTTAGAATCGCAGCTTCTGGAAGAACCACTTATTCTTGCCGGTTTTGTACCTGAAAGAGAACACACAGGTTAGAGAAGAATGTGTCCTTCTCTAACAGCAGGTAACAGCACCAAACCCACACCTGAGCTGTCCCAGACAGACAGAATGTAGCACCCAGCAATCCACCTGGTCTCTTTGGCCTGGGCTACAACTAAACCCACTTTAAATATTGAAATTCCAAGGGAAACAAGTGCCAGGTTCCAGATTTCTCATGAAGAACATCTGCACTGTGGCAGTTTCCACCCCAATAGGCACAAGCACAGGACACAGCCATCCTGCTGGACACCGCATGTGGCAGGGGGAGATGCCCTTGGAGAACAGCTCAGGGGCTGCCCGAGATACTGTGTGTCCCACTGAGGTCACACAGCTCCTTCCTCTGAAGGAGCTTCTGAACAGAAAAACGTAAAGAAAGGGCAGAAACTCAAGCACCCATACAAAGTGTCAGCACTGCCCTGCCCCCCCCCAGCCCAGTGAAAAAGAGAGAGGATTAACTGGCAGCATATTATCAGAACATCCCCTGGCACCTGAAAGACCCCACGTATGCTGGTACAATGCTGCACACACACACAGGTGAAAAGTACACGCTCAACAAACATGCATGCAAAGAAACTGGGGCAGAAGTGCCAGCTTGGAGACTCATAGGCTGTGGAACAGCTGCACCAACTCCTCACTCTGAGGATGAGCACCAACACCGCTGAAGAGATGAGCTCCCAACTCACCTTTCTTCAAATTTCACCTTGGCTTCACGTCTTGCTTTGCGCTTCAGAGCGGGATCCCTGAACACATCCTTATTGACCACTGTTTTGTCCAGGGGAATATCCACAGAATACCTGAGAGAGAGCAGAACAGTTTAAAAGGGACATGGTACCTTGCACAGGGCTGAAAATCAAGCGGAGCGAGGATCGGTCAAACACTCATCCTAGTGTCCGGTCAAGGAGTTTAGCTTGTAAAATTTCCTCAGTTCGGGAACCACCAAACCACTAAAGCAGTCTCAGTTCAGCCTATGAAGGGAACAGCCACACACTTTCTGAGGGATATGCAGCTCTGTTCGATGCCTGGGAGCCACGCCGGGAGCTCTGAGGCACAATAATAAATGCCTCTGCCAGCTCCATACCCTCACAGATATCTCAAACTGCTCACCTGCTGACACCCCATAAGCAAAGGTAAGATCAGTGTGGCTGAAATAAGAGCCAGCTGCCTCATTCCAAAAGTTAATTAATACTTCCACTCAACCTCAGACCCCCAGCTCTCTGTTTTTGCAGAGCCTGAGCTTCACATTCACTCAGCCACAGCATTAACATCCTTGGTAACTCCCGGTGTTCAGTAGAGAACACAAGAACCACGAAAGCAGCCAAGACTTCTTCGGCCCTGCCGGCAGCAGCACTTACCGGGTGGGCATCAGGTGGTTGTAGTTGTAAACCTTCACGAAGGACTTGATCTTGGACCTTTTAGCGATCTTTTTCTTGCCCATGGCAGCAGTCACCTTACGCGGGTAGCGGTCGATGCCGGCCACCAAGGCGTGGCTGTATGGCCGGTCCGAGGTGCCATCGTCGATGTTCTGGAACAAACAGGCAGCGGCGGCGATAGCACCGAGAAGCCGCGTCTGTGCGGGCCCCGCAGAACCCGCGCCCGTGCCGCCCACGGGCTCCCGCTCGCCCCGGCTGGGCGGCGCGGACCCGACGGCTCAGCCCCACACTCACCTTCACGATGACGGCCTTGCGCCCCGAGTAGCGGCCGGCCAGCACCAGCACCACCTTCCCTGGCTTCATGAACTTGCCCATCTCTGCGGAAGCAGCAGCCGGCAGTCAGAGTGTGCCCGCCATCCGCGCCCCGGCCGCCACCCCCGCGGATGGTGGCGGATCCCGCGCCCGCCCGCACTCACCGAGGCTCCGCTGCGATGGCGCCCAGGCCGGAAGAGAAATGGAACCCCGCGTCCCCGCCTTTCGCTCAGCGATACTGCGTCACTTCCGGCGCGTCACCGGGAGCTGCTGCCGGCGCCGTGCGGCGGTTCCGGGCGTTCGTCTCAGCCGCCCCTTCCCCGGGCACGGCGGTGCCGGGCGTCCGCCTCAGCCGCCCCTTCCCCGGGCACGGCGATGCCGGGCGTCCGCCTCAGCCGCCCCTTCCCCGGGCACGGCGGTGCCGGGCGTCCGCCTCAGCCGCCCCTTCCCCGGGCACGGCGATGCCGGGCGTCCGCCTCAGCCGCCCCTTCCCCGGGCACGGCGGTGCCGGGCGTCCGCCTCAGCCGCCCCTTCCCCGGGCACGGCGATGCCGGGCGTCCGCCTCAGCCGCCCCTTCCCCGGGCACGGCGGTGCCGGGCGTCCGCCTCAGCCGCCCCTTCCCCGGGCACGGTGGTGCCAGGTGTCCGCCTCAGCCACCCTCGATCCGGTCACGGCGGTGCTGGGTGTCCGCCTCAGCCGCTCCTTCCCCGGACATGGCGGTGCCGGGCGTCCGCCTCAGCCGCCCCTTCCCCGGGCACGGCGGTGCCGGGCGTCCGCCTCAGCCGCCCCTTCCCCGGGCACGGCGGTGCCGGGTGTCCACCTCAGCCACCCTCGGTCCGGTCACGGCGGTGCCGGGTGTCCGCCTCAGCCACCCTCGGTCCGGTCACGGCGGTGCCGGGTGTCTGCCCTCCTCCGCCCTCCCCGGGCACGGCGGGCGGCACGTCACAGCCCCGGTAACGGACAGAGCACACGGGACGGCGGCGGGCTCAGCCCACAGGTACCACAGCGGTATTTAATACACCCTGCTAGACACTGGGCTGCGCTGACCCACACAAAAGCCTGGAACAAGGAGCTGGGTCCGTTGGACAAAGCACCCCGGCAGCCCAAGGGACACAGTCTGCAGAGCCGCTGGAGGAGCCCCTGGGCACCTCTGGATCGGTCCCATCTTCTCCTACATCCACCGGCGGAAGGTCAAGTCCCATGTGACCAGGCAGCCCCCAAGGTACTTCAAACACCTGCCAGCTCTCTCCTCCATGAGGGATCCTGTGCAGAGACTGTGAGAAATAACCACAAAGGAGCTCAGCTGCACATCCCACGGGCCTTCCCCCATGGCCAGGCCTCTGTCCCCGACCCCTAAACAGTCACTGACCACTGGGCAGGGTAGTTTGACCTGAGAGCAGCAGAGATCGGGCAGGGGGAGGTGCTACCCAACCTGCGGCCTCCAGCTGCTCTACAGGGACAGCATTGGACAACACACTGCCAACATCATGACACCCTAAGATTTCCCTAAAAGCAAATACCAATGACAAACTTGGTCTTACAAAAGCCAGGCTTCTTGAGCCCAACAGCTGCCTACTAGTGGAAAATGGATGATCTACAATAAAAACACATCAAAAAGCATCTTTGATGTTTTTCAGCTGCCGAACAGCCAAGTCAACTGGGAGGTTGAACTTCAAGTTGCTCAGGCGGCTGAGGAGGGTGAGTGCACTTTCGAAACCGGTGTTGGCCATGTAGCTCCAGGGCTGGTAGTGAGACTGAACCAAAGCTCCAGACTTGCAGATGAGGTTGAGCCACGAAACCAAGCGCTGCTCGTTCAGCGCCATGCACACCAGCGCCTTCAGCTCTGAGTCTGCGCTGCGCTTGAAGGGGCTGTGCTCCGTGAGCACCGTGTGGATGGCTGCCAGCAGGCTCTGCTTCGGGGTAGCCACCACTGCTCCTGTCACAGGCAAGGCGAAGGACTGGGAGAGCTTGCGAGCTGGGGATTCCACAAAGGCTTGTCCGTTCTTAGCGTTGTAATACTTGACAAAGAGTTCCCAGGGGTGCATGGTCCGCGGTGAGGGCGTGAACGCAGGAATCAGGCATGCGATGGGGGCCAACACCAGGCTCATGCCTGGGGAAGAGGCGTAGAGCCCGTGAGCCATCAGGTCCCGCAGAGCGACCGTCAGCTCCCTGCGCACAGCCAGAGTCAGCTCGTCTCTGCCTCCCAGGGGAACGTCCTGCAGCTCAGAGGAGCTGATAACATGCTCTGCCTGCTGGTGTTTCAGGGCAAGCTGCCTCACCCGCTCCACCGACAGCTCCAGTTTCTCAATTAAGGGGGAGAAGTCCTGGTTGTCTTGGTCCTTCTGCCAGAGGGTGCGAGGGATCTGACCCGTGGCACAGCCAAACTGGCTCACAGCAAAGATCTGCAGCACGGCCAGCATGCGGCGCATGAGCTGCAGGCCTGTTTCTTGCATCCTTCTGGCATCTTCTGGGTTCACTGACCAGGTTAGAAAAGAAAAAAATATACTCTCATTGGGAGTCAACAACTCTGCTTGTTCATACACACAAAGAGAGTGCAAACATCTGAAAATCCCTTCAGGCTAGCATTCTGAGTAGCAGCATATGCCTCATGCTACATTACTGTATTTCCAGCAGGTTCAAGGGATAAGGGAGGTCTCAAGCTCTAAAGAACACTGGATCCCCCCAGCTCACTGTACTTGCTAACAGAGCTCAGAGCTTGAAGAGCATGAATTACACCAAGTAATTGCACCAAGTATCAGCAATCTATTCCTGACCCCCCACTGAGGACCGAGCCCACTCTCCACGCCACATGTTCAGGCTCCGTGACTACTCTGAGGATCCCATGGAAGGAGGGTAAAGGAACAGGACACAGGCCTTCAGCAGAGGGAGTGCAGAAGCACAGAAACCAGCTGCCAGGAAAAAGCAGACAATGACTGGTTTGTGCTCATCAAAGCTCCAAGGAGGAGCTGGAGTTTGCTGACAGTGCTGAGCCCAGCAGTGCCCACCTCTGTTCCCAGAAGGCCGGGTGCTGGGTTTGTAGGAGCCTCCACAGTCACAGTGGCCATCTTCTGCCTTGCCAGAGCTTCCAACTTCATCTACAAAAAGGATTTCACATCATTATTTCACATTTGTGAATTTCAGCTGCATATCCCGAGTATTAAGGTCAGCATTCCTCAGACCCCTCTGGAACCTCTTTCATCACTCTATCAACACTTTTCTTCACTATCAATTAGAGGGATTTGTACTTTCCTGTGACCCAGAAGCTGTTCCTGCATCTCCTGACATCCGTCACCTTCTTCCTCATGACTACATAAGGGAATAACAAAACAATTCAGTCTGCTCATCTAAAAACTCCTCACTGACCCTGAATGAAGTTGATGAACATTTCGAGGTCCCTTATCTGGGTCTTCAGTTGTTCCACCAGCTGCTCCTTCACCCTGGCTGGATTCACAATCTGTGCTATGGCAGCATCCACCCGCTGCCGCAGTTCCTCTGGAGAGAGCGTTGCAAAATCTTCACTCAAGTCCATGTCGAGCTTCTTTATCAACTCATTTATAATCATCTGCAAAACACAAGTGAGCAGTGCAATTTCACCATCTGACACTGCTGCCCCAGAGCTTCAATCCTAGAGGTTCAGAAACAGGATACCTTTGCTGCACAGAAATAATTGCAAAAGACACGGGACAGGTGCACACATGTAGACAAACTCCTGACACTGTTATAGCTGCTGGTGAGAAATACAGACTGATGAGTGCCTACAGTCTGTGAGACACTCACAAGGGCTAGGAAATACAGCAGGAGGATTTGTGAGCCTTACCCGTTGTCTTTCCATAACCACAGACTGTGGCAGAGAATCATAGCTGCCCTCTTGGTAAGCAAAGGTCTCTAGGTCATCCAGCTGTGTCTTGAGCTGCAGGATCAGCTCTCTGTGCTTCTCTTTCTGGACCTCAATTTGCTCCTGCTTCTCTCGCTCACCCTGAAAAAAAGTTATCAGTAAATAAAATTGAAGACTTATTGTCATACCCAAGCCACAGAGAACAGGATTATGACATGAGGAGTATTTCCTGCAGCTCATGTACTTCACTAGTGAGCACTGCAAACCAGCTTGACGGAGAAATGTGTCTGAGCACCAAGCAGAGGTACCAGCTACATCACCTCATCTGATAAGGGAGAGGAAGCCCCTCTCCAGACCGCCTGCACCCACGTCCTGTCGCACAAGGCCAGGATCCAGGAAGAAAATGGCCAAATAACATGTACATATCACAGATCCTGTGAGTCACCTGTGCTGTACCAGGGCGTGGAGCAGTGACACACCACTCAGGGCTCTAGGGCACATCCCTGCGAGCTGGCTCCGAGCTCCAGGGGCCTGTGCACGTCTGGTGCTGAGCTCTGTTCAAACCCAAGCACCGCGGGCAGTGCAGCCGCCGCTAGTGGGCTTCAGGCCGGGCGCCCACATACGACCCCGGGGCTATGCCCAGCCAAGGCTCCGCCAGCCCTGCCACAGGCACTCACCGGAGCGGCGCCGAGACCGTGGGGAAGCGGCGCGGGGCAGCCGCGGAAGGCGAAGTCCTCGAGGTCGCGGAGCAGGCGCTGCTGCTCGGCCGGGCCGGCCCGGGCCACCTGCCGCAGCCGGAACTGCACCTGAGCGAAGTGCGAGGCGAGCGCCAGCAGCGCCCCATGCAGCCGGCGCCGCTCGGCCCGCAGCCGCGGCACTGACTGCGGCGAGTCTCCTCCCGTGGCCGCCGCCTCTTCGTCCTCCTCATCCTCGTCCTCCTCCGCTGACACGGCGCCCACCGGCGCCCAGCGCTCGCCGGGGCCCAGCGAGCCGCTCTCTCCCTCCATAGCCGCTGCTACCGGCGCCGCGACGCCGCCGCCATCTTGGCACCGCGGGGCGGGGCTATGGGCGGGGCGGGGCCAGCGCGCCCCCTCGCGGCCCGGCTCGGTGGCGGCGGCGGCCCCGGGGGCGCGCACCGGGGGCCGGGGGGCGGTGACGGGCCCGCGGGTTGGCTGCCCCGGGTCCGGCCTGGCCGGCCCGGCCTGGCCGAGCCCTGCGCCCGGCAGCCGCGCCCCCCGGCCCAAAATAGCGCGGGGCGGGGTCGGCACCGCCATGGCGAGGTGAGCGCAGCCGGACGGGACAGGCAGCGCTAGGAACTCATGCATGGCTCCCAGTGCGCGGCCGAGGCACCCCCCGACAGGAGCCTCGGACCTGGAGCAGCGGGGAGCGGTGCCGGGCCAGGCAGAGCGGAGCGAACACAGGCCGGCCGGGCCCCACCGACTGCCCGGCCAGGGGCGTGTGGGACGGGAGAGGGGAGCGGCATGGGGCCAGTGTCCACCGCCCGCTCCCGCCCGGTACCTGCTCCCACTGCCAGTCCCGGGGCTCGGCCCAGGCAGAGTCCGCGTCCCCTGCCCCCCGTGCGGGTCCTGCCGAGGGCTGCTGGGCACCGGGGAAATGCCTACTGGTGATACCCGGTGGTCTGCTCTTCCCCAAGGCAACCTGCAAAGACACTGTGGTACGACCGGCCGCGGTACGTGTACCTGGAGTTCTGTGTCGAGGACAGCAAGGACGTGAAGGTCGTCATCGAGGACCATCGCCTGGTGTTCAGGTGAGCTGCCACTGCCCTGCCGGCTGACATGGCCCTGCTCTAGGGGTGGTTCAGAGGACCGGGAGGACTCTGTGAGAGGAGAGCACGCCTGGCCTCAGCTCTCTCCTAAGCCCGGTTGTTACAATGTTTTGGCAGTTGCAAAAATGCAGACGGTGTGGAGTTCTACAACGAGATCAACCTGTACGCCAGGGTCAACTCCAAGGTGAGGTTTCCCGCCAACAAATTGTTCTCTGACAGCCTCTGTCAGGCGCAGAGTCAGAGCCAATCTTGAGCAACACAGCTTAACGCTGAATGCTGCCCATCCTGAGTATTTCAGCAGGATGAGCCTGAGAGCCCCAACCCTGGGGCTGATACGGTGCTGCCCTGAGCCAGAAGCAACCTGTCTCTGTAGTTCTGTGACCCCACAGCCTGCGCAGGGCTGAGCTTTAACCCTGTGCAGAGAGAAGCCCAGGAGACACTGAGGCACCCCTGATCTCTTGGCAGGACTCGCGGGAGAAGCGCTCTGACCGCTCCATCACATGCTTTATGAGGAAATGGAAGGAGAAAGTGGCCTGGCCGCGCGTCACCAAGGAGAACATCAAGGTGTGTGTGGTGCCTGGTGCCTCAGTGCATGTGCTGTCCCCACTCAGCACCTCGTGGCTCTTAGGAACCAACCTGCCCCCAGGACAGACAGAGAGACCCCCACAGGGGACCCGAAGACAGAGCTCCCAAAAAGCCTGTCCTGATAATCACCACTAGAAGTCCACAGACTTCTGCCCTCCAGGAAGGATGTGGCACCCCTTTACCTTGACACACTCAGGATCAGAACCAGTGCCTGCAGGCAAAGGGACACTCCTGCTTCCTGCCCCTCCCCAGTCTTACAAGGTCCCTCGCCTGTGCAGGAGCTGCCTCTGGGCTGTGGGTCCCTGCGGTGCTGCTCCCCCCTCTCAGGGGATGCTCTTTGTGCCCACAGCCAGCCTGGCTTTCCGTGGACTTTGACAACTGGCGAGACTGGGAAGGGGACGAGGAGGTGGAGAGGGCCATGGTGGAACAGTATGCAGAGGTGAGCTGGGCCACCGGCCTCAGGATCCTGAGGATCCTCGGGATCATCATGTGGGTGAACTGGATGGGGGCACACCAGGCATTTGGGGATCCAGCCGTTTGTTTCCTATCCAGATGCTGGAGAAAGTGACAGAAAAAGGCCCCCCACCAGCCATGGATGACCTGGATGTAAGTACCACATGCCAGCTTCTTCCTGATGCCCAACCGAGCACAACCCAGCCTCAGCCTTCCGCCGGCTCCGGGACACCGGCAGCACCTCCTGTTGCACCCCTCGAGCAGCCTGTCCTGGAGCTAGCGTGGAGAGGTTCCCTGGGACAACTGGCTGGCACCACCCGCTGCAACCGGGGCTGGCCCGATCTCGGCCCAGTCCCTGGCACCTCGCTCCTCCCTCCCGCAGGATGACTGATGCCCAGGGCCCTGGGAGACCAGCCGGTGCACCGGTAGCACGGAGGAGCAGCGCGGGCAGGCTTCTCCGAGGAAGCGGGGCCGCCTCAGCTCATGCGTCGCCGCGGGCAGCGCTCCCGACCCAGGGCGGCGGACGCGGTCCGGTCTCCCGTAGCCGGTTACCCTCGCGGGGCGCGGGGCAATAAACGTGAACTGCCGCAGCCGTGTGCCGTGCGCTCGGGCCGCCGCCGCGCCGGCCATCGGGAGCCGCTCGCTCCCACCGGGCCCGGCAGCGCGCGCCGCCGGCGGGAGCGCGCCCGCGCGTCACCGCGCAGGCCCCGCCCGCTCGCGGTCACCGCCGGTCCTTGTCCCGGTCCCTCCGCGGCCGCCCTCGCCGCCAGTCCCGGCTCGCTTGTACCAAACGGTCGTGATGGTATTCCAGTGCCAGCGGGACAGCTGGGCCCGGCAGGTAGCGTCGGGCCGGGGCCGGGGCCGGGGCGCGAGGCAGGCCCGGGTGGGCCCTCACGGCGCCGCCGTCTGTGTCTCAGTTCACCACCAGGGTGGTGTCGTGCCGGGCGGCGGAGCTGCGGCCCGAGGGCGGCGGGGAGCCGGTGCACGGGTTCCAGGTGGTGCTGGAAGACACCATCCTCTTCCCCGAGGGCGGCGGGCAGGTACGGGCCGGGCTGGGCCGGGCTGAGTGGGGGCCGGGGCCGGGGCCGGCGGCACTGACGTCCTGTGTCCGCAGCCGGACGATCGCGGCCTCATCGGAGATGTGCCGGTGCTGCGCGTCACCCGGCGGGGCCCCGAGGCCGTGCATTTCGTGCCGGCCGCGCTGGAACCGGGCGCTGAAGTGCTGCTGTCGCTGGACTGGGAGCGCCGCTTCGACCACATGCAGCAGCATTCAGGTCCGTGCCGGTACCGGGAGGAGCCCGGTAACACCCCGCCGGAGGTGCCGCTGGGGCGGGGGGGAGGTCCGTGCCCAGCGTGTGCCCACCCTGGTCAGGGTAGGGAGAAACGCAACAGTTCTGTGTGCCCAGTCCGTTCCCGGGACTACTGGGGGCAGCAGGTGCCCCTCTGCGAGCTCTCCTTGGCTTGTAAACAAACGCACAGGAAAAAAAAAGTTCAACCTGCTCTGCAGCCCCCAGCGTGTGCTGCAGTGCTGCCGGGAGCCGAGGCTCACGAGGCCGGAGCTGTCTCCTTGCTGCTGCTGGGCACTGGCAGGGGTCCCTCAGCACCCAGCACTCGCCTGTCGTGGAGAATGTCAACAGGAAAGACACGGCCTGACTGAAAATACCAGTGACACTCACAGCTAGTGCTTGCCCGTCTCTTCCAGGACAGCATCTCATCAGTGCAATTGCAGAACAGATGTTTGGATTCAAGACGACTTCATGGTGAGCAGGATAAAGGTTCCTTTTGACCCCAGTGTTTTCTTGTTTGGCACATGTCACCATGCTACCCTGCATAGAGCCTGAACACTGAAACACCAAAAGCAATTTGGATGTTTCACCTGAGCTGAGATGTTGCAGGAGAGGTCACTGACCTGGAGAGAAGCTGTGCAAAGTAGTGTTTCTCTGTCTTGTCCTCAAGTGTTTGGTTTCCATCTGGTGCTTTGAACATAACAGAGAGAGGAGGGAAGTCTGTTTTGTTTCAGTCACCACATTCCCAACAGTGGGATGCTGGTGCTGCACAGCAGGTCTCAGCTACAGCAGCAGATGTTCTTCCTTGGTGCAGGGAGCTGGGCCGTCAGAGAAGTGTCATTGAGCTGGACACCCCCTTGGTGACAGCAGAGCAGGTCGAGGCCCTGGAGAAGAGTGTGAACGAGAAAATCCGGGACAGGGTCCCTGTAACAGTGAGGGAACTGGCTGCAGATGACCCTGAAATTGAAACAGTGAGTGGTGCCAGAGAACTCATGGGATTCGTGGGACTGGAATAACTGAGCACGGATGTCACCTTCTTTGTCACTCATCTGCTCTGCCAGGTGAAGAGCCGGGGGCTGCCTGATGACCACGTAGGGCCAGTGCGTGTGGTGGACATCAAAGGCATTGACTCCAATATGTGCTGTGGGACTCATGTCAGCAACCTGAGTGACCTCCAGGTGGGTGGATGCAGCTGGGCTGCCTCTGGGAACCACACTACACATGAAGTGCAGCCAGAGTCCCTGGGATCCACAGGCTGCTCGAGACTGCACTGATGGGGAAGGGGGAGCAGCAGCCCCAGGCTGAGGGAACCCCAGGAGGGTCACACACAGACTGGGCACCTCAGGTGCTTTTGTTTCCTTGTTGCAGAACTCAGCCCTGTGTGCAGCAGTGATGTTTTTGCACTGCCAGGGGTGTTGGCCATGTTCCCTCTGCTTAAAGCTCTGATATTTTTGAATGTCCATCATGGATGAGAAATCTTCCGTGCAGGGAAATGGTGATAAAATCCTAGACCTGCCTTTAAGTGTTTGAACTTTCTCAGTTACTGGTTGGAGGGTTTTTTTGGGTTTTTTTTTGGTTTTTTTTGGTTTTTTTTGGTATGTTGACCTTGTGGCTGATTTTATTCAATTTATTTTCACTAGCAGAGTCAAAATTCACCACAAGGCATAATCTGGCAGGAACTGACCACCTATGGGAATTACCAAAATGCTGTTCTGACCAGGATGATTTTCTTTTTAAGGTTATTAAACTCCTTGGAGTGGAAAAAGGGAAAAAGAACAAAACCAACTTGATTTTCTTGGCGGGAAACAGAGTGCTGAAGTCAATCGAACAAAGTCACAATACTGAGAAGGCTCTAACCTCTCTGCTCAAGTAATACTCTTTCCACTTCTATTATTTTATCTTCACTCTTCCTCTTGAGAGATATCACATAAGCCTCAGGGTACATGTTGTGGGGCTGTGTATGATGTTGCCTGTTTTGCTCCTTTAGGAAATCTTTCCTTTGTCCTTCAGAGCAATGATCCAAAGTCTCCCATTTCTTTCAGAAATGGACCAGGTGAGCACGTAGAGGCTGTGAAGAGACTGCAGAGCTCTGTGAAACTGCTCCAGAAGGTACAAGAATGGCTGGGAAAAGTGGTTGTCACTATTTCCTGTAGACCTTTAGTTGTGGTAACTGGGAGTCAAATCATTGTCGTTCCATTTTTGTGGGTATTATGAAAAGTGCTCAAACCTATGGGAACACATCTGTTTTCACACTGACTTCTCCAGCTGCAGTACAGTTCATTTGCTTTTCTTTCAGAATAACCTGAACCTGCTTAGAGACATTGCTGTTTTGATAGCCCGGGACTTCAAGAGCAAACCTGCTCCAAAGCAGCTGTTTGTATTGCACAGGTATGGGGGAGCTCAGGGAAAAGGGGCCAACAGTATCCCACACTCTATGGCACTTGGATCTCTCACACGTGTGCAGCTGTTTTCTCAAGGAAGAATATAAACAAAGTAAATAGGATATTAAACTGCCTTGACCTGATGGAAAGTTGTGTAGTTAAAGGTATCTGTTCATAGTTCAGTCACTGAATTCTTCTGGTTTTGTAGCTGAGAAATTACTGTGTCCATCTAATTCTCTCTGCACTTGATATTTTCAAATAAAACCTACTTCTTAAAGATAACACTCACATAATTCCTAACATGTCCACAGGAGTGTCCAGCAAGGATTTACATATATAGACAAATAAGAGCAAGAGGACAAAATCCTTAATCAGGCACTTGGTTTCTTATTGAGATTTTGTACTCTAGAGGGGGTTTTTGCCTCTTTCTGAAGTGATTTTTTATCCATTCCCGACAGGAAAGAGGGTGATTCTGAATTTATGAACATCATTGCTAACGAGATTGGGACAGAGGTGAGTCAGTGATGAAGACTAAACTGACACCACTGGTTTTTCACCCCAGTTACACACAGACAGGGGCTGGCCAGGCTGCTGTTCCTGCCACAGTCACAATCTGCAGATATGGTTCCTTTGCAGGTACCTGAGGTTACCCGTCCCCAGCAGCCTCAGTCTGTAGGGCTGTCCTCAACAGTGAGAATTCAGAGCACTAGGGAAGAGCCTTAGCCCCCAAGAGCTGTACAGAGCCTCATTGGCTGAAATAGGTTAGGATAGGATTAGGTAGGAGTAGAATAGGAAGAGCAGAAGGTTTCAGTCACAATCACCTAGTTCAACTGCCAACTGTATCCTTTTAGCTTGGGATACCCCAGTTTTGTTCTGTGCCAGCAGTGCATGACTGGCACAAAAGGTTCAGATGCCACTTCTCTTTTACTTTTTTCGATCAGTCTCAGTCTCAGTAATGCACAGAGACTTTTGAATTGTGAGTTTGCTCTTTGTGTCCTGTGGCCAATGTTTGTCCTCTTCTTGGACAAGCAGGACACAGATTTATCTGGAGCAAGGTCCATCTGTGTCCACAGGAAACCCTGCTATTCCTGACTGTGGGAGATGAAAAAGAAGCAGGACTCTTCCTTCTAGCTGGACCTGTTGAAGCAGTTGAAAATTTAGGTCCCAGGTAACATGTTCTGTGATTTGTTTAACTTGAGTAAGAATTGTGGTGTTGCAGACTGAGCTGCTGCACAGTGGGATCCAGGCACGGATCCGTGTGTGCTGTCTGGGGCAGGTTGGGCTCCAGCCTGTGGTGTTGTTGCTGCAGGGTGGCAGAACTGCTGGGTGGGAAAGGAGCTGGCAAGCGCGGCCGCTTCCAGGGCAAGGCAGCCAAGATGAGCCGGCGAGGAGAAGTGCAAGCTCTGCTCCAGGAATTCATTAGCCATCAAAACCCTGGAGCATAAGAAACAATTCTCAAAGTAGGTTTGTCTTCCCTTTGTTTGCATAGGCTCCACTAGCTTCTCTACCAGAGAATAAAGACCTGAACCCAACAGCTGGTGTGCACATGCTCTGCGTGGGCTGGTTTGGTGCTCACGGAAATGGGGAGGGGATCTGCTTTGCTGCAAGGGCTCATTTCTCAAGGCAAATGGTACAGGGATAAAAGTAGTCTTTAGTTAACCACTTTGTAGGGTTCCTAAGCCCAGAAGAGGCCTCCTGCTGGCAGTACTTTGGGGCATTTTGCTTTGCACGAGTTGCTGAGGAGGACTTGCTTGGCACAAACGCTCAAGCAAGAGGCAGCTGGTCCCCCTAGACACCTTGGGCTGGGCAAGGGCAGAGAGCAGCTGGAAGGGAGGGCAGGTGCCCCACAGGCAGGAGATCGTTCCCCACCACGTACAAGTCCTTTTCTTTGGTGGGATGCAGTTGTTACTGGTCGTTTTTTGACCATCGGTAGTTTCTCGGGCTGTAAATTCCCTCGGGATTAGGCAGAGCTGTCCCGGTGTTCCCTCAGCTCACCTTTCCTGCCCAGGCAGGCCTTGGAGCTGCTGCAGTCTCCTCTGGAGGAACTAAAGGGCGCTGTGGAGCCACAACGGGGCACAACAGGTAATTTGAGAATTTACCTTCCCTTTCTTGCTACGAATGGCATGACAGGTTTACTCCAAATGGTGATAATAAACAGAGAAACAGAATAAAAGAAACCTCTATCCTAAGGAAGTTTATCTGTTATGAAAAAGGGGATGGGAGCAGCCCTAACAGATTGGGTTCCCATCCATGGCTGCTGTGACTGTTGCATGGCCACAGCCTTGGCTGAGCTGTTGAGGTAGCATCAGACCACAGGGACCACCACTGAGGCCTGGAGCTGGCTGTGGATTCAGAGCTGCAGGGGCTGGTGCTTTGGGAGCGATCCTACACATGCACAGAGTCTGGCAGGGGGAGGGTATCTGCACCTCCCTATCTATTAGCCTGAGCAAGGATGTTTACTGAGAAAGTTGATAGGCTGTATAGCCTGCCCAGCTTGGAGGGCAGCAGGTTGAGCCCACAGGACTTCTGCTGCAGAGGGAGCACTGGGCTGGGGTACTGAGGTAGGAGGGGCGTGATCTCAACCCCACACCACAGCCAAATGCAAGTTCTGTCCCCAACACCCTGGGGGCTCAGCACAGCCCCAGCTGAGCCAGTTGATCCCAAAGCTGAGCTTGCTTCTGTAAGCAGCAAGGTAACACAAGTTTTTCCCTGTTCCTGGCACAAAGTGCACTCAGAAACCTCCGACGAACAGCACAAAAAGCATCTCCTTGCCACCATGTGCTGTGAGTGTTCAACTGCACCTCGGCAAAAAGTAAAGACCCAAGGCACTAGACAGTGCCCTTCCCAGTGGCTTGAACGTGTCTTGCAGGTGTTGAGGGTCTTCAGCACCCAGGAGAAATGTCCTTTACCACGTGCACCAACCATGCTCAACTCTACATCCAAGAGCTGCTCCCCCATCCCATGGTGCTGGCCAGTGGGACACTCAAATCAGCAGCTAAACAGCCTTCAGCTTTAATGAAATACCTCCTGTGCACAACCCCACCCCACGTCATGTGTGCACAGATACATGTTATGTGTGTACACATGGGTGTGCATGCACCCCGCACTGCATCACACAGCTGAGCACCAAACGTCCCAGGGCTGGAGGGGTCCCTCACACTGGCACTTCATCTCCATGTCACAGTGTCTGCCCTTTCCTGTCACAGACCTGCCTCTTCAGCAGACCCCAGACACGCTGAGGTGAGAGCCCTGCTCCCAGTGGTGCTGTCCCCAGCCCTGCAGCATGGAGGTGGCCTGTCCCCACGAGCTGCAAGGGAGTGCAGGACCTCCCGCTGCTTACTGGGTCCTTGCTTGCTGGGTTGCTGCTGCTGGGTCCTGGGCAGGTGACCCCCACGTGTGGGTGCAGGAGGGACAGCAGGGGAGTGCTGGACATGCAGGGCTCTCTGTGCCAACAGCCAGCCTCAGACCAGCGTGACTGACACCGTGGGTCCATGTTGCAGGAGCCACCCAGCAGCACCACTGGCCCAGCCTCCATAGTGTGCTCCCAGAGCAGAGTCAGCCTGTGCAGATGCAGCAGGAAGCAAACAGTGGCTGAGGTGCACCCAGGGCCTGGTAGCTGCCCTGAGCCCAGGGCTGGGGTGTCTGCCTGCCTTAGGCAGCCTTTTTGTCCTGTGTGCCCAGGAGCTGGGAGAGGCAGTAGGGGATGAGGCCGACAGTAGCCAGCGGCACGGCCGCACTCTTGCAGAAGGAGAGGGCGTAGAAGAGCAGCTGCATGTGGGAGGGTGGCTTGAAGGCATCGAAGATGTGGAGGATGAGGAGGGAGGCAGCGATGCAGCCCAGGCGGAAGGGCAGCTGCTGGCCCTGCTTCAGCCGGGAGCTCTCCTGGTACATGTGGGAGTTGAGGGCCAGCCCCAGCCCAAAGAGGATGCCCAGGTTACGGAGAAGGCTGGCAAAGGGAGTGGTGTCGATGTGGACCCACTCAGGGTGGCTGCACCATTTCTGTGCCTTCTCCAGCGTCCAGAGCAGGTCCACACCGAATGTCCACAGCAGCAGGTAGAAACCCAGGGTGAAGCTGAAGAGGAAGAGGGTGATGCCCAGGTACCGAAGGAAGCTGGCGTGGTAGATGCAGCGGACATGCTGGAAGGTCTTGGCCACAGCCATCCCTGCCAGTAACAAAGTGGGAGCATTGGTCAGTGCTGCAGGTACAGTGGTGCTGCAGGGAAAGGGATGGGGGGTCTGATACACTCACCTGAGAAAACCCCTGCAATCACCTGATGGGGGAAGTGAGCAGCAATGAAGACTCGGGACATGCAGACACAGACCTGAACTGCCCAGAACCCAATCCAAAGCACTGTCCAGAGCATCCTGTGAGGGACAGGTGGCCATGTCGGTGCCAGGGCCAGCTTGCACTGCCCATGGCACTGCCATCATGTACTCCAAACAATGCCTGGCTGCCTACTGAGCCTGTCCCCATGCAGACCCCACCTGAGGTGCCACAGCCCAGCTGACAGTCCACAGCCTCGTGCCTTGATGGGCTTGGCTGTGCCTGTCAGTGCTGGAGCTGTCCCTGCCTAGCACAGGTGGTTTTGGCACACAGCTTACCAGTATCTGAGAGTCCTTGACTGCTTCTTTCCCCCAGCAGCAGAGAGGAGGGCTGTCACCATGACATAGTACACGCCTGCTGCACCCATGGCATGGCCAGATGGGCTCCCTGGGCAAGAAGAGAGACCCAGGTCAGACTCTGCATGGGCCAGAGCTGAGCACAGGCAGGGGTTTGTGATTCCCCACAGCTTTACCAGGGGTCAAGGTCTGCTCTGTGCACAGGCTGCCCTGCCTCCTTCCCCTGCAGGCACAGGCAGCATCCCCAGGAGCACAGCAGTAAAGGGCCCTCTCGCCAGAACTGTCCAGAGGTATGTGCTGCCTGCAGGCTGCCAGCCACAGCCCTGGCCAGGCCAGCACCTCCCTCCTTGTGTGTGCAGGTCACCATGGGCAAGCACCCCCTGCCCCTGGCTGCAAGCCCCTACCATGGCTTGGGGAACCCTACCGGGGCCAGTCTCGCAGGTGAGCGGGAACTGCTGGATCTCTGGTGCAGAGTTGTTGCCATAATAGTCTGTGTCAAGGACCCACCAGTATGGTCTCTCCCCAAAGAGGATCCTGAAAAGAAAAGAGAAGGGATGTGGGGAGGTTCTGGGCACAGCTGCAGCTTTAGATCTGTCCTGGGAGATGGAAGAAGCAAAGGACCCACAAATGGTCCAGGGCATCTTGACAGAGACAACACCCAGCTGATAGCTTGGTTCTGACAGCTGACAGTGCCTGTCCATGTCTCCATCCTCAGCCCTGAGGGGAAGAGGAAGAACTTCCCGGAACCAAGTCGATATCACCTCCTGTGGTGAGGGGCTCTGTGAAGATCCCCCCACTCAGCACCACAGCCCCGGCTGATGGGAAGCTCTATTTGCAGGAGGCTCCATCTCTCTGCTTGGCTCTAGGAAGGGGGAAGCTGTTGCTGCACGGCTTGGGAAGGAGTGACCATTGTCACTGCCCAGCTGGGGCTGAACTCAGGTCTTTGTTCTACTCCAGCCCTGGGGCTGAGAGCACCCATCAGGCTCACATTAATCCAGGTGTGCCAACACACGATGGGCTCGGGGCCACTCACCACTTGAAGACGAGGTTGAGCCAGTCTCCGATTACAGCCACCCAGATGAGCCTGATGCCCACTGCTTCACTGAAGTGGAACCAGATGGGGAAGAGGACAAAAAAAGCATTCCTGAGATCAGCAGCATAAGAGATGAAGAGGAACCAGTCCTGGGAGCCCTGGAAGCGCTGCTGCAGCCAGTGTGTTGTTCGGATGCCCACGTCGTGCAGGAGGTTCATGTTGGCCTCCATCCTCCTCAGCGTGCCTCAGGCTATCCCCTGCTCCACTGTGCCACTGGGGTTTTATACTCTGCAAGGTCTTGTTTGCAGCAGGCAGGTCACTGTCCTAGCACTGATCTTTGGACCCAAAACCACTCTTTCCAAAGGTACATCACCAGGGGGTTGTAACAAACATGTTTGGAACACCTTACGTAAAAGGGGGAAACAGGCTTTGAGAGCACGTGGAGTGCGGGTGCTCCAACCCCAGCACCATCCCCTGCCCCACACCATCCCCTCACCCAGGGAGATCCTGCAGCCCTGGCTCCTCCAGCTATCCAGTCCAAGAGTTCAGCTGCTCTGACTGAACCGCAGCCCTTGCTCCTTTATCCCACGCTCTGTGTGTGACAGTCCTGCAGAGCTGCCACGTCCAGGGCTGACAATTGCTCTGCTCTCTCTGCCATCCCCCTGTGAACCACCACTGGAGCATAGCAAGGATGCCCAGGAGCACGGAGTGGGTGCATGGAGCAGAGGGCAGTCTACCCATCCCCCTCCTCATTTGCCAGGTTAATTTAACCAGGACTTTGCATAATGAGAAACTTTCAAAGCCATTCCTGAAGGTCCCCACAGTCCCAAACAACCAGGCCTGGGATGCTCCTGGTGCCAGCCATGTTCTTCTGATCTCTAGTGGGGGGCTAAAGGACCTTTGCAAATAGAGACAGCACTTCTCCTCTCAGCACTGCTCCGCTGGGTTAATCCTTCCTGCCCCATCAGACCCTGGCTGTGGGTACAGAACCAAAGACACAACTCATCCTGCAGTGCCCATGGCTGTCCCCTCCACCCCAGCTGCACTCTGCTGTCCCTGGTAGCAGTGCTGGCTCTGCAACTTTATCATCCACAGCTGCCAGTGCATGGACACACAGCCCTGCAGCAGCAGCACAGGGTGCCCAGCCAGCACCCACCACAGCTGAGCAGGCAGCAGGGCATTAATGATCAACAGCCAGTGAAATGCATGGCTTATCTCCCTCCTGAGAAAATTCACGTCAAGATCCTTGAACCCCTGCCCTGTGTTGTTTGCCTCTGTGAGAGCTGTGTCCAGTACTGAGTCCTGCTGACAAACAGCAGGAGTTACAGGCCCTATCCTGCCACTCTGCCCATGCACAGCCCAGGGAGCCACGGGGTCTGACAGGCAAACCTTGCTCCCTGAGATACGAGCATGGATGGCCTGTGAGAAAAGCAATCAAAGTCACAGACTCAGCCCTGCTGCTGGCATGTCCTATCCAGCCTTGCTGCACCCAAGCAAGGTGGTCCCAGACCCTGGACTGAGCTCCTGACCTGCAAAACATCCCAACAAAACAGAAGTTTGCACAGAAACTGAATTACTCTTGCAGAACAAATCCCCCAATAACTCGTTCCAGAGTCCTCAACTGAGAGTTGCTTTGGCCAGCGTGAAGGAATGCAACAGACTTGGCTTCCATTCCAAAAATATTTTGAAGCTATCAGCAATAAATCCTTCACAGGAGATTTCACAGCGGAAAACGGGGCAAAAGGTGTTGGGGGATGGGGACTAGCACTCGAGTCCCCTAGGAAACAGTCACTGCAGGAAAACTGGGGCCATAGTAGGGAGAGGGCAGGAAGCAGAATGGAAGCACATTTCCTCCCAGCACAGAGGACAGAGTGGCTCAGCCCAGTACCCCCTGTGCAGTGCCAGGTGCACATGCCACATGTCAGGACTGTGCCAGAGGTGCCAGGGTCCACACGATCCCAGAACTGCTCCATGACCTGCCCTGTGGATAAATCCCTGGCCCCAAAGTCATTGTGTGGACCTGAGTCAGGACAGAGCAGCAGGAGCTGCCTGGGCAGGGTTCTGTATCCTGGCTGGTCTGACAATTGCTCAGGGTCCAGCTCATCCCCTGCACTGTGCAGCCCTGCCAGCAGCACTGCTGGGGATGTCACTGTAAACTGGCTGGCTGGCTTTCCCAGGGAAGGAGTGGGGCCAGGCTGGGGGAACCCAATTTCTGTGTCTGTGCACACCAAGTCCAGGATCAGCTGGCAGCCCAGGAGCTGTGTGACTCCAGTGGCCCCAGCTGCCTCTGGGACGCAGCGCGCCCGTGATTCCCAAGGTTCTGGATGCAGCTATGGCCAGTACAGCACCAGTGGGTGCTGTAATGTGCCACATGCAGTGCCAGTTTGGTCCAGAATGTTCCCTGACAGCTGCAAGGTCCAGGCTGGGCTGTGGCAGTGTGGTCACTGCGTCAGTGCACGAGCAGAGTCCAGGCAGCACCTGTGGCGGGCAGGGAGCCAGCTGGACACAACCTTCCTGTCACACAGGGCCTGGCACAGCCCCTGCTGTCACCCCAGGGCACCCAGGGGCCACTGCAGCCTCACACTGAGCCATGGCCTGAGCTTCTCTCTCCTCCCATCACCTCTCCCATCAAGCTGATCTGGCTCCCAGGGGCACATGCCACAGCCATTAGGGCTGCTCGAGCCCCTCGCAGCATGTTCTGGACAGACCCATCCACTACAGCCAGGGGTCAGAGGGGACAGATACCCACCATGCCCCCATGGACACTTTGGTGAGTGCTTAGCATCTGCAGCCATGTGCCAGGGCTGGGCACTGGCCTCACCAAGCTTCTTGGTGTCCCCATCCCAGCCTGGCACAGTGGGATGGGCTCTGTGGGCTGCACATGCAGCTGGGGGTGCAGAATTAAGGGTGCCCACACAGGGGGCTGAGCACACTGGGCAGCAGCCAAGCCCAGAATTGATTAACACAGCTCAGAACAACTGTTAAACGTTAACTGCCTTGTTTGTTCCATATTCTCTGGCAGGAGCCTCCTGCCAGCACTGGGATCCGGGAGACCAATCACACAGCCATGCTGGGCCACACATGCTGCCCCACATCCCTTGGACCCCCCAAAGCTGAGCCAGGGCCATCCCTAACAGGGCATCAGCTCCCACAGCATCAGCCATGCTGGGGTCTGGCCCCAGACACAGGAGACAGAGCAGCACCATGAGATACAGGAGTTTGTTCAGGGAAAGCACTCGAGTGCCTGTTTATTGGGAAGGGTGGACACAGGACAGCCCAGCCTGGGGAGTTCCCACCCAGAGCCCAGCCATGGGCTCCTCCAGCAGCCTCCAAGCCAACCCAGTGCCCTATCTCCATCTGTAGAGTTGTCATGGCATCTCCATCTGCAGTTGGCACTGCAGCAGCAGCCAGAGCTTGGCAGTGCCTGGGCCCAGTGCTCTTGATGCTGCAATGGCTGCATGGCTGTGGAGGATGTTTTGGGCTTCCCGTGGCAGGTCCACAGCAACACCACACCACTCACCCCTGCCACTGTGGGCAAAACCTCAGGTGGACCACAGCTCCAAGGGCAGCTACAGCTTTGTGCTATGGGCAGCCTTGGCCAGCACTGTCACCCTGTGTGCACCAATGATGGGAAGGTGGTGGAAGTCCCATCCCAGAGGAGAGGAGCAGCTGTGGGCACCCCACAGTACACAGGGTGACACCCAGGATGAAATAAAAAAGTCACTCCCAGGGGCTATTTTTCAGAGGCTTTGGGTCCTCCTTTGGCAGTGCTGAAACAAGAAGTGAGCTTCTCCCAAAACCTAACCCTGAGCACATGATACCCTGGGCAGGGGGAGGGCAGGTCCTGGTGTGGGACAGAGACCCTCTGAGTACCCACCCAAGAGCCAGCAGCACCCCTGGCCCATCAGAGCCCACCAAGAGGCGGTGCCAGGCTGAGGTTGAGGAAGCCCCCAAAGTGGAAGGGGGGCAGGTGGGGGGCACAGGTGGCAGCAGAGGACAGGCAGGCGAGGGGATTGGCCCCACATGCCCCAACATCCTGGTCACTGCTGAAGTAGACACTGTCAGATGAATCCACCGAGGGGTCCTCGTTGAAGTAGTTGTAAGGCCTCAGGAAAAAGCCAACACCATTCCCCACAGTCACTGTGTTGGGGATGTCTTCAGCATGAGGGACGTGCAGAAACCCCACAGTGATCCAGGCAACCAAGTCCTGGGAGAAGAAGAACGGGGCATCTAACAGAGCTGGACTCTGCCAGCCCGGCAGCTGCTCAGTCTGGCTCTGGTCCAGGGCAGGAGCCAGGATGGGCCCCACAAGGTTCAGCTTCTCTCCATCCCAGAGACCCCAGCTTACCTCATTGGTGATGGTCTCGTTGTTGATGAAGTCAGCAAAGGTGACAGTGGGGGTCCAGGGGTCATTCTGGTTGTAGATGCTGGTGCTGGTGGGCTCCTCCTCCTTCCTCCGGGTGACAGCCAGCTGGTACCTGCCAGCACAGGGATCAGAGGGGCTTGTCCATACAGGGCAGGGCAGCCAGGGCATTGCCAGTTGGGATGCACTGGTGAACTGAGGCTGGATGCATCCCTGGTCTGCCCTGGGGCAGGGAGGGAAAAGTCTGGGAGGGCAGGAATGGGCAGCAGCCCCAGCATCTTCAAGATTTATGGGGGATCCCTTGCTGCCTGTGGCTTTTCCAGCATGGCTGGGAAACATGAATGGATCCAGGTGCAAACGCTGCCACTCAGTGCCCAATGCACTCCCTTAAGCCATAGCTACTTCTCCCCTACACAGACTTCCCCAGCATGAGCTCCATCAGTTCACCCTGGCAGTGAGACTGGTCTGTGCTTATCCCAGACTTTTTCCAAAAGGCATTCTGTCCTCATAGGGAGATACCACAACCTGTCAATGCCAGTGCTTCCCTTAGGAATTTGTTCTGCAGCCTACTTCCCCTCGAAGGGAAAAACACACGGGGTTGCTCTAAATTAGTGTGACGTGGGGTCAGATTCCTGCCTGTGAGCTACCATGAGCAAATGTTATTGAGCAACATCTCAAGGAAATTTCAGAGCCAAAAGCTACACGTTTGTTGCTTAACCCTTCCCTGCAGCCTGGTGCAGGCCTGCCCAGGGTTGACAGCCTCCCTCCACCAGGAGCAGGAGCAGCTGATACCCTGGCACCCACCTGCCCCAGCTGATAGAGCGTTCCATGGAGCTGTTGGTGGGCAGGTGCTTCCCAGCAAAGCTGATGATCTGGATCCTGTAGCTGCGTGGGTGCTGCCACTTGTTGAGATTGGGGCTGACAAAGGAGAGGTAGCGGGGCATGGGGACATTGAGTGGGAATGCTGCCTCATCCTCCTTCTCCAGCCTTTTCCTGCGGAGGTATGGCCGCTCAATGGTGTTCTGTGTGCTCCAGGGATCTTTGACAAACTCGTACTCCATATCCTGGGTCTCCAGGGAGTTCAGCTGCCCTGTGAAGCAGAAGAGAAAACCCTCTCAAGCTCTGCACCCCAGGCAGATCCTTAGGCCACAGTAAACCACAGCCATGCCCAAGGGTGGCCAGACCTACCGTCAACATCCAGGTCCACCTTGTAGTGGATGTGGTGGAGGTGCATGGTCCCCAGCGTGTGGGGCCCAACCCTGTTGCCATAGTCAGTGCCTTGGCCGTGGAAGAAGGAGGAGCTGATGTAGCCAGTGGCATGCACCCGGACCTCCACAGCCCCACTGCTGTGGAACATGAAGTCCCAGATGTAGTCATAGTTAATGAGAGTGGAGATGGTACGGATGACCAGTGTGTTTTTCCGCAGCCCACCGTAGTAAAAGGACTGTGAGTCAGAGAAGTGGCGCCTCAGAGGGAGGGCAGAGTCATGCTCAAAAATGCAGAGTGATTTTTGGTTGGTTTTGGGAGTATCTGTCTCTGCCAGGTAGTGCCTGTCCACATAGGTGGCTGTGTAGGGGCAGTCCAGGCCCCGGACCAGCTCATAGGCAAACCTGCCGATGCCAAAGCTGCCGTCCAGGTAGCGGGTGGACATGCCCCCGGGGCAGTTGGAGCCATACAGGGCTAAGGCTTCCTGGAGACTCAGCTCATAGACAATCCTCTCCCCACGGTACCTGATGTCAAAGAGGCGTGGGCCAGTGTTGGGGTTCATTCCAAAGGCGATGCTCCAGCCCTGGAAGGTGATGAGGTTGTTCCTGATGCTGTAGCGGGGACCCTGGGGCTCAAACTGCAGCGGGCCCGGGGACCCAGGTGGGCGCCGGGGCTTCATTGAGCCCAGCACTGACTCAGCCCGGGGCTTCCTGAGCCCGACAGCCTCCAGTGCACCAGACACGAACTCCTGTTCCAGATCTCTTGTGCTGGCAAAGTACCGGCCATTGTAGAAGACTTGGAGCAGCTGCCACCGGGAGATGTCGAGGTCCCCATGGTCCACCAGCACCTCCAGCCCTACTGGAGACAGGTAGTAGCCAGTGCCAGCCACATTGTGGAAAAGGACAAACCAGGTCATGCGGTCACCGGACTTGAAGCCCCGTGGGGCTGTGGTGAGGATGACCAGGTCGGTCCCGTCAGACTCACAGCATGCAGAGAGGAAACGCGGTGCCTTTTTCAGCTCCCTCTGAATGAGGGCGTTGATGTCCATGTACTCCCTGCCAGTGACGGGTCTGCGGTGGTACGGCACCTTCCCCCCGTACCTCTGCACCGTCACATCTCGGTGGTACGCGGGCGTCGGCAGCGGCCCCACCACGTACTCGGTGATGTTGGGCTCTGCCTGGTTCCCAAAGTACAGCACAGCCAGAGCCTCTCGGGGGGGACGAGCCCCCCCTGCGTCCAGGAACCGCAGCACCTCTGCCTTGGCGGGCACCTGCAGATCCACGGAGGCGATGCAGTTGTCCGAGGGTTTGGCACGCGAGGCGTCAACCAGCGGCACCCCGAGGTGTCCCTGCAGGTACCGCACCACTTGTGACATCTCCTCGGGTGTCAGGTCAGCAAAGACCAGGCTCTGGCCATCCTCGACGTCCTCCTGCTCCAGGGGCAGGTGCTGGCACGTTCTGGGCATCCTTTCTCTGGTCAGCAACACGCAAACCAAAGCGAATATTGTGGCTAATGCCAGGGCAAGGAGGATGAGCACGGTTTTCAGGCTCATGCCTGCTGGGCCACTGAGTGCTCCTGCAGTCTGGCAGGACACGTTTCCAGCTGTGGAATCCTCCCAGCGACTCACTAGAACAAGGGGCTGGGTTGGCTCGGGTTTATTTTCCTCCCCCGTTTTTTCAGGGGGGAACAGCCCAGAGGAACTCGCAGGGAGGGTGCAAGGGGACGTTCTCACGCATTGCCAGGATTTGCTGGGAACCATAAAAGGCAACTTTGCTCTGCTTCCCTAGAGGGTCATAATTTTAAGTAAGCTCAATGTTTGTACATCTGTCCTTCCCCTCTGGTCCCAGATCCTACAATGCAGAGCTGGGAGAGGATGGATCCAGTCATTTAGGGGAAGTAAACACATCTCCCTTCTCCTCCTTCTCTTAACCCTGCAAATGCTGGGCAGGCAGCACTGGCTGTAGAGACAAACCTTCCCTGTGCAGAGCAGTGCTAACCACAGCACCACTGCCCCGTCCTGACACAGCCCTGCCATCACCAAGCAGCACTGACTGCTGCTTCCAACATCCCCATGGTCCTGCAGCAGGGAAGGAGGGGCCAGCAGTTTGTCACCCTGCAAAGATGCCCACGAAGCCTGAGTTACCCCCTAGCCCAGATAGGGCTGCAAGGAGGGGAGCAGGAGCACCAGAACCCAACCAGCATCGTGGCAAACAGGCAGTGGCACTGGCCACGCTGCATCATCAGCAGCCATGAGACCCTTCCTGCAAGGTCCCGTCCAGATCCCTCCCTTGTGCCCAGCACTGAAGGCCTGAGAGCCACAATCCACACAATCCTGGCCATGACCCGGCCTCCCCACAACAGCCACAGGGCTTGGTGCCAGTGCCCACCTCACTCCATGCCCCTGTGCCCTGGGGTGTGTCCCAGCTTGTCCCTCCTGCCCTCCAGCTGGACATTCCTGTGTCCCGATGAACACCCAGAGCCACACTGCTGGGCTGGTTTGTGGGCACAGGAAACATGGCAGAGACCAGCATCACCCCCAAGGAGACCCTGCTGTGAGTTGTAAGAACGAGACACTTGAGAGCATTGGACCAGCACCATTTTCATTTTTTTAACCTGAGATATGCACTACACAGCACTTGCTTCTACAGCAGAGAAACAGGATTTTCTCCTCGCTTTCCTCTGGCGACAGACTCAAATTCAAGAATTAACAGATAATGTAGACTTTCATCTCACATCATGCTAGGAAAGTCATGCTTCCCTTTTCAAGAGCACTATTTCAAAAGCAACAATAAAATGTGAAGTCACTGGACAACTGAAAATTGAGACAACTTCACTAAAACGCTGAGAATTGAAGACAGAATGCTCAGCCTGGTGTCTCTGACCACATCTCACACCATCCTGTAGCATTAAAGCCTGCTCATATTTCGAAAACCATCATAGGTGAATGGGGGAAAGTTTGGCAAACAAGAGGCAGTTTTGGGCAAGCAGGCAAGAGGGTTGATTTCACATGCTGTAAAGTCCTGCTCACTGGTGAAAAACACACCATCATGGGAGTATATAGAGGGGTCCAGGTCATAGTAGTTGTAGGGTCTCAGGAGAAAACCAACCGAGTTTCCCACGGTCACAGTGTTGGGAATATCCTCAGAGTGTGGAATGTGAAGGAAGCCAGCAGTTATCCAGGCAACCAGGTCCTAGGCAGGGAAGAGCCACAAGCCCAGGGTTACTTCAGAAGCTGCAGCAGCAGTGACCAAAATACACAAGGGGCAGTGAAGAGTGACAGAAGAAAAGGAGGGGGACCCCAGCGGGCACCAGCCAGCTGCTTTCCCACACACCAAGCTCCCCTCTCCTGGGAAAGAACTCCTCCCTTCCCCTAAGACCTGCCACAGCCATGGCTGCAGATACCCACCCAGAGCAAGGGCCCTTGCCTTGACCTCCATGGCCTCACAGAGATTTTCATGACGTTTTGTCAGCATTTCTCCACAGGGAAAAACAAGCTTCTACTCTGCACCCACCCTCTATGTTCTCTGACCAAAGTACCAAGCAGCACACAGAGAAGGGGATGCTCAAACCCACTTTCCTCTTTTCTGCTGCTCTCACCTCTGGGCCCACAGTCCCAGGGGCAGTGCTGGAGTCTCTCTGCTCCTTGGGGCTCCTGTTAAGTGTTATATTCCAGCCCAGGGACCCCAGCTTACCTCGTTGGTGATGGTCTCATTGTTGATGAAGTCAGCAAAGGTGACAGTGGGGGTCCAGGGGTCATTCTGGTTGTAGATGCTGGTGCTGGTGGGCTCCTCCTCCTTCCTCCGGGTGACAGCCAGCTGGTACCTGAGGACAAGAAAAGAGATGGGAGCAGCCCCCCGAGGAAGGGCAGAGCTAAATCAGCTCCTGAAAGCCTGCAGAGCACAGGCCTGCTTGGATGGAGCAAACACAGAAGAGTGCTTCCCTGTGCCTCCCATCAAGGGACATCCAGCAATGCCTTCCCAGCTGGCAGGGCTGAGGGGGTCTCTGAGAACCTGCCAAGCCAGCCAGAACAGCCTGACCTTGCCCAGCTGATGGCCCTCTCCATGGAACTGGCTTCGGGGATGTGGTCCCCTGCAAAACTGGTGATCTGGATCCTGTAGCCGCGCTGGTGGCCCCACTTGTTTTTGCTGTTGGCTGCAAAGTAGATGTATCTGGGCATCTTGGACTGGAGTCGGAAAGCAGCCTGGTCTTCCGTGTCCAGGACTTTCTTGGTGAGTCGTGGCCGCTCTATCTGCTGCTCTGGGCTCCAGGGAGCCCGTGTCATCTCAAATGCCATGTCATGGGCCACTAGGGAGTTTTTCACCCCTGCAAAGCCAAAACAAAGTGACTGAGGAGAGTCCCCACAGTCACTGAGGACATGACAGTGCCTGCTCTCCCTGTTCTTCCTCCCTGCACCCTGGGCTCTGAGCACCCACCCTTCCAGGAGCAGCTGCTGCTCTGCAGCTCCACATGCTGTGACAAATCCCATGTGCTGATCTGTGGCTGGACGCTTGTCCAAGCCAGATAACACCACTCTGCAGCAGACACCATGAGAGACAAGAGGGGACAAGGGATGAGCCTCACCTCAGGGCAGAAGAACAGGTTTGCTTCCTGTGCAAGCATAGTCTAATTAACTAAAGCATGAGCTTCATTACTGCTCATCCTGCACAGCGAAGGCACCTGGAGCAGCCCAGGTACTGCACACATTTGCACATCACAGACATGGGCAGTGTTGTGCTGTTCTCAGGCACTGCCCGAAGAAGAGACATGGGCCCAAGGTTTTGAGCAACAGGAGCAGCATGGGGACAAATCCATCTGGGGACAAGGTGGCAAAAGGCTGCTGAGAGGACTTGAGGCCAATGCCAGTGCAGGTCTGGCACAGGGGCTATTGCTCAGCGCCTCCTGACTGTCCCACCATGAAGCCCCTCGGTGTTCTGTTCCTTTAACACATGAGTTCACAGCTTTCATAAAGGCTTTCATTTCAGAGCTAAATCTGTGGACCTCTATGTTTGAGCCCCACAGAAGAAGATCCATTCACAGTGAGCTCATTTACTTCCCTTTTCTCATCAAAACAAAATTTCTAACAGTTCCCCTGTCAGTATTAAAAGTGACAGTCTAATTTCGTCTGCCTTCTCCCTGCTCCTGAATTTTGTCAACCTCCATTGCAAACACATCACCCTACCCCACAAGAGGAAAGGAAAACCTATATAACCACCAAAAAAGTAAAGATTTTGAGTCTAAAAGTATTTGAAGAGTGTTTTTTAAAAAGGAGAGACAAGAGCCAGACCTACCTCCCACATCCAAGTCCACCTTATAGTTGACAAAATTGGTGTGTATTGTACCCAGGGTGTGCTCCCAAAGCCTATTGCCATATCTCAGGCCATCCCCATGGAGAAAGGATGAGCTTGGGTACCCCGTGGCCTGCACCTTGCCCTCAATGGCCCCGCTCTGGTAGAAGATGAAGTCCCACACATAGTCATAGTTGCCCACGGTGGCAATGGACCGAATGACCAGAGCAGAGTTCACCAGCCCCCCGTAGTAGAGCGACTGCAAGTTGGAGTAGTGGCGCCGCAGAGGGGAGCCCAGGTTCTGCTCAAAGATGCAGAGCGAAGCCTTCCTCTTCTTGGGCCTCAGGCTGTCAGACAGAGCGTGGGTGTCCACGTAGGTGGCCAGGTAGGGGCAGTCGACCCCCGGCACCAGGGGGGAGGTGTAGCGGCCCAGGCCAAAGCTGCCGTCCATGTAGCGCGTGGACATCCCTCCCGGGCAGTTGGAGCCGTACACTGACAGCGCCTCCTGCACACTCAGCTCATAGGCAACCCTCTCCCCCTTGTGTCGGATGTCAAACAGCCGCAGGCCTGTGCTCACGCTCATCCCAAAGGCAAAGCTCCAGGCCTGGAACAGCACGTGGTTCTTCCTGACGCTGTAGCGGGGACCCTGCGGCTCAAACTGCACAGGGAACAGCGCAGCCGGAGGAGCTCGGGGTTTCATGGATGAGAAGTCCCCATCCCACGGCACCTTCCTCACCTTCTCCACGCTGA
Organism: Sturnus vulgaris; assembly: GCF_052056855.1. Classification (NCBI taxonomy): domain Eukaryota; kingdom Metazoa; phylum Chordata; class Aves; order Passeriformes; family Sturnidae; genus Sturnus; species Sturnus vulgaris. The sequence continues at coordinate 5,623,085 of NC_142269.1, read as the reverse complement.
TCCGACCCTGCACGTAGGCACTCTCCAGCTGAGCCATGTCCCTGTAGTACTGCCCGTTGTAGAAGACCCTGCTCACTGCCCACTGTGAGATGTCCAGGCTGCTGTGGTCCACCAGCACCTCCAGCCCCACCGGGTGCACAAAGAATCCACTCACGTTCTGAAACAGCACAAACCAGGTGACCCGATCTCCAGACTGGAATCCATGAGGGACTGTGGTCTGAAATGCCACATTGGTTCTGTCGTATTCAAGGACTTCTTGCATGAAGGTCGGTGCTGCAGTAAATGCCTTTTTCTCCAGGAACACTCTCAGCTGCTCGTACTCACTGCCCAGCGTGGGTCTGCGGTGGTACGGCACCTTCCCCCCGTACCTCTGCACTGTCACATCTCGGTGGTACGCGGGCGTCGGCAGCGGCCCCACCACGTACTCGGTGATGTTGGGCTCTGCCTGGTTCCCAAAGTACAGCACAGCCAGAGCCTCTCGGGGGGGACGAGCCCCCCCTGCGTCCAGGAACCGCAGCACCTCTGCCTTGGCGGGCACCTGCAGATCCACGGAGGCGATGCAGTTGTCCGAGGGTTTGGCACGCGAGGCGTCAACCAGCGGCACCCCGAGGTGTCCCTGCAGGTACCGCACCACTTGTGACATCTCCTCGGGTGTCAGGTCAGCAAAGACCAGGCTCTGGCTCATGGATCCTGTCTTCTCCACAACGTTGGGCTGGGATTCACAGCTGGGCGATCGCCCACCCCTGCTCAGCAGCATGCAGGACAGAATGAAGATTATCACTGCAGCCCCGACCAGGAGAACGTAGGGAAGTTTGGGGTTCATCACTCCGAGTGCGGTGACAGCAGATGCAGTTTGGCTGAAGGATCCAGAGCACGTCCTTCACCTGCAGACCAGGCTCCTTATTCATTTGCAACTGTGGGTGTAACAGCATTGCCTGTGAGGTGGGGAGGGAACCTGTAGCTCCCATGGGGCTCTGAGAGGAGATCACAGGTCCCAGCCAGTCTGGCTTGTTTCCTCCCCACTCCAGATGCACCAGAGGAGCCAGCCAAGCAGCCAGTGCCTGGCTCACTCACCAAGGTACTGATGGATTTCTCTGCTGCAGGGTGACACCACAAAAAGCCTCAGTCTCATCTGTCCTAGGGGCCTTGTTTCTTTCAGTGTCTCCCAGGATGCTCCATCTCTGTCTCCTGTGGGGCTGTGGTGATGGCACAGGGGAAGGCTCAGCCTGCCTGGTCCTTCTGCACCCTGGACCAGCCCCTCTCCCCTGAGGGGCCAGTCTGTGCTGGCACAGCCTGAGACCTGCTGGCTCCCAGCATCTCTCCATGCCAGTTCTTCCTGTCACCATTCTCTGTTGCCTCCAAACCCCTCCCAGCCCTGAAGGAAGGGACCTGGCAGCTCCAGCCTGGCTCTGGCTGTTAGCAGACCAGAGGCAGATCCCTGGTGAGAAAAGGCAGCGCTTGCTGAACCATTCCTGTCCCATTCCAGCAGAGGTGATCTTTGCCCAAGAGCTGCCCTGGACAGATATGGGGCGAGGCAGCTGCTCCTACATGGCCACCAGCTCCTGCAAGGGTCCTGGCCCCATGCAAGATAGTGACACACACCGACAGCAAGGATGGAATTTTGGAGATCAGGTCTCACCAAACACCCTCCTGCTGCTGGGGAGAGTCTGAGGCACAGGCAGGAGGGGCCAAAACCACCACAGCACTGGAGCAATTCACTCCATTTGCATTTCTGTTAATTTGGGAATTAGGTTTTCCTTCTCACTTCCAGCTAGGCAATAATTGCCCTTTTTCCCTGCAAACCCCACACCAGCCTCAGGTCAGGATCCAAGGACCTGTGTGGGCAATGACCCACTTCAGCTGTGACACAGCTGTGCCCCCGGCGCTGGAAGGGGGGGCTCCTGTGGGAACTGCTCCAGTTCCCTGCATGGCCCGAGCCCTCCTGCCTGGACCACGGCTGCCCTCTCACCACAGGAACAAGGCTGAGATTTACACATTTCTACTCAAGAGCATTTTACAGCAGCCAGGGCTCAGGCTCTGTAAACAGAGAGGGGCACTGAGAGCATTGAACTCACAGAAAAGGACCTTGCCCCCACACAGGAACTGTGTTTTAGCACATTCTCAAGCCTTGCTTACAGGAAGGAACCAATATCAACCCTTATTTTGACCATAACAACAACAGCAGCACCTTTCAAGGCCACACAAACCCCTGCATCACAGGAGGACACATGCTGGGACCAAATACTTGCTCTGGGGTTAGCTGCAGCTTGATCAACATAGCACTTGGATTACTTTCCACAATCCAGGAGACAGCTGGGATCCCTGGGCTGCGTTTCTCTTTGGGCTGGTTCACATGTAGCCACTGCCCACCAGCGACCTCTTTGGTCCTGTTCAGATGTAAAACATTTTCCCTCTGCCTTCTACAGAAGTGGTTTTCTATAATGGGCACCATGTGTGTCCCCACTGTCCCCGGACTGCAGGTGCTACAATCGCCTTCTGGGGGACTCAAAAGTGCCCCTGAGGCTGAGCAGCCCTGAACTTCCAGAGTGGCTGCCAGCACTTCGCTGTGAGCAGAAGGCTGCTCCTGGGCTCAAATAACCCTGTGCAGACATCCACTGCCAGACTGTGACTAACATGGGGGCAGGGGAACTCGCTGGGTTGCTGTAGCGGCTTCACCACTTGGGATCCAACACTCGTGTGTTTCCTCAAGAGAAGAAGGGGAGAGAGCTGCAGGAGCTCAGCCCCATGGAGCACCAGGACAGCTGCTCTGCTTTACATGGGACAGTGAGAGACTAAGAGGATTTTCCCAAGGGAGAAGGAGTGCCAGGACCAGCACAAGGCACTGCGAAAGCAGGCTCACACTGTCTGTGCTCAGACAGGGCCAACTCCCTGTCTGCCCGCCTATGCCTATGGCAACACACACCGTGCCAGACATGAGGCCTCAAGGAAACACAAACATTTCTCAGCTGCTACCTTTCATACTTTCCCTGAGCTGAACACAGAGCTCCCAGAAATTCCCACTGCTTTCCACTCAATGACCTTGTCAGACTGTTTTATATATCGAAAAATAATTTTGCAATGAAAGGAGAGGTTAGCAGAATAAAGAAACAGAGTTCTGATGTAAGTTATTAGGGATTGTATGGAAAAGGAGGCAAACCTCAAAGCGCAGGGGTTTATCAGAACAATGGCAGACATTAAAAGAAGATCCAGACCTACCTCCCACGTCCAAGTCCACCTTATAGTTGACAAAATGGGTATGTATGGTACCCAGGGTGTGTTCCCAAAGCCTATTGCCATATCTCAGGCCGTCCCCATGGAGAAAGGATGAGCTTGGGTACCCCGTGGCCTGCACCTTGCCCTCAATGGCCCCGCTCTGGTAGAAGATGAAGTCCCACACATAGTCATAGTTGCCCACGGTGGCAATGGACCGAATGACCAGAGCAGAGTTCACCAGCCCCCCGTAGTAGAGCGACTGCAAGTTGGAGTAGTGGCGCCGCAGAGGGGAGCCCAGGTTCTGCTCAAAGATGCAGAGCGAAGCCTTCCTCTTCTTGGGCCTCAGGCTGTCAGACAGAGCGTGGGTGTCCACGTAGGTGGCCAGGTAGGGGCAGTCGACCCCCGGCACCAGGGGGGAGGTGTAGCGGCCCAGGCCAAAGCTGCCGTCCATGTAGCGCGTGGACATCCCTCCCGGGCAGTTGGAGCCGTACACTGACAGCGCCTCCTGCACACTCAGCTCATAGGCAACCCTCTCCCCCTTGTGTCGGATGTCAAACAGCCGCAGGCCTGTGCTCACGCTCATCCCAAAGGCAAAGCTCCAGGCCTGGAACAGCACGTGGTTCTTCCTGACGCTGTAGCGGGGACCCTGCGGCTCAAACTGCACAGGGAACAGCGCAGCCGGAGGAGCTCGGGGTTTCATGGATGAGAAGTCCCCATCCCACGGCACCTTCCTCACCTTCTCCACGCTGATCCGACCCTGCACGTAGGCACTCTCCAGCTGAGCCATGTCCCTGTAGTACTGCCCGTTGTAGAAGACCCTGCTCACTGCCCACTGTGAGATGTCCAGGCTGCTGTGGTCCACCAGCACCTCCAGCCCCACCGGGTGCACAAAGAATCCACTCACGTTCTGAAACAGCACAAACCAGGTGACCCGATCTCCAGACTGGAATCCACGGGGAGCAGCTGTCACGACTGCAAGATTGGCTCCATCATACTCCATTACTTGTTGCATGAAAGCTGGAGCTGAGGGGAACACTTGGTTCTTTAGAAACCCTCCCACCTGCTTGTATTCAACAGCCAGCGTGGGTCTGCGGTGGTACGGCACCTTCCCCCCGTACCTCTGCACCGTCACATCTCGGTGGTACGCGGGCGTCGGCAGCGGCCCCACCACGTACTCGGTGATGTTGGGCTCTGCCTGGTTCCCGAAGTACAGCACAGCCAGAGCCTCTCGGGGGGGGCGAGCCCCCCCTGCGTCCAGGAACCGCAGCACCTCTGCCTTGGCGGGCACCTGCAGATCCACGGAGGCGATGCAGTTGTCCGAGGGTTTGGCACGCGAGGTGTCAACCAGCGGCACCCCGAGGTGTCCCTGCAGGTACCGCACCACTTGTGACATCTCCTCGGGTGTCAGGTCAGCAAAGACCAGGCTCTGGCCATCCTCGACGTCCTCCTGCTCCAGGGGCAGGTGCTGGCACGTTCTGGGCGTCCTTTCTCTGGTCAGCAACACGCAAACCAAAGCGAATATTGTGGCTAACGCCAGACCAAGGAGGATGAGCACTGTTTTCAGGTTCATGCTTGTGGCTGGTCCAGCACCATTCAGAGGCTTTCAGAGCAGGCTTTCCAGCTCCTGCCTCTGTTAGTGTATGCTGCACTGGATGGATTAGCACAGAAAGCACAAAAGACTGGGAGAGGCTAGGGGAGGAGATCTGAAACCCTTGGTGACCAGAAAGGGCAGATCTCTCAGCTGCAGCCTCTTCTGTCCTCCTTCACGGCAGTGCCCTGAAAGAACTTGTGGAGATGTAGGGTCAGTGACTCAGACAAGTTCCACATAATTCCGTTACTTTTTCAGTCCAGCCTGGCTTCCTGAGGCTGCCTGTAAAAACGGAGATCCCTCAGTCAGCCTGAGGTGGCTGTGACCACTGCAAGGCTCTGACAAACTGGGAATTGTTGCCACACTGTACAATTTCACCTCTTTATAACTCACCGATTTTCCTTGTTTATCAGGCTGTTTCCTTGTAAACATTCTCCCTGGCAGCACCATTCCAAGCTTGTAGTTACTTTTTATTTAATTTTTTTCAGTCTTCCTCATGGAAGCCTTTGCTGAAAACACATCCTTCTGTGTAGCAGTAGAAAAACTTTGGCAGGCATGGAGATGCAGTTCAGGATGAGAATCAGGCCCCATAGCGCTGTGAACAATCAGCTCTTAGTTTGCACCTCAGAACAGCTCTGAGCCAATTAATTCCCAGTATTGCACTGCCACAGGATCATCCAGCCTTTGTCTCTGCCTCCAATTCACAGATAAACTGAGGTGCAGCTTCCAAGAATTTCCCTCAAGGACAGAATGACCCTGAACCTGCACCTGGCAGCAGCCGAGGGCAGTGCCCACTATCAGTGCTGCCAAGCCACAGTGCCCAGGCTAGGCAGCCACAGCTGCCCTCTGCCACCCCAAGGACAGTCCCTGCTGGCCTCACAGTGCTGTTCACAGGCATCGGCAGAACAAGGCAGCCAGAAGGGCTTGGTGCTCCGTCCTGCCACGCAGCAGATGCTCGGGGTAGACAGGACGCACCACCTTGGCTACAGTCCCGGAGCTGGTGCTGAGTAGGACAAGGCATCCAAGAGAACCAGGGCTGGAGATTCAACCCAATATTTCCACTCCTGCTGCCAGCCTCACCTCACATCACCCTCGTCTTCTCCTCTTCCTTGAGTCAGTTTCCTGATGGGAGACAGTGCCCACCAGCCCCTGGTTCTTCCTCTGTGGCACATCCTGCCTGGGGCTCAGCCCCTCTCTGGTCCCCGACCATGCTCAGACACCACACTGGGAGGCAGAAGGCCACGTTGCTGTGGGACACACTCCATTATCCTCACCACCACTGGCAGCCTGAGCCTTCTTCAGGGCAGGCTGCAGCTGTGAGGCCGGCACACACTCATCCTCTCTGTGCCAGCACACAGGGCTCTGCCTCGCCAGCCACCACGCCAGGACAGCCTCACAGCCACAGCACTTCCTTCACATAGTCACAGTGCCAGCAAAGGGGCTCACTGCAGCACAGACACAGCAATGGGCAGGGACAGGACAGGAAAGAACAGAGCTGTGGCTTCATGGGACACAGCAGCCACAGGTGGCAGAAGTACCTGCTCTCCTTGGCTCACAGCAGCAGAATCAAATGCCTCTAAGTAACCCCAAACAAGGCAAAGCAGCACTGATTTCCAAGTCAGTCTTTCAGTCCATGAAGTTAGTGAGGCTTTAAGGATTACCTGGGGTTAGGCTTGGAAGAAAAATTCCCTTTTGGTTTCTGCCTGGAATATGGTGCCCATTTCATTTGGAGCACAGAGCAGAAGCACTGCTGTCCTGGTGCAGGTTTGGAGCACAGCCAGGACATACCTGCTGTCTCCTAGGAATGGGACAAGTGTTCTGCTGCCACACTGTCAGAGCCAAGGTGAGACTGCAGCAGAACCTCCACAGCTGCGTGACAAAGCTTGTTTGGACCTTTCCTTCAAGAAGTACAAAGCAAATCCTTCAGGTTTGACTTCATCTCTGGGGTTTGCATCTCCAGTTCCTCAAAGCCACGGTACAGGCTGCAATTACAGAAGGGCCCTTTCCAAGCAGCACAGCAGTAGTTTAAGAAAACTCCACAGGCCTTCCTGCCCCACAAATCACAACTCAATCCTGCAGCTGGGCTGAGAGAGATCCAAAAATAGAGTGTGGGAACACTCCTGGTTCTCTGCATGTTGGGGGCTTGGAAAGAAAGAGAAACCCTAATCTGTACTGACATCCCCATGACAAACCAACCACAGCACACGCCCCAGGGCTGCTGGATAAGGATGGCAGCTTTCTGCACTGCCTCTGCCATGGAGGCCTTGTCTGATACTAGGTTTTCTTGTATACTGTCTGTTTCTGCTGGACTTTTCCAGCTCTGGTTAAGAGCTCTGTTTCAGAATAAGCAAAACAGCCTTAAATCTACCTTCATCTTGCAGTAGGAATTTCAGGAAGTAGAGTAATTAACTGAGTTTGCAGAGTCAGAACCTGTGTCAATAGCTGCCTGATGAAAAGCAATGAGGGATCTTTGGGGGCCACACACTCCATGGAATTGCTCGTGTACCCTCTACAAAAGCAGCCTGCAGCAGCTGAAAGCTAACCTAGAATTAAATAAATTGCACATCTCCATAACAGCAGCGTAACTTGTTTATGACCTGCTCAGTGCACGTACTGCTTCCCACATGCCAGTCCCCAGTGTGATCAGCCCATCACTGACCCACATCCCATATGGAGAACTCACATCCCACCCATGTTTTATTTTGGCTACGTGGCTGCTTTTAGGCACTGTCCATCTTATATTTGCTAAACTGCCCACATTCCCCAAACAAATCAAGGGAGAAGGGAGTGCTGTTTTTCACGCACACACAAAGGTAGAGGTGGCAAAAATAACATCTGAAATTTACCCAAACCAGCCACAGACAGGTTTTGGCTTGGGGAAACTCTGAGACAGCAACTGGAACAGCTAGGGAAAGGGCACAGTAGGAAAACCCCTGCCAACACTCCCAACACCAGCAAGGCTTGAGCAAGCCCCAAAACAGAGCTCAAACTTTAGAAAGCTCCCACTCCCAGTGCCTCACCTCATGGGGTCAGCTTATGCAAAACACAACAGTGGAACCTGCCTGACCCTTCCTCCATTCCAGCTGTGCTGCTGAGCCATTATTCTCCTCCCCTGCACTTAAGCTGAGATGTCTCAAGGACTGGTGAAGTGGAGCCCTGACTGCACACTGTGACTGCTCCCAGACTCACTGGGATCACAGACAACAAACCCTCTCCTGCTCCCACAGATGAACCCCACTCCCTGCCAGCACCTGCCAAGACAATTGTCCTGGATGCTCCATCTTTCCATGCGAGTGTTGGCACTGCCTTCCTGGGAATTCAGGTTTTTGGCTGTGGTGAGGAGCCCCTCATGCTGCACCACAGCAAGTCCCCCCAGCCAGTCCTTCCTTTGGGCTCCATTCCAGCTGCCTTGGCCCTGAGACCTGTTTGCAGCTCAGTGCCCCCTCCCTTCACAGGTCAGGCACCTGCAGGGCTTTCCCACGCTGCAGGAACTTCCCTGCACAAGCGGCTGCTCCTGTTCCTGGGCAGCAGGAGGTGCCACAGCCAGGAGCCCCGGTCTGCAGGAGCTGTCCCAGGGCCAATCACACACTCTGCTGAGCAGCACCGTGACCAGGACAGGCACAACCCCAAACAGGCACCAAGCCCTGGACTGGGGGCTGGCTCAGAGGGGCTGCACCCTGCAGCTGGGGGCAGGACACTCAGGAAAGCCTTGAGTGCCCCTCGAGAGGCCTCTGTGCCCCAGCATGGAGGAAAGGCAGTAACAGGATGATCCCAGAAGAGCAGAGGGCACTGTGGCTGGGGACAGCAGGGCAGCTGCCTCTCCTTGGGTACCACATGCAGGGAGCAGCCAGGAGCTGTATGCCCCACAGAGACACCAGGTGCTGCATCCAGGACAGCCAAGAGACACCTGCCCAGAAGACACCTGCCTGGCAGAGAAACCCTGGAGCAACTGCAGGCTCAGAGAAACACCATGCAACGTCCCCATGCCTGTTTGAACTGGGACAACCCAAGTCCCACACTGGGCTGAGATGAGACAGATTCAATCAAACCCAAGCCCATGGGCAAAATCTTGCCCAATGTGAGGCATGCTGAAGGAACAGAAACAACCTACACAGCAGATTAGTTTATAACACAGTCAAAAAGAGGATTGAGGAGAATGAAGGGAAGGAGCAACTGAATGTGAGAAAGGCAGAACCAGAATTGGACACTAAAACTGGATGGCCTAAGACCCCAGCATCACACACAGGGGGCTGCCTTGAAAGAATTCCAAGTACCTTATTTTAATTTCTTGACATGGTAAAAGTTTACATACGTTCATCTCGCAAAGAAAGCTGAACAAATTAAAAGGAACCAATACAAAGAAACACAAGGGGAAATGCTGCTCCCAGACAGCAGCTCAACGCAGTTGGTTTGTTACTGAATATTTATTAGCGGGAAGACTAAGAATTGACTTACTACAAACAACAACAGAAGAGTCTATAGCAAGGGCCAGCAGCCCGCTGCACTCTGGGCAAATCCCTGGGAAACCAGCAAGAGACAACATGGCTCTTAGATGTGGAAGCAGAGAAAAAAAAATAAAAACAAAGTAAAAAAAAATAAGGGAAGAAGGTTCATTCCATTCGTCACTGTTGTTACAATGAGATTAACACAACTCTTAAGGCTACTGCACAATAAGAATATACAGGTGTAACAGCGAGACCTGGGAAACAGCGAGGTTCCTGAAACAAATGATTTAATGTTCCCTGATTAGGGGACTTAAGTAGAAATACTATAAATAAGAAAATTTTGAAGCCTGCAGCGTTATGGGCCCACTTGCCACACACAAAAACTGACGCAATACAACCAGTCATTTCCAAAGGGGTTTGTAATGGACCACGAAATGTTCTGGCAGCTTAGAGGAGTCACGAGGCACGGGAGTGTGCCCTTTGCAGGGGAAAGACTGCAAGGTCTGCAAGGTACCAGGTGGGTATCAGCCACCCTCACCATCAAGCACCAGCTGTGGCAGCCAGCTCTGCCCAGGGAGCACTGCCAGGGACAGGGGGACTCAGTCTGATCACATGCAGAGATATTTTAGGACTTTAGCATCAGATCTCCAGCCCCTCCCTTCCCTCAGCCCAGGCAAAAGCAACCCATGCTGAAGGGGCAACTGGGACGTATGTGAAAGAACATTGGTTTTAGCCAAGAAAGTGGCTCTAGTCAAATGGCAGAAACCACCTGAGCTCATGACAGCCAGGACAGCACCAGCTCTAGTTCCAAGCATTTGCCTCATGCTCTGCACTGATCCAGACAGAACTGGTGAGGCAGAGACCTGTGGGGCAGGCTCTGCTGAGCCAGGAGAGAGCCAGAAAAGGAGTGCAGACGGCTCAGCAGCACCAGAGCACAGCTGCCAAGGGACAGGGTCCTGGTCAGTGCAGAGCTGGTGGCAGAGGGACCTGGCCACAGCCAGCAGTGGGGGGAGAGCTTCCCTGCTGTGGCACCACCAGGCTGCCCTTGTGCTCGGCTGTCTGCCCTGTTCCAGAGACCCCAGTGCAGCCACCAGACGAGATGGGACAGGACAAGGGCTTGGTCTACAGTGTTGTTCCCACTCAGGTAGGAAGCAAGGCATGAAGGAATGTCCCTGCCTGGCTGCAGCAGCCTCTGGGGTGTCCAATGCAGCATGGCCTCTACTACCAGAGACTAGAGGAAGAGGGAGAGCTCCTGAGACCTGAACAAAACCAATCACAAAACTAGGCAAGAATTTCTTTAGAGTTTAACTAAGAATGCAATACTATTTCCAGCCAGTTTCCCATCTCGATAGTCACGTAACAAACCAAGGCAATGACGGTCTTTAGTTGACTGAACAGTTCTCAAGTTCAAACGTTGACACTTAATAGAGGGTCTCAGCATTGCTGCTCCGAGGCCTCTTGATCTTCTCAATATTTTTGAGGATCATGTCATGCAAAGTGACCTGCAAATAGGAAGAACAGGACTCAGACAGGAAGCCATCCAGCTTTTACCACAATCACTGGTTACCACAGCAGCACCACTTCCCTTGGCACCAGCCTCAACCCTTGTGTGCAACCACACACCTGGTTAAGGTAAGGGCTTCCTTCAGCCAGACCTTAGAGAAGCCAGTACATGTAATACCAAAAACATTTATTCAAAAACCCTAGGATTGGCTTGTACTGTATGAAGAGCTTAGGATCAGATTCCCACAGAAAGGACACGAATATTTTTTTTCACTGGGGCCTGTGAACACTGCTAGAAACTTCTGCATCTCTAGGAGATGGTGGAGAAGCAAGTTGGCTCATCTCACTGGAGCCGAAGCAGGCAGGCTTCCTGCCAGGAGTGGCCATGCTCAGGGGGAAAGGGGAGAGGAGAAGCAGCAGGACAAGGGCTCTGGATCACTGCTGAGTGAGGAGCCAGTGTGAGCTCTGTGTTTTCACTTACATATTGATTTCTCAGCTCTGAAATGATGAGGCGCAGACTAATGTACTCCTTCTCGTCGATCTCCGTCACGGTGCGGCGATAGTCCTCCTGCCGGGAGCACACACGGCTCAGCCCAGCCTCCCTCACTCTGCCCTCCACAAAGGAGCCCCTCCACCTTCAGCTTGCTGCCATCAATCCTTGTATGATCCCCCCTCTTCCCCCAGGACACTCAGCTCAGAAAGGACAGGGACAAAGCAGCTCAAATCAAGAAGCAGCAGCATAAACATGTAAATCTCCGCATCCCTGGTGACTTACCACATGAGGGTACTTGGCTATTTTGGAAACCAACTTTGCTCTTGTGATATAGTATCTGGCAGGAAAAGAGAGAGATTAAAGCTCAGATAAACAGCATCAGGATTATTTTCAGGTCCAAGCTGCCTTATAACAACAGCTGCAGAACCTTTCTCAAACACATTCATTTTCCAAAGGAGATTCCAAAAAAAGAAGTCTGCTCTTGCATGCCTACCTAGAAATCTGGTCCAGGTAAGATGCTGCCTCACTCTCCACAGTCCGAAGCTCAGCAACTGTTTCTTCCTGCAGGAAAGACCAGGAAGCTATTAGCTCCAGTAGGCTGCAGCTGGCCTTCAGGGCTCGGGAAGCACTGTCTCAGCAGCACCACCTTAAGTTCAAGCTTGGGTTTTAAAACCTAACCTAATGCCATGACTGCAGCTGATGGACACCATGAACTGAAAGATTCAGAGGAACCTCAGAGATCCGAGTCCTGGGAGCACAATGCAGTGTCTTACCTGAATAGAAACACCAAAGTTGTTCCCATCCTCTATCCTGGGAATGAGAAGCTGCACCCACATTTTGACCTGCAGTGGAGAGATCACAACACTGACCAATGCCAACATCTGCACAAAGACTTCTCTCAGGAAAGTCAGCAAAAGCCTCCCAGGACCCTGCCTTTGCAACACAGCTGCAGGTGCCTTATGCATCTATAACACTTCCAAGATCACTTCCCACACAGCTGGGATGCCATGCAAGCCAGCACGGGCCCAGCTTCCCATGGAAAGCTCTCCTCATCGTGGCACAGGAGCTCCTGGCAGGAGTCTGTGCCTGTGCAAAAGAAGGGCAAAGCAAAGCCTCAGGAGGCCTGTTTACAGACATCCTTCTCCTTCAGGCAAACAATGGAGCTCCCCAAGGGTCTCACCTGCCTTCCAGCCCCTGTCAGAAAAGGCAAAGCCCTGCTTTTCCTCATCTACAGCACAGAGGGACCTGCTCCTTTCACAGCTCCACTCCTCCAGGAGTAAAACCACCCTGCTGCCTCCCCTTACTTCAGGCTCACACCCACCGTATTGCACTTCTCAATGAGCAGCCTGATTTCTGGTTTCACTTTCTCTATGATGTCCACCAGCTGCTGGTTGCTCTTCAGCATCCCATTGGGCATCACAAACACTTTGGTACCTGTGGCAGAGACAAATCCCCAGTGTCAGTGGCTCACAGAAGTGGCCATGCCGGGGTCGGACTGAGGGGCCACCTGAGCCTCACTCATCTCCCACCAAGGCCAGAAAGGGACTGAGCCAGGCTGTGGCCACCTGTAGGGAAGGGGAGACGGGACATGGGATAACAGCAGTGACCACAAGGGAAGGAAAAGAGAAAACAGAACAGGATGAGACTGAAGAGCTCGAGGATGCTGAGCACAAAGGGTTTTCTGGTGCACACGTACAAGAAGTTTCTGTCTCAGCTTAATCCAAAGCCTGGAATCTTCTTCCAGACAAGAGAGAAACTGCACAGAGCCACCAGGATATCAGCTGCCTCTGTCAGCAGACCAAGATCCAGCCAAGTACTACTTATGTCTATCAGAGAAGTACTAATTATGCTTCTAAGAGCTGGAACCTGACTCCTCCACATCCAAACATCTGTAGGTCAGGCTCTGGCCTGTATGAGCAGCAGCTGCTGTCAGGGCAGGGCAAGTGGGGCTCGCATGATTTGCATCCCCAAGGCTCAGTGCAGTGGTTCAGGGGGCAGGCAGCAATACAAGGGACTCGAGGATTCTTACCCTGAAAGGTCTCTTCGTGGTCTTCAAGCTTCCTCTTTTTCATATTTGGCTAAAATATACAAAACGTTTTACTCACAAACTAGTTGTAAGCTGTAAAAGTGTTGCAAAGGAAAAAAAGGAAAACTTAGAGCCCGGCCATGCTCCTGGTTTCTAAGCACTCTTCCTTAAAGCCCAAGGACTGCAGAGGAGTGTTACCTCCAGCAGACTTCCCAGGCTTGAGACATCAATCTCTAAAAGCCTCTGGGTCAAGGCCTGTTATTAAATAAGAATATCCTACCCCAGCACAGAGCAAATTATGCAGTTTTAACAGAAGCTGGGATCACAGCCAAGAAAGTAACCTTACCCCATCCAGTCCATCATGGCTGTTGGTGAGAAGAATTGGGTCAGGCACTGGGAGGTTCATGTCCGAATGGATCTGAGTAAGATCATGAATATTCAGGATGGGTTCCTGCAAAATAAAACAGGTTTGTTGTTTGATTATAAACTAAGAAGTTCTGGCACACCAAACACAATGAGAAGACAAAAGATCTGGCAATAGGCTGTGAGCCCCCAACCTAGGAGTGCCAGATCATGGTAAGCTATGAAGTGTTAGAGATCACACAAAGCAAACTGCAAAAGGCAGCACCCCTCCAGAGCCAACAGCACTGCAGTGCATGTGAGCAACCAGCTGCTGCTTTGTGTCTCTGCACAGAAAACACCCATGAAGAGACCTGCCACATCACTTTTAAAATGTCGCTGAAAATGGAAAAGGATACAGAGCATAAGGCACGTCCTACCTTAAGGAATCCATCGAGTTCTAACAGCTTCTTTGGAAAAAAGTTTGCTACGAGGTCTTCAGCCTAAGAAAGAAAGAACAGTGATGTGAAAGAAGGCCACGCTGCTCCTACTAGCAGGCAGGAACAACGGGGAAATTATCTGTGCAAAAGCAGGAAACAAAGAGAATGCAATTTCTTCCTGCTGCCAAAACCAAACAAAGCCCAGGTGAGAAGAGAGCCACGAGGCTCAGGAACCTCACTGCAGTGAGTGATTGATGTCCTGCGTGTTGCTAAGCTTCCAGGGCAGGTTCAACGCACAGTCGAGTTTGTCAGAAAGACACAGCCAAAAAACCCCTTTCCTGCTCGTCCTGTGACACTCACCTCGCTCGTGATCCGCTCCCTGAAGGAGTCAACCTACAGAATGAAACAGGGACAGGTCAGGGTCGCTCTTGAACAACGGGGCCCGGGGAGGCCCCCGGCTCTGCAGCCGCATGACCCTCCCAGCCCAGCTCCCGCTCTCCCGGGAAACGGGAGGGGTCTACGAATACCGAGCGGGAGCTGCCCGGGGACGCCCGGAGCAGCTCTGTCTGCCCGCCCCAGACTCCGGGCACTGCGGGCGACTGGAAACCGCGCTGCTCCCGCCGGGGTGGAAGATCCGCCGGGCCGGCCCGGGCCAGCGGCCACGCTCTGACGGGGCACGGCTCGGGGGCGGCCACAGCACAGCGCCGGCCGCATCCCCGCCCCTCGGCGGTGCAGGGCCAGGCGGGGGTGGAGACACCGGGGACTCGTCGGGGCAAACGGGCCGCGCTCGGCGGCCAGGGTGGAACGGCCGGGAGGCACCGTGGGGCGGCCCCGGCCCCAGGCCCGCCCCGCCCCGGGCCGGCGCCAGCACACCGGCGCGGGCCGGTGGGGCGGAGGCGGCAGCCGAACCGGGCCGGGCGAGGCCAGGCAGGGCGGGGCGAGCAGCGGGGCGGGCGCACCTTAAGCTTCACCTCCGGGTCCACCTTGAGCAGCGAGGCCATGGCGGGTCCGGTTTCGGGGCCGCTCCGCTTCCCCGGGCCCACACCGGAAATGACCTCACGCCGCGCGCCCGCCAATGCCGCGCGCGCCCGCCGCCCGCGTGACCCCCCCCGCGCGCACGCGCCGCCGGGTCCTGGCCGCTCAGCGCCGCCCGGGGCGGGGACGCAGAAAATGGCGCGGGCGGCCCGCGCACCCCTGCCAGGACCGCGCCCCGCCTGCGTCACGTCCGGCGCGCGGAGATGGCGGGGCGCGCGCGGGCGGCGCGATGGAGGGAGCGCGGGCGGGCGGCGGCACCGCGCACGTCAGCTTCGTGTGCCAGCGCTGCTGCCAGCCGCTCAAGCTCGACACCTCCTTCAAGGTCCTTGACCGCCTCACCATCCAGGAGCTCACCGGTACCGCGGCGCGGCGCGGTGGAGTGGGGGGCAGGGGCCCGGGCCTAGGCCTAGGCCTGGGCCTGGCTGACGCCTTCTCTCCTACAGCCCCGCTGGTGACCGCCGCCCCTGCCAGACCCGGAGACCTGCACGAAGAGGAGAGCGCCCTCACGGAGGTACGGCGGGGCCGGGCGCGGCGGCAGCTCCCCCGGGACTTCCGGTAACGATGTCTCCTTACCTTCAGGAAGCCTTCGTGGAGAACCGGCAGGATGGCGTGTCCAGGAGGTTTATCCCACCAGCCAGGTACAGCCGGTGCCGCATTCCTGTCAGGCCTGGCCCATCTTGGAACCCAGCCTCTCTCTCCGGGCAGCTTGAGCCAACGCTGTGGCAGCGCCTGAGAAAGTTCCCCCCATGACGGGAGGATACACTGAATAGCTCGTGTGACCCCCTAGAGTTTCCCCTGCAGGATCCCCGTGGCCTTCGGGCTCCTTGTCAGTTTTAGCACAGTCCTTGGGGCATTACTCCTTAGCTGTGGGTCAGCATAAACCCGACAGAGCTCCTAAAACATGGGTTGCCCCAGCCTCCTGCCCTCTCTTTTAACTGATTCAGCCCCAGGTTCTGGTCTGGTGCTTGAGCTGCCTCTCCTCAGCACTTAGCACTCATCTCAGTAACATTCTTTCCAAGAATGATGTCAACAGAAAGTGCCAACAGTTTCACGCTGATCGGAGAGGCCTCGGATGGTGGCACCATGGAAAACCTCAGCCGGAGACTGAAGGCAAGTGGGTCACGAGCTGGTAAACTCAGATCCTTGGGAACAGAGCATCGTTTTTTCCTGATGCTCTGCAAAACTAAACTGCAAAGTTTCCCATAGTGTTTGCCTTCCAAGGGCTTGGTTGGTGAGTAGTTGAGCAGAGATAGATTATTTTAATCAATATTTGACCTGCAAAGAAGACTTCTGCTAACTGAAAACCAGCAGGCCTGTGGTTTTCCTTGCACTAATGTGAGCCCTTCCTCCAGGTCACTGGCGACCTCTTTGACATCATGTCTGGGCAGACGGATGTGGATCACCCACTGTGTGAGGAATGCACAGATACTCTGCTGGACCAGCTGGACACACAGCTCAACATCACAGAGAACGAGTGCCAGAACTACAAGTGAGTGATCCAGAGATGACCCAAGACAGAGCTGCTGTAGCTTGAGACACAATCAGCATGGAGAGCTCGGGGCTGACAAGAGGTGCAGGGGCTGCCACAGAACTGGGGACTGGCAGTGCAGGACTTCCTAGGGATACCTGTTTTGGTAATCCTGCTGTTCTGCTTTAGGAGATGTCTGGAGATACTGGAACAGATGAATGAGGATGATAAAGAGAAGCTGCAGACAGAACTGAAAGAACTGGCACTGGAGGAAGAGCAGCTGATTCAGGAGCTGGAGGATGTTGAGAAGAACCGCAAGATTGTGGCTGAGGACTTCGAGAGAGTTAGGGCAGAGGCTGAGCGGCTGGAGCAGGAGGAGGCTCAGTGAGTGAACTCTGCCTGCAGCTTGTGGCAGGGGGTGGAGGCAGCAGATAAATGAGGTTGTAACATGAGAAACCTGTAAATGTGCCCAAATGCCAGTGGCAGAAGTAAAGGTGGCGAGACCAAGCTGGCCCGCAGAGCTGTCACTCTGATGTAGAAGCCAGCACTCAGCACGTCTTGTCTTGCTTTTACTCAAAGGTATCAGAAAGAATACTGTGAATTCAAGAGGCAACAGCTGGAGCTGGACGATGAGTTGAAAAGTGTGGATAACCAAATGCGCTATGCTCAGATGCAATTGGATAAATTAAAGAAAACCAACGTGTTCAACGCAACCTTTCACATCTGGTAACGTGGAGACTGGAATATTATATCCATTTTCTTGGAATCTGCAGTGTGAGGCTGTTAAGTCACTGCATTTGACAGGAAAGGTGCAAGCCAGCTCACAGTTACCTCCCAGCAGAGCAATGAATGCCACCTCCCAGGAGTGGCAGCTGAGTAAGGTGTGCTGGGCTCTGGGACTGGGAAATTCCTCCTTCACCAGTCCCAGTAATACTTTGGGAACCCCTGTGCCAGCCAGCAGTGACACTGGCATCAGGGTTCACAGAGCAGGTAGCTTAGAGGGGCTGGCTATGGGGTTTTGTTGTGTTTTTATGACAAAAAAAGAACAAGTACTTGGTATTTACATAGGCTTGTTAAGAATAGGCCCAAATCCTTTGTGTGCATGGCTGGGACTGTGTGTACTGTGCTGTTGGGACATGACCCTTATTTGGTTATCAGGCCAGGAGCTTTTCCCAGCCTAGCACACTTATTTATAATTCTTCTTATCACAGGCACAGTGGGCAGTTTGGCACAATAAATAACTTCAGGCTTGGCCGTCTCCCCAGTGTTCCTGTGGAATGGAATGAGATCAATGCTGCCTGGGGGCAGACTGTGCTGCTGCTGCATGCCCTGGCCAACAAAATGGGCCTAAAGTTTCAGAGGTACCTGCAGTATCACACACAGTTCATTTGTGACCCAGAGGAAGACAGGCAGACTCAGGTGCCTGTGAATTCTGTCTCCTTTTTTCAGATACCGTCTTGTCCCCTATGGCAACCACTCCTATTTGGAGTCCCTCACGGACAAATCCAAGGTAAGAGATCCCATACAAATCATGGGATGTTGACCTTGAGTGCCAGAGCCCTGGTCACATTGGGGATGCATGCAGGAAACAAAACTTAGTCTCTGTGAGTATGGAGTCCAGGAAAGCTGGCTGCTCCAGCTCCTCCAGCATGGTAAAATCTCACACCACATCCTGTATGAAGCCACTGGTGCTGCCAGCCAGCCAGAACTGTTGAATGACACACCTGGCCAGAGGCAGAGGCATGCTTTGGTGTGATTGGCAGGTAGATAGCATGATTTGGGATTGGTGCAAGTCAGGAACACATGCCTGCATGTGGTGGGCACATGCACAAAGCCAGTCACACTTGCTCTGTGTCACAAGCCATTTCTCAGCACCTCATGACAAATTTCAGCCTCACGTGAGGTTAAAAAGCTGCAGTGACCATATCAAAAACAAGTGCTTGGGGTGTCTGATACAAATCTCTTTTCCAGGAGCTTCCCCTGTACTGCTCTGGAGGCCTGAGGTTCTTCTGGGACAACAAATTTGATCATGCCATGGTGGCATTCCTGGACTGTGTGCAACAGTTTAAAGAGGAAGTGGAAAAAGGTGAAACTCGGTTTTGTTTGCCTTACAGGTGAGTGTTGCCACATAACTGTCAAATTCAGCCCTGTATGCTCCCCCTAGCACTGCTTGCTGTTTCAGTCCTGTTTCAGAAATCATCTGGAATTGTGATGTGTGTTTGCTAATTTTATTGAAACTTAAAGCCAGCCCCTTGGGTGGAATCCTGAGGCTTGCTCAAGTCCCTTTAAAAACAGCATAGTATTATTGTCAGATTTAAAATTTAGTGCTTGGTATCATACTGAGATTAAATGTTTGCAGTAGGAGTGCACTAATTAAAGCTTGTGTGTGATACAGGATGGACGTGGAGAAAGGAAAGATTGAAGACACAGGTGGCAGTGGTGGCTCTTACTCAATTAAAACACAATTTAACTCTGAAGAGCAATGGACAAAAGCACTAAAATTCATGTTAACTAACCTGAAGTGGGG
Source organism: Sturnus vulgaris (assembly GCF_052056855.1). Taxonomy (NCBI): domain Eukaryota; kingdom Metazoa; phylum Chordata; class Aves; order Passeriformes; family Sturnidae; genus Sturnus; species Sturnus vulgaris. The sequence goes on along the minus strand of NC_142269.1, from coordinate 5,604,008 downwards.
CCTTGCCTGGGTCTCATCCCAATTCTATAACAAGTAACTGTGGTAAGAACTTGGCCTGGCAACTGGAGTGTCTGCATTGTGTTGGAGAAAGGCAAATTCAGATATCTCTTAATATTAACCAGTACAAAATGTTTACAATACCAAAAATCCACAAGACACTTTATTTAAAATACCATTATTACAAGCAGTTTATAGAAAAGCAATATGCAAAGTTGTATCACTGAGTCGAACAGAATAAAACCCAGCTATTAAATGGATTCTAAACTGTTATTTTTGGCATTTATGGCCATGGACGTAAATAATTGTCAAACAAAAGAACACTCATCAGTTTGATGCTGCTCTGTTACAGCTGATGCAGGGTTGGAAAAGCAAAAGGTTACAAACCCAGGGGAAAAGGTGAAAAAACTGCCAGTAACTACAGTTAGAAAATACTTCATTTTGAAGTGATATCAGCACTTCTTTGTGCTACTGAACAAGGTTTGATACCATTACAACACTGTAATCCCTCCTGCAGCCTGTTCCTGCACTAAGGAAATAGTGCCTGGTGTTTCCAGCCAGCAGTGCCTGGCACAGCACAAACCCCTGGCACTCACAGGGACACCCAGCCTGGGCACTGCTGGGTGGCATCACAGCACTGGCCTGATTCTGTCCTCATCACCACACTGGTCACCACTGGCTGTGGTGAGGCAAGAGCAAACAGGCTCCAAGTGCTGGCACAGAGGGGACCATCACAGGCAGCTGAGACAGGAATTTTATAAAAGCAGCAAGAGGACACAGCACAGCCCCATTTGTAACAGGGGTGTGAGAGCTGGTCCCAGTGATCCCGGTCCCAGATGAGCTCCAGGCATGGCCTGGACAAACAAAACTGCACTGAGGGGTCTCTTTGGTTAAAGGGAACTTAGATTCAAAACTTAAAAGATGCAGCTCTTACAATAAAGCTTTTGGGGCATTTCTAAACACTATGGTGCTCTTGGACCTGCCTTCAGAGCATGAGTGTGATGCCTAGCAGGATGAGCTTTGCTAATTAACATGATGGGCTGTTCCAGAATTCAGGTAACCCTGAGCTGTGCTGGGTGCCTGGGCAGTGTCACAGTTGTCAGCAGCATGACAGTTCCTGCTGCTGAGGCAGTGACTGGATGGGCAGGGTGGTTCTATTTCTGAGGCAGAATTCTGTCCGTGGGAGATTTGGTTCCACAGTTCCCACGGTGCTGCTTGGGTGTGGTGCTGCCAACTATGCGCCTCACCACAGCATAGGAGAACTCCAGGATACTTTCTGGAGAAATGCCAGTGATGCAGTTTAAATGCTCCACAACCTGGAAAAAAGAAAAGATACAGCACCTAAAGCTTGTGAGTTTACAGACGAGTAACTGCTCCATGGGCACATTTCACAGGGAGTTTGTCCCATGAGATTGCTTCTCTACCTGCCAGTGGAACATTGCCTGTGGGATTTTGTTCTGGCTGTGAAGGTGAGGACACTCACCAGTGCCAGCACACACTGCACACAGAACTGCCCCATGCCCTCAGCTCTGACAAGCCCACATGCTTCCTGCTAAAAAGACAGTGCTGTCCCCTCCCTCATGGCACTCCCAGTGCAGCCCCACTTGCTGTGCTGAGACAGACAAACTACTTGTGTTCCCGTAGAGCCCACGTGTTCAGCAGCGACTGTACCTGCTCCCAGTGCCCAGGGCTCAGGATGAACACACCTGTACTGATGACTCCAACAGCCAAGAGCATGAAATCTTCCTTCACTGTTAAAAACTTGGCTCTGCAGACGGAAAAGTTTGTTCAGGTGTAAAATGCTGCTTCACAGTTCAAAAGCACCTGCTGCTGTAGTTGCCAATGCCCAGGATATGTTGGCTTATTCAGGCCAACCAAAGCTCCCAAAGTTGGAGCTGACAGTGCAAGGCTGAATTTTAACAACCAAGTGAAACATTTTCCTTGCCTGTGAAGCAGCTGTGGAAAAGCACATTGCTTTGAACCAGTGTATTCAGAAACAATGATGAATGCCCCCCAAAGTGGTTATTTTTTAAAACATGCCCCCAAAATGGCATAATGAGAGTTATGCTGCTATTTATTAGCCTTTTTAAGGGTTTTAATTTCAAAGGGTTAAGTCATTGTCAGGCAAGGCCCTTACATCTGCAGTTTGCTTGGTGTGGAATTTTCAATGGCGATCTTCAGCAGAGTGTCATAGATGGTCTCTCTGGTCAGGTAGCAGAAGTCCAGCAGCTGGACACACAGCTGGTGTAAGGGTTTGGCAGGAAGCAAGCAGCCATTGTATCCTGGCAGAGATCATACCATCAGTCCCACATTTTGGGTCACTAAATTGAATTACAAGTCTTAGGCACCAAAAGGGAGAGAGAATTCTGAGGACAGCTGCCCTGTCTCTGAATGCCACAGGATCCCACAGCCTCAATATAATTTCACTCTAAAATTCAGGCCATCAGACCTGGGCCAAGAAAATGGTGAGTGATTGTAGAAAATGTGGCCTGGCACTACCTTTGGGGGCTTTAAACTCTTTATCTTTTACTGAATGAGTCATGACTCATCACATGTCACCATTCATCACATTCTACGAAGGACAAAGTTCTCATCTAAAAGGTGAAGCCCTGGACAGTTGAAGAGTTCCACGTGCAAAAATCTGAGACATTTTGGTTCAGACCAGCAGCAGCTCTATGACCCTACTAAAAATCTTCCTTCTCATTCTCTCTGACTGATACTCTCACCTAGAACCTCCAGAAGCAATTCCACGTAGGCCAACGGAGTTGACACATTGATGTGGAAGTGCAGAGTGTTTAAAACAGCAAGCTCTGACTCCAGCAATTCCTGTTTAGTGTAGGAGTATTTTAAGGACTGCAGAAATTTTAAAGCTGTGTCACTGGTCACTCTCTGAAGAGGAAAAAAAGAGACAAAACGTCTTCCAGGCAGTAAGGCAGTCGGTAGGAACAAAGTGCTCTATCACCTCTCTCCTGCCGAGCATGAGGCTGCAGCTCACCCGCCTGTCCTTTGAGCTGGCACAGGAAATCCAGCTCTGACCTTTCCCACAGGTTTCCTTGACTCAATAAACCATCTCCAGGCAGGTGTGAACCCCTGTGGACACACAATTTTTGACAACCATAGGCCGAGATTTTCCTGCAATTTTTTTCCCCCAGACTGGGAACATTTCCCAGCAAATTGTTATTGGACGAGCAGCAATTTGCCTGCCCTAAAGGGAATGTCGTGTCCTTGGCATTTCATTATCACTACTGTCTTTTAAAAAGGAAATCTATTTTTAAGAGAGATTAATACACTGCAGATAGCACGGTGCTAAAGCAAGGACAGGCTGAGCTGGCTTACACTGTAGTGCAGAGAGAGTTTGCTGGCGAGCTGAACACACGACACGAGGCGCAGGACAAAGGTGTTGGTTATCTGATCCCTCACAGAGCTCCAGCTGCTCCTCTGCCCTTGGTCACGACCTTTAGCGTTCCCTCTGTCATTGCACATCTGTTCTACCTGCTTGATCATAAACCTACAAAACCCACAATTACTCAGAGAACAGTTCTGTCAGATGAGAGGAAGAAAGGCAATTTCACGTATACTTAAGACTATATGTAGAACTAATAATTCGGATTAGGTGAATGAAGAGACAAAGCCCTCAACATGCACATTAGTCGTGTGGTTAGGGTGGGGGGAACAGAATGGGACAGGGCATGGGCAATATAACCCCATCAGAGAATGGGAAATGTACTGAGTGTTTAGGATTCATTACCGTTCAAGTAACTCCACTGCCTGGTACCGTGTGGATTGGTCCAAGCGCCATTTTTCAGACAAAAGGAAGATAAACTCTGCAAAAAGCACAGCAGTCACTCATTTCAGTCTCCTGAAGCTCACTGTACCGCTGTCATCTGCCCCAGGAGATGCTGTAGCTAAGTCTCACCCACGATCCGTGTATCTTTGAAGTACCCAGCATGCTCGGGCAGCTCACTCAAGTACTGCTCATTCTCCGTGGCCAAGTGGATCAGTGTGTCCTCGATAATTTCAGGAGCAACCCCACTGAACAAGGGGCCTGAGTCACGGCCCCGGGGTTCCAGTGGCACCTGAGACCCCATTTACCGAGTCACGGCCGAAGCCGTAATGACAATGATTCCACCAACCCCTCGGGGAGAGACCAGGACAGGGCTCCGCCACCTCCTCCCAGCAGCGCTGACTCCCGGCCGCCCGGAGACGGCACTGGGGTGGGACGGCCGCTCGGTGCGGTTGGCGGGCAGGGCCGGGAGCTCGGGCAAGGCTGGGGATGCGGGCAAGGCCGGAAGCTCGGGCAGGGCCGGGGGTGTGGGCAGGGCCAGGGGCTCAGGCAGGGCAGGGAGCTCGGGTACGGCCAGGGGTGCGGGCAGAGCCGGGGGTGCGGGCAGGGCCGGGGTTCGGGCAGGGCCGGGGATCGGGCAGGGCCGGGGATCGGGCAGGGCCGGGGTCGCAGCCGGGTCGGAGGTCCGGGCCCGGACGGAGCAGCGCCCCAGCGCCTCCAGTCACATGACTCCGCTCCGCCAATCATCAGGGGTCGCGACCGGCACGCGCTGGGTCTCAGCCAACCATTCGACGCCGCGCGCCGCTCGGGCCCTCCGATTGGCCAGTGCTCCCGCCGGATGTGGCGTCACGTCGCCGAGCGGAAACGGCGGGGAAAGATGGCGGCGCCCGGGGAGCCGGGGGAGGCAGCGTTCGCGCGGCGCATCGACCCGTCCCGGGAGCCGGGACTCAGCCCCGAGCAGCGCCGCCTCATGGCGCAGCTGGAGTACGCCCAGCGCCAGCGCGCCCTGCAGCGCCGGCTCCGCAGCCGCAACGTGCTGCTGGCGCTCGGTATCGGCGCAGTGACATTTGGCATCTGTATCCTTTGGGGCCGGGGCAGGGCGGGGCCGGGGGGGCTCCGGGGCCGGGCCCGCAGCGTTTCCTTAATTCCCCTCACAGACGGTTACACCTTTTACTCGGTGTCGCAGGAGCGATTCCTGGACGAGCTGGAGCAGGAGGCGGAGGCGGCGCGGGCTCGGGCCCGGGCGCGAGCCGAGGGCGCCGCAAGCTGAGCGGGGAGCGCTCGGCTCGGCCCGGCCCGGCCCGGCCCGTGACTGAGCTGCTGCCGTCGCCAGACAGGACGGGCCTCGAGACAGATACGCCTGAGGGGTTCGGGGTCTGTCCCTTGCTCTGCTTTGGCCAGAAGGCCCCGGGGGCTCCCCGCAGGCAGGGCCCCCCCGCGGGCAGACCCCGCCCCGGGGCCTTTGTCGGGACCGTGCCCATGGGAAGGCCAGGGACGCCCAGGTCCCACCACTCCCCACAATAAACCCTCTCACTGGAGACCGTGTCAGTGCCCATTGTCAAGCATCTCTTGGGCTGAGCCCCGCTCAGGATCTCGCCCTGCTCAGGGGCTGCTGCGGGGGATGTTCTGTTTTGCTCTTTATCGTCACACAGTGAGGCAAGCAGCCACACGTCCTGCCCAACAGATACACGCAGACACAGTTTGTATTCAATCCATGTTTATGAAAACACTTTCCCAACACCAGTTCATAACAAAATGCTCCCGGATCCTGCTGCTTCTGGTGCAGGCAGGGCCGCAGGGAGCTCAGGCCACTCCGCAGGGTGGGCGGGGTCCGGTGCAGGGCTGAGGTGTTGCAGGGCTGGGACAAGCCGGGGGTCCTCAGGGCGGGCTCAGCTCCTTCCAGCCACGAAGGGTGGAGACATGTCGTACATGTCCTCCAGCAAAGGGGCTGGGGACAGCGGGCAGACACCTGTGGGACAGGCCTGCACTAGGCCAGGGTTCCCGCTCCTGCGAATCCTACGGCTTCCCTGCTGCAGGCTACAGCCAAGGGGAGCAGGGAAGCCGGGCTCTCCAGGGCTGACACTGCCCCCCGGGAGGCGCAGGGAGTCTCCCCGCCCCGGGGCAGCAGGCACTTGGATGAGGTAGTTCTGGAATCATTCTTGGCCAGCCAGCTACTGGGGAGAGAAGCAGCCGTGAGCCGAGTGCCACAGGGTCAGCCGGGAACGCCATGGGCTCCGGCCCTGCCCCTTACCACGCGCCCGAGGTCGTCGGCGAAGGTCACCCCCTTGTTGAGCCGCTGCTCCTGCGAGCCGGTGCTGCTGCCGCTCAGCGAGTTCCGGCGCATGATGCCTGCGGGGACAGTGGCGCTGAGTGAGCGCACGGGGCTGTGCAGCTCAGCCCGGGGGTCGCTGTCCTGCAGCCCACACCCAGCCCGAGTGCCCTGGAAGGAGTGGGGAGCGGGGCTGGCACCTGCGGGCTGCGCCAGCTCCAGGCGCTGCAGGCTGTTGCGACGGGAGGGGTTAAAGCTGCCCTTGGAGAGGCGGCGCTGGCGGCTGGACAGCATCGCTGCAGGCGAGACGATGCCCGGCGGTGGCTGCTTCCCCATCCGCAGGTACAGCTCCTCGATCTCCTTCTTCTGGGCGCTCTGCAGTAGCTGCACCTCAGCCAGGTGCCTGGGGAGAAGACAGGGGCTGGTAGTGCGGGCTCAGGGAAGGGACAGCGAACTCCCAGGGCTGGGTTGGAAGACCTGTCGCCTCCCAGGTGCAGCCCACCCCCTTCCTCACTTCTGGCGCAGGTTCTGCAGCTCCTCCCAGATCTCCTCGTCCTCACTCTCGGTGTCATCGCTGCTCACATAGGACAAGCTGCGAGAGTAGCTCATCCACACCTGGCTCAGCATGGCCTGTGGCACATTTTCTGTGCTCTCTTCCCCAGGGCCCTCCCCTGGGTCGCTCCCCACTGACACCGCAGGCACCGTGCCCCCCTCGGCTGCCACCTCCTCAGCCTTGGGTTCTCGCTTCTCTGCCTCCAGTGCTGCATCCGAGTCACTGCTCGAGCTGTGGCTTATGTCAGGGACCACAGGTGGTGGGGAGCCACTTGCTGCTGGCTCCGTGCTGTGCTGCTCTCCGTCACTGCTCCCCAGCACCGCAGAGGTCACAGGCAGGTCCTTGGCTGGTATCACCTGGAACCGGCCCAGGACCTGGGGCTTGGCTTCTGCTGGGGACAAGGGCAGCTGGTGGGGTTCAGGGCACATGGGCTGGCCGGGGCACTGCGGTGCCCTGGCACAGGCACAGGCACACGGCACAGCCTTGGCCCTGCCCCACCTTACCTTCATTGATGGGGGAGAGCTGAGCCTTGGGCACACTGGGGGCTGGTGCCTCCGAGATGATCAGAGAGTGGCTGGGTTTGGGGGCACTGGGCAGCACCTGTGGGCACCAGATTACCATCAGCAGCCCCACCCCAGCTCCCACCACATCTCCTGTCCTCCCCTCTGTGTCCTGGGATCTGCATCCCAGTGGCTCCACAAGCCATGAGGCTCCATCCCATCCCAGTGCAGCATCTGCTGCAACCACACAGCCCTCCTGACACTGAGCTCCACCTGGAGCAGCCCTGGATTGCCCTTGTACACCCACACTCACCGTGCTGCCCTCTGGACTCCCAGATGTGGATGTGCTTGGCAACTGCAGAGGGCTCCCCACGGCCTCGCTGCCTGTGGGGCACATTGAGGCTGGTGCCAAGGGAAGGGAGGATATGGGCACCCCAGCAGTGGGGACATCAGCTCCCACTGACTGCAGGATCCCACTGCCAGGTGGGACTGGCTTGTCTGTGCTGGTGGGGTCAGGGTACACAAAGCGTGGGGCACCCAGGACAAGACTCTGTGGCCGTGGCAGCAGTGCTGGGTAGAGCTGCCCACCTGAGCTGGCAATGGAGGAGACAGTGTGGGCCACGGTCATCACTGCCAGGGAGAAGACATTGGCCAGGGACAAGAGGGGGGTGCTGGGGGACAAGGGTGTGCTGGTCACAGGGGGGCTCAGAGGACTGCTGGGCTCACAGGGAACAGGGGATGTGGGGAGAGGCTGTGGGGACAGGAGGGCTTGGGGTAGGGCCGTGGGGACAGGCCCCCCTGGGGTACTCTGGGGAGTCAGTGTTGGTGTCAGTGCTGGTGATGACGTGAGCCAGGAGGGAGCCATCGAGACGAGGGGCCAGGTCTGCACCGAACCTGCAGGGAAAGAAGCATCAGGACCAGCCCTCCAGGGCCATCTGGGCCATCTGGGCCCAGGCACCCAGAGCTTGAAACCAGCGAGCAGCTGGCAGCCCCAGTGCAATGAACATGCCCACTCTGTCATCACTGGTACCTGTGGGGGACCCTAGTGGCACCGGGGCTGCCAGTGGCTCCACAGGACTGGCCAGGTTGGTCTCTGATGGGGAGCGGCTCAGCATCGGCAGGACAGGGGACTGGACAGAGAGGCTGGGACTGGTGCAGCTCAGGTCTGTGGCATAGGGGTGACAGCCAGGTTCAGCCAGGGCAGGACATATCCTTTGAGACCCTCTGGGCTTGGCTGTCACCTGCCCTGCATGGGGCTTGGGGAGATAGGAAGGGCCTGCACAGGGGCACAAACATACCACTGAGTGAGGATGAGGAAGAGATGGAGCGCGAGAGCCCCTGCAGCTGCAGGTCCACCTGTGAGAAGGATGAGCTGAGCCCAGCACTGGGGCAGAGGCCCCAGCCAGGCTGTGCCAAGCCCCTGCTGGGCCCCACCCTGGACCCACCACCTGTGCGGACAGGAGCTGGAGACTCTTCTGAGCTGGGGAGCACCTTGTCTTGTCACAGGAGCGGGCAAGTGACCACAGGAGGACCCTGCACCCCAGGCCCCCCTCCCCCCTGGACTCCTTGGGGCCAGGCAGCATCCCAAGCCATGCTCAGCAGCAGCAGCTTCCCCAGCGCTGGCAGGGCCAGGCTGGCACTCACGGGGCTGCCCACAGCACTCTCAGCCTCGGGGCCCTTGGGCAGCTCGGTGCCACCGCGCCCGTCCTTGCGGAGCAGGGTCTCCACGCGGTGGATGATGTCCCGGATACGGCTGATGAAGCTGTCTCGCTCCGACTTGAGGATGAACTCATTGTGGACCTGAGGGTGGAGGGGCCAGTCAGTACCCAGCCCAGTCAGGCAGACCCCACCTTCACCCTCACCCTGCTCTCACCATGGCGGCTGCAATTTCCTCCGGGTTGTCCCCATCCAAGTCGAACTTGAAGGTCACCATCTTGTTGTTGTAGGTCTGCAGCTGGCACTCCACCACTCGGTCGTTCTTGTCAGAGATCTGTGGGCAGCAGGGCTGGCTCAGCCCAGGAGAACCCACCTGGCACCCGCCTGGCACCTGCCTGGCATTTGTGGCACTCACGTTGGTGATGCGCAGCCTGGAGCGGGCTCGACGCCGCAGCAGCTTCCCCGAGGCTCGCTTGGGCGGCAGCTTGGTGCTCTGCTCGCTGGCTGAGAGCCCCTCATAGCCATCACTCATGCCCGATGCCACATCTGAGGTGTAGCTGCAGGAAGCCCCAGCTCCAGAGCATCAGCATGGCCATTCCCAAGTACCACACTCCCTGCCCAGCCCCTGCCCGACCCCCCAGCCTCACCTGTCCACCGAGGAGGAGAAGCCACTGGCAGGGGGCAAATGCTCCGTGGGCAGCTGCACCGCGATGCTCTGCAGGGAGAGGACGGGGTGAGCCGGTGCCACGGCTGCCCTGACCCCCCCGCCCCTGGGGCCGTGCTCACCGTGGGGAAGCAGCGCACGGGCCGCGTGGGAGGTGGGCTGGTGGGGTCCAGGCCCACAAAGCTGCGATGGGCCAGGTCCGGCGAGTCCAGGAAGCCAGAGGAGCTCAGGTACCCATCTGTCTCACAGTCAGCTGTGGAGGAGTGCTGGCATGAACCAGAGCCAGTTCCTTCCTTGGCTGGGCAGCTGGGAAAGGGCTGTGGGGCTGGGAGAACCTGACAGACCCCCCACCTGCCTCCTGCCCCAGGTCCCCTCTGCCCACCCGGCTGTTACCCCTTGGTGCCTACGCACAGGTGGCTGAGGAGTAGCTGGTGTGCCGGTAGGTAAAGTGCTGATGCTGGTCAGCTTCGGGCTCCTCAGGCTCCAGGGGGAAGGTGCTGCTGAAGGCAGAGTCCCCAGAGCCAGGGGTGGCCAGGGCAGGTGTGGGGGCACCAGGTGGCAGCGGGGACTTCAGCTCCTCCAGCATCCTCAGGACACCTGGTGGCTGCTCTGGCTCTGCAGGTGATGGCGCGCCCTGGACACGCTTCAGCTTCTCCCGCTTGCGCTTGATGGCCACCACACGGTCCCGCACAGCCTTGGCCACCAGCTTGTAGTCGGCCTCACAGACAAAGCCCAGGACCACCTGCACAGGAGGGAGCTTATCACTGCAGAGTGTAGGGACCCCACAGCGCCCAGGGCTCCCTCAACTCTGTACCCACCATCTCCTGAGCCACCTCCTCTGCCACATCCTTGTAGAGCTCAAAGAGGAACTCGATGGCGTTGTTGTCCTTGTATTTGCCATGCAGCTTCTTTGTGTCATCCATGCGCAGCCAGAGCTTGAGCCCAGACTTGACTCCATCGTCCTCCTCAGCCAGCTCCACATGCACCCCTGTGTCCTCCTGGAAGAAGGAATGCTCCAGCAGGTCCTGGATGGTGTACCTGCAGAGGGCACAGCTCAGCCTGGGCTCAGGGCCAGGGGAGACCCTGCAACCCAGGCCCCGCTCTGCCCCCACCTCTCGTTCTTGTCCATGCGGATGCAGCCTTCAATGATCTCCTTCAGCTCGGGCACCTTCACCTTGTAGAAGCTGCTGGGCTTCAGGCCCTAGGGGTAATGAAAAAGTGAGCACCTCCTGTGCCAACCTGCTGCAGCACGGGGCTCCCAGGGCCCAGGGAACGACCAGCCCAGGGCCCCCTGAGCTCTGCAGTGGCTCCTGTGGCCAGGCCACGTGTGCCTGCACGGGCCAGGATGCCCCAGGGCTCTGAGTTTCCACCCCAACAGGCAGGAGCTGGCAGGAGCTGGCCGTGACTGGTCAGGGCAGCTGCAGTGCCCCGGGCCAGGGTGACCGAGCAGACTGCTGCCGTTCCACCCCATTAACACGCTGGCAGTGGCTGGTGCAAAGCCAGGGATGTGGGGTCTGGCCAAGCCATGGCCCCACCACCAGCACCCACAGCTCCATGGCCTGGCAGAGCAACCCCTCACTGCCCAGACTATGTTTAGCCACTCACACTACCTGCACAGTGGCACATTTTGACAGCAGCGAGGTGTGGCAGCTCCAACTGCCCATCCCCCCAGCCCCTTGCTTGCCCTGCCTCCTGTGGGATCAGCCAGCAGCATCACCCGCAGCCGGGAGCGGGGCCTCACCGAGGTGACCTTGCGGTAGATCTGGGCGGCGTTCTGGCACTCCGAGTACGGGTACTCCGAGGTGGCCATCTCCAGCATGCACATCCCAAAGGCGTAGACATCCACGGCCTCATCATACTTCTCCTCGTACATCTCCGGCGCCATGAACTCGGGGGTGCCTGGATGATGTATGAGGGCTCAGGACCCCTGGTATTCCCACCCCCCTGCAGCCCCCACAGCTCCCACGAGCCCAGCCCCACCTATGACACTCTTGGCAAAGGAGGCTCGTTTGAGTGTGGCCAGGCCCAGGTCCCCAATCTTGACTGAGCCCGTGGGGCCCGTGATGAAGATGTTGTCACACTTGAGGTCACGGTGGATGATGGGGGGTGAGCGAGTGTGCAGGAAATGCAGACCCTTGAGGATCTGCCGGCTCCAGCGCTGCAGCACCTTCAGCTTCATCTCTTTAAAGCGTTTCAAATACCTGCCAAGGACCAACAGGACTCAGACCTGCAGGGCTCAGACTCGTGCCCCAGCCTTGACTGCAGCCCACCCTCCTCCCATTGCCATGCCAAGCCCATCCGGACTGAGAGGACCACACAGGGTAAGCAACAAAGAACATCTCAGCAGAGACCCTGTTCCCTCCCCTGCACGCCCCAATCACGTTTTCAGGGTGCCGGACGTCATGAGCTCTGTGACCAGCACGATGCAGATCTGGCCTTTGATAGTTGACTTCCAGGAGTCGTAGAAGCGGACGATGTTGGGATGCTGCAGCCCCTTCAGCATCTCCACCTCCTCACTGAACCGCTGCCGCTCCGTCTTCGACAGCTTCCGCGTCTGTGGGAGCCAGTGAGGGTGTGAGGAGGGCACCCGGGGTCCTGCCGAGCACGGCGGGGGGAGCCCTGGCTACAAAAGACACTCACGTCCCCATCTCCACTCCCTACATACAAGACAGAGGAGCTTCTGTGGCCCCAGCACAGAGCTTGGGTCAGACCTGCTGTGCCCCAGCACGGTGGCACTCACAGGGCTGGAGCCACCCCAGACTGCAGTCCCCCACCAGCCCACCACTCTGGGTGGGTACATGACAGATGGGGCACCCAGGAACCTGTGCAGTTCCCCATTGCCTGGTGCTCGGGCTGCCCGTCCCCACTCCCCTCACTCAGCCCCCAGCTGGAGCCCACCACGCTGCCTCAGGACAGGGAACCCCAGCCTGCAGCTGGAGGGGACATGTGGGGGCTCTGCAGAAGCTGCTGCCATCCTGCCCTGTGCAGACCCAATGGCCATGGCTCTTCTGGCCCCACTGGGGCACCATCAGCATTGGGCTCTGTGTAGCCGGGTGCTGGGCCAGCCTCAATGAGGCCTTTGTTGGGGAAAGCAGGCGGGGGAGGCTCCAGCCCAGGTTTTTCCATGTTCCTCCTGCTCGAGTTAATTAAAGTGGAAACACAAGCCGAGGGTGCTGACTGCAGCTGGGGCAGGGGCCAGCGGAGGGGACAACCCCCTCATCCTGAAGAGACACAGCCCCAGGGTGCAGGAAGAAGGGAAATGCTGGCCAGAGCTAGAGGAGCCAGATCCAGCTGCGAGTGCTCAGCCCTGGGCAGGAGCAGGAGCAGTGACAGCCCCACCACAGCCTGGGGTCCTGCAGAGCTCAGATGCTGCAGAGCCTGGGCGCCTCCAAGCTGGGACCCCTGCCCAGCCCACATTCAGAGGCCAAGGAAACTGGAGCTGCCACAGAGCTCCCACCACCAGTGCTGCCAGAGCTGTGCTCGGCCTCTTGGCCAATGGCCACCATCCATCAACCCAGTCAGCTTTCGTAATATTTTCATTGCATCACAGGCGGCCCCATGGCTTGGCTGGAGCTGCTCCATAATCCCCCCACATTTAATACGCGCTCAGGGACAGGCTCAGCCCAGATGAGAACCTGAGCCTGCTGCAGCAGCATGAATGGGACCTTTCATAAGAAGGAGGAAAACAGCACCCGAACCCCTGCACGGCCAGCAGCACACAGCAGCTTCCCTGCCCAGTGCCACAGTCACCATCACCCCTCTGGCCCCCTCCTCCCCACCGAGAGGTGTCCAGAGGCTTCACTGCACCCCACAAACCTGCAAGAGCATGAGGAAGCTGGCACGGGCTGTGAACTGGGGCAGGTGGGGAGTCATGGGTGCCCACGGCTCTCCCAGCTCAGCAAGAGTGCACCCCAACTGGAGCAGTTGTGCCAGCACAGCCCTCACTGTGCCATGCTCAATTCCAGGCAGAACCCCAGCACAAGGCCACCTCTCCCAGAGTGCTGATGCCTGGAGTAAGGTCTAGGGGAGCCAAGCATGTCCCCTGAGCCTGTGCCAGGGCTGCTGGGTTCGCTTGGCACTGTTCGTTCCACATGACCAAAGTGGCAGCAGCTCCCATTCCTGTGCGTGCTGATACTCGCCCTGTTGAGTGTGGGCATCAAAGCCCAGCCTGGCCACGGCCTGGCTGGAGAAACACCAGAAGGGCAGGGCAGACAGGGCTGCCAGCACAGACATGGCACACAGCTTGGGCACACCATGTCCTCTCCTAACAGCACCAGCACAGGGTGGAGGAGGACACTGGGGATGGTGGCATGGGGACCACGAGGAGCTGGGTGGCAGTGGTCCAGCCCATCCTGTGAGCCAGGAGCTGGCTGCCGAGGAGCCCAGCACAGCCAACACCAGGAACGGGGCCAGTGCAGGAGAAGGGAGGGTGGCTGAGTGGCTGAGGATGGCTGTTGTCTCTGCGGCAGGAGGCTGTCCCCAGCTGGGCAGTGTGGTGCTCAGTGCACTCTGCAGCACCCACAGGGCTCTCCCATCCCTGCAGCCCTCAGCTGTCCTGCTCCTGCAGCCCTCGAGGGCCCTGGCTCTGCACTGACACTTGCATTCTGGAGGGGCATTCAGGGCAACACTACGGTGGGGCACAGAGCCAGTGTTGGGAAGTGCCCAGCACTCTCCCTCCAGACACGTCCACAGCCACAGGGAGGTCCCGAGCCCCCGCCAGAGGTGCCAGCTCTCTGTCAGCAGTGAGTGCCAGCACCTCACTGCTCTCCCTGGGAGTCTGCCCCACCGAGCAGGAGCTTCTGTGTGCTCACAGCCATGTGAGCACACACACAAGGTGCCCTGCAGCCCTGAGGCTGATGGATAAGGTTACCTGCCCAACTTGGGCACCGGAGCCGGGGGAGGCACAGCAGTGCCTGGTGCCCAGAATGCTCCTGCCCCCTGGGGAACCCCAAGGGGTTCCACTGGAAAATCGCACAGTCAGGTATTTACAGCTCGACCCCACTCTGGGCCTCTGGTTTCCTCCCTGCTTCCTCTTTCCCCACCGCCCGCAGCACCTAAGACAGAAATAGTGCCAGGCTAAAGCTGGAAAGCACAAACAGTGGGGCTGTGGACATGGGCGGGAGGCACAGACAGACGCTGCGTTCAGGAGAGGGGACGGGGATGGGCAGGTCCCCAGAGGGGTCTCACAGGAAGACAGAAGACAGGCAAAACCAGCCTCTAGTTCACCAGACTCTGAGGAGGGAAGGACAGGGCAAGGACAGGAGGGAAAGTTGTGTTTTGGGATTGGGATCCATCACAGCAGCTGAACCAGGTTCTCTGGTGCAGAACAGGTCAGGCCTGAGGTTAAGTATTCATTTGGAACTGAAAGGCAATAGAATGAGAACAGTGAAGTGCACAGGACAAAGCTATTTTTAAAATGGCAGAACCACAACCATTTTTATTTGTGGTTCCAAATCCTGTATTTGTGTCACAGTGTCCAATTCTTTGCATGATTGCTGAAAAAAACAAACTTCTAAATGTCTGCGTTTGTGCTCTTAGCCCCTTGTGGGACATGGATTTGGGTACAAGAGACACTGGATAAAGAGCAGTCAGTGGAATGGAGCCAAATCCTGGGTGGGGAGGGGAGAGGGCTGGGGCAGAGGGGTTGCAGGGGCAGGCACAAGGTGGGAGCAGGAACCCGGCTGCACTCCCGTGGGAGGGTGTGGGGTGAGAGGGGTCAGGTCTGCCAGGTCTTCCAACACCATGGGATGCTCACAGGAGGGTCCCTGGCAGGAGCTCAGCCTGGACCCCAGCCTCTCCACAACCACCCCCAGGGGACAAGTGAGTGGCTTCTGCCACTCCTGCCTGGCTGGCTCGCAGAAGCAGCAAGGGGGCCAGCATTACCTGCCGGATTGGGACACAGAAATATTTTGCTTCCCAACCCCCTTTTTGAGATGGTGCAGGCTCATCCCCTCGGCAGCCCTTCGCAAGACACCAGCACTGCCTGCACACAGCCACAGGGAAGAGCAGGGGGCAGGGAACAGGACACGCTGCCAGCCCTGCTGTGTGTGCCAGGCCCCAGGGCAGACAAGCTGGGGCACAGCTGTGACGTGGGGCTGAGACCCACAGGGAGGGACACGAAGCCAGCTGAGTGTGAAGCACTGGGGACAGCTGACTCATCCAGACAAGGAGGGTCCTGGGCTCGCCAAGGAGAGCCTGTTCCAGTCAGTGGTTGCACCTGAAGGAATAAGGACTCTAGAGAGCTCAGGGGCATTTGGATGGAGCTGTGGGGATTTGTGAGGACAGGAGAACTGAGCAGGTTCTGAATTCTCAATAACTGAAGCAATTGTGCAACCCATGGGGGTGGAGGTAAATCTTCACCTTCCTCACTAAAAGGCTACAGTCAGTCCCTCTAGAAACCACCCACCAGTCTCTCAGGATCTCTTGCTCTGCTGGGCTACAGCCACCCCAAGGACCTAGCCCAGGCAGCTACCTGCAACTGCACTGAGCTTTTAGGAACAAGACAACAAACTCGCAAGACACGTTTTTCTGTGTCAACAAGGACTTGGACCTTCCCACCACAGCAACCATCCCAGAGCCTGTGGGAGACTTTGGACTTCACCAAAGCGCCTCCCCAGGGGCTCCAAGGAGAAAAGGTAGCCCCACAGCACAAATCTCCCTGAGCACCTCCATGGACAAGATCAAGCTCATCAAAAGCACTTGAGTGGGCAAAGGCATTGTAGAGACAACACTATCACCACTGCTCTCAGCATCCTGGTGTCAGGCTGCAGGACAGCCAAGGAGATGAAGGAGTGTGGCAGCAGAGAGGAGATGGGGACACTCCTCAGAGTCCTGGAACCACAGGTCCAGCTGCTTCCAGCAGAGAGCCCCTGGCAGCATCACAGAAAGCACACACAGGTGACCATGTACACTACTTCAGCCAAGGTCAAGCAGGCAGGGAGCACCAAGGTCGTGTCGTACCCCGCTCCCAGCTGACAGCCAGCCCCACCTCACTGCAGGCACGTGCCCCAGAGCACACCAAGAGCTATCGGAGCAATCCTTGGAGGCAGCTCCAGTGCAAGCACATGCAGAGAGGGCACTGCTGCCCTCGCTGTCCTCCTGGAGGGAAAGCTGCGTGCTGATGAGCATCAGAAAGACAGTGTCATGCTCAGCCCCAGATCCACCTGTAAAGTGCCAAAACAGGGACTGGCATCAAGAACGTGGGCACCCTGACATACTTCATAGTGCCGGCAGCAAGAAAGCAAATGGAAAACAGCACGTGATGAGCAGGAGGGCCAGGAGCGGCGGCACTAAGCAGGAGTCTGGGTCCGGGCCAGCAGACCCACGAGGCCCCGAGGCACTGGCAGTGATGGGCACAGTGCAAGGTAGTGAGGGGAGCCCGGACCCAGCTCCAGGTCCCTGCTCTGCCCTGCTGCTGTGGCCCGACTGCAGCGAGGCTCCACAATGACAGGCAGAAGCGGATGCTCGAGGGTACCTGCCCTCGCCGGCACAGGCTCCAGCCCGGGGAGGTGCCTCGCGGGTCCCACACAGCACCCAGGCCGGCAGCAGTGGGCAGCAGGGTCAGGGCCGGGGAGGGCTGCACACGCCAGGGAAACCGGACGGAAGAGGGTCCAATGCCTCTCTGGAGCCCCTTGCTCCGGGGCGGGGGCCTGCGGGTGGGGGCATGTAAGGGCGGAGGCGCTGGCAGGGGCCGTACCTGCAGCTCGCACCAGGCCACCTCCACGGTGGTCTCCGTGTCCAACCCCTTGTAGACGGTCTTGAAGGAGCCGCGGCCGATCTCGATGTCGAACTTCAGGAACCGGCCGTCGGGGGAGGTGGCGACCGCCCGCGTCTCCACCTCCTCGCTCTCCGTCTCCTCGGGTTCCCGGAGCCCGACAGCGGCCGGCGGCGGCGGCGACCCCTCGCGCACTCCGTCCGGCGCCGGGTACCCCAGCAGCTCCAGCTCGGCCGAGCTCCGCCGGTTGAAGCGGGAGGAAGCACGTCGGGAATCGCGCCCCGAGGGCCGCCGGCTGCGGCTTCGGTGCGGGGCCCGTCCGGGGAGCCCTGGACCCGGCTCCGGCTGCGGCGCGGAGCCGCTGTCCGTCCGCTCCGCCTCGGGATGGGACATGGCTCCGGCAGCCGCGGGCTCGGCCGCCAGCATCGGCTCAAGCCCGGTCGGAGCGGCTGCTCCCGCGCAGCTTCGCACCCGCTGCCTTCGCCACCCGCAACCAGGAGCGACCGCCGAGACCCGGTTCGGGCACCGGCCCCGGCACCGCCACCGCTCCGCCCGGCGGCACCGCCCCCGCCCCGCCCGGATCCGCCCCCGCGCGACCGCCGCCCCCCGCCCGCGCTGCGCCACCGGCCCCGCACGGACACCGCACCGGGCAGGGGCACCGCACCGACCCCGCACCGGGCAGCGGCCTCGGGACGGCGCCCGGCGCTGCAGCTGCAGACACGGGCTGCGAGCGCTCCACGTCCCGGCACCGCTCGGGATGCCGAGATGGCTCCTTCCAGCCGGGGGTCACCGCCCGGCGCCCACCCGGATCCGCGCTGCCGCGGCTGCTCCAGGGGCTCCTTGCTGTCCCCTCCCCGCAGGACAGCCCCTTCCCTGCCGCCGCCCCGGTGGGGCTCCGAGGCTGCTGTGACTAACGCAGCCGGAGCCGGGACGTAGGAACGTCCCTGGTTTAAACATTTCCTCGGAGTTTCTGACTGGTCCCAGAGCAGCGTGTCCTAGAGCAGTCGAACCCCACTGCCGGGACGCGAGTTCCCCCTCACGCTGCCCCAGACAATCCCGCTCGGGTTCACTACGGTCCGAAATCCTGAAATTAGGGTCACGCAAATAGGAAGAGTCGAAGGTGTGTGTCAGCCCCGCGAGAGCCAAGAGCAGGACAAGAGCGTGTTGTCTCTCCAGGCTGAAGGAGAAGGTTGTTCTGCCGGTGAGGCTGTTTACACAAAACACAAAGCAATTGAGGCTACCGCTAATTTCTTTTCCCTGAGGTCAGATTGTTTCTACTCAACGATACCGGAAACATTAAGGAGTGGATCGACAAGGGAACACAGTCACGGTCTCCTGAACGCCAACCTGGCACCCGCAGGGTGACGCCGGGTGACTGGGGCTGCTGACCTGCAGTTCGGCTGCGGCCACGTCCCGCACGGCTGCTCCCCACAAATCCCCACTGGCAAGAGGGAGGGACAAGGATTTAATGAAACGTTCCTGGCCTGCCTGTGTCACAGTGCTGATCTCTGCTCTGCTACCCCCACCCGACCCAGCTCTTCCTGCCCGAAGCTTCCTCTCCCGCACCAGAGGAACCAGGTACCTCCTTCCCAACAGGAGTTTGACCGATACCTCCCTGCCAAGAGCTGCTCAAGGAGCACTGGCCAGTGAGCAGGCAGCAGCAGCCACATCCCCACTCAGCCCTGCACTCCTTGGAGCGTGAGGGACATGGTCCCAGGTGAACAAGCAGCACTGGCAGAACACCACGTCCAGCACTGGCCTCTGCAGGGCTCTGCTTGATGCTGGGGCACCAGGCGCCCATGGCCACTGGAGCCAAAAGGCCAAGACTGACAGGCCACAGGTGCAGTGCTTGCACTGGCCCTGCCATGGGTGACTCGGGTTGTGAGGTGCAACACGGTTTGACTCAGCTCTGTTAAACAATATTCTTTGCTCAGGTGAGCCTTGCCCAGAACCTTGCCCACTTCTCAGCATTGCCAGAAAGGGGGCCATGCTGCCCAAGGCCCTGTAGGTTGACTCTGTGGCTGTCCCCACACAGGGGTCTTTGCCAGGGCCCGTGCACTGTCCAGGCCCAGGAACACAGCCCAGACTGGCAGGGAGCCCCAGTTCTCCAACAAGAGTCACAGAGCCAGGTAGGGATCTCAACTTGGTCCCTGGCAGGCTCATGTCTCCTTATCAAGGGTTTCCATCATGAAACGAGATGCCTTGGAAGATCCCAGGGGAATTATCTCAGTGAGGCCCCTGCAGACAGGAGAGGAAATTAGGGGTGAAGTTTGCTCCAACTGTTGCCCTCCCACACCTTCCTTGTAAGTGGTCTGAGAAATTCCCTAAATGATCCCTCCAAATGCCACTCCACACCAGAACTTGGTAATGGGGAAGCAGGTGGGGCAGGGGAACAGGTCCTCTCCTGACCTGGCCAGGAACACCAATCTGCAGCCAGCTTGGCCTGAAACCAGAAGGCTCTTTTTCCACAATCAGGCGCCCACTGCAGCTCCCCAGCGTTATCAGGGTGACATTTCTGGGCTGCAGGTGCCAGTGCCAGTCTTCGCTTTGAGGAACCGCCACAATCAGGGAACATAACCCATTTCTCGCCTGCATTTGGCTGCCAGAAAGAGTACAGGGGACTGTGTAATCACTCTCCTCAGAATTAGATCATGAATCAAAGCCCTGCTCAGCTCCAGGCTCCACCAAGCCCTGCCAGGAATTGTTCATTCTGCTCCCAGAGCTCGGGACAGGATCACAGAGGGGCCAGGATGGGTCTGGGCAAAGGGGATGCATAGCTGAGGCTGCAGGAAGCTCCAGGAACACTCAGGGCTTGTTTCACAGTTGGCTTCACCACCCCATACCCATGGGACCTTCTGTGTCTCTCACCCTAACTCACGTGAGTTCAGGGAGGCAAAGATGGTACCCAAACTTCAGCTGTGGCTGTAATCGTGGGCAGATCACTGCAAAGGATTTCCTCAGCCCAGAGGCACTGAAGAGACCCACCTGCACATTTATCCCAACATATAAAGTTATCAAACTGAAACAGTTCTTGCTCCTAAGCAGCTGCATAAAGTAAAATCTCTCTCGGAATCTTTCCTCCTTGACCAGCGGGATCCAAGTGTGCCCAGCCTGATAGTGCCTTATCTCAGCACCAGTCCCTCTGAGCTCTGCCTCACCCTGGCCAGTGAGCCCTAATCACCATGGCCAGACACGGCAAAGGCCTCTGAGGGGCCACAGGCTGGAGGAGGGGGTTGTGCCAGCCATCTCCCCACCCGAAAACACCCTGAGCCACCTCCTCCAGCAAACCCCTCCCCAGAGCTGTGTGGCTGGGCTGGACAGCACCTCCACAGAGGGACATCTGCTCCCTCCAGGGCAGCAGCACCATTTGGCAGTGGCTCTGCTGCTCCCAGGACTCATCCCACGGCCTCAGCAGTGACAGCTCAGACTCAGCAGTGGCACCTCTCTGCAGCAGCACTGCCCAGCCCAGGTAAGCTAGTCCCACAGGGTCCTCACAAGCACGGCTGGATGTGGCCTCTGGTAACCAGCCCAGAGGGTTTGGAAAAGGAATTTTACGCAATGTCCACTCTGCAGAGGGGACGTACTCTTCCTCCTCCTCCTCCCCCCTCACTGAGTAAGCAACTAAATAGGAAGCTGAAAAAGAGAAGGGAATTGCTGCCAGGAGTGCCTTGGAATGAAAAGCTGGGTTTAGGCTTATCTAATGTCACATCAGCCATTTCCTAAGAAGGGAGCAAATTTAATTAAGAACACAGACTCCCTCAAGGACAGCCAGGTTACATACGGCACTCCCAGCTTGGAACACAGTGCTGGGAGGTCGGCATGGTGCACACAGGCAGCAGGAACAGACACTCCCGGCCCGGCTGCTGAAGACTCATTGTTTGGGATCAAATGCAGACACCTTCAGGCACAGCACCCTGGCTCTCTGCTGGGGTACAAGAGCAGCAGGCAGAGCACACTTCCCTTCCCACGGAGGGAAGGGGCAATGTAGGTGGCATGGGGATGAAAACAGAGGTAGATCATGAACATGGAAATAAGCACAGGGCAGACACTGGGAGCACATGAATCCTACACAGAGACTTCGGTGGCTGCAGACATAGAGGGATGATCCCTGATCAAGCAGAGTTCTGGGCTGGGCAGAGCCTATGCCAGTTGTGGAGACAGATGCACTGCAGGGCTCATGGCACATGCCACATGCCATGGCACAGCCTTTGCTGCTGGGTTTGCTCAGCACTGTCAGTGGCAGCACCATGACGGAGCTCATAGGGGTGATGGTCCTCAGAAAGGAGACCACACCAGCTCATTGTGTGAGCAACTCCTCACAAGCATTCCTGGTGCCTTTGTTCAGCAGAGAAGTGCTGGCCCTCAGGAATTCCTCCACAGCACTGCTGAGCCTGGCATGGAGAGGAAGCCTGGACTCCAGTCACTGTTCCAGAGCAATCTGCCCACACCAAGGCAGCACATCCCACCAAGTTCAGGTCAGTGGGCACCTGCTAAAAACCAAATTTTTACATTTCACAGCCCCTAGACTCCAGCATCTTGCCTACACTGAGAATTCCTCAACGCTGACATCAGCTGTGAGGAGCAGGTAAGCCAGTGACAGGTTGTCCCCAAAGGCAGGAAATGCCAGACAGGGGCAGACAACGGCAGCCTGTGGGGTGCAAGCGCCATCTGCTCTGCTGGACCCCCAGACTGACCACAAAGCTCTGATCTGTGGTCACTCCAACACTGCCCCCAACCTCTGCCAGTGACATGCACACAAATGATCACGGAAAGGTGATCCTGCCCCAACACAGCCATCTGCTTCCCCAAGACTGACAAGGTCAGTGACTGCACCTGGGTCACGGTTTCTGACAAGTTGGGGACTTCGTTATCAGCACTGAACGCCTAAAGCTGAGTCATCCCTCTCCCAGCCACAGTGGTACAGAGCTTACCCCATCACCTCGGCACAAACCCAGGGGCTTCCAGCAGGCTGCACATGCAAATTTAAAGTAAACGTTGAGAAGGGCAGTGAGGGCTCCCACAGGCCACAACTCTGCCAAGTGAAGAAACCCACTTGTGCTGCTGCTTCCCTCCCTAGAACCACTGCATTTCCCTGAGGCAGCGAGGAAATATGACTGAAGGGCAGAAATCTGGTACACTTCTGTGTTTTGTTTCTGATTGAAAAATAAAGATAGATGAAAACAGCCAAGTTGCTCTATAAATACATCTCATTTTAATCACCTGAAATTAGTTCCCTGGCTTCCCCCAGCCTGCTTGGCAGCAAGTGCATTTCCTTCTGCCACTGAGGGCTTCCACAGCGTAGCAATAGTGGCCAGTGCCCTGCTCCTGCCTCAACCCCTGGTACTGCAGCAGGACTGCAGGACCCAGGCACGTGGCTGGCAGGGATACAGGAGGGCCCTTTTAGGCCAAGCTTGACCAGCCAGCTGGGACTGCTTTGAGGCCATCACAGGAACAGGGACCAGCAGCAGTCCAGTTTCACTCCTGGGTGGTCCCTCTCAGAACTGCCTAGAGCAGCTTTAGCCTCTCAAACACATCAACAGGGAGAACAGACAGACAGAGGATCTCAGGATATTCCTAAGTCTTTGGAAGGGTTCGCAGACCCATCTTGCCCCAAGAAATCCCAAGATGCAGCTACTTGCAGTCACAGTTTGAAGCCAGGCCCAGAGAGCAACACTTGCAGTGAGACCCGAGACTGCAGTGGGGAAGGGGAGGAGGCTCCTGTCAGAAGAACTTGACGCCTCGGCCATCATCCAGAGTGATAATTTCAGCCTTGTGCTCCTGCTGCAAGGCTTGCAGGGCACGGAGCAGCGTAGCCTCATCCAAGCCATGAAACTCTAGGGAAGGACAACAGGAAAAAAAAAAATAGCATCAGGAAACAAACAGGCTTGTAAGGTCCAGGGACTGGGGGCAGTGATGCTGAGGGCTCTGAAGAGCAGATCCTACAGCAAATCCAGAATCATGGCTACACTGACAGGCTTATTATCTCTGCTTCAGGAACAGTACCTAAAGGTCATCAGACAACAGGGATGAATCATAGCAGCCTATAATGCAGAGCAGGAGTTTGTCTTGAAAACAAAACACCCCTCACACACACACAGATAAATTGCTGAGCACAGGGGATATGAAAACGCAATTACAGAGGGGGACGTTCCTGTAAAGTGATAAAAACCTTTGGAGTAGCATGTGCCAATGGTGGGAAAGGGCGAGTTTGCATCTGAGATGTCAAAATATTTAATCCACAAAACTGTAATCTGATAATCAACTGTTTACATGCTCCAATCTAGTGTGCTCTGAAAATCTGTTCCAGAACATGAGCCCCAACTTTACCTTCATTCTCTGTGTCATCTCCGCTGGCCAGTTCGTACAGTGTGAACACAGAGTTGGTCAGGCCATTCTTTGACACCTGGAAACACGAAGGCAATATAGCAAATTTCATGCGTGTGGCTGAACATCCTTGTCCCATCTCTCATACATCCTGGAGTGTGTAACATGCAGCATGCACAGCACTTGATAAGCAGAAGCACCCTGGACACTCTGGGGCAGAGGGGTCAGGAGGTGCAGCCTGAGGGGATGAAGACAGGTCCTCTCCTGCAACTCTGCTCTTCCTGCCTGTTTCACAGTGAGGACTTGGGCCATACAGAGGCCAGGCAGTGCTGCCCTGTCCTCACCACGGGACAGCCAATGGCACCAAGGGCGGACAACAACACCCACTGCTCACACTACAGCTCACAGCAAGTGACGAGCTGCTAATAAGCTCTCACCTCTCTGCAATAGAGAAAAGTGCAAGGAGAAAGGTAAAAGCGGTGAGGAAGCAAGCAGTGGTCTTTCCCAAATGGCAGCCAGGACCCCCTGTCCTCATGGACACAGCCTGGTGTGGGTGTGCAGCCCCCGTGCTCTCACCCATTGATAGATGAGCTTCCCCCATTCTTCTGGTCTCTTCCACATGATCAGAAAGCTGGTTTTGTTCTTATCTAACCATTCCAGGTTCCCTAGAAACAACAGGGAATAGGGATTGAAGCAGAGCACAACTCAGAAATAAGGGTCAAACATGAAGATTTCAGGACATGTGCCAGACACCGCACCTGGAGGCAGCCTCACAGACCAGCCCCTGCCCTACAGTTCACTCCGACTTCCTAAATATTGCCGTGTCTACAGAAAGTGATTTCTCTGTCGAACCCTCTCTTCCCCACGCAGCTAAAGCTGCCTGCAAAGGCAGAGCTGGGTCCCGCGGAGCCGCGAGCAGGCCCGGGCGGAGAAGCTGATCCGGGCAGGGGCACAGCCCACACCCGC
Organism: Sturnus vulgaris; assembly: GCF_052056855.1. Classification (NCBI taxonomy): domain Eukaryota; kingdom Metazoa; phylum Chordata; class Aves; order Passeriformes; family Sturnidae; genus Sturnus; species Sturnus vulgaris. The sequence goes on along the minus strand of NC_142269.1, from coordinate 5,579,581 downwards.
GGGATGAGCAAGAACCGGCCCCGGGACGGAGCTGCCCAGTGGCTGCTGCCCTCCCTGCCCTGCGGTCTGCGGGTGGGGCACAGGCCGCGGCCGGGAGCACGGACGGACGAGGCACCCACCGTTCTTGCGGAGCTCCTCCAGCACCACCTGGATGGATTCCAGCGGCAGCTTCCCTGGGAGCGGGTTAAGGAGGCGTGAGCGGAGGCGGGGGTTAGGGACGAGGGGGGCACGGGCGACGGGGGCGCGGGTACCGGGCCCAAAGGATACGCTGGAGGCGGTGGTTGGCAAAGAGCGGAATGTCCTGAGCCTCCCGTACCGTCATGGCGGGCAGTCGGTGCTGCTGGCTGTAAGCAAGCGCCAGCGCGCACCAGGCCGCGAGCTGCTTCTGCCGCGTCTCGCCGTTGGGCTGCAGCCTGTGGGGTCAGGTCAGCATGGGGGCGGAGGGGCAGCGGCACCCCCGGCCCGCACTCCCCACCCCGCATCTCGCAGCCCCGGCCCCGGTCCCGGTCCCAGCAGTGCTCACGTGAAGAAGGGCGGGAAGCTGTACTGCCAGGGCCACACGAAGCTCATCTCCGCTACGGCCTCCGCCGGCACCGGAATCGCCGCCGCAGCTTTCCGCCCCGCCCCGCCCCGCTTCCGGCCCGGCCGCGGGCCCCGCCCCCGCCGGCAAGGCCCGCCCCCGCGCTGGGCCCACGCCCCCGACCACGCCCTCGTCTCTGGAGACCACGCCCCCTTATAGCCCCGCCCCTCTCGTACGGCGGCGGTCCCGGTTCCCTGCGGCAAGAAGCTGCCGGCAGACCCATGCCAGAAGGGCGCTTGCGAGGGGAGCTGGCCCGGGCCGGGGCCGTGGAGGGATTGGGCGACCGAAGAACCAGCGTCAGGCGTGGGGGGAGAAGCGTTTAATCCCGGACCGCAGGGTGGGGGAAGGCGCAGGAGGAACCGGCCGCCTCAGCAGCGCGGGTTGGTGACCCCGAGAGCCCACCGGGCGGTTCAGGTGGTCGGGCGGCCCCGCAGCCGGGAGTCCGTGCCCCGACGCGGGACAGGAGGGCAGGTCTAGGCCTGCGCCTTGCTATCCTTGCTGCGCCAGATGACCAGGGTGACAAGGAAGGGGATGAGGCAGATGGGTGCGATGATCATGGCCAGGAGCACATCTTCGGGCGGGTCGAAGTACACTGGGTGCTCCAGGGTGCAGTTGTGGAAGTAGCGGTGGTGGCTCTGGAAGATGTACTGCTCCGCCAGTGCGTTGGGGTAGCTGTAATTCAGGCGTTCGGCCCAGAACTCCAGGCAGCCCTGCAGCTCGCTGTAGGGCCTGGGAAGAGAGTCAGGACACACCGGCATGGGATGGGACACCAGAGGAACAGACCCCAGACCAGCACTGGACTGCTCAGCCCCTGCACCCTGCTACTAGAGGGGAAGGTCCTGCTGCCCCATACCTGCTGATGACTTTCCACTCGCACAACTCCGATGTCGTCACATTCCTCATCAGGTCGACGAAGTAATCCCAGCACCACAGTGTGAGGTCGGTGTAATTCCCGTCTGTGAGGAAAGGTGCTGAACATGGGCAGCATGCCTCTGCCCACAGTGCACCCCTGCCTGCCCCTGCTAGCAGGTGACACCTGACATATGGAGTCCTGCCCAGGCCAGTGGGAGAGACATCAGCATAGTAAGAGATGGACCCCACAGCAGCCCTGGGATGCTGCCTGGAGACTGCAGCAGCCCAGGGCAATGCCAGGGGCACAGGGGGAGAGCAGGTTGCTGCTGGCTGCCCCCACTGTGTGCCGTGGCAGGGAGAACTTCATGGTACGGGCCTGCTATTTTTGGGATGGCTAGGGGAAAGGAGGAGTCATTTTGTGGCAGAGGACCAACCCTGGCCAGGGCTGCCCAGCCCTCACTGAATTCCAGCACTCACCTATGGATTGGACTGTCCTGTTGGACATGGCCATGGGTGGGCTTGTCCCAGCATCCTGGCTGAAGCTCGTTGTCACTGTGTCCGTATGAACTGTCTGAGTGTGTCCCAGGAGCACTGCAGAGGGAGGGGACACAGGGTGAGAGGGGACATAGGGTCTGGTGTGGGTAAGGGTGCTGGGCTCCATGCGCAGGAGCTACTCTGGCAGAGGCTGGGTCTACAGGAAATAATTGCTTTTGAGTGTCCCTCGGGGGACACTGGAGCTGGCAGGTCAGGCACAGGGAGCCAGAGCGTGACACAGGCTGGGGCTAGGGCGTCCAGTATGGGCAGGGGCTGTGAGGAGGGGGTAGCCAGGCTGCAGGCAGCTATCCAAAGATTCCGAGGGGCTGTTTAGGGGCTACGAACCCTGGGCCATGGTCACAGCATGGGGGCAAACTGGGACCCCACCCATGGGGAGCCAGCTTGGTGCTGTGTTACAGCCGGACAGGGCTGGGACAGGAAGAGGAAGCACTGGCCACAACACAGAACTGCTGGAGAGCCCCTCTGCCTGCCATCAGTCCCACACCCAGCACAGCCTGCCAAGGGCGTAGGGCATGTCTTGCATGGCCCATGGGAGCCTCATGGCTCAAGGAAACTGCCCTTACCTGTGGGCCTCCAGTGTGGGGCACTGCTGCTGGCTCCACGTTGAACTGCCAGAGTGGGCTCTGCCTGGGCACTGGCCACGGGGTGCTCCTGGGCTGGTACACTGCTGTGGTAAGGGCACCCCTCCCTGTCCCAGTCTCAGTCCCTGATGGCCCCATCCAGCCCCCCTGCCTCGGCATGTGTGGTGCTACAGCTCCTGTTCCAGCCCGGGTCTTTGCAGAGCTCCCTGTCAGAGCGTGGTGGGAGCTGCCCCACAGCACCTGGTGCTCACCTGCCACTGTCCCCTGGCCATGCGATGGCTGCCCCAGCTAACCTCAGAGTTGACAGGCTGGTCCCATCTTGGGGTGGGGCGATGGGGCGGGCTGAGTCAAGCCCCTGGCCCCAGGACCTACGAGTGGGAGGACGGCCACGTGCGGGGTGGTTCGGGGTGCGGAGCCCCCGGGGCCGCGCCCCGCGCACTTACCCCACAGCAGCAGGAGCCCTTGGGAGAGACGGCCGGAGCTCATGTGCGCGCGCGGTGCCATCCTGCCAAAGCCTGCCGGCTAACGACCGGGACAAGGATTTCAATGGAAATAACAGGAAGCAACTCCTTTCCTCTGACAGGGGCAGTTTGACTACAGGAGACGTGTGAAAAATGAGATTGCTCAGTGCTGCTCTGAAGCGGCTCTCCCGGCGGGACCCTGCGCTGTCCCGTGCGGTGCCGGCCCCCGCGGGCATCTCTCCCGCACCCCGGCACCCACGACGCCCGCGCCTCACCCACCGGCCTGGAGGATCCACTCCTTGCACAGCACGTCCAGCGTTACGAGGCCGCGATTTGTTTACTTGTGTATTTCTCTTTAATCCTGTCTGGGCTGGGTTGTGAAATCCCTCGTCTCCTGCGTGGAGGGCAGGCAGCCCAGCAGCGGGGGGAGTGGACGGGAAAGCACAATGTCCCCGGACGGGCGCTGCCGCCCGGGAATGGGGACGGCAGGGGGACCCACGGCCCCAAAACCGCAGTTTCTGGTTCACCCAGGCACCTGCCCCACAGGCGGCACTGCCGGGGCAGCCCCAGCTCCTGCCCGTGGCCAAGGAGGGAAGGGTGATGACACAACCTACCCCCAGGCACGAGGCCGAGGAGGTGGGGAGAGGGCAGACACTTGGCCGACCCTGCCAGTCCTTGGCCCCAGTGCCTTCCTCCTGCACTGTCCAGCCTGGCGCCTGCTTGACTCTGCCAGAGTCCCCCTTCCTGGAGCAGTTCCCGCCCAGGGGCCCATGTCTCCCCTCACTGAGGGTGACTTCAGCCCGCAGGTCTGCGGGATTCCCACACAGGACCTGGCTGAGGCTTGGTGAGCTCCTTTCACGCCTGGCCGAGGCAGAGCGCAGCTCAAAGCCTCTCCTTTAACAGCCGCCTCAGGCACGAAGGGCAGGGACTGGAGTGCATTGAAGAGCAGCTCGGAGGGACCCTCCCTGCTGTGGATCGCACTGGTCTTCAGCTTCACAGCAAAGATCCTGGCAGAGCTGTGTGATGTTTCCCGGGCTGCAGCAGCCACCTTCTACGGGCGAGTGGCCACATCTGGAAGTCATCCCCAGCACTCCAATGGCTGCAGGGCTGGAGCCCCTGGTCCCTCTTTCTGGTGGAGCCGGCGGAGCCTCCAGCCGGGTGGCAGGAGCCTCTGCCAGGGAGACACCCAATGATCTCAGCGCGGCCCCAAGGCTGGGACGGCCGCCCCCCTCCTGGGGCGTCCGGAGGGGATGGGCAGGAACAGGACGGTGGCTGCCTGCCAAGAGCCTGGGTTCTCCACCCAGCCTGGCATCCCCGGCGCTCCCCGCCAGCCCCCACCTGGGGTGTCGAGGAAGGAGATCGGCCTGTGCAGGGTCAGTTGCCTGGGACTCTTCTCCCGATGTTCCCCCCAGGTAGATGCCCCCTGCCCAGCCTCCCTTCGTACTATAGGACCACTCCAACCCCAGGGAATCCCAAACTCCCCATCCCTGCTCTGAACTGTCACACTCACCCTCAGTTCTCTCCCACTCAGTTACCAGGACTGGGTGGGAAGGAGGCTGTCAGTGGCCTCTCAAAGACTTGGGGGCACGCAGGAGATGGGCAGCTTCTTCCTGGGATTTGAACCCCTTTCCAGGCTCTGTTGAGTGTGAGGGCAGCTGCAAGGGGCACGAGGCAGCTAAGCCCCTTGGCCACAGCCACACTGTGGGGCCAACTGCATAGCGTGGGGAGCCTGGCCTCTGTGCAGCTGATGAAGTATTCAGTGTGGACGTGCAGGAAGAAGGTGTTGAGGATGGCCCAGGCCAAGGCAGGAGAGCAGCTGGCCAGCAGCTAGGTGCCACTGGAGAGGTTGCTGTAGCTGCTGTGGAGGGGACAGCATGAGGCCAGCCTGCAGGGCTGGGGACACATCCTTGCCATGGCCCTGCTCCGAGTGTGCATGTGGCACTGCTGGGGCTGATGCTGAAACACCTGCTGATCTGGTCCCAGTGGCAGTGACTTCCCTTGTGGATGGCCATGAGTGTGGCATGGAAGGGGGCCCAGCAATAGAGGGAGATCCAGCCCTGGGAGGTGTCCTGGCAGGGGACTGGCACCACCAGCACCTCCAGAGGTCCTGCAGAGCACCAGACAGACCCTTGGATGTTGCCCCACTCCCAGTTCTCCCCCCAAGTGTGGTTTCAGGAGGGCTGTTTGGGGTCACCCCTGGACTCTCCCCAAGATGAGGCAGGCACTCTGTTGTGCAGTTCAACACACAGCCCTAGGGGTCCCACACTAGGGCTGCCTGTGACTATGGGAGCTCCATGGGCTCAGCCAAGCCGGGAGTGAGGCTCTGAGGCTCTTGCAAGCCCCAGCACAGATTGCACAGGTTTCTCTGAGGTCTGTGGTGGATGGGGAGGACAGCCAGGATGACAAGAGGGCAGCTCTACTCACGATCCTCATCCAGTAGTCACCTGGAAGCACAGATTGTGCCATTGGTGGTGGTAGGACCTATAGGACCATGTGAGATCCAAGGGGTGCTGGACATTGCCCTGCCAGTGGTAGAATCCCCCACTATAGCACTGCTGCAGAAGCCAAGACTGGAGCCACCTGGGATATGGCACCAGGGTACTACCTTCATCCTTGAGATTCTCATGCTCAGTGTTCCCGTGCCCTGCAGCAAGGAGACACGGGATGCCAGGCCTGCATAGCCAGGAACAGCCCCAGTGCCCAGTTGGTGGTCCCAGTACATCAGAGACCCCCTCCTCCCAGGCTGAGCTGAGCACAGTAGAGGTAAAGGGGCTGAGGGAGCAGGGGGCTCTGCCTTGGTTGGCCTTTGCAGCCTGGAAGAGAAGTTTCTGAGCCAATACCAGTCCTGCGGGCAGAGAAGTGCATAGCAAACCCTGCTCAGAGATCCTCAGAAAGAAGGCCAGGAGGGGCCAGGTGAGCTGTCCCCCAGCACAGCTGCACTGGGACAGAGGAGAGACTAGGCCAGGGGCTTGTGGGGACTCGCTGCCTGCCAGACCCTGTGCCCAACGCCCTGGGGCCTCCGTGCAGCACCCCCAGCTGCCTCTGCCCCACCCGCGAGAGCAGAGACAGGAGCAAGCAGCAGAGAAGCTGTAACCGAGGGAGCATCCTCATCCTCTCGACAGCGAGATTCCTGCGTCCGGGCTGGGGATCCCCGCGGGCATCTATCCCGGACGCCTGCCCATCCCAGCACTGACCTCCCGCTCCCGAGCCAATGTCCGGGACGGTCGGGGCACGCCGGGCCCCCGCTCCACCTGACTCAGCGGAGCTCCCAGATGCGGGCGGGATGAAGCCCTGCTCATCCCCCGCAGTCACCCTGCCGGAGCTGCGGGGAAAGAGTGTCTCGGCGCAGCCAGCCCTCCGCACCGCGGACGGGGGATGGACGGGGCCCCCGCCGGGGCAGGAGCCAGCTCCGTCCGCTCCCCAGCGCCGGGGCCCCCGGGGCAGGAAAGCTGCCGCCAGCAGCCGCTTCCTGCCCGGCGCCGCCACAGGGAGGCCCGGCGGTGGGGCCAGGGGGACCTGGGACCACCAGGACAGCTCGTCGAGGAGCGTGGCCACGCCGGGAAAGGCTGTGCCATGGCTCGGAGGGCGGTGGAACCGGGCGGGAACGGCGCTGTCCCACCCAGCGCTTCCCGCGGGACCAGATCGGGCCCGCAATAGGAGCCGGAGCCGGGAGGGCCCAGGCTCATCGAGAATGGGCGGGCACGGTACTGAGCCGCCGCGCTTAACCCGTTCCCCACAGCCGATAGGGATGTCCTCCAGGCTAGAACGGGTCCGCTCCGCCGAGGCACGCCCCGCGCCCCGGCCCCACCGGCACTGGCACCGGCGGCGACGCGGGGCGGGGCCTGGGGGGTGTGAGGGGCAGGGCGGGGCCTGAGGCCTGACGCGAGCCAGGGGAGGGGCCCGGGGCGGGCCGGGGCTGGGGCGGTGCAGGGAGCGGGCCCGGGCGGGGCCGGGGCCTGAGGCGGGGCGGGCTGGAGTGGGGGCGGGGCCGGGGCCTGAGGCGAGCCGGGGGCGGGAGCCGGGGCGGGCCGGGGCCTGAGGCGGGCCGGGTCTGGGGCGGTGCACAGGGCGGGCCGGGGCCCGAGGCGGGCCTGAGGCAGGCCGGGGCGGGCCGGGTCTGGGGCGGTGCACAGGGCGGGCCGGGGCCTGAGGCGGGCCTGAGGCAGGCCGGGGCGGGCCGGGTCTGGGGCGGTGCACAGGGCGGGCCGGGGCCTGAGGCGGGCCTGAGGCAGGCCGGGGCGGGCCGGGTCTGGGGCGGTGCACAGGGCGGGCCGGGGCTGGGCTCCAGGCGGGCCGGGGGCGGGGCCCGGGGCGGGCCGGCGCGCGCGCAGTGTCGCGGGGGCGCGCGGCCTCCCCCTGTCGCGATGGCCGAGCAGTGAGTGCGGGCGGGGCCGGGGGGTCCCGGGGGGTCCTGGGGGGTAGCTGGTCCCCGAGGAACCGATCGGGCCCCGGGGGACAGGGAGTTGCGGGGCTCAGACCCGCTCTCCCGGCCCGGCGGCGCCGCTGGCCTCGGCTTGCGCCAGTTCTTGTTCCCGGGCGCTCCCCGCGCCCGGGCCCGGCCGGAGCGGCAGGGAGGGTGGCTGGAGTGCACCCGCGGGTCTCCGGTGGCGTGTCCCGGGGGAGGGCGGGGACCCCAGCAGCCCCCGGGCTCACGTGCTGCCCCGGGAGCTCGGCGGACAGGGGCGGGCGGTTCTGGTCAGCACCACAGCTCGCTGCTGTCCCGGGCCTGTCCGTGCGCTTCGGCTGTGGGTGTTTCGCAGTTAGGAGCACTACAGAGCGACGGCGTTATTTTGCTTGGTTGAAGTCTGTGATGCATAGAGTGTTTTTCCCATTCATAGGGGTGTAATATCACTTGTTTCGGGGTTGAGCTCTCCATTATATAATATTTATTCTTTCTGTACTGTTACAGAAAAATGGAAATTACTACTCCTCCGACATCCAAGTGTATCATGTACTGGAAAAGGAAAGTCAAGTCCGAATACATGCGTCTGCGGCAGCTCAAGAGGTTCCAGGCGAACATGGGAGCAAAGGTACAGCCACAGCAAGGAGATGCCCCCAAAAAGCTTTATTTCAGCTCAGAGTGGTGCCAGAGGGTGTTAGCAAGGTGGATTGATAAGCTGTGCTTGACTTGCAAGTTCGATCAATGGGAAGAGATGCTACTTCTCCTCGTGCTCTGTCTTGTGCTGTGTGAGCAGCAGCTGTCACACATGAGGCCATTGAACAGGCACTGGTGTAACTGCAGCAAGAGAGCTCATTTCCAGTTGATTTTTACAGGATCTCCCTGCTGAACTCTTTCAGTGCTGTGGGAGTTCTTGGTGGGTTTTCTTAAACATTGAGAACTCCTTTCTCTCCTTTCAGGCTCTCTTTGTGGCCAACTTTGCAAAGGTTCATGAGAAGACTCAAATCCTTAATGAAGACTGGAAGAAGCTTCGAGTGCAGCCAGTGCAGCTGATGAAGCCAGTCAGTGGGCACCCATTCCTGAAACAGGTGTGCAGAGGAAAAGGGGCAGCAACAGCACATGGGGACGGGAGCCAGGACTCTGCAGAGAACTGTCAGGATATGGGATGAGTTTTTGTCTATGTTGTCCTAGGTCAGTGTCAGGCCACGCCTCACACTTCTGGAGTGCAGAAATGGACAAAAAGTACCCCCAAAGCTTTTTCCTGTGATGGATTCCACAGGGTGGATGTGGGGCTTCTGTGTTTGTCCTGAATTCAGTTTTCCTCAGGCTATGGCGGCCTCCCAGGGTGGTTCCTCACTGACTTTCTCTGTACTTGTATTCCAGTGCACTGTTGAGAGCATTTTCCCAGGATTTTCAAGCCAGACACTGTACATGAGGACCCTCAACACAGTGGCCCTGGTGCCCATTATGTATTCCTGGTCCCCTCTTCAGCAGAATTTCATGGTAAGTGTTTAAGACAAGGTCACGGTGAAGTCAGCATCTGATTGTTACACAGTTGGGAAGTGGTTCATCATCCCACTTGTTTCAGGCAACATCTGCTTGAGAGATGATGAAAAGTGTTGCTTTAGTTGTTTGTTTTGTAGAATCACATAAGCCAGCCTTGTGTCCACACTACCTCATCCAGGTAGTCTCTTTTGCATGTGACTTCTTGACAGAGTCACCATTGCTTCACAGGATTCAAGGAGTAAATATGGTTTTTTGGAGGGTTTTGTTTATGTTTTTTCCTAAGATTTTTATTTCCCTGTGTGTGAAGAGTTTTATTTCTTAGGCAGGTCCTTTCGTTTGTGACTGGGTTACAGTGGGATAGCACTGATGTGTCAGTGGTGAGACATCTGAACCTTTGCTGTGCACCGTGTTGTTGGCAGGTCTGAGGGACCAGGGAAGCCTTGAGCACAGCCCCATTAGGGTCAGCAACTACTGCTTTTCTGAGTTGTCTCTGATCTCTCTTCAGGTGGAGGATGAAACTGTCCTGTGCAATATCCCTTACATGGGCGATGAGGTGAAGGAAGAAGATGAAACTTTCATTGAAGAACTCATTAATAACTATGATGGGAAAGTTCACGGAGAGGAAGGTAACCTAGGAGCAACCAGCTCTGTCCAGTCCACGCCAGACTGGATGGGGCTTGAAGCAACCTGGTCTAGTGGCTTGTCCATGACAGGGGTGGAACATGATGAGCTTTATGATCCCTTCCAACACAAACCTTCCTATGGTTCTGGGATTCAGTGTCTTGTAAATAACATATTCAGGTAGTTCAAAAGTCAAAAGGTGGCAGCAGCAACCAGCTTTTCTGTGGGAGCTCTCAGAGCAAGGGAACAGGATGGTGCCTGCCGTTCTCCTTTGCAAGGGCACATTCTTGCCTTTGGGTACCTCACTCATTTTAACGCCTGGAGTGCTCTGGAGCCAGTCCTCCTGTGTATAGGGATTCACATGTGTCCTGGGATGTTGAAAATGGGCTAGAGGGGGAGGAGCTCAGCAACCCTGTTCTGCTTGTTGCCTTAGCCGAGAGTTTAATCACTGGAAAGTGCTGCCTGCTCCATCATAAAATTGCCCAGCGGGGAGGAAGACAGGGAAAACTAGTGTGACCTGCCCCCAGATTGCTGAAAATGATACACCACTACTGACTGTAGTGCTAAAATCCCACCTACCCCAAAAAAACTGAGAAGAGGGCTCTGGTGGGTAGCAGAGCACATTGGCTTGTAGTTTGCTATGGCGAGAAATGAGAAAGATGGGGGCACTCCCACTTCTGTGTGTTTCAGAAATGATCTCAGGGTCAGTCCTCATCAGTGATGCTGTGTTCCTGGAGCTAGTGAATGCTCTGAATCAGTACTCGGACGAGGAAGAGGAAGGACACAATGATTCTGAGGTGAAACAGGAGGATGGAAAAGAGGAGCTGCCAGTAACAAGGAAAAGAAAGCGAATTGCAGTGGAAGGTGGGTTTAGCCCCCAGAAATGGAGATTATGTTGGTCACGTTTCTGTCCTGCCCCACCTGAGCACTGGGCACTGCTCTCCTGCCATCACTGGGTTGTTAATGTGTTGCCAAGAGTAGTTCCATCTTGACAAGTTCTGCAGCAGAAGGGAAATGGTTTGTTATCTCTGTCCGCTGTGGACAGAAGAAGAAATCACCATCTGAAAGTGTGGTGAGGAGTAATTTAGATGAGTCATCTGAAAACCCACTTCCTGGTGAGATTAGCAGAGCTGAGTGTTATCTGAGAGGCTGTGGGATGTTTTCAAGTGCTGGTCTGGCAAACACCTGTCGGGGAGGTGTGGGTGGATCTGTTTCTGTGGGAGGCAGGGAGATGGACATTTTCAAATCCCTTCCAGACCTGCTTTCCATGTATTAGTGTTCCTCTTACTTCTCCTATGCCACCTGGAGCTCTTGTTGCCTAGAGGAAGCTCTGGTTTGTGGGATTTTCATGTGTCCTCAATGACCTTCTGAATGCTGATGGGTAATTTTGTCTTTGTCCTTGATCTGTAGTGATGCAGGTGGCACAAACACCAACACTTCTGTGGATGTAGAAAAGCACTGTCTGCAAGTTCTGCAGACAAAATAAATAAATAGTAATAGCACTTAAGAAAAGTTGGTACTTCCAGAAGTACATCGTGCTGCACTGAAAGTCGCCTAGCAGTGCTTCTGGAAATATCTGTGTGGTTGCAGGACATAAGGTTTATCTGTTGTCCATAAGATTACATTTCTGTCTTAAAATACAATCCTGAGCATCTCTGGAATTGCTCTGTGCAAGAAGGAAAGACCCAGCCACATCAGCTTGGCTGAAGAATTGTGTCTCCTTTTCTTTGTAGGTAACAAGAAGTGTTCCAAGAAGAGGTTCCCCAATGACATGATATTCACTGCTATTTCTTCCATGTTTCCTGAGTATGGCTTCCCAGAGGATATGAAAGAAAGGTAGAAAATCCCTGCACTGGTTGTCTGTTCCCTTTCTTAGGAAGAGTTGAAATCTTTTATTTCAGAGACCAGCACTGTGGGCTGGCTGGGCCACAAAGCTCAGCGCCTGCAGACTCTGTGGGCAGAGTGTGCTTTGAGTGTTACAAACTGCAGTTTGGCCTTGAGGTACCTGGGCCAGAGCCTGATAGGCCCAGATGGTGATGCAGGCATGTAAAGCTGTCACAAATGGGGAAAGCACATCCCTGGGTCTTTTTGTTTGTCAACAGGTACCGGGAGCTCACGGAGGTGTCAGACCCCAACGTGCTGCCGCCGCAGTGCACTCCTAACATCGACGGGCCCTGTGCCAAGTCGGTGCAGCGGGAGCAGTCCCTGCACTCCTTCCACACCCTCTTCTGCCGCCGCTGCTTCAAATACGACTGCTTTCTGCATCGTAAGTGCCACCTCAGCCGGACGCTTCCCTAGAGCCCTTTCTCCTCAGTTTTCCTCTGCACACCTTGCTTAGTCCATGCTGGAGTCTCTGGAGGGTGGTGCCTCATGAGTTTGCAGTGGGGCCTTAGGAGCTGACAGGTGCCCAGAAGCCTTTTGTCCAGACGGCTCCGTTCTTTGCTCCCACGGATGGCAGACCGACGTGCGTGGCCGTCCCCTCTCCGCGCTCAGCACGCCGCGTCAAAGCTCCCGGCAGTTTGTGCGGCAGTCCTGCCGCCACCAGACTTTGCTCTTGCTTTGCAGAAGCTCGTCAGTGAAAGGCATGAATGTTTCACTGCCAAAGTCTGTACATGCCCCTGTGTTTTGTTGCTACCCTGGAACTTACAGCTTCGTCTTAGTCATGTTCCTGCCGTTGGTCCTGCCAAAGCCTTTTGGATACTGATTTAGCTGCTGGACCTGCTGTTCTCCAGGTCTAAGGGCTTCTTTGGGAAGTCACAGGACTTTTTCCAGTGAATTATTTATTAAAAGATACAATATTAATATCATGTGGTCTTTTTGTTTCAGTGTGAAAGCTGATCCTTCTCCTATGGCCTCTCCTTCCCAAGCTGCCTAGTCCCCCTTGTGGGTTGGAGCAAGGCTACCCTGTGGGTCTGGTTGCCTCAGGCTCTGCTGCCAGGGGACCCCTCAAGCACACAGGCTCCTGCTTCCTGTCCCTTGCAGAGTGGGGGGAAACTCTTGGAGAATGCTAATAGTAAAGATAACTGTTACTTTTTCAGCTTTTCATGCTACTCCTAATGTGTACAAACGAAAGAATAGAGAGACCAAGATTGAGCCAGATCCTTGCGGCGCAGACTGTTTCCTCTGGCTGGTATGTTTCTGTGTCACTGCTTTAGAAACCATGAGAGAAGTGCCCTGGCCCACTCTGCTCTGCAGAGCTCTGTGGATCTTTTTCACAATTTGGATGATTTTTTCAGAATTAGCTCTGGTCCTTGTTGGATTCAGAGGAGCATGAATGCAAATGCAGACCTTACCAGATGCATATTATAGCAGATCTCCAACAAAGGCTAATCCCAGAGCTAGCAGATGGGAAATTGTGTGACAGATGATTTCTCTGGACTCAGTGCACTGTTAGAGAAATTAAGCCCGTGTTATAAAGGAGCAGAGCGAGAAGCCAAGAGGATCCAGACAAGTGGGCTGGGGGTTCAGGGCCAGGGAGCCTCTGCTGACTGGGCAGTGATGCTGAAAGGAACAAAGTGGGAACCTGCAATACAAGGATGGCAGGGTTTGGCACTTGCTGAAGGGACCACATGTGGCCAGCCTCTTCTACCTTCTCTTGGTGCTGGCAGGATAGGGCTTGTCCCAGGGCCTGTGGAAAAGCCTTCCTGCATTCCCTGGTCATCTGCCACCTTGTCTTGTCTTCTGCTCTGCTTGCAGGAAGGAGCCAAGGAGTTTGCTGCACTGCACAACCCCCGATCCAAGTGCTCAGGCCGTCGCCGCCGGCGGCACCACGTGGTGGGTGCATCCTGCTCCAACACCCCGGCTGTCACTGAGACCAGGGAGGGCGACAGCGACCGGGACACAGGCAACGAGTGGGCCTCTAGCTCCTCGGGTATGGTGCTAGTCCTGAGACACCCCACTCCTCTCTGTGCGGGCAGGCAGCTCGAGTTCTCCCAGGCTCCCCTCTGCTTCCTGCACAGCTGGAGAATTTGGAATTAGCAGTCAGTGTTCCCAGTAAACCTGAGGGACACCAGCCCTGTCCTTGCTGCTATGGGATATGCTGGCTTCTCCCAGGAAGTAGGAATGTTGCCAGGCAAAGCAAGAGCTTTGCTGGGACCTGCAAAGACCAGAGTGAGCCCTTGGCTCCTGAGCACTGTGCCAGAAGCACAAGTGTGTGGCTGGGAGTGCAGTGCAAGGTTGCAGGGCACTAAGGGGTGACCACTGTCCCCCAGAACCATGATGGCTAGGTGCCTTCTTCCAGGGTGTGTTTGGCTTAACATCTGCATTTCCCGCCAGAGGCCAACTCCCGCTGCCAAACCCCCACTAAGCAGAAGCTGAGCCCAGCATCCTCCCAGCTGTTTGCAGTGGAGACACCACAGGAGCCCGTGGAATGGACAGGAGCTGAGGAGTCACTCTTCCGTGTCTTCCATGGGACCTACTTCAACAACTTCTGCTCAATTGCCAGGCTGCTGGGGACAAAGACCTGCAAGCAGGTGGGTACCCAGAGCAGGCAATGCAGCAGCAAGAGAGAGGCCAGGGCCAGAGGCACTGCCTGTTGGTTTTATTTCTCTGGCACAAACCTCCCTGAGGAAGGTGCCATATCAATGCTTTTGGAATTCAGGGTGTTACTCTGCAGCAGTGCTGCTGTTGGCAGCATGAGCCCTGTGTTCCGGTGTTGTGGGTTCCCTCCCATGTGCAGTGTTACAGCCAGGTGTGCTGGCACTCATTTTCCAGGCAGGAGGAGGCAGTGTGCCATAGGCAGGAAAAGGGCAGAGCTGCCGCTCTCTGGGCCCAGGCCTGGGAGCCTTGCTGTGCTTACTCACACTCTCCTTATGCTTTTGATAAAACAACTTGAGTGCACTGAACTTGTTTCTTCTTTTTGCTTCTGTTCTTTGGTAGGTCTTTCAGTTTGCAGTGAAGGAATCACTTATAACGAAACTGCCAACAAACGAGTTAATGAATCCATCCCAGAAGAAGAAAAGGAAGCACAGGCAAGTGTTGGACAAGCTTGTTTTGTTCTTAAAATGCAACCAGATCCGCTGCTTTTTGTGCCAACGCATTCCTGGTAATCCCCATCTGGCTCCCATCTGTGCGCACGTCCTGCTGTCACATGGGGTTGCTGGGGCTGCTGCTGGGCGCTGGCCCTGGCCCTGCTCCAGGGCTGCTGCTCTGGCTAGGGGCTTAGTGGCCCTGCTGCCCCAGACTCAGTTCAAGGATAGGACAGCACTGGCTATAGGTCCTGGTGCCACTTCCCTAACAGCAGCCTCAGCCTCAGCTCCCTCACTTGTAACCCACTTTGTGTGTTGATCCCAGTGAGTCCAGTATTATTCTGGCTCTGGTGTTTGGCTTAAGGAGCTTCTGCTGCAGCTGCGTCACTCTCATCTCTCCACTTTATGGTGGCTGCTGATCATTAATGCATGAATCTGCCAGGCCCATCTCTGCTGTGCTGGCTGCTGATGCCAAGCGGCGCTGGCTGCCTCTCCCTGATGGCTAATGCATCCCCTCATCCTTCTCTACTCCTTTTGCAGGCTGTGGGCTGCACACTGCAGGAAGATCCAGCTGAAGAAAGGTAACGTTGGCTGTGGCTGTGTCATGGGAGGTTTGTGAGGGTTGAGTTCTCCAGCTCCGACTGCTGCAGCAGGATGGCCATGCCCTGCTCACCAGCCTGGCAGGTCCAGCAGCATGGAGGGGAGTGACCACCCCTGACCAGGCTCATTGGGTGCTGGAGGCATTGTGGCTGTCTCAGTGCCCGCTGAGGCTGCATGTGCAGCAGGGTTTGCTGCAGCCAGAGGAGGCTGAGGGCCAGTGTGTAGCCCTGCTATGGACTGGGGTGTGGTCAGTGAGCACAGCCCTGTGTGTGCCTGCAGGAGCTGAATGCTGCCAGGCTCCCTGCTCAGTGCAAGCAGATGGGCAGCTTGCACCTTCTCCGCTCCAGTGCCCTGCACTTGCTGCTTTGAAAAGGTTCCTGCAACATGCATCTTGCAATCTTGGCATTTCTCTTCTTGTTCTAGATAATTCACCAACCCAGGTGTACAACTACCAGCCCTGTGACCACCCTGAGCATCCCTGTGACAGCTCTTGCCCTTGCATCATGACTCAGAATTTCTGTGAGAAGTTCTGCCAGTGCAACCCTGACTGTAAGAAGAGGTCAAGGACTATCGGGCAGGAAGCAGCCAGCTCTGGCACAGAGCATGGGGAGGGTGCAGAGCTGGGGCTCGCTGGGGGTCTGCTTTATTCCTGCACTTGTTGCTCTGTCCGTCCATAGCAGTTCTGTTAGCAGCCTGCTAAAATCCAAAAAGAAATGGTTCTGTGCTTCCATGCAGCTGTTGACAGCTGAGAGACACCCCTGTTAGTGCTCGTTCTTATGTCTATATCTGTGGGTGCTGCTGCTGGTCCCCTGTGAGCAGGATGTGCCTCCAGCAATTAGGATGGGCGTTGGGTCACTGCTCTTCCATGTTTGTTTTTCCTGTCTGGGTTTCCATTCCCAGCTCTGCAATGGAGAAAACAGCCAGACTTTATCCTGTCCCTGCCCAAGGCCTGCCAGGGCAAGATGTGGCTGGGGAGAAGCAGTTGGGACAGAGACCCTGTGTGGCCCCTCTGTTCTGTGCCAAACCTCAGAGTGCAAACCCATGGTCTGTGTTGCTGCAGGTCAGAACCGCTTCCCAGGCTGCCGCTGTAAGACCCAGTGCAACACCAAGCAGTGTCCCTGCTACCTGGCTGTGCGGGAGTGTGACCCAGACCTCTGCCTCACCTGCGGCGCTTCCGAGCACTGGGACTGCAAGGTGGTCTCCTGCAAGAACTGCAGCATCCAGAGAGGCCTCAAAAAGGTATCAACAGCAGTGTGGAAGGGGCTGCCTCAGGGCAGGGCTGACACACAGCTGCTGCTGCTGCTGTGTGTGTGGGGGGAAAAACTTCTGGCAGCTGCCAGAGTGCCAGAGTCTGGAAAAGAAGCTGCTCTGCCTTGGGTCTCTGTAGCACTTACTCTAGAGTAAGGATTGTGGATGTGAAAATCAGGAGATGGGAGTTACTTGAGGAATGGTGAGAGCAAAGGAGTGTATAAAGTGACTCGAGAAAGATTTAGTGTTGAATTCTGTTGGTGAGAGCAAGGAATTGTGCATTTAAAAAAAGGGAAATTCAGAGAAAGTTGCAAATTAGTGTTTGTCAGATCCTGTGTAGCTCCATGTAATAGTGTAAGTCTGTAGGGAGCTGTGTGTCACCATAACAAGGGGATGCTGGATGGACACTGGCTCCCCTCTGCCCCCATGATCTGTGTGCTATGAGGTGCTGTAACTGCTAACTTTGTCGTTCTATTTTCGTTCCAGCATTTGTTGCTGGCCCCATCAGATGTGGCTGGCTGGGGGACTTTCATCAAGGAGGCTGTGCAGAAGAACGAGTTCATCTCCGAGTACTGCGGGGAGGTCAGTGCTGCTGCCTGTGCTGGGGCTGCTGCCCAGGCACACAAGGGCTGTGTGTGTGGTGGGAGAGCTTCCTTTGGCTGTGGGGTCAACTTCCTTCCCTGGCTTGGCTGTGCCCATGGGCTCACTCCGACCAGGTCTGGAGATGGAGCCTTGTGCTGTCTGGGGACACCTCTCAGGTACCTCTGGTCCTCCGCTGTGGAGGATGGAGCATGTGTGTGTGCTGCTGCCTGAGAGCCCTGCTCTGGCCCTGCCCCTGTGAGCCCTGGCAAGCTCCTGCCCATGAGCTGGGAGGGAGAACAGGAGGGTGTTTCCAAGAGGCAGGTGGGCACCTGGCCCAACCCTCAGCTTCTGAATTTCTCAAGGTGATCTCCCTCTACAGCTCATTTCACAGGATGAAGCTGACAGGCGAGGAAAGGTCTACGACAAGTACATGTCCAGCTTCCTCTTCAACCTCAACAATGGTAACTTCCTGAGGTTGCCAGGGGTGGAGAGGCCAGGACTGCTGGCCAGGTGGGCAGGGCAGGCTCAGCCCACCTCTTACCTGGGTGACAGGCCTGACCTTACACCATGATTTCCTTCTCTTTTTTTTTTTTTTTTTTTTTTTTTTTTTTTTGTTGTTGTTTTTTGTTTTGTTTTGTTTTTGTTTTTGTTTTTTTGTTTGTTTTTTTTTGTTTTGTTTTGTTTTTTTTTGTTTGTTTGGTTTTTTTTTGTTTTAAATAGATTTTGTTGTTGACGCTACTCGCAAAGGAAATAAAATCCGCTTTGCCAACCACTCAGTGAACCCCAACTGCTATGCGAAAGGTGAGGTGCCCCTGCCCAGCCAGGCCAGGCAGGACATGATGCTGCGAGAGCTCTGGCCCAAGCTGGGGCTGCACATCTCTGATATTGTATCTCTGGTGTTGTGTCTCTGATGTTGTATGTCTGGTGTTTTATCTCTGGTTGCAGTTGTGATGGTGAATGGAGACCACCGGATTGGTATCTTTGCCAAGAGAGCCATCCAGGCAGGAGAGGAGCTCTTCTTTGACTACAGGTACCTTGGCCAGTGGGGACCTTGGGCTGCAGGGTTGACCCCATGCTCTGTGCAGGTTTGTGAGGAGCATGGGAGGTCATTTCTGCAGCCATGACTTCCTGTCCTGTAGGTACAGCCAGGCAGATGCCCTGAAGTATGTCGGCATAGAGAGGGAGACAGACATCATCTAAGCTCCGGGGTGGTTCTGGCACACCTTGCTGCTGCACCTTGTAAGCAATGCCATGTTCGCTTCACGCTGACATGACTGCTGCTGTTCCTGCTGCTGTGTGTGTCACAAGTGCTACTTTCCATCCAGACACCAGAGAGATTTGGGGCAGGAGTGTAAGCAGCCCCTGGGCCATGGCTGTCCCAGCGTGGTATCCCCTCTGCCCCAGCTGGCTGGGAAATGGGGACTGCCCGGCTGTGGCTGCAGTGGCACCAAGGGATGCCTGGGGATGGGAGAGCAGCACTATGCAACATGATACTTTGAGTAGGGGTGCCACTGAGCTAGGTAGAGGACAATGTTATAGTCACTGCCTGTTATGACCCAGGGGAAACTTCTCAAAAACCTTCCTTGGGCTTTGTAACCCCCCTGGCCCTGGGAATAAAAAGGAAATATTCTCTGGCAGGATGAGGTTTAGCCTTGGCACCCCATGCAAAAAGGAAAGAAAAAAGCACTTTAAACTAATCCTCAGCTGGTAACTGGGCCCTATATTTTGGGGTGGAGGGACTGCAGGCATCCCAGGTGTCTTGCATCCATCAGCAGCTTTGCAGGGATATTGCTCCAGGCCTGGGAGAGGGCAGGCTGGATGGGGCCTGGGGTGACCTGAAGGTTGGGGCTGTCCCTGAGAGCCATATATGCCACCAGCCTCCTGCCTGGCCTGGTGCTGGGTGTTGGGCTGTGCTCCCAATGTCCAGGGCTGGGTTCTCAGGATGACATGGGAAGCCTGGCTAAGCCCTGACCTGGCTCCAGGGCCCCAGGTCACTCCCAGCTGTTTTGTCCAGGACCACAGAGAGGTGCTGGGTTTGCCTGGGAGCCAAGCCCTCCCTGGCCCAGCCCTCATCATGCTTTCTAAATCTCCTGCCATGGCAGGCCAGGCTGTTTTGTCTGTCCTTCCCATTTTCTGTGATGGCCCCCTGGAGCCTGAAGGTGTTTAGGTTCTGTCTGGAGCAGTTCTTGTATCCCAGCACCTGCCTGAGCCTTGCTCCCTGCCACCTCCATCTGCCCAGCTCCTGCCAGCCCTGCTCTTGCCTAAGCGTCTTCTGCCACTTTGGCCATATCTGCACTATGCCAGGCTTGTGTCTGTGGTTTGTTGACGGTGAATAATGGTAATAATAATGCACTTTAAATAACATGGCTTGTAGCCTTTGTCATAATAAAGTGGTAGCAAAGACCCTCCCCTGTTTGCTGGCCTCTGTCCCCAGACTGTCCCCTGCCTGCTGGGCTCAGCCCAGCTGTCCTCAACGTGGCTCCCAGGGTCCAGGGGGAATCACGAGTGACCCGGTGCTACACTGCCTGAATCACAGTGGCTCAGGGTGGGAAGGGGGCAGAGGTGTGTGGTGGGGAAAGCAGGACGTGATGTGTGCGTGCAGCAGCAGCTGAGCTGCCTCTAGCCCCAGCTCACTACACCCTGCATTTCGCTCTGGCACCAGGAATTGCTGTTGTCAATGCAGTGCCTTCCTTGGTACAGGCTGAGCCAGGGTGGGAGAAGAGGATCTGCCCAGGCTGCCAAGGGGAAGGCTGGGGAGTGTCAAACGCCATCATTCTGCCTTTATTTGATTATCTTCACATCTCATTCAAAAGAACAGACTTTTTAAAAATAAAGTGCCCAGTGGAGCCAGGCCTTTGGGTAGATAAATGCATATCTGTAACATTGTCTTACCACAACACAGCAAGTGAACAGGAGCTTTCCCTGGGCTGGAGGTAATCAGCAGGACTGGCACTTCGTACAGAGAAGTAGCAAACTACAGACCACGTACCACGACACGCGGGACGTCACGCCCGCGGGAGCTTCCGTTTGGTTTTTTTTTTATACAAACCGATAGAATAAAAAAAACAGAGTGTAGTAGAATATCCAGCAACAAAAATGGTAGAAAGGATCTGTACCTGATCTTATGAAAGCAGCATCTCAGCAAGGTGCAGTGGCGGCATGCGCGGCGCCAGTGTGGAGTATTGCTTGGCAGCCCGGCTGTGCGGGGCCGGTGCTCGTGGCTCTGCGTGGCGCTGGCGAAGCGAGCAAAGCAGCGGGTCATCTACGCGGGCAGCACTAACGGGCGGCGGCAGCCGGGATCCCCCGAGCAGAGGGAGGGTGGGAGCCGGGCCTGGGGCTCCCCGACAGAGGCCAGGCAGGATTTGGCAGCGGTAGAGGCAGCAGCCTGCCTCCGCCGTGGGGGCTGTCGGCGTGCCCGGGGCGAGCGAGGCTGCGGCTCGGCGGATCGTGGCCGCACTCCGGGGGCCGGTCGGTCCGGCCGTGGGGAGGAGGTGGCGGTCGGTGCGGTCCGGTCAGGTCAGTCTAAAGGCGGGTGTTGGCAGTTCAGGTGTGCTCGGCCTTTTGGTCCCGCAACGCTCGCTCATTCCCGGGCGGCTCCCGGGGCTGTGAGCCCATCCCGGCCACGCTAGTCCCCTCTCGGCTCCTCCAGGATCTGGGGCAGGTTCTGTTCCTTGCGTGCCGACGGTTTGGTAGCACCGCCATAATCCTGGATGGCCTTGGGTTCGTTGGTGTGGTAAGAGCCCTTGTAGCGGTGGTGGTAGAAGTAGAGCAGCACCAGCAGCCCTGACAGCAGCAGGAGCAGGAAGATCACGACTGCGGAGAAGAGACCGCAGTGAGGGATTGGGGAGGGGCCGCAGGGCTGTGCCAGGGTGGAATACCAGCCAGAGGCTTCACTTACACCCAATGATGATCCCAACCCAGCCGTCGTCGTGCACGTGGGGGAATTCTGCAGAGACAGAGTAGGCAGCTGAGACCAGGCTGCAGCAAGATCTCGTGCTGGAGCTTCCCTTCTGCAGCTGGTGCTTGACAAGGGCTCCATCCCCACCAGGGTCCCACCACAGTAGGCACTCACCTGTGGCCATGTACCAGGGGTCCATCTCAGGAGGGATAAGAAGGGTGCTGAGGGGGAGCATTGAGGCACAGCTCGACTCCACCAATTCACCCCGGATGCTGTAGGGCCGCAGGGGGCTGGTGGGGTGGAAGATAGCTTTAAGGGGCACGAGGGTGTTGAATTTCACCCCTGAGAGGCAGCCTGAGAAGCCAGGTGTGTTGTAGCGCTGGATCTCGGGGTCAATCACGCCAGTCTCTGTGGGGCCACAGAAGGAGATTACTCATCCCTCTCAGAGGGCAAGGGCCATTCTGTGCAGAGGAGACCCTGGAGACCCCAGCATGGGACCCCAGCTGAGGGCAGGACCCAGCTCACCCATCACACGGCCCAAGTACAGGTTTTTAGGTGAGTCCAGCTTGCTGTCCACAAACAGGGAAAACTGCTGCTCCACGATGGGGAGATAGTCCACCTGGGAGGTAGGTGCACAGCATCAGTGCCCACAGAGCCATCCCACCCAAGCCCCCTCCCAGCCTGACTTGAAGCCCCCAGGCCCCACTGGGAAGGTGGCCCAGCCCAACCTGGGTGTACAGTGTGCGGTGCAGGCGGGTGATGTTGACACGGTGGGGCCGCCCGTCCGTCACTGGCTTGTTGGTGAGAGTGAAGACGTAGGGGCTGGTGCCCAGCTGGTAGCGCAGCTGTAGGCTCCCTGCGGGCAGCACAGGACTGTCAGCAGAGCTGGACCTCTCAATGGGCACCTCCAGCCCATCTATAGGGCTGGAAAATGGCATCCACAGAGAAGAGCAGCCTGTGCATCCCCAGCACCAGACAGGGGTCCCCATGCAGGCTCTGGGTGAACCCCAGGGCAGGGGGCCCTGCCCTCACCGTCATCCTTGATAAGCACGGCCATGTAGTCCTTGACGAAGGTGCTGACGTAAAGCAGCACGGCAGGTGCTGAGGTGGTGCTGAAGCTGAAGCTGACCTCCTCGCTGGTGAGGTTGTAGCCAGGCAGGGGCTGCCAGGGACTGCTCACAATGCTGGCGAACTCGCGGGCGGCGTACAGCGACATGGGCAGGATGTTGTACCGCACCCAGGTGCCCTCCTCGAAGTACCCACCGATGTCTGTAGGAGAGCTGAGGGTGAGGGGAGCCCCAGCTCCTCGGCCCCTCCCACCCCTGGGAACACAGCACTCACCGTGGTTGCAGAAGGGACCGGTGAAGGCAGAGATGCTGCAGTTGCAGGTGTAGTGGCTGTAGCGCTCGACGCAGAGCCCACTGTTCTGGCAGGGCACCGGCGGGTCCTGGCAGTAGCCGGTGCAGTTGACCCGCACACCCTCGGTCTCGTTGGCTTTGCCCTCCAGGTTGAGCGTCACCCCGTTCATCCGCAGTGCCCGCAGGCACCCCAGGAACGGGCGCATCTTGTGCTCTGCTGCGCCTGCAGCGGGGCCAAGACTGAGTGCCCTGTGGCACCTGGGGACCTGGGGGTGCAGGGGCGTGGCCAGAGGCTCTCACCTACGTAGAGGGGCCTGTCAAATTCCAGGCGGACGAAGCTCTGTGGGGGGAACGGCCGCACTACCCAGGGCAGCTTGTCCACCCGCAGCCGCGCCAGCTTGACGTTGAGCTCAGCTTTCACCTGGTGCCACTCATCGTCGTTCCAGGGTACCACCGACCGCACCGTCAGGTTCTCGTCCCCATTCCCAATGTCAAATATAAATGCCACGTCCCTAGTAGCTGCAAGGACATGATGCTGAGAAGAGGCCCCAGCCCTTCTGCCCCCAGCAGCCCTGCACCCTCTGCCCCCCCGTACTGTTGAGCTCAATGCGGATGTAGTTTCGGTAGCCTGGATTCTCCAGGAAGACTCCAGACTGGGCAGTGGTCTTGAAGTAGAAGGAGATGTCAAGGCTGTGGTTGGCCTGGAAGGTGGGGAAGATGAGGGCTGCGCCCCTGTTGAAGGAGACGGTGTTCCAGGTGTTACCTGCAGGGCATGGGAGAGGCAGTGAGGGATGACACCACAGGCAGGTGTAGGCACTCTGCAGGCAGGGGATGTTCTGTGGGGCCGGTCACTTACGGTCTCCATAGCACCGTAGGGGCCCCAGCACGAACTGGGCTTCGGAGCCAGTGCGGTTAGTGTCTCCAACTACAACCTGGGTGACGGGCAGGTGGTCCACAAAGGTCAGCAGACCCTTATCTGTCCTCCTGCAAATGTGAGTGCATCAGAAGGGCCATGAGGTGTTTCTGTCCCTTCGCCAGCCCACAGCCCTGCTACCCCCACCTGAGTGTGCCAGAGTCTGTGCCCACCATGACTGCAGCCCCCACCCCACATCTCCTGTTCCACAGCCACCATCACTCACCAAATTGCGTGGTCGGCATCGCAGTTGCAGAAGTACTGGGGGTCAGCACAGTTCTTGTCCAGCCCGCAGGCACAGCGCTGGATGCCTGGTCGCGAGCCCCCCCAGTAGTAGTGCCGCTCATCGTTCCGACCCATCCAGAAGCTGAAGGGCAGCCCGGCTGCAGGCACAGAGGAGGGTCAGGACACGGTCCCATGTCACGGCCCTGCAGCACAGCCATGCAGCACCGCCCCCCTTCTCCCAGCACTCACAGGGGGTGTTGAGCAGGCGGGAGTTGTAGCAGTGGAGCTCAATGCGCTGCTCGCAGTACTCGGAGGCATTGGCCAGGGCTGAGACCTCGGCCCAGGAGGCGTTCCAGTACTCCACGGCCCCCAGGTAGGGCTGGTCCACACTGGAGCCCGTCACCCGCGTACCGTAGTGACGGTTGTGCCGGATGATGGTCCATGCTCGGTCCTCTGCAGTGAAAAGGGAGCTTTAGGACTTGACCCCTAGGATACTCCTGCTCCCTCTATCCTGTTCCAGCTCCAATACACAGGCAAGGAGTGGCTCCCAGGGGCACCAGACAGAGATGCCCTCTGCCCTCCTGCAATCCCCACCTCGGATGTCACAGTACACCGTGAAGGGCTTGAGCGGCCCACTGCCATCTGGATCTATGGTGTAATTGCCCGAGGTCTTCCCGCTGACCCGGTAAGCATCACATGTTTCCTTGTAAAGGGCTGGAAGAGAAGAATGGGGTGGAGGTCAGTGCAAGGGAGGCACCAGGCAGGAGTAGGGGCTGCAGATACCCCTACTGTCCCTGACCCATGAGGCTCCAGGCTCACATTTGTGGCAGGTCTCCCCCTTGTACCCTGTCAGGTCACAGATGCACATGAAGTCATCCCAGGACTGGATACAGCGGCTGTCATGCTCACACAGGTTGGGGGTGCACCTGAGGGCACAGAGGGTTCCTGTCCCAGCACCAGCACAGCCCCTCAATGCCCCCCACTGCCAGGCAGCACCCTTGTCCCGGTCAATACCTGTCTGTGATTCCACAGACATTGAAGAACACATTGTAGTACTGTGCCTGCCGTTGCTGTGCCAGCAGCTCCACGTCCACGGGCTGCATGTCTACATTCAGCATCTGCAGGCAGCCGTGGAAAGCTGTCTGGTTTGACCGGCAGCCAGTGACTGAGGCCGGCTTGGGGCAGCCTGCAAGACAGATCAGGGTGAGCAGCCCTCAGGCACCCATTGCCCCGGACCCTGCCCTGCTGCCCACCTCCAAAGAAGTACTGGCTGCCAGTGCGTAGCTGGAAGGGGTGCGCCACCCGAAACTCGGCACCATCATCATCGTCAATGGTCACCACAGCTGAGCCCTCCCGTGCCACCAGGTGCACGGAATGCCAGAAGCCATCATTCAGGCGATGCCCTGTGCAGAGAGGAAGATGTGTGGGGATGCTCCACTACCAGACTGACCCCCCAGCCCCGTGCTGGATCTCCAGCTCACCTGCGGCAAACTCCAGCTTCTTCTTGCCGGGCTGGGCGATGGAGACATTGACCTGCCCCTCGCTCAGCACCATCTCGAGGGAGCCCAGGTGGTCATCAAAGCCAGTGTAGAGCAGGAGGCCAACAGTGTCCCAGGAGCGGAAGCGGAAGCTGACAGCCAGGCGGTTTCTCCGTGGGATCCCTGGCACCTGCACGTAGTTGTTGATGCCAGCAAAGGTGATGGGGGTCATCAGCTGGTCCCGGCAGTAGTGGCCCACATTGCCCTAGAAATGATCACGAGAGGGGTGAGGAAGGGAATGTTCCCATAGAGGGGAGGCCCTCTCATCCCCGCAGTCCTGGCCTCAATCATGCCCAATTGATCCCAGTGCCTGACAGAGCCAGGCGGGCGCCCCAGGCCAGGGACAACCTTGCACGGTCAATCCGGCACCGCTTGGCTGAGCACGGCCCCGCATCACCCCGCAGTGGGCAGGGAGCCTTGCCCCAGGGAAGGGGTCACCCCACAGTGGGGCTAAGGACACCCAGGAAAGGGGTCCCCACACAGCAGGGAGAGGACTTCCAGAGAAGGGGCCACCCCCCAGGCTGAACCTCAAAGCGAATGTTGGGCCGCCGGTGCCGGGCCAGGTCGGCGATGTTGACCCCGTTGAACATGATGTTCTCCACACAGCCTCGGAAGTTTTGCCGGTAGGTGAGGTGCTGCTTGTCATGGTTGATCACCCCTCCAAAGAATACCTGTGAGGCAGAGGGAGGGTGTCAGCCCCTCTCTGGAGGACACCACAGTTCAACATCCTGGCAGCCCCCTGCCCAGTGCACCCACCTCAGTTTCGAGGTCAAGCTGGTCGAAGGTGCCACGGCAGCGGAAGCGCTTGACCTCCCCGTCCAGCGTCAGGTTGACGTAGTGGCCGAGACGCTCAATGTGCAATGAGTGCCAGTGCTGGTCATCCAGGAGGCTGCCCACCGCCACCGTTGTGTGGCCCTCACTGGCGTGCAGTGGGCTGCTGCCTGGGGAGGACCAGCATCAGCCGGTGGCCCCCTGGGCCCATGCCCCCAGCCCCTGGCCCCAGCTCACCTAAGCTGATATGCAGGAGGAGCTGGGCCTGTTTGAGCTCCACTGTGATGTAGTCACCCTGTGAGCCCTCCCCGTGCATCAGCACTCCATCCTGCTCCAGTGTCTTGAAGTTGAAGGAGATGTCATCCTCGAAGGTACTGACCCTCTTGGCTCGGAAACGGTAGGAGATGGCATCATCCCCATCGAAGTAGAGCACATGAGACCCTGGGGATTGCAGAGCAGCCCCACCCTTGTCATTGCCTGCAGCAGCAGGTGCCCTGGCACAGGGAATACTCCCTTCTGCTATGGTCTCTGCCATGGCTGCAGACTGTTTGGGCACAACCCCTTCTTAGAGAGTTTTCTAGATGTGCCAGAGCCAGGATCCCACCACGCAGGGGTGCTGGAGCCCTGGGCCAGGTACTCACGGTAGGGGCAGCCATAGAGGCCCAGGCGCAGTCCAATCTTCCCGCGTGGGTTCCAGGCCACCGGAATGATGCGAATGTATCGTGCAAGGATGGGGTAATGCAGATCATGCCGCACCACCCCGCTCTCATTCACGTTCCCAAAGAATGTCTGGGGATGAAGGGTCACTGTCAACACCTTGCTCCAGGTCAGGGGTTTCTACTCCCCTCAGAGAACCCCTCCCACAGGGAAGCCGGGCTCCCCCCTACCCAGTTGCTGCCCTGCTGGAAGAAGGGTTTCCAGCTCGTAGGGTGGTCTCCATAGAGCACAATGTAGCGTGTAAGCCAGTCATAGGTGTTGAAGGTTCCCTGCGTGGCCACTGCATTGATCCGGTGCTTTTGCATCAGGTCGATCTGGAGCCAGGGCTGCTTGTCGCGGGGGTCGGGGGACCAGCCGCTGGTGCCTGCGGGGGGAGCAGCTCAGCGGCTCGGCTCCCGACTGAGCGCCAGCTGCTCGCTCGGCCCCACCACAGTACCTGACTGGACCCCTCAGCCCCGCGAGAGGCAAAACCTGGCCATGGACACCCCCTGCCCACCTCCCCTGCCCCTCCTGAATCTAATTTCCGAGGGGGACTCACTGTGTAGACGGGCGAAGCTGGCCGAGTAGAAGATGTTGTATCTGGAGGAGGCACCGATGGAGTAGGAGTAAAGGGGAGCAACGAGCTCATCATAGCAGGGTCCTGAGGGGAGAATGGAGTTCGGGGCGGCCTCGGAGCACTGAGCTGGGCAGTGTCCCTGTGAGCCCTGCGGACCCTGAGGGCTCTGGGGACCCCGCGGCTCCCGTGGACCGGCGGAGCGGCGGGCCCAATTTGCTCTCCCCTCCCACTGCAGCGGAACTGACACACCTCTGCGGGCCCCGGCGCCGGCACCAGCCGCCTCCGCACTGACGTGGGCGACGGGACCCCTGCTCTGCCCCGCCCCGGCGGGGAACGATCCCGCGTGGGATTCCGGGGGATCCCGTGCAAACCCTCGCGGCACCGGCAAAAGACCCTCCGAAGGGGCCGGGGTCTCGAACCTCTTTCAGAGTCCCTTACCGGGCAGGAGGGAGCCCGGGGAGCCCAGGAACATCCCCAGCTATAGGACCGTGCTGCATCAACCCCCAGTCCACCGCCCGCCGACTCTACCATGCCCTGTACCACCGCCCCCCTCCTCACTGCCCCGGGGAAGGGGCTCCGGGCGCCAGCTCAGGGGGCCACGGGAAGCTGCCCGATGCGACCAGGGCCTCGCCGATTCACCTTCCCGAGCGGCTGCCCCCAGCCCCGGTAGCGAGTCGGGCCCGGTGCAGCCCTGGCGGGGCCAGCCAGGCGGGTGGCGGCGCTGGCCGAGGTGCTGGCGGAGCCCGGCCGGTCCCGCGGGGTGGCCCCGCTCTCCTCGGCATTCCGGGGCATCCCGGGTCCTCGGGGCGTCCCGGTTGTCCCGGGTCCCCAGAGGCTGTGGCCGGGAGCGGGGCCGCCGCAGGCGGGGGGGCTGCGGCGGGGCCGCCCCGGGCGGGGCGCGGTCGGGAGGAGAGCCCGGACGCCCGTGTCCGGCGGTGACCTTGGGAACGATGCGAACAGGGGCAGCGGAGGATATTGAGAGATGCTGGGGAATGCCCGGGGAAGAAGGAGGGGATGCCCGAGAGATCGGAGGATGCTGGAACTGCTCGGGGATGCGGGGACGGGGCGGCGGGCGCGGTCCCGCAGTGCGGAGCGGCAGCTCCCGGGACTGCGGCCCCACTTACGTGCGAGGCAGCCGGGACCGGGGCGCAGGAAGCCGGCGCAGGCGGCGAGCAGGAGCCCGAGGAGGCGGCGGGCGCCCATGCTGAGCGCCCCGAGCGCCCTCGGCGCCGCCGCTCCCGGTGCTGCAGCCGCGCGGCGGAGCGGGGCCGGCGGCTCCACCCACGGGGCGGGGGGAAAGCCGGGCCGGGCCGGGCGCGGCGCAGAGCCTCGGCCGCCCCCGCCGCACCCGCTGCCGCGCCCCGAGGAGATGCTCCGCCCGGGAGCCCGATTTCCCCGCTCCTGGGCACGGCGAGCTGCCGGCCGCCCCGGGCTGCACCGGGACACGGCTCTTGTGGGTGGGGGTACGGGGGCACAGTGAGGCTGTGCAGGAGCTCTCCGGGCTCCCCCGGTCCTCGACGCACTCTGAGCCTCCCCGTCCCTGCCCCTCTGCAGCCCCCGTGCAGGGAGGCTCGGAGCGGTGCCCGCAGCCCCCCCGCAGCAGATGTGGTGCGGCGGCGATTTGTAATCAAGCCGTGGATTAAGGCCTGCAGGTCTCGGGGTCGCTGCTCTCTCCAGTGATGCAGAAGAAGGGATTTAGTTTGTATCTGCTCTCAACCACCCCCAGACGCCCACAGAGGGGTTGGGGGGTTTGGTGCCTGCGTGCCCTACATACACCTACAGACCCGCGGTGCTCCGTGTCCCCTGGCCCCGCAGGGGCAGTAGATCTGCTCTCCCAGGGGCCTCGAGCTGTCCCGAGAGACGGGGATGCCCCAGCAGCTGCTGGGTCTAGGCTGGCTCCAAGCGTAGAGCAGGAGCACGGCCAAGCTGTGCCTGGGGCAGGCAGCTCCTCACGGGTGGCTCTGGACCTGGCAGCGTGTGCCGGGCCTGGCTGCTGCGGGCGGGGCAGCACAGCCTGCGGGCAGCCCGTGCTACAGCTCCTCCCTGCCCGGGCAGAGCCCAGGCCGCGGCTGGGGAGTGAGGGAGGATAGAAAGCCCCAGGTGTGGCAGGGATGTGGGACACCTGGCAGTGCACCAGGAGTTCTGCTACCAGGAGCTGGAACCGTATGCTGAGGACATTGGCACTCACCCTCCTGTCCCCCAGCCCCTGGCATTGCCTGTGGGTCCATCCCCAGGAGAGGCACAGCCCACATGGCCTTATCCTGACATGCCAGGGGGCTGCCTGCTCTGGCCACAGCCCCACATCCTGACCCTGTGCTGGCTCAGATCTGTGACCCCCCAACAGGGACATATAGAATCCCTGCTCTGTACCCATAGCTGGCTGTAGGGTCAGCACTGGCCCCAGGATCCTTCTCCCTTCCCTCAAAATGCAGGGTGCAGGAAAGCACCCCCAGAGCCAGCACAGAGCAGAGATCTGTAGTTAGCATCCTTGTACTGCAGAAAGAGCAGGAGAGGGGGAAGAGACCCTCCAGCAAAGAGCCCTGGGGACCCCCTGGAGGCTGGGGGGCGCCTGTCCTGGCTGCTCTTCATCCAGGGTGCAGCAGCTCCACAGCCCCACAGCGATCACCCGAGATCCTGTGCTCGTCTGGAGGCAGCAGGAGGGCCCAGGGCAGACTGGAGATAAGCCACGGCAAAAACAGCTGTAGCTGGGAGAAAGGGGGATTGCGGGATTATGGTCAGGAGCCCATTAAAGCTAGGGATCAATTTTCTCCTCCCTGGCGAGAGGAAATGGGGCCTCTGCCCCACAGGAACTAATCTCTTTTTAATGAGGAGCTGGGAATTTTGTTGTCAACAAGCAGCAACATGCCTGCCCAGCACTGCAGGGATACAGCGCCAGGTTGGGACCCCTGGGTGGGTGGTGTGCCCTGCACCAGCAGCCACCTCAGCTTCTGGAACCATCATGTTTGCCATCGGGAAAAGATGATCCTAGACTAGACAGGCTCTGCTGATCCTGCTGGAGGAGCATCCTGCCTGTGCCCAGCTCAGTGCCAGCCCACAGCAGCCCCCACTCCATTCATTGGCCCCGTTCCCTCTGGTCCTGCAGGAGCCAACAGTAGTCCTGGGGTGGGCTGGGGTTTCCTGCATGTGCTGGATGTCCTCGGACAGACCCTGCTTCCCTGGCTGGGTGCTCCCGGGTTTGACCTGCACACCCGCATGACAGAAACTGAGTAGAGCTGCTATTTCTGTTCCCAGCATGCAGATGTAAAAGATGCACCAAGTAAAGGATTCAGGACAGGCTCCTAACTGGGGTCACATCTGCCTTCCTCCCCAGGGCTGGGCCTGTGCTCTGCATGTTCTCAGTATCAGGGAGTTGCACGTGGTCAAACCACAGATTAGAGAGCACTGAAACACCTCTCTGTAACCTGTGTTTTGACCATGTACAGCTTCAGACCCGCTGGCCAGAAGAAAGACTCTGCTGTGCAATGATGAAGCAGGTGAGGGGGCTGCAGGGTGAGGGGTTTGCTGGGTGCCAGGCAGGACCCCCCGTCACTGGCTTTTCTTAGTTTTTTAAGGTAGTTTTCTTGTGAGCCCCGCGGGCTAAGACTGAGAGGCTGGGGAATTAGAGCAGTGCCTGCTGCTCCATGCCCCTGAGGCCCCGAGCAGGAAAGGGCTAGAGGAGCTGCTAGAGAGTCAACCTGCCCTGGCACTGGGTTCTGATCCCACCTGTGGCCCCAGAGCAGTTGAGGGGTTCAACCCCAGATCCCTGGGTTCACTGATAGGGGCCAGAGTGAAATTGCTATTGTGAGGTTACTGAGAGTCAGAGAGTGTCAGATCCTGATCGCCAGGTCAATGGGGTCCCAACTGACCAGTACCAGGCTGCAGCACTGTTCTGCTGCCCCAGAGCAGGGCTGAGCAGCTGGGAGGTGGGAGCACTGTGCTCAGCTGCCGGCAACCTGTGTGAGGCAGGAGCTCCCTATCTGGGAGCAGGACCAGGTAGTGCAAGGCTGGGGTCCCCAGGGTGGTATGTGGGGGCTTTGGGCACCTGGGGATGCTGGTGTGGATCCCCAAGATTCAATTGCCCAGGGCACTTGGGGCCATAGCCTGGGTGCTGAGCCCCAGAGCAGTTCCCCTGGCAGGTTCAGGGTCAGTTCGTGGGACATGGTGCTGTGCTGGAGACACCATGGCTGGGGTTATGTCCCTCCACCAGTTATGTATTACAGACGGCTGCTGGGAAAATGTGCGGTCACTCCTGCAATGCCTGAGCACGGTGTTTCCTCCCCCTGCTGAAGGGTGGATGTGAGACGGAAACAAACCGCGCGCGGGACCGGGGGCGGCGACACACCCACGCTCTCAGTGGTGAGGCTGGGTGGAGAAGGGCTGCCTTGGGTGTGGTGCTCTGCCACCACTGCCCACCCCTCCTCACTCAGCCTCCCTCTGCACAGGTAACTCCCAGCCCCGTCTCAACAGAGCTGATGACCACCACTGACTTCTACCTATGGGAGGACGGGTACTCGGGCGAGGCCGACATGTTGCCTGAGATCTGTGAGAAGCAGGAAATACAGGGCTTCGCCCGCACCTTCCAGCCTGCCGTGTACCTGCTGCTCTCACTGCTGGGCACAGTGGGGAATGGGCTGGTGCTGCTCACACGCACCCGCTACGGCCAGGTACACAGCATCACCGATGTCTGCCTCCTGCACCTCGCTCTATCTGACCTCCTGCTGCTCCTGATGCTGCCCTTCGCCATCACCGACAAGCTGCAGGGCTGGTCCACAGGCACAGCCGCCTGCAGGGCGCTGCAGGGTCTCTACGCCCTCAATTTCTACAGCGGCTTCCTCTTCCTCACCTGTATCAGCGTGGATCGCTATGTGGCCATTGTGCGGGTGTCCACTGCTTACCGCCTGCGCCCACGAGTTCGCCGCCATGGCTGGCTGACAGCGGGGTCGGCCTGGCTGCTGGCCACGCTGCTAGCCCTGCCCCAGTTCATCTACAGCCAGGCAGAGCAGCACCAGGATATCCGGCTCTGTCGTGTCGTCTTTCCCCATGTGGTCTCACGGGTAGCCCGGGGGGCCACCAACCTGGTGCAGGTGGTGCTCGGCTTCGCGGTGCCCTTCCTGGTGATGGCAAGCTGCTACACAGCGGTGGCACGAACACTGCTGGCGGCCCGCGGTGCCCAACCCCACCGGGCGCTGCGAGTGCTGCTGGCCCTCGTGCTGGTTTTTGTGGCCCTGCAGCTTCCCCACAGCCTGATGGTGCTGCTGGACGCGGCCGAGCTGCTGGCCAGCTGGGAGATGAGCTGTGCCCAGAGCCGCCGCAAGGACCTGGCACTGCTGGTCACCGGCGGGCTGGCGTACCTGCGCTGCTGCCTCAACCCCTTGCTCTACGCCTTCCTTGGCCAGCGCTTCCGCCGAGAGCTGTGGCTGCTCGCCAGCGACGCCGGCTGTGTGGGCTCCCTCGACCCGCGCTGCTCCGGCTGCCCCAGTCCCTGCCGCCGGACATCGCTCTCCAGCTGCTCGGACGTGGTGTAGTAGCCCAGTGCCCGCGGCCGGGGCAGGGGGTTCGGTCCCTCCGCGACTCCCCAGGGACAGCCCCGTCCGTGCACGGACCTGCCCCAGCGAGCCGCTGGGCACGGGCAGCACCAGACGATCCGCACGGCGCCTGCACACGCTTGGGCAGAGGGAAGAGCAGCCCCGCAGTGCCTGCATACCCTGCGAGTGCCTTCATTGCCCGGCGACCCGCTGGGCTGCGGTCCCCGCAATGTCACGCGTGTTTCAGGGGAACCCTGCAATGTCACGCGCGTCGAGGGCCATGCAATGTATCACATGCTGGGGGGGTTCGGGCGGTGCCGTGAGCCGGGTCGGTGGGTGCAACAGGCAGGCAGCTGGTTCCCGCTCTCACAAATAAACCCTGAACGTGTCCCGGTGGGCGAGAGCAGTGTCCGTGCGGGGCGACGCTGGCCTGGGGGTGTTTTGTGGGGCCGGGGCCGGCTCCGGCTCCTTGGCCACGGGCACTGGCGGGCGATGCCTGCAGGAGGCAGCAGAAGCTCGCGCTTCCTTGCCGCCCTCCGCTCGTCCCCACCGCTGGAGGGACAGGGAGTCCCCGGACAGGGGACAGCAGAGACACCCCGGAAGGACCCTTGGGTCCTGCACCCCAGGGCGGGGGCAGAGGGACGTTTGTCTCCCCTCCTTACTTCCCCCACGAGCTCCTCTGCACATCCCGGCCCAGAGGCTCTCCGGCACCAGGGTGCTGCGCTGGAGCTGGCCGGGCCCGGACACGTGGCAACCAACACATGACCACGGGCTAGGACATGGCGAGCGACACATGTCGCAGGGGCTGGCACATGGTACCGTGGGCCGGCAGCGCCGGGGCCGTGCAGTGTCCCACTCACCAGGCCTGGCTAAAGAAGTCTTCCACAGTGCCGGGAACAGGACTGGGCTTGACTGCAGTGCAGCTGCTCATGGAGTCTCCCAGCAGAGCTAGGCATGCAGAGAAGCAATCCCAGTCCTGCCGAGGCTGGAGGCTACTTCCTGTTCACCCCCTGCTCTGTTTGGGATTAGCCCAGGGCTCGACTAGAAGAAGCCATTCCAGAAGCTTCACTTACTGCTGGGCCAGAAACAAGTTACTGCTGACTCAGCAGCCGCAGAGGCGGGGTGATGGGCCTCTGTCCCCTGCAGCCCTCGGTGGGGGATCAAGGGCCAGATTCGGACAGTTCTTGGCCAGACAGCACAGCTGCCCCTGCTACCCACCCAGCCTGTGGTCTTGGGTGATCCCACTCCAGTCTTCCACTGCCCCCATAGCTGGTGGGCTCTTCTGGATGCCCGTGACTGCCCTGACAGCATAGCCGGCCCCACACCATCGGCTCAGCCCCAGGCACAATCCAGAGCAGGCTGCGTGGGAGGGGAACTGGCAGCCAGAGCTTCCTGCCTGCGCATCCCAGCACCCAGGCTCCCAGGGCCGGCGGTGACCCAACAGCTGTAGCAGAGCCAGAGCCTTAACTCCTGGAGCGTCGGGGCCAGGGCCTGGACGCTGCCAGGGCACCGATGGCTTGAGGGAACTGCAGACCCTCTGCCACTGGGCAGAGCCCAGGGCTGAGCTGAGCCACATAGTTGTGGTACCACGTGTGACCCCACCATGAACGCCTTGCACCAGCTCCTTTGTGGAAAGGCGCTATGAGAGCCTGCAGGACAGGCCTCCCCGGGCATGGTGCCGTCCGGCCCACGGTGCCCCCCTAGCCGAGCACAGAGCCCACGGTGCTGTCCGCTGGCACAAACTTGGCACCACACCGGGCTGAGCCGCCATGCTGGGGCGGGCGCCAGCATTGCCGCACGCAGGAGCCAGGGCAGCGCATGATGGGGGTGGCGCGGGGCAAGGCAAGGGCCGGTGCCCGGTGCCGGTGTCCACACCGGGCGCGGGCAGTGCTCCGTGTCGGTGCCCCGTCAGGTGCCGTGGGTACACGGTGCACCCCACCGGCGGTGGCTCCGGGAGCACCGGCCCTACCGCAGCCCGGCCCCGCGCTGCCCCCGCCCCGCCGCTGACGCACCGGCGGCCCCGCCGCCCCGGGCAGGAGCTCCGCCCCGGGCCGCGCGCGGCGATTGGCGGCGCCCGGTGACGCGCGGCCCGGCCCGCCCGGGGCGGCGGCGGGGCCGGCGGCCGGTGCGCGGGGCGGGCCGGTCCCGTCGCGTCCCGGTGCCGTCCCGTTGGTGTCGGCGGGGCGATGCCGTTCCCGGGTGGGCTGTGGTGGCTGCTGTGCTGTCGACGGGGATTCACGCTGCTGCGGCGGGACTACGGCGAGGCGGAGCGGGAGGCGGACGGCGAGGCCGAAGAGGAGGAGGAGGCGTCCTTCGAGCTCCGCGCCCAGGGAGACCAGGTGGGGCTGGCACCGGCTCTGGGACGACCACTGGGACGAGCACAGCCGGGATGGTGCTGCTGCGTGCAGGGGTGGCTCGTTCCGGCGAGTTCGGGCGAGCCGCAGCTCAGGGAGGGCTCCGGCGGGCGCGAAGGTCCCGGGCCCGCGGGGCAGGGCCGACCCTCACGGTACCCGCTGCCCGCTGGGTGCTCCTGCTCCCTCCTTAGGATGGGTCTGCCGCGAGGCTACCGCGCCAGACCCTCGGCGGTCCGGTGCGCGGCGCGGCCCCGGGTGCCCCGCCGGAGCGGGCCGGGGCTGTCCCGGGAGCACGTGCCGGGCGTGGGGAGCGGGCCTGGATCTCCCCTCTCCGGCTGCTTCCTCTCTGGAGGGAAACGGAGCGGCGGAAACCGGTGCTTCCTCCGACCGGGCTGCGTGTTCGACGGCTGATAAAGCGGGGTGCGGGGACAGCCCCGGCTCCCGGGGGCTTCCTGGCTGTCCCGGTCCCGTCGGTCTCCTGCACCAAGGGCCGTGGGGACGAATCCCAGCCCGGACTCGGGGGACGCAGGCGGTGGTGACTGCCTGGTTCCGCTTGCTGTGGCCCCTCTCCCCTGCCCACTGCAGGGGCTGCGGCACGGCCCGGGCTGTGCAGGGCTGGGGGCAACCCTACGCTGTCGGTCCTTTAGCAGTAGGGCGCCTTTCCCAGCAGTGCTAGCCCCATGGGAAGTGGGGACAGTGACAGGGCTGGAGCTGGGCCCTCTGGGAACTGGTGGCAGTGCCAAGGGCACAACTACGTAAGGAACAGTCTTTGGGCTTCCCACATCCCATGGGCCACACTGGCTCCGGGCTGGCGTGGGCGACTGGTGACGCCAGCTCCCCCGAGAGCCCTTTGCTGTGGCCAGGGGGTCCTTGGAAACCCACAGTTGCTCTCTTCGTGGGAGCGTGGGAGCAGCTACCCTCGCCCTGTCGCCGCAGCTCCTCTCCTGTTTATTTATATCCCTGAGAAGGAGCCGGCTGCCACCACTGCCTCCTCTGGACTGCCTGCAAGAAACCAGGCGCTGCCTCCGTGCCTGCAGCCCTGAGGAGTGCATGAGGCCCTCCCCAGCCTGGCAGTGGGGCAGTGTCTGGAGATGCTGGCCCTGTGCACCGGTACCAGCAGTTAAGTGACAGGTGCCCTTAATGCCACAGGTCAGCGGTGTCTGGTCCTGCTCCACAGCACAACCATACCTGCGGTGGCTCCCCCCTCCCTGTCACTATTTTTAGCATCTGTCTCTTTTTCTTGGCGTTGCGTGCTCTGGCCTGTCGTGCCTCTAGCTGCCCTGTTGGGCTGCAGCTGGCAGGAGCTCCCGTGCATCAACCAGGACAGCATTGCCGGTGCTTCCATGTCCCCGCACCCCACTCTGCTGGGCACCCTGCCCGACCCGGTGCCTGCCTGTGCCTGGGCTCTGCCTCATGTCCCAGCATGTGTGCCAGGGCTGTCACGTGAGCGGCACTGTCCATGTCAAGTTGTGCTGCGTGAGGAGGAACTGACCCTGTCCTACTGTAGGGCCAGGGACTTCCCAGTGCTGCGTCCCACCGCCGCGGGCAGGAAGTCAGTGGCCCCATTACAATGGGACTTTGTGCCGTAAGCGTATTACTCAGCACTGACCTTGTGCAATTCTGCACGGTATTCAGCCAGCCGGGTCAGCTGAGGACACATGGCCAGCGCACCCGCCGGCTGTCCCCGCACCCGGGGTGCCCCAGCTGCAGCCCTGGTTCTTGCCGTGGCCTTGTGGATGCCCGGGCTCTTCTGCCCCATGGCAGCAGGATGTGAGCCTGTCTCTCTGGGCCCAGAGCTGGGTAGATGAGGAGGCGTACAATCATGGGGGGATGGCCAAGGGTACCAGGTAATGACCGTGGGACTGAGATGTCTCCTTCCTCCCCAGGGATCCCTGGAGGTGAGCCTGAGCCAGCCCACCCGTAGCAGCAGTGGCTCGGAGCGGTGAGTGATCCCCTGCCTCTGTCCTGCATTGTGTCCCTTGTGGGGTGCTGCAGGAGCCGAGGGACTGGCATGTTGTGGGAGGTTGCCCTGGTGCTGGTGTGTGCTGAACCATCCTGCCCACAGAGCTAGCACCAGGCTGTGCTGCTCTGTCAGGCAGAGCAGGGAGTGGCAGAGCCAGGACTGCCGTGTTTGTCCCCATGCCTGGCGCATCCTCAGGCATGTCTCCTTCTCCCTGCCATGCTGGATAGCTTGACTGCCGCAGGCTTAGCTGACGGGGCTGTGCATGACTCTTCCTTGCCAGGAGGCTCTGCCAGGCTGTGTCCATGAGCAGAGGCTCTGCCCTGGGGTGGTTGGTGCTGAGGAAGATGGGGTGCCGGGGCACAGGGGCCTGCTCGCTCCCTGTACTCGCAGTACTGACGCTGCTGCCAACATTCCTTCCTGGTTGTTCATTTTCCGAATTCCTTGGCAAGGCCAAGACTGCAAACAGCTTATTTTTAGCTGGGGTCATTTGCACCCAATGACTGCCGCGTTCCCACCGCAGGGCTCTGGGGTGCACAGAGCCCCTTGGGACCCAGCTCATTCCAGACCCAAGGCCAGCTCCCTGTGCAGGGGCTGTAGGAGACCCCCATGGGTACCTGAGCTCAGCCCCATGTTGTCCTCAGGTCCCTGCTTGTTGCGGAGGAGATGCGCAGCCTCATCGTGGAGAAGGGCCCAGGGCCAGTTGAGGATGACCCTGATGCTCTTGTGAAAGGTAGGATTGTGCCCCAGCTGTGCCTGCTCCCATCCCAGAGGGATGGTCAGACCTGTGCAGACCCTTCCTTGTGCTGAGAAGCCGGTGGGGTGGATGTCAGTGAGCACTGAGGGTTCCCCTTCCCAGGCTGGCTGCAGCGGGAGATGCGGGGCTGCATGAAGACCCCCTGGATCCGTCCTCGGAAGTACTGGTTCGTGCTGACACCTGACTCCCTGGACTACTACAGCAGCAACGAGAAGGGGGCCCGGCGGCTGGGCTCCCTAGTGCTCACCAGCCTCTGCTCTGTGCTCTGGCCGGACAAGCAGCTCTACAAGGAGACAGGTGAGGTGCCCATGCCCCTTGGCCGGGCTGTGTCTTCCCAACCCCTTGTGCCCTGTGTTACCCTCCAAGCCCTGAGGGCCTCTTTTGCCCAAAGGAAGGGCTATGCTGAGCCCTGGGGCACTGAGCCAGCTTGGCTGGGGTGCTGGTGGACAGTGGGTGAGTGGGTCTGTCCCTCGCAGGCTACTGGAGTGTGACGGTGTTTGGCAGGAAACATTGCTACCGCCTGTACACAGAGCACCTCAACGAGGCTGTGCGCTGGGTGTGTGCTGTGCAGAAGGTCATTGACAGCAAAGCTCCTGTCCAGACACCCACCCAGCTGCTCATGCGTGATGTCGAGGTGAGCCCATGGCACCGGGCTGTCCCTGCCCACAGCAGCACTGGGATGGATGTTTGGGGCCTTGCATACCCCAGAGTGGTGGTGGGGATCTGTGTCAGGCACTCGGCCAGGTGACTGCAGCTACTGCCATTGCTTTGCCCCCCTAGGAGCACAGAGACAGCCCCGAGGTTCTGGAGCAGATCTATCGCTGCAACCCCATCCTGCGCTACACCAGTGGCCCCCTCTACGCTCCCCTGCTGCCCTTCCCCTATGGCAGCCTGGACCAAAGCGGTGAGAGGCAGGTGGGGGGCACAGAGCTGGGTCCTACACTCTAGGCTGGTGGCAGTGATGGCTGGGCTGGACGCTGTGCAGGGCAGGGGCCTGGCTGGCCCTGGGTGTGAGGGCAGTGCCCAGCTGCTGGCAAGGGCTCCTGGGGAGAACCACAACGCTGTTAACCCTCATCCCATCCCACAGCCCCTGGCCCCCGCAGCTACACCACGCTGCGTGATGAGGCTGTGAAGCTCTTCAACTCGCTGCAGCAGCTGGAGTCAGAGCGGGACCCGGTGCCGCTGATGCAGGGTGTCCTGCAGACCTGCCTGGACCTGCCACCGCTGGTGGATGAGATCTACTGCCAGCTGGTGAAGCAGACTACGGAGCCGCTGGCGCCAGGTGGGCAGGGCGACCTGCACTACTGGCAGCTCCTCACCTGCATGAGCTGCACCTTCCTGCCTTCCCCGCCTGTCCTGCGCTTCCTGCGCTTCCACCTGGACAGGTGAGTGCCAGAGGTGCCAGCTGCCACCAGGGAGCTCACCAGGTACTAAGCACCCCTCAGATCAGTGCCACTCTGATCATCCTGGCGTTTCTTGCAGGACAGAGAACCGTTTTCCTGCCTCGGAGATGGCCAAATATGCCTGCTTCATCCGGGAGGCGTTGGAAAAGACGAAGGGGAGGGAGTGCGTGCCCTCTCTGGAGGAGATCCTGGTGCTGATGCAGCGGCAAGAGATGATCTGCACAGTGCACTGCCCTGGGGTGCCCGCCTGCAGTGTGGCCATCAGTTCCCACACCACAGCCGAAGAGGTGAGAGAGGTTATGGCTGTGCCAGGCAGGGGGCTGGGGACATTTTGGTGCACAGGGCTGGGTGGGCAGTGTACCACAGCAGGTGAGCAGAGTCTCTCCCAGCTAAGCCATGGTGGAGAGGGACCAGGGGCTGTCTGCCGTTGCCCACCATGACCTATCTGTGTCCCTTTGCAGCCCTGAGTGCCGTGGCCAGGGACACGTGGTCACCATCGGTTGCCTTTGTCTCGCCCAGGTGGCCCAGGAACTTGTGTCACGCCTGGGGCTGTCCCAGAGCCCCAACCTCTTTGCGCTCTACGAGCAGTCCCGGCGACGGGAGCAGCCAGTGGGCAGTGCCACACTGCTGGCTGATGTCCTCACCAGGTTTGAAAAGTAAATGTCCTCCTGTTCTGCTGCCTATGAAGGAGAGGGGCTGGGGGGCCACGGGTGGGAGGGAACAGATGGTATGGGGCACGTCCACAAGCTGATGGAGCTGGTCCTGTCTGCTGCAGCCTGGCTGGAGAGGACCGCGAGCAGGACCCACCATGCCGGCTCTGCTTCAAGCACTACGGTTTCCTGGACACGGACAATGTCCCACGGGACAGCCTGGAGTTTGCCCTCCTCTTTGAGCAGGTGAGTGGCACACTGGGGTGGCTGTGCTGTGCCGTGCCGTCCCGTGGTGGCCGTGCCAGCTCACCCCTCTCTCTCGCAGGCACATGAGATGGTGCTGCGGGGCTACGTGCCCACATCAGAGGAGACACTGCAGACACTGGCGGCCCTGCGCCTGCAGAGTCTCAACAGCGACTTCTCCACCCACGCGCCCTTCCCGCGCCTGGAGGAGCTCTTCCCACCCCACGTGCTGCATGCCCGCTTGCCACCCCTGCCCCACCAGCCCCCCACCAAGTGCCGGGGGGCCCGACTGCGTGCAGGGCTGCTGGCCGGCGGGCTCTGGGGTCAAGCGCTGGCCAAGCAGCGGGCGGAGAGGGACCAGCGCCTGCGGGGCCGTCTGCGCGAGGAGGGGGCCAGCACCATGGCTGCCATTGTGGAGAAGTGGAAGCTGCTGCAGGGCATGGGCCGGCCCGAGGCCATGGCCGCCTACGTGGCCTTGGTGCGGGAGTGGCCTGGCTTTGGCTCCACACTCTTCGATGTCGACCTGCATGCGGTGAGGCCCCGGCTGGGTGTGGTACAGGGGCAGCCCTGGCAGTGGGCAACCCTGACACCCCTCTCCCTGCAGAGCCCGTTGGGCTCCGGGCCCCAGCGCCTGTGGCTGAGCATCGGGGCCAAGGCTGTCTCGCTCTACAAGCCGGGAGAGCCCGAGCCCTTGGACAGCTTCTGCTACGGCCGCATCTCCTCCTTTGGTGCCTCTGACAGCAGCACCTTCCGCCTCTCCGTGGAGGATCGAGACCTGCTCTTTGAGACCTCCCAGGTAAGGGGCTGCCATCCCTCCGCCCTCCCCTCTCACCAAGGGTGGCCCAGGCTGACCCCCTCTGCCTGCTCTACCTGCAGGTGGATGAGATTGCCCAGCTCCTCAACACGTACCTCGCCTCTGCGGGTGCCCAGCGGCTGCCCCGGCCCCAGGAGCCTCCCACCAGTAACCCCACCTCGGAGCCCACTGTGCTGCCCCAGGGGCTCTGCCCTGCAGCTGGGCCCTGGCAGCACCGGCCACCAGTGGGTTCCTCCCACAGCTAGCCCAACAGCAGGTGTGGCCAGCAGGTGCACCGATGGCCAGCGTGGGAGGGCCACCAAGCCCGGCAGCGAGTGGCAGGTCTGTGCTGGCCCCCAGCTGCTCCAGAGAGCAGGGGGCCAGGGGGTCATGCTCCCCCCACTGCCATTGCCTTTCTGGCTATTCCCTTAATTTATTTTGAGCGCCTGCGCGCCCCACGTCTCCCAGCACTTTCCCTGGTGGGCAGCAGGGCCGCCCTGCTGCGGCCCCCCAGACTGCCCCCAGGCCTGACCCCTTCCCCTATACCCTGGTGCCTTTGCCTCCAGCACTTGTGTTGCCTGGCCACTCTGCTTGTGCTCTGGGGGCTTCTCCCAGAGCAGAGGGTACCAGGCAGTAGTGCTGTGCCATCATCTGTCTGTCCGTCCTCTGGACCCACCCCTTCTGGAAAGCTGCGGGCAGCTTTAGCCAAGCTGCCCCGGGGACCCGTAGGCTCCTCCTGCATGAGTGGCTGGGCTCTGCGGTGGCCCTGTGGCCAGGCTTATGTCACAGGGGTGGCTGGTGGAGTGGCAGCTGGTACGGCTGGGGCTTGGCCCCTCAGTGTTGCCTCTGTAGAGTTTGTTGGTTCTGTCTTGGGATGGGGGGGTTGGTTGATTGTTTTTCTAAATAAATGCACAAAGGAAAGGCTGGGCCTCCTGTCCTGGAGCGTGGGTTGACAGCGGGAGGCTGGGACAGTCAGATCCCTGGGGCAGCCAGGGCAGCAGGGCCTGGGACAGGCAGCAGGGAGGAGTGGCACAGCATGTCCTTGGGGGCAGGGACTGCTGTCCCTCTGGTCATTGCCAGGCGACCTTTGGCATTTCACCAAGAGCACAGGCAGCTCCAGCTCCCCGGCAGCCCCTGGCACTGGCTGCTCCGGCGGGGGGAACTGCCCCAGCCACAGGGGCCGCTGCCAAAGAGGGCGTGGGAGCCCATGCTGCCATGCTGGCTGTATTTTTAGTCGCCTGCTCTGTGCCCCAAAGGGCAAGAGGAAAATGCTAATTTTCACCTTGGGCTGCCTGGGCTTGGGATGGCGCCAGCACTGCCCCTTGTCCCCAGCCCACAGCCCAACTCCCACAGGGCAGTACCAGAGCTGCTGTGTCCATATCACCTGACACTGCACGGCCTCAAGCCCATGTCCTTCCTAGTGCTGCTGTCTCCTGCCTTGGATCCTGAGCGGTGAGGGCACCCCCAGCCCTTCATGGCCCACCCCAGCACATGGACTCACTCCTGTATAATAGCCATGTGGGTGCTGTGTGCTCTGCGGGCAGGGCGGTGCTGGTCCCAACCCTGGTCAGCGATGCCGGCAGGTCCTGCCAGTATTTCTGGCTCTGCAGCAGCAATTGCCCAGTGCTGCCTGGGCCCCATGGCACTGCCAGCTGGGGTTGAGCAGGCCCTGCACGCCCCAGGAGCTCCTGTGCCGTGGGGCCAGCTGGCCGCCCAGACAAGGCAAGCACCAGCCCCAGGTTTCTCTGCATCTGGCTTCCTTGCCTGGCTGTTCAATCTGGAGTCATGCAGGCAGCATCAGTGCAGGAACAGCCTTTATTAAAGCAAAATAACCTACAAAAATATAGATACAGCCCGTGCCCCAGGCCTGATCTGGCCAAGGAGGAACAAGGCTCCTGCCCAGGGCAAGGACTAGCTCAGCCACACGGAGCCTTTGGCCACGGGGGGGCCAGGCCTGTTCCCAGCCTCAGGGTCACTCTCCTCCTCCTTACGGCAAGTGTTGCTCCCACAGGCAGAGGTTCCCTCCCAGCAGAGCGCGCAGCTGCCCCAGTCCTGTCCTGGGCCAGGGCACACGGTGGGGTGGAGGCTGACCCCGCTGAGGAGCTGCAGGCTCCTCGCTGAGGGCCTTCCGTGTTCGGCCGGCGCGAGGGCTCTGCCGCGCCAGGCAGCGCCGAGGGGTGATAAACGTGGGCACGGCAGAGACGAGCCCTGCCGGCGAGTGTGGGGGTGGCCACGGGACCTTCCTGTCTCCTGGCAGGGCACTCACTGTTCCTGCGTGCCCCAGGAAATGTAGTCAGGGCGTGTGGCTGCATGATACTCATCGATCAGCTGCTGCACGATCTCCCGGGAGTTGTCCAGCTCGTCGAAGTTGTCCTTGAAGATGTCCTCCTTGCGGAACTGCTCCAGGAAAGCCTCTCGCTTGCGCAGCTTGTCGTACTGCCGGCACGTCCGCTCAAATAGCTGGAGAGCAGCTCAGGGTCAGGGGGGCCAGAGCTCCCCAGGGACCCTTCCCTGCACCTTGGCCAGCAGGACTGACGGGAGGACCCTGGACCAGACCTGACGCCTGCTGGGAGCCACCCACCCTGTCCCTGGCTTTGTGACAGGCCCAGACTGAAGAAACACAAGGTGTGGGGCTACAGGGCCCGGCGTGGCGAGGGAAGGCACTCACCGAGGAGATGTTGGTGTGGTTTGCCATCATGAGCCCACTGACACGGTGAGCGGACGGCAGGTAAGGGGACTTGCGGGACAAAGCCACCTGGATGCTGGCAGGGCCCCAGGGGATGAAGTTGGCCAACTTTCTCTCCCGGATCCGCTGCAGACTCTTGTGAACCTGGTGGGATGAGAACAGCAAGGGGCAGCAGGGTGAGGGACAAACAGCTTGGCTGCAGCAGACCCAGGAGCTGCTCCTCCCAGGAGGCACAGCCATGGGAAGGGGGACTTCAGCATGACTGCAGCCTTTCCGTTGAGGCCTAAGCCCAAACAGGAGCAATCTGAAGCCAGCTCTCTGGTACTGCCTAGTGTCACTCCAGAATCCCTGCACAGACAGTGACCATACTGTTCCCTGGGCCACCCCATGGCCATCAGTATCTGAACAACCATGGGAACCAACCTGTGTAGGATCCACCTCTCCCTGGATGATGTTGAGGATGGCGATGTAGCAGTGGTTGGTCTGCCTGTCTCGCCCTGTGGACACCATCACGTTTTTAGGCTGCAGCAACCTTCTCATCACGTCCAGGACTGTGGTCTTCCTCACACTGGCCACCTGCACAGGCCAGCCAAGGGTCAGAGGGAGCAGGTATGCTGCTCCCTGCCCTCCTGCTGCCTGGTACACACACATACAGGAGCAGGGGGCAGCTGGACAGAGATGCCCTCACCCCAGGGATGGGAGTCACATGCAAAGCCACATGCAGGACAGGGAAATCCCAACACCATGCAACAGGCACAGCCAGGCCAAGACATGGAATGTCAGTGGAGGCTCCAGCATGGGGGCTGTCTGGCCCCCACCCTGCAGCACAGCAGGGGCTGGGGGTGAAGCTCAGCTGAGAATAGAGGGACAAGGACCTGTTTTATGTTGTTGCTGTCAAATATGAGTCCTGTCCCACTGCCAGGCAGGGAACAGTGGGGGTTCAACAGGAAAGGGGTTGTTCCCCACTGCATGCCCTCCCTGCCTTGCCCAGCTCTGAGCCATGGGCAATCTGGCCACTGACCTCCCCAAACGCTGTTGGGGCTTTGCCCAGCTGCTACTGGCCAGGGGGGCCCCAGCCAGGGCTAGCACTCAGACTGCCCACAGCAGGGACAGCTGGGTGAGGTGGCAGCCCCCTCCTGCATCGGTTGAGCCGTTGGCTGAGCCCTGCCTGCACTCCTCCCTTGGAGGACAGATCACACACTGATACCCTTTTCAGAGCCAGCAGTTTTTCAGATTTGCTTCTCTGAGAAACATCCTGAGGAAGTGCACACAGGGAGAGGAGAAGAGCAGCTGTTAGTTCCTTCCGGATCACGGTGGGCCACTGCAGGTGAGCACCTCCCAAAACAAACTGCCCC
Source organism: Sturnus vulgaris (assembly GCF_052056855.1). Taxonomy (NCBI): domain Eukaryota; kingdom Metazoa; phylum Chordata; class Aves; order Passeriformes; family Sturnidae; genus Sturnus; species Sturnus vulgaris. The sequence goes on along the minus strand of NC_142269.1, from coordinate 5,534,927 downwards.
AATGGCACCAGTGGGCTGGGGGGCACTGCTTAGGGACAAGCCAAACACAAGAAGCAGCACTTGAAGTGCAGAAGAGTGGCAAATTCAGATTGAACTTCAGGAAGGGGCTGACACCTGTAGCCCACCATCAGCGACAATAAGCATTAGTGTTTGGACCCAAATTGCCAATGGACGGCTCATGGGGGTGGCAGGACTGGCAGGCCCACTCTCCTGGCCGTGCTCTCATCACTGCTGAGGGTGGCTTTCACCAGTCCTGACCATGATGATCTCGGCAGCCACCCTGATGCATGCAGCAGGTAGCCTGGCACAAGCACAACTGCCTGCTCATGTCTGATTCATTGCACATGCGGCAGTCACGTGGTGTGAGCACATGGGCCTGAGATTTGGGACGTGCAGTGACAGCTCACACTGAGATGGGGCTGACAGATGCTGCAAGGGGAGTGTGGCAGCTTCTCTGCCCTTGGGGATGGGAAGGAGAGCCTGGGGCTGCCTTACCGACTGGTCGGTGGTGAGTGGCGTGTAGCCCGTCATAAGGAAGTGCAGCCGGGGCGTGGGGATCAGTGAGGCGATCAGCCCGATGAGGTCATTGTTCATGTATCCGGGATACCTGAGTGTGGTGGTGCTGGCAGACATGATGGTGGACACCTAGGGGAGAGCACAGGGTCAGCAGAGGGTCACAGAGCATGTCAAAACCTGCCTCACACAGACATGCCAGGGGAAGCCGGGGCGCCTGGAAGGGCACAGGACCCTCGCTCACAGCTCCAGGGTGCCCACCCCTGAGCCCAGTTCATAAAGCAGGTTCAGACTCAACTAAACACAGCAGGAAAACCCCATGCTGGCTTCTCCTGAAGGAAAAGTCCTCACCAGCTGGTTGATCTGCGAGAATGACGGGTTCTGAATGTGCAGCCGGTCTGTCGCGATCCGATTCAAGGCTGTGTTGTCCAGAACCACCTGCAAGAGAAACTTGGCTCTGTGAACGGCCCCTGAGGCAGCTAAGGAAAGGCAGTCCTGGCCATGTGTCCCAGGACACTGGTGGTCCAGCACAGGCCCTGAGTGGAGCCCTTTGCACAAGTGGCAGACACTTGAAACCACAAGCTGACTCATCTGTGGCGTGTAACTGACACCGTCAATGGAACCTCTTCCCTCCCGCCTGGCTGTGCTCCCCAATGCTCTCCCAAAGAGCTCTGCCCCTGGGCCAGCACTGCACAGCAGTGTCAGTTCCAGCAGCTCCAGTGCAACTGCTCCTCCACTGCCTCATGCTGGGACCGGCTGCAGGGAACGAGACCTGACCAAGCCTGGTGCAGGCTGAAGGTGCTGCCTGGCTGGGGATGTTGTGGGTGCTGCAAATGACACAGGTGTTGCATTCAGGCAGGGGCTGCAGCACAGCTACACAGAGGAAGCACAGCCAGTCCTCACTGCCTTGGGAAGATCTGCTGGATCCAAGGTATTTCTGCCAGGCAGCTCTGCAGGGGTTAGCACCAGTGAGGGTCCCTGGGGCCACATCTGCTTGGCCCTTTTGTTCGGGGTGCACTCACTGCTGCACCTGGGGCTTGCAGGCACATGGTGCTGGCCCCAGGATGGGCTGCAGTTCTGAGCTGTGGGGACAGGGCTGTCTCCTCAGGGCTGGCTGCACCACGGGCCTCTTACCACACAGTCAGCATTCTGGGTCAGCCTCTTCAGTGTCAGCAGAGAGTTATATGGCTGGACCACAACATCGCTCATCTCATCCTGGTTGGGGAACACTGAGTAGGTCTCCACCAGTTTCTTGGGATACCTAGTGAGAAGTACAGCATCTTAAGAGTTAACACCATCAAGCTGCACTCTCCCCTCCCGTAAGCTGCCTTAGCAGTCTCCAGGGCTCAAGACAGGGTGAGTCACCAAAGCTGTAGCCAGAGTGGCTCCTAGGGAGGGAGAGAATGTGTCCCAGCAATGCCTACCCCAGCAGCACAGGAGCAGGCTGCCAGAGGAGCTACAGGGAGGCTGAGCCATCCACAGGCTGATTAAGCAGCTGCTCACAAGTATTTCCAAGAGGATGCAAGCTGAAACAGGCCAGAATGGCAGCTCACAGCCTTCAGTCAGAGCCTCCCACCCTCCCCTGCACCGTCAGGGTGTCCGCAGGCAGCTGCCTGATAAGAACGGCTGAGGGAAGACAGGGCTTGGACAGAACGAGTCCAGTTTCAGAGCCTCTGAAGTCCCCAGGCGTATCAGGAGCCAGCCTTCTGCAGGCAGCATGCCAGGGATTGCACAAGGCAGTGTTTGGGTGGGGGTGGTGGCTCTGAGTCAGCGCTCTCCAGCTCCAGCTCCAGGCAGGCTGCCCAGGCTGGGCCAGGCACTGCGGTGTGGGAAGGGGACAGGACTGTGCTCACCTGTCATTCAGTCTCTCCAGGAGGTACGAGCCCAGCCCAGAGCCTGTTCCACCAGCGATGGAGTGGCAAAGCACAAACCCCTGTGAGGAAGCAGAAGGCAAGTGCTGAAGGTGAAGCTCAGCCCCAGAACAGGCAGACAATGTGTCACCTCCACTATCTCCAGCAGAGACCTGCCAGACAGGGCCAGAGCTCCTCTGGCAGCTGGGAGCATGGATGCAGCAGAGATTGACCCCAGCTCTCCAGACCCCAGCAGCAGCCACAGCTCCTCAGGCCACTCCTGACCACACAGTGGGATCTACATCTCTGCACACCCCTCAAAGTGCAGCAGCTGTCTGGGAGCCTTCAGGATTCCTCCCACCCAGAACAGAATTGGAATAGCTCCAATGTCACCTCCAAAGTCCAGTCCGTCACAGGAAATGGAACTGCACATTCTCAGCCCTTTCCTGGGTCCTTCACACCCCTCTCTCCTTCTAGAATGACTGAGGCCAAGCTCCCACTGCCTGACCCCAGGGCAGCTCCCACCTGCTCAGCTCCCACAACAGGCACTTGAATCTCCTGCTAGCTTGTCTTGGCGATGTTCTCCCTTCCCCTGCTGCCATGTCACAGCCTGACATGAACACCTGTCTGCACACAGGGTACGCGTGCACACGGACAGTGTAAAGAAAAATGCCCCACAACCAAACAATGAAAGAACTTCTGGGACAGGCTGGCATGTGGAGTGGGGATGGACAGACCTCCTGTCCCTAGATCCCCTCTCTACATGGTCTGTGCTCAGTCCCAGAAACTCACTGAGCAAGTCTGTGCCCACTGGAGTGCTTGCCCACTGGAGTGCTGAGCTCAGTCTTACAAAGAGCAACCTAGCTGGGAAAACACCAGGCAGGGCCACCGGACCCAAACACCTTGTTCACTTACTTCCAAACTGTCACTCCCATCAGCCTCTCTGTCTATTATGTCAAAAATATCTTCATGGATCTTTTCTCCCTGCAAGAGAGATCAGGACTGGTTTTGTTCCTTTGTCACAGAATATGGAGAAGAGCTGCTCAAGCTCGGTATGAAGTTGAGTCAGAGTGGCAGTAACGTCCTGTGCCCAGGCTGCCACAGGGTGCAGGGACACAGTCCCAGGGACATCAGTCCCTGCCAGTAAGGAGGTGTTCTTCAGAAACTGGGACTGAGCTGACATGAGGGAGCCAGGACAAATTCCCAGGGCTGAAGAGCTGCCCTGTGTTTCACCCAGTCACCTCTATCTCTCACTAGAGCTGGTACCTGTGAGAAGCCACTGGCCCAGTTGTTCCCAGCTCCTCCTCCATGCTCAGACAGGTAGATGTTTTCTGGGTTGTAAAGGTTGGCGTAAGGGGAGTTGAGGATGGAGTGGATGACGCGGGGCTCCAGGTCCAACAGCACAGCCCGGGGGATGTAGTGCTCATCATCTGCCTACAACGGGAGCAAGAGGATCTTGATGCTGCTGCAGCTCCGTGCCACTTCCACTGCCAGAGCAAGAGCTACCCCCTGACTGCAGATGAGCCCACACGGGCCTGGTGAGAAGGATGAGAAAGGAAAGAGAGAGGCTGCTCCTGTGCAGCCTATCCTCAATGCAGCGTCTGTGTGCCCCAGAACACTCCCAGTGCAGGAAGGGGGGGACTTTCGTGCTTACATAAGACACTATCTATGGCAGCCACAGCCTCGTGCCTCTGCTCCGCCTCCACAGCGCTCCACTAACAGACCGGGAGCGCAGGCGGGAGACCGGAGCTGGCTATAAACAGGAGCCTGGGCTGAGCCGCCGCTCCCACCTGCACGGTCAGCGCCCGCCCAGCCGTCCCTGTGCCCGCAGGGGATGTGGAGCGGGCTGCATGGGCACAGACAGCCCAGCTGCACCTGCTCGGGCACGGAGACCCGTGGAGACCAGGGCAGCACACTTCGCGCGGTGTGCCCGCTCCGCGGCCTGGGGCCGCCGGTACCTGGTAAAAGAAGACATCCTTGCGGTCGGTGCCCTCGGTGGCGAACTCTTCCACGATGCCCTCGGGGCTGATGCCGTGCTCGGCGCAGAGCTGCTTCCAGAACTCGAACCCGACTGCGGGGAGGCGCGATCAGACGTGCCGGGCAGCGGGATGGGGATCGGGACCTGGACCGGGACCGGGGCCGGGGCAGGGCCCGTAACGCCCCGGTCCGCAGGCCCCGCCCCATTCGCTTGAAGCCCCGCCCCGTCCAGACAGGCCCTGCTAACTGCCCCCCCACCCCAGCATCCCGACCCCGCCCGGTGCGTGCTGCCCCGGGCCCGCCACAGCAGTGGCGCGCTCACTCTGGTTGCCGCACTGGCCCAGCTGCAGGGTGATGATCTCCCGCGGCATCGCAGCCGAGGCTCCGCTCTGCTCTGCTCCGCGCCCCGCCCGCCTCCGGTACCGCCGCGTCTCCCGCCGGCGCCAATGGCAGCGCGCGTGCGCACTGCTCACTTCCGGGGCAGCTTCGCGCACCTCCGCCCGTGGCGGCGCCCTGGCGACGCGCGTGCGTCCCGGCAGGAGGTGCAGGCTGCGCCTGCGCCAAGATGGCAGCGCACAGGATGGAGCTGCAGCTGGTGGCAGGGGGCCGCCATGCCTGCGGCGGGAGCGCGCGCGCGGCGGGCGGGCGGATGTTGACGCCGTGAGGGAGCGATGGCGGCGGCGGCAGCGGCGGCGGGGCCCGGGCCCGGGCCCGGCGAGCGACAACGGCGGGTGCAGGCGCTGAGCGCGGCACTGCGCTGCCGCCTCGGGCCCTACGAGCCACTGCTGGGCGCCTTGCAGGCCGCGCTGGTGTGGGAGCGGCCGGGCCGCAGCGCGCTGTGCTGGGTGGCGGTGCACGGCCTGTTCTGGTGAGCGGCGGGGCTGGGACTGGGACTGGGACCGGGACCGGGCCGCGCAGGGTGGGCGGCACCGCCGCCCCGCCTCAGGAGGCGCGCTCCGCCGAGCCCCGATCGCCGGGGCTGCGGGGGTCGGGGGACTTGGGGGAGCTGCCCCCGGGGAGGAACCTTCTCTAAGGGGCTGCGGATTTGGTCCGTGTCCCGTTCCGGACAGGAGGGACCTGGGACCGCTGGGTCTGCTGCAGCCCCGTCCGCGTGCTCTCCTTGTACCTGAGAGCATCAAACTTGCCGGGAAAGCTCAGCCTGCTCCGTGGCAGTGGAGGGAGGGCGGGCAGCTTGCCTGGGACAGGAGCTGTACAGCAGGGCTGTCCCGGGACAATTGACACGAGCAGACCAGGATCACCTGGCAGCTGCCCCCAGGGCAAGCTGCGTGGTGACTGAGTAGCAGGTGCTGAGTTTTCCCCCTGAGTGACTGGTTTTAGGTTGGTTTGTGTTACCCCTTTGTGTCTCACAAAGATCTGGTTAGTACTGACTCATTGGTTTCTTCCCCACAGGTTCTTTGCTCTGACTTCCCTTCGTTTGCTGTTCCTGGTTGCACTTACCCTCATAGTAGTAGTGTGTCTAGACCAATGGAAGCACAAGATCTGGCCAGAAATTGGTGGTAAGTTGTATTTTGAGCTCATAGCAGCAAATCAAGCCCCATTTTCAGCCCCACAAGTACAGGCTCTGCACTGCCTGCAGTTACATTGTTAAAACTTGGGCCTTTTGCTTTAAGCAAAGCAGAAGCACTGCAACAAGAGTACTGCAGACATGCTCTTTCTGGAGCTGGAATACTCTAAGCTGTGTAAACACAAGTTCTTTTTGTGCTTGTGACACTGGTATTTGTCTTGTAATCCTGAACCACAGGATGTACGTGACCTAGTGCAGGTTTGAGACAGTGATTCACTTTCTGAGCATTCAGTACTAGAATAAGAAATTGAAGCATAGGTGGAACTCGTCTGGATTCCTCCTCAGAATCCATAATAATCCAGTTTAGGATGAAGACAAGTCCCAGCCTTGCTGTTGATCAGAGATTTCTTTGGGAGAAGAGGCATCTGAACGGCTGTAATGAAGTTAGTTTTCAGCTTTCAGTAACCAAAGCAGTTGTATCCCTCCTTTGTGACATTAATACACTGATGAACACCCTCATTCCAAGCAGCTCGGGGTCCCTTGGCTTTGCATGGACAGGTTAGTTTGGAGCAGTGTGAGTGAGGGTCTGCATGTTCCCAGGGCTGGTTCCCTGACTAACCAGCAAGTTCAGCTCCCAGCTTTCTGCTTCAGTCCGTGTTCTCTGTAGTTCCTGGGAAGACATTAAAGCTTTCCTCGGTTTCAAAGCCTGGCTCAGGCTTGTTCTTACGACAGAGTCTGTCCAGCTCCCTCATCCCTCTGATTTGATCTCTCAGGTTGACTGGTACATCCCTTTCAAGTCTCAGCCTGGGTGGGAAAGTATTAAAAGATTTAAATGCCTGATTCCTCCAGTCTGCAGGCTGTTCCTCCTCCCCAGCTGGTGTGTGCAGGGAGTGGGGGAGAGGGAAGTGGGCAGCCTCTAGTGTCCAACAAACACCGAGGAGCAACAGGGAGACTTGCAGTCCTGTACTGTCACACGTACACACTCAAGATTTATTATGGAGTGATGCGTCTCCATCCTGTAATTACAGTTAATGTCTTTTCCAGGTGTTCCCCAGCTCATTAAAGCTTTACTTAAATCCCAAGAGCTAAACATTCCCATGGCAAATTCCTTGCAACTAATGTAGTGTCTGTTCTTAATATTTTAGTGGCAAGACCTGATGAATTAGACAATGAGAGGTAGGAAACTAATTGACTCCTCTGCTGTGATACTTTGCTGTGATACTGTGTTGTTACCTGCACATGCTTGGGATGTTGGCTCCTTCGGGTGAGGAGGAGGGGGAGAAGGGAGGAGGGAGCTGGGAGCTGCTCAGTGGAAGGCAGATGGAGACCCAGATGCAGTCAGGTGGTCTTGAGAAGTTTTTGACTTGCCCAAACCATTTATTATGCTTTGCCTTCATACCGGCCTCCAGATACGCTTGCTTGGTTCCCTGCGCCCTGAAGTTAGAGGTGCTGCTTTAGGAGCAATTCCTCTTGTATGGATCTCCAGTAGCAGGAAAACAGCATTTCTGTGGGAATTAATGAAGTCTTCTGAGACTTGATGGGGAATATTTAACAGGCTTGTTCCAGCAGTTGTTTCTGCATAGTTATGATCTGACTGCGGCATTAATAATGGGTTGAGAAATGCTGAGGTGTTGCCTCACTGCTCACACCTGCCTCTCTGGGCACACCTTCCTGCTGCCACTGCCAGGCTGTGCTGGATGTCAGTTCCTGATTAAATCACCTGAGCTGATGCCAAAGGACAATTGTCTCTATTCATATTTTGTAAGAGGCCCAAGCACAAAAGGAATTGCTCTTTCTAACCTTCAGGTACTTATGACTAGCAGTTAAGCAGCACTAACAAAACTGACCAATTCAAGGCCTCCAGAGTAACTTGAGTATATGAAGTGAGGTGCAAGGCTGCTTCTAGACCTCATGCTGAACACTTGGAGGCTGCAGCTGACCAGATAAACACAGAAAAAGTAAATGGATTCACTTGATTTGCCTCTGCACTGCGCACTCCCTCCAGCAGCATGGAAACTGGTTCAGGCCATTGGCTGAAATTCCTGCTCCTCAGCTGCTGTGAGAGCACTGGGATGCTGCTAGAAGGGCTGTAGATGATCTGCTTTGGGCAGGGCGCTGCTTGGAGGGCGAGTGACCCTCATTTCTAGAGCTCCGTGCTGGGCGGGAACAGAAGCAAGCATTGAGACAAGTATTTGTAACAAGGGTCTTCAACCCTGACACTGATGCAGCAATATCTGTTCCCAAATTTGCCTTCACTGCAGCTGGGGATACGTCCACCCTCGGCTGCTCGGAGTGCCAGAGCTCTGTCATCATTTGGCTGAAGGATGGGTGACTGGGACCAACTTCTTAAGTAATCTCTTCGTTTTCAAGAGGCAAAGTCCTGGCAAGGTGAGAATGTACAGTCTTCAGAAATAATCTGTTTGGTGTGGAGCCTCTGCTGACCATGAGGATCCTCCTATGCTGGCACCCAGCACTGGCTGAACACGTTCCTGGATGGGAGGTTGCCACAGGAGGTCTCCCACAAAACTGCCTATTAGGTGGTGGGGAAGAATAGAAAGTACAGGCTGAATAATCGGGTTGTGGAGGAGGGAGGAGAAAGTGAATGTCAGTGTGTGGATTGCACCACTGAAGTGAAAGCGTTGCTGCTCCTTCTGTAGGTTTCTGGCTTTTCAAGTGTCTGTCAAACTTGTCTCCTCACTGGGTTTTAACAGCTTGGGAAAGTGTGTCAAGCTTTTTCTTTCTTCTTTTTTCGAGTTTATGGAAAGAGAAACCTGTAGCACAGTGATACTGTCCTTGTCCTCTTCACCTTGAAGAGCTCTCTAGTTTAGCCTCTTCCTTGCTGTTTTTTGGAAAGTTCCTCTTGCCCTGAGGCAGGACGCCTCATCTGCCTGTAGCTCTGAGGAGAGATACCCCTGTGTCTGTGCCCAGGCTGGAGCAGGTGGTTGGACACTGTGAAGGCTTCACTGTCTTTGGAACAGTGGCTTGATCCAGAATTTGCAGAGTCTGAGATAGTCAGAAGTGAGTGAACCTACTGCTTAACTCTGGAAACTCACTGTCTCTCATGTCTTCAGTTTTGCCTTCTAGTGTGTGGAGTGTTCACCTTCCTGGCTGTCCTGGGCCGGTATATCCCTGGGCTCTTGCTCTCATACTTGCTGTGTAAGTAAATCTCTGTGCCAATACATGTGAGAATAGATGAGTGGGTGCTGAATGTCTGAGGAATTGATCTCAAAGAAAAGCTTGTGTGAATGGCTTTAAAATTTGAAACAATACATTCTGCCAGGAATTTGCTGGTTCTTGACCAGGACCTGAAGTCTGGTCTGGAGAGAACATGTCTGAGTGCTTACTAACTACAGAGTTGAGCACTAAAACGTTGGCCTCTCGATTTTGTTAAATTGGCAGAGGTGATGGCACCTGTTCTAGCTGCCCTCAGTGCTCAAATCTGCCGTGCTGTGTGTTGTGCTGCATCACGAAACGGGCAGGATATTTGCCAAGCAGCATCCTGAACAACCTTCTAACCCACATTCCTGCTCACTGCAGTGCTCTTGGTCCTGCTGTGGCCCCTGGCCGTGTACCACAGGCTGGGGCAGCGCGTGTACCTGCGGCTGGAGCCCGTGCTGCAGCGGCTGGACTTCAGCGTCCGGGGATACATGATAGCCAGGCAGCGTGAGAGGCAACGTGAGTTCTGTGCCCTTTCTGGCCCCAAGATTTTACACCTTGATCTTTGATACCTGAAACGGGTTGTGAACAGAGGCTCCAGCCCTGATGGGCGGTAGGGGCTGCATGTCTGGCATGGCAAATTCTTGGAACTGCCTTGGGGAGAGAGAGAGGCAGTTCCGCCTCTGCAGCCACCTCCTAGGAAGCAGCTGTGGTGGGCTTTTCACAGCACTGAGCTGCTCCAGTTCTTGGCTGCCAGAACTGTGTGTTCTCTGTTCTAGAAAAAGGAGGAAAGGCTCTGTGCGAGGGAGTTCTAAACATGTTCATCTCAGTAAAAAAACCTGCTATAGCCACAGTCAGAAATGATCATGGCTCTGCTGTGGAACAGAGCTGGCTCTGCTGTGGAACAGAGCTGGCTCTGCTCTCTTACGTGCAGTTTGAGGTTTTCTGGTCCTGCACAGAGCCTTGGCCCAGCAGCAGTAACAGCTTTGTGTCTTTTTTCTAACAGTGCGTGCCCGGGCCCTTGGTCAGGAAGCCACGGACGATGGGAGTGACAGTGAAGAGGAGCTGGCTGCATTTTGCCCCAAGGTAATGGAGCCTCTGGGAGAGGGAAGAGTTCAGCTGGAAAAAACAAATTGCTCTGTGGGGACATGCAGTGTCTGGCTGTGTGTCAGCACAGTGTAGCTGAGAGTGATGGGAGAGCAGATGAGGACATTGTCCTTTCAGATAGGTCTTTCCCATTCTGTTCCACTAAAGAATGTCCAGAACTGCTTGTGCCAGCTGCAGTCTCCTAGACTGCAATAAATGTGAATGAGCCTCAGGTACCAGTCTCCCATGAGGGCCAGGTTTAGCTGGAGGCCACTCCATCATCTGTTTTGTCTTGAGGCATTGGGATAACCTTTCTAGTGCTGATGTTTTCAATTTTATCTTCTATTTCAAAGCTGGATGACTCCGTGGTCGCTAAGGAACTGACCATCTCTGACTCAGAGCATTCAGATGCTGAAGTTTCCTATACTGAAAATGGGATGTTTAACCTTTCAAGGGGCCAGACGCCCCTCACAGAGGGATCAGAAGGTGAGAGGAAACAGCTTCTGCAAGGTGTGGAATGCCAAGCAGGCACCAATGTGATGTGTTGGAGGGAGGATGCGTTACCTCCTATAATTGAAGTCTTTCTGTTTGATGTTGGCCTTGCTACTGGAAATGAGCTGGAACTGCCTGTTTTGTTCAGAGCTGAAGCTTCCTCCTTCATTCCTGTGGTGCTTGAGTGGAGCAAGGGCAGCAGCTCTGCAAAGGCAGATCCAGCTCTGCCAGTCTGGCTGTAGGTGTTGGTGCTCCCCTCTAGCAGGTGGCTGCTTCAGCACCAGCATTTCTCGCAAGGGAGCTGGGATCTGCACAGCTGGGATAGGGAGAGTGAGATGTTGGAGAGAGTGTAGTCTGTGAGCTCCCAACAGTCTGACCAGGGGAGGTGCTTGCCCAGCTCCTGCCTGGGCCTGTGGGTGCTGGTGAATACTGGCAGTTAAAGCACTTTCTCCTCTTCCAGACCTGGATGGTCACAGTGACCCAGAAGAATCTTTTGCCAGAGATCTCCCCGATTTCCCTTCCATAAACCCAGAAGCAGCCGGCATAGAGGATGAAGATGACACCAGCATTGGGATCCCGAGCCTGGCGTACCGCCCACAAGGGACAGAGGATTTGCAGCTCCCATACGAGCAGGAGGAATTTGGCACATTGCCATCAGTGCAGAATCTCACCAACAACATCACTGGCTTTGTCACCAGGGGCATGATCCAGCTGGCCCTGTCAGGAGCCACTCAGCCAGGCTCCTCACGCAGCACCAATCCCCAGAGAGGGGCAAAGACTCACCTCAGAGCAGCCAGTTTGGACTTGGACACTGATGCTGAAGGGGATGACTTTGAACTGCTGGATCAGTCTGAGCTGAACCAGATGGATCCCACTGGCTCCAGGGGCCAATGAACCATCCTGTCACTTCCCTCTGGTTTTCTGTTGCGCATCATGGAGGGAATCCTAGAAGGAAAAGCCTTGCACAGTTCTCTCAGTCGTCTCCTGTGAGTCTGAGTGATGTGACAGCCAGTCCTGGCTGGGTACACCACTGTGACTTGTGACTCTGTAGCCTCGCTTGGATTTTAAAATAAAGGACACTGGCAATCTGTAGGGAAGAGGCGTTGATGGGATAGCTCCACAATCACCCTGCACTGTCTGACATGATGCTGCCTGCTCCAAACTTTATCTAAGACAATAACTCTGGTGTCTGCAGCTCTCAAGTCCAGTGGGACTGACAGCATTGCCAGGAACAATTGTGCACTGATGTATAACCAGGCGAACAGGACGGAGCCCCTCAGATGTGGTGTCTGAGACTTAATGCTGTTCTGTCTCAGACAGCTCCTAATATGTGCACAAAGCCAAGTCTTCTCTCCCAGCAATATCCAGCTCCAGGTGGAACCAAGCTTCTTGTTCCATTGTGGATGTTGTGCAGCCACTATGTTTTCCTTGCACTGGCTGCTCCCTCGTCTCCAGCTCCTGGTGATGCTGTTTTGTAAGAGCTCAATGGCAATAAGATTCCTGCTGTGACCACCAGACCACCTGCAACAACATCCACGTGTAGCCCCTGCTCTTGTGTTGCTTTTCTGAACTAACAGCCTTTGTTAACAGCCAACTAACACTTTGGGGGAAACCCCTGTGCTGCTGCAGTGCATTCCCATGAGTAGGGCCGAGGCTGTGCATCCCCCGGCAGTTTTCCTGGAGGAAGGAGGAGGTGGAGCAGGGCTGACAGAGCCATGGTGTGTCCTCTAGGCCCTTGCTGCCTCCAGCCTGATGCAGGCAGAGCCCAGCAGTGGGTATGGGATAGGGACAGCATCCCAGACCACCAGTGACTGAGGAGGTCGTGTCTGCCGCGGTCCTGTGAACAAACCAGCAAACCCTCGGGAAAGCCACCCCTCCTCTGCCTACCGAGAGCCCCCGTTACTTTTCCTAAGCCATAGACCCCGTTCTGATCACGTTTGTGCAGCCAAGAACGTACCTCGTCAGGGACCCCGTTACTGGCTGCTGTTTGTCTGACTCTGCCTATCCGACTGCGTCGGCCGTGCCGGGGCTGAGGTCGGGGGCGAGGAGGCGGGTTCAGCCGGGAAGGGGAGGTCGGTAACGGGTTGTTCCATACGGGCTCGAGCCCCTTCGCTGGCCGCGTCCGGTGCGGAGGTGGGGGCGCGAGGAGGCTCGCCCCGACCCGCTCCTACCCCAGGCTGTGCGTTGCGCCCTGTTCCCGGGGGTGCGGGCCGGTACCGGCGGCACACGTTCCCCCCGCCAATCCCGGTCTGCCTCCGCCCTCGCCGAGATTGGCCGGGAGCGGGCGGCGCGCCGGAAGTGCGTGAACGGCGCCAAGCGGGAACGGAGCGGGGTTGGAGGCCCGGCACCGCGGAGATGAGCAAAGGGCGCGAGGCAGCAGCGGGGGGTGAGTGCGGGAGCACCGGGGGAGCACCGGGCAGCCTCTGCGGTCCCAGGAGGCCGCGGTGACCGGAGCTGGTCCCTCAGGAAGCGCCACCGCTGTCCTGCTGCGGTACCTTCAGGAGCAGAACCGCCCGTACAGCGCCCAGGATGCCTTCGGGAACCTGCAGCGGGAGCACGGGCTGGGCAAGGCGGTGAGCGGGGCCGGGCCGGGCTGGGGCGGGGCGGACCCGGGCTTGGCTAACGCCGCGTCCCGCAGGCCGTGGTGAAGGCCCTGGAGCAGCTGGCGCAGCAGGGCCGCATACGCGAGAAGGTCTACGGGAAGCAGAAGATCTACTTCGCGGACCAGGTGAGCCCCAGACGCCGCCGCCCGCTGGCTCCGCTTGCCCCGCGCCCCTGACCCGCCGCTCCCCTCAGGAGCAGCTCCCGGCAGCCAGCGATGCGGAGCTCCGCGGGCTGGACGGGGAAATTACCGCGCGCTCCGCCCAGCTGCAAGCGCTGCAGCAGAGCTGCCGGCAGATGGAGGCGGGTGAGTGTGCCCGGCCGGGCAGCCCTGAGCAACCGTGGCATCCCCGAGGCCGCGGGCAGCTGTGCCCTGGTGCCGGGTGGCAGCCCGGCCGGTGATCGGTGCCACCTTCCCAGAGCTGAAGGACTTGAACAGCTCCATGACAACCTCTGAGATTGCTAAGGAGATCGAGGCACTGAGGAAGGACTGTGCCAGTTGCACGGAGAAACTGGAGAGGATTAAGTCTGCTACCAACCACGTGACTCCAGAGGAAAAAGAGAAGGTGAACAGCTGCTGTGTCTGAACCTGGAGCCAGTCTGGAGTCAGGATCCAGCACTTCCCTTACAGGCATTGCTTGCCCGGGGCTGCTGAGAGCCCTGCGGGGCGGCTCTGACCCAGTGCTGTTGGCAGGTGTGCCGGGAGCAGCAGCTGTACCGCCGGGAGTGGCGCCGGAGGAAGCGCATGGTACTGGCCGTGGTGCGGGTGGGCAGTGAGGGCCCCGCTGGGACTGCTGGCCACAGCCTTCACATGCCCTGTCTTACCAGGCCACCGAGCTGCTGGATGCCATCCTGGAGGGGTATCCCAAGAGCAAGAAGGAATTCTTTGTAAGTACCGAGGCTGGGCAATGCCCATGGCTGTTGAGCTGGGCACTAAGCCTGTTCTGATCTGCTTGGTGCCATGCAGGAGGAGGTTGGGATAGAGACGGATGAGGACCACGGTGCCGTGCTGCCAGCGACCGTGTGAGGTGCTGGGGGAGCCTTTATTCTGGGGAGAAGCTGTTGTGGAGCTGCCTCTGAAACTTGGCTGTTGGGTTGTTCTTTTTTTCCAGGACTGGGCCTTGTCCTGTGTATTTTTTGTTTTAAAATGTTTTGCAGTTGGAAGGGTGGTAGGTGGGTAACTTGGCACTGGCCCTCTCCTTGCAGTGGAATGTTGTTTTTTCCTGCCCCCAGTGCACGGAGCTGCCTGGCTGCGGTCTGATGTAGCTGAGGGGACATGTGGGGGCTCTGGTGCTGTGTCCCTGGTTTTCTGGTAAGGAAAGGGAACAAGGGACTCTATATGTGTTCTAACTGCTTCCTGCTGTGGGCCTGAGTGGTCACATGAGGATATGATCCATTAAACACCAGGCTTTTGGTTCAGCTGCACATCCCTGGGGTGTTTGTCTCTTCAGAGGGTGTCAGGGCAGGGTTTAGGCCTAGAGTGAGGACTGGGGAGGGCGGGAGCCAGGAGAGGTTAACCTGAGCCACAGAAGCTGGAATGGCTTTCTGGAAACCACCAGGAACTTGGTATCAGAAAAATCGTTAAAACATTCAGCAAAATTTATTTAATTACTTTTCACAATAGAAAAATACATCAGTTTCACATGTGAGGTCTGTAAAATTCCACATCCTCTTTCCAAGGCAGGAGGCAGCACTCCCTCCTCAGTGCTGGAAAAACTGCCTGAAATAAACATTGCCTAGATGTGCCCCTGGAGCAGGTGCACAAACATGGTTATGGGAGAACAAACCTTGCTGCTGGCAGCACCCTGGTCCCATCACTTTAGACAGTGACCAACCCTCACCCAGGCAGAGCTCTGGCCCAAACTCATGGGCATGGTACAGGGTCATACACGTCCCTGATAGCAGCTGCTTTTACATCTGGCACAGGCAGCGCTTTGGAACCATTCCAAAATTTACAACAATAAAAATCAAATTGAGGCTGGTCATGTATGTGTGTACAGAAGTTCTAAGGAGGAGCAGCAAATGCTCGTGGCTATACTATGCTACAGTTGCAGAACTTTCCTGTGCAGTACAGCCAGTGTTTCTAAAAAGGAGAGGCATTCCAGCACTCGCAGGAACTTCCTGTGTTCCTTCCCAGGGACTCACGGCTGCAGTAGCAGTTGGGTGGCCAACATCAAGACCCTGGTACGTGCTGCCAGGGCCACAGCTCCCAGATCTTGACAGGCTCATCCTGCTGCCAGCACTGCCAGGCTCCTCCAAAATGCAATAGCTGACTCAAAACAGCTGCTTCAGAGGGGCAGAGCACAGCCCAGTAGGTTGGGGAAAAGCAATTCCTACTGCTATACCAGAAACCCATCATTTTTAGTACGCATTTTCACATTTCCCCACCCTGGGGATACCAGGGCTGTCACAGGCCTGAGGGCACAGAATAGACCTGCTCTGAGATCAGCTCTGCAAGGAGAGTCAGTGGCACAGGCAATGCTATGGCACTGCCTGAGCCACAGACTCTGCTCCCCGCCTTCTGCTCCTCACCAACTTTCCCTCCCCTCCTGCCCAGTCCCTATAAAGATTTGGTGGCACTGAGTGGAGCAGCAGTGTTTGCATTGCCAATGCTGGGCTTCAGAAGGAATACAATAAATAATTCATAGAACCTTAAAAACAGCCACAAAGTAGAGGGCCCAGGGTGGTGCCTGGCACCCAGGCCTCTGTGCAGAAGTGCCCTATCCCCATGGGCGCAGAAGTGGCGAGGGAGGCTCAATAGAGCTGGCTCTTCACCTTGTGCAGGACGCCGATGACAATGTCCTGCAGCGTCTGTGACAGAGAGAGGACACGGTCAGTTGGTCTGTGGAGGGACAGCCACCCCTGTGCCACTGTCCCCTGCTCCCTCAGCCATGGCACCAGCCCCTCAGCAGCCCTGCATTCACCTGGGGCTTGCAGTGCTCCTCAATCCAGCTGAAGACACATGCTGAGAGCTCCTGAAAACTCGTTACAGAGATTGAGGCATTGAAAGACTGGAACAGGGAGTCCATGATGCCTTGGAAAACATTGAACTTCACCTCATCAGAGATCTGGTTCTTCCCCTCGTTTGGGTTGTCCTGATGAGCTTTAACAATCTGCTCATAGTTCCTGAAACAAGCATAACACACCAAGGTCAGCAGTGAGGCCTCCACTCGTGACTGAGCTGCCACTCCCAGCTCTGAATTCCCACACCCAGCTCCTGGTTCCAAGCTCCAGGCCTGTCCCCAGATGGAGAACCACTGCAGAACCTGCAAGGATGTGAGGGAGCAACAGCAAGTAGAGGGCATGACCCCAACAGCTCTTCCCTTACACTTTCATGATCTTCAAGGCCATCACATCTTTCCTGAGGGTAGAAACTTCCTCCTCCTGCTTTTTCTTTTCCTTGTGCAGGAACTGGATGTAGTCAATAGCTGAGCATGAAAACACAAAGTGAGGATTTGGAAGCACACATGGGCCCCTGAGATCCCCATGGGGGGTGCCTGAGCCAGGGCACCATCAGCTCCCACTGAGCCAGTTCCTCTGGGGAAGGTGAGTGCAGGTGAGCAGCACCCAAGTTCCCCAGAGCCTCATCACACCAGAAGGTTCTAAGGTGCTGAACTTTGCCCTGCACACCTCTAGGGTGGAGCTTTGGGGGTTGATAGCACTTCCTCCCCTCCCGCCCTTGGGACTCACTTTTCTGGAGCACAATGGCCTTGCTCAGCTTCTGTGAGCTGATGGAGAAATCTTGCTGCTCACAGGTGGGGACGATGGCCTGCAAGTCATTGTAGCCTTTCTGCAGGGAAGTAGAGCCACAGAGTGTAGGCTCATCCTGTGAGGCCAGGTCCACACCCAGCTCCCACAACACAGCCCTTCAGAGCCAAGGCAGCTCTCAGCACACACATATGCAGGGAGGGCAAATCCAGCAGCAAAACAGAGAAGTGCTGGAAGAGTGGTGTGCTGGAGCAGGCTGGCAGCAGTGCTCCAGCACTGCCTGCCGCCTCTTGCCTCACCTTGATGGCATCTCGGCGCTTCTGCTCGGCCTGGGTGTGTGCCCGGCGGCGCTTGTCCTTGTATGACTCCTTGTAGGACTCCTGATGGTAGTCACTGTCCTCATCATCTGTGGGGATAGAGTGTGGGGAGACAGAGGCATGAGGAGGGGCACAAGGCAGCTCAAGGGACCACTACAGCTGCAGCCAGGCCCAACATAACCCTCGCCCCATTCAGCTACAGCAGGCTGAGCCAAAGAAAAGCCTTCTAAGGAGCCCTGGCAACCCTTTCCCTCTCCTCAGGGAGCTGGGCAGGAGGCTGATGCTGGTAGCTTTCTTGGGAAGGTGTCAAAACCAGAGTGACTCTCGACTCCAAACCCTGCTGGGAACCACAGAACCCTGACGCTGTTCCCACCATTCTCCTCCTCTTTCTTCTCAGGATAGGAATCCTGCCCAGCCACACTCATGCCCTTGGTGCAGGGCAGACCTGGAGCCCGGCACATGCCGGATTCCCAAGCGAGCAGAAACACGCGGTCATGGAGAACAAACCCCACCTGTGTTGGGGACAGAAGAGGCACTGGTGGAGCCGATGCTGTTGGCCCGGGACACTATGCTGCCTTTCCGGGCATTTTCCATGAAGAGTGCTGTAAGAAGAGTGTCCCGAGGTCAGTGCCCAACGCGGGGTGTGACCGGGCGCAGGGACGTGAGGGGTGTCTCAGGGCAGCCGCTGCCACCCACGAACGGGGTTGGCGCGGGCCGGGCGCTGTCCAGGCACCTACCAGAGTCCAGGCCATTGTCGCCGTAGGCCGCGTCCACCTGCGCGGGGCCGGCGGGCGGAGGAGACACGTCAGCGGGGCTGGGGCGGCGATCGCGGCCCGCGCCCCGGAGCCCCCCGCCCACAGGAGCTCGGTCGGCCCGAGCAGCACCCGCCACCCCCGAGATGCGGCCTTTGGCCACCGCCCCTCGCCCCGGCACTGACTCGTGTGCGCTCCCCGCCCCCATAGCCCAGCCCGGCGCTCACCCTGCCCGGCCGCCACGAGCCCAGTCCCGTCGCGCCGCCCTGCGCCCCCGCGGCACCCGGCGGCCCGGCCCGACCCGATCCCGGCCCCACCTTCCCCCACGAGTCTTCGGCCGCGGCGCCCGGCGGCTCCGCCATCTTCCCCCCGCGCGGTCATGTGACCGCCGAGCGGCCGCCGGGGAACGGGGGCCATCCGCGCCGCCAGGGGGCGCTCGCCCACACTCCCGGAGCATGACGCACTCGCGTGACATCATGGGCGTGACGTCACCCCGCGCGCCCCCGGTACGCGCTCCGGCCAGGGGATCCCTCTGGGCACCGGCGTCCGACACCGAGCCCCGCGGGGCCGGGGCCAGCACGGGAGCGGAGAGGGGCACCGGCGCATGGACACGCACTGCAGGAGCAGCCTCTTTACTGTCACCCAGCGGGGCTCAGCTCTGCAGGGTTCCCCCTCACCGGGGGACCGCAGGACGCCCCGGACTTCTCCGGAGCTGGACGGGGCCGGTGGTCTCGGTCCCACGCTGCTCCGTCCGCCGGCTCATCGTGGGCAGTGGTGGCAGGACACGAACCTTTACGGGGCCGTGCGGGACGGTCCCTTACGGGCTCAGGCGCTGCTGCAGCAGGTCCCAGGCCTTCTGCACCTGCCGGAGAACCGTCCGGGGCCACACCTCAGAACCCACGGGGAAGGTGAGCGGCGCCTCGGTTCGGGGCAGGAGCGTCAAACGACAGTCCCACACCTCTGCCTTCCCGGCTGAATTTACATGCCCAAATCCACCCCTTTGCGGCAGCCTCGGTGGTGAAACAACACACCCAGAGCTCAGCACTGAGCCCTTCAGTTCCTGTCACAATCACCCAGAACATCCCTGGTGCTGCAGCAGCCCCAGGCTCACCTGCTGGCGGGTGATGTCCGGCTCCCAGAGGGTGCAGAGCACCACCTGTGACTGCTCTACCCGTTGCTTGTTGCTCATCTGGCTCTGCAGCCGGTGCCGAGCAGCCTCCTCGGTCAGCCCATCCCTGGCCACAATGCGCCTCACGGCCTGGCAGGGACACAGGGGACACTCGGGTGCTTAGGGGGAGGCTGAGGACCAGCCCTGGCAGCAAGTGAGGGGCCCAGGGCATTGCCCACCTCCTCTTCCGGGATGATGGCTGTCCACACCTCGTGGACCATGTCCTGCCAGCCGGCCTCCAGCAGCACAGCAGCGTCCAGCACACACACGGCCTTCCCTAAGGTACAAGGGCATCCAGCACTCAGTGCCCAGCCATGGACGGCAGCAGCCTGGGCTCAGTCCCACCTTCCTGCAGTGCAGATGCTTCACTGCTGAGCTGAGGCTGCCACAGAGCCGCCCCCATTACCTTGAGCATCAGCCTCCCTGACTCTCTCCTTTGCCATCTGGGCTATTTCGGGCCACACAATGTCTGTCAGGCTCTTCAGCCGCTCCTAGAAAGGACCACAGTGGGATTTGAGAGTCAGTTCCTTGCCCTCAGAACCCCTGTGTAAACAACCAGGAGAGTGGGGGTGTAAGCAGTCAGGGGACACCCAGGAAGGACCCACTGAAGCTGGGGAGGTGTGTCCAGCCCATTGCCAAGCACCAGGAAGGAAAGCTTTTACACTGGTCAGAGGCTCCTATTCCTGTTGCCTGTTAGTTTTCCCTGTTAGTTTTCTTGTTCTGCCATTAGGGCCCTGCTATTAGCAGAGATCTCAGTCTTTGCTGTGAGAGGTGCTTTGCTCCACAGCACAGCAGGCTCCCCGTGCAGCAGGTCCCACAAAAGACCTGTCTATCCAGTAAACCTCTTGAGCTGCCTCCACCTTGGCCTGGGGCAGCAGCAGAGCAACAGGCTGAGCACCTGTGAAGGCCAGGTGCCACTGCACCCTCCTGGGTACAAGGGGCAGAGACCACTGGCTGTGTTTGTCAGGTCTGTTGCTCTGAGTTTTATAGAGGAGATGGGGATGGCAACAGGGACAGTGATGGGAACAGGAAGGCAGCAGCAGCTGCAGGGCAAGAGCAATGTATCCAGCACAGCTGCTGATTCAGCTGCAGAGATGCGATCTGTCCCACCCTGTCCCCATGCCACTGTCAGAAAATACAGCCAGGAAGGTGTCATCATTTCAAAGAGCTGAAAACTAAAAACCCCTGGCATAAGACCCACTCACAGCATTAAGTATTTACAATAAACCTGCTTTTACCTGGTTTCCAAACACTTTTGCCCCAAGGACTTTCCTGTTAATCGTTCCATCTTTGTTCAGGATCTCTGCAAGGCAGAAGCACAACAGGTTTGGGAGGGACAACTCCCATCCCTGTGGCAAGCCTGGGTTGGGGAAAGGGCTTTGGCACAGGGCTCTCAACAGCACGCAGGCAAGGGCTGTAACACCTAACCTGGCAGCTCTTCACCTGATTCCTGAAAAGGACAGGGAAGAACTTTTTCCAGGCAAACAGCAGACTGGTTCATCGTTCCCTACCAGCAGCTCCGACACGCGACACAAAAGACCTGGGGAGCCCAAAACCCATGGAGGGGCATGGGGGCACAGGCCAGGGCTCTCTGGGATGCTGGGACACCTCTCCCTCCCCTTCCTCCTCCCCGCAGCCTCCAGTGACTCTACCTGCCCCAAAGGCCGCCACCACCGGCTCGTAGGCCGGGCCACCAGGGACATAGACGGCATGGCCCAGCTTGTCAGCGTCAATGACGAACGCGCCCAGGTGCCCCAGGAGTTTGGCAATGGAGGTTTTCCCGCTCCCAGTTCCCCCAGTCAGGCCAATCACGTACGGGCGCAACGGCAGAGCTGGGTCTTGCTAAGGGAAAGAGGAAAGCTGTGGCAGCAGATGGAGAACTGGGCTTTTCTGGAGAAGGATCCTGACACCCCAGCCCGGCGATGGCCATGAAAGACTCTGGCCTGCAGAGCAGCAGGCAGCTTTTCCAAACTCTTTGACTCCCACCCCTCCTCCTGGGCACTCCCATTGCCGCTGTGACTCTGCAGGCCCCCCTCACCCGTGGGGGCTGCAGCAGTGTCCCCAGCAGCCTCTGCCGGAGGCTGGAGGAGCTGATCTTCTCCTCCTCGTTCTGACTGCGGAGAGGGTCTTTCATCAATTGGACTTCATGGAGAGCCAGCTCGGGGAGCCCCTGATGAGAGAAGGGAGCCCCCAAGGGCCGTCAGCCATGAGAATGCAGCAGAGAGAAGGAGCAAATCAAGACCAAATTTGCCCCTAGGCAGTATCAGGCAGGGCGAGAGGACGGGCAGGGGTAGCCCAGCAGGCTCCAGCGTGGCAATTACATTTTCAAGTCTCTTCCTGTTCACGGCCTCCCCTCCCCGGCGGGTCTCCTCGCTGACCACCAGGCACTGCAGGTCGGGGTCTGTGACTGAAGGGCCGAAGGGGTCGGCCAGAGGCACGATATCGTAGCACAGTGAGGGCTTCACATCCTCCAAGAACTCGCGCAGCTTAGCCGCCCGCAGCTCGTACGGCTCGATCAGCTCCGGCAGGACCTTGTCTGTCGGGTGCCAGGAGGGCGGAGAAGCACAAGAGTGACGGAAACGCAACACCAAAAGATGGGAGAAACCACGCGGCTGGGACTTTGAACTCTGCCTCCCCCTCCCCTTGCCTCGCTGCACCTGTACACCTTGCTGGTTCTGGGAAGGACACCAGGTCCCCACTGGATCCCCACTGACGCTCTGCCTGGATGGCACCACCTCGGTCCTGGCTGCCAGGACCTCATTTGTTACTGGGCCCCCAGACCACTGCCCTGCCCCGGGCAGCACCGGGCTCGTCCCCGCGCAGTGCCACGGCCGCCCCCGACTCACGGCGGAGCAGGTCTCCGTCGGCCACCCCGGCCAGGAGCCGCCGCCGGGCCAGGAGGCAGCAGGCGCTGAGCAGGAGCCGGTGAGCGCCGTGCAGCCGGTCGAAGGTGCCGCCAACCGCCACGTCCAAGAATTCGGGGAGGGTCGCGTCAGGATCCTGCTCGGGGTCCCCCTCGGGGTGGCCCCCGGCGTCCCCCGCGGTGTCCTCGCCCAGCAGCAGCGCGGGCAGGCTCGGCGGGCAGCCGTACACAGCCGCGGCCAGGCGCTGCAGCCCGAGCTGCACCGGCTCCGGCGGCCCCGGCGCCTCGGCAGCGGCTGCCAGCAGGACGCGGGGCTGCCGTGCCAGGCGGCGGCCGGGGCCGAGCAGGACGCGCAGGTCCAGCCCCCGCCGCGCCGCCGCCGCCGTGTACAGCGCGGCCAGAGCCCGCAGCAGCGCGGGGCCCGCGGGCGGCGCGGCGGGGCCGGTAGCGGGGCCGCCCAGCCGCAGCCCCGGCTGCAGATGCACGTACAGCGGCCCCGCCACCAGCCCCGCCGCCGCCGCCACCAGCCCCGCCGCCCGCCGGGGCAGCGCGGGCAGCGGCGCTGTCAGCACCAGCAGCCCCGAGGCGAAGGGCGGCATTGCCCCGCCGGAAGCGCCGCCGACCGGAACGGGGACGGGAACGGCGCCGGAACAGCACCGCCTCCCGGGCAGCCCCGCCCGCGGGAGGAGGAGACCGGCAGAACGGGCCCCAGTGCAGCCCCGCCCGCCCCGCTGGGCGGAACGAGCCCGGGAACCACGGAGGGAGGGGGACGGAGTCGGAGCCGTGCGGCTGCAAAAAGCTTTATTGGGGAGACGGCGGCACCGAGCATGCGACCGAACCCGGAACCGGGCTGGAGGTTCGCATGGCAGCGGGTCCGGTGTTGTGGTAGCTCCGCTCAGGGCTGGTCCCCGCCGGCCTCGCTGCCGCCGAACACGAAGTCGTGCATGGCGCGGACGTACGCGGAGCCGTCGGGACTGCTCAGCCGCAGGCGCCAGAGCGGGGCCAGGAGCTGGGTGCTGGCGCAGCGAAGAGGTGGGCAGGGGCTGCCGATGGCGTCCAGGAACACCTGGCAGCGCAGACGGGTCAGAGCCGTCTCCGGCGCGGCCCCACGGCCACCCCCGACCCGCGGTGACTGACCGGCAGGACCTCCTCCACCTCCTGGGCCGTGTCGCGGAAGATGCTCTGGCAGTGCCCCAGGTACCGGCGATACAGCCCCTGTGTCTCGGCGTCCAGGCCCTGCATCTCGCTGCCCTCAGGGTCGGGGCACTGCAGATTGGCCTGGAAGCTGGTGTGGACGGGCCCGCACTCCACCAGCGTCAGGCTGCGGGAGGGAGCTCATGAGCTGCCACCGTACCCCCACCCTGGCATTCCCCCCCATCCCGGTGAGCAGGATCCAGCCCCCGTGGCATCGCCGGCACTCACTGGATGTTGAAGGGGCGCAGGACGATGGCCAGACTCTCGCACAGCCCCTCCACTGCAAACTTGCTGGCACAGTACACGGCATTGAAGGGCAGCCCTGGGGCAGAGCCGCACCCTGAGCACCAGAACTCTTCCCCACGGCTCCCTGTGCCACAGGGTGCTGGGGGTCCCACCTTGCAGCCCCCCAATGCTGCTGGAGACAATGATCCGCCCGGCCCTGCGACTCTTCATGGCAGGCAGGAATGCCTGGATGGTGCGGACAGCCCCGAAGAGGTTCACATCGAAGAGAGTTTTCATGGCTTGGTCAGAGCAGGTCTCCAGCGGTCCCATCAGTCCCACCCCTGCATTGCAGACTGCCAGGCATGCTGCCATCAGCTGAGCACAGGGCCGTCAGTCAGTGACTGTAGCCCCGCACACCACCGAGTGCCAGAAGGCAGAAATGGAGGGGCCTTTCACTATTAATGGGCCCTTGGCACCCCCAAATCCATCTGCTGCACCTCTGCTCCGCTAAACGCCTCCTGTCCCACTGCCTGCACCTCCCATGATTTGGCATCTGCTCCCAGTGTCCTGGGGAGGGTTGTGACCCCTGAGAGGTCCCCTCACCACCCCAAGGACACTGGGGGCACCAGGAAGAGCCATACCCAGCACATCCAGCTGCTGTCCCTGCACCTGCTGTGCAGCAGCTGCCAGCGAGCAGGGGTCAGTGACATCAAGCTGCAGGACCTCCAGCGTGTCGGGGCAGCAGCCCCCCAGGCGCTCCAGCAGCCGCTCACCCTTGGCCAGGTCACGCATGGTGGCATAAACTGGGGAGAGAATGTGGCTGTGGGCAGCAGTGCCACCGAGCTGCATGGCCAGCACCAACCCCAGCCCAACCCCAGGCTCTGTCTCTCCTTGCTGAGCCAGCCCAGAGACCACTTGGGACCCCTTGAAGTAGCATCAACCCCTTTACCTTTGAACCGGCGAGCGGTGTCGGCTGCCAGGCGTGCAGCCAGCCCCAGGCCGATGCCTGAGGAGCAGCCTGTGATCAGCACCGTGGTTCTCTCCATGGCTGGCAGTGCTGGCCAGCGGGACCATGGCATTTAAGAGGGCTGGGAAAGGGGTCCCCCCGCCCCACGCCACTGTGTTGTGTCTGCTGCCTTATCTCAAGGCCCCTCCACCCACCTCCCTGCGCATGCCTGGGGCTCCCTGTGCCTTGATCCTCGTGCAGGTGCTGTGATAAAGTCTCCACTGAGCCAGGACCTCCCTGCTGGAGGAGGCTCTGTGGCACAAGGGGAGCCGCAGCCCCAGGGGTCTGCCCTAGTTGTACTTTGCTGTGCCAGGTATCCTGGCTGCCAGGACACGTCTGGCAGGGTGTTGTTCCTTCTATGCAGGTTCAGGGCTGAGGTGCTCCTCTGCCCCCATGTTCCACACAGTCCTGTGCTAGCAAAAGGAGTTAGACACACGTGAGAGAAAAAGAGTCTGTATTTGCTCCATAGCCGGGCTCTGCCCAAACCCAGGCTGTGGAAAAGGCCTCAAAAACTCCAGCAACGCTGCAGGCAAAGCTGCAAAGTCTTTTATGATACAAAAGGCACCAAATATGGGCAGGGCCATGTAGTGCCAAGTCCCTTCAGGCACTGGGGTTCAACGCTGCTCTGCCCCTCTGCCCACTGACACCTCCCTGTCTGCTTCTCCCCCATCACTGCCCCTGCTAGCCAGCCAAAGCCCCACACCAGGGACACATTTGTCCTGTCCCTCTGCAGTGTCCCACCAAGCTTCCAGCTGAGGGCACTGGCGCAGCCCAGGTTTCCTGGGAACAGGCTCAGGGCAGCTAGGAAGAGCTGAGCACAAAACATGGTGCCCTTGGGGCACAGTCTGCCCCTTCATCCATCTGCCCTTTGTCCATGTGCCAGTCCCTCTTGGGGCACGTCCTGCCCATGCAGGGGAAGGGGTGGATCCAAGATGGCTGAGGGCCACCAGGGCTCTATGCCCCTCTTCCATTACAGCCAGGACACAGCCATCAGGCCAGGAGCCCGCATAGGGGAGGGAGCAGGGGCTGTGTCCACCCTCTCTGGGGGAGGCTCCGGAGGCAGAACCCAAAGTCACGCAGGCCCAGCCAAGCTGCGCCGCAGGGCGCTGGGATAATATTTGAGGAACAGCTTCCTGGAGATCTCCATCGTATCCCCAGCTGGCACAGCTGGGTACCGCTTCTTGTTGTAGATGAAGCCTCTCTCCACTTGGAAAACAGCCTGGTTGAATTGGTCCTGGTGGAAGGGGCGGCCTGAGTTGAGGCTCTCTACCAGCACAGAGACGAAGAGGCTCCAGCGCACAGTGTAGTAGTCCAGCACCAGCCCCCCCAGCTGCTTGTTGGCATAGTCCAGAATGTTTCCACTGGGCCCCCAGAGCGTCACCTGGTTCCGGGCATTCAGCTCATACTGCTCAGCCTCCCGGTCACTGGTGGCCATGGCACGGGCGTTCTCCAGCCAGCGGCCGAGGAGGAAGAGGCTGTGGCTGGACAGGAGGCTGTCCAGCTCTGGCAGCAGGTCGTACACCAGCACACCACCGGCCGTCAGCAGCTCCGGCAGCGCGTGGCTCTGGAAGGCCTGGCGGATGCTCAGGTAGTAGTCACTGACCAGCTGCTGGGCTGCCTGCCGTGTCACGTCCACCAGGTCGTAGAGGAAGGTGGGGCTGGAGCCCAGCTCGGCGCCAGCGCTCAGTAGCAGGCGCCAGGCTTCGTACACATCACTGGTGTTGTACCAGAGCTCCGTGTCCATGTGCAGCGAGGGCCGGCGCACCAAGGGGCTGCGGTTGTGGTTGACACAGACGCCGGTGCAGTTATACACACTGCGGAGGAGCAGGCGCCAGGCGCTGGCTGCGGCGGCGTTTGGGGCACCATAGCGGCGCTCGGCGTAGCGGGTCACCCAGCTGGGCAGGTCGAGGGGCTCCTGACGCCAGCCCAGCTCATTCATCAGCTCGTATACCATGTCGTTCTGCTCAATGCCCTCGGGCACCAGCCCCGTGCCCACCATGGTGGAGTTGGGGAAGCGTCGAGCTGCAAAGGGGCCGTGGTTGATGGCCTCCACAGTGCCAAAGAGACCGTGGTTACCTCCGAAGTTGTGCAACATGCACCAGATGAAGGGCTGCCCATAGAAGGATTCTGTCCACTGGTAGACGGGCTTGGACTCAGCAAAGAGATCGAGAACAATCATCCTGCCAAGGGGCACTCCATGCAGCAGAGCCCGCACCTGTGCTGGCTGCCAGAAGTCAGGCTGATGCTGGAAGAGCCAGCCCTGCATCAGCCACAGCGCCTTGGGGTCAGCTGGGGACAGAAGAGCACTGAGTGAGATTCTCTTCAGACAGGGCCCACAGGTGTCTCATGAGGCTCTAGGGCCACCAACCACCCCTCATGGGGGTTCTGGGGATCTGGCACCAATGGGTTCTGCACTTGCATGGGGCCCAGCACCATCTCTCCCAGCCCCTGTTATCCCACCTGGACCACACACTGACCAACCTCCTGTCATCGACCTGAAAACGGCATTGCTGACTCTGGAGAGATAGGCAGGGTCAGAGGAGAGGGGGGTCATCTCGTTGAAGGTGTCTGCGCTATAGACATGGTCTGTGCCAAACTCCTTGATCAGCTCCTTCAGGAAGAGGGTCCCGATCACCTGGAACATGCGGTCCTCTGGGTCCAGCAGGTAGATGCATGAGTAGGTGCAGTCGAAGTGGCTCCAGTGCCCCAAGCGAGTGGCATTCACGCGTGGGAAGACCCTGTACCGGAGGGCAGAGATGGGGATCAGGAGAAGAACAGGGCAGGACAACTGTGCCTGTGCGGGGACAGGGCAGCCTCCCAGGGAAGCCGCAGCGGGAGGTGCTGCCAGAGCTGAGACCCCGGGAAGCGGCCAGGGCTGAGCCCCCAGGGCAGGGACTGCTCCTACCGAAGGATCCCCTGCGGCACGTGGCCCGCGAAGGCCGGCAGCACCGTGGTCATCCCCAGCGAGCGCATCCGCTCCACGATCCGATACTGGGAGAGAGAAGGAGGGAGGGAGCAGAAGAAGAGAAGCCCCCACATTCCCGCGAGGGAACCCCGGACACTGCTGCAGCTCGGGTCGGGGTGGAGGGCTCCCCGAGGCTGTGTGAGGGCAGCCTCGGCCAGGAGGACCAGGGGGTGAAAGGGGTTTGCCCCGGGCGGGCGGGGCTGCCCCCGGTACCTGCAGGTAGAGCTGCTTGAAGTGCCAGGCGGGAGGCAGCGGCCCGGCCCAGCGGCGGAGGTTCCCCATCCTATTCCAGGCCAGGAACGCGGGGCCCGTGAAGTACTTGTCGATCTCCGACTGGTTCAGCCCCAGGTTACGGTAAACCTGCGCCGGGCGCCGGGGGTCAGCCGCTCCCACGGCTCCCGGTTCCAGAGGTCCCGCCACCGCCACCCTGTTGGTTCCGGTCCCCGCCGCCCCTCGGCCCCGGTGCTCACCCGCTGCCAGACCGCCTCCTGCCCCGCGAAAGCCGGTGCCAGGTTGATGCCGCTCAGCGCCATCCAGTCGATCTCCCGCTCCCAGCGCCCCCAGTCCCACCAGGCGAAGGAGTAGCTCTGGGCGCAGACGTTCTGGTAGTACCGGTACCTGCGGGAGCGGCGGAGGCTGCGCTCGAGCCCCCCGCGCCCCCCGCGCCCCCGTTATGTAACAGCGCCTTGTCCCGCGCTAACGAGGCGTGAGCGGCGCGCGGCCCCGCGTCCCCGTTACCTGCCGGGAGCGGCGGCGCGGATCTCGGCCCGCAGCCGCGGCAGCGGATCTGGCAGGCGGAGCTGAGCCCCGGACCACGACAGGTGGCAGCCGCAGAAGTCTCGCAGGTAGCGATAGAGGCCGGCGGCCGCCGCCACGCCGCTGGAGCCCGTTACGGCGACGGCCACGGCGGCGCTGGGAGGCGACCACAGCCGGTAGGCGTCAGGCCCGCCAGCCGCCAGCGCCGGGTCCACCGACAGCGACACGGCGGCGGCCCGGGGACCGAGCAGGCGCCGCGCCAGCGCCCGCACCGCCTCCTCCTGCCGCGCGTCCCCCGCTCGCGCCGCCGTCGCCGCCAGCAGCAGCAGGAACGGCAGCGCCAGCCCCGGTCCCGGACCCGGTTCCGGTCCTCGCCGCACCGCCATCGCTGCTGCCTGCCCCTGCGCCGGCCCCGCCTCTCCCGGTACCTTCCCGCCCACCGGTCCCGCCTCTGAGGACCCCGCTACGCTGGGCGGTGCCGGCGGCGGGGGGCGGCCCTGACCTGTCACCGGCCGAAAGAAGCGGGGTGGTTCCGCGGGCGAGTCTGGACCCCCTGGAGCAGGGATGTCCCGGGCCGGCTGGGGACAGGCGCTCCCTCAGCCCCGGGGCCACTGCGGCCCCTTCCCCGCCCGCTCCGGCTGCCCGAGCAGGAACCGAGTTTGCAACTCCTGCCCGGGGCAGCGGGACCGCCGGGGCTCCGGGCTATTTCCAGTCTCGCGTTTCCCACCCGCGACAGTTCCGCACCACCCGGGGAACCGGGCCGCGGCGGCCCCGCCCATCCATCAGTTCGGGGGCTCCTGGGACTGACCGGGACCCGCTCCGGCCGGCCGGTGGCGCTGCGAGACCGGGCAGCGCCGGTTCCTCGGGGCTGGGCAGCGTCCCGGCAGCCGCAGCAGCCCCCGGCGCGGCCCCGGGCCTGGCCGACGAGGCGAACCCCGCCGGGGAACGGGAACGGGACTGCGACCGGGGCGGGCTAGGGCTGCCCGGGTCTCTCTCAGCTGCAGGGGAGTTCGTAAACACTTCCAGGACAGAACCCGACTGCGGAGCGGCCCGGAGAAGGGACGGGATGGGGGAACGCGGGACTCCCCGAGCACCCCTGGTGCAGCCTACGGGGGGCCGGGATCTCCTGCCAGCAGCAGGGCTGCGCCTGTGACCCCAGAGCCATGGAAACTGGCAGAAATGTTATGAGTACACGGGAGAATGGTGAAAGAGGAGAGAGAACATTCTCCCAGCCCGCTAGTACCTACAGCTGCAGGAAAAGCATCCCCCGGACCGGCGGGAAGCCGGTTCCTCGTCCTAGAGGTGCGGGAGGCTGGGGCCGCAGCTCAGCACGGCTTCTCGCCCTCCCGGAAACATCAGGAAATGGGAAACACACAGACATCAGCAACACAATCGCCAAACCCCTGCAGAACCCTCCCTTCCGCTGCTCCCGCACATGTGGAAATAGCCGGTCCGGCAGGAAGGACCTGAGTAAACACGGCCCTCCGGGGGCAGGGGGTCCCTGCACTGGGGAAAGCAGGAGAAGGGCACAGCCCCGGGAACGCAGAGCGTGCTGCCTCAGTCCCCATCGAACGGTGCCCACAGCACCCGGGTTAAACAAGCTGGAACTTTTTCCCCTGCACAACTCCTCATTCCACCCAGTCACAGGGTCTATGAGGATGGGCAGGAGCCCCCGGGATAAACAGCCCTGTCCTGGCCTTTGCTCAGGATATCGCTGGGGCTCGATAAG
Organism: Sturnus vulgaris; assembly: GCF_052056855.1. Classification (NCBI taxonomy): domain Eukaryota; kingdom Metazoa; phylum Chordata; class Aves; order Passeriformes; family Sturnidae; genus Sturnus; species Sturnus vulgaris. The sequence continues at coordinate 5,505,044 of NC_142269.1, read as the reverse complement.
CACAGAGCCGGCGCAGCCCAGGCAGGGTCACGCCACCCGCGCTGTACAAACCAGCCCTGCCTACCCCAGGTTCTGGCCGTGGAAACGACAGGATCCTGGACAGAAATGCCTAAGGTCCCAGCAGCTCTGGGGGCTGTGTTCTGTGTAGGTCAGGGATGAGGGGCTGCCCTGAGCCCCCTCAGCCAGCACTGGGGAAGCAGAAAACAGGCCACAGTGTTTGTTGTGGAGTTCATTTAATTTATACAGCGACTGTCAGCAACATTTCACCCAGGCAGCAGAATACATAGGACTCATGTAAAAGCTCCACCTGCAGTCACGCTTTGATTTCACCCTTCAGTCTGTGAACACCTCTGTGAATACCCATCACATCCTCCTGTAACACAGTGATCTGCCCAGGTGCAGCACAAAGGTCCCTGTGCCCCACACACGTGCACATTGCACTGTGAAAGGTAACTTTCTCACCTAATTTTAAGCGGCCTGGCACCTCGAGGCACTTCCTCCTTGCTTCCAGGTTAATGAGTCTCGTTATTGTTCTAATCTGTTCATACACAAATACTCAGCTCCACTGTGAGAATCGAACATGACAGTCACACACAGCACTAACACACACCCCACTGCTGCTACAGCTACATCAAATTGAGGAGTGCAAGGAAATTTTGACAGCTTGGACAGTAAAGAAAGCATCAGCTAATGCAGGGACACACCAGAGAGACCCCCCTGCCATGGAGCTATTTTGGCAAGAGTGGGCCATGCTCTCTCTTAACGGGCTTCTCAGACCCTGAGTGCACAGGACAGTGTGAGTCACGGGTACATCCACCTGTGCAAAAGCTGCCTCCACCGATGCCAAGCCCACACAGGCACTAATCTGATGTGTCTCGAGGGCTTTGGTTTCAAACCAGAAAGCCCAGTTTCACTGCCAATGGCAGTACCTGCAGTGACCAGTAACAGTCTGCACCAAGGCCCATCCCTCCCCAGGCCACAGTCAGGCAGCAGAGTCCCAATGCATGAGGACTCCTCACCATTGCCTCCAGCAATAAGAGGAGGAACAGCCTTCTCGAGCTGAGGTCGTTGGGCCTTTTCTCCATGTGCTGATTTGTCCCCTCAGCACAGCTGCCATTTCTTTTCTGCCCTGATCAGCTGCCAAGGAATGCACAATACAGGGAGCACACGACTGCACACCAAACAGACAACTCATGCACTTGGTACCTTTAGGAGTAAACTTAATGAATAAAACGTTTCTGTGATCCAGTGTCGTTACCCCAGAACGTCAAAGCTTTTGGCTTTGGGATGCCATGGTAACGCTCAAGGGTGCTGCAATAAGTTATTGTCACTATACACACAACTCAGACAGACGGGGAGGGTGTTGGGGAGGGTCACACACACACAAAGTTTAACACTGCTGGACTGACTGGGGGGATATCAGTCGTCAAACCTCCCCTCACGGATGATGTCAAAGGAGAAAGGAAGAAACTTGAACCCAGTGCCAGTGTAGAACTTGTTCTGGAATTCAATCCTGCAAGAGATAGAAGAGTGATTATTCATTAAAAAGGCATCTCTCAATAAGAACAATTAGCAAGAACTCCATTAAAAGTAGGATTACTGACTGTAAAAAGCTTTAAAAAGAGGTATTACAACATAAAGTGTCTTCTGGCACAACCTCCCCATCTAATGTGATGCTTCTGTGTGGAGCAAAGAGTTGTCCAGAAACTTCGATCCCACCCTCAGAGAGAAAAAATGGCAACAGGAGCAGAAAGCCAACTCTGACCACAGTGTCCCAGGAAGCACAGGGAGCAGAGACAGCATTTTCTACACCAGCTGCTAAAGTTCCCTTTTTCATTAGCACAAGCCTCAGCCATGTGACACTGAGCTCAGACTCCCCACCAGCCACTTCTGTTTATTCCCTGCAGCACATTTGCACTGGGATGTGCCCGACAGCTCCAGCCGAGCGTTAGCTCAGCCCCATTTGCTGCTGCCCCTAATGAACTCAAGAAAAAAAAGCATTATTCTAGAGAACTGCCCAACAGTCATCAACAGCCAAATAAGAACAGGGAAAACTAATCCCCTGATTCCCAGCAAAAACAAGGCTAGGCTTCACAGACACTTTCCACTGCACAATCCGCTGGAAAACAAAGTCTCTGCAGGCAGTGACAGCAAACTGGGGAGCCCTTAACACAGTTCAGGAGAAGGGGTTTTTTCGACAAAAAAAAGAAAAACTTGAATTATTTTTTCCCAAATGGAGAATCATGGCAAACTCCAGAGCTGCTGGATTCAGCCAGCAAAAAGTGATTTCCCCACAGAGCCCAGGAGGGAAATGCTCAGGAAAACCAGCTTTAGCCTGTATCTTCTGCTGCCTTGCAGGCCAAGGGATCCCCAGGATGAGCAGGATTTTCCATGTGGGAGGAAGGGCTCCTTGCCAATGTGCTCTAGTTTTTCAGGAACCCTGATAATCTCCATAAGTATCCTGTGACTAAGTAACTGTTCTGTAAGCAAAGGGAAATGAGAGGCAGAGGGCTGGGTATGTGAGTCACCCAAGCTCACTGTGACTGACATGTTAACCCTGATGATTCACAATTCCAGCAGGCCTCAGGATCCAAACCCTCCTTTTGGACATTCTGTTACAACTGGAGGCCTGACATTGGAAGAGAGGCTGCTCTAAGGTTAGAGAACTAGCCAGAAAAGTGTATTTAACCAAATAATCAGTGTAAACGGTCAGTGGGGTGTTCTGCAGGTGTCTCCAGGAACACCCAGGACCCAGCAGAAAGCACTGTTGTTGCCAGGCTCACTGCCTGTTACGTGTCCCAGTTTACTGCTAAACCCTCCATGTGTCTCACATCAGTGACCAAGTTCTGCAGAGAATTTATAGAGAGTGGCATTATCAGCAAATAGCCCAGGAGTCCTCTGGCAGCAGCAGCACTACAGGAGACCCACTCTGCAGCTTTTTGCATTAATAGTGTCAGCATTTGTCAGACTCTTGTTCTCTGGGTTTTCCAACCCCACAGAGTCAGGGTACTGACACTGGAAAACCAGGCAGCTCCAGTCCCTGAGTAGGAAGCAAAAGTGCAACAGGAACCCCGATTGTCACTCAGTACAACTGCAAATTCCCACTCTATGTTTGTGTCCCTAAAAGTGCCAGAGCCTGGGTCAGATGTAAACCAGGCACAGCTCAAGGGTGGCACACACGACTGACAGAACCCACTGGGGTGTCTGCACAGAGACTGTTGCAGTTACTCCTTCCCAAAAAGAGCAGAGGTACCGTATCTGTCTCTGGGATATTCCATCCTGCCTGACAGGAGGCTGGGGCTGCCCCTTGGAGCAGTGGCTCCTGCAGCCACACTGCAGGCGAGTCCTGGCTCATGACATTCACAAAGGAAAATCAAATCCTGGCAGGTGGGTGAGCACCTGGACTTCACCACTCCCACTCACTGGATTGAGAGCGGGATGCAGCTCCAACACACCCACTCCTCCAGAAGCAGCACCCTAAATAGTTACAAACTTTTTCTTTTGGGCACAGACTGTTCTGGCTCACGTTAGAAGAGGTGACTAGCTTAAAAAGGGGGAAGCTGCCTTAATTTGAATGTTCATGTCAAACTACATCACTGAAAAGCAATAAATGGAAAGATTAAATATTTCAGAAGAGCGATATATTTCAGAAGAGTTACAGCAAAAGAAGCTGACAGCACAACAGCTCAGACACATACTGAGCTGCAGTAGAGCCCAAATTCACACCCTGCAATCCTGGCAGCAATCCAGAGGGCTGCCTCCACACCAGAATGGCCTGAAAAGCCCAACCTGCTCAAAGAATGCACACTGAAAAAGCACAAAATAAACCTCCCTCACTCGGGACTGCCAGGCACAGCATATGGAACAACCTGTGAATTCCCTGACCAGTAAAACACATGCTCAATTTCTCCTCCTTTCCAGGAAGGCTGAACCACCCACACCTCAAATTCCTGATAGGTGACGGCTCTCCCATAGCCAAAAAATCCCATCTGCTCCTCCCAGGACAGCTGTATTTGACCTCCACTCTCCCTTCCTCTTCCTAAAAAGGGAACACCTGCCATTGGAACTCCTTGTTTTCAGTTCAGGAGCAAAAAGGAATGTGAACAGTGTGCTCTTTGGACCTACTGCAGGTGCCTCCCTGTGAAAACCAACACCCAGCAACTTCAAAATCATTTCAGCAGATCACTTGCCGTCTGAAGCAGAACCTTAAACTTGCTTTTCGGGCTCTGAACCTGAACAGATTTTCTCTCAGATTCTGTGCATGAAAGGTTCGCAGGTTTGAAACACATGTTTAAGGAAAACAGGACTTTGTTAAGCACTCCAGTTCTACAGCTGCCCTGCACTGGTCTGCATGGGCAGAGTGCTCTGTGCTCTCACTGCTGCTGCCTCTGAGTTTGCCTGTTTGCCTTTTCACTAGCACATACACAGATGTTTTCTTAATGGCCCTTTAGGGAAAGCCTTGCAATGCAAACCATTACCTCCAGCTCACAGCTGTTCCAGGTGTCTGAGCCGCATCTGGAGGTGCAGTTTGTGATTAACACAAGACAGGTACCTCTCTAAAAATGTGTTTTCTGCTCCTTAGAGCCTGTCTAGAGCAGCTGCTCAGAGCTGTTCCCCTGCTGCTGCTTAGAAATGGCCATGCTGCTCCACAGCCCAGAGAGGCCACAGCCCTGGAAATCCTTTAATCCTCAAGGAATTGCAGAGCAAGCCCACCACATCTGGAGTTACAGCACTGCTGCACTCTCCTCCTCTTGGACTGCTCTCAGTGCCCAGCAGGGTCCATGGGGCTCCTGCTGTCACTGCTATGGTGGCCCAGCACAGTGACAGCAGGGAGAGGATGAGGGACCTCTGGCCAGTCAGCAAGGAGCTCTCCAGTGACTGCTATGCAGGGTTCAGGCTGGATGCCAGGAAAAACAGAGGCACCATCCAGCAGCCATTTCCAGGAGTGCCCCCCCAGCTCCCTCAGCACAAGATGGCTTCGCCCCAGGATCAGCTTGGCTCACTTGGCTACAGAGACACAGGACCAGGTGGACCAGGACTCTCCAGCCTGCACCTCCAGGAGCCAGGACACTCCAATCTGCACCCCCCAGCCTGCACCTCGCTAGCTACCAAGGGAGAGGGCAAAAGGCCAAAGCTTTCCTTCCCCACAAGCAAGGGAAAAGTGCAAAAAGCTGATTTTTTTTTTTGCCTTTTTTTTTTTTTTTCCAGAGGCATTTGCTTCCTTTTGCACTTACAGAACTACTTTCAGAGAGTGTTCCCAACTTTTTCTTCCCATTTAAGCAAGACAGAGTATTTCTTGTGATCTTCAGAGACTTCCCTTTGCTACCCCCCTCCCCCCCAGGAAATCAGCAGCCTGAGGAGGTGACAGCAGCCTGAACCCCAGAGGCACAAACTCTCTGACATTTCCTACATGAGAAAATCCTACGCCCAGTTGCTCCTCTGATCCCACCAGTGCACTAACGAGGGAATCTGAAGTGGAACAATGAGGGCTCTTAAACATGGATTAGAGAAAGCTCTCGAATATTTTCCATACTTGGGAGCAGAGTAATTCCTTCTGCTTTGCTGGCTGCATACACAGGAGCTTAATGATCACAGGAAAGGGGCGCAAACTCAACTTCCCAAAGCAAGACCAGCAAAATCTCGCTGCCACCCCAAAGTACCCCAAGGGCAGAAGGCAAAGCTGCTCCTGTCCAAGGCAAGGTTTTATAGCAATGAACAAGAGCAGTCAGCAGCTATTGGACACAAAGGACAACAAACACAAGAACCAGAGAAAAGACCTAGAGATGGAACGAGAAAGTCCTGCTGAAAGCCACAAAGCTCCAGCCAGCACAGCCTCCCCAGTCCCTGATCTCAAAGCTTTGGCCCTAAAGCTTTAGTCTTTTAGTGCTTATTTCTAAGCAGAGCTCCACAACTTTAAACAATTGAGGACTGAAATCCCCAAAAAACAGGATTGAAATATCTGACCCTTTTTAAGACTTTCTGCTTTCTAGAAGATGGCAATTCTGCACAGTCCAGGTGACATCAATTTTCTTGTTATGAAGAGATCTCCAAGTTTCTGGATGTCCCAGTAACTCACCAGTGCAAGCGCAGAGCATGGAGGAAGGCTGAGAGCCCCTCCATGACCAGCAGAATGGCCACTGTCAGCGTGGCAAAAGCAGCAAAGATGAAGAAGAGGCCCAAGCCTCCCCCCAGGCTCCTGACGCTGAGGCCGATGTGGATCACCATGGTCCAGAGCACCTCCGAGAGCTCTGCCGAAAGAAAGAGGAGAAAACTCAGTCAAAAGGAACAGGGGATTGTTTACTGGCAAAGAAAAAACTAAAGTCAAGCAAACCCCTGCTACAATGAGGTAGAAACTGAAGAGGGACAAGAGCTCTCGCAGCCAAGTGTGTCAGGACATTGCCTCCAGCTGTCACACAGGGCAGAGTCCCTGCTCAGCAGCTCTTTATTCTGTGATTTTAACTCCATTCCTCCCATTCAGCAGAGCTGTGGGAGCAGATCCTGGTGTGTGGAGCTCACTGCTCCCAGGTAATGCACACACAGCACTGTCCTGTGCCAGCTGAGCCCCGAGAGGCCTCTTGTGCTGCTGCTGTTAAAATTATGTTTAGACGGACATGATTGGCACCAACATCAGTCTTTTATTAAAAACTTTTCATGCCTTCTCCAGTGGACTTCTTCCAGGCAACTCTGACTCCTTTCCTCATAGGCAGCTCCACACAACACTAACTCCTTTCCTCATTAGCTACTTCACACAGCACTGACTCCGTTTCTTACAGGCAGCTCCACACAGCACTGACTCCTTCTCTGCAAGTTTCCTTTGTCCTTCTGCATGATTGACTAAACCCAAACCTGTCCCTTACCTGGCTGCCTAACCCTGTCTGTCCCTCACACAGCATCCTCTTACCTTATCTGTCCCTTACACAACTGCATGTCCCTTCCCTCCTCACAGCATAGCCAGCAGACTCAGGATCTCAAACTATAACTAGCTAGCCCACTCTTTTATAACACCCAACCTCACTGGGCAGGCAAGGCTGTTTTCACTCCTCAGTAATCAGTAAAGCTGTAATTCATTGGGAAAGATTGCCTCCTGCACTAACCTTACAAACTATTCTGCTACACTTATAAACTATTCTACTACAGCCTCGAGCCTGCCTGGGCTGAGCAGGCACAGCTCAGCTCCCTGAGGGACACTCACGTGCGTGGGCCAAGCTGAGTGCCCAGAGGCGCAGGTAGGACGCGGTGTTGGAGATGCAGCCCAGGCAGTACTCGATGGTGTGGATGGCCTGGTACACCACGGTGTCCCCAAAGTCAAACTGCAAAGGGAACAGAGGATGAGGGCAGCTGGGAGCACAGTGCAGGCCAGCTGGGCAGGGACACGGGCAGGGGGAGTGCTGCTATCACCAGGGACACTGTGTGTGACACTGCACACTGACACTGTCTTCTCCTGGTTCACCACGACAGCGCCACAAACAGAAAATGAATCTTGACAGGTTTTGCAGAACGACAAATGCTGTGATGTGAACATTGTTTTCTTATTCTGGCATGTGAAAGTCAGATATTCCAAATTCATCCATGGGCTTAGCCAGGAAAAGACTGTTCAGCAGAAGGTGGTGCTGGTGTGCACTCCCTGGTAAACCAGAGGTGCTGCTGTGGGAAGGAGGCAGTGCCCCAAGCCATACTGTGTGTGCCTTTACCACGGAAGCAACAGGAGCATTTTGCAAGACATGAACCTGCCCTTTTTGAATGCAAAAATAATGCATTATGCTACCCTGAAAAAGTCGCATCTGTGCGCTATTCACTGGCAAAGTCTCTGTGTCTCAGTAATTTTCTGCAGCAATAAAAGAAGAACTTATAAGGAAGTCTGCCATGTCGGGCAGTTTCTTATCTTGCAGCTTGGGAAAGCATTCCCTGCACTTTGGATTTAATCCACACTTCAGAAAGTGTTCAGATTTAAGTGAACATGATGTTTTAAATACATCCAGTGACTAATGCTCTAGGCATGCACACAAAGCTATTTATATTCTTAATTCTCCCCTAGCATATCCAAGGCAATAAATATTTCAAACAATTCAGTTAAATTAGCTGTCAAAATCCTAATCCTTTCTCTACAGAATGTGAGCTGTGTCACTAAAGGCTGCCCTAGCCAACAGTTCCAGCTCTGGACACACGAGCCACCAGCAGGAGAGAATGTGGGAAATGTTTAAACAATGACCTTTCAAAGCTGAGTGAAACTGCTAGAGAGAGCAACCACTGAGCCAGGACTGGGAGTATCAGGATTGCAGTGGCACAGTCCTTGTGGGTTGACACATTTTCCCCAGGTTCAGTGAGACATCAGGTATACCAAAACAGAAACCCCGTGCCCCTCCCCTGCCCCTCCATTCCACACAGGCCTGTGCACAGCAGAGCTCTGAGCAAACCATTCTCAGCACATTTTTCACCAGCAGTGCCCTGGTCAAGCTGTTCTATTTTCATGCCATTTGTATTGTTTGTAGTAAAATTGCTTATCTGATAGTGCTGAAACCTACACTCAATGCTGCATCGGTATTAAACCCCCATGTTTTTAATACTTGTTACAAGTGCATATAGATGAGCAGTTTCTCAGAACAAAGCTTCTCTCTTACACAAAGCCTCTGGCCAGTTCAGTTCCTAAACTGCATGAAACTGGACTGGTTGTGCTGCATTTGCTCTCTGGGTTAACCAGCATAATCCTTAACATGGCAGATAGTTTGTGGGAAGAAATCTCTTTAAACAGTTTGCTGCAGCACAAAATTAAGAAGGCCACAACTTAAACAGCAAGACTTCTTTGGAAGCTCGGAAGTGAAAACTTTTCAGTTTCAGACCTCCAGCTGAACAGTTTCCCAGGTAACTGGGAACAATCTGCAGACAGGGGATCAGACAGACAAGCTGTACAAATGAAGTATAGAAGTCTGTTGATGTATGTGTGCATGAATTAAAAATGGTCTGTAACATGAAAACAGCAAAATCTTTTGGAAAACAAGATGCTGTGACATAACAAGTTCCATTCAGCACGTTTTACACTGATGGGAAATGGCCCAGGTACACATGAAGGCAAAGCTGCTGTGCTCTTACCACCTCGTCCTCTGTAGGCTTGAAAACATAAATTTACATTTAGTGCAGTGTTTTGATCACATTAATCATGAACACATTCAGCAATTCCCTCCTACACACGCCACGGAAAGCAGTAACACATCCCATGCACTACAGAGGCAGGATCTGCTGCAGTTGTTCAGAGACATCAGAAAACTCCCCAGCTACCTGAGATTGACTGTTTTTCTCCTCTCCCAGAGGAAAGGGAAGTAATTAATATTACCCCCAGCAGTCAAAACGAATACATAAACAAAATTTCAGTGCTGCAGAAACACAGCCCCTGAATTTCCACTGGCATGGGAGAAGCAGATAACATGTGGCACCTGGGAGTGCTGTGCACTCCTGAGATGGTGGCTTTTGGGGGACAAACAGAGCCACAGCTCCCAGGATATGCAAATTATGTTGCTTTTTCTGGAGTCCTGGGAGTAATCAAGAGACAGTCAGTGAGAAAACTGCTAGGAACATACTTCACTGGGAATGTTGCTGTTTAAACAGCCTGGAAATGAGTAACTACAGTCCCAGTGAGCTCATCCTGCTGCCGAGTGCAGTGCCCTGAGAGCGAGGATGCTCAGGTGCTTACCTCTTCCCCCTCCTCAGAATGGGTAGATAACTGGTCATGTTGAATGATCTCAGCATCCTCCTCCGTTGGGCCATTGCCCACCCGGATCCCACCAAAGTTGTGCGTGCCCTGACACATGCAGAAAAGAAAGAGCAAAGTGTTGTTTGGGTTTTAGTGCAAAAGTGCAGGTTTCTCATGACTCCATGTGCAGCAGCAGCTCACAGAGGAAAACAAAATATTAAATATTAAGGCCCAGATTAAGGCAGGTACAATTCTATTTCCCAGCTTGGATGCGAAAGGTGCTGATTCCTGCTGGGGCTGGGGAAAAAAAAAAGTCTGTCTGAGTGAATCCTTGGTACATTTCTACAGTGTAACAGTAACCATGAGGACAATAAAGGCACACCTCTGAGAGGACATTTGCTGGCTCTGACATGCAACAGCCCCACGTCCTGCCCAGCACGGCTGGACAAGCATGGACACACCACTGCTGGCTACTGGAGCAGGTTATGGAGCTAACACAAACACACACACACTTGCTCCCACCAGCCTCAGGCACACCAACACCACATGGAAAACCAGATCTTCCCCTGCTCAGAAACCCTACATTGTGCAAGCAGGTCCTTTTAGAGACATTTGTTCTGACATTCAACATCTGACCCTCAGCTGCAGCTCCAGGACTCCAAAGGGAAAAGAACAACAACAGGCTGAGCTGAAATGCTGAAATCGGGAGTGGTTCCCACCCAAACCCTGAGTCTGACCCCTAGAGAGGCAAACTACAACACCATAAATAGAAATAAACCCTGTGCCCAGCTTCAGCACTGTCCTGGATCACCTGTGACACAGGATGTGACCTGACTTGCCACACCAGGACTGCAGAAGTCCAGGGATGCCCATGCAGATGAAAGAGGCTGAAGGTCCGATGACCTGGTACTTGCACAGACCAGCAGAACAGCTGCTCTGAGTTCTTCTACCTCCTTTGTCCTTAGAAGCCTACTTTTATTTTAGGCTGAATTATAAATATGCCCAAAATGCTAGATACGAATTAGAGATTTTGTCAAGTTTCTAAAAACAAAATTAGGTAGGTGTTTATGCTCTGAAAACAGAAATAAAATTTACAAACTCTCCACATTAATAACTAAGACAATGCTTTTATTAGGATTTTCAGTATCTCTGAAACACCAAAAGTCAGTGATGACTCCTATCAATATTCTATTTATGTATTTCTAGCCTGTGTGAACTTGCACTTGAGCAGCCCTTCCCTCGCACTTGACTCATATCAATTCCCTGTAAACCAGCCAACCTAAACACAGCTCCAACAGCTCCAATTGTTTACTTGATCCTTCTAAGCACACTTCACACAAGACCTCCCCTTGCAGCTTCCTGATGGAGATGCATTTCATACACTGGACGGATCCTGCACAAAAGATCCATTTTAATTCCTGACATTTCTGTGAGGAGACTAAAATGTCATGAGAGAACCAGCTGACATGTCCCTCCCAGCACCTCTGGCACCTGGAGAACGTGATGTGCTCCACACAATCAGTGAGATTCACACATCCTAGTCAGCCAGACAGATTCAGAACTAAAATGTAGCTGAAATAGGTAGGACTGGGGAAGAGACTAAGTTCTGGGGCTGCCACAATCCTTAGCAGAAAGCTCTGTCAGCAAAGGGCCATCTGTAGGCTTAGAAACATGTAAGTCAAAACAGCCACCACCAAGAAGCTTGCTTGTGCACAACCATTTTATAATAATTTCAGATCAAAGTGTGTACAGGACAGATGTGTCACAAATCCAATGATTACTGACATGGAGTTGCTGGAGGCCATCACGTCACTTGTGTGTTTGGGAACACGTAATGCAAACAGAAATACTGCACTGAGAAGAATCCTAATCTATCTTAAATACAGAAGCAGAAGAAAAAAAAGGGAATTTAAGACGAGGGGGGAAGATGTGGTAGCAGGAAATCTTGTGCTGCTCTGCTGATTGGATTCAGCAGCACTCCTGCAAGGAAGTGTCTCTGTGCACACACAACTACCATCCTCCAGCCTGGGTGTTCATCCAGAATGTATCAATTTGGCTAAACTTTGCTCTTTCCAAGAGAAAGTGTTTTCCACCCTAAAGGTGCACTTGCCATTCCCTTATGAAATTGAGATACATTCCATGCTCCCTCGATAACCAGACACAAAGCCAACTCCCGTCTGTAATGCATCAGGCGAGTTTGAAGTGCACTCACTGTTGCAGCCGCTGCTGCCTCGAGCGCCTGCGAGTTCGTGCTGCCCTGGGCCTCCTCGGGCTGCCCTTCCTGGGGGTGGACGGAAGAAGAGAGAGGGAGGAGGAAGAAAACAAAAAGAGAAAGGGAGAGGAATGGAGGGGACATGGGAGGATGAAAGGTGGTCAGAGAAGGGAGAGGGAGTGTCTGTAACTGAACTGATCTTTGACTGGCTGCACATCCTCACAGCGCTGCCAGACGTGCAGGGAGCACTCGCACGTCTCCGCAGTGCACGTGTGCCCTGTTCCTGCATCTCACACACAGTGCAGATGGAATCCTACAGAGCACCCCAGCAGACAACCTCTCACATGAGTCTCTAAGCTTCTTTTTCCGTTTTTTTTTTTTTTTTTGTTGTTTTTTTTTTTTACCGTCCAAGCTGCTTTAACAAAGATAGCTGAGAAGTCTGCCAGCCATTTCCATCTCTGTTTCCCACTGCCAGCCCAGCCCAGCAATAGAAGTGCATCCAGCACCAGTGAGACTGTTCCTAAACCACCTACCAAAGCCCAAGCCAGAGACGCTGTTCTGATCATTACCAACATAAGTGGTTTTTAAAAGCAGGTTTGATGCTGGATCCAGATCTGGGAAGCAGGCAGGCAACACTCTGTCTCCAGTAACACCCACTTGCTGGTATGGTATGCCCAGGAATACGAAAAAATACTTTACAGGTTTCAGTGCAGTGTGAATTCATGAATCCAAGCTCAGGATGGAGAACATAGCTTTTCAAACAAAACTAGTTTTCATATGTAAAATGTAAAAGGGAGTCACCCACCAAGTGTTTTCTCCTTAAATACTGCTGGCGAAGGACCAGGGGTTTGGCTACCAGCATCCATGGCACACACAGCAAGGCTACCACCACGAGGAAACACTGGAGCCCTTTCTGCAAAAGAAACAAGTCTCAGGTAATTCAGCTGCAGCCCCTGCTCAAACATACACAGAAACCAGCAAGAACAGCTGAATTCCCAGTATGTGGATACTCCATTACCCCTCTCTCTTCTGGGAACAGCAATTAAATACTTAATACCTGCAGCTCTGACTGAGCACAGCATTTAATGCTGAGACTGGGTTAGATTGGGGAAAAATCCAAAAGATCCTGCAGGGAACGAGAATTTGGCAGATGTCTGATACTGCTGGGAGGAAACAGCATTGGTGTCTGAGCTAAGCTGAGAGGTATCACATTGCAGACATGGGACAATATTCCTAATTGCTTTCTGTCCTTAATCAGGATCCACGTGTTCTGAAGTCACAGTTGACTTATGGTCAAATAAAAATTCCTGGTATAGGAATTATTCCTTCCTTCTTCAACATTACATAGTATCAGCCTTCAGAAATGCATGAAAGATGTTTCATGCTTGATTTCACAATTATGACAAGATCAGTGAGACACTCCAGTATCATGAAGCATCTCTTATTCTGTTTTAGCAAGAGCACGCACCTGCCCACTATAAAGCATCTTATTACTGGTGTCCTCATAGGAGAACAGAAACATGTTGATAAAGTGTATTAAGAGGCTCGGTGCTTCCTTGGATGTGTGAGCATCATAGGCTGTCCACTTGTAGAAGATGAGAATAACAAGGTATCCAAAGAGGGAGGACATGAAAATCATTTCTGGGATAAATCCAAGGTATATGTTCAGTGGCTTCTTAAAATAGCTACAGGGAAGAAAAAAAAAAGTTTCTATTAGATTTGGTTAGAATTAGGGCAAAAACTTTTAATAAGAGAGAGAAGGGAGTCTTTGGAACACAGTTTGACAACAGCTGGGCCTGTAGCACAGGAACTGCCTGACAGGCACAGTTCCACACATAGCCAGAGACAACTGCACTGCACCTTCCATCAGGAGGTGAGGGCTGGCAGGCATCTTAAACCACACAACACCCAAAGACACTCCATTCCCCTCACCATGAGAAAACCAGAGCAAAGCACTTACATGTGGTTGAGGAGACTCAACGCGACACCAAAGAGCATCTGGAAAATGCCAAGAATCACAGACATCTTCATCTTAAAGGAATTGAGGAAAGCCAGCTTATTGCTGGCAATATTCCAGATCTGTGAAAAACAACACCTAGTCAGATACCAGGGAAAGGAAAACAGGAGAAGGAAAACACTCCCTTTAAGCTAAACAGTATGAACCAGTCAGGAAGTGTGAGGCTGAAAAAGCAGGTTTTTAAAGAGGTATTTGTCCTACGGATATCTTTTGGGGAAATGAGCAGACAAACTTTCAGCTAGCAACAGTCTGACCCTGAGCATGAATCAAACCTGTTTTCATGGTACCTCAAAGGTGCAGGAGAAAAGAGGCTGTATCCTTAACAGAAAGAATATGATTATCCATTTAAAGGAACAATTACACACAGCTCTGATTTCCTACATTTTCTCTATATGTGGAACCCACACAGGGTTTGTCATATATTACAAGCAGAGTTAAGAGCAAAGGTGTTGATGCAGGCAGGTACAAAGTGACAGAATTACTGGGAAATGTACATTTCCAAGGGTGACTGATAAAAGAGATTAACAGCTTTCCCCAACGTTAAAAAAGTAATTTCAGAAAGTGATTTTCGAGGCTAATCAGTTTTGATTAAAGCACTGCAGGTTAGAAGGGGTGAGAACACAGCCTTTAATGGACCTCAGAACAAGGGTCTCCATCCCAAATCTGGCTAGGAATGATGTTATTAAGGAGTATTCCCACCACTGATGGACTTGCTAAGGGAATGGCTGGGCTGGGGAATCTTTCATAGAACAGTGAGTAGCCAGGTACTTTTCTTTCTGCTGATACTGAGGATTTTTCCCAAAGGACTGCAGAGGAAGGATGAGCTCTTACTGGGTCAATGCCAAAGGGGTAGGGCCCACCAAACACCCCTGGGACAGCAGGATCCAGCTGCAGCAAGGGGGTGGTCTCCAGCAAAGCATCTCTGTTTGGGAATAAGATTATACAAACATTAACAATAGCAACCCTCCTTCTGTAAAAACCAGCAACACTCTTCCCTTGTGAGAGCAAGGAATAGCTTAAACTGAGAGAACTTCAAGGTTGCAGAAACTGGACGGTTCTAAAGATTTTCCCAAATGAATAAACCCTTGTTTCTTGACCTTTTACTCAGTGTCACAAGGAAGACAGGTGCAGGGGACAGGACTCTTGAAATGTCTATGGGGAAATAGGTAAGAAACTGCATTTTGTAAGTTTTATGGGAAAAAAAAGTGCCATTTTGAATCTTTGCACATATAATCCCATTTACACCCCTCCTCCAAATCTACCTGAGACAGAGGTCAGAAATTTTTATTTTCCTGAGCTGAAGGACAATGGGGAAGGACAAGTCACCTGCTTCTCACTGTCTCTACAAAGTTACCAAGGGTTTACTCACGACCAGTTGGCTTTATTGAACATTGGCCGGACGCTCCAGGAGGAACCGAACATGTTGAGGGACTTGGAGAAGCAGTCGTTGTAGATGAGGCCCGTGTAGGTGGAGAACAGCCCCATCAGCAGGATGATGTATCGACCACTGAACACCATGTTGAACATCTGGTGTAAAATGCCAAAAGGAACAAAGAAAGTCCATGAGAACAGAGCAGGTCCTTCTTAAAGCCAAATTAAGGAAATCAGTCTGTTGTAGTGATGCCTTAAGTTTCAAGTTTTTCTGTTCTGCTTTGGTGTGCAGCTTTTAGTTTTATATTAAGGGTTACTAGGCTATTTTCACCGGATGGTGAAGACAAAACATTCCAGCTGGGGACTCAAGGATAATCTCTTCAAACTTCAGGCCCAAAACATAAACAATGTGAAAAGAGGAGGGCAGGCAAGCAAGCAAGCAAGGAGGATGAAACTTCATGATTTGAGGCTATTAATTAGAAGTTGACTACTGTGTGCAAATGGACCAAAACCTATAAAAATGTGAGCTCTTGTGACCACGCTCTCTTTTGCTTCCATCTTAGAGCCACCTGGGTAGGGCCATGACTGTGGCACTGGTACTGCCAGGGTGTGGCCTTTGAAGGCCCCTCAATCCATTTCATTCCTCTTAACTCTGTCTAGCCTCTGTTTCAGATCCTCTAGGCGTCAGTTGGACAAACATCGGCCACATGAACCGAGAGCACAAAATCTCTATTTCCCCTCAGCAGAGATTAAGGGAGCAGCACAGAGAACAAGGATAAAGGGGCAGTGTGGATCTCCACAGGGGACCTGGGAGTAGCTGGAGAGGACAAACTGCACTGCACAGCCTCATGCAACTCCCAGCTGGCAGCAGGAGTTTGGAACCAGGAGCACAGACCCTGTCAGCCTCCTCCAGCTTGGCCAGTGTATCTTAACTCTGGTTCAGTTCCTGTCAGCTCTGAGCCAGCAAAACCAACCTTGAGAAGCAAATAGGAAAAATGCTGGAGATGGGACATATATGTACAGGAACTGGGAGTTTTGCACTGGCTAAACCCCACCGTGATCCAGCTACATTTGTGGTGATGTTTTTAGGCCAACTTACCTACTACACTTGATAATTTCCTTCAGACAACTGAAATTAATAATTTCCTATAAATGTACAAAAGGAAAACCACGGGAACTCAATAGTATTATGAAATTACACTACTCAATGGGTGGTGTGTTCTTCAGGCTTCCCAGCCTGTCCAAGTACTTCAAAAATTCCAAAATAGGAGTAATGGGTATTGTCAAATCAAGAGGAAAAGGATGGGAGTAAACTAAGCTGCACTTCTTTGTTTGAAATGCAAAGCTCAGCATAATCTGCCACTTTACCTCATTGTCACTCTTCTGGGACAGAATCCTGCTTTCCCTCACCACCATCCAGACAGCAATCAGAGTCATCAGGATTCCATGGCCAAAATCCCCAAACATCACAGCAAACAGGAATGGGAAGGTGATGATGGTATAGGGTGCTGTAAGGGAAAAGACAACATCACTCTGTGTTCGTCAGCCCAGATTCACCATGGTACACTTCAGGCAATTTAGGAAATATAATTCCCCAGCTTCCCCTCTGTTACTGAAAGCTGGTGAGTCTACTAGAATTCTCTATTAGAGATTTCCACACAGGACAGGCAATACAGATAAATACCATGACTAAAAAATTTGAGACATAAGTCTTGGATTTTTCCAAGTCTTAATTTACCTGGATTTATTTCCCGATATGTCCCAATGCCATAAGCATCAACAATGTTTTGAAAGCCAGAAGTAAACTTGTTAGTTTTGTTGTATGTGGGTGGGGTCTGATTGGTTTGCATCCTGTTTAAAATAGATGGGACAGTGGATCCGCTGTGCTCCTGTTTGAGAAAAACAAAGGGAAGATCAGCAAACCCACCCTTGGAGCACTGGAGGAAGAAGTCCAACACAGCTGTCCCACTGGCATTTGGAAAACTGCAACGCTGAGTGTTTGCAGTGTACTTGCACAATGAGACACTGGAGCAGCTGAGGAAGGCTGCCAGGATTCCACTGCTCTCTGCTTTGTGTAGCAGGAGTAAAGGTGAACATTGTCTGCACAGGACAGAAAACAAGTGGAAGGACTTCAAGAAACCCAACTCTCTTGACTATCTGAGCAGAGAGTGAGTTTGCCAACATCGTGGAGAGCTCCTTATCCAGACACCAGGACTACAGAGCCAGCCAGGGTAACTAAGCATACCAAAGGACTCACACAGGGTAAAATCCTCACCATTCCAGCATTCGCCTGAACTTTAAGCTTCACAAAATGTGTCTGTTACTTCTTTTATCTCTAAGTCATCATTCCTGCCTGCTAAATGAGCTGTCCTCTGTGAGGGCTGATTCCAACAACCCAAGGGGATGGTGTTCAGGGGCTCACAATATAGAAAAGGCAATGAATCCATGCGGTGCTGCCACAGCTGACTGGCACAGCATCTACTCACAGTGCCTCTCCTGAGAGCAAACTGGATGGAATCGAGGTCAGCAACAGGACACCATACTTCAGCAATCAAGCACTTCTGTGTCACATCGATGTTGCACAGGTTCAGGGTGTGGTAAATCGCCTTCATCTTCCTCACTTTGATGAACCACACACGGATGTTTTTAGCAGCTGCCTGCAAAACCCTCTGGCGATGATCCTCAGTTTGGTTCAGCACCTTTCAGAGAAGCAGGAAAAACATGAGGCCAAATCATGGACCAAAGCTCAAGTTGCACCAACAAGACAAGCCTTTCCCACAGAGGATGAATGACCAGCCTGCTCCCCCACCCCAGGCACAGGCTGCCCCATGCCTGCAGTCTATAATGTACCCCCATACCAATTAGTTCTGCTTAAAGGCTTAAAGGCTTTTTTCAGACAATTTCGGATTACTTTCCTCCTCCAGCTCCAATGTCAGTGGTTGTTTCAAACAAAGAACTGTGCCAAGATCATAGGGAACAGTTTTACCTCCACCCGGGTTAAAAGAGCAGAGAAGAGTTCTGCAAGTAAAGGGTTTGCTGCCTTGAGAAAACACACATTACTCTGAAAGACTTGTTTACTGAAGGGAAAAGGAGAAAGTGTTTCCTACTGAGGGTGTTTTCCAACTGGAACATATCAAACTCAGGCCAAGTCAGATTTCCAGAGTGGAAAATCTTAGATTGTAGGGAAAGTGAGGACACAAGGCATATGCAGCTTACAGCAGTTACATTGCTTCTGATTTCCTGTCTACTTTAAAACATCTTTTGAGCTACACTGCACAACTCTCAGCTTGAGACAGCTTCTCTATCAAATAAGCAGGTCAAATTCAATCTTTTTCCTTTTAGTTTCTGAACCTTTTCTTGATTTTTGTCTCAAATCCCTTAAATCTTTCTACATTATCACATACTGCCTTTCTTCCTTGAAGCAAGCACCAGATATTTCAGAGGTGGCACCCGCGAGATCTGGGTGCTAATTGCTTTTTACCAACACTCAGGCTGCTGCACAAGTGATTAGCTAAAAAGAAGAAGCTCTTCAGGACAGCACAACACAAAAATATAAGGACAGGCAGGAAAAAAGAAGAGCTACGTTAATGTTAGCATTGTTATCGCAGCTTGGAAAAAAGTTTAAAGGTTTTCAAAGTACTTGCAGATGAAACAGGCAGTTACACAACATGCTCTCAGAGTCAGAACCTATGGGACCATCCTACACAAGTTCCTCTTTTCTCCCTGGCACCGAGTTCTCTGTACTTATTTGTATATAATTAATTGCTTAGCTCTCCAGAAAAATCAAACCACCCATCCCAAATAATGACACAGAAACAACTGAGCAGTGTCCACACACCTCTCTTGCACTGCTGGTCTCAAGCTATCTGAAGCTGAAAACATGGTCATCTAATAGGGGCAAAAATCCTCCTGTTTTAACAGGATCCAAAGTTTCTATAGTTTTCATCCATATTATTAAAGAAAAAAACCAAAGAAAGGTCATTGGCCCCAGTTATTTTACCATCTGAAGATCATCAATTCTAGTATTGACACCAGAAGCCATTTCCTTCCGCTCCTGAGGTGTTTCTGGGCATGGGTAGAGGGAGGCCCGGAACCTGGAAGACAGGGAAGCACCTCAGTGACAGAGACGGAATGAAGATCAATCAGCCAGGGGTGAGGCAGAGGCACCTTGAGAGAAGTTTCTGATGAGCAGAAACTGCCAAGCAAAGCTCCAGCCTCTACATCAAAGGGATGCAGAAGTTTGCTTTAGGCCGAAGCAGAAGCTGAGTGGTAAAGAAAACAGAACTAGGAGAGAATCCTCTGCTCCCTGTGCTGCCAGTGTGTCTCCAGGCACTGTCAGGAGGCTGGTCTGCCACCCAGCTGAGGGGGGATGCTGTCAAAGCAGTGCAACTGCTGATAGAAGCAGTCACTGTTGTCTCCACTGTGAGAATATCCCACTGATGTCCCATCAGGCCTGCCCCAGAAATCAACACTGCCTTGGTATTTTGCATTCCCTAGCACAGCAGTTGTGTACTTTGAGCATTACAGGCTGGGGAGTGGTGAGTGTGACTGTAAAATGTGTCTCAGTTACTTATGGCACATTTCATTTGCTGTCTAAATATGTGCTCCTGCAGCCACTGCGAAACAGGGAGTTGAGAAATACTGATATTAAGTCATGTCAGCGTGTTTCAAATAATTGAGAGCTGCCCAGCTGTCAGACTTCCATACCCTTCACAGATCTTCTTGACTCTATTCTTCAGCTGGTCACCTTGGAAGAAGATGATAAATACAGACTTGTGCACATAATCCCCCTAGAACAAAAGAAAGAATTATAGAAATTAGCATTAGATAATTACCAGAGTTCTACTTTTCCCTTCACCGAGTTTGCTCATCAGAGTTCAGATATGCACAGCAGGTCAAGAATGTACCTTTGTAACACTGGAACAGTCACAAGGAGAGCAATCTTCTCAGCCTCAGCACAGAGTACCTGCACTGTGTTTGTGTTTACTGAAGCAAAATGCCCCAGGTTATCCATTATTGATTCTATGCAATACATGGAGATCTGGGTAAGATCTCCAAAAATAATAAAGATGCAATTAAATATTTATCAGCACTTAGTGCAGTCAGCTCACCTACAGAATCAAGCCAAAAGAGTGAATGAAGATTAAAAAAAATGGAGTTTAACCAGTGTGGTTCCCAGGGAGGCCAGAGGCACATTCCTTGCACAGCTGTGTCCGTGGGGGCAGCCAGGGCCCCTTTCCTGCATTTGTTGACAAGTTATTGTTCTACCTTACTTAGGAAATTTTAACATAATGTTTCGAGAATAATTACATTAGGTGTAACCTCAGTTTAAGGAAGTTCTGCACAATAAGAACAAAGTCTCTCCTAGCAGACAGATAATTCTACAGGTCAGCTATTGGTGGTTGGTGGGACAAGGGAACACATCAGCCTCACTTAAGTGTGGCTGTTACTGAGCTTCACCTCTTGGATCTGTGCTCCAGGGCAGCCCTTTACCAGGTAAGAGCAAGGGTGCCCCAGTTTGAGCAGTGCCCACTGGTTTGAGAACAGAAGATACTGGATATAAAACCAGCTCCAATCATAACATTTACTATTTATTTCTATACTAATGCAAATGGTTCTAAGGTGAATGTTTAAACTATTGATTATTGAATTAAGAAAAAAATGAAAAGTTCAAGTTCAGAGAAATGAGCTTCAGATATTACACATTGTCCCTGTCCCAAAGAGCATTCTCCATGGAGGATCACTACTCATTCAGAACTGCACTTGCAGTTTGGGCCAGAGAAATCCCTAGGCCCTCCCACAGTCTGTGTTTTGAGTTGATTTCCCCCTTCCAACAGCACTCCCCATCCAGCCTCCTATTTTTGTTTTATTTAAACAGGAAAACATTTGTTGATGAAGCTCAGAGGCTGCAGCAGGTGCTGGGATGGACCTCACTGAGGGACAGAGGCTTCTATCTACACATCCACAGCTCCCAGCTCCTGCTGCTGTACCGTGACGGGGTCCTCGAGCGGGTTCTCGATCTCGGCCTGGCGCAGGAACACGTTCCCGCGGCACACGCGCCACAGCATCCGCTCGAACGTGGGGATGCGCTCGCGGTTGATCACGCCAGCCACGAACCTGCAAAGGGACAGCACAACCTGAGGGGCTGCACCTGAGCCACGCCAGAGCCTCGCACCCAGCACATGATGGAAACTGGGCGTCGGCCCGGCACCAAAAGCTGTAAAAATTTTATTTTAACTTCCACAATGGAAGGTCCTCTAAATACACGGAGGTAATACACAACAAAACAACTGCACTATAGCACAAGCTCTGTTTTTTAACAGAATGAAATAATCTTTTAAAATATATAAATTGCTGCTTATAGGAGAAACAAATGCATTTAGATATATATTTTCTAGCTTTCATTTCCCTACAGCCCTGGTACATTGGCTGCAAGGGTTACAGCAGCCGTGGCTGCCAGTGACTGTGTCCTGGGCTCATACTGGACCTCACTGGAACAAACCCCTGTGTCCAGATAAAGTATTACAAACGTACAAGGAAGCCTGGAAGCAGCTGATAAAGAGGATGTAGAACTATACAGTTATTCAGACCATTATGTGCCCACAGTAGTTAAAACTTTCAACAAAGCTCTGAGATCTCAGAATGTCTGAGGAAACAAGCAGACAGGTTTCCACGGAACAAACTGGGTTAATTGTTTGGCGCAGAGAGAACTCTGAAGCACCAACATGAACAGGGAAGTTAATATGGGCAGGAAAAGAGCAGAGAGCAACAGCCAGTTTTAGATCAGCTTTCATCTGCTTGGTGTGGAAAGTTCCACAACTGTGCTGAAATTATTGCTGCTTCCACAGGCTGATAATCCCTAATCCAGCAATCCTGAACTGCAATTACCCGAGTCGGAGCGGGGCACCCCTTCCCATCTCGCTCGGCTCCAGCAGTGAAGAGGATTCCTCCAACAGGTCTGGATCCGCCATCTGCTGATGATGCAATTCAGCCTGAATTCACAAATCAATTAATATCTAATGAAACCAGTTAGTGGCATGCAGGGAATGAGGAGCCAGGAGATAGTTGTGGGAGACAAAGAAAGAAAAGAAGAGAGGAAAGGAAAGGAAAGAAAAAAAAAGGAAGAGCAAACATAAGACAGCAAAAAGAGGAACGAGATGACAGAAAAGACAGCAAGAATCGCATATGGAAGGAGAAAAACACGAGGAAAAATGGAATGGCTCAGCAGGGCTTCCATACAAGAAAGGCTTGAGGACTGTTGCAACAAAGGGGCTGGGACATATATAAGTCTGAAGAGAGGCAGAATTAAAAAAATAAATTTCAAGTTTTAAACACAAGTGATGTTCCCAAGAACCATTTTTAACGGCACAAACCAGAGAAACACACTTGACTCATGTATTTCCCCAGATATTAAATGAATTTATCCTTATTCCTTGTATGGTTCACCATCAGACACAAACACTGCTTAGAGCAGGCTGGCAACATAGCCTCATCTCTTGGCCAGTCAGGCACTGAAACAGGACAGTTTTACGCCATCCTTCTTTGGAACCCATTTGCAGGCTACAATTCTTAGGAATATGGCTTGTAAGTGTCAGAAATTCAAGTTAAGGATGCTCAAATCATATCCTCTTGTGCACCATCTTCACACTTGTTCAATCCCACCTCACACTTAGTTCTACCTCTGCAGCTTATATAACGAAATGCCAAAGATTACAGCTCCTGAGCACAATCAGAGGGCCAAAGTCTTCCCTCTGTGGTATGCAGGAGGTCTTTCCCACAAAGCCATCAAGGGAACTTGCTAAATTACACTGGAAGGCAGAGTTTGACCCAAGGACATGTCATATACACACGCACACACACAGAGCACAGCCTTGCAAAATCTGTGGCAAGCACAGTAACTTAGCCCCAGTCTCTGTATTCGGGCAATAGTTCTGTCAGAATGAAAATCTCTCCAACATTTTACTTGCTTGTTAAATTAAAGTGCTTGCCATATACAAGAGAGTTTTTGCAAGGCTGACACCAAATGCAGCTCGACTGCTTGTACACACACTTGCTGCAGCTTAGGATGTTACATGAGGGAGGGAGCCCTTCACTCAGCTTGGAAAGGCAACACAGGGAATTCCTGATCCTTTCAAGTTTAAGACAACTTGTTGCAACATCAAAAACTGAATGAAAATTCGGTTCATAAAGAACAAAATTAAAATAAGAAAGTTTGGTACCTGAATACAAAACACAGACCAAACATCCCAACAACTGTTTGACGTCTCAATTTCAGGATGTTGAAGTACAATAAGTTACAATTGTTAGAGGCTTGTGTTGTATTTCCAGTAATCAAGACAGTTTGCAGTAATTTTTTATGATGTGCAGCACATTTTAGCAGATTACTCATGAAAAAGGAAGGACAGCACAGGTGACACCTTTGGATTTGCCTCACCTGAGAGAGAATTTGTTATATATGTTTAATATTAGCTTGGCCCATTTGGGCTATGTGTCCTTTATTCAGGACAAATCCTGCTTAGTGGGGGTGGAATTATAAAGCAAAACAGTTTAGAATAAATGTGGATTAGACTAGTTTAACTAAAAGAAAACGTTCTTTTGCAATGATTATTTACATTACAAATTTCATGTTCCTTAAACTCATTTCTCAATAACTCTGATTTGATGAATACACCTTTACTAGAAAGGAAATGGCACAGTAGCAGCAGCTCTGCACCAGGAAGGATAACTAAAGCACTGCTAGAGGACTTAATAGAAATAAAAAATTGAGACCACGTGGAAATGGAAGAATTATACAGTTTCAGTGCAGGAAAACAGGATTCTGGGAAATCTACTTTGCATATGAGATTATGCCAGCAGTGAGTGAAATGTCAGAGTTATTGTGGAGTATTTTTTACTAGATGAGGTCGTTCAGGATTGGAATGCCCCAAGCATTTCCATGACAGTAATCAAGAAGCATAATAAAGAGCTTCCATTATTAAACATGCTTAAATTGCTTATAGATCCCCTGATCCACATCTAGATCAGCACCTTTAATCTCAAAAAAGGTTCATTTTCTCCACTCATGATTCCAGTCCTGTCCTGTGATAATTCTGCACACCCAGTGCAAGCCCATACAATTCAAGCCTCTTCCAGGTCACAAACAGGACAAAAATCAATGTTCACAAGAACTAAAAAGGATTCATGTCACCATCTATTAACCCAGAGCCAGACAGAAGTGACAGATGCAAAGCAAACAGAGAAAAGCAGATGGCAGAAGAGTCAGAGGGAGAAAGAAGGGACTGCATGCCATTAACCGTTACTTTTCCAGTCTTCTTTTACGCTCACACTCTAGGCAAAGCTCTCAGAGAAATCTCTCCAGCTCATAGTGCTCTTCACAAGCAAGGACAAGAAGACTGAGAAAAGGAGCATAATCATCAACATGGTGTGTTGGAACAAGAAATGGCTGCTTGGGCTGGAATGGTCACAGGAAGAAAAAGGGGATGTTTTGCCACCCTCCCTCCCACCACGTTCAAGCTCTGGAGAGCAAACACCAAGCATGAAGGAACTGGAGAGTCAGCCATTTCTTGTGCCACTCATTACTATGAATAACACAGTCTTAATTACAAGTTATCCTAGTCTTCAAGTGTTGAAAGTGCTGTGCAATGGCAGCAAGGAGGAAGGGAGTGTTAGTCACTCCAGGATGGTGAGCAGAAGCAGCTCTGGGCTGCTTGGGGCTCTCCCCACTTGCTTGCTGAGCACAGAAAGCTGAGACAGGTTTAAACTGTCCACACTTGTATTTTACTGAACATCACCTGTAAGCTGTTCCATTTGCTTTTACATAGAGCAGCACATGTTATTTGGTGTATTTTGTTTTATTACTATAGAATACAGTTATGAACGTGAAGTAGAATGTATCTAAGCTTTCTGTGGCTGGTTGGTATAAGGCTGTGGGTGACCTCCCATGGACTGTTTAGAAAATTGATTTTGATCTTTAAATTTCGTTTGATCCCACTGCAGTTGAAGAAGAGCAGTAGGCAGAGAGGGCAGTAATTAACAAGGCCAGGTTGGACGGCACTTAGAGCAACCTGATCTAGTAGAAAGTGTCCCTGCCCATGGCAGGGGGTTGGATGGGGATGAGCTTTAAGGTCCTTCCCAACCCAAACCAGTCTGGGATTCATTCTTGGTACAGAAGTGCTCAGCTCTTGGTATGACATGATCCTCAGAACAGGCAGTGCTACTTCAACTCAGCAAAGTAATGGATTATCAGGTTAATCCTGTTTGTCCAAGGGACACTTGTAAGTGAACATTCAACACTCGAAGACAATGGTTTTTTTGTACTGAAATCAAACCCACAACCCAGTAGCCCTCACACCAGCAGCAGTATCTGTATCAGCAGTGACTATGACTGGCACAGGACCAACCTTAGTGCCTGAACAGGCAATACCTTGTGCCAAAACAACAAAAAACAAACCGTTAGATTAACGGACTGAAGTGTGCAGGAGACCAGCTCCACTTGACAATAGCCCTTGTAAATACCAGGAGCCATTTCCGTTAAGAATTCTTTGATCAAATCCTGAGATCAGAGGAAACAGGACATCTACTCAGCAAAAACATGTCCTGAAAAACATATGGGAGCTCTTTGAGAGAACTGCCAAGACTCTTGAGATACTTCAGCTTTACAAGGAAGAGTTATGTCTTCTCCCAAGCAGGATTTATGTCAGTGCCATGAACGACATCGGAGAAGCTGCTCTGAGGTCCAGTGAAAGTTGCCAGTTCCTGGCAAGAAGAATGTTGAAGACTTTAAATGTCAGCTTTGCTCCACAACTGACCTCTGAAAGCTTCAGGGTTTGATCAAAGGCTCAATTAACTAATTAATGTATCTATTCCTTCAGTGGACTTTGTAGTGTAACCGTGATGAGTCCCCACATAACACTTAAAATGCAGAAGAGAAATTCAGTATGATCTTAAGTCCTCTGCATGTGCACCAAAGAGACTCTTACCCACTAGGGAGAGTGCTTGTAGCACCAAATTTTGGGGCTGTCGATGTGCTTTCAAAACTACTTACATCTTAATTATTTCACACAGTTCTTAGACAAACCATTGCTTAACTAGAAAAAGCCCAAATCAGCATCGCAGGAGGTAAATCATGGGTAGCTATGTGTACTGCATGAAAAATGGAAAACAATCTGTGCAGCTTTCTCAAACGAAGCATAAAATGACCCTGCTGTCCAAAACAGCAACTAAAATATATTCGAGAATAAAAATGGTAATTTCCATGAGAAGAACCAGCTCCCCAAGTATTAAACCCCACCGGTATTCTGACCTCATCAAAAAACTGCTGAGTTTTACGCAGTATAAATTTTAATTCTGTCAGCTCCAAGAAGTTTCTCTTCAGAGCCTCCTGGTTGGTGTTGATTTCTTTAAGCTCATTTTCAATTTTCTCAAAGTTTGCCTGGAAGATGTGAAAAGAAGAAAGAAAAAGGACTTAAAGCAATTCCATAATTAAGTGCTGTTCAGTCTGTCAGCATACAGAGGCAAGTGAGATACTTCACATCCCCTCCCAATTTGCATGGTTTACAGGTGCATCTCCAGCCTGCTGTGACACAGATACAGATCTGCCACATCTGCAGGCAACTGCAGACTTCTCACACTCAGCCAGATTTTTATGGAATGGATTGATAGAATTTCTTCAAATAAATAAAATCGTGATAAACTTTTATGACCCACCACCATAAATCATGCAGTTCCAGCAGTTTTTGGCTTTGCAGTGGTGAAATTCCTTTCGAGTACTCACTCTCACTTCTGTACTTAGACAAACACCATCAGCCCAATGTGAGCTGGCAGAGCTGCCTGCAGGGACGACTGAAGACTGAGCTAATGCCCCCTGCCACTAAATTCTACGAGCATTGGCCAACAGAGATAATTTTCCCTGTTTCCATCCAGAGTCAAATACTAGTTCAAGTCTTAACACATCATTACCTCCAGGTCAATCATGTCACGTGGAAAAGGCACCTCTGGATTTTCGCCGGTGTCCATGATAGGAATATTTGCCTTTTTAATCTCCTTCTCCACAAACCCTGCCGAGACAGCATTAGAAGTGTTGATTACATACATTTCAGCGTCAAACAGTTACCCCAACCTGCACCTGGCCCCAGCAGCAGCTGATTCCTTCATCTCCTATTCCAAGATTGTCTGACTTGGCCAGAGTTATCTTTTGCGGGGGGAATGAATCCCTGGAGGCAGCAAGCCCTGCCTATGCCCTCAATCCTCTGCTCTGTCCCAAACGCTGCTCTGCAGCTTCAGCCTCCCTTGACTGTAGATTTTTTTTAAGCAAAAGCTGCAGGGTCAGAGCCACATCAACCCCAGTGGGAACGTACGGAGCTTTCGGTCCATCTCCTCGCACCTCCGGACTTCATTGACGAATTTACGGTGGAATACGTTCACGTCGGGGTTCAGCTGCAGGGAGAGACACGGCACTCAGCAAACCCCCGCCCCCGGGGCCGGTGCGGCTGGGCCGGGCCCCACCGGCCCCGCTCCGCGGCGGGCACGGGGGCGGGGCCGGCCGGGGCTCCCGATCCCACGATCGTCCCGGTACCGCGGGCCACGCAGGGAACACTCACGTCGCGGAACTGGACCTTGCCCAGCTCGCCCAGCTCGCTGACACAGCAGTACGCGGCCTCGGACTGCAGAAAGAGCTGGGCCAGGGTCATCTCCTCGCTGCGGAACAGCTCCCCCATGGCGGCGCCGCTCCCGCCGCGGCCTCTGCGGAGAAGGGCCGTGAGAACCGGGCCGGGGGCAGGGACCGAGGCCTTCCCGCCTCCGCCGCCCCCTCACAGCCCGGCTGCACCTGGACCCCACCCCAGCCCGGCCCGGCGCAGCGTTCCCACCCCACCCTATCCCGTCCCCATCACCCCATCCCCATCAGCCTCGTTCCGTTCTGTTCCGTTCCCCGCCATTACCTGCCGCCGCCGCCGCTGCCGCTGCTGTTGTTGTTGTCGCCGCCGCCGCCTGACCCGAGCCGGCTCCCGTTCCGGCGTCACCGTCCGCGCGGGGCGGTGTCACGCGCACGTCTCCTGGCGACCGAGCACGGCCCCGCCCCGGAAGTGATGGTAGGGCCCCCGCGCCGCTGTCGGTGACGTCATGAGTGGAGCCGTGACGCAGCGCTGACGTCACGGGGAGCGTGTCGTAGGCGCGAGGTGCCGGGGGTGCGGCTCCGTGTACGGCCCGGGGCAGTGACGGCCGAGGCACGGTGTGAGCGAGAGCAGCCCCAGATCCAGCCCTTGTTCCCACTGGAAGAGATCGACTCCAGACTGAGGCTCCAGAGGGGAGGCTGCAAATTCCCGGCCATTGGCTGTTCCTAGTGTGTCTCCAGCAGAAAAGGGACTGAACTGAAGTTAATCCAGACACAGAAAATAACTCGTGGTGTTCCAGCCCATGGGAATTCCAGCCCAGGGAACTGCTTTGGGCACAGAGGCACCGAGTGGGGCACTTCAGCCCCCTGAGCCCCAGGAATAGATGGACATCCCTATCCTGTGAGATTATCTGGCTTTATCCAGACTGACCTACCAAGGCAGGGGTATTTTTATTATTCCCAAATGGACATCCAAAGGCACAGAGATTCATTGGAGTCACACATGGAATGGATGTCAAAGACTTTAAATATCAGCTTTGCTCCACAACTGAACGCTGAAAGCTTCAGCTTTGATCAAATGCTCAATTAGTTAATGAATTAATGTAGAATTTGTATTATGACCCTGATGAGTCTTCACATAACACTTTAAAGGCTGAATTCAGAAACTCAGAATTTCTGAAGACAAATTCAAGGAGCTCTGCCCTGCATGAATCCTTTCCTATACCTGAATCCCTACACATTTATCTGTGGAAGCCCACCCTGGAGCAGGTGACCCCGGGGAAAAAGCAGCTCTGGGGCCTTGCACTGGCTGCCTACAGTGAGGGCTTTTTTCATGGAACTCTCAGCAGCAGCAAACACTGGGAATAATGCTCTGGAAAAAGTTCCCTCCAGGAAAGAACAGTGTACAGAAAGCAGCCTGCTTTCACTCTGTGACACAATGACTGTTGTGGGGGCACAGGATACAATTCTGTGATCCCAGAGCCATCAGGCCCGGGTCAGTGGGGACAGTGAGCAGTCACGGGGCAGGGACATGGCAGGGAAAGTGCTGACTGCTGGGATCATTGTGAATGAACAATGTTCCTCTGCATCTGTGGGACCGGGTTCCCCAGCATGTAGCTAGGATGGATCATCTCCCCCAGTCTGACCTCAGGCAGCTGAGCTGGGAGGAGCCCAGGGAATTCCTGGTATTTGCCAGCCAGTGGCAAAGGCCGAGAGCAGACTTGACCTGGCAGGAGGTGCTGAGGATGAATAACAGTTGTCAAAACTATAGAATGAGGGAAGCTGCCACATTCCAGTGTGCCCACAGCCTTCCCAAGTGGCAGCTCTGTCCATGGGCACTTGGTTCCCAACCCAGAAACAGTGAAGGGTCTGGCCCAGGCCTGGCCCAGGGTCACTCTCAAGATCTGAATTTTCCTTCTCCACATTCTTGGCATGTTCCAGCTGGGTTGTTGCAAAGTCTGTGGTGGTGCCTCCCACGTGTCTCCCTGTTTTGAATAATTTAGGGTTTTTACCATTAAATCTACAAGTAACCCACCAGATTTGGGCTTTGCTTACAAGCAGTGTACACTGCAGTGTGTCCCACATTTGAAGTCTAGTGACTGGATCTATAGAAGGCTCGAGGATTGCGGAGCTGGGAGAGCTCCTTTAGGGGGAGTGCCCAGCTGCCTCACTTCAGCAGCGAATTACCCTTCTCTGTGTTAAATCTGTGTGGAGTTGTGTTGCACCCTGCATATACAATGTGTTCCTCTTGTACATTCGCATACATGGGCATTCCTAAGATACAGACGTTTTCATGCTGTAACTACTGAATTTCAAATTGGAGCATTTCTTTAAAATAAATCGGGCTCTCATAGTCCTGGAAAAAAACCCCAAACCTGAATATTGGCAAAAGGTCTGAACTTGCAGCTGAACTTCAGCGTGTGCTGTTGTTTAAACCAGCCTTCAGTGCACACAGCTGTGCCCAGATGGGGCTGCTTGCTTCCCACTCTCTTCCCAGCAGCTTCCCGAGCCGTTTACTAAAGGATTTTGTTTTTTCCTCTTGTAACTTCAGTGCCTTTAGACTGAGGGTAAAGAAGGGGCGGCTGCAGTTCCAGAGCTTTGCATTCCTGGCTGAGCTGTGCTTGTGTTTGCATGCAGAGCCATCGTCTCCCCTCCAACTATTTTAATCATTTCAAAAGGGTGGGTCAGCAGGCATTTGGCAGCGGCTCCTTTTCTATAGCTGAGGTGGAGTCAGCCAATGACCTGCAAGCCTGGAAAATTTTGCAGGGCAGTTCCACTGGACGGCTGTGCGGAGCTGTGCCATTTGAATTTCAGCACAGACACTCACTCACTGCGCTCCCCATTCCTGGCGTGTCTCCCAGTGCGGAGTTTAGCTGAGGCTCGGGCTCAGTTTTCCCTGCTCTCTCCCTGCAGTGACAGCTCCTCCGGGCTCCGTGAGCCAGGACTCCCGAGCGACCATGGAGGACACCACCTTGCAAATCATCGAGCCACCCACTGTTTCTGAGACCTCGGAGGAGCAAGCGCCCGAGGAGCCCATCAAACCAGACCAGATCAACGGTGTGATGGTGCTGACCCTTCTGGACAAGATCATCGGAGCTGTGGATCAGATCCAGCTGACCCAAACACAGCTGGAGGAGAGACAGCAAGAGATGGATAGCGCAGTGACCAGCATCCAGGGAGAGCTGACCAAGCTGACCAAGGCACACACCACCACCAGCAACACTGTCAACAAAATGCTGGAGAAGGTGCGCAAGGTGAGCGTCAACGTGAAAACAGTGCGGCAGAACCTGGAGAAGCAAGCCGGGCAGATCAAGAAGCTGGAGGCCAACGAAGCGGAGCTCTTGAAACGCAGGAACTTTAAAGTCATGATCTATCAGGTAAGGAACAGTTTCGCTATGTGTTTACATCCTGTTAGTGGGTGTTTTCTTTGCTGAGGGTCCTGTCACGCTGCATGTTCGGCCCAACCCTCTCCCAAACTCCCCAGATTGTTTGGCAGTCCAAACTGAGGCGGGTCCCCTGTCACTCTCGCTCGTGGTTTAACATTTTCTGTGTGTCCTAAGACAAAGTTTGACAGAGTTGTCCTATTTAACAGGAATTTTAATGCAGATAGGGAACAAGATCTTAAGAACTCACTGCAATTGGCCAAAAGTATCAAAATAATCTGATTTTACTGATTAGCTCCACAAAGACCAAGAGTGCTCTGGGTTCTGGAAGGGGCTGTTGTAAATCCATCTGCCAATGTCTCTTCTACCAAGAGACACCATGTGTATGGTTACGTGGAGACTGATAATATTTCAGATTTGTGACATGCATCTGGTAACGAGTGATAGTAACCTCAGCCTCAGGGTTAATCTGTTCAGCCAGGGCAGATAGAGCTGTCAGAGAAAATCCAACCCAGCCCTCTGAGCTTGGCAGTACTTGGGGTGGCCTTTGCCGAGGGCTTGTACAATTCCCATCTTTTTTCTTCTGCATCCTGCAATTCTTGAACCTCCTTGTTGTTTAGTCTCAACAACAGCTTTGGTTTGCTTGATGTTCACCCCCTGCACTAAATGTTGGAGTTTTCACTTAACATTAAACAAGGAGAGAGAGAGAGGAACGTGATTCTGTCATGTTTCCTGCCTGGAGTTAGTTTTCTGCATCAGAGCAAGCTCTTCTATTGGGCCATGGAAGAAAAGTGAGTGAAACAGTTAATGCTACAGTTGAAAGCCTCTGGGTTAATAATAGCCAGCACTAGGAACAAATGGAGAAGCTTCGAGTGCTGATCATGGGAAGAGAGAGAAGAAAAGCAGAATAAAAGGGAGAATGGTCCTTACTGTGAGGTTTGAGGGTGAGTGGCTCATGACAGGCTCAGGGCTCAGACATGTACAGGGCCTGTGGGTCTCCTTGGTTCAGAGTTTGAGCATTTGTTGTTTTATCACGGCTGAAAGGCTGAAATACTTGAGTCTGTTCAGGAAACACAAGAAACACAACCAGTTATAGATAGATATATGTGTATGGATTTATATAAGCTTTTTTTATCTATCTCTCCATGGAAAAATAAAATACAAACAACAACCACTGCAAAATGAGAGGAGTGAAAAGAATTGTTTAAACATAACATTCCATGTCAGTTACGGAAATAGGTAGGAAGTTGGCAAGGTTCAAGGTCCTTGGGAAGCATCCCAAACATCTGCAGATTAGTGTTTCATGAGCAGTTTGTGTTGGTTTGCTGTGCCTTATTGATATTGAGCAGAGTTTCTTTTTGAATACGAAAAAGCAATCCTGCTTCTAAAGGCTTGGGGCCTGCCCTTACTGCTGTGGTGAGGACAGAGCAGCCTCGGAGAGAGTTGTTTGGGCAGGGGCTGTGCCAGGGACTTGAGGAATCATGAAGGTATTAGAAGAAGAAATTATTGGGGATTTGGGATAATTTCCCAGCATGGAATTTAGTGTTATTTGACTGTCACAGCGCACAGGTGAGGAATTCTCCAGGTTTGCACAGTGTGAAATGACCTCATGGTCGTGCTGGCACTTCCATGCGAGCCAAGCAGACCCAGCCCCAGAGGGAGAGCATCCGGCTCTGGGGTCCACCCTGGGGGTTAACTGAGGAATTCACTGTGATTTCCTACGGGTATCTACAGTTAAAACCAAATAGTTACAAAATAACTCTTGTCTGATTCAGTATCTCATTTCTCAGACCCACCATCTACCAAAGTGTCTGCTGGGTAGTTACGGGTCATGTAATTAATTCTGCGGTGCTGAGCACATTATCGCTCCTCTCTGACTCCGGGAAAGCTACTTTCCCACGCTGGGGGTGACTCCTGTGTATTTTCAGTTGCTGTGGCAAAAAGTCCAAAGATTTATTAGTCTTTTCTTTTGGAGAACGAGAGATAAACTCATCCTAAGAGACGTCAAATATTCCATAATCCCAGCAGTGGCTGTTTTCGGATGACAGATTTGAACAGAGCAAGAGTTGTGCTCTATAGGGTTCAGTATTGCACAGTTCTGGAGTTGGAAGAAATGTAAAGATAAATGAGCTCTTTGCTGGTTCTTGATGTTTGATTATTCGCTCAGCATTGAGTCCTGAGACTCCAGCCATTGTGGAGGGATTATTTCAGGAGTGCAAATAAAACTTCTTGCACCTTGGAGGGAATTAGATTGCCTGTGTGAATTGTGTTTTGCTTGCTGTAGATTAGGAGGAGATGAAAATGAAATTTTTATCAGGGAAAGCCCGACCTGTGGCATGATCCTGAGCACATCTGCCAGGGTAGTTACAAAATTTGGGGGAGAAAGTGCAGGGCTGGATATCACTCCCACGTCCTGGCTGAGGGGAGATATTGAGCAGAACATTTACAGGCATCACTCTCAGTCCCGTCCATGCTTGTGTTTTCTCACTTGCTTATCCTGTTTGAGCTGATTTTGGCAGGAGCTGGTCTGATTTCTCCGAGTTAAGAGTTTTTGTATAAACTTAATATAGGGAATTAGATCAATTCTTTAGAATAAAACTTGAAAACAACCATACCCCTCCAAATTGTCCCATCTTCCTCTTTTTAAAACTTGCTGAGCCAAAGCAGGTGACAGCTTTGACAGGTCACTGTGTACACAGACATTACCTTCCTAAAAAGTCTGATGTCAGTGAGTGCCTGCACTGCTCAGCAGCCCCTGGGAACAGAGCTCAGAGCTTTCTTTGTGCCTCTGTCCTGGGCTCCTGTCTTTCAGAGAAATCAGGACAACAAAAAATTCCATGAGAGTGGTTACTAATAAAAACAAAATAAAGTGACTTCATCCCAAATCTCCTGGTTTTAGGATCCTGAACATGGGACTGGTTACTGCAGTTCATGGTTAAATAATGGATGTCCTGTGCAAGCAGCTACTGCTCTGAAAACAGACTTTGTGCCGTGTTCAGCTGGAGAGTGGCACGTGGCAGTTTATGTAAGCTTGGCATTTTCCTCCAAACATTTTTTGACAATTAAACTTTTTCCAGCAAATGCCAAGGGCTGATTTTGTTACAACCGGACAAACTCTTGCAGCGCTCGGCACGCACACGGAATATTGAATTTCTAAAGTGTGCCGGTCCTTTATTTTGAGGCTTGTGTGGGCGCCGAGCTCTGGGAGCTCTGGCTCGGGATGTGCAGTGTTTTTTATTGGGAAGAGCAGCCTTTGTGTGAGGGGTGTGAGGCATGCTCCCCACATTGTCCTGTTTGGAGGCTCCAGTGGGGCTCATCTGCTCTTCAGGGGGCTTTGGTGGCCGCTCTGAGCTGTGTGAGATGTGAGTTTTCGTGGGAAGAGCTGTGCTGAGCAGGGTGGGACCTGGATCCCAGCCATGCTGTGTTGGGTGGGTAGGGCTGGGCAAGGAAATATAAATAGCCCAGCCTGGTTTTGTGCTCGCGTGGGCCTTATACGGACGGGAGCAGCGAGGCTGTACATCCAGAGAAGGAGGGGTAGATTTCAAACCCACACATTAATGTGGCAGATTCAGAGGGCAAACCTGAACTGCCTTGGTTTTGGGTCTGTTCTCCTCAAAAGAGAGTGTGGGAAAGGACATGAGCTCAGGGGAGAAGCACAGGGCAGGGAGCCCAGGGCATACAAACCTACTACCCCCGGGCTACAGCCTTTCTCCACTGCCCAAACAGAATGGCAGCTGCCCTGAGCTATGATTTTGTTTCAAATTAATCATTCAGAAACTCATTCATGATGAGTTTCATGGCAGCAAGATCCACAAGCCTGAAGGACAGCCTGGGTGGGTGACGTGCCTGCAGTTCAGTGGATCTTGCCCTGCTACCAGCATTAAAAAGTAAATAGGAATTTCCAAAGCAATTTGGGTTGACAGCACTGGGATAGACATGGGCACCAGGTACCCACAGGGTGCTTTTCCTGCAAGATCAGCTGGTTCCATGCGCTGGAACAACCAACTCTCTTCCCAGTGGGTCACAGCAGGGATTTGCATTGCAGCAACCGCTGTGTTTATTTTCTGATAATACTTTTAAATAAAAAATGCGTTTGACTTTCATTGCAAATCAAAAGCAGCTCCTGTCAGTGCTGCCTCCATTGCAGGGGGACCACACGAACATCCCAATGTATAAAAATCTTGCATATTCTCTGCATATTACGGAATTATAAGAGTCTCAAGATAATAATTCAGAGGAGACAGCCTTAAAAAAAAGTCAGGATGTTAATAACTCTGACACTTAGGGTTTTTTTAGTGCAGATTACCAGCCTACCAGTAGACAACTCTGGAGCATGGATTTCTCTATTGCAGTCTAGTATCAACTGCATTAATATTTCATTGCTCAGCTATTATTTATAAGCAGTTGGTGCCAAAACTGTTGGCTTTGCTAAAATCCTTTCAGCATTCTAGTTCCAGACTGAGCTGTGCAGCCATGAATTGTCTCAGAGCAAAGGGCCAGAGGCTGCCCAGCCACTACTGGATAAGTAGTGGCTCTTGAAAATAAACCCAAGGGTAATATCCCTCCTGATCACATATTCCTCCCTCTGGCTTCTCATGTGTACAACCCAAAAGGCACAGCAATGACTCATAAACTATTCAGCAACAGGTTTAGCCCTCTTTTAATCCCATTTGGGATTGTTCTCTTGATTCTGCAAGCTCTCCTACAACTTACAATGCACCTGAAGAATTGTGGGTCCACTGTCCAGCTGTGAGATAGAGAAAGAGCAGAAACAAAATGTGCAGTATCAGTAAAGGGAAATCAAATATTTAGAACAAAAAGTTTCAGGATGTTTAGTCTCCAGCTTTATGTGAGGATGCAAATGTCAGTGTCTGCAAGTCATCTGTAATACAAACCCCATCTTTGCTTCTTTGCTGCTCAGGAGCAGCTCCGGAGTCATCAATCAGCTGAGACAGGTTTATCCGGGAGGAGTAGAACTGAGAGCAAAGCCAGTGGTACGAACAGACTGATAATGACATCAAAACTTTTTAATGCTGTCAGAGGGGAAAAAAGCTCCTTTTCACTCTCAATCTATTTACTTCTCTGCTTCCTACAACCCTGCGTCTCTTCTGACTCACTAAAGGCAAAAGCATTTTTCCAAGCACAGCCTTCTCCTCTCCCCACCCTCCCTCCCTCCCTTCCTTTGCACCAGTTCTGGTGCCTATACCAGGCTGCTGTTTCTCACAGCTCATGAAGCAGATCCAGCTTTTCAGACACAGCTTCCAGGATACAGGGGAACTGGATGTGCCTGATAGAAAGAAGTGCCAGGAAAATTGCACAACACTCAGAATTATAGAGGCTGGGAGGACTCTGCTAGTCAGGGAGATGCTACTTGAGAATGAACTATTTATCCCTCTAACATTCACCTAATCCCTACCTAATTTGCTTTCTCTCCTCGTATTTTAGATCTTTTTCTCTCAGCAGTATTCCTTGGTGACTTCTTACTGCAGGACTCAAAAGTCTTGTCTCTAAAGGCTTGAGGCTTCTCTTTTCATTAATCTCTTGACGCTATTGGAGACAAAGTTTGTCCAACCCTTGGAACCCAGAATCAAGGCCATGCCTGACTTTGCTGTGTCACTGGGTGCAGAGATCTGGGAGCTGCTGGGAATTGTCTGGCGCTGGTTTAGGGTAAGGTCAGTACGTGACAAAACCAGCGGATAGAATTCTGGAGTTGCACCCGCCTGTTTCAATCTCTGCAGCCTCTGCACTTGAATCAATAAACACAGGGTTTCAAATCACCACCCTTTTTTAAATGATCTTACACTTACAAGCAAACTCTGAGTTCAGCTACACCACAGCAAAGGGAGACATGTCCCCAACAGGCGACACTGAACCCCTGTGACTGTGAGCAGAGTCTGGCCATGTCTGAGCAATGTCAGTGAGAATGTGCCTGAACCCACAGAAGGGATCCTGTGTCTCCTAGGACCTTCTGAATCAGAGATGGACACTCTTCCATCTTACAGATCTTTGCTGACTCTCTTTTCTGTCAAATTTTGCTTCCTGGCTTCTCCCTTTACTAAAACGTACCCCTGTGCCTTTTCTCTCTGCCTGTTTTCATGCTAACCCGGATCACTGTTGGCGTGTTCCTAATCAGATTCCCGGCAGGAACAGGTAAGTGTTTCCATTGTGCTTCCTTTCCCCGGCCATTGAAACGCAGTTTTCCTCGTCTTAGCCCGAGAAGATGCCGCGCGTGTGCCTTGAGTCTTCGCCAGGGACTGCCCTGTGAGCCCAGCCCATGGAGACAGGCCCAGGGCAGCAGAAGACACGCCAGGAGGCAGCAGTTTAGGGCCTCGTCAGCAGCACCCCCCGAAGATCACTCTGAACCTCTTCTGAAGCTCTGGGAGCTGCTGATTCCGAGCCTTTGCTTCTTGCCTGCTTGGGGCTGCCTCGGGCTCTCAGACCTGCAAGGCTGCTCCTGCTGCTGACTAATGTGCTTGCTGCATGAGCGTGGGTGTGAGGAGCTGGGATTTTCCCTCTGGCCATCTGGGAGGGAGGAGCTGCTGTGTGGCTTGCATGAAGAGCAAGTGGCCAGGGGCAGTTGGCCCTACTGATGTCTGCTGTAACTGGGCAAATCCCACCTGTTCTTTGGGCTGCCATTTCTCCCTCTGAAACACAGCCCTGGAACACCCACCTCCTCAGGCTTCTTGTGAGCATTAGTTTGTGATTGTGAAATGATTTGAAGTTGTTGTTTTAGACAGGTAAAACAGGCAGAGGGCACAAACTGTGACATAAACTTCCAATGCCTCAGGCAGCTCCTGCAGCATCTCCCATTTCTGTCCAGCCACAGCCCCTGGCGCTGCCTGCTCGGAGTCAGGCCCTGCACACACTGGAGTGGTGACTTTAACTGCTGTTCACAGAACATTTAGCCACAGAGGCCATAGTGGCCTATTACCTTCCTGTCATTGTGCAGCTACTGGACAAAACACCCCAAGCTCCAGCTGCCCTTTGTGGGTCACCCAGCAGCATGTGCAGCACTGTCCAGTGGGAATGGCCACCTGGGTGGACAGGACTATTCCAAGAGCCAGGTGAGGGTGAACCAAGTCCAGGAATTGTGGTCTCTGGGCAAAGCTGCCAGGGAAAACTTACTCTTTTCAAGGAGAGTGTAAGATGTAAGGAAAGCTTTATTTTTTTTGTCATCTAGAAAAAAAAAATCTAGCAATCTAGCAATTTCAGTCTCCACAGAAAAGGTCTGTTCCACCAAGGCACTGGAGAGGAAAGCACAGCACTCTCTGTGCAGGGTATCTGGACACTCATGAGCCTTGCTAGGCTCAGAGTGCTTTTCAGGCATACTGCTGTTACTCAGGAATAGCTGAATCCTCCTTCCCATGACACTGCTGGAAGGTCAGCACAAAACAGTGTCCTCTGGGTCCTGGCAGAACAAAGCAGTTATCATGGCAACAGGAGAGCAGAACTTGTTCTCCTCTGGCACGGTTTGACCTGACCTGGAGGCTGTTTGCTGCCCAAACTCCTAATCCTCCCCCGGGTCTCCCCGAGGCCAGGGCTGGGCTGTGCTGCCCGGGGTGGGCAGAGGGAGGGCTGGGGTGCAGGAGGGGCTGCAGTCTCCAACTCACCCAGCGTTGGCATCAGCCCGATTTGGTCATAATGGAGCCCAGGAATGTGAGCTGGTCATTTTCTGCACGTTATGGCTGCAAATGTCAACCAAACTCACTGTTTGTGCTGTTGCAGTTGTGTAAAAATAACGGAGTGAAATGAATTGCAGATGTGATTTGCATGTGCATGTGAGAACCTTCCATTAAACCTTCCAAGAGAGACCGGAGTGGCTGGGAGTGCTGGGACTCTGTTTCTTACACACTGACTGGGAATGCAGCTCAGCTCTGTGTCTCCTTGGCCTT
The DNA here is from genome assembly GCF_052056855.1 of Sturnus vulgaris. NCBI lineage: Eukaryota > Metazoa > Chordata > Aves > Passeriformes > Sturnidae > Sturnus > Sturnus vulgaris. The sequence continues at coordinate 5,465,874 of NC_142269.1, read as the reverse complement.
TTATACTCCAGGGGAAGTGTTTACGTGTGTTGTAGCAACCAGGCGGGTGTCCATGGCCGTGGGCTGCGGGTGACTCACTGCCAGGGAACTCGAAAACAATGTCAGATAAAAGCCCGCTCAGGGGAACCGGGGAGAGACTGCTGTGGATCTAACAGCTCGGAATTGTTTGAAGTAGGAGGACACAGAGCAGCTGGCAGCCAGCTGCCTTTGGGGCTGGCTGTGGGCACTGGGGCCCCTCTGGGTGCCCACAAAGTCCACAGATGGACAGGCCCAGTGCCAGGGAGCTTCCCAAAGCACAGCTCATCCCTGGAGGTCTGTGCTGCAAGGCTCCCTGTCCCTATGCAGAGCCTGGGTGCAGCTCTGCACTGTACACAGAGCAGGGAGTATACAGAGTTTGCTGCTGATGATACCAAGCTCTTCTGAAAAATGTTGTTTACCCGCTGTCCTTGTGCCAGTTGGATCCAAGCAGAGAGGACAGAACTGGTTTGCCTCTGCTGATTGGGAGCCAGGTTTTGAACACCCCAACAGGCAGGGATGCCAAGACCCAGGATTTTGGACTCACCCACTTCAGGATCAGTGTTTTCCGAGTAAAAATAGAATGCCTGATGTTAAAAATGTGGCTCAACTGGATGAGTCATGAGTGAAATGAAGTGCAGAGAGCATAGTGGCTTGCTCAGAGCAGGGATTTGTGCAGCAGCCACCCGTGGGCCTGGGATAGTTCTTGATTGTTCTAGTCAGGTCCCATTATCCTCCTTGCCTGTGTCTGCAGGCATGTCCTGCTCACACCAAGCAGCTCCCCTTCCCCATTGGAGAAACCTTCCAGGCAGGGAGGAAGAGACTCTTGGTGGCTTTTGGGGAGTGCCTGGGTGCAGGAGGGAAGTACATGCAAGGGATGCTGAGCAGGATGTGCTCATCCCCATTAAGATATACCAGAGCTGTGGATGTTCTCGTACCAGCTGTGCTGTGCCTGAACCCACAGGAATGCTCCCTGAATGCAGGTGAGCTGGGACTCTGGGGACTGTCCCTTAGCACACTGCTGAAAATCCTCCAGCTGTCCCCCAGCTGATCTACTGGTCAGAAAAGCAAGTAGTGAGGAAGAGATGGGCTGGGGGTGGGAAATTAAGGAATTATACCATGCTTAGGAGAGAGAGAGGCCAAGAGCAGGACTTGAAGGGTTTCCCAAGCACAGCTGGAGAAAAGCTCTTGGAAACAGTCCCAAGGGGGAAGGCTGGGATCCTCACATATGGGATGGACTGTGCTCCCTCTGTGCCTCTGGGTTTGATCCATGAGGTGCCTCCTGACCGAGGCAAGAGCAGAGCTGTGAGCGCTGCGGGGCTGGGGCTGGGCTGTGGGAATGGAGCATGGCCGGCAGAAGTGGGAAAAGTGCCTGAGTGCAGCCCTTGGGATCATAGAGCTGGGCAGCAGCTGCTCTCTGGGTGAAGTGCAGGATTAGGGAGAGCTGCAGGCACCTCAACAGGGTTTGCTCCCACTGTTCCATGTATCCAAAGCTGATGCTGGCAATGTCTTCGTGGCTGTGAGGGAAGAGCTGCAGGATGCTGCTGAGGCTGGATGGGAGCATTGCTGGTGCAGCCATCCCATCACACCAGAAAATTCAGTCAGGAGATGGATATACTAGTGTAGCATGAGGAAAGGTTGCTATTTATGTGACAGACGTGGAGTTTTTGAGGTGGTATTTCTTTCTGCAAACACATATTCTGGAGCTCACAAGGGGCTGATAGGATCAGGGTTTGCAGGATATGGCCCATTTCCAGGGACAACCCTGCCAGGGGAGAGGGGGATGCCTTTGTTCTGGCTCATTGTGTTGCCTCAGAGGGAAGGAAATGGCTGGAGTTCCTGATGTTCTGCAGGCTGGGCAGGGTCCCTGGAAGTTTCTGGGATTGCTCTGGCAGGTGTTGTTGTGGAGAACAGGATCCCTGCCTTCCCCGTGATGTGGGTTTGCCCTGGACTGACCTGGCCCTCTGGAGAACGTGTGTATTGTTTTCTCCCGAAGTGGCTCATCAAATGAAGAAAACACATGTTGGCCACTTCACCCCTTAATCTCCACAAAGTTTATGAGACCTGACCTGTGATCTGGAGGGTGAAGAGCTTCACCCAGCACAGTTCTCTGCTCTGAAGAAAACCCAGAATGAAAGCTCTGCCCCAGCAGTGTCTATTTTCACCACAGACACTGCAGCCCATGCCATTCTCACTGAGCCCAGTGCTCCATGGAGCTGGCTTTTCACTGCTCACAAAAGATTCTCCAGATGCCTTTGTGCTTTCAGAACTTCAGCTGACCCAAGGAACAGTACCTGTGCTTGGGAAAAAAAAATGAGAAAGCAGCTGAGAGCATCTGGATTTCACCCAGGTGAAGCTGTGCTGGAGTCACGTATTCAATGAGTTGTGTCACTTCTCCAGGGGTGCACGGGAAGAAGGGGCTGGGGACAGCACAGAGGGCTGGCCACAGCACCTGTGTCTGCAGGGAGGGCATCTCCTCCTGCCCCTGTCCAGGAGCTCAGGACAGAGCCACAGAGGGCAGTGACCTTGGTCAGCCAGGGCAGTGGTGTGCACTCAGGGTGAGGGTGTGCACACATGCCATCCCTTCCGACGCTGAGCAGGGACCAGGATGTTCTGTCCCATGACAGAGCCAGGAACACTTCTCCTCATTCTTGATGTAATGACGATCCCCAATGTTTTGGCTCTTGGCACTTGTGCAGCTCGTTGGTGCATGGCTGCAGTGGAGCAGTGGCAGCTGCTGTGACATGCAGAGTATGGGAGGTGCCACAGCAAAGTCACCCTCCTGGGTCCCCAAGCCAGGGGCACGCAAATCACTGCCGGTGTTCCAGGGTTTCCCATGCACTTCAAGCACTTGGGGTACATCAGGGGCTGCCCCTTGATTTCCCTGGGCCCGGTTCCTGCCAGTGCAGGAGTGGAATCTCGTCCTTGCTCCGTTCTGGTGCTGCCTGCTCCAGGGCTCAGACTGGCACCTGGCTGTCCTGCTGCCCAGGCTCTTCTCCAAACCTCAGCCCAGCAGCTCCGCGTGCTGTGTGCCCGTTCCACACATTGCCCTTTGGCTGCTGCTGGATTTCTGACAGCGCTGGTCCTGGCAGCTCCCACCTCTCCAACTCTGTAGATTAAAACTGCTTGAGCAATAAATTTCGGAGCGTGAGCCACAGCCCTGCAGCTGTGACGCTCTGTACAGTGATGGGCTATTTCCAGCCTGTCCCAGGAACAGAGAGGTGAATCACTGCAGCAGGGACGCATGCTATGTGCTGCTCAGATGAAAACCAATCCTGCTCCAGACCTGTGCCCCTCTCCCAGGCACATGCTTGTCCTCTGCCACTGGGATCAGAAACTTGGCTGGCTCAGGCTCATGGAGAAGCTGAATGAATCCAGCCCTGTCCCAAGTAGAGCTGCGTATCCTTGCAGACCAGGCTGTGTGATTTGAGACCACTGCCTCCACCATCTCCAGATATGGACTTGGGCAAGTTCTCTAACTTATTCCCCAGGGGAGAAATAGGGAAAAAAAGGGCAGCTTGCTGCATCCCGAGAGATGTCCCAGCCCCACATCTGGATCCTGAGGTCTTGGGAAAGTCTGAGTGCGGCCTGGGGGTGGCCAGGACAGCGTGTGCACACTGATGCTGTGGCCAGACTCAGGTCTGGCCATGCCTCTGCAGCCCTGCACTGTGCCTGGGGCTGCTGCTGGACCCTGGTCAGGCTGGAGACATGCAGACCACTGTCCTGCGTCCGGGAGTGAGGGGCTGTGATGGCCAGGTCCTGGAGTAAAGATGAGACTGGAGTGCACAGGACTGTGACACGGGCAGAGGAAGAAGGGAAAAGGCTCCAGTTTCAGTGGTAGGATGCCTTTCCTGTACTTCAGGTGTCACAAATGAATTTGGAGCCAGCCTAGGGTGAGCAGTGCTGGTGCCTGAATCCTGCTACAGGCGAGTCCTAAGCAGATCCTCTTCACACTAACTTATCAGCTGCCATAAGGGAGGATGAGCCCAGGCCTGAGGTACCTGGGTGTGATTAGCTGGGTGGAGGCTGATGTCTCTGTAGCACCGTGGGAGGGAGGATGGGCTGGCTCCAGGGTTGCTGGTGTCCGTGTCTCACTGGCTCCGCTCTGTGTCTTGCAGGATGAAGTGAAGCTCCCATCTAAACTGAGCATTAGCAAGTCTCTAAAGGAAGGTGAAAAGCTGGAGAAGGAAGGTGAGGGTGAGGAGGTCCCTGCGGGTGAGGACCATGCAGAGGAGGACCACATCCAGCTCTCCTCAGATGAGGAGGTGGAGATTGAGGAGATTATCGAAGAGTCACGGGCAGAACGCATCAAAAGGAGCGGCATGAAAAGGGTGGATGACTTTAAGAAGGCATTCTCAAAGGAGAAGATGGAAAAGACTAAGCTAAAGACCAAGGAAAACCTGGAGAAGACCCGCCACAACTTGGAGAAGACCCGCCACAACCTGGAGAAGAGAATGAACAAACTGGGCACTAAAATTGTGACTAACGAAAGGAGAGAGAAGATGAAGAGCTCTCGGGACAAACTGAGGAAGTCTTTCACCCCTGACCACACCATCTATGCCAGGTCCAAGACAGCCGTCTACAAAGTGCCACCCTTCACTTTCCATGTCAAGAAAATAAGAGAGGGTGAGGTGGAGGTGAAAGCCACAGAGCTGGTGGAGGTTGGTGGAGAGGAAGGAGAAAATTCAGATCTGATGCGTGGGGAGAGCCCCGACATGCACACACTGCTGGAGATCACGGAGGAGACTGACGCGGTACTGGTGGACAAGAGTGACAGCGAGTAGGACAGACTGCAGAGCACAAGGGTTGTGGACGACAGCTGAACACATTATCACTCACATTTCGAGCTCTCCCTGCCCTGGAGCACCAGGGAAGTGTACACAATGCAACCTTCTTACCCTGCAGAGCCAATGCCGATCCCCTGCCTGCTTGTACAAGGTGTATTTTATATTTTAGTTTTAGCACATAAACATTAGGAACACGGAACTGTTTTTCTTACACTACTAAATCACCCTTGGAGACCATTCCTGCTGCAGCCTTTTTGCCCCACACCTGAAGATGGGCATTGAGTGACAAGGCCCTGACCGAGCTGGAGAGTGCTGATCCCAAGACATTGGCTGCACAGCTGAAAGTTCAAGAGTCCTCCATAAGATAAACCTGGTGTCAAGAAAGCTTCTTGCAAGTAGCCCAGCAGCCCACACCACCCGGCCCCCTGTGCCAAGCTGTGCAGCAAGAAGACTCCCAGCACCCAAACCGGCTGCTCCTTCGGGGGACCAGAGGAACTGGGATGCAGCCGGTGCATGGGAGGGAAGAGCTGAGCAAGTCCTGTTGATGGGCAGCGCATGGCAAAGCTGAGATGGTGTGGGGCAGGTGGGGCTGCTTCTCTCTGCCCTCCCAAGGACTGGGTGACCTTTGCCATGAAGCCACTCTGCAGCTGGACCTGCCATGGGTGCCTGTGGGGTGTCACACAGCTGGGGCCCATTGCTCCTCCCCGCTGTGCCCCGGGGCCATGGCAGGAACAGCACAAGGTGCAGGCTTCCTGCCCGGGTCACAGATCTGGCTGCCAGAGATCCAGAGTCTATGGCAAGTCCCAGGGGCAGGGAGCAGCATGGAGGTGAGGTGCTGGATCTGCTCCCTCCACACTCACAGAGGTAGTGGCAGTAGGTAGTGAGGTCCACGCTTGTTGCCTTGGGGGAGAGGGACACCCAGGCAGCCATGCCAGAGCAGCTCCCATGGCTAGGGACTTGTTTCCTGAGGGATATGGGATGCACTGCTGCCATGTGAGTCTCTAGACCATCAGAAAGAGGGCTTGACACCTGTCCAGCACCAGACCTTGAGCATTTCTGAGTGTCTGCTTTCTGCAGGGGTCCTGGCACAGCTCAGGCTCATGCCCATGCCCATGTCCCGTGCTTTCCTCCCTGTGTCCTGCTTTCTGCAGCTTCACTCCATGCCCTGAGTGAGGCAGCACGAAGGCAGCACACGGTGGCTCGGTGGCTCTGCCTGGCTCAGCCCCGCTTAGCTCTTACACACTCAACCCCTGCTGCAAGCTCCAGCCCTGCATTCCCCATCCTGCTCCCCCCAGCACGAGGCTGCTGCTGTTCACATAACCAAATATATAAACTCGCTTTTCCTTTAAGAATTATTTTCCTCCAAATTGTCCAGTGCTGTCCCGGGCTCGGGGTCCTGCCACAGCTTCCCTCCCCACAGAAGGTGTGACCGGTCGGTTCCGTGTGCCGGCTGCAGGCAGCCCTGAGACACCGGTGGCCCCGAGGCTCCCGGTGTGGGGAGGCACTGGGCATCGGCTCCTGGCTGCTGGTGGTTCCCAGCCCAGTGTGGGCCCGCAGGTCACCTGCCCTCACGGAGTCTCTTGCTGGCCCACAAGCAGATTTCACGCAGGATTTCTCTGAGCGGCAGGGCCAGGACAGCAGGGTCAGGGTGGCAGAAGCCCGGGTGATCCTCGCCTGTCCCTGGCTGTGCCCAGGCAGCAGAGCAGCAATAAAGTCTCTTTTGTAAATCACCAGTGTGCGGCCTGTCCATGGCACTGGGCCCTGGGGAGGGGATGTCACACTGCATGGGACTGACACTCAGAGCCCCACAGGGATCCATCCCCAGAGCTTCAAGGGGATAGATGCCCACAGCCCTACAGGGCTGATCCCCACAGCCCCATGGAGATGATCCCCATAGGGATTGAGCCCCACTGGGCTGATCCTCACAGCCTCACAGGGATCGATCCCCACAGCCCCACAGGGACTGATCCCCACAGGGCTGAACCCCACAGCCTCACAGGGATCGATCCCCACAGCCCCGCAGGGATCCATGCCCACAGCGATCCATCCCCACAGGGATCCATCCCCGTTAGCCCCATAGGGCCGATCCTCCTTTCCCCACGCGGGGGCGCTGCTCCCAGAGCGGCGCACGGGCCCGCCCGGGACAGCGCGGCCCCTTTAAGAGGCAGCGGCGGTGGCGACGGCGACCGCGTGACGTCACGCCGCTGCCCGGAACTCAGCTGGGTTTCCCGCACGGCTGTTCCCGGCAGTCGCACCCCCCCGGCCCCCTGCACCTCCTCTGCCTAGCGAGGCTCTGCGGCGGGAGGCGGTGCCATCCGGGAATAGCCGGGGGGGCAGCCCCCTCGCCTCGCGCCGTGACGCACCACGCGATGGCCGCACTGATTGGCTGTCGAAGGCCGGCCGAGGCGGGGCCGCGGGAGCACCGAGTCGCCATTGGCAGTAGGATGGTGACGTAACGGCGGGGTGGGACTGGGTTGTAGGAGGTCCGGTCCCTCGGCGCAGCCGGACGCGATCGCCGCCGTCACCGGGAGCCGCCGCCCCGCCCGCCGGGACCGCCGGTGAGCGCGGGAGGCGCGCGGGCGCTGCTCGTCGCCGCGAGTCGGTGTCCCCCGGGGCGGTTTGGGGCCGGGGCGGGAACGGGGCCGGCATAGCGGGATAACGGGGGGGGGCCTGTCCCGGCTCTCCCGTCACTGGAGGGCCGCGCCCCGGTGCGGAGCGGGGTCGGTCTGTGCGGCCCGGGTCGATCTTCCGGGCTGGCACCGCATACGGCCCGGCACAGGGGCAGCTTCTCGGGGAGCGAAAAGCGTCGGGACCGGCAGGGCCAGGGGAGGTGCGGCCCGCCCAGGTCCGGCTGGGGCTCGGCCGAGGCTGACACGGCTCCCGGGTTCCCGTGCGGAGCGAGGCACGGGCTGCTGCGGCTTGTCCTAGCGCTGGTAGCATTGTGTTGAGGGCAGAACTCGGAGCTAGGACTGGAAGGCGAAAGGGTGGCCCGGGCACAACGGGGCTGACAGACCCGTCTGGGATCTGTGCAGCTGCGAGCTCAGTGCTGCCACACGCCTCTTGGACTGCAGCAGCCGCTCGGGGCCTCCTGCCTGCGCCGGGCCTTGCCCGGTTACTGTCCCGGGTGTGACGAGCGGAGCTGTCGTGTTCTGCAGCTCGGGAGAAGGAGCGGCCCGAGAGCTCTGCGGGGGCTGACAGCGCTGCCCACCGCTCCTGCCGCCCCGGCTCCCGGCACCGCGCCGCCCGTGTGCGGGTGGCTCCTGTCCCGCTGGCCATGGGACACCCCCGCGTTCCCCTGGGAGGGACGCAGCGCGGCACTGGCACTGTGGGTGGAACTGAGAGGGTGGGCTGCCTTAGGCCCGCCCCCTGTGCACCTGCGGGGTCTGGCCTGCCTGGTGTGCACACTGCGGAGTAGTAGACCCTCTTTCACCCTGACGTTGATCGCTGTCACTGTCACTCCCCCAGTTTTCTGCTTCCTGTGCATCTGTTGGAGCTGCTGGAGCAGCAGTGACAGAGGACAGGAGAGGTGGGCTGGGTGTCCCATGCCCTGGGGTGGATGGTGACAGTGTCACTCGCAGCTGCTGCAGTGGGAGTTCTGCTGGGATGGACCTTGGAGAACTGTGATGAGGAACAGCAGGCCGTGGCTTGTGGGGTGATTGGAACTTATGCTGTGGCTGTGAGGTTGCCCAGAGCCATATCCCTTCTCCTGTTGCAAATCTCTGCATCACTGTTTTCCACCTCCGAGGCTGGCTTTGAAATCGCTCCAGAGGAGCAGAGCCAAATTCTTCTAGCAGCCTTTCCAAACTGGCTCTTGTGCTGCCAGAGTGACTGGCTGCTGTATCGAGCAGTTTTCTTCCGTCAGGCTGCTGATGGTTGTGTGGAAGAGGGGGCAGCGAGGTGGATGGTACAGAGTGCCTGGTGCAGAGATGCTGTGAATGTTGTTGATGGCATCTGTCATGACCCTGTGATGGCACCGTGATGATGTGGCCTATGCAATGCTGTCAGTGACTGAGCTTCATCCTACTCATGTCACTGCAGAGGACATGGAGTCCTGGGATCCTTCTAAGGCACTTTTCCAGTGACTCCCCCATACACGTTGCCCTAGGGCTCATTGCTTGTGGTGGGGGCACAAGTGGAGGGTGTTCCAGGTGTGTCCCAGAGATGAGAAGGCAGATAGAAAGCAGTTGCAGGGTTGTTTCCAGGGCAGCCCCATTTTGAACAGGTTGGTTGCAGTATGCAGAACTGTTCCAGAGCCTGCGGGTGACAGTGTGCAGCTGGGCCTCTTGTGTTCTGTCCTTGCAGGGAGATAAAGAGAGATGAACTTTAGCTCTTGAGCTACTTTTAGCAGCTTTGCTGTGAGCTCTGGACAGCATGTTTACCCCCGAGCTTGCATCATGCTGTTGGTCCTGGCCATGTTGGCTGCTCTCTGGCTCCATTTCAGAGACGGAGGAGAAGCAAACCACAGAGATGGGCAAGGCTGGTGGAATCAGAAATGTTCAACCCTCAGATCTTTAACCCAGGCAAGGGTGGCTTCCGTTGGTGTGGCTGGCCAAGCAGAGGCTCCTATGTGGGGTTGCAGGGCTGATGGGGTCAGAACTTCCTTGACAGTGGGGGCTGCTGCTGTAAGGAGTGTCTTTGGGACCCTTTTCCTCCAGGAATGTCAGAGTGCCTTGTGTGGATGCCAGGAGGAGCTGGAGTTTAGTGCTGCAAGCTGGCTTGTCCTACAGCTGTTTGTGGTCGTGGGAAGTGGCTGAGTCCCGTCCAAGTGCTGCTGCCGGTGGCAGCCTGGGAGCTTAGCTCTTGGCCTTTTGGTGCTCTCAGATTGGGGCTCCAGCACTGCTCTGAAATGCCGAGATTGTGGCTTTCAGGTGGAACATCTGCTTGGATCATGGGTCCGGATGTGGCATCTGGTTCAGTTTCTGCAGCCTGGTGTGGAGGTCTGCCTGGGAGCCACTTGGCGCCAGGTGCTGCAGGGGCTGCGCAGGTAACTGCCTCCTGTGCCATGCTGCCACAGCACTGTTCTCAGACCTGGAAACACGGCTCTGACAGGAGCCGGGCTGGGGCAGCAGCTGCTGCTGTTTCCGGAGGGGCTGGTGCAGCCCCCCCGCCCGCCCGCGGTGCATGGCGCAATAGGAAGCGAGGCGGGTGAGGGCTGAGCTCACCATCCAGGCGGGGCAATCTCTGCGGGGCTGGTGGGCTTTTATTCTTGCCTGGCCTGTGCATTTGTTGGATTTTCCCTCCAGCCTTCACCACTCATGCTGCAGATGTGGCCTCCAGGACCGAGTGGAAGGGCTGGAGCCCTGCAGCTGCTGGGGCAGAGGGAACATTCCCTGAGCTGCTGCAGCTGAGAACTGGCCAGAAAGGGCCAAACCCCCTGTGGAAGGGGGCTCTGCTGTGCTGCCCCACATGCAGCTCTGGCCCACAGCTCATAGCACAGCCCTTGGTCTGTGCATCACAGAGGCTCTGTCACATCAGCCAGGTCTGACTCCAGGGCTGTAGGAGGACCTGTCTGCAGGACCTTGCAGGACCTGTCTCTCTTCTATTGTGTTCACTTGTTGCTCCACTGAAAGCATGTTTGGTTCATGTGGACTTCTCTGAGGATTGCACCAGAGGGTTGTAGTTCAAGGTTAATGTTGCTGCTCCTGCCTTTGGGGCTGTTCAGTGCTGTGAAGTACTAAAAACCTTTCTAACTCCCATGTCAGTTCCAATGTCTGTCCCCTCCTGGTGCCTCAGCCCACAGAGGATGTTTTCATTTTCTTTCTTCACACCCAGATAAATGGGGCAAGAGTCCCTCAGGAGAGCAGGCCATGCAGTGATGCTGCATCACTCAGCACAAAGACGTTTAGGAAAAGCAAGCCACTTTCTGCAGGGAAGTGACTGCTGGTGTCATGTGGAGCTCTGCTTTCATTTGCCAGCACAGCTGGAGTTCCCTCATTAGCGTCAGTTTGATTTCCATTGATACAAGTTGTGAACTTGAAAATTGCTCCTTCCTTGTTTCTGTAGTTTCCTGGCAGTCTCCGCCTTCCTCACTTACTGTAAGCTCCACAGTCACTTCCCTGCCTCCCGGCAGGGCTGACCAGGAGTGCCTTTCAGACCAAACTAAAGTCTCATTCCTACCTGTTGCCAGTGACCAACCTGCCCATGCCAGCTGTCCTGGAGCCCTGTGCCCTGGGCTTGTGCCATGGCTGTCTCTGATTCTGGCCAGAGAGAACCCTGAACCCTTTTCAGGGCGTTGTAGTAGTCACAGCTGGGTCCTGGTGGGAGGGGTGCCAGGAGCCCACTGGGAGCCAGCTCTGAGCCACCTGTGTGCCCATCCCTCAGGTCTCCGGAGCTGGCCAGGATGGCGCAGTGGAACCAGCTACAGCAGCTCGACACGCGGTACCTGGAGCAGCTCCACCAGCTCTACAGTGACAGCTTCCCCATGGAGCTCCGGCAGTTCCTGGCCCCGTGGATTGAAAGCCAAGACTGGTAAGGCCTTTTAAAATGTCAGTGAGGGGACTTTGCTCGTAACACCCACCCGCAGGGGCTCAAGTGGGCTGGAGGAGCTCTGTCACTTTCCCTGGGCCCCTGGTGTGGTGGGACTGGCCTCTAACCCTGTGGCTTATGTGGCATCAAGGGAAAAGCAGGACTATGTATAGAGTGGGACTTTGTGCACTGTGTTAGACGCTGGACCAGGAGAAGAGGTAGCTCTGAAGCAGGGGGATGTCCCCATCCAGGGCTGGCTAACACTGACCTCTGTTGTAAAGGGGGCTGACACAGAGCATTGATCCCTGGATCCTGCCCATGAGCATGTGGGATGTGCTCACAGACATCAGGTGCTGCTGTGCACTGTCTGCCTGGTGCTCTGGTCTACTTGACCAGATGGTGATTAGTCACAAGTTGGACTCGATCTTAGAGGTCTTTTCCTACCTAAATGATTCTGTAAGTTGCACAGGAGATGGTGGGTGTGAGCAGAGCCCCCCCTGCATGGTCCCTTGCTTTGCCCTGTGCCAGGCACTCAGGGCTCTCCCTCCCTTGTACAGGGCATATGCTGCCAGCAAGGAGTCGCACGCCACTCTGGTGTTCCACAACCTGCTGGGGGAGATCGACCAGCAGTACAGCCGCTTTCTGCAGGAGTCCAACGTCCTGTACCAGCACAACCTGCGCCGCATCAAGCAGTTCCTGCAGGTGAGATGGGAAATGCCAGCTTGGCAGGAGTAGGCATGGTGGGGGAGCTGGTGAGAGTCCTGGTGGTTCCTTGGCACAGCTCATAATTCACAGCCCTCAAGGATGAGGAGATCCTGAGGGTTGCCTTGTGCCTGCTGACCGTGGGGTGTTTAATCCTTTACAGAGCAGATACCTAGAGAAGCCAATGGAAATAGCCCGCATTGTGGCTCGCTGCCTCTGGGAAGAGTCCCGGCTCCTCCAGACAGCTGCCACTGCAGCCCAGGTCAGTGGCCAGGTATCCTAGGGCCTCCATCCTGAGTCCCAACAGCCAGGACACAACCTGGTGTTCTGGTTGGGTGTGGTGAGCTGGGTGCTTCCATCTCTCCTCTCCTCTCCCTGACCCTGTGCCACCCTGGAGCTGATGTTGAAGTGAACAGCCAGCTGCCAGTGTGTGTTCGAGATGGGCTAAAGACCCTGCAGAACCTTCTCAGGCTGGGAGGGAGTATCCCCAGGTTACAGGCCTGTCCTTATGCTCTTCTTGTCCCCTTTGCAGCAAGGGGGACAGGCAACACATCCCACAGCAGCTGTGGTGACAGAGAAGCAGCAGATGCTGGAGCAGCACCTTCAGGATGTCAGGAAGAGGGTGCAGGTATGTGTCTGCCTGGGCACCTTCTGCTCTCCTCATCACAGTTCTTGAGTGCTGTAAATGAAATCACATCTTTTGCCTTGCAGGATCTGGAGCAGAAGATGAAAGTGGTGGAGAATCTCCAGGATGACTTTGATTTTAACTACAAGACTTTGAAAAGCCAAGGAGGTAATGACAGCTCATTAGCATCTGCAAACCACAGTATGTTCCTGCAAGGAAACTTGCTGGAGAGGTATTCCAACCTCCACTGCCAGCGGCAATGTGCTCAGGCTCAGGGCATTTGCATGGCAATTGGAGAAACTTGGTCTTCTGTTTGTGCCACTGATGCTGCCCTTGAGGGAACTGAACTGAGCTTTGCTGTAAGCACAGCAGTGGGATGGGGGGGGATTGGCTTCTGTGAGTGAGCCACAGAGATGCTTGGAGGCTGTGGATTCCTGCTTGCCTATAGGGTGCCTGCACTTTGCTGTGGGAGTGTTGTGGCACTTGAGAAGGTGGGAAGAGGCCATGTGTGTGGCTGAAGCTTCTTACCTCTGCACAGACATGCAGGACCTGAATGGGAACAGCCAGTCGGTGACCCGGCAGAAGATGCAGCAGCTGGAGCAAATGCTGACGGCACTGGACCAGATGCGCAGGGTAAGTGGGGCGAGTGGCCCTCCAGATTCCCCTGGGTGCAGATCCCCCTTCTTCAGGGTCAGAGTTGGGTAGTTTCTGCATGGCCAGAACCAGGAGCAGTGCAGCAAGCACAGCCCTAAGTGACTTCTTCCTTGCCTGTGAATGTGAAACCTGTGGGTCCATGAGGGAAGTCACATGGTGCTGAAGGTTCTGCTTTCTCTCTTGGCAGGGCATAGTGAGCGAGCTGGCTGGGCTGTTGTCGGCCATGGAATATGTGCAGAAGATGCTGGCAGATGAGGAACTGGCAGACTGGAAGAGACGGCAGCAGATTGCCTGCATTGGTGGCCCACCCAATATCTGCCTGGACCGGCTCGAGAACTGGTGAGAGCTGGCTGGAACCATGTCAGTCCCCTGAACAGTGGCATTCATACACCTGTTGTTGAAATGAGCTCTTGGTCTCTGTATATGTCCTTGCAAAATGGTTTCTGATGTTTGCACGTGTGAATGTAGCCTGCAGCTTAGACTGAGCCATGATGGTGAGCACGGTGCTGGAAAGATGTTCCATTGTCCCCAGCTCCATGCCTGGGGGATTCTTAGGCTGCTGAAAAGTTTCTGGCCCTGGAGTCACCTGGGCACGTGCAGGTTTTGTTTGTAATGCATGGCCTAGAAAAATGCTCTGGGCTTGGAGCCACAGACAGACTCAGTTCTTGACTGGTTTGGCATGGAGAGTGTGTTCTTGCATGGGAAGAGGAGGGCTCTGCAGGCTGGACGGTGCAGGCTTGGCAGCCAGAGCTAATGCTGGTTCTCCCTGCTCCCCTAGGATAACCTCTCTTGCTGAATCACAGCTACAGACCCGGCAGCAGATCAAGAAGTTGGAAGAACTGCAGCAAAAAGTATCCTATAAGGGTGACCCAATCGTCCAGCACCGGCCCATGCTGGAGGAGCGGATTGTGGAGCTGTTCAGGAACCTGATGAAAAGGTGCTGAAGGCATGTGGGAGCCACAGGCAGTCCCAGTCATGGCCATGGGTGGAAGGTGGGCAGTGAGGTCTGACTGTGGTCTCTGTGCTGTTCCTGCAGTGCTTTTGTCGTGGAGAGACAGCCCTGCATGCCCATGCACCCAGACAGGCCCCTTGTCATCAAGACAGGTGTGCAGTTCACCACCAAAGTCAGGTGAGTCACCTCCCCTGCAGGTGAGGGAGGGGAGCTGAGCAGGGAGGGCAGCCTGGGATCACTCTCTGAAGACGCTGCTGCAGATGCAGTCCCCCAGCTTACCTGAGGAGCGCTGGTGCTGGGAAGGGATGGATACCAGCAGGATAGAGCCCAGAGGGATGATCCCAGTGGGCTGGAGTGCTGCCCACATGACTCAGTGCAGGGCTGGCTGGGGATCTGCCGTGTTCCTGGAGGCAGCCGGGTTCTGGTAAATCCCATTGCGGGGGTGGGAAGCATCAGCACGTCCCTGGCCAGCTGCTGCTCAGCTGGGCCATGTTCCCTGCCAGTCTCCATGGAGGGAGGCTGCTCTGGCACTGGGCTCTGACTAGAGCTTCCTTGCCCCTTCTCAGCTGTACCTCCATTGGAGCCTCTTGCCCGGAGTAATGTGGAGGGTGTTTGTTCAGGTGTGGGCAGTCATCAGCCCAAATGAGCTCCTCGGGATGCTGAGGGGAACATCAGCACCTCCCTGGTTCTGGGGACAGGTGACAGGGCTAACATGTCCCAGGCTCATGTGAAGGTGTGCCCAGGGCTGCCAGAGGAGCTGGTCCATACTGCTAGCTGTGCCAGGTGCCCTGTGGAACAGGAGCAGTTTCTGTGCACAGGATGTTCATGCTCTGTCTGCTGACTCTTGCAGGTTGTTGGTCAAGTTTCCAGAGCTGAACTATCAGCTGAAAATCAAAGTCTGCATTGACAAGTGAGTCCTGTGCTTCCCTTCCAGTGGCACTGGGTGGGCTTACTGGGATGGGACTGATTCCTGCTGCCCTTGGATTGGGCTTGATCTCCACAACGAGGGCCAGTGTGGCCCCCAGTTGAAGGGGATGGTGCAGGGTGGCACTGAGTCCTAAGGGTTCACCCCCACCTAGGGATGAGGCCTGTGGGGCTCAGGGGACTTGTGCTGGGATGCAGCTAGCACTGCACATCAGCTTGTCTGCATCAGGGTAGGAAGGCCATTGCCGTGACCTGGTGTCTCTTTCCCCTTTTCTAGGGACTCTGGAGATGTTGCAGCACTTCGAGGGTAAGTGCACTGTTTGCTTTGGTCCTTTTTTTCTTGTTTCTGCTTTTATTCCTGGCAAACATTCTACCATGCATTCACTCCAAGACAGCCCTGTCAACCACACTCTTTCCTCTTCCCAGGTCCCGGAAGTTTAACATCCTGGGGACCAACACCAAGGTCATGAACATGGAGGAGTCAAACAATGGCAGCCTCTCAGCGGAGTTCAAGCACCTGGTGGGTACCATGAGCTGCTGGGCTGCTCCTGCACAGCCATGTGTCATTGTGGTGCTGCTGCAGCCTGTCCCTCTCTCTGCAGACCCTGCGGGAGCAGCGGTGTGGGAATGGAGGCCGAGCCAACTGTGATGTGAGTGCCAGGGGAACTGGCAATGGACAGGGGCAGCTGAGCTGGGAAGGGATGCAGGAACCCTGCCCTGAGGCTGGGCTGGCACTTTGGCAGCTTGCCAGGCCAGCCCTGAGCAGCCATGCCAGGTCTGGTGGTCATGTGTTGGGCTGAGGGTGGGTGTCTTGTGGTGCTCATGGTGTTCCCTTCTGCCCCAGGCCTCGCTGATAGTCACCGAGGAACTGCACCTCATCACTTTTGAGACAGAGGTGTATCACCAGGGGCTGAAGATCGACCTGGAGGTGAGGCATGGGTCACTGCCTTCCACTGCCACGGGCCTGGGTGGAGGCCTGGGAGTTCTCCCAACCCATGGTCACATCCTCTCTTTGCAGACCCACTCGCTGCCTGTGGTGGTCATCTCCAACATATGCCAGATGCCCAATGCCTGGGCGTCCATCCTGTGGTACAACATGCTGACCAACAACCCCAAGGTAGGGCGGGTGTGGGAGGGCAGCAGGGCAGGGGTCAGGATAGGGGTGTCACGATGAGAGAGGGAAGCTGAGGCTGGGGAGTGAGGCAGTACCTGGCCCTGCTCCTGTCCCATGTCCCACTCAGGGCTGTGTGTTCCCTCGTGCAGAACGTGAACTTCTTCACTAAGCCGCCCATTGGGACCTGGGACCAGGTGGCAGAGGTGCTGAGCTGGCAGTTCTCCTCCACCACCAAGCGCGGTCTCAGCATTGAGCAGCTGACCACGCTGGCAGAAAAACTGCTGGGTAAGTGCAGGGTGACTGCATGGTGTCCTGCCCATCTCTGCTGTCCCCTGGGGTGATTCCCCACCTGTACAGGCCTGTGTTTGGCCTGAGAGCTTTTGGCCTCAGTAATTTTCAGTTGCTTGCTTTTCTCCCAAACGGCACAAACCCTGGACATGGTGTCTTTGAAAGGACAACTGTGCTTAAATCGTTGTGTTCTTTTTTTTCTCTTCCAGGACCAGGTGTGAATTACTCTGGCTGTCAGATCACCTGGGCCAAGTTCTGCAAGGTAGAATTTCCTCTCTTCCCTGAACACCTTCCCTTGGCTGTTCCCTTCTTCCAAGCTGTGCTAGCAGCCTCTCTGCCTTTTCCTCAGGAGAACATGGCTGGCAAAGGCTTCTCTTTCTGGGTCTGGCTGGACAACATCATTGACTTGGTGAAGAAGTACATCCTGGCACTGTGGAACGAAGGGTGAGTGCCAGCCCAGAGCCTGTGGTTAGGCTGGACCTTGGAAGGGGGATGCCTTGTCCATGTGCAGGTGTGCTGTCCTGGGAAACTTTTTGCTGGTCCAGAGTGAAAACTCACCTGGGAATCCATAAAGTGTCAGGGGCCTGGCTGAGTTCTGCTGTTGAGCAGAGCTGGCAGGGCTTACATCCTGGAGGAGCTGCTCCTGTGCCCTGACCCACATTTGTTGTTCTTGCTTCTTCCTGCCCAGGTACATCATGGGGTTCATCAGCAAGGAGCGGGAGCGAGCCATCCTGAGCACCAAGCCCCCAGGGACTTTTCTGCTGCGTTTCAGTGAGAGCAGCAAGGAAGGCGGCATCACCTTCACTTGGGTGGAGAAGGACATCAGTGGTACGAGCTCTACCCTTGCTACCCTGGTGCCTGGCTTGGCATTCCATGTTCCAGAGGGGGCTTGGATGCCCTGAGAAGCACTCGTCCTTTGTCCTTGTCCCAACAAGCTGTTTGCATGGGTTAACTTCTGAGCCTGGCTGCCCTTTGCTGGTCTTTGCCCTCTGGGTGTGCTGCCCATGGGCACAGTTTTCTATAGCACTGAGCACAGTCAGGTCCCAGTCCTGCACGGTGGTCTGCTGTGTGCCTGGTAGGGCTAAACACAGGTCCAGGCCCATCTTGTCCTTACTGTTCTCGGGGTGTCTGAAGGCAACCTTGCCTTTGTTCTGTGCCAAAATTCTCCTTCCTTGCACAGGGAAGACACAGATCCAGTCAGTGGAGCCTTACACCAAGCAGCAGCTGAACAACATGTCGTTTGCGGAGATCATCATGGGCTACAAAATCATGGATGCCACCAACATCCTGGTGTCCCCACTGGTGTACCTGTACCCAGACATCCCCAAGGAGGAGGCTTTTGGAAAGTACTGCCGCTCTGAGAGCCAGGAACACTCAGAAGCGACGGACTCAGGTAGTCGTTGACTTTCTGTGGCTCCTTTGTCACAGAGAGGCTCAGAGGATAGCTGTCACCAGCCAGGACTCTGTGCCATCCCTGGAGGGCACAGCCACAGTGTGGGACCAGCCATGGGGTCCCATTGGGTATGGGCAGAGGGTGGGACACTGCCTGTGTTCATGGGAAGGAGAGAAGGATTCATCCTCGGGTGGCTGATGACAAAGCTTCTCCCTCCTGTCAGGTGCTGCTCCGTACCTGAAGACCAAGTTCATCTGTGTCACCCCGTGAGTGTTCCTGGGGGTTGTCTGTCAGTGGTTGGAGGGGTCTTTGTGTGCTCAGCCTTGCTTGAGGGAAAGGTTTCCTTCCTTCCTTTCCACCTCTGTCTGAGCTTTGCTTGGTTGCTGTGGGGTTCCCAGCCTGGGGTGACGGTGGGGGCTGAGCCAGGCTCCGGCTGCTGCCCAAACCACAGCCCTGTTCTTCCCCTCCGGGGCCCCTTTCCTCTGGAGAGCTCTGGGGGCCGCTGGGCCGTGCCCAGGGGCCCCTCAGCGGGTAGAGGGGGTGTTAGAGAGCTCTGGACAGGCCCTGACTCCGGAGGTTTCTGTGCTTCTTCTCCCTCGGACAGCACTTCCTTCAGCAACACCATCGACCTGCCCATGTCCCCGCGCACCCTGGACTCGCTCATGCAGTTCGGCAACAGCAGCGAGGGCGCAGAGAGCAACGCGGGTGGGCAGTTCGGTGAGTCGGGGGGGGCTCCAGGGGGCCCTGGCTGCCACCACGCACGGGCCCCGTAACCCTGGCTGTGTCTGCCCGCAGAGTCGCTGACCTTCGACATGGAGCTGACCCCTGAGTGTGCGTCCTCGCCCATGTGAGGGGCTGCGCCGGCGCGCGGGGCCCTCCCTGGGCTCAGCCTTCCCACCTCCAGAGCGCTCCCCTGGATTTGTCCCACTCGGCTGCAGCTGCTCCGGGCCTGCCCTTGGGAACAGCTGAGGGCCAGGGTCCCTGAATGGGTCAGGTCCTGACCTGACCCAACAGAGCAGCCCCTCTCTGGGGTGGTGCCACTCATCTCTGGGGGAGGGGGATGAACCTTTTTCTATTTCCTTCCATAACAGTTTTCTATTATTTTTGCTCATTCAAGTGCCTATTTGCCTCCAATTGCAGCCACAGTTCCTACAAACGCTTCCACAGCCCCTGTCCTGCTGCTGGAAGCTGCTGCCCTGACTGCCCACACCCACAAGACCCTACAAGTCTGGAATTGCAGAGGGGATTGGCCATATGGCAGGGTCTGCCCTGCTGCTCCCAGCACCTCCCTAGAGCTTGCAGAGTGCTGGGGTGAGTCCCCTCTCTGCACCCGCCTGGCCTTAGTTTTGGCCAGGATAACCAGTACAGGGCTTGGAGCTGCAGGTGGATTTATCCAGGTGCTCCCACCTTGGACTCAGCAGGCACTGCCCTTGCTGGATTCAGCCTGGGTTTGCTGGGAGCCCAGAGGTTTGGGAGCTGCTTGTGCTTGTCCCCAGCTTCCTGCTTCAGGCACAGCAATCTGGCCAATGCCAGCAGTCTGGGCTCTTTTTTGGGATGGCTGGTGTCCCTGAGGTAGGGCAGAGCTGCTATCCAGTAATGGCACTTATGTGTAAACAGCATTTGCAGCTGTGGCCCATTTTGGGAGCTGTGTGAAGTCACAGGGGCTGCCCTGGCTTTCCTATGGCCAGGCTGGTGCAGGGAGCACAGTCCTGCTTCCAGCACTGTGCTGAGTTAGACCAGTTGGACCCTGGGGAACTGGGGGAACCAGCATGGCTGACAGTGGGGCACCTGTCCCTTATTCTCTGGGTTGTGAGGGGCCAGGCATGGGGTCTGCAGCTTCTCGGGGGCTTCATGTGGCATTTCTGTTGGAGGTTGATCCTCACAATTAAGGTGGGAAAGGGCAGGAGTTGAAGGGAGCAGGTGGATGTGAGCAGAGGAACCTGTTGTGGGGCAGTGCAGGAGAGTGACATGGGTGTTGTGAAGGGCACGTGTCCTGACTTCTGGGGGGTTGGTGGTTGTGGTTCTGCATTTACCAGAATTGGAGGAGCCCTTCTGCCCTTTCCATGCAGTGGGCAGACACAGATGAGCAGTGGAGGGGTGAGGGAGGCAGTGGCAGAGCTGCTCCCTCCAAGTTGCATCACAGCTGGTAGGGAACCAGAGGGCAGGGAGGAGTATCCCTATGGCTGTGGGGTCTGGGCAAGCCCTTCCAGGCTGTGTGGGAGCAGGATGGGGTGTCTGTAGCTGGACCTGAGGATGCTCAGGGGCGAAGAGGGCCTTTCGCCCCTCTGCTCGCTCACCATAGCTGCCTCCAGCCACAGTCCCTGGAGCCCCAGGGCAGCATTCAATACTGTAAAAAATTTTATTTTTTGTATATTTTATTGCTGTATCTACAGGCTTTAACTTTCTCCAAAATAAAGGCCCTGAAGTGACGTGCTCTGGGGTGTGAGCTTGGCTCTGCCTGCGGCCCCCGCCTGACCCTGCTCCGGGAACTGGGGCCTCTGTCAGCGAAACACAGCCCCAGTGCCGCGACTGCGGTTTGCTCGCTGCGAAGCAGCTCCAGCACTGCCAGCACCTGCCCGGCATGCGTGGGCAGCTGCCCCTTATCGGGACCTGCAGGGCCCTTCCCGGGGCATGCAGGGGGCAATTGCCGTGCCCCAGCCCGTGGTTGCTTTCTCTCCCCCAGAGACGTGCCTGGGTCTCCTCCACTTGTGTAGAGGAAATGCCGGTGCCAGCGTGGGAGGACACGGCTGCACTGGGGCCCTGCTCTGGCTGCTCTCAGCCCAGGGTATCTGGGGCTGCAGTGGGGCCCCTGCGAGTGCTTCTGCCTTGGGGGTCGATGGGCTCTGGGTGGAGGTGACTGGGCTGGGGCTGCAGGTCCCAGGCTCTGCCAGGCATGGACTGGATGGGTCACACTGTATGAGGCTGGGAGCACTGGCTGGTGACAGTGACATTCATTGCCCACAGGATCCCGTGGATCTCACCCCAGCACTTTCTCCCCTAGCCCTCTGCAATACATGGAGAACAGGATCATTCCAGGGTTTGTGCTCTGTTGAGGCCAGGAGGGAGAGATTATTCCTCTGTCAGAGCAGGATTAGAGGGATTGTTCATGCAGGTCATGTGGAACTGGATGTGCTGGATGGTTTGAGGTGCTGGAGGTGCCCTGGAGCCTTCTCTGCCCTCTGTGTCCCCTGGAGCATTCTGCTCAGGACTGGGCTGACCACGTCCCTGCTTTGGGAAACAGCCCCACTCCAGGACCCCTCCATTTCATTGTCAAACCAAACCAGGGCTCTGCCCAGATCCCACAAACGCATTCCTGCTCCCAAGGCAGCTATGTTAGATCATTGCCTGTGTCAGTGGTGCAGCCCAGAGTGCTGTGGGTGGGGGGCAGCTCACAAAGGAATGAGGCCCAGCTCATTAGCAGGGACCCCCTTCTCCTGCCCTGGCAGGTACCAGCTCCCGTCTGGCAGCTGCAGGATAGAGTTGAGAACCCGGGACTGAGGAATTTTCTTACCCATCTGCAACTCCTGGGGTTGCCACAACCATGTGGTGTGAGGAACTTGATGTCTCATTCCCTATTCCTGCAGATCGGGGGTTCCTTATCTCCCTGGGCTCACTGCATGCCTGATACATCAGCTCTGTTCAGCCAGGGGCCAGCCCTGAGTAATAGGGTCAAGGGGCCACTACTCCCAACTTGGGTTTCCTGCTGTCAGTGTTCTGGGAACTCTTGGAGCCTGGTGTGTAGAAGGAGAAAGTGCCCAGGGAAGGTCCCTGGGCTGGGCTGGTGAAACCCCTGCAGCACCAGCAGCAACTGGGGCAAGGGACACTTGCCAGCATCCTGTCCCCTTCCTGCCCCAGTCAGCCCCACGGGGCTGCAGCCCTTGCTTTCTGCCTGTGCTGGGGCATGAGGTTGTTTATGGCTCCAAAAGGAGGTCACGAGGTGGCTTTGCTCCTTGCCCAGGGCCACAGCACAGTGGGGAGGAGTGGGGATGGTGTCTGAGCCAAGCGTGCAAACGGATTAGGGGTTTCCAAATGCAGATAATCCGCTTGGGCTGTGGACACTTGCGTGACGGGCACAGGATGGCCCCGTGGGGATGGGCAGCCACCTGCCAGGGCAGCTCTGCACCAGGGGCAGTCCAGAGCAGGCACTTGTGTAGGGTCCCACTGCTACCTGGGGTGTCTGAGCTGTGCAATATTGACAGTTCCTTGGGAATAAAGCAGCAGACAGGGATTAGAGAGGCCGCATCTTATCTGTGGCTCCAGCCCCATCCTCAGGGCCAAGCAACTGAATGAACAGGACTACAGTGAGGGTTGGGAGGCAGAGACCCCTACGACTCAGCTGCCACCTGCCAAAGGACCGGCTTGAAAGTCTCCTCTGCCCTCCCAGGTGCTGGGTAGGATCTTCCCACAGCACCACATGCTGAGCTGCAGAGCACATGCTACTGCTGCCCAAGCCAAGAGTCATCCCAATCCCTGCTTCCAGTGCTCAGAACACAACAGTCAAATATTGCATCACACTCAGATTAATACAGAGCAGAGCCAAGCAGTGGTGGCTTCCACTGCCACATGTGGCAGAGGTCAGACCCAGAGCTCCAGCATACTGTGATCTCCCAAAAACACGACCTCCCAGCCATTTCAGGAGGACACAACCTGCCTGCTTCCCTATAGGTGTCCCATCCTGGCTCAGAATGCAGTGTTTGGCTGTGGTGGCACCAGCACCAAGGGCTCTGCTCACCCTGACAGGGGTGAAGGGCCCTGGCCCTGGTGCAGCCGCTGGACTGGGCTGACCTGTGGCAGCACAGTTTGTGGCAGGAGCTGCTGAGACTGAGCGGTTACTGTGGCGGTTACTGTGGTTACTGAGCTCTGCAAGGGAGAGCAGGGATGCATGGGGATGTGCAGGGATGTCAGAATGCACCTGCACGGGTGGGGGCCAAGTGCAGCCCCGGTGCATGTGTTCCTGATGCCCCCAGCCAGCCCTGGCACTAGGGTGGGCATGAGATGATTGTGTCCTTGGTCCCAGCTGAGCTGTGGGTGCTGCAGGCCCCCCTCCCGTGCCCCCTCAGGTGCAGAGATACTCACTGAGCTGGTGAGGGGTTCTGGTGCCCTCTGCAGACCCAGTAGGGCTCTTGCCTGTCCTGGATGTTTCAGTAGCAGAAACTGGATGTTTTTTCCTAGCTGGAGGAAGCAGAGTCTTTGCCCAAGCAATGGCACTGCTTGGCTGCTGAAGCCAAGTGTTTGCTGGGTTGTTCCCAGCCATACCCAAGTGGCTGGAAGCAGAGGTTTCCTGTGGAAATTCCCCCTTGGACAAAATGTCATTTCCGTTTTTTGCTAGAGCAGATCATCCCCTCCTACTGGCACTAGGCATCGGCAGGCTGAGCCTGTGCTATTGACAAGCTTCTCTGGTGCCCCCACTTCCCCCTGCCCATGGCTCCAAGTCGTGTGCTGCCCATGGGCTGGCCAGGTTCTGGCAGGGTCTGTGCTGCTGCCCTGTCCCCTCGGCTGCTGGCCTCACTCTTCACAGGCTGCTTCTTGCACCAGGACCAGGGCTGGAACCCCGCGGGGCCCGTCCAGACTGGCTCTCCAATGGGACCTTTGTGGGAAAACGTGGATCTGTGACTAATGTGGGGATTCATCTGTTTCGCATTAGCTGGGCTGAATTATCACAATAGGGTTTTGTGGTCTCAGCACAGACCTGGGAGTGCGAGGGATGCAAAGCAAGGATGGGATGGGGCTGGGCTCTCCCCTGAGACATCCTGCTTCCCAGTAAGCAGGAGGGGATGGAGCCGAGGCTGTGTCCTGCCCGCAGGTGACGTAGTTGAGTGTTTGTGCTTTGCCCAAGCCCTGCACCCTGCACATCCCGGGAGCAGCAGGGAGGATTGCAGAGGAGCCTCGCATACAGGATGTGCCCAGAGGGCAGTAGCCAAAAGCGTCAGGACCTCTCCAGAGCCGTCTAAATAAATGTTTCCACTCCTGAGAAATAATTAAGACCCTTGAGATGCCACTTAGAGAGGAAGGCTGTTCCGCCTGCACTCTTTGCGCTCCTGCTCCAAACACAGAGGCAATTTTCTCGGAAATCCATTACGAAGCTCCAGGCTCCCTCTGTCCCCGGAATGCACGGCGTCATTCGGCATCCTGCTGAGCTCATGCGAGGTGACCATGCGTCTAGCTGCGGCTCAGCCTGGGTAACGCTCACTTTCTCAGAGGCTTCCCGAGACTTTCTGAGGACCAAAGAGAGCCATGGCAGAGCTAGAGCCACTACAGGGCATCGCTGGGGTAGAGCTGGGGCAGTTCCAGGGGCAGCCTCTCCATGGATCACTGCTGCAGTCACTGTTCCTCTGTTCTTTTCCTCTGGAAAGGAAGATTTTCTCCCGGTAACATCCCCACCAGCCAGCTTGGAGTTTTCCTTGGGACCTGGTGAAAACAAATTACGATTGGATTGGATTTTATTGGATTCCATTTGCCCTCTCAGCAAGGAGTACTCCCCGATTTTCTCTCCCATCACTAATTTATTTTTCCTTTTTTTCCCCTTCATACCAGAAAGGGAAGGGAGAAAGGAGGGAAGTGAGAGGGAACGAAGGGTGTTTTGTATACATCTTCCAGCTCTCCCAAGCACATGCAGCTGTGCAGGTCTCTGGCACAGGGAACACTGTGTCCCCAGGATCCTCCAGATACCCCTGGATCTGTGGTGCCCAGACAGAGCCCCAGCAGTCACAGACGTTGTGTGTGACCTTGATTCTGTGGCCTGAGCAGCCAGTGCCCGCCTGGCTGACTGTGCCAATGGGTTATGTGGGCCAGGGATTGTGAAAGCCGCGTGTCCGCGTGATGCAACTCACCAGAGCAAGAGTGTCCCCAGCCAAGCAGGGTGGGCAGGCACCAGGGCCCTGCGCTGCGTTCTCTGTTCCTTCTCTTTTTGTCTCATTGAATATAGACAGTGTGGGAGCTACTGGCTTCACACTGGGTGCCTGTCCCTGCTTGCCAGGGTCCCAGCCCACCTCTCTGTGAGGTCTGGAGTGCCCCAGGAGCGCTGGGAACTGCAGCCAGGGCTCTGCTGGCAGCAGCTCAGCAGCGATGTGTCAGCCTCCGTGCGTGAGATTCTCCTGAGCGGGTGAGCACAGGCAGCAAAACGTTTGGTGGGAGCTGGAGGCTGTTGGGGCTGGAGTCGCTCATTCATTCACCAGGGCTGCTCCAGGCACAGAGTGGGACTGGCAAGTTGGAAAGCACCGTTTTGTGGCTGGCGTTTGCATGGAGTAGGTGCTGGGCTGGTGCCTGCCCAGCCCACAGGTATTTATCGCTTGGAAATGTGGAGCTGGATGAGGCAGCAAGGAGCCTGAGCTGGAGCCGGACGACTTTAGTGTAAGAGCAATAGATGAAAGCAGTAGAGAGGTGGGAACTTGGGGCTGTGCTCTGACACAGTGGCCAAGTGATTTGCAATTGCTGGTGCATCAATTGTCTGAAAGCGATCCTGTTCCAGCGCTGGCACAAGGAGAGACGAGTCCCTCCTTCTTCGATCCCACCGGGGAAGGGTCACCTGTGATTCTGCCAGCCCAGAAAAGGAGAGGGACCTGCGTTTGCTGAATTTCCCTCTGGAGTTTTTTCCGGGCTACAGAAGATGAGCTGGTAACGAAAGTGAAAGCCCGGGAGATCCCATGCGGCGGGTGCAAGCGCTGGGGCAGAACGAGCACACCCAGTATTGCTTCCTGCCGCCGCCTCTGCCCATCACCGCACAGCAGCCGCACCCCGGGGTGCCCATCACCTGGGGTACCTCATGCCCTGGGGTGCTACTGCTGCCAGGAGGAGTCTGCTATGGGTGGCAGCGTGCAGGAGCTCCTTAGGATGGCTTTCTTATGGCTGCTATCAACTTTCCTTGTTTGAGCAACTGCATAGGAGCTGGCAGTGCCTTGGATCTCCTCACAGCTTGCAGGGGACGTGGCAGCTTGGAAGAAGGGAATGCAGTGTCTTGTCCCAGCAGATGTCCGAGGCTGTGGCAGCGCTGGGGATCTTGGCTGTGCATGTGGCTGCAGTGTCAGCCCAGGCCTGCGGTGAGAACAAGCACGGTACAGCCATGGTTGTTTCACGCAGATGGCCCGGTGTCAGCACATGGCAGCCCTGCAGCCACATCTGTGGCCACCTGGCACTGGTTTGGTCATTCCTGCTCCCAGAACCAAGGCTTGGTGCTGCTTTGGGCTTCCCCGGTACTTACTGCCAAATTCTGGTGCTGGTTTGTGTCCTGCCAGAGCTGCTGGTGTTGAAGCCTGGAGCTGCTTTGGATTCTGCCCACACCTGGTGCTGGTGCCACTACTCACTTATGGCACCCTGTGCCATTACCTGCTGCTGGTATTGGTGGCGTTAACCCGTGCTAGTGCCTGGTACCCTCATCCAGTACCACTGCCTGATGCCATTATCCCCTGCCCGGTACCGGTACTGTTACCCGGTGCTCGATGCCCGGTGCCGTTACCTGGTGCTGTTGCCCAGTGGCTGGTACCGTTCCCGTTACCCGGTGCCGTTCCCGGTGCTGGCGGGGGCGGGCGGGGGCGGAGCCGTGGGGGAGGCGGGGCCGCGCGGGCCGGGCCGGGGCGCGGCGGGGGCAGAGCGGCGGCGGAGCCGAGCGCCGGGAGCCGCCGGGAACCGCCGGGAGCCGCGGGAGCAGTGGAGCCGCAGCCGCCGCCGCGGCCGCAGGTGGGCGCGGGCGCGGAGCCGCCATCGCCGCCTGGACCGGACCGGACCGGACCGGACCAGACCGGACCGGACCGAGCTGGCCCGGATCCCGTCCGCCTTCCGCAGCAGGGCCGGGCGGGGTGCGGCGGGGCCAGTGCCGGGGTTGGGGCTCGGGTGGTCCGGTCCGGTCCGCGCTGTGGGTGTTTCGTAACCCCAGGCGGGCGCAGCTGGGCCGGGCGCGGGGCTCGGCGGGAGCCCGGCTGGGCCCGCGGGCCCCTGGGCGGGCGGAGGCGACGAGTGGGGCCACTCCGAGGGGGCGGCGGGTACGTCCCGGGCCCGTCCTGGTGCGGCGGCGCATCCCGGGGCGGGGGCGCTCCAAGCCCGGCGGAGCGGGGCCGGTTTTCTCACGCGGGCCCCGCCGGAGCGGCGGCTGCGGAAGGCGGCTCCGAGTCCCGGTACCGGGCCGAGGGGAGGATCCAGGACAGCGCGAGGCGTCCCGTGCAGTGCCGTAGGGGTCCCGCCGCAGGTAGCACACCGAACAGGGATGGCGGGAGTGAGAGCCCCGTTGCTGTCGATGGGACACGCGGCTCCGCGCCGCGGGGTGGGTGGGATCGTTTCCCGGCGGCAGCGGCGACAACACCGGGACCGGTGGCCTTTCACCCACCTCGGGCGCGGCTTGGTGACTGCGAGCCCGCGGGAGCCGCGGCCACCTGTCCAGCGGGTTACGGAGCTGTCAGGGCTCCGTGCCCGGCCAGCCCCGGGCTCGTGCCAGGCCGGCCACGGGCAGCTCTTGCTGAGCGGCTCCGGGGCTCCGGTGCTCAGCTCGCACCGGCACTGCTGAGCGCGCCCTGAGCTGCGGTGACACCGCCGATGGGCCGGGGTTGTTGGCTCGTTCGATTCTCGGTGCGCCGTGCTGGGCACCCCGTGGCACAGGGCCGGGGACAGGCGGTGACCTGCAGCAGTTTGATGGCAGTGTCTGGGGCGCGTTGTGGAAGGAGACAGGGCTGGGCTCAGGATAGCTCCGCGTGGTTTGCCCATAGCAGGGGCATGGCACACGATGTCCCTGTGGTGCGGGGGGTGCTTGGTCAGAGCAGGACATTCTTGATTGTGGGCTGGCTCACTGTGCTGGCTGCCTGCAGTGCTCGTGCCTGTGCCCAGAGCAGTGTGAGCCCCAGCAGTGCCATGCGAGGGGGCGCTTAGTGCAGGCACAATGAGCTGCTCCACAGAGCCTGACCACTGCCATGGGCACCAGGAGCCAGCTCTCCCCTCCGGGTCCTGACTCCTGGCCCAGATCCTTATGCTCCCGAAGCTATCAGGATTGCAGCCTGACCTGATGTGGTTCTAAGGTGCTGGATGTGAGGATGGAGGCTGTCTCCCTGGGATTTATAACTGTTCCTGGGGAGCTGATCATCTCTGGGGCTGGAGAGGGCTATGCTGTGCCCTGCTGTGCTGTGGGTGCAGCATGAGGAGGAGGAGGAGGAGCTCTGGTGCGGGGTGAGAGGTGCCAACAGCCTGTGTGCACGGACATGGAAGAGCTGGGCTGGGAACAGGGCGTGACAGGTGGCTGTCACCCACTCTGTGTTTTGTGGCACTTTGACAGTGCCCTACTTTGGGGATGTTGAGCCCCTACAGTTCTCATTAGAGCCACTTCACCCGGTCTGCTGCACCTGTCTTGTGCTAAGGCCAATGTTTTGGGGCAGGATTAGGGATGCTCTCACTGTACAGGGAGCTGCCGTTGGGGATGCTCAGCACAGGGCACACAGAGTCTCTGGAGGGACCTTCCCCTCTTGCTGCAGGGGAAGTGCTGACTCCAAAGTGACTGTGAAGGCTTTGCCATGGGGTTTCCCAGCTCTCTCTCGAGTGATAGCAAAACCCAGATATCCTGCTTGCAAAAAATCCCTGCTCCCTGCACTCCTCTATGTCGTGGGTGGCAAGTGGCGACTGTGTTGGGCCAAGTACAGTGAAGCGGCCCCATCAGCTGGGAAATTACTTTCTAGTTTGCGAGGAATGACTGTAAGTTAGGCTGCACTCGACAGGCTTCACGGGAGCCCTGGAGAGCTGGCCGGAGCCCAGGCACAGTGGGATGGCAGGCAGGATGAATGGGACGTCCCTGCCATCAGCATCCCCCGGGTACCTGCGCTGGAGGCTGCATCCCTCTGCCTGCCCAGCTGCGGTGTCTGCCAGTGTCCCACACACTGTGAGTGCTGCTCTCGAAGCAGCCACTGCAGGGAAGCCAGGGCATGGCTACGGTTAGGGTCCCCACCTTGCCAGAACAGGTCAGCACTCAGCTCTGTGACCATGCAGGCAGCTCCAGCCTGGGAGGCTGTGCTGGCTCTGGGGCTCCGGCACGCTCCAGGAGAAGTAGCCTCGACAGCTGTAATGTTTCTGTGGCATGCCTTTCCTTTCATGGGGTGTCTATTTTGCAACCCCCAAGTGTTTTGATCCCGGGAGGAAGGGGGCGGGGGTGTTTACCCTGGCACCGCATCGCTGGTGCAGGGATCCAAGTGGTGCTGGGCATGCCTGAATTTCACATGCAGCAACAGTTCTAGCAACATCTGCTGGCTGATAAAAGGTAGGCTGCTGCACGCCGCTGCTCCCGCCGCGTTGGGAAACGTCGAGGGGGAGGCACACTGTGAACACGGCTTCCTGGCCGATAGGGCTGAGCTGACTTGCTGATAAAGCAGAATCCACCCATCTGGCTGCACCAGAGGGGCCAGGAAGACGAGCTAGTCACAGCCGCTTCATGCCCAGTGCTTCCCTGAGTGCTGGGTCCTGCTTCCCTCTGTATCAGGAACAATGTTCTGCCAGGCTGGGACAGCCACAGCGGCATAGCCGAACCACAGCACAGTCACAACTCATGCCCGGTTCAAACAGTCACTGGTGAGTTTTGCAATCTCCATTTTCTGTGTAACTTTGTGTTATGAGCTGGTTTATAGCACAGCTCTGCTGGGGAGGGAACTGGGGAAAAGGCTGGTGCTGGAGAGCCACTGCCTCAAGGAGCCAGAGCAGCTTTGACCCAGCCCTGCTCACCACGTGCAGGGTGCTCATTCTGTCTGGCCTCATCCCTATCATTCAATGGCCATGCAAAACCTTTAGCAGAGGAAGAGGCTGCTTTTGCTGGCAGTTCTGAGCCCTTGCACCAGCTGGAACCTCTGTAAAATGATCTTTGTCCTCCCTGGTGTGAATACCCGACCCTGCTGCTGTTGGGCTTGGGCCCAGGGGTGCAGCTTCTCTGGCCCTGCTCGTGGAGATGCAGTGGTGAGGCTTACAGTGCAGCTCAGGTGCAGGGGCTCTGCTGCTGTTTCAAGGGCTGGAAAGCCCATCCCAGGGTCAGGAAAGCCAAAACCCACCTGGAAATATGTGTGTTGACTGGGAAATTTGTTACACAAACCACTGGCATTTTGGTTGTTTTATTCTGTCTGACTAGTCCCCTCTCCTGCCAGCATCCCTGGATGTTTGTGTATCCCCTCTTCCAAAGGCAAGGCTTTACCCCTCTCCATCCTGCTCTGCTGACTTGGTGCAAGAGCGTCTCTGTGTGTGGAGCTGCTGCAGCTGCTGGGGATGAACTCTGTGAGTGTAGTGGGGAGATGCAGGAGCTCTGGCTTTGGTGTCCCTCTGGTTCTCTCTGCTCGCCAGACATCCAAAAGCCTGTGCCTTGCCAGCTGGGCTGGCCCTGCAGGACAGCTATGCTAGGGGTGAGGAGCTCCTGCACCATGTCCCCAGCCCCAAGGAGAGCTGGACCACAGCATGGATCTGAGGGGATGGATGCAGCCAGAGCAATGCCATTGGTGCCTGTGCTGCCCACATCTTCCCCAGCCCACCTGGGTCCTGCCCAGCAAATCCAGTCTGGCTGTGGCTGGATTAGTGCCATTGTGTGCGCTCACTGGAGCATGGCAGAGAAAATGAAATTGTGTCTCCAGACCCCAATCGGGACTAATTCGATGCTGAAATGAGCTTAATCCTCAGGTTCTTCGCCCAGCCTCTCCCTCCTGGGCTGGCGCAGGTCTGAGCGGGGATTAGCACTGAGCCAGGGGCTCTGATGGATTTGGCCTTGGTGCAGCAGGCTGACACAGAACCTGCGGGACCCCAGGGCTGTGCCCTCAGCTTGGCGTTAAAGGGACTTGGGGTTGGTCATTGTTAGCGTGGAGGGAAAATCCCTTCCTTGAGTGTCCTGGCACAGGGCAGCTGCACATCCCTGCCTGGGCAAGGGTCAGAGTCTGCCCAAGCTGGGATGCTGTAAGTGGTCAGTGGCTTTGTGCTTGCCCTGGGATTCCCCCACCAAGCCAGGGGAAGCACCAGAACCCTGAGCTGGCAACTCCCTGCTGTGCCAGCCCCAAAGCTAGTTAATTCTGCTGCTTGACTGCAGGGAGCCAGGAGTAATTAAAGCTCTGCCCAGGCTCTCTAATCATGTCTGGGGGTTTATGGTGGGGGCAGCACCAGTGCTGGCAGGGACTGGGCTCCCCACAGCGAATGTCCTGCAGGAGCCACACTGGACTCGTGCCCATGGGGCTGGTTGGGCACTGGGCTCTGCTGATGGGGCTGCACAATGTGTCCTGACCACCAGTGCTGGTCCTGCTACGTGCTCAGTGTCTGAAGGAATCCCACTGGTGCCAGGGCAGCGCCTGTATCTGGCTGTGGCTGCTCCAGGGTGGCTCTTGATGCACTGAG
Source organism: Sturnus vulgaris (assembly GCF_052056855.1). Lineage (NCBI taxonomy): Eukaryota > Metazoa > Chordata > Aves > Passeriformes > Sturnidae > Sturnus > Sturnus vulgaris. The sequence goes on along the minus strand of NC_142269.1, from coordinate 5,434,635 downwards.
GTTTTCTCGAGGTTCCAGCCATTGGATTCAAGGGATTTTGCTGGGTATTTTGGTGGTTTTGGTTTGACGCAGGTTTCTGTGCCTCTGTGATTGGAAGAAATCTGAAGTGATGAGAAAAACCTTTCCCAAGGGTGACAAGTGGTAGCAGGGAGAGAGCCTGGCCCGTGGCGTGAGATGAGCTGTCAGCAGCCCCCAGCACTGATGCCCCTGGCACCAGTCCCCAGCTGGGGCATCTCTGCCTGTGTGGGGCTGGTGTCCCCTCTGGTCATGCATGTGGTTTCCTTGGTCCTGTAAGGGTGTGAATTCTCTGCTTTTGGCTCCCAGACTTGCTGGGACACCTGGACAGTCCTTGTGCTACTAGTTCCAGCTCTGCCTACTGGCTGTGGGGCCTGTCACCTCTTTTGGAGGGCACATTTGATTACTAGAGCCAGCCATGCCTCTTTCATGACTATCATGGTACCTGGCCCCAGATGTTTCCAGTGTGGGCTGAGTGGTTCGGCTGCCTCCTCCCCTGTGCCATCAGAGCGAAGCCATCAGCTACTGCCACTTTCTGTAGGAGACAAACAAACCTCATCAAAGCACGGAGCTTCTAGAAGGAGCTCACGCCTGTGCTGGTGGGCGCTGCTGCCTCCCAGCCAGAGGTGGAAACCACAGGCCAGTGTAAAACACGCCAGCAGCCCTTGGCCCTCTGTGCCAGCTCCAAAGTGTGCCGGTGCCACAGGTCTGAGCAGGGCTGGGGGCTGCTCACGGGCACACGGCTGTTCCCACTGCAGCCTCTGCCCCAGCTGTGTGCTGGGGGCTGTGAGTGAAGCTGGGGGTGCAGGTGAGTGGGTCCCATCTCCCCCATGCCGAACTCCTGCGTGGATCCCTGGGGCCCCATCCCTGGCTGTCAGCCAGCCACGGGGGCTCAGTGGCACTGTCCTGCTGAGGACAGACCGAGGCTGTGCCTGCTCTGGCACCGGGGAGGTGCGAGGGGCCGAGGGGGAGAGTGCGCCGGACCCACTGCCCGGCCGCAGGCAGCCTTGGCAGAGGTGGCTGTCAGCACTCGGGGGCAGGCTGTCCCGCGCAGGCACCTGACATTTTGGAAGGAAATAGCTGCTCTCCGCTCCTTCCTGTAGTGCGCAGCCAGCGAAACGGCCGCCCGGGAGCCCGGCCGTGCCGGCTGTGCCCGCCCAGAGCCGCAGCCGCGCTGTCCTGGGGCCGGACTGTGAGCGGCGCGGGGGCAGAGCGGGGCAGAGCGGGGGCAGAGCGCGGTGAGTGCGGCTGTGGGACGGGGGGCTCCACTCCAGGCTCCAGCGGGGCCCTGGGCTGAGCTGGGGCGGACACGGGGCCGCTGTGGGCGGCGGGGTGGGTCTGTGCTGGGGTAACCGGAGCCCTTGGCTGTGCAGAGCAGCCCGGCTGTCACCTCCACCGTGCCCGGGGCCCGTCTGGGGGCTGGATCTTGCCCTGGAGGGACTTTGCCCACCTTGGAGGGCTGCAGGAACCTTCCTGCCGAGCCTGCCGAGGGCAGGGGCAGCGCTGGCTGGGGCAGCAGCGGAGCCCCTCGGCGGCACCGCCGTAGGGTGCAGGGTCCGGCCCTGCGGCCACAAGCGAGGCCGGCTCTGACCTGGAAGCGATCGCGGGCTCCCGGAGGTGCCGGGAAACCACGTGTCCGTGTTTACTGCGGCGGGCGCAGGGCCGCTCCGCCAGAGCCCAGCGCCGCGCCCCTGCCCCGGGAACACCGCTCCGGAGAGCCCCGGGCTGCGACCGCACCGGGCGAAGGGCAGTGCGGGAGCGGCTGAGGGACTGCGTGGGTCGAGGGAGTGGGGCGGGGGGTTACAGCCAGAACCCTTGGCTATGCTCCCCCCAGGCCTTTGCCTAGCCCTTGGTCCCTTCACGGCATGGGTTTAGGCAAGAGGCTGCTGTCGGGGGCTGTGCCAGCACTAGAGCAGGGGTGTCCTGCTCACGAGGAGGTGTTCGGGCTGGCTCTGTGCAGGGAGCGTCCTGTGGCAGATTGCAGTGAGCATCCTTTGCAGAGCGTGCTCCGGCCCCGGGGTAGCTGCTGCCTGTGTTTGGATTTTGCCATGCCCATGGTGTATGGGAAGCTGTTACTGCCGGCCTCATCCTGTGAGGCATTTCCCTCCTTTTGTGTACCCACGGATGTGCTCTGGCTCACCTGCAGCTTGGGACTTGCTGGTGCCTACTGCCACTGTGTCAGCGACCCTCCCTCAGTGTGGTCACGTCAGTCCCCTGGTTGCACCCAACCCCAGCTGAGCTGCCACCTTCCCCATCTTCCCCTCTCCTCACTGCTGCCTCTGGCCTTCTGAGTGCCCTTTTTGAATGAGTTTCTCCTGTTTTGCGTTGGGTTTGGCCGTGCTTCCCCATCTCAGTGGGCAGTGAGGCTGTAAGAGGCAGAAATGATGACTGCTGGTATCTCCCTCTCTCTGCTCTGTCTCTCCCCACAGCTCTGGGGTCTGTGTCCTCAGCAATGGTCCTACCCCAGGCAGCTCCTGCCTGTGCTGCTTCACGGGCAGTAAGTCTGGTGAGAGCGTCGCTGTGGCTTGTTGAGTGCTGCTGGTTAACCGAGCTGCAGTGACGGGTGGGTTCCAGCTCGCTGCCAGCGAGTAAATGCAAAGTAGCCGAAACCACTACAATTATCTGCCTCTTGCAGTTGTTGGAGTGCGCATGGGGCTGGTGACTGCCGTGCATGGCTGACCCATGGCAGTGCTTGAGGGCAGTGGCCCTGCTGGGGCTAGTGGGCTGGAGATGGCACTGGGGTGGGTGAATATCTCTGGACATGGAGGTGAATCCATCCCATGGCTCTCATCCCTCAGGCAGCTGGTGGTGCCACTGAGGAGTGTGATGCTGGAAAGTGAAAAGGCATGAAAGGCATAGTCCAAGCTAGGGCAGTGGCTGCCAGCAGCAGCCAGGTGCAGGAGGTAGGGCTGCCTGGAAAGGCTGGCAGTGGCAGCTCCAGTGGTGCTGCAGCTTATGCTGAAACAGAGTTGCTGCCCCAACAATGCTGAGTCTCAGGGTCAAAAATCTGCCCATGGCAGAGAACACTGGTTACTTGTGCTGGAATGGTCAGGGTACCCTGCAGCCCCTGGGGAGGTTTGGTTTTTCCACAGGTGAGACAAAAATGAGATTAATTTCCCACAGAAATGTCCACCAAATGGTGTTTTGGGGCACACACCAGGCGAGCTCTGTCACCGTCAGCCACTGCACGGCCCCTTGTAGAGGCAGATGTGACACTGGTGCTCCTGCTCCCAGGCTGACACTGGCCAAATGCCTGCCAGCTCACCACAGAGCAGTCAGAGACTCGTTGCTTAACAACATGCTGGAGTGGAGTAGGAAGTGTTTTGTCACTGTGAGATGGGAAGAGATCACCATTTTATCAACAGGCAGGGAGGGCAGTGTCTGTTTGCTCTGTGTCCGTGCAGATGTCCCCACAGTACTGGGGACTTCGGTCACTTTGTGGTGCAGTGGCACTGGCATGGCTGTAATTGGCTCTGCCCCTTATCAAGTGTCCACAATTTCCAACAGCAGCATGTCCTGCTGTCGGCCATCCCACCTTCCCTTTCCTCCTTGCCAGCGTTCTTCTGCCTCCCCAGGCCCCTCCTCGCCAGCAGCATTTCCAGCTTGGTGATTTCTGTGAATGTGGAAACGTTCCTCCCTTTTTATAGAGGAAAAATTCATTTTTAGCCAGCTCTGGGTTATTGTTCCTCTTCCTGTTCGGGGGCGGGTGTGCCTGGCTCGGGGGCTCTGGCTGTGGCTGTTCTGCTCGGACCTGCTGCCCCTGTTCCCCAGCATGTGCCCCCTGACAGTGCGAGCTCTTTTGGAGCTCTGTGGGCCACTGGGTATTCCTGAGGCCAAACAAAATGCTTCGTGAAGAGGGGGAAGCACAGCCTTCACTGGCTCAGTCCCTCTGCCTGTCACCAGCCAGTGCAGTGATCAGGTCCTGGTCTGATCACCCAGCCTTGGGACACATCCAAGGCCTTGCGCCCCTGCCTGGCCCCTCTGTGTGGTGCCAAATCCCAGGTGGTTTGGGTGTGAGTGTATCTAAATGCTGTTTACTCCTGCCTCCTCACTCAGGGGGGACCTTGAGCCCCACAGCCCTTCCTATGTCACTATCACCCTCATACACTCAACTGCAGGTTGTGTCTCCAGCCCCTCGAGCCACAGGTGACCCAGGGGACACACTGGATTTTAGTAGAGGTGCTGTCACCACCATCTCATCCCTGCCTGCTCCTGGGAGAGCTAAGGCTGTGTGGTGGATGGAATCCCTGCATGAAGCCAGAGCCGCCCCAAAACTGCTTTAGGAAGGTCCCTGTGTCTCCACCAGGACATGAGGCACACAGTGGCCCTGGCACTGGGGACTTGTCAGGGACAGTGGTGCCACGTGGGCTCTTGGGGTTGGGACTGCTCCTGCCTGCTGGCGCTGCCAGGGTGTGGGCAGGAGCGGGGTGAACACAGGGGGGGCCTCTGCTCTGCGTCACCCTGGATTTCTGGCCAGCCCTTCCTCCCCCTGGCCTGTTTCCTCATTTGCGTGGCCAGCGATGGCTGCGATCCCGTGGTGCAGTGAGGGGAAATGAGAACCATGTGGAGAGGCCATGCAGAGGCACGTCCCTGGCCCTGGGCACCCCCAGGGTTGTTCCTAGAAGAGAGGGGGTGACTCAGAGCCAGGGTCCCCTGCCCCCGCATGCCCTTTCTTTCAGCAGCTGGAGACGGCACTGGCAGCACCAGGGGCTCCGGACACTCCTGCAGAGAGCGTGGGGACAGCCGGGACCAGACCCCTTGCGGCACAGTGCCTGCCGGTGTCCTGCAGGTGCCCTGACAGCACATCTCCCGCAGGTGCTGAACCATGGCGGTGTGGATCCAGGCCCAGCAGCTCCAGGGAGAAGCCCTGCGGCAGATGCAGGCACTCTATGGGCAGCACTTCCCCATTGAGGTGCGGCACTACCTGTCGCAGTGGATTGAGAGCCAGGCATGGTAGGTCAGGGTGTTCCCTTCCTGGGGGTGCTGGGCTTGGCAGCAGCTGCCCCGGGGTACAGGTGGGTGCTCCCCACCACCAGGCTGCCCTGACACCGCTCTGCTCCCCACACAGGGACTCCATCGACCTCGACAACCCCCAGGAGAATGTGAAGGCAACACAGCTTCTGGAGGGGCTGATCCAGGAGCTGCAGAAGAAGGCAGACCACCAAGTGGGTGAGGACGGCTTCCTGCTGAAGATCAAGCTGGGCCACTACGCCACGCAGCTGCAGGCGAGTGAGGGGCTGTGGGCAGGGGTACAAGGCCAGGGGGGTCCCTGCCCTGTGCCTGGCTCAGACAGTGCTCTCCCCACAGAACACGTATGACCGATGCCCCATGGAGCTGGTGCGCTGCATCCGGCACATCCTGTACCACGAGCAGCGGCTGGTGCGGGAGGCGAACAATGTGAGTGTGGGTGGGGAGGAGTGAGGGAGAGGGTTCCACAGGGCTGAGGGGATGCTCAGGGACTCTTCCCCATGGTGATGGGAGCAGCCCTGAGGCAGGGAATGGGGAGGGTCCTCTCACTGTGCTGAACGCACCCTGTGCCCCGTGCAGAGCCCTTCTCCGTCCGGCTCCTTGGTGGATGCCATGTCCCAGAAGCACCTGCAGATCAACCAGACCTTCGAGGAGCTGCGGCTCATCACGCAGGACTCGGAGAATGAGCTCAAAAAACTGCAGCAGACACAGGAATACTTCATCATCCAGTACCAGGAGAACATGCGACTCCAAGGTGGGTGGGGGGCCGAGGGGCATGGGCCTGGGATGCTGGCACAACTAGCCCTAACACCTTGCCCTTTCCCCCAGCCCAGTTCTCCCAGCTCTCCCAGCTGGGCCCCCAGGAGCGCATGTCACGGGAGACGACGCTGCAGCAGAAAAAGGCATCGCTGGAGGCCTGGCTGCACCGCGAGGCCCAGACACTACAGCAGTACCGTGTGGTGAGTGATGCTGCTGTCTGCTCCCCATGATGCTGTCTCCATGATGCCCTGTGACACTGTCCTTGCACCTCTGATGTTGTCCCGCCTCGCAGGACCTGGCTGAGAAGCACCAGAAGACGCTGCAGCTGCTGCGCAAGCAGCAAACAACCATCCTGGATGATGAACTGATCCAGTGGAAGCGTCGGCAGCAGCTGGCGGGGAATGGGGGCCCACCCGAAGGCACCTTGGATGTGCTGCAGACTTGGTGAGTACCTGGTGGGGTGGGATGGGGCAGGGTGCTGAGCCCCAGTGTGTGCTGAGCCCTGTTTCCCGCAGGTGTGAGAAGCTGGCAGAGATCATCTGGCAAAACCGGCAGCAGATCCGCCGTGCCGAGCACCTGTGCCAGCAGCTGCCGATCCCAGGCCCAGTGGAGGAGATGTTGTCAGAGCTGAACGGCACCATCACTGACATCATCTCTGCCTTGGTCACCAGGTACAAGTTGGGCTCAAATGGGTGGGGGGCCAGGTTGGCCCTGCTGCCTTCCCAGCCCCCCTGATCCCCCTATCCTCCAGCACCTTCATCATCGAGAAGCAGCCCCCTCAAGTGCTGAAGACACAGACCAAGTTTGCAGCCACCGTGCGGCTTCTGGTGGGGGGGAAGCTGAATGTGCACATGAACCCCCCCCAAGTGAAGGCCACCATCATCAGCGAGCAGCAAGCCAAGGCCCTGCTGAAGAATGAGAGCACCCGCAAGTAATGCCAGGGGCTGGGGGTGTGTGGCTGGGGCTGCCAAGGCAGTGACGGGGGGGGGAAGGGCTGCCCTTTGCACAGCTCCAGCCCTGGTGGTCCCCTGACTCCCTGCATTCCTGTGGCAGTGAGAGCAGTGGGGAGATCCTCAACAACTGCTGTGTGATGGAGTACCACCAGGCCACTGGGACACTCAGCGCCCACTTCCGCAACATGGTGAGTGCCCCTGGTTCCCTGTCCTGTCCCCCTGTGTCCCTCTGTGTTCACCCCAGTGTCCCCATCGGTTCCTCCACGCTCACCCCTTGTGTCCCTGCAGTCCCTGAAACGGATCAAGCGCTCAGATCGCCGCGGGGCTGAGTCAGTGACAGAAGAGAAATTCACCATCCTCTTTGAGTCACAGTTCAGTGTCGGTGGGAATGAGCTGGTCTTCCAGGTGAAGGTAAAACCACTATGTCCCTTCTGCTGGCCCTAGGCAAGCCATGGACACAGGAGTGGGGCTGAGCTGGGGCTGCATGGGTGCCCATGGGTGATGCTCCCTTGCCCCACAACCCATTTTGGTCTCCTTCCTCTTGGTAGACACTGTCCTTGCCTGTGGTGGTAATTGTGCATGGAAGCCAGGACAACAATGCCACGGCCACTGTGCTTTGGGACAACGCTTTTGCTGAGCCCGTGAGTGCCATGGGGCAGGACAGGCCCCATCTGTCCTGAGTGGGTGTGGGAGTAGGGCTCAGCCTCCTGGTGGGACATGCCTGGAGGCATCAGGCAGAGCTGGTGCTGACCATGCTCTCTGCCCCCAGGGCCGCGTGCCCTTTGCTGTGCCTGACAAGGTGCAGTGGCCACAGCTCTGTGAGGCGCTCAACATGAAGTTCAAGGCAGAGGTGCAGAGCAGCCGTGGGCTGACCAAGGAGAACCTGGTGTTCCTTGCACAAAAGCTCTTCAATAGCACCAGCTCCCACCTGGAAGACTACAGCAGCACCACAGTGTCCTGGTCCCAGTTCAACAGGGTAAATGGCCTGGGCTCTGTCCAGAGCCCCCAGTGCTTGTGCTTCTGGGGCTGGATGGGGACATACTCACCTGGGGGTCCCTGAGTCTCTGCTGCTCCGCCCAGTGTCTCTGCTGGGTAGCAGAGGCTCAGAGGCTGGTGACAGGAGTGCTCATTTTCTGGGGATTTCAACAGGAAAACCTGCCTGGGAGGAATTACACCTTCTGGCAGTGGTTTGATGGGGTCATGGAGGTGCTGAAGAAGCATTTGAAGCCGCACTGGAATGACGGGTAAGAGCCGCCCTGCCCTGTGCTGCCTGGCCTGAGCCCCAAGCCCTGACGCCCTACTCTGCCTAGGGCCATCCTGGGCTTCGTCAACAAGCAGCAGGCACACGACCTGCTCATCAACAAGCCCGACGGGACCTTCCTCCTGCGCTTCAGCGACTCGGAGATCGGTGGCATCACCATTGCCTGGAAGTTCGACTCCTGTGAGTGTGTGCCAGGCACTGGCATCCCTGGACCAAGTATCCCTGGCCCCAGCCGGGGCATCTCATGCCCATGGGGTATTGGCACTGCCACAGCAGACGTGCTGGAGCCATCCTCAGGAAAGAGGCGAGCACCAAAGCCCCCAGAATGCCTTGGCTGTCCTATGGGGAGCGATGCTGCCCTTGCTCACTGCAGCTGTGGCTGTGTCAGGCCTGAACACTGGCAGCAGGGAGGAGGGACCAGGCTGAACCCTTCAACCCAGCCCTGGGGAGTGATGTGGTCTGTACGAAATCCAGTTACTCCAGTTACTGGTGCTCCCCAGTGCAGGGGTTGTCAGGGGTGGCCTGACCCCATGCAGGAGTCTGTTGCTGTTTGCAAGAGCATTCTTTGGAGGGTCACATGGCTGAGAAGCACCACAGAACCCTACAGAAGCCCGTGGCTGGGGAACCAGCCCCCATGTGTCAGGATGAGGCCAGACCTGCCTTGGCTTCACTGTGCCTCCTACCTTATCCCATTTTCTGGTGATCTGTGCTTTATCCTCAACTGTTGCTGGGGGAGGGATGCAGTGTGGGATGTGCTGTTTGTTGCTTGATGTGACCTCGCAGCCCATGTCCAGAGCATGGCCAGGAGCTGCTGCAAGCTCTGGGAGTCACCATGATCCTCACGCTTGTCTTGCAGCTGAGAGGATGTTCTGGAACCTGATGCCTTTCACCACCAGGGACTTCTCCATCCGCTCCTTGGCTGACCGCCTTGGGGATCTCAGTTACCTCATCTACGTGTTCCCCGACCGGCCCAAGGACGAGGTGTTCTCCAAGTACTACACGCCGGTTCTCTGTGAGTCCACGCCAGGTAGCGCTGTCCCTCCACCCCACATGTCCCCTCCTTTGTGCATCCAGCCAGGATGGAGCTGGTGTTCTCAGCATCCCCCCTGCCCTAGGGCCACACGGGCCCCACAGGGCTTCTGCATCTGGCCACGTGTGAGCCCCCAGCACTGCCTGGGGTCGTGGCATGTGCTGGAACTTGGGCCTCAATGCTGCCTGTTTCTCTCTAGCTAAAGCTGTGGATGGATACGTGAAGCCACAGATCAAGCAAGTGGTGCCAGAGTAAGTGTTACCCCAAAGGCAGATCCTGGGCAGTGGTTGCCATGGGTTCCCAGCCCTGAACTGGCTGGGTTGGGTGGTAGCCCAAGGCACTGAGGAGCTCAGGTCCACCACCAATGGCCACATTGGTGCTCAGCCTTGTGAGACATCTTGGCAACTTCCCCTTTGGGGCACCCATCCTGTCCCGTGCCAGTGCTCATGAGACCCATCCCCACAGGTTTGTCAATGCATCAGGAGATTCTGCCCCTGGAGGGGCCACGTACATGGACCAGGCACCCTCGCCTGCCGTCTGCTCCCAGCCTCATTACAACATGTACACCCAGAAGTAAGTATCACACCCCTATCCCTGTACTGCTGCAGCTGGTCCTCCCCTCACCGCCTGCCTCCCACAGCCCCGACCCTGTGCTGGACCCCGAGGGTGATTTTGACCTGGAAGACACGATGGATGTGGCAAGGCACGTGGAGGAGCTGCTGCGGCGCCCTGTGGACAGTCAGTGGATCCCCCACGCCCAGTCGTGACAGGCAGGCGCCTGGTCCCTTGCCCCTGGCCTCGGTGCTGCGGGGACTGTGCTGTGTTCGTGTCTCTGTGCCAGGGGACAGCGGGTGGGCCCTGCCCCCAGGATTTGCTCTGTGCCCCGAAACACAGGCTGGCGTCCAGCTCTTTGGTGTTTATGCCCTTGTATAAACAGCAGCGGATTTGTCGCATGGTTTTCCTGTATGTTCCTTTTAAGAGGCCCAGCTTCGGCTTTCCGCTTCTGCCAGCACTGGCCCTGCAGCCCCCATCCCCCCGGGGTGCTGCCGGGGCAGGGGCCGCCAGCCCGGCCTCAGGTTCGCTTTTGCAGTCGTCACTAAGAATGTACATGTCGCCTTCTTGTTCTCCCCCGCGGCTCCGTTCCCAGGGGTGCATGAGGGCAGAGGGCAGAGGAAGGGCTCTGCCAGGGCTCCCCTAGCCTGTGCTGGTGCTCTGCTCCACAGTGGCAGGGTCCCTGGATCTCATCTTCTCCTCTGCCCCCAAGGATGCAGGAGCCCCTCCGGTGTCCCCTCTGGAGCCGGTGCAGCACGAGGGTGGCAGGGTGCAAGGGCACCCAGCGAGGACAGTCGGGTGGGCAGGCGGTTTGGGGAGGCAAAGCCCTCTGCCCCCTGCCTCTCCCCTTGCCTGGGCGGGAAACTCTGGGGTCCTGGCCATGTTATTTTTCTATCACAGAGTAAATAAAGCACGGAATATTTTTGTAACACAAAAGCTCTGGGTGCCACGTGTGTCTTGGGACAGAGGCGGGTCCCTCTGGGTAGCTCCTCATCTCGGGTGCACCAGATGAATGCTGGGGCTGGTGCTTGGGGTTCCTATCTCCGAGGGCAGGGTCGTTGGGCCTCCGTTGGCACAAGCTGGGCAGATCCAGGAGGCTCTGTCCGGGCGAGAGGCTGCCCTGGGAGCAGGGGTTGGGCTGGGCTGGGGCCGTTTTACAGGGCAAAAAGAAAGGTAACCGGATCAATTGCTCCGTTTTCCCCAAGAAGCTTGCTCTTGGAAGGGTAGAGGGCGCTGGTACTCGGGACTCACTTGCTGTTGAATTCCCCGCGGAGCGGGGGGCTTCGGGTGTGCTGTGTAAAGGCGAAAATGAAAATAAAAGTAAAGCGGGGAGGGGGGCGGCGCCGGGCGCGAAAATTCTCCGTCATTTCTGCCGGAGGCGGAATAGCCGGGTGGGCCAGGAGGGCCCGGGACCGGGTCCCTGCCCTGGGGCGGTGTCCGCATTCCGCGATGCTGCCGGCGGTGGCGGTCGCGGCGGTGGTGGCCGTGGCCGCGGCTGTGGCCGTGGCTGTGGCCACGGCCGTCCCCGGGCTGCGGCACCGCCTGGTCCGTTCTGCGCTGCGCTGCGCCGGGGGCCGGTACCGGCGGCGTCTGGAGGCTCTGGGCAGCGACGTGCGGCTGCGCCAGGAGCGGCGGCTGCGGCGCCTGCTGGGCACCGGCACCGGGACGGCCGGCGGTGAGCGCGGGGCTGCGGGAAGGGGGTCCGGAAGGGCTCGGTCCCGTGGTTGCCCTTCTCAGCTTGTCCTCTCCCGGCAGGCTCGGAAGAGTTCCAGGAGCGGCATCCCTTGGGGCAGCCCTGTCGGGACGAAGCGCCGGGAGATTCGGTACCCCCGCTGCGTCTCTGGGCTCTGCTCCCCGGCTGCTGGGACTCCGACCCTCGGCTGCAGGTACGAGGAGCGGCGGGCGGGGTGGGCGCGGATCCCCGCAGGGCGTGCCCTCCTGACTCTCCCCTCCCCCGCAGGGGTCCCTGCTCTACCTGGATGCCCTCGGCGCCTCCTTTCCACGGGCACTGACCCGCCGGGGCACGGCCCTGCTGCACTGGAGCCCTGGCTGTCCCCGCGCCCCGGCGGGGTGGCCGCTGCCCACCCTGTACTGCACCCCGGCCGCAGCGGGCACCCTGCCCTCGCGGGCCGCTGCGCTGCGGGTGCAGCTGCTCTTTGCCCTGCGGCAGCGTGCGCTGCATGTGCTGGAGGCCGGGCTGGCAGCCGAGCTGCACGACGCGCTGGTGGCCCTGCGCACTGAATGGCCCCAGCTGGCCCAGGAGCTGGCGCTGGGCAGGCTGAGCCCCCAGCCCGGGCTACCCGAGGAGGTGCGGGACCAGCTGCAGGCACTGCTGATCCCTGATGCTGCCCGGGCAGCCGAGCTCCGTGCTGAGTGCGCCCGTGGCTTCGAGGGCATCTTGCTGCGTCTGTGGCCACAGCTGGAGGTGGTGGTGGTGAGGACGGTGCATGGTGCAGAGCGGCTCTACTGCAACTCCCTCTGCCAGGCTGATTGCCAGGGGCTGCCCTTCTACTGTCCGTTCTACCAGGCAGCAGGAGGTGAGTGTCCCCCACGCTGGTGTGTCCCCATGCTGCCCCGGATGCCCACAGGGAACTGCTGCCATATGGCAGCACAGATCTCCCTGCCACAGCAGATGCTGGTGCATCTCTATGCTGCATTCCCTTCCTGCAACCAGAAAACAACTCAATCCTGGCACCAGCAAAATTCTACCCCTTGGAGAGGGATGAGGCTTCTGTGGGCAATGATGGGGGGTCTGGGGAGCTCACATTGGCACATGCTACCTCTACCTAGCCCTGCTTGGTGTAAACCTTTGGCCAGCGGAGCCAGTACCCCGATTCCTGCTGTGCCCTGACTGGGCTTTCTGCGAGTTCCTGCCCTGCTTGGCCAACAAGGAGCCACGGACGGTGCTGCTGGATGAGCTCTGGGAAGGACGCGAGTATGGGCTGGTTGTGACAGCTCAGGCAGGAGAGTACAGGTGCCTCCTCCCTGCTGTGTAGTCCTGGAGGGCTGCCTGCCCCAGCCCCATGTACCATCTCTCCCTTACACTCTCCCTGCCCATGCAGGTGCCGTACTGGGGACGTGCTGAAGGTGACTGGCTTCCACATGCAGTGTCCCGTGGTGGAACCTGTGCGCAGGTGAGGACACCCCCGTCCCTCACCTTAGGGAGCTGGGCTCATATACTGGCAGGGTCTTAACAGGAGAGTGCCAGTGACCCACCCAGTGTCCCTGCACCGCAGGGAGAGCCAGACGCTGAGCGTGCGAGGTGAGAGCATCCCTGAGGAGCAGTTCTGCCAGAGCCTGTGCCGCACCCTGAGGATGTGGCCAGGCGCTCGCCTGATTGACTATGTCTGTGTGGAGAGCAGCCTGCTGGGTGAGTTCCCTGAGCTGTCCAAGTCTCCCCAAAAGTGTAGCTGGCACTGCATGGGCTCTGCAGCCCTCCTGTGTCCACAGGGCTAGGGGCAGCTCTAACATACTCATGGTACTGCTCCAGGTGACTTATCAGGGCCCAGTGCCCCCCACTACGAGGTGTTCATGGAACTGCAGGGCCTGCGGGACCTGTCAGAGGGGCAGCGCTACAAGGTGAGCAGGACCTGGGCTCTCCTCTGGGTTTGTGTGGGGTGGCTGAAGGACACTGGTATGGCAGTGTGGGACCAGCACAGGCAGCTGCCCTCTCTTTGCAGCTGGACCAATGTCTCCAGGAGGATTTCCCCGTCTACAAATCCTTCCGCTTCAAGGGCAGCATTGGGCCCCTGCGCCTGCACCTGGTGAGGCCCGGGACCTTCGCCCAGCTGCGGGAAGCACTGGGCTCCCCCAAGCCCATGCCCAGGGTCCTGCACGAAGAGCAGCTGCTGCGGCTCGTCCAGGGATCAGTCATCTCCTAGGGCAGCCTAGGGGTCCCGAAGCCCTTCCACCCTGGGGTTTGCTTGGCATACTCCCTCTGAGGAGGGGCCGTGTCCCTGGGGCGGGAGGGTGGGGGGAAAAGGGTGCCCAGCCCCAAGGGTTTGGCTGAGTGGAGCAAATGGAGACAGTGAGCTTGACTGTGATCCGTGGTGGCAAGAGGCACCACTCAGTGCTGCCATGGGGATGGAGCAAGAGCTTGGGAGCATCACGGGGCAGTGGGATCCTGCAGCTGCAGGACCCCCTCACTCAGTGCCTTTGCAGAATCTGCAGCCACAGTGGAGTGGGTGCCTGTGCCTTTCCCAAGGTACACACTGTGCACCATAGCCCATGGCTGAGGTAGAGGGCTCAATAGAAACCTCTGTGGGAGCAGGAGGGGCAGAACAGGCGTGGCTCATCACTGAGCACTGGGGCTCTGTGGCATTTTGTACCCTGGAAGGGACACTGTAGGCAGGGCTCAGGTGGCTGGTGGTGGAAGGTGCCACAGAGCAGCCCCAGCTGGGCTTCAGTACATGTCCACTGGTTTAAGAATAAGCTCCAGTGAGGGCTGCTTTTAATGTTTTAAAAACCAAATACAAAATAAAAGAGGATTATCTTTTAAAAATAAATAAAGGACTGCACTCTGGGATTGATTTTTTAGGCTATTATTTTTAATCTTCATTAAAGAGATTGCTCAAGCAATCTGACTGCTCTGAGGGCTGAGGAGTTGCTGCTGTTCTCGGGGGTCCTTGGGAAGGGGAGGCCATGAATATTTAACCAGCTGAGCAGCCTCTGTGCTCTGGGGGCACCAGGCTCTTTGTGCCTTTGAGGCACATGTGTACCAACGGGAGGGACTGGTCATTTCCTCTCCTGCTCATTAAGGGTTATTTCAAGGGCTGGCAAGGGCGTGTGGGGCACCTGCTGTGCCGCAGCTGCTGCTGGTGGGCAGCCGGGCCGTGGGCAGGAGATGATGTCTTGAACAAGGCTCACACAAAGCAAAGCGTCCCCAGGCACAGCCGAGACCCCCGCCAGGGATAAACCTGGCTGAGGCCTACTCCCCATCCCTGCTGGAAAAAAAACTGAAGCAAAATTTCTGCTCCAGATCGGGCAGGGAGAAGCTTTGCCTTGGACTGGGGGCCCCCTGCAACAAAAGCATTGCCTGGCAGAGCGATGTGGGGCCAGGGCTGCACTGGGCGTCTCTGCTCGCACTGCTGTGCCCGGGTACCACCCCGGTGGGAGGGGAGGTTGGTGGGGTGGAACCTGCTGGGCAGGGCCAGGCTGCTGAGTGCCCGGCTGGATTTGGATGCCAGGCTGCAGGTTGCAAGGTCGATTTGAGTGCCCGGCTGCAGGGTGCAGCTTGTTTTGGGTGCAGGCTCATTTGTGCTGCTGGTACCAAGGCTAGAGGGTGCGGGTGCCCGGTTGAAGGATGCCAGAGTGGGTTTGCGTGCCTGGCTGCAGGGTGCGGGCTCGGCCGGGGTCCCACTGGGATGGAGCGGCTGCCGGGCCTGGGCGCTGCGGTGCTGGGCGGAAACCGGGGATGCCCTGGCGGTGGAAGGTCCCGGTGCCCGTCCGCGCGCCCCGCCGCTGCAGCCCAGGGCGAGGGGACCGCGCGGTCCCCATCCCCATCCCCGCGGCGTCCCCGCCCCCGCCCGGCCCATCCCCTCCTCCCGGCCGCGCCGCCTCCCGCCCGCTCCGCCACTGAGCCCGCAGCGGCGGCGGCGGCGGGCGCAGGCTCCGGGCGCCCCGGGGCCCCGCGGCGGCCGCTGCCCTGAGGCCGCGGGGGATGGCGGAGGGGCCCCGGGGCGCCCCGCCGCCGGGCTCGCCCCGCCCCGCCGCACCGCTGCCCAACGGGCCCCGCGGCGGCGGCGGCGGCGGCGGCGGCAGCCCCGGCTCAGGCTCAGGCAGCAGCAGCCGCGAGGACTCGGTGGAGCGGAGCCCCGCGCCCGCCGCGCCCCGGGCCAGCATCATGAAGGTGAGAGCCCCGCACCGGCAACGCACCGGCCCGGCCCCCCCCGCCCCGGGCCCGGCACCTGCGCAGCGCTGGGGTGCCGAGCCGTGTACCCCCGCCGAACCCCGCGTCCCCCCGCATCGGCTCTCGGTTCCCCCTGTGCCCGTCGAGCAGCTCCGAGGAGCTGCAGAGCAGCCGCATCCCCGGGTGATAGAGGTTCGCCACCTGCCCGCGGTGCTGGTCACACCGGGACTGACACGGCGTCTCCGCGCCCTGCCCGGACCCAGGGTCCCCAAGAGCACAATCTGGCCCGGCCCGGCTCTGTGGAGTGTCCATGGGTCGCCCTGTCAAGTGTCATGGCCAGGCTGCAGCATCACCCGGTCCTGCTCAGGACACCCTTGGGTTTCCGTGAGAAAATGCCCGCTCCCGCCCCTCGAGCAGCTTCTGCTCTCCCATGCTCTCTCCTGACAAGCCCTGAGCCTTGGGCCTGGCCTGACCAGCTTGCAGTCTGCTCCCAACACCTGGTGTCGGTGTTGCCGGGCCGTGGTGGGGCCGTGCTCCAGGGAGGGTCTCGGGGGTCTCCCACCTGGGTGGGCAGCGGATCACACGTGTGCTTTCCTAAATGAACCCCCCTGATTGTGCTGATGCTGGCGGTACTCGCTGACACAATAGGTCACGTCCGCCCGGGACTCTCCTCCCTGCTCCCGGCAGCCTATTTTAAGCTGGGATTGCTCCGGTGCTATTAATACCCCGTGAGGGGGCTGTTTCCGTGGTGCCCCAGTCCCGCTCTTCTGTCCCCAGGATCCAGTTTTCTGGGGAGCGGTGTCAGGACCCTGAGTCCCTGCCCGCACCCGCCTGGGCTCTCGCTGCAAACTGTTGCGGGGGCGGCCGGGCTGTGCCCACGCGGTGACGGCACGGAGACCTGCCGGTGCTCCCGTGCAACCAGAGGCTGGTGCCAGTGCACCGTCTGTGACCGGTTTCCCTGGGGACCTTGCCGGGGTCTTCTGCTCCCCCCGGGACGGACCAGCATCTTTCCTTGCCCAGGGACCATCCGTGGGCACTGCGGGATGGGAGTGTTGAGCCTCTCCTTGCGCCCGGGCGGGCACATCCCTGTCACCACCTGCGTCACCACGGGATTTGGCCTCACGTGAAGGTCGGGTGGCCCAGGGCCAGCGCTGGCGGGGGAGGGCACTGGACCGGGGGGGAGGTCAGACCCGGACAGCGTCCCCAGCTTGTGCTGATCCGTTGTGCATCTCCGAGTCCATCTGGGGCCTGAGCGGCAGTGGAGGCACATGTGGAAAGAGCTGCCGGCTCTGTTATTTTTTGAGATTTCCAGAAGAGGCTGGAGGAGTGAATATGAAAGTGCGACTCACTGTCTGTGTGGAGGTAGGGGGTCCTGGGGCAGCGGGGTTCAGAGCTGTCCCCTGCAGTGTCCCTGTGCCCTGGCTGGAGGACCTGCTCCCTTCTTTCTCCCCAGGCCGAAAGCGGAGGGGGCTGGCTGTCCCGTGGGCTGGGAGGATGCTGGAGAGGGACATAGGGGTATTGTATCTGTTCTCCCTTGCTGCAGGAGGTGTCCCTTCCCTGGCATTTTGCTGTTCTGTCCCCTGAGCCCCCTTCCCATCGTGTGCCAGCCCCAGGAGCTGTGTGGTGCCTTTGCTGGGATCTGACTCCACGGCCCCTCACCGGGGAGTGGCAGCTGGTGCCGCGGGGAGTGGATGTGTCAGTCGCTCTCTTCTTGGCAGGGAACAAACGACTGTAGAAAAGCCCTGACTGTGCCTGGTCTCCCACTGCCTCAGCTCCGGGGTTGCTGCCTGCCCTCACCCCTTCCCACGCTTTCCAGCCTGAGATAGGGTAGTGGGGAGACCCAGGACCTGAGGAATTCAGCTGCAGATGAGTCACTTCACGGCCAGGATGGAGGATAAAGGGAAGGGAGAGACAACTGATGGGCCTTTCTCCATCCCGTGCTTTGAGATTGGGTTACATGGCCGGTAACATTGGCCATCACGTGGAGGCTGAGATTAGGGCATCAGCACTCACCAGGGCACTAATGCAGGAGATAATTGGCTGAAGAGGTGCTTAACACATGCTGCAGAGCTGGGCAGGGCAAGCAACTGGGCTGGAACGTGCCCTCCCGTGCAAGCCCACGCTCACCACTGGCATCGTGGTCGTGGTCGGCGTCGGCATCAGCATCGTGGTCTGTGCTTTGCTCCGTGGAGCCCTGCCTACTCCCTGCCAGCTCGGTGGCACAGTGAGCGGGATCCCTGCTCTGGCCAGAGCCCTGCCCTCTGTCTGGAGGTGTTCCATGCTGTCGTGGCCATGGACGCCGTCTCCTCCCGACTCCTCTGCTGCTTTACTCGTCACCTGCCTGCGCTGCTCCTGCCGCGCCTCGCCCAGCACTTCGTGGGCTGTGCCCCGGGTTGAAGAGCACCTGGAACAGCCTGGGAAGGGGCTGCCAGGGAGCAGAGGCTCTTCCCTGACAGTCCCCAGGCCGCACTGAGGAGTGTAGGGCAGCTGCAGAATGGGAGGGAGACTCCTCGCATCTCCTGCTCGCTGCTTGCCCGTGCAGGGGGAGAAGCAGAGCCTGTGTGCTGCAGGGCGCTCTTGGATCTGTGCCATATATCTGCACCCCAAAGTGCTGCAGCAGGTACCCCCCTTCCCTATCTAAGCCTGGGAGCGTGGGGGTCTGCAGGGAGGGCGTTCGGGCTGAGCCGGGGTGGCCAGGGGACCGGCGGGGCTGGTGCCAGGGGGGTGTATCTGTGCCTGCAGCGGGCACAGCTGGAAGCAGGTCCCTGGCGCTGGGTGCACGCAGGCCCCCCGCCCGTGTTTCCTTTCCGGATGGATTTCCTGTTTTCATCTGTGGGGCCCGGTGCGGAGCCGCGGGGTGGGTGCGCCGGGCGGGGAGCGGGTCTGCAGGGAGGCGGGGGGGTCCTGCCGGGGGCAGGAGCTGCGGCCCCCCCCGGTGCCCATAGCCCCGCGGCGAGCTGGGGGCTGGGGCTGCCTGGCAGTGGGGCGCTCAGGTTGCAGCATGCAGGAAGCATCCGGCGTCGAGTCCTTCCCCGCAGGGCTGGCCGATGGCATGACCTGCCGCTGAGCGCCTGCCGACCCGGGATGGCTGGCACCGAGGCAGGGTCTTGGAGCTCGGCCAGCTCCCTGGAGCAATCTGGCAGCTAGAGGATGCAAACAGCCACCACATCCGAGCTCCGGGATATTAGGATATGCCTGGTTCTAACACGGGGCTGCGGGCTGGTGCTGGTTCCTCCTTCCTCCTTCCCTGAGCCGTTGTGTCCCGGGCATCCCTGGAGGATTCCCCATTCCCTGGGGAAACCGTAAATCCATTTGTGGGACTTATCCCGAATGCCCTTGACTGTGGCTGCCTGACCCCGTGGAGCAGATCCCGCCCCTCCAGGATCAGGCACAGATCAGGGATGTGCTTGCCTGCACAGCTCCTTGCAGGAGCTGTGGAAGCTCTCAGGGCACTGGAGGGGAGCAACCACTCACCTCCAACATGGGCAGCTGAGCAGAACCCGCCTCTGACAGAGACACCACCAGATTAGAGGTGACTCACCATAATCTTGAAGAAGTGGATTAAATCTCCTCCTACTGTGCTACTTAATGAAATCCATCCCATAATATACCCCTGGCCCTGCTGTTCCCCCTTATCCCCTGCCCCTGCGAGCCCCATGGCAGCTGGGTCCCCCCTCCCTGTAGTGAGGCAGTACAGAGTGTGGGCAAGAGGTCTGGCAGCAAACAGCCCATGCCCTCATGACTGCGCTCTGTGGGACAGAGCCGTGGCCGTGGTTGTCCCCAGGATGTGGCACTGGCAGGGGCTGTCCTTCTCTGCTTCTCACAGAAGAGTGGGGTGTCTGTCTTAGGCTCTCTAGGAGCAGCTTTGCTCATGCATCACACGCCGGGTGTCTCTTTTCCTCTGGTGTCCACAGGCCAAGGAGACAGGGGCTGTGCTGGGCTTCTGGTGCACGGCTGTGCCTGTGAGGGTGAGCAAGCAGTGGGGAAGGATCCAGCTCAGGGCCAGGAGCAGGAAGGAAGGAAGGAAAGCAGAGTTAAAATAAGCCAGGCAGTGAGCTGTAAGGAAAGCCAGGGCTGGAGCTGGCTCCCAGCCCCCAGGAGAGGGGCAGACTGGCGTGGACTGGGCTTAGCGTGTTGCTGGGGCACCCTGGGGTAGTGCTATGCACTGCTTTGGGCTGGAACAGGGGAACCATGGGGCAAGAGGATGCCCGGGACTGGTGGGGCGTGTGCTGCCTGTCTGTCCTGATGGCTCTGCCCCTTTCCCACCTTGGCAGGATGGCTCCCGGCAGCGGCCACCACAGAAGAAGAAGACAGTGTCCTTCAGCTCCATGCCCAATGACCGCAAGATCAACAGCACAGCTGCCTGCATCTCCCTCATGCTGGAGGGCTGTGAGCTGAAGAAGGTGCGCTCCAACTCCCGCATGTACAGCCGCTTCTTCGTGCTGGATGCTGACATGCGCTCCGTGCGCTGGGAGCCCTCCAAGAAGGACTCCGAGAAGGCCAAGATTGAGATCAAATCTGTCAAAGAGGTGCGTGTGGGCAAGAAGACGCCTGTCCTGCGCAGCAATGGCCTCTCCGACCAGTTCCCGGACGAGTGCGCCTTCTCCATCATCTATGGAGACAACTACGAGTCCCTGGACCTGGTGGCCAGCTCAGCAGATGTGGTGAGTGCCTGGGTGATGGGGCTGCGCTATCTGGTGTCCTATGGAAAGCACAGCCCTGAGGCGCCCGGGACTGGCCACCCCAGCCTCCGGACATCTTGGATCTCCTCTGTCTTCGACCTTGCTGACCTGGAGAAGTCTGGCCACATCCCTGTGTCGCGGGCTGTGCAGTTGATCAAAGCACTCAATCCTGGCATGAAGACCTCCACCATCGAGCTGAAGTTCAAGGAACTGCAGAAGGCCAGTGAACGTCCTGGCACGGAGGTGGCCTGTGACCTCTTTGTGGAGGCATACTGCGAGCTCTGCACCCGCCCTGAGATATTTTTCCTGCTGGTCCAGTTCTCCAGCAACAAGGAATACCTGGGTGTTAAGGACCTGCTGATGTTCCTGGAGGTAGAGCAGGGCATGGAGGGGGTGACAGAGGAGAAGTGTTTGGAGATCGTCAGCAAGTATGAACCCTCCAAGGAGGGCAGGGAGAAAGGCTACCTGGCCATCGATGGCTTCACACGTTACCTGCTCTCTGCTGACTGCTCCATCTTCGACCCACAGCACCGCAAGGTCTGCCAGGATATGGCGCAGCCCCTCTCCCACTACTACATCAGCTCTGCCCACAGCGCCTGCCTGCTGGAGGACAACTTCTGGGGCCGCTCAGACATCAGTGGCTACATCAGTGCCCTGGGCCTGGGCTGCCGCAGCATTGAGCTGGTGCTGTGGGATGGCCCTGAGGGTGAACCCGTGGTCTACACCAGCCCCTCAGCTGCCTCCTGTGTGCCCTTCCGTGCCGTGGTGGGCCTGATTGACCAGCATGCCTTCACTGCCTCTGCCTACCCCCTCATCCTCTGCCTGGTGGTGCGCTGCTCGGCCCCCCAGCAGCGACTTGCTGCCCAGTGCCTACGCAAGACGCTGGGGGAGAAGCTGTACCTGGAGCCCCCCAACCCCATGGCGTCCTACCTGCCCTCGCCAGAGGAGCTCAAGGGCCGCATCCTCATCAAGGGCAAGAAGCTGCCGCCCACCTGCGAGGACAGCGAGGGGGAGGTGTCGGATGAGGAGGAAGGCTGGGAGCTGGCGCGGCGACTGGGCCAGGAGGACCGGGAGGCACCTGAGGGAGGTGGCCTGCGGCGGGTGCGCCTCAGCCGTGAGCTCTCAGAGCTGGTGAGCCTCTGCCAGGCAGTTCCCTTCCAGGACTTTGAGAGCTCGAGACGTGGGCAACGCTACTGGGAGATGTGCTCCTTCAGCGAGGTGGAGGCGGGACGCTTCGCCAACGAGTGTCCGGCTGAGCTGGTCAGCTACAACAAGAGGTTCCTCTCCCGCATCTACCCCAGCCCCATGCGCATCGATGCCAGCAACATGAACCCCCAGGATTTCTGGAAGTGTGGCTGCCAGATGGTGGCTATGAACTACCAGACACCAGGGCTCATGATGGACCTGAATGCGGGCTGGTTCCGGCAGAATGGAGCCTGTGGCTACGTCCTCCGTCCGGCCATCATGCGGGAGGAGGTCTCTTACTTCAGTGCCAACGCCAAGGACTCCCTGCCTGGGGTGCCTGCCCAGCTCCTACACCTCAAGGTCATCAGCGGGCAGAACTTGCCCAAGCCCAAGGGCTCAGGAGCCAAGGGGGAGGTTGTGGAGCCCTATGTCTGTGCTGAAATCCACGGCATTCCGGCCGACTGCGCTGAGCACCGCACCAAGACAGCCCTGCAGAGCGGGGACAACCCCATCTTTGACGAGAGCCTGGAGTTCCAGATCAACCTGCCAGAGCTGGCTGTCCTGCGCTTCGTTGTGCTGGACGATGACTACATCGGGGACGAGTTCATTGCCCAGTACACCATCCCCTTTGAGTGCCTGCAGCCTGGCTACCGCCATGTCCCCCTCCAGTCGCTGGCCGGAGAGCCCCTGCCCCATGCCACCCTCTTTGTGCACGTGGCCATCACTGACCGCCGTGGTGGGGGCAAGGGGCACCGCCGGGGGCTGGCAGGGCGCCGGGGCCGCCGAGTGCGGGAGTACACTTCCACCAAGGCCACTGGCATCAAAGCCATCGATGAAGTCTTCCGGACGGCCACCCAGCCACTGCGGGAGGCCACTGACCTGCGGGAGAATGTACAGGTATGGGCCCTGCAGAGGCACCAGGGGATCTGGTTTCTGCAGGGGAGGATGGGGCTGGACTGAGAGTGGTGGGGAGCCAGGCTGTCCCCCTTTTCCTGGGGAATGTGAGCAAGGAGCCTTACCCAGAGCAGAGAGCTGTGGGAAATGGGGGTGTTCCTGTGTTGAGGGGCTCCTGGGGGTCCTCCCAGCTGAACTCCTGACACTGGATACTGGTCTCTGCAGAATGCGCTGGTCTCCTTCAAGGAGCTGTGTGGGCTGACACCCGCTGCCAATATGAAGCAGTGCATCCTGACGGTGTCCACATGGCTGCTGCACAGTGACAGTGCACCCAGCGTCACCCTCAACCTGGCAGAGCAGTACCCCCCCATGGAGGCCCAGGGCCCCATCCCCGACCTGCTGCGCAAGGTCCTCACTGCCTACGAGACTGTAAGTGCCGTCCTGTCGGGGCTTGGCTCCTTGGGGAGGATCTCTGGGATCGGTGGCACTGGGACTAGCACCCAGTGGTGGTGCAGGTTTTATGGGATGAACCCAGGCAGGTTTTGTGGGATGAACCCAGGCAGGTTTTGTGGGATGCATCAGAAGGTCCAAGGATGGGGAGCCCTGAACTCACTGTACCCATCCTGGGGCAGGGGAAGATGAGCAGCCAGGGGGCTGCTCTAGGGCTGCCCAGGGAGGAGCCTTGCCAAGGCACAGACTTGCTCAGATCTGTCCAGCCCTCAGACACTGCAGTCTCTACCCTGTGCCTGCACTGCTTGTCCCCTGCTGTGGTCCCACCAGGTGGGAGAAATCCCATTAATAGCCACAGCCAGAGCTGCTTCCTTCTTTTGTGTTGAAGGGAACCTGGCCATTGGCCAAGTGCTGGTCACACCATACCCGGCCGTGTGTGGTGAGGTGGGAAGGGCCAGACCCCGGGCACTGTACTGGTGGCAGGGGCAGCCCCTGATGAACAGTGTCTCCTCATCCACTTGGCCAGGGGGTACAGGGCCAGGGCTGCCCAGCTCCTCATGCTGCCCCTCTCCCTAGATGATCCAGACTAGCCGGACGCTGATCGAGTCTGCCGACGCCGTGTACGGGAAGCTCATCCAGGCACAGCAGGCAGGTGGGTCCTGGAGGGCAGCCCCAGCTCTGCTGAGGCTCTGGCTGTGGATCTAGGCATGTTCTGGGGTGCTGGGGTTCAGGGCTTCCTGCACTGGGACAGGGTGGGTGGGCTGCAGAGCTGTGTGGTAGGGAGCAAGCAGAGTGGGGGAGGCTGATGAGGAAGCGGGGAAGAGTCATTAGCTGTCAAACGCCAGAACATAATTAGTGCCAGAAATAACAGGCTGGGGCTGACGGCAGAAATGGCAACTGAGTGTTAAGACTTCCCAAACACATGGCAGAACCCACACAGGCAGGTGCTGCTGCTGCCTGCCCTGGTCCTCCCCGCAGGTGCCCCCACTCTGGCAGCTGCCTGGGACCTCTGGCCTCATTGCAGGCACCAATGGCTGCGTGGCCCCTCTGTTAGCTGGGACCCACAGGGATAGCCCCAGCAGCTCCAGGGGCTTCACCCTGTGGGGCTGGGAGAGTGTCAGGAGCTGGAGGGGCTGGGGAAGAAGGAGGAGGCCCTGCTCTGCTGTCCCCGCCATGCCAGCCTTGCTGCCAGCAGCCGTGTTTGTTCCCTGCCTACGCGGCAGACGGAAATCTCCCCAAGCTCTTGGCTCAGCTCTGCCACTGCTGCGAGCGCTGGGGGAGTGGAGCAGTGGGGCACAAGCTGCAGGGCACAGATTGGTGCTGTGCCCTCCTGGACTGCTCTGGCTGCTGCGCTGGAGTGCTGCAGAGAGCAGAGTGACTCTGGGGTGTGCAGCCTCTCGGGGGGGGGGTGGTAGGCAGCAATCTGGCAGCTGCAGCCCCCACCCCTGTGCCCTGGTGCTGCCTGTCCCTGCTCTCACCCTGGCCATGCTGTGGGCAAGCCCCTGTGGTGCCAGCATAGCCGGTAGCCGGCTGGCAGGAGCTGGGGGTCCGGGGAGCTGCAGTGGGGGCGCGGGGCTGTGGGCGTTGGTGATTGGCAGCGCGAGGGCGACTGAGCTGCGTGGGAGCTCTCGCGTGGGCCCAGAGCCGGTGCTGCGTCAGGAGGGGTAAATATAGCACCCACTCACGGGGATGTCACATGGGGCACAGTGACGGGGCCTGCGCTCCCATGGGGGGCCTGGTGGCCCTGCTCTGACTCCCCCCAAGATGAGCCGTGGAGTGCAAGAGTTGTGCCTCTGCCCAGGGTCTTCATTGCCCTTCCAGACCTCATGGTCTCTGGGTCCAGAATTGCCACAGGCTGCGGCTGACCGTGGTGCTGGGATGTTGGGGGTTCTGTTGGCCCGTCATTTGAGGCATGGAAGATTCTTGAGGCTGCTGGGGCAGTGGGGAGCCCACCCAGCCTGCAACCCCACGGTGTGCAAAGGACGTCCCTCTGTTTTGGTCCCTGTTGGTCGTGGGTGGTGGCTGTCCCTGTGCCAACATCTCTGCACCCACTGAGCACCTCTCCTGCCAATGCAGGGATGGATTTCCACAAGGAGCTGCACCGCATCGAGACCAAGGAAGGGCTGCGGGGCCGCAAGCTGCAGAAGGCGCTGGAGAGCTTCGCCTGGAACATCACTGTCCTCAAGGTGAGGGGCAAGGGCTGCGCGGACACCCCTGCCCTGCCCTGCCCTGCCCTGCCCCCTCACCCTCCTGCCTCCACCCTAACACACCTCCCGGCCTCTCCTCCCCGCAGGGCCAGGCTGACCTCCTCAAGCATGCCAAGGCGGAGGCACTGGACAACCTGTGGCAGATCCACAATGCGGGACAGTCCTGCGGCATTGGCAGGAACGGATCAGCTTCGCCAGAGCCGTCTCGGCTGCAAGCCCCGCTGGAGCCCATCCCTGAGACAGATGGAGGTGGCGACACAGCGTCCTGCTGACCCCGGTCTGGGGCTCGGGGCCCGGACTGAGAACCCCTGGCTGCAGGGGCCGGGAGCAGGGAGCCTCAGCCTGCCTGGGGAATGTGTGTGAGGCTGGGTGCCTGTGCTCTGCCGTGTTGAGGGGCTTGCACCAGAATTCAGTGGAGAGGTTGGGGAGAGATGTCCTTGCTCCCTCTTGCCCTGCCAAGCTCCCAGAGGATTCATCCATCCCCTCCATCTGCTTCTGGAGCCAGTACTCTTCCAAGAGGCCAATGGGGATGCTGATACCCCGGTGCCCATGTGCATGTACCCCCAGCCTGCTGTGCCAGATGCCACTTGGAAAAGCAGTCCCAGGTCTGGGCTCCTGCCCACCCTCCCCAGGGCTGTAGGTTTGGCCCTCACCAGCTCTGGGGAATACCTGGCTGGCAGGAAGGATCCTGGCTGGTCCTGTCACCTCCATAGCATCCCTGAGGTCCCCATTATACAGAGGGACTGGGAGGCTCTCTGGTGCAGCAGATGTAGGGCCAGAATGTCCCTGAACAGCAGATGTGGCTTCTGGCATCAGGGAAATGTTTGGGTTCATCCCCCAGGGCAAGGGACTTCAGCACAAGCAAAGGCTGGAGGTGATCTGGGGTCGGGCTGGGGCTGTGGAGTGTTATAAAGAGTGCAAGATCCTCCCTGGTGCCCTGTGGCTCCCTCTGTTCCAGGCACAGGACCAGGATGGGATGGTGTCACCAAAGGGGATGGAGGGTGGCGCTGGGTACAGGATCCTTGTGACACTATCCCTCCCTGGCACCAGCCAAGCACAGAGTGACGGCTCCCCACGTCAGTCAGGGAGCTACAGAGCTGCTGGCACCCCTTTGTTCGGGGGGTTAATTAGCCTAATGGGGCTCTGAGCAGCGGCCCCGCGCACTGCGCTGCTGTCGGAGCCGGCCAGCGCTGACCTTCAGCCTCTTTGTGCCAGCCCAGCAGCTCAGCCCATGGGCAATTATTGCCTCATTAGTGCCAGGCGCCCCGTCCAGTGAGTACCCTCACAATGGGGAGCTGCAAATGAGGGGAAAGGCCTGGATGGTCTCCGGGCTACCGGCCACAGTGCTCCCACGTCTCCCAGAGACCAGTTGCCCCCGCTGCCCCGGCGGTATTTTTGGCAGCACTATTGTGCTGGGCACTATAAAGTGGCAGTGGCAGTGCAGGGTGCTGCGCTGTCGGCTGCCCGATGGGACATGCCCCAGAGCTGCTCAGCCACCTGAAGAGCCCAGGAAGGATGGAGGTGCCCAACACCAAGGTGGGGCTGGGGTACTGCAGCCCCTGGGGACAAGAGAACAGCGATGGGTGGGAGGTCAGATTGTACGGCTGGGGGTGTGGGAGGGCTTGGCTGGTTTCTTGGGAAGCTCGGAGTTGTGCAGCAAATCCCCGGGACTCCCCGACTGTAGCGGTGCCGATGAGGGGGCTGCTTGGGAGGGAGTTGGACTTGCAATGCCTGCAGCATGGGTGCTTTCAGTGCTTGTCCCGTGGCACTGGATAGCGAGAGGAGGGTGTTTGCCACAGCTGCTGTGTGCCGGAGCAGAGCAGGGGTGCAGTGAGGACACCCACATCTGCCTGCTGGCTGGAACACAGGTGAGGGTGCTGGCCGTGCCCCAGGGCAGTGAAGTGTGCACCTCGGGTGTGGGGCTGGGCAACAACCAGGGCAGGGGGGAGTTGAAA
The DNA here is from genome assembly GCF_052056855.1 of Sturnus vulgaris. Taxonomy (NCBI): domain Eukaryota; kingdom Metazoa; phylum Chordata; class Aves; order Passeriformes; family Sturnidae; genus Sturnus; species Sturnus vulgaris. Next base: position 5,407,876 of record NC_142269.1, on the reverse strand, counting down.
CACCAATGAGCACAGCGAGGGGGCAACCCTGGGGCTGTGCAGTCCCCCCTCTCTGCCCTGCCTCTGCCTGCACTAACGCTGCCCGTTGCTCCGGCAGCCCCGGCGAGCTGCCTGCCTCCTGCTCCTGCTCCTGTTCTGCTCCCTGGCTGCGGCCCGGCAGAGCCTGCCCCACTGCTGCCGGCAGAAGACCTGCTCCTGCCGTGTCTACGACCTCCTGCACGGCATGGGCAACCACGCCGCTGGCATCCTCACACTGGGCAAGAGGAAGAGCGTTCCCCTCGCCTTCCAGAGCCGACTCTACCGCCTGCTCCATGGCTCCGGCAACCACGCTGCGGGCATCCTCACAATGGGCAAGCGTGGGCAGCAGCCTAGCACCACCTGCCACGACACGTTGGGCTGCCCTGCGGGCACGGTCACCCAGCCGACAGCGGAGCCGCGAGGTGCTGACACCAGCCCTCATGGCCCCAGGGAGTGCCAGGGACACTCAGGGAAGGACCTGAGCACGAACCAGGCCCAGGGAGCTGCGAGGAGCTTTTACTGAATGGGATGGGGGCAGAGGGACAGAGAGGGGATCCCTGGCAGGATGGACTCCGGGGACACACAGCCGGAGCTCAGTGTAAATAGCACTTTTAGATACCTCCTCCCAGCCCTGGCCCTGGCCCAGCCTGCTCAGGGCACCGCGGGCACCGCGGCCTTTTACAATAAATGGTAGCCTGATGTCACCCGGCTCTGTTGTCTCTCTGGGGAGGGTGCAGCTCAGCGCCGGGGCAGCCGCCGGAGCAAGTGCGTTCCTTTGCGGTGCTTGGACTGGAGCGTGCGCGGGATCGACTGCCTGAGTGCAGTATCAGGACAGAGGTTAACCGAGGTGCGGCTTCTCCTGCTCCTTCTGCAGCCCCCGTGGACCCGGGACGGCCGGGAGTGAGCAGCTGCCGTGACCGAGCGGGTCTCGGTGCCTCCCGGTACGGCGGCTCCAGTGCTGAGCGGGTCCTGGCGCGAAGAACCCAGAGCTCCCCCGGGCCAGATCGCCCTACCCGCGGGCGGGAGACGGTGCTCGACGGTTCCGAGGCCACTCCCGGTGCCGGGGCGGGGCGGGGGCGGGGCGGGAGCCCCGGGCGGGCCGGGATCAGCCTGCGGCGCTGCGGAGGGGCCGGGGGCGGCGGAGGCAGCCCCGCCGCCGCAGCCCCGCGGCGGCCGGCCGGTCGGGCGGGACGATGCCGGTGATGAAGGGGCTGCTGGCGCCGCAGAACACCTTCCTGGACACCATCGCCACCCGCTTCGATGGCACACGTAGGGCTGGGACGGGACCGGGGAGGGGCGGTGGCGGCGGCGTGGGGGGAAAGCGGGTGAGGGAAGCCGCTGCCCCGCAGGAGATGGCGAGAAGGACAGGGGTGCGGCCACCCACGCGCTGTACGGGGACCGTCCCGTACCTGGGCTCGGTGCTCCGGTACTCCCTGTGCCTGTGCCCCAGGCCGCCCCCGCGATGCTCTCCCTGCTCCCGCGGCCGGTGCCGCTCGGTGCCGCCGCAGCCGCGCTCAGCACCAGGGACAGATCCCGGTATCTGAGGGAGGGGTGCGTGGGGCCCCGGGAGCGGCGAGGGAGATCCGGAGAGGGCACGGTCGGTCTCAATAAGCCCAGGCTGACCCGGGATCCCCAGGACCCCGGCATGCCCCGTCCCGTGCCCGAGTGGTGCCCGTGTCCTCGGCCGCTAAGTTCCTCTCCGTGTCTATGTGCCGGGGCCGGGATGGATTGAATCCGGGATGGGTGATGCCCGGGTGCCACCTGTCAGCTCCAGGACTGCTGGCACCATGAAGTCATCCGGGGACAGTCCATTTTCACGACTGACCTCGGCTTCCCCTCAAAACACCTGGAGCAGGTGTCTCCCGGGCCAGCTGCCTGGGAGCGACTGGCATGAGGATGGCACTGAGAGCCTGCGGCCGCCTCCCAGGGCACTATCGAGGCACTTGGAGCACTCTAGAGCCTGTGTTTGCTGCGATGCCCGAGCTGTCTCCTGGCCTGGAGTGACACGGGGCAGCGGGTCATTTGCCCAGGGAAGCTGAAATTTGGCATGTTACCCTTGGGGCTGCAATGTGTGAGAAATCTCTTCCCCGACTCTACTTGAGCTACTCCTGGAGGTGACAGGGCAGAACCACACGTGCCCCATGACGGTGATCCCACCGTCCCTCCGCAGGGGCAGAGCTCCTGGACCAGTCTCTCCAAGGGAAGAGTCCCCGGAGAAGCTGCCTGCAACACCACGACCAAAGCCTTGGGAATTTGCCCTGGAGAGCTTGGCTTTGCCTTCAGTGTCCTGGCAGTCCCCTGTCCAAAGCTGCCCAACCGCCCCCGGGCAATTTTAAACAGTGTGGGACTTTGTGGGTTTGATGTGCCTCTTATCGGCTTTATCTGCCATGGAGAGGGGTTTAGCGCAGTGATACCCCGTGGGGAGTTAACCCTGCCTCTCCCGGGCAGTCGCTGCTTTGGGCCCCGGGGCAACCGGCCAGGCACACTGGCCACCGTGGTTGGGGTCCGCCAAGCCTGCCAGGGCCACATCCTCCAGCTCAGTGAGCCACTCCCAAATGCAAACCCTTGTTTTCTGTTCTAATAACACATCCTGGATATCACCATAATCCCAGCTTCCCAGAGCCAAAATCTGGCCTTAGTCACAGCTTCAGGCTATTTTTGCTTTTCCGAGCTAATCCTGGGCTGATCTGTGCTGTGGTGGCCCCACGGCACTCCCACCAGCCAGGGCTGCCTGCGGTTGCCTCCCGCAGCCTCTCTTGCTGCGTTTGCCTTGCCCTGGCACCACTCTGCCCATGGTGTGCGGGTTCTGGCAACACTGTGGGCTCCTTTCTTCTGTGAGAGGGGCAGAGCACATCTACCTGATCCTGTCTGTGTGGTGCAAGGGTCCTGTACGGGGCATCCACCACTGGAGACCATTTGGGGGCTGGGAATACCCTGGTCTGCCCACGCTGGGTTCCACCACAGTCCATGCCAGCTGCACACCCGCCTCCTTGGCACCCTGCTAACATGAGCCCATCTGTCCCCTTGCTGTGGGGCAGGGCCTATGGCTGGGGGCTGGGGTCAGAACAGCTGTTCTGTGATTGGGCAGGGCACGGGGCTGGCGAGGACTTTACTGTGGCTGGTGCCACCTCCCACTGCCAGGCTGGGTGATGCTGGGGAGGGTCTGTGTTGCTGAGAGGCCAAGGATGCTGTAGCTCATTTCTGGCTCATGGCAGCTGGGCACTGGCCCCTGACTTCCCGTGGGCTCATGGTTTTTCTCCCACCCTCTCAGCTGGTGCCCCAGCACCCCACACCTCTGGGGATCTCAGCAGCACAGCTGGGCACCCCTGGGCTGGATACGCCCAGCCGGGAGCTGCTGCTTCCACTAAGCTCCCTGAGCCCCTGCGGAGCTGGAGCAGCAGATGGTGAGGGGGAGGCGTGAGCTGCCTTGCGTGGGTGATGGGGGCCGGGAGATGGATCCGGGCTCCTTCCCTTCCAGTACATGGGGCTGGGGTCCTGCCCGGGCTGGGGCCTTGGGGGCAGCAGGACAGGGGATGGAGCAAGCTGTGGGAGCATCTAGGGGCAGCCAGCAGACAGATGGAGATCTGGCTTCACTCCCCAGAGGGACATGTGGGGGTCCAGGAAGGCTGGGCTGCTGTTCTCGCCCTCTGAGGTGGCCCCAAGGCCTCGGGGGCAGCTGTGTCTCCTTTCAGATAGCAACTTCATCCTGGCAAACGCGCAGGGCCGCTGTGGCTTCCCCATCGTCTACTGCTCTGATGGCTTCTGCGACCTCACCGGCTTTGCCCGCACCGAGGTCATGCAGAAGAATTGCAGCTGCCGCTTCCTCTGTGGGGCTGAGACCAGCGAGCCCACCCTGCAGAGCATCGAGAAGGCACTGGAAAGCAGGCAGGAGTATCAGACTGAGGTCTGCTTCTACAAGAAGGGTGGTGAGTGGCACATGTGACTGGGTTCCTGGCCACAGCTCCAGCAGGGATTTGGCCCCATCGTGGTCCTGGGGGGAAGCTGATGAGTGGTGGGGGAGCTTCCCTGCCTTCACCAACTCTCTCCTCCACCCAGGAGCTGCCTTCTGGTGCCTGCTGGACATCATGCCCATCAAGAATGAAAAGGGGGAGGTGGTGCTCTTCCTCTTCTCCTTCAAGGACATCACAGAGAGCCGTGGCAGGAGCTGCCCTGGTGACAAGAAGGAGGGTGAGCCATGGCTGTAGAATGGGGATGGGATTCAGGGAGCAGTGTGTGCAGTGGGCAAGTGGCAAAGGGGTTCCCTGTTCCCTGATGGGGAACACATACACTCATGGCACAGCACTCTCACTAACTCCTTGTACACTGCAGAGAAGCAGAAGAGTGAGAAGCAGAGGAGCAAGAAACCTGGGAACCCCCACCTGAGGGCTGCACGGAGGCAGGGCCGGACCATGCTGCACCAGCTCAGCTGCCAGTTTATCCGGAGGGACCATGGCGAGGTGAAAATGAACCATGTAAGGAGCTGGGGGAGCCTCAGTTTTGCCCAATGCCTCTCGTGATGGGGCTGTGGTGAACTGGCAGTGCAGCAGCTCTCCTGAGAGCAGCTCCTAGCAAAGCCCAGGCTCAATAGGATGCTGTTCACATGCACATCCCTCCCTGGCTTTCCAAGTACTGAAATTCCCCCCAGCTCCAGCAGCCACGCTGTAGCCAGGCTGCACTTGTGTTTGGTTGGCAGCAGAAGAATCCAGTGGGTGCCCAGGGCTTGCTGTTGAGACAGCAGACCTGGCAGCTCTGGCAGAGCTGTGCCTCTCCTCACACACTCGCTGTCAGGAAACCCCAGTGCTGGCTCTGAGCACAGCCATGCTGGCTCTGGGGAGTGCTGTTACCAAGGTGCCAGAGCTGTGGAGCTGCCAGATGGGGCAGAGACCAGAGTCAGTCCTGTGCCAGCCCCTTTGCACTGCTGCTGTGCCCAGTATCTGCAAGTATGGGCCAGAGAGAGGGTCCAAGTGCTGCTGCATCCCAGAGCTGGTGCAAAGGATATCGGGACCCCAGTCTTAATTTTGGGGATTTGGGTGGGATGGCTCTGGGTCTGCAGTCACCTCTTCCCTCCTCTGCCCCAGCATTTGAATTGGCACCTGAGATGGTTCCAGTCAGCGATTGGCATTGCCAGGGAATTACTGTTAACAGCAATGACATCACATTAATCGATGTGCTGTAATTGGTTCTCATTGCTGTCCCCATCTCTGAGGGTGACCATAGTGCAGGAAAAGGGTGTCATCAGTCTGGAATCAAGGGGTGCCAGCGGGTTGGCAGTACTCAGGAGAACGGGTGGCTGTGGTGGCCTTCACCCCTCGTGTGGGATGTCCCCTACCACCCCACATTTGCTCCTGCAGAACATGTTTGAGAACAAGCCGTCCATCCCCGAGTACAAGGTGGCCTCGATACAGAAGTCCCGTTTCATCCTGCTCCACTACAGCATCTTCAAGGCACTCTGGGACTGGTTGATCCTGCTGGCCACCTTCTATGTGGCTATCACTGTCCCCTACAATGTCTGCTTCACGGGTACAGAGGACAGTCTCTCAGCTGCCCGCAGCACCATTGTCAGCGACATCGCCGTAGAGATGCTCTTCATCCTGGGTAGGTCTGTGTGCGGGGCTGAGCACTGATCCAACATAGAGGACATGCTGGGGCAGGAATGAGGCGTGATGGAGAGGGCAGTTGGGATTGCTGTGCCCCTGCTGTTGGTCCTGGGCACACCAGAAATGAGACCAGTGTTGGCTGTGGGTGCTGTCTCAGCTCTGCCAGCCATAGAAGAGATGGTGAGGGCTGGTCCTGCTCTCCTGGGGTAGATATCATCCTGAACTTCCGGACAACATACGTGAGCCAGTCGGGTCAGGTTGTGTACGACCCTCGCTCCATCTGCATCCATTACGTGGCTACCTGGTTCTTTGTGGATCTGATCGCTGCTCTGCCCTTCGATCTGCTCTACATCTTCAATGTGACTGTGGTGAGTACTGCTGGCACAAACGCAGCCTTTGACAGCAAAGCCACTGCCCACCTCCCTGCCCCTCTCCAACACCCACATCTCCTGGGGATATTTGGTGCCCTGACAAGCCACAACCCTGGCTGCCTGCTGGGTGTTTGGCACAGGGGTGCAAGGCTGATTGGAGATGAGCTGCCTCTGGCTTGCCCTGTAACCCATGACCCTCCTGGCAGCTGTGGGGGTGGTAAAGGATTCCTGCAGCAGGGGCGGTGTTGGGGTCCCTTCTTGTCCCTGCCTGCAGCTACACTGGGTTCACATTCCTGTCTGCCCCCCAGACCTCGCTGGTTCACCTGCTGAAGACAGTGCGGCTGCTGCGGCTGCTGCGGCTGCTGCAGAAGCTGGACCGGTACTCGCAGTACAGCGCCATGGTGCTCACGCTGCTCATGTCCATGTTTGCCCTGCTGGCGCACTGGTTGGCCTGCATCTGGTACGTCATCGGCCGCAAGGAGCTGGAGAGCGACGACCCCCGCACCTGGGACATCGGTGAGTGAGGGGTGGAGGCATGCCCGGAGCACTGGGATCACCGCTGTGCTGTGGGGCAGCAGTGCCAGGGGTACAGCCCTCTCAGCTGGCTCCTGCAAGTGCTAACCCCGGGCTGTGCTTGGCAGGCTGGCTGAACGAGCTGGGCAAGAGGCTGGAGGCTCCCTACATCAACAATTCTTTGGGGGGCCCCTCTATCCGTAGCGCCTACATTGCCTCCCTCTACTTCACCCTCAGCAGCCTGACCAGCGTGGGCTTCGGCAATGTCTGTGCCAACACTGACACCGAGAAGATCTTCTCCATCTGCACCATGCTCATTGGGGGTGAGGCGAGCAGTGGGGCTGGGCAGGGCACTCACCTCAGGCTGCCAGAGCACTGTGTCCTAGGCAGGGTGCTGGGGGAGGTGATGGGCCTCCAGTATATTCCCTGTGAGACAGCCCTGGGCTGGAGTTTGGGGAGCAGTCCCCCGTGCTGTGCCCCCCATACTGTGCCCCCAGTTGCCCCTTGCTGGGCCTGACGCTGTCCTCCTGTCCCCAGCGCTGATGCACGCCGTTGTCTTTGGCAATGTCACTGCCATCATCCAGCGCATGTACTCGCGCCGCTCGCTCTACCACACCCGCATGAAGGACCTCAAGGACTTCATCCGCGTCCATCACCTGCCCCAGCAGCTCAAGCAGAGGTTGCTGGAGTACTTCCAGACCACCTGGTCGGTGAACAACGGCATTGATGCTAATGAGGTAGGAGGTGTTGGTCGGGCAGCCCCCTCCAGCCCTGACCCGCACCCAGCAGGGGAGCAATGGGGCTGGCAGGGCCAGCTCAGAGTGTTGCTGGAGGGACCAGGTCTGGGGCAAATTCCTGCCAGCATGGGGAGCAGGACAGGCATATGGAGCAGAAGCAGCTGATTACCACAGGGCCTGCCTCTGCCAGTCAGGACGGCTGAGCACTGCTGAGACACCAGGGCAGCTCAGCAATGAAATTCCCCACTCCGGAGGGGGACCTGTCCCTTGGGGCTGCCAGGTTGCAGGAAAGCGGCTCCCTGTACCCTGTACCTTGTGCCCAGAGCCCCGGTTCCTCTCTCCCCAGCTGCTCCACGATTTCCCCGATGAACTGCGTGCGGATGTGGCCATGCACCTCAACAAGGACATCCTGCAGCTGCCCATCTTTGAGACGGCCAGCCGGGGCTGCCTCCGCTCCCTCTCGCTCCACATCAAGACCTCATTCTGTGCCCCGGGAGAGTATCTGCTGCGCCAGGGCGACGCGTTGCAGGCCAACTACTTCGTCTGCTCCGGCTCCCTCGAAGTGCTGAAGGACAACGTGGTCCTGGCCATCCTCGGTGAGGGCAGGCGGCGTGGGCTCTGCCCCGGCCCTTCCTGCTGCCCGGCAGAGTGAGGGGGTCAGGGCTTGTGTCACTAGCCCACCCCTGGTCCCCTCCTGCAGGCAAAGGGGATTTGATTGGAGCCGACCTGTGCAGCACAGACCAAGTGATCAAGACCAATGCAGACGTGAAGGCACTGACCTACTGCGACCTCCAGCACATTGGGCTGCGAGGGCTCTGTGAAGTGCTACAGCTCTATCCTGAGTACGCCAGCAAGTTCACAGCTGACATCCACCAGGACCTGACCTTCAACCTGCGGGAGGGCAGCGAGATGGAGGTGGGTGCGTGTCCTCCTGCTCAGGCCCCTTCCTGTCCTCATGGCCCTGGGGCTGGGGCTGTGCATGGCCATGGAAGAGGAGTCTGTGCACTCCCTGCTCGCAGTCCCCAGGCTCCAAGGCTGGGGCAGGGGCTGCAGCTCTGCCACCCCAGCATGCAGGTATGTCCTGTCCTGGTTCTGTGCAACCTGGGGAATTGACAGAAAGACCATTTGCAATGCAGGAGGGTGAGGTAGATGGAAGGCTTGGAAATGTGGTTGGAGAGAACTGGGGGGTACTTCAGGATAGACTGCAGAACAGACAGCTGTACAGCCCTGGAGTGCAGCACACAGCTGGGGGCTGTGGGTTTAGTCATGCTGATGGCTCCAGCATCCGGGGGGATGTTCTGCTGCAGAAATGGCTCTGCTGTACTTTTCCTCCCTCAGCTCTGCTGAGAGAGGCTTGGAGCTCCTCTGGAGCATCTCTCTGGTACCCAATTTCCCCTCGAGCCTGATGGAGGTGGTGCAGGAGGTCAATCTCTAGGTACCAAACAGCTCTACCAAGACCCACCATGCCCATAACACAGGAGGGGTGGAAACAGACCAAGAGTGGAGAATGCCAGGAGTGTGCACCAGGTTCTGCACCTGTGTCACCCTCCCCAGCTGGCTGCATACTCCAGACAAAGCTGGTGCTCTGATGGCTGAGCTGGGGCTGGGATTTGGGGTGCAGCCTCCGCTCTGGCTCAGGACACTCAGGCTGAGGTTGGGTCTGAGCTCATCATTGACATGGCAGCAGCAGAGGAAGGAGAGTGGGTGAGGGGTTGTGGAGGCTGGTACTGAGGCTGATGTGTGGGGCTGGTGAAGGCTTGGTTGTCCAAAGGGGCACTGAGAGGCTGGGGGACTGCGGGCCCATGACTGGTCCTGTGGAGCTGTGCAGGGACTCCCTCCTGCTGCTGAGCCGGTACCGTCTGCTCTCCCCGCAGGGGCTCTGCCGCTACTCCCGATCCCCGAGGCTGTCACAGGCACCACAGGTTCGTCCTCTGCCGAGGCGATGGGGGAGGACGGGGCAGGGATGGCTGTGGCTGGGACCAGTCCTGACCTCCTGCCCGCCTGCAGCCTCGTCCGGAGAGCGGTGCTGCCCCGGAGAAGCCCCTTCCCTCCATTGTGGAGGATGAGGAGGAGCCCGAAGAGGTTTTCCAGCAGTCCCCTGCCAGCGCCTCCCGCCGCAAGCTGCTGCTGCCCGCGCTGAGCAGCTCAGTGCGCCGTGGCTCCCTGAGCAGCCTCCTGGGCGATGAGCTGTGCCAGGTCTCAGCCCCGCGGCACAACTGCCCCTCCCCAGCCCGTGGCAGCCGCAGCCCCTCTCCACAGTGCCGGCGGGACACCCGGCTCCGGGAGAGGAATGGTAGCGTGGGCAGGAAGCCGGCCAAGCTCCTCATCCCCTCCCTGCACACTTACGGCTCGCCCGACCTCAGTCCCAGGTACGCTGGGATGTGGCTTATCCCGCTGCTGCGGGTTTGTGTCAGCCAGGCTGCGAGGGGCCCTGGGGGGCTGCTCAGATGGTGGCAGAGAGGTGAGGGGGTGACACGGGGCAACTCTCACCCCCTCCTGTTCCAGAGTCGTGGATGGGATTGAAGACAACGGAGGGACTTCAGAGTCACAAACCTTCTGTTTCAATGTGGACCCGCTGCCGAGCGCGGCAAGGGACTCCCCCACCTCAGGTACTGCCAGCAGCTGCCGGGCAAGGCCAGAGCGTTGGCCCTGGGGCCGGGAGGCTTGGCAGGGTATTCCACCTCTGTCTGTGTCTTCCCCAGCAGGGACTGATGCAGTCGGCCCAGCCCTGGTGATGGAGGCAGAAGAGATAAAGCAGAACATGAGCAGGCTCAACCAGGAGGTGTGGTGGGGCCCAGAGGTGGGTGCATGTCCCCGAAAAACCCGGGGACGTCGGTCGGTGCTCACTGCTGTCTGTCCTTTTGCAGATCAACCACCTCAACCAGGAGGTTTCGCACCTCAGCCGGGAGCTGCAGAATATGATGGAGCTGCTCAAGGGTCACCTGGGCACCCCGCAGTCCCCAGCCTGTCCCTGCCGTCTGCCTGCGACCGTCTCGCTGCCTCCCCGGCCGTCACCGCCCGCTGCCCCGCTGCCCCCCTCGCCCCCGGTGCCCCCCAGCTCCCTCAGCTCCCCCTCCGCCAGCCCCCGGGCCAAACGCTGCCCCGTCCGCAGCCGCTCTGCCCACGCCGCTGCCCTGCACCCCTGGGTGGGAGCCGAGGGGCCGCGCCCGCCGCGGGGGGACAGCCCCGGCCCCGACCCTCGCCGGGGCTCGGACTCGCAGCCGCCCCCGCTGCCGCCCCGCTCCGCCCGTTCCTTCCCCGGCTGCTCGGCCGGGGCTTGCACCCGCACCCGCCCGCAGCCGCGAACTGGTTCCACCAGCTCCCACTGACCCCGCGGGCACCGGGGGTCTCCGCTCTGGGTCACCCTGCCCGGGAAGGGGGGCCTGCCCCCGCAGTTCCCCGGGACGCCGCACTCGGAACACTCGCAGGGATTTTGATACGGTTTTATACTCTTAGCCCACGGGGCGTTTTCTACAGCCCGGCCGGGCCCGGCAGCCCCGCCTGCCCGGGACCGTGGGACGTGGCGGGGCCGGGAGCAGCGAGGATCTGGCGGGGGGAGGCGAGGGGGATCCATAGGGATCTCCGGTAAGGTCTCCAGCTTGCCCGGGGATCGCGGCCGCTACCGCCCCTCCGCGGCTGTAGTTCGTGTTGTTCCGCCCCGCCTCTCCCACGCTCCCCGCGACACTGAGAAATAAAGGTTCTATTTTTCCAGCCCCGGCTCCGCTGAGTCTCTGCCCGCAGCCGCCCCGCCCTCTCCAGGCCCCCCCCGCCTCGAATCCCCCACAGGGCCGGTTGCGCCGGGACGCCCCCGACCACATCTCCCAGCAGTCCCTGCGGGGGGCATGACGTCACGCCCAGCTTGCTGGGGCAGTGCGTCTCAGGGGCGGGGCGAGGGTGGGGCGGGGACAGGTGATTGGCAGCTGCGTCTGCCTGTGGCCGGCGAGTGGGGGGCGGAAGGGGTGGTCGGGTCCGGAAGCGGAACGGGTAAAGGCGGAAGTGAGGGCCGGGGCCTGCGAGACGCACCGGCGGGAGCGGCGCTGCGGGCGGTGAGTGTGGCCGCGGCCGCTCCTTTCGTCCTGAGGTGGCCGGGCTCGGCCAGAGGGTGTGGACCTGTTCCCGGGGATCTAGTCCGGCCGAGGGTGGCAGCCGGGCCCCGCCGCTTCGGGGGCCCCATGGCGGGAGCGGAGCGGGGGCTCGGTGGCGCCGCTGTGCCGGGCGGGGCGATGCTGGGGCTGGACCGGACGGGCGCTGCCGCTGCCGGCGGGGCGGGGGCTCTGGTCGACTGGGTACCATCCCCTCTCGCCGTGTGTCGGCCTAGCGAGGCCCTGCGTGTCTTGCGAGGCCGGGGAGCGGCGCTGCCGCGGGGCACCGGCAGCTCCGGCCTGGTGGTACCGGCGTTTGGTGAGCGGTAACGGGAGAGGAGCCACGCTGGGTGGGGGGAGCGGCACGGCCGCGGACGGTGCCTGGCTCAGGGCAGGCGTCCCGGCGGCGCTGTGGTACTCGGGTCAGGCTCCTCCGGGCTGGCTGTGGGCAGGAGCGGCTCGCGGGACAGCGGGAACGAGCACCTGCCGCCGGTACCGTGTGTTTGTCTGGCTGCTGTGCCCCAGCTCCCATCTCTCACAGCCGTGACTGACTGAAAGTTGAATGGGATGAAGAAGATGTGGTGCTAGGACAGAAGGGGTTTTCATAGTGGAGTCATATTTTGTAGTAGTTGTTCAGCCTCTGAGGCAGGAATAGAAACTCCAGTGGAGTTGGGAGGCCCAGCTGAGTTCCTGGGAACTGCTGAAATGAGGGAGGTGACTTGATTTGCTGTAAATGGGCTCCAAGGGAGACTGTCCTGGGTCACTGCTGGTGCCAAGCACAGCCTCGAGGGCCCTTGTGAAGGGAAACCCATGGTGCTGTAAGGCCCTGAGCAAGGCCCACGGGCTGCAAGGACATTTTGTGGCTTATCGGTAAGGGAACCTCAAGCAAGGCTGTCCTTGCATCTCTGTCACAGCAGGAGAGACTCTGGTGTGTGAGCTGGGCGTATGATTGATGTGGGATCCTGGTGGGATTACACCAGGAGTGCAGGTGTGAGTGCGAGCAACAGGTTTGCCCTGCTAAATCCTGGGGAAACTGCTCAGACCTTATTCCAGGTGATGCTCAAGGCGCTGACAGAGCTCCTGGGGCTGGGCAGGAGCTGTGAGTGGTGCTGGGACCTGCAAGGAGCCCAGCCCAGCTCTGACCCTGGCCCAGCTGACCTTTCGTTGCTGCCCTCGGATGTGGCTGTTGGAGCTCTGACCTTGGCTGTTTTCAATCCTGTAAGGAAGTTGGAGAGGGGAATATGTCGAGGGACTATTTTAAGTCTGGTGTGGAACAACTTGCATCTGCTATTCTTAGCTTTTTGTGTGGAGGGTCAGCACACTTGAGCTGCCCTGTTTACAGCCTGACATTGGGCCTGTGCTCTGCTGGGGCTCCTGAGCCGGCTCTGAGCCCTGGCTGGGGTCAAAAAAGTAAACTCAGTCTAGTTGTCTTGACATGCCATGTAGTCTGAGTGAGCCTCCTGGAAATGCCCGGTAATGTCCAGTACTGCCTTGACTCTGAAAGTCTTTTACATTTCTTTTCAGCTCACCTGGATAATAAGGTGAAAGAACTATGTCTGAAAAGGGCTAGGAATTCAGGATAGTACCTATAGGCAGCTACAAGACAATGTTGATCTTGGTACCTTCTTGGAGTGAGGTGAGCAGGTAAAGCACAAGCCTGGCTAGATTTGGGAGGCCAAAGACAGGAATGTTTGGGGTCATACCTGGGTTTCTGTGTTGAAATCATCTCAGACCCCTCATGAGTCACAGTAGTTTGCTGGACCAGTCAATACCTTCACACCAAAAATGTGCTTCTGGGGTGACCTTCTCTCCTAAGATGCTCTGGCCGATTTAGCTCGCAATTGGTTGCAGGTTGTGCAGGCAGTGGGGGGTCCCTGTAGGCTCTGTAAGTAGGTGCTGATGCCTCTTCAGGTGATGGAACAACCCCGGCAAGGTGAGATGGACTCCTGGAGAGGGTTTGAGCTGCTAGAGAGCATGAGGGAAATGCTGGCTTGGCATGTGGATATGAATACAGTAAGATAAAACATTTATCTGGTTTTGCATTAGTAGAGTACACTTTGCTTTCCTGTGAAACCAGTGATGCATTGGGCAGTGTGTAAAGGAACTGTCTGGTGATGTGTGTGTGCTTGGCCAAACCTAATTGTTGTGCTGAGATGTGGGATTATCTCCATCACAGCAAAGCTCTTCTGCATCTCAACAGGGATCAGCTCGAGGGTTGCTCTAGGCCCTGCCAATCATCAGCTCTGCATCCAAACTTCTTCAGCTGCTGCACAGTTAGTGGATGGTGGTCATGGCATCTCCCTGAAGAGGGAGGGGGAAGGAATGCCAAGTGCTTTCCGACACAGGAAATGAAATGGGAACGTTTCTAATGAAGTGGGTGTAGCCCAGAGTATTCCTGTCAGCAGACTTAAAAGAGGATAGAATGTAGAAATGTTGGAGTCAGCTGTTTTCTTCCCTTGGGGTATGAAGTTTGCAGCCTCTTATGCAAGTCTGAGAAGTTGTCAGAATAACATGGAAAGCACTCCAGACACTAACCAGAAACGGGGAACCTTCCTGGATGTGACAGTACTGGGGAGGTATAAAATTCATCTGAGGTCTGGGGAGAATGCTGTCCTCCCCTGGAGCACAGGAATGAGCTGCTGGAGCAATTCTGCATAAACAGATAAGAAAACACTGGTTTTCATGTTTGCTTTGGTTTGGTAGTGCTCCAAATAAGGAGCTGCTTGAGGCAGGAGATCTTTGTGCAGTCTGGGAAAGATATTCTGAAGGTCACAGATTCTTTGCAGTGCAGGTGGCAGTTTGCTGCTTTGCACTGCTGATGTTGCTTTCTTGTTGGCAATAGTGGGTGCTATCCAAGGGATGTATTGCTGAGTGTCTGGTGAAAGTGAAGCTGTGTCTGTTGTGGGCATCTGAACAGGAGTCAGTGTCAGGAATAGGAGTTAAACAACCTTGGCTGAAGAATTTAAACCTTGATGCTTTTGTTCCGTTTGAGTCAGTCCAGGCTGCATCCATGAGTTGATGTTCCAGCCTTGCTGTGCTAAGGGTAACTGAAAGTGGATGATGGATCCAAGAGGGAGCTACTGTGGGCCAGGGAGCTATTGGGCAGCTAATGGGAGATGAAGATGATGTAAAACTCTTCCACAGAAGTTTATGCTCGAAGGATTGTCACAGCAGGGTGGTGGCCTTGAAATCTCTGAGGATAGAGTTGTTTTGGAAAAGCTGCTTTGGAAAACAGCTGGCTGCTGGGGCTGCTCCAGAGGCCCTGGATGTGCAAATGTCAAGAAACAGATGGGTTTATCAACAGCATGAGAAGGAGCTGGTACTAGTTCAGGTCTGTAGCTGAGTGAGCAGTTCGACTTTGGGATGGAAGTCCTATTTACCTCTAAAATTAAGATGAGCATGTCCAAGTCTTTGTGAGTCTTGGACTTGGAATGCACAGAGAAGTTGTTACCCTATCATAATCGTAGCCATAGAAGTGCTGCTGAAACAGGTGTCTGAGCTGATTTGGCTCTCTGAATCTGCTCTTTAGGGCTGTAGTGCAGCTCCTGCCAGCTGAAGTGGAGAATAGCCCAGTTCAGAGCAGTTCCTGAACTCCAGACTGGATCCTTGCTGATCAGGGCACTGAGAACTCATTCTTTGTGGGGGGTGGGGAAGCAGGAAGGTAGGGTATTGTCTGTGGAAAGGTAGAGTATTGGAACTCATAAGACTTGTTGGGACTGAGGTATGTAAGTTGAATGTTTCCTGGTTCATCTCCTCTGCAACAGCTGGGTCTGTTCCTCCTTTCTCTGTAGTCTGGACTCTCCTCCAGTCAGGCTCAGGAAAGTTTGCTCTTATTAATCATATTGATGAGTTGGAATATTAGGTTGACATTCCATGCTGTCCTAGCCTGGGCTAGCATGGTCCATGTGTTTCTGGTAGGACACACACTTTCTGCTGATCCTGCTCATGGAAGTTGCTCCAGTCCATGAAGCTGACCTGTCCTGAAGCTGACTGTGCAGCCCTGGGCCAGCTGCCCATGCAGTGTGAGGTGAAGCAAAACCACTGGGTAACTTCAGGGCTTCCTTTGCCAAGGAATTCATGTAACGCTGTCAGCTATTTAATGAGATAAATACTTCACTGGGGCTTTTGTCTTGAGTATTTTGGTTCTAAGCCAACAAATCCCCAGTGAAGCAACTCCTTGCATAGCTGAGAGCAGCAGCAGTCCTTTGGGTAACCAGAGTCTTCAGGATTGGGTTTCTAAATATCCTCAGCTTTCAGAGTAGTCATTGCTACTGGGTGAACACAGGGCAGAAATATCAGATTCTCTAACTTCTGACACCTTAAATGAGCAGCTTCCCTGTGGTAGGGTCTTTTGCAGGGGCTAACATGGGGATCTGACAGGAATTCCCCTGTGAAAATTTGTGTTCTTGTTCTGGGTAGGTTTGTTGGGAATGGTCTCTGGTGCTATTCCCCACCATCCTGAGTGCTCTGGAGAATGGTCTTGCACTTGGGCAGGGAGTACAACAGCCATGGCATGTGCTTTATCATTTATGGCACTCAGATTCTTGAATTTAATATTCCTGGTTGTGTGCAGCCTGCTTCAGCAAACTCTGGCAGGCAGAGGAAGGGTTGGAGGAGCATGAACTGTAGAATTGATAGACCTGGAGCTCTCACTTGTGGGACAGCATCAGGAATTGACTTTGATCTCAAAGTAAACAAGAAACTATGTTAAGAGTTCACAATAAAAAAATCAGTGCTTTTGCTGTGGGATGCAGAGCTCCTGTGTGTGCTTCAGTGAGCAGGAGGTGGGTAGGGCAGGTAAACAAACCAGCATGAGCCTTTTCATGGGTCTTGTGATCTCCCAAGTGCTGGGCTTCACTAGTTAAAAGAAACTAGCAGGAAAATTAATGCTTGTTAATCTTAATTACATGAGTACCCCACCATTCCCTTCCTTTTCATGGCCCTGATGGCTTGAATTAGCATGGCAGGCTGGGACAAGCTGGGCCTTCAGCTGCTTTCCCTGTTTCTGTGGTATCACTGTGCTTATTTTGGTCTGCCTGACCCATGGCTCGAGTGTCACTGCTGGGGTTCTCCTGAGGAGCAGGGAGGGGTGAATGCCCAATTCTCTGCTGGAAGAGGTGGGAGGATGAACAGCTCCCCAAGCATCAGAAATGGCTTCATACAGCAGGAAAAGCAGTCCCTGTTCCTCAGGTCAGTGTCCAGTGGTGGGTGTAGGCTGATCCAGCACAGGTTCAGGCTGTGTAGTTCAGCTGCCTGTTCCCTCTGCAGAGCTGAGTTCTGTCTCACTGGAGTCCTCTCACACATTGGCAGAAAGTGCCCGTCCTGCCACAGTGTGTGCTTGCTGTCTGCAGCATTGGTGGGCACTTCCTTCAATTATTTGCTTCTTCCTGTGACCATCAGCTGGTCATCCAGGTCTTGGGTATGCCCTTAGCCCAGGGCCATCAGTGACCACTTAGGGTCTCTAAATTCCACTCAAACATCTGAAAGATATGGCAACTTCTCATGTGAACATGAAAACATATAATCTTGTATCCAGTCTTCAAACTGTCCTTAGATGATGATCCAGTTCTCCATAATTGGAGCAGTCAAGGCTCTGGCTGCTGCTCTGACCAGTGGCTGTCCATGGTGAGCTCAACACAGATGTGCTCACCTAATTCCATTGGAGTTCATGTAGCACAACCAGATGGCAAAATGCATCAAGATCTGTGAAATATAGGTCAGGCTAAGACTTGAGGATGTCAACAAGCTCACTTTCCTTTTGCTCTGGGATTCACTGCTATCAGATTTCGGGAGGCCATAACTCAAACACACTGTGATTCACACAGTGTTAGTGCAGAATGTTGGTCTGGAGCAGCAGTGGAGCCGATAGACTGCCCAGGGAGTTATAAATACAATATTAAACCAAAGCTGTTCCCTTGCAAGCTCTGTTTAGAGGGAAAACTCTAAAAGGTGGAAGCCTCTTCAGGCTGGTAGAGATGCAAAGCTGCTGCTGAGCCTGTTGAACCTGCAGTGACCAAGCTGCTGCTGGCCAGAACAACCAAACTGCTCCCTCACTGTCCAGCAAAGCCAGTTGTTGGTTTGTTTCATATCAAGCTTTCTCATCCTGTCAAACAGTGTTTGCCCTTCCTCAGAAGAGAGAGGGGAATCCTGACCATGCTACTTGCAAGGACCCAGTTCTGAATTAGAATATCGTTGCTGCTTAACTTAAGACTGGACTCAGACCAATGGCTTCACAGTTCTGGCTCCTGAAACATCCCACAGCACTCATAAGTTTTACTCCTTGGTTTCTGTCCTACCTGCCAGCTCCAGTGAGTGGTACTGGCTTAACAGCTGGTGTCTGACTGCCTTCTGGTCAGAGCAATTTGAGGTGAGATGTCTCTAGGTCAGTGTATGGTCAAGTGCTTTGTGTTGTGTAAACTGTTGAGGTTCTCCAGCTGCTGGCACTCACAGGCTCCAGAATAGCTCTGAAATGGCTTGAGGTTCCCTGTCAAAGCTATCGAATATGTGATTGTTTAAACTTGAGGCATAAAGTAACCTCAAGCAGTCACAGCTGGACAGGCCTTGCTCTGGAAAGCAGCTGTTTGAAACTCTCCTCTGTGCTGAGGAGGCTTGAGCCTTGTTCACAGGACACTGCTCCCGTTTGACCTGTTTTAAACTTCTTATTCATGAATATCTAATATTGGCTGGGAAAATGCAGGATGTATACAGAATCTCTTTGGGAATACTCTCAGGACAAGGAGAAATTGGCTTTTGGGGCATTTTCTTTCAACAAACAGCCTGTGTTAGGCGAGTAGAAGGGAAAGTGGTGATCCAGAGCAGATGCAATCAGCTGTAGCATTTATCATCCACAGGGAAGTGGGAGTTGTGAAGGGTACAGGAAATGTGCCTAAATCTGTAACTGTGTACTTGGAAAGCATTCCTGTTCTCTGCAGGCAGCAGAGCTTAGTACTTAGGGAGGCCCTGGGATTCACTTGTGGGTAACTCTGGATGCAAATTAGCTTGTCCTGCTGTTCCTGCCATGGTTTTGTGCTTCTGCACCACTCGAGAGGTTGGTGCTGGGGAGTGGTTGGCAGTGCTGATCCCAGGGAATGCTGATCCCATGTGAGGAACGTGGCCAGTAGCCTGATGACCTGGAATGCTGTGGGATAAGGGTGCTGAGGCAGTGGGATGGGTGTGGGAAGCATTAGGTACTGCCTCTGTTTGGATCAGGTTGGGTGGTGATTCCTGGTGTGCGGCAGGAGTGGGAGCTGCTGTCAGCTTCAGAGGGGACAGCCTGTGCCCACAGAGCAGGTGCCTTTCTGGGGTGGGCACCTCCTCAGGTGTGCCCCCTGTACCAGACCACCTGCCTGGCTCCAGGGCCATCCTTGGGCCTGCTCGGAGGTGCAGAATGTTGTGATGCAAGTACCTCAGGATGAAAACACAGCTCTAGAAACTTCTTTTGTCCAAATGCCTCATGACCTGTAGAGCTGCCTCCTGCCACTGTATCACTGGGATGGCTCTGTCTAACATTGGTAATCTGAAGTGCTTCCTTGTGAGCTTGGGAAAGGAGGAGGGAGCTAAAGGTCAAGCTCAGTTACCTCTGTGAACTGAGTAATTGCTGTTTCAATAGACAAAGCTCTAGCAACACCCGTTGTGTACTGAGTGCTCTTTACTTGCCTCACCCCAGCAAGGTGTGTGTAACATCCATACAGGGTGGAAGTGCTGGAGGGCCCATTGGTGGGGAGGAGAGCTTGTATTACCATTACCTCTTTTCCAGAGAGGCTCTGCAGACTGAGGGCTGCTGCCTGGTGGGATCTACTCTGTGGTGCTCACAGCTGATAACTCTCCACTGTGGAAGGAACCACCACCAGTCTGTGCTGATGGCTGCAGATCAAACCACCCTCTAGAACTGGTACAGCGGGTCCCTGAGCCTATCACTAACTCTGACCTCCTCTTCCAGTTGCAACCTGCCTACAGGTGGATCCCAGTAGAGAACCTGCAGCATCCTTAACTCTCGGCACTCCTGCACTTAGACCACAATGGCAGGTCGAGGTGGAGCTGCCCGACCGAATGGACCAGCTGCTGGGAACAAAATCTGCCAGTTTAAACTTGTTCTCTTGGGCGAGTCCGCGGTGGGGAAGTCCAGCCTGGTCCTGCGCTTTGTGAAGGGGCAGTTCCACGAGTACCAGGAGAGCACAATTGGAGGTGAGTGCCAGCTCCAGATGCCTGTGGCCAGGAGGTGCTGACCTTGCTGGGGCAGTCTGGGGTGTCAGAAGCAAGACTGGCTATTTTGGTCTGGTCTGGGATTTTTGCTATAAATAGAGGCAAACAGTTAATGCTTTAACTCTTGGTTCACAATTTGTTGGTGTAGTGATCAGCACAGCAGAGAATAATGCTATGGCAACCCTGCACTTTGCCTCTGAGGCTTTGTTTCCAGTGTCTCAGCTTCAGCTTCTAATTGGAACTGAGGCCTTCAGCTTGGTTTGTAGCCCTTAATTATCTTTTCAGATCATGACCTGGGATTTTGGGGCTGCTTCTAGCCTGATATTGTTAACTATTTTCACAGTGCTTTCAGATTTAGTATTTTATTAGCTTGAAATCGTTAGCATGGCATCACCAATCTACCAAAGGCTGGTTGGCACGTGGGTGTCTGAGCAGCAATATTGGGGGGGTCTCCTGAGAAAAGGCTTGAGTTGTCCCTCTGTGACCTGTGTAGGGAGTAAGCACAGCTGAAAGTGTGGCTTACTGGCAAGCAGGGCCTAATGTGCCTCTGTGGAGGGCTGTGCTCTGTCTCAATCTGTATCTGACACCTGTGCCTTTGTGCTGGGTGTTACACGTGGTGTTAGACTCATTGGGACATGAAAACAACCAGTTACTAAACTGGGGAGTGTGGTGTAAGTGGGCTGAGTTTGATGCTGTTATTGGTGCTCCCCAGGTCTGATCATGGTGGTACCACAGCTGAACTGTGTGATCCCTGTCAGGGGCTGCTGGGTGGCTCTGGCAGTGTGGATGGTCCAGGAGCCAGCTGCTGCCTGGGCCCTCTGGGCCACCTTCCTGTCACTGTGATGGTTCTTGGTTCCTGTGAGCAGGGAGTGTGACACAGCAGAGCTGCAGCTGCCACAGCGAGTGGCTCTGGGCTCTCTAGGGCTCAGCCTGCTCCCATGTGGCAGCAGAGCTGCTCTGAGCTCCTGCTCTGGCTCCTGCTGGAGCTGAGGCAAACTCCCTTCTCTTGCAGCTGCCTTCCTAACACAGACAGTGTGTCTGGATGACACAACAGTGAAGTTTGAGATCTGGGACACAGCGGGGCAGGAGCGATACCACAGCCTGGCCCCCATGTACTACCGGGGGGCTCAGGCAGCCATCGTGGTCTACGACATCACGAACACAGTGAGTGTGGGCAGGGCTGGGGGGCGGCCAGGAGGCTCCCGGTGCCCCGGGAGCATGTCTGGGTCAGAGCCCTGCAGGTACCTGGCTGTGGGTGCCAAGTTCTTGAAAACTGCTCATGGCCTCTTCCTCAGCTCTGGCCAAGGCTGTGAGCTGATAAAGGATCCTGCTGCCAAGTGCTGCAGAGGCAGAATGCTGATCACAGGAAAGCCTTGCTCTAATCATATCTGCCCTCTGGATTCCTACATGGCTGCCCTTCCTGACTGCTGCCTCCTGTTTGCTTCCAGGACACATTTGTACGAGCCAAGAACTGGGTGAAAGAGTTGCAGAGGCAGGCTAGCCCCAATATTGTAATTGCACTAGCAGGAAACAAGGCAGACCTTGCTAACAAGAGAGCTGTGGACTTCCAGGTGAGTGGGAATCCAGGGAAGTTGTTACCCAAGCAGGTCAAGTAAAAAGATGCTTTTCTAAGTGAGGGAGATGACAGCTATGTAAAATATGCTTTGAGGGAGAATGAAAGTGAGGTTTTGTGCTGAGGACTGCAGGATGCCATTGTGCCCTGCCCCTTCCATTGCTTCTGTCATAGCACATGTGGCCCTGGCTGGTGAAAGTCCTGGTAAATGTGGAGGAGGAGGCCCACAGAGCACAAGCTTCTGTCCTCAGCCTCCTTTGCTGCCTTACTCATGTGGGGATGTCTGCAGGGTGTGAAACAGCATCTTCTGGGTACAAGACACATGAGGAATCATTCCTAGCTTGTTCTCTGTGCTTCACAACTCTTACCTCATCTGAGGCGAGTGCTCAGGAGAGGTTTTTACCCAGCCCTTGCACAGGATCGCTTGTGGTGCCCTTGCAATGGGTGACACACTCCCAGCTGACCCAGGTCCCAGGTGCTGTGTGTGCATGTGGCTGTGCCCCAGCTCAGCTGTGGGACACTGGCTGTGCAGGGCTGCTGGTGGAGCATGTCCCTGGGTTTTCCAGGCCCCCCCAGGTGGGGGCAGGGACAGGGAAGAGAATTTCTGGCCCAAGGTGGGACATAGTGTTTCTCCAGCAATTAGTGCATTGACAAGTGAAGTGCATGAAGTCTGCTTGGGCCTCCTGGCAGGCTGCCTTTAGCACACTGATGTGATTGTTTGTAGGATGCACAAACATATGCAGATGACAACAGCTTGCTGTTCATGGAGACGTCAGCGAAGACAGCGATGAATGTGAATGAAATCTTCATGGCAATAGGTATGGCCTGCATGTAGGGCTGGGGTAGCTCTGAGCACCAGCACTGCAGCCCAAGAGGGTACTGTGTCAGCCAGAGCTGGTGGCTCTTACTGGGGCAGTGTCCAGTTTGCCCCACTGGTGTGATTGGTCATTCCCTGAGTGTATGGAGCCTTAGCCTTGCAAAGCTGGTTCCCTATCCCTGTGTCTGGGATGGTGATGGGAGCAGGTCTGATGCCAGCCAGAGCTCAGGATGGGTTGGTTTGGCATGCAATGCAAGCTGCATGTTTGTCCTGTCCTAAACTCTGTTGTCGGTGAGGGCTCAGGCTGGAGGAGGCTGAACCCAGCCTGGGGTGTGCAGTAGGAGGAGGTTGGCCTCTCTGGAGAACCCTGCTTAACACCCTGTTTCTTTCTAGCCAAGAAACTGCCAAAAAATGAACCCCAGAGTGCTCCTGGTGGCCCAGGCAGGAATCGGGTGGTGGACCTTCAGGAGAGCAGCCAGCCGAGCAGAAGCCAGTGCTGCAGCAACTGAGCAGCTGCTGCGGCCCGCGAGCCCTTGGAGGACGTGACTGGAACCCACGCTAACGATCGCACTTACCGTAGGGCGGCTGCTGCCGGCGCCGCTGTGATTCTCCATCCCTTTCTGATCATAGGCTGGAGGGAGTTCTTCCACCTGCACCTTTCTGTACAAATACTAATTCAATTCTAAGTCTTAAGTCACTTTTTTAATATATGAACTTCTGCTCTTCCCTCTTCCTGGTGGTGGTGGATGCAGGACCTGGTGTCTGCCCAGCCAGCGTGGCCGTCCCGCGGGTGAGGCCAGCAGCACCCAGGTCCCACAGCACTGTAGTTCACTATGGGAAACAAAGGGATAATGGGACACGTGTTTAAAGTTCCCTGTCTGTAAGAGCTGAGGCTGATCCCGTACGATGCGCCCAGAACAACCACTAAACTGTAGCATTAGAGACAAACTCCGGCTCTTGGGCCACTTATTGACCAAATCAATGATGAGTATTTGGGGTGGGGCAGAGGGAAGCAAAACTGGTTTCTTCTGTATTTTGTATTGTATGTTTCTCCATGTAACCAATCAGTATCTTGTCAATATAGTACATCCAACGAGCTGCCTGTTGTCTTTCTTTGTGTTGGACTCCAGCATGCCAACTCTTCTTTTCTCTTGGTTCTGTCGTAATGCACTAATCCTGTTGCAACTTTTGCAAAAAATCTTGTATAGAAATTTGTCCTTTTCTTGATGGTTGTGATGCCACTAATATTGTTAACCCTGCCCTGGTGGGAATACACAAGGTTTACTGATGTACAGAGGTGTGGGGTGGGGGAAACCTTGGGTAACCTGTCGGTGGGAATGACATGTATTGCAAAAGCCTGTAATTCCACAAAGAATGAAGGGAGGTATTAAATGGCTTCTGTTGCCAGACTCTAACTGATGTTGGCTGCTGCCTAGTGCCTAATGCAGTGTCTTATGCATCCTGGTATTTAAGAGGAACTGTTGACTTAGTCTTCATCACAAACTTCAGTTTTGTGTGATTAAAACAAAATTTTTATAAACCTATCATAACAACAATGTTCATGTCTCTTAATGCAGCAGGGACTGGACCTGAGTACAACAGTTCTGGTGGAGGCTGAGTTGTGCTGGGCTGCTCCTGGTATGTCCCACACCTTGGTAGGGAAATGGGGCTCTTCCTTCCTGAGGAGAGAGAAATGGGGCTCCTGAGCTTGGGCTGTGTGGCTGCTCCTGCACAGTGATGCTGCTGGTGTTCTCTTGGCTCCAGTGTGCTCAAAGAAGCTTGAGGGAAATTGTGGAAATTATTCCTTGCTTGTAACTTCTGGGGAAACTCTATAATGCAAGTTGGGAAGAGGTGGGGGAACAGTGTGTGGAGGAGCTCTGCTTGGCAGTGGGACGGGCTTGGGATGGTGCTCCAGGATTCACGAACACAATGCCTCTGTCACTGGAGCACGATGACCTTGGAACATGCTTCTCTCCTGTCACTGCTGCATGGATTATGAAACCCTGACACCCTGGGACCTGGAGTCAATATGGAAGAAGGAGTAGCCCCTTGCAGCTCCATCCCTACCATGTGTGCTGCCAGCAGCACCATTCATGCTCAGGAGAGGCTGAGGATGGAGATGTGCTGCATTTGGAACCCACTGCCTCCCTCACCTGAGGGGCTGCAAGAGGCTCAGTCACAGGAGGGCTGTGAATAGAGTTGTATGAACAGCCTTGGCTAGCGTGCTCTTCATCTGCTATCCAAGGTCTCAGTGCCTCTTCCTCATGCTGGATTTCCTTAAAATCCTGGAAGCAGGAAGGGTCTGGAGTGATTTGGTGATGGAGTGCCTGGGATCATGCTTGAGCCTGGGCCAGCTGTAGGATGTGGGCTTCAGTGGCCCCCACTACACCTCATTTGCGTGGTGCTGTTTGTGCCTGGACTGCTTAGCTGCTGGAGGTGCCCAGGATCTCTGTGGGCCCATCCAGTGCTCACAGTGTGGGGTGGACTGATGCTGGTGGTTTCCCAGATGGAGATGGACCAATTTGGAGAAGAGCTTCCCCGATCCCACTCAGAATAATTCAGTGGGCACTGTGTGCACTGCTGTTGCCATCTGCTGGCTCTTCTCCCTGGGTGCCTGGTTTCTTCCTAGACTTGGAGTTTCTGTGGAGGCATCTGTGATACCCCGAGGAGGGTCTTGCTGCTTGCCAGAGCAGGTGCTCAGTATTGAGGCTGGGGCCCTGCTGCTGTTCCTGGTGTGTCTGGGCAATGGGCTATCTGATCTCAGGGCAGCTTTAGCACAAACAGGCGTTCCTGCCTGCATACCTGCTACCTGCCCACACACCTGCTGCCTGCCTGGGCCTGAGCATGGGTGTTTGTGGTGGTTATGCACCGCACCCGGGGTTGGGCTTTTCACTCCCTGCTGCTGGGAGCTCAGGGTGGACTCCAGCAGCCCTTTGCCAAGCTGGGAAGGGGAAAGTGTGGGTACAACAGCCTCACACCACACCCAGCCAGGCAGCCCAATGTGGTTCTGTGGGGATGGGTTTTGGCCGAGGCTGTGGAGGTGGAGATGATGCTGATAGCAGTGTGAGGAAGGGGCGACAACACCCCTGCTGCTCCCGTACAGGTGAGTAGGACTGCCCTTCCTGCCTCCCTCCCATAGCAGTACAGTGGTCCCAGATCCCCTCCCTTCCCTCACAGAATCCTCTGCATCTGTTGTCTGGCCCCATTTTGTACTGCCCTGAGAAGCAAGAAAGGTTTTTCCCTCTCTGTGCATCCCATTCCGCTGGCACCAAGAGTAGGGTGCAGCCTCCCCATCAATCAACACCCAGAGAACACAAGAAGATTCAATGCAAAAGTATTTTTATTGGATACAAAAACATTCCAGTTTAGTGAAAAAAATGACATCATTGCTGATGGAGCTTGTCTGGGCTAAAACCCGGGACTTGCTCCTGTCTGCTCCGGTCCTGCCGTGGCTATCGGGTCCCATCCTGTTACGCCTGGGCTTTGTTGGTGGCTCCATCCTCAGAAGCTGGTCCGGTCTGTGGGGCAGCAGGGCTGACCTGGATGGGCACGTTCCTCTCGGGAGCAGCCGGCAGTGCCAGCTTGGGGGCCTCGATGCGGAGCTGCCCATCCTTGGACAGGGAGCAGGTCAGCGCTTCGGCATCCACCTCCTCGGGCACGTCCCACTCCCGCTTCAGCACCTCGTACTTGTAGGAGAACGAGCCCTTCTCATCGACATTCTGTGTCTCCTTCTGCCCCACCAGCACCACCTTTCTGCCCACCACCTTCACTGACAGCTGCTCGGGAGCGAAGTTCTTGACGTCCTGGCAGACAGAGAAGCCATCCCCAGAGCCCTGGGTCAGGGTCATGCTGGTGCTCGGGGCTTTCTCCGCAGCGATGGCTCCGTGGTTGCTCAGGAGCTGCTCGAAGCTGCTCATGAACTCCCGAGCTTTCTCCATCTCCTGCTGCAGCTCGGTGAAGATGGTCTCTGCGTGTGGCCAGAGGGTCCTCACTGTGCCCAGCCGGCTGGCCAGGGAGCTGGAGGCGAATGGGGCGAGGTGCATCCGGCAAAGCATCGCTGCTTCTTCTTCTTCTTCTGCTGCTGCTGCTGCTGCTTCTGTCCCGTTTCCAGTGGGCTGGAAGCGTTCTGCCCCGCCGCTGCCGTCGGAGCCTTTTATACCCGTTCGCTGGAGGCGTGGCCTTGTCTCCCACATTACGTCACCCTCGGGAGAAGAGCTCAGCTCTTTCCAGCCCGTTCCAGCTCATTCTTGTTACTCACCCGTGAGGAGCGGCACCCCTGACGTCGTGCCCGACATACCTTCGTCCTGACTCTTACAGCTCTGCTCTCCTGGCTTATAATTAGCAGCATCACCTCAGCCTCCGAGCGGGATGTCTGAGCCACCCTTGCCAAAAATCTGTGCCCTTTGCATTTCCCAGGCATGGAGTGAGTGTCGGCTCGTCTCCTCCCTGCTTCCCCCCACCCTCACCTGTGGCCCATATCCCCCCATCTGTGTCCACGGAGGTCTCCTCAGGTGAGACCAGAAGTCACCATGCCCAGGTGGAGTGCACATTGGGGTGCTGAGGGGTCAGGACAGGATGGGGGTGGCCAACAAGGAGAGGGGCTCCAGAAAGTGCAGGAAGTGCCTGGCAGCAGATGACATGAGACATGTACTTTAGGGGTGGGACTAGTCCCTGTACTGGCAGAATTTATGAGCTCCTGGCACAGTGGAGCCTGGCTCCACTGAGCCCCCGGAAGGGAGGCCAGGGAAGGGCTCTGTAGCCCCCCGGCTATGGCCCCATGGGCCCTGCTGCATCACGATGGCTCTGCAGAAACCTGAGCTCCCAGCAGTGACTGCGGCTCCCTATTTGTGGCATGTGACTTGTCCCCAGAAACAGGCGCTGCTATTTTGGCTGGTGGATAATCAGCCTCTCAAAAATAGGCGATGGCTCCAGGAGGGTGCGTGGGGAGAGAGCGTTCTGGAAAGGACACACCCCTGGGCAGGGGAGAATAAAATCCGCTGCTCCCCTGCCCCAACCCAGCACCGATCAGAGCTGCAGCACAGCCAGGAGCACTCGCTGAGAAAAGAGATGCTTTGCCGCCTGCACTTTATGCCACCCATGTCCAGCTCGCTGTTCCCGTGGCTGGGACCCGTCCGCACCCTCTGGCCACATCCAGGCACCCTCTTCGCCGAGCTGGAGCGGGAGATGCGGCTGGAAATGGAGAGGGCTCGGGAGTTCATGAGCAGCGTGGAGCAGTACCTGACCAGTGGGAGCAGCCCCGGGCGTCTTGGCATCACCACAGACCGCGCGTCCAGCACCAGCGCAGCCCTGACCCAGGGCTCCGGTGACGGCTTCTCTGTCTGCCAGGACGTGAAGGACTTTGCGCCCGAGCAGCTGTCGGTGAAGGTGGTGGGCAGAAAGGTGGTGCTGGTGGGGCAGAAGGAGACGCAGAGCACAGACGAGAAGGGCTCGTTCTCCTACAAGTACGAGGTGCTGAAGCGGGAGTGGGACGTGCCCGAGGAGGTGGATGCCGAAGCGCTGACCTGCTCCCTGTCCAAGGATGGGCAGCTCCGCATCGAGGCCCCCAAGCTGGCACTGCCGGCCGCTCCCGAGAGGAACGTGCCCATCCAGATGGGGCCGGCGGTGGCACAGCCAGCTGGCAGCACTGAGGAGGGAGCCGAGCGGGCCAAGGCTTGAAGAGGAGCAACGGGGACCAGGCTGAGCCTGGCTACGGGGGCAGCTGCTGGCCGCAGAGCGGGACCGCGCTGGCACTGCGCGATGGCCCGAGGGGTGTTGTCTGCCCAAAACATGCGGCTTTTTTGATATATAATAAATATTCCTAACTTTTATTTGTGTGGTTTTGGTGTTTCTGGTCTTGCTCAGCACTTTGCTTTGCAATGCTCTTGCCCGTGCCCACTCAGCGCGATGGCCGGGTGGGGAACGGGGCTGTGCTTGCACCGGGCGCGTCCCTGGCACCTGCGCTGGCAGAGCTCCGCCCTGGCAGAGGAGGTTGGGCGAGGGGCTCCAGGCCATGTGTAGCACTGAGAATCCCCGGGAGGTCCTGAGCATCCCCCTGAGTAGCCTTCGGACAATTGACTCCCATCTTTGGGATGGTGCTGGAACATTCCCGTGCGGTGCCCCCCCGCCAGTGCTGGCCCGTTCCAGGCGCTGCCCGCAGCTCCGCGAACCAGCCCGACTCTAAGCCGCGCCCCCACGGTGAGAGTGGGCGCGGCCTCTCAGCAAAGGCCGTGCGGGCGGAGCCGGTTCTTTGGTACCGGTCAGGAGGCGCGGCCACGCTCCACGCCGGGCGCTTAGCCGCACCCCGTGCCGGCTGCGGGAAGACGGAGGGCGGCTCGCACACCGCATTTGGAGAAGAGGGCGTGGCCATGCTCCATATTTGCGGGAGTCCGCGGAATGCGGAGCGCGTCGTGCGCCGCCGGACCGGGAGCGGTACCGGTTACCAGAGGGGTGGGAGGGTTTCTCCTGACACCGACGGCGCGGCATCGCCCCGTGAAGGGCTGTCGCGGTGGGGCGTCATGACTGGATCTCGATCCTTTCTGGACGGTTCACGCCACCCGCAGTCGCGAGTGGGACCTCTGCTCGCGTTCGGGACAGCGGGTGACGTGAACCGGCCCCGGGAGCGTCGTCCCGGGAGCGACGGCCCCACCTCCCCCGCCGCAGCGAACTACAGATCCCGGCATTCCCGGCGCGCAGGCGCAGTGAGTGCGGGGCGCACGCCGGGCCCGGCATGGCGGAGCCGGAGGCCGCGCAGCCCGGGCGGCCCCCGCCGGGCCCGGGGACGGGAACGGCGGGGGCGGCGGGGGCGAGCGGCGGAACGGCTGGAGGAGCGGGATCCAGCGACCCGGCACGGCCCGGGCTGAGCCAGCAGCAGCGGGCGAGCCAGCGCAAGGCGCAGGTGCGGGGGTTCCCCCGCGGAAAGAAGCTGGAGAAGCTGGGGGTCTTCTCGGCTTGCAAGGTGGGGGACAGCGGGACAGGGAGGGCAGGAGGTGGGGTTGAAGGCTGTGCATGAATGGGAGGTGCAAGGACGAGCATGGGTGGCGGTGCAGGAGGGGGTGCAGGGGATACGGGAGTGGGGGTTCAATGCTATGCATGGGTGGGGGATGAAGGACGAGGGTGCTGACCTGAGTGGGGGGTGCAGGAGGGAGTTGCAAGGACGTTTTTGGGTGTAGGAGGGGAATTTAGAGGCTGCAGGAGGGTGAGTGCAAGGAATACATGGACAAAGGATGCGGGATTGGGTGGTGGGCTGTACATGGGATGCAGGACTGGGGTGCTGGGATATACATGGGGTACAGGACTAGAGTGCTGGGCTGTGTGCAGGCAGGGAGTGCAGGAAGAGAGTGATGAGTTAACCAAGGAAGGTGCAGGGATGTCATTGGGCAGGGGCTGCAGAGCCCTGGGGCTGCATGAGGGAGAGTTGGAATGGTGGATGATGTAGGGTGGGGGCTGAGAAAAGATTAATTTGGTGAAAAGGGGTAGGTGGGAGCCGGGGAAATCCCTTGGCCACAGAAGGCTGCAGCCTCAGCGTGTGGCAGCACGTGGGCCACTGCAACGACCACTCCTGTCCCTTGTCCCAGGCCAACGACGCCTGCAAGTGCAATGGCTGGAAGAACCCCAACCCCCCCACAGCCCCTCGAATGGACCTGCAGCAGCCAGTGACCAACCTGAGCGAGCCGTGCCGGAGCTGTGGCCATGCGCTGGGTAACTCCTGTGGGACCTCCTGGGCAGGGCGAGTGGTGCTGATCCCGCAGTCTCACTGTGGCTTTGTCTCACATGGCACAGCGGACCACGTGTCCCACCTGGAGAATGTCTCAGAGGAAGAGATCAACCGTCTGCTGGGCATGGTGGTGGATGTGGAGAACCTCTTCATGTCAGTGCACAAGGAGGAGGACACAGACACCAAGCAGGTGTATTTCTACCTGTTCAAGGTGCGTCTGGGGCTGTGCATGTCTCACTGCCCCACTCATGTGGGGACTTGTGCCGAGTCTCTGTCATTGTGGGGGAATGGGGGCTGCTGTCCCACTGTTCATGCTCTGTTGGAACTGGCACTGAAGACCATCCCACAGCCCAGAGACCTGGAACACTGACCCTCTTCTGGAGTGACTGCTCTCCTGGCCTTGAATTCCTTAGTGGAACAGTTTCTAGGGGATGAATGGGTGTGCTCCAGGGGCAACACTGGTGCCTTCCTGGCTGTAGAAATTGGAGCAGCCCCATGGCAGCATTTACCCACCTCCACCATTCCTGGAGCATCCAGTTTCTGGGACTGTGTTGACTGTGTCTGATGGTGTCTTTGTAGCTGCTTCGGAAGTGCATCCTGCAGATGAGCCAGCCTGTGGTCGAGGGGTCCCTGGGGAGCCCCCCCTTTGAGAAACCAAACATTGAGCAGGTGAGGCTGCTGTCAGGCTCGTGCACTGCCCTGATGACTTGTCCTGTGTTTTGCTGTTCTTGCACGGTCCCCTCACTCTCCGGGATGCAGCATGGAGGAACCCAGAGCAGTCCCTGTCACCCTCCCACTGTCCTGTCCTCTCCCCAGGGAGTCCTGAATTTTGTGCAGTACAAGTTCAGCCACTTACCACCCAAGGAGCGCCAGACCATGTATGAGCTCTCCAAGATGTTCCTGCTGTGCCTCAACTACTGGAAGCTGGAGACACCGTCCCAGTTCCGTCAGCGCTCCCAGAATGATGATGTGGCCACCTACAAGGTCAACTACACCAGGTAAGGGCAGGGGGCCACTGAGCCAGCCGCCTTGGGGTCTAACTGCCAGGACTCCCCAGCTCTCCCACACTGTCAGTCCACTAGGAGAGCAGGCACCCAGCGGGGCCAGTGCTTCTAAATGTCAGCCATACCCTTCATCCACCCGCTCTTCTTGCCCCTGCTCCTAGCAGCATTGTCCCAGGAGGGATGTGGTTTCTCTGGGGTCTCTGGTTCCAGCTCTGTCACCAGAGCCCTTTCCTGTTCCACAGGTGGCTGTGCTACTGCCATGTGCCACAGAGCTGTGACAGCCTGCCCCGCTATGAGACCACCCATGTCTTCGGGCGCAGCCTCCTCAAGTCCATCTTCACGGTGACCCGCCGGCAGCTGCTGGAGAAGTTCCGGGTGGAGAAGGACAAGCTGGTACCAGAGAAGCGGACACTGATCCTCACCCACTTCCCCAAGTAGGTGCCCAGTGTGGAGATGGCTGCTGGAGCACTGAGGAGACTCCTCCTTTGGGACGCTTGCATGCTGATGTGCCACTCCCTTCCAGGTTCCTCTCCATGCTGGAGGAGGAGATCTATGGTGAGAACTCTCCAATCTGGGAGGCTGATTTCACAGTGCCAGCTGCAGAGGGTGCCCAGCTGGTGTCTCGCCCAGGTATTTCAGGAAGCAGCTCCCCCTGTTTGGAGGCTGTGGGATAAAGGGTCAAGGTGTGGCTGAGCAGTTGCAGTGGCTGTGACTGGCTGCCATGGTGTGATGAGGCATTTTCCAGCAGTCATGGGCACCATGGGTCTGTTGCAGCTGCAGTCAGCACCGTTGCTGTGCCCACCACTCCTCTCTTCAGTAAGAAGCTCAGCAGCAGCAGCTCGGCTGCCAGCCTGGATGCCAGCACCCCAGAGCCCCTGCCAGGTAAGGACACATGAGCCCACGCAATAAAGCTGGAACTGTCCATGGTCCCTCCCAGCACTGGATGTGCCGCTCTGCTCCCATCCCAGGAGAGAAGCGGAAGCTACCTGAGAGCCTGACTCTGGAGGATGCCAAGCGGATCCGTGTCATGGGAGACATCCCCATGGAGCTAGTGAATGAGGTTATGCTGACCATCACGGACCCTGCTGCCATGCTGGGCCCTGAGGTACGGGCTGCGGATGCTGGGGTGGCTCTGGTCCTCTCCAGTCCCCACAGAGCTGCTTTCCCAGTGTGCCAGGGTGGAGTGGGGCTCCCCCCACGGAGAGTGTGCAGGGCCAGTGACCCCCCCATGCCCCCAGACCAGCCTGCTGTCGGCCAACGCGGCACGGGATGAGACGGCGCGGCTGGAGGAGCGCCGCGGCATCATCGAGTTCCACGTTATCGGCAACTCGCTCTCACAGAAATCCAACAAGAAGATCCTGATGTGGCTGGTGGGGCTGCAGAATGTCTTCTCGCACCAGCTGCCCCGCATGCCCAAGGAGTACATCACTCGCCTCGTCTTTGACCCGTGCGTGGCTGGGGAGTGCGGGGGGGCTGGTGTGGGGGACTCCCCTCACCCTCGGCCGTGCTGCCCACAGGAAGCACAAGACCCTGGCGCTGATCAAGGATGGACGAGTGATTGGGGGCATCTGTTTCCGCATGTTCCCCACCCAAGGCTTCACGGAGATTGTCTTCTGCGCTGTCACCTCCAATGAGCAAGTGAAGGTGAGAGCAGGGGGAAGGGAGATGGCCACACACATGTGCCCCCCAAAGCCCGGGGGCAGGATGGTCTCTCTGTAGGTGGTGTAGGGCTTCCCCAGCCCCTTGGGCAGCCAGACCTGCTCAGCAGGTCTCAGCCAGCCCCAAGCAGTGGTAGTTGCTCCAGAACATCTTCCAGCTGCCATTTCCATGGGTAGGAGGGAGTTGTTTATCCCAGTTGGGGCTGCCTGGGGGAGTCTCTATCTCATGGTACTTCCCCAAGGGCTATGGGACGCACCTGATGAACCACCTGAAGGAGTACCACATCAAGCATAACATCCTCTACTTCCTCACCTATGCAGATGAGTACGCCATTGGCTACTTCAAAAAGCAGGTGGGCTCTTTTCCCTGGGAGCTGCCCCCAGCTCTGCTGCACACCTGCCCCCTCCCACCTACCCCCTCCCACCTGCCCCTCTTTCCTAGGGCTTTTCCAAGGATATCAAGGTCCCCAAGAGCCGCTACCTGGGATACATCAAGGACTATGAAGGGGCAACCCTGATGGAGTGTGAGCTGAACCCTCGCATTCCCTACACTGAGCTTTCACACATCATCAAGAAGCAGAAAGAGGTACGGCCCAGGGGTGGGCAGGAGGGTAGGTGAGCACTGCCAGCCACCCCCTGAAGGCAGGGGAGAGATGTGGGGCTGTGCTGGCTCTGAGAGCAGCCTTGCAGGGCGGCAAGGGGACATTGACACTGGCTGGGGTTGTCTCTGGCCCTGCACGGTGAGTTTGTGGGGTCCCACATCACAGTGTGGCTCCCTGGAGCATCCTGCAGCCCCACTCATCTGCTCCCTTCCCCATTCCCTGCAGATCATCAAGAAGCTGATTGAGAGGAAGCAGGCGCAGATCCGCAAAGTCTACCCAGGCCTGACGTGCTTCAAGGAGGGTGTGCGGCAGATCCCCATCGAGAGCGTCCCTGGCATCCGTGAGTGCTGGCAGGGGTTCAGGCAGGAGGGTTCTGTCCTCCCTCCCCATGGCTGCAGCACAGACATGGTGATACTGACACTTCTTTTCCAGGAGAAACAGGATGGAAACCACTGGGGAAGGAGAAGGGGTGAGTGCTGCATGGGGGTGGGGTAGACCTGCAGCAGAAGGACTGGGGTCTCAGCTTGGGCTGTGCCTCTGTCTTGACATTTTCCTGGCCCTGGAATGCAGAGAGGCTGATGGGCACTGGCTTTGTCCTGCAGGAAGGAGCTGAAGGACCCGGACCAGCTCTACAACATGCTGAAGAACCTCCTGGCCCAGATCAAGGTGTGGGCAGGAAGGGGCCTTACTCCAGGGTGCCTGTCTGCCTGACAGCCCTCAGAGCTGCCTCCCTTGGGATGGGTTGTACAGGGCTTTGCCCCTGGGGACTGCTGGGGTGACCCAGGTGTGGGGGGAGCAGGACCCGTGGGTACTGGAGCAAACAAGGGTCGTGTGTTCATTGCTCCAGCTGCTCCCCACTTCTCCCCAGACCCACCCCAGTGCGTGGCCCTTCATGGAGCCGGTGAAGAAGTCAGAGGCACCTGACTACTATGAAATCATCCGCTTCCCCATTGGTAGGTGTCCAGCCCCCCAGGACAGGATTGCACAAGAGGGGGCTGAGGACTCCACATTAATTGTGCTGGGGACTCATGTTTGGGGTGGTGGGAGCCTCGGGATAGCCCAGGGTGAGAGAGGGATGAGTTGGGACCCATGGTTGGTGTCCAGCTCAGCGGCTGCAGGGGTGCAGAGGCCTGGGGAGGGGTCTGACCCTTCCCCACCCACAGACCTGAAGACCATGACGGAGCGGCTGAAGAACCGATACTACGTCACCAAGAAGTTGTTCATCGCCGACCTGCAGCGCATCATCACCAACTGCCGCGAGTACAACCCGCCCGACAGCGACTACTGCAAGTGTGCCAACACCCTCGAGAAGTTCTTCTACTTCAAGCTCAAGGAGGGGGGGCTCATCGACAAGTAGCGAGGGCTGGCCTAGACCTGCTGTGGCCACCGGCCCTCTCATGGGAGGGACAGGGCTCCTGTGGGATCCAGCCCCACTCTCTCTGTTGGTAGGAGCTGCTGGAGGGATTGGTGCTGCTGAGCAGCCTGGGGAGCTGGGCTTTCCTTCTTGGGGAGCCACAGGGGCTGGGGGGCTGGTGCTTTTATCCCTGAGGTGCTCTGGCTGCCTCTCCTAGGGAATGGGGGTGAGGCTGGAGCAGCCTCATCAGGATCTGCCCAGGGCAGGAACAGCACTGAGCTCCTGCCTCTGCCTGGGGAGGGGGAGCCCCCTGACCCCTGTGCATCCCCCCTACCTGGGATTGTGCCTTCTGCCCTGACTCCCTGTGACAGGGCAGGGGCACACAAGTGCTTTGGTTTCTGCTCCGTCCACATACAGGCAGCCCCTACCCCTCACACTGAATGTACAGCAGGGTCAGCCCTGCGCTGCCCGCAGCGGTGCTGCTCCTGGGCCAGGGTCCTGCTGGGCAGGGGGCTCTGCCCTGCACATCCAGCTTCTGCTGCCTCTGTCAGCTCTTCCCTCCCCCCGGGGCAGGTCTGCCTTCCATGCCTGTACATCCTGCCTGCCCCTGCTGCCAGCTGGGGGCTGGGAGGCTGCCAGCCCCAGTCCTGCCCCTCTGAGTGCCAGGGAGGGTGGCTGCCCGGTGCTGTGCTGGCCTCTGCTCCCTGCTCTACCCTGGCTGGCAGCCGCCTCTGCTCATCTCCTTGCTCCCCCCACCTTGAGCATCCCCACCCCTTTCTCTGCCCTCCACTCCCCCATTCCACTTACTGGTGTTTTCGTTGGTTTGGTTTGTTTGTTTTGTTTTGTTTTGTTTGTTTTTTTTTAAATAAATGTCCTTGTGCAGCCCCATCTCCATCCTTGGGGCTCACCCCAGTGTCGTAGGCAGGGGAACAACCTGGGATGTTCTGGGGGGTGTTGGGGAGGGGAACAGGAACAGCTCGGGATGGGGAGAGTGTGAAGATCCCCGTGGATGGGCTGGGGTGCACTGGGCAGAATTGGGGTGCAGGGGTTGGTTGAGGTGCACAGTGCTGTGCTGGGGTCCCGGACAGTCGGGGCGCAGGGGCCGTCTGAGTGCGGAGGGGTTTTGGCTCCAATTCCCAGCCGGGGTTCCCGAGGGATCCCCGGGTGGGCGGCTCGGCTCGGCTCGGCTCGGTTCGGCTCGGCTCGGCTCGGCTCGGCTCGGCTCGGCTCGGCTCGGCTCGGCTCGGCTCAGTTGGCTTGCTGGGCCCTCCCCATGCCCCGCCCTATGGGACCGGCCCGACGCGCCGCCTTCAGTTTCGATTCCCGGCTGCTGCAACTGCGGAACCGGGAGCGGCGGAGAATGGAGCTCCGGGGGTACCAGCGGGAGGCGGCAGCCCCGGCCCTGCGCGGCCGCAACAGCATCGTTTGGCTGCCCACGGGCGCCGGGAAGACCCGCGTGGCCGTCCACGTCTGCCGGAGGCACCTGGAGAGCCGGCGGGGCGGCAAGGTGGCCGTGCTTGTCAACAAGGTGCTGCCCTGCCCCAGGACCGCAGGAGCCACGGTGGTGGTCCTGGCCGGTGCTGAGTGTGGTCCTGTGGGCACAGGTGCACCTGGTGGACCAGCACACCGAGAAGGAGTTCTGCCAACTGCAGGACACCTTCAAGGTGACGTCCATCAGTGGGGACACCAGCCACAAAACTTTCTTTGCCAACCTGGTGAAGAAGAACGACATTGTCATCTGCACAGCCCAGATTCTGCAGAACGCGCTGGTCAGCACGGAGGAGGACATGCACGTGGAGCTGACAGGTGGGTACTAGACTACATATTCTGCCGGCCCCACAGCTGTGGCTGAGCCCCCAGCTAAGCAACCATCTCACCCTGCTCACCGCCCTGCCCGGAGCAGATTTCTCACTGCTGGTGATAGACGAGTGCCACCACACGCACAAGGACGCCGTCTACAACAAGATCATGCTGAGATACCTTCAGCACAAGCTCAATGGGGAGCAGCACCTGCCACAGGTCCTGGGGCTGACGGCATCCCCTGGCACTGGGAGGGCTACATCCTTTGAGGAGGCCGTAGAGCACATCCTGCAGGTGCGTCCTGTGGCCCAGTCCTGCGTCAGCAGAGCTTCCCCTGGGGTTCAGCAGGGTGTCCCTTGGGATGGGGGTTGATGCCCAGGTGTGTGGGTGCTCGGTAGCCCAGAGGAGTCATCCCCAAACTCACCAGGTTGCCAGCGAACACCACGTGCTGTACTGTCCTGGGCAGCTGGGCTCAGGGTGGAAGCAGGCTTTTTGCCTCTCAGATCTGTGCCAACCTGGACACCGAGAAGATCACATCGATGCAGGACGAGGTGCATCGCCATCTGCAGAGCCATGTCCCCCAACCCAAGAAGCAGTATGACCTGTGCCAGGAGAGAGTGCAGGTGAGGGAGGGCTGCTCGGAGCCATGGTGGAAGATGAGACCCCCAAGCCTTGCTGGGTGGGGGGCTGTGTTCCTTCACCTGTTTCAGTCATGCCAATCAATTGACCCAGGGCTTTGGTGCTGGGGGATCCTGCAACTGTCTGGGTCCCGCCATGCAAATAGCCACAATTCCTGGATCCTGAGCCCCTCCCTGCTCCCAGGACCCCTTTGGTGAGCAACTGAAGAAGGTGATGGTGCAGATCCAGCAGTTCATGGAGAAGCCAGATCTCCCGCGGGACTTCGGCACGCAGATTTACGAGCAGCGCATTGTGGAGTTGGAGAAGAGAGGTGGGGGTGCAGCGTGTGGGTGTGGCAGGACTGAGCCGCGGGGACAGGCTGTGACTCTGGTGTCCCCACCCAGCTGCAGAGATGTTTTGTCGCAAGACGCGGGTGTGTGCCGTGCACCTGCGCAAGTACAACGACGCTTTGCTGATCAGTGACACCGTGCGGATGGTCGACGCCTTCCAGTGTCTCCAGCAGTTCTACAGCACTGAGAGGGATGATACTGACCCCACCGAACAGTTCCTCACCGCCACGTTTGAGGGTAACAGAGGGGCCTGGAGGAGGGTGATTCTGGCTGTATTTTGGGTTAGGGAGTGTCCCTGACACCCTGCTCACCTGTGCAGAGAACAGGGCGAGCCTGCAGGCACTTGCTGGGGACCACCGCTATGAGAACCCCAGGCTGGGCAAGCTGGAGGAGATCCTGCGTGAGCACTTTCAGTCCCTGGGCACTTCTCGTGGCATCGTCTTCACCAAGACAAGGCAGAGTGCCTACAGCCTGCTCAGCTGGCTGCAGACCACAGCCACGCTCCGTGGGAAGCACATCAGGGCCGCCGTCCTCACTGGTGCTGGCTACAGCAACCAGACCAGGCACATGACACAGGTGACTGGAGGGTGGGCAGGAACTGAGCCCACCCCACTCTGCACATTTTGGGGGTGCTGCCCAGGTCTCAGAGACCTGTACAGCTGCTGAAGCATCACCCTCCTGTCTACCCAGAATGAGCAGCAGAATGTGATCAAGCAGTTCCGTGAGGGAGCCCTCAACCTTCTCTTCTCCACCAGTGTGGCCGAGGAGGGCCTGGACATCCCCGAGTGCAACATCGTGGTCCGCTATGGGCTGATGACCAATGAGATCTCCATGATGCAGGTGCTGCCCAGGCTCCTTCTGGCCCTGCCAGGATCCCCCAAAGCTGCGGGGGTGGGACATGGGGGCTCTTGCATTCCCTGCAGGCAGCTCCTTGGGGGTGAGCCCAGCCTCTGGCAGAACATCGCCTTGGCAAGGGGCGGGAGAGGGTGGAGGTGGCTCCATCCTCACAGGGTAGCACAGAAGGGCTGGCTGTGTCCCTCCTCTACTGACTGCAACATTTGGACCTTGCTCTGCAGGCTCGGGGCCGTGCCCGTGCTGAGAACAGTGTCTACTCGGTCCTTGCCAAAGCCAACAGCAAAGAGGTGACCCGAGAGCTGCTCAATGAGGACCTGGTAGACCTCATGAAGAGGGCGATTCAGGCAGTTCAGGCCATGCCTGAGCAGGAGTACCGCCAGAAGGTGGGTACTGGGTGCTGCCGTGGGCACTGGCAGGGCCAGGCAGCTCTTGCCCCCCGCTCTGCATCCTGCATTTGGCTGCCTGCTCTGTCTCAGGGAAGCACTGGATTCTGGGATGGGGTCGTGTGAGGGGCATGGGGCAGCGTGTGCCCATCCTGCCCTGCCTGCCCTGCTCTGTGGCTTGTGCTCCTGGGGTGATGCATTGCTCGGTAGCCATCGATCTTGCTATGTCTGCTATCTGTCCTTGCCTGCAGTCCTGTGCTGACCCCTGTCCCCCCAGATCCGGGAGCTGCAGAAGGTGGCCGTAGCCAGCTGGCTGATGAAGGAGGCCAAGATCAGCGAGCGGCGGCAGCTGCACGACCCGCACGCTGTTCGCCTGTACTGCGTCAACTGCAACACGGCCGTGTGCCGCGGCAGCGACATCCGCACCGTGGAGGGCATGCACCACATCAACATCAACCCCGAATTTGGGTAGGAGGCTCTCATGGGCAGGGGTGGGCAGGCAGATGGGCAAGGGTAGCACCAGCCTGCTTCCAGCTCTTTCTTAGGGACCTTAGTACAGGGAGATTGCAGGAACTTTGACTACGGGAGCACCTGTGCTGCCCTGTTTGTGTCCCCTGGATCACCATCCTTACTGCCTGGCGGCCCCTTCCTTCCAGGTCGTATTACAGAGTTTCTTCTGGGAAAATGCAGTTCCAGCGGACTTTCAAGGACTGGGAGCCTGGCTGCCGTATCTCCTGCAAAGCCTGCAAGCAGGTGAGCACCACACTTCCTCCATGTCTGCAGCCCAGCCAGAGCTGGAAGGACAGGAAGGGCTGTGCCTTGTGCCCCAGCTCATAGCTGCACATGCCTGTGTCATGGGTGTGCTGCGGGGCATGCACACAGGCTGTCTCCAAAGGAGGGACATGCCTTGGGAGCAAGGAGCTGCCCCATCCCTGTGTGTGTGGCCCTGCAGCCTGGCGATGCTGTGTGTGCATTGGGTAACTGTCCCCTCCCTGCCCACACAGGACTGGGGGCTGGAGATGCTGTACCAGCAGGTGAAGCTGCCTATCCTCTGCATCAAAAACTTTGTGGTGGAGACACCAGCAGAGAAGAGGAGGTACAAGAAGTGGAGTTCTGTGACATTCCCCATCAAGGCGTTTGACTACGTGGAGTACTGCTCTGACACCTACAGCCTGTCCTTCTAGCACAGGCTCTGTTCAGAAGAGAACTATTCACAGGACACTTTCAAGGTGCTACATAAAAAGGGGAGGCTTTCTCGACCCTTGGACAGAGAGCCATGGCTCACTCCTCTCTTCCTCGCTTGTCTGAGCTCCAGCAGCACGTCCCTAGCTGGAGCCCATGGCTGCTGCACCCACATAGAAAGGATGAGATGCTGGCATCAAAAACCACCCAAACCCTTCCTTGCTCCCTATGCTGCTGCCTTCTCCTCCGCAACCCTGCCAGGAGAACCATCCGTTTCTGTGGGTCCAGGACAAAGCCCAGTGCTTCTCTACTCCAGTTTATGAGTTTGATGTGTCTCCATTAAAAACTGACATGCTAGAATGAAGTGGTAGGGTGGCGGCATCACTCGTGGCAAAAGCTGGCTGGGCACAGGAGGCTTAGAGGGTGGACATTGCCCCGGAGCCAGAATCCATTGTACCCTGTGCCAGCAGAACAGGGGTCTTTCAGGGGACAGTGGAATCTGTGAGCCTGCCCAGGCCCTACCCCATCTCACCTTCCCGAGACGCAGAACGAGCCTAAAGCCCTCTGGGGCAGCCCCAGGGATCCCTGCGGGGTTCCAGGTGTCCCCTCGGTCTCACCTGGGAGCGCCCTGGGAAGCCTTTCTGCGTCCGAGCTGCGGGACAGCCGCGGGGCTTGCGGCAGGACTCGGCACCGGGCTCGGGCGCAGGACCGGGCCGGGTTTGGGGAGCGGGATTCGGTACCGGGAGAGCAGCCCAGACCGTGCTGCCCCGCCGGCGGCCGCTAGAGGGAGCCCCGGGCCGGGCCGGGGGATGCCCGGGAGCCGGGAAAAATTCTGGGGGGACCGGGGGATGCCCGGGGAACCGGGGGATGCTCGGGGAACCGGGAAACGATTCGGGGGGGGGCGGGGGATGCCCGGGGAACCGGGGGATGTTCAGGGAACCGGGATATGATTCGGCGGGACCAGGGAATGATCCGGCGAGCACAGGGGGCTGCAGCGCTCGCACCTGCCGCTCCACGCGTGTCCCTTTCCCGCGGGATCCTGCCACACGAGTTGGTGCTGGCCCGGGGACCCCCCGCGCCAGTAAGCAGCGTGGATGCTCGGCAGGTCATGGGTGACTCCATGGGTGGCAGGGAGCTGCAGAAGGTCAAGGACATGTGCAGGGGCCCAGAGTCCTGCTCCTGCCTGACTTTGGTACCAGAGGTTCCCGCAGTGTCAGGCACATTTTTAGGTAGAGATGGCCCCGGGGAAACCAAACTCCTGTTCGTCAGAAACTGGGTAATGAGGCCGTTTGAGTTATTTGTAGCTCCTTGTGGGCTGGGATGGCCTCTCCTCCCACTCCCTAGGCAGGATCCCTCCCGCAGAGACCCCAGGCCGTTTCGTTCAGCTCAAATTGCCCTGATTTGTGCCTGGAGAATTCACGTTGTGAGTTAGCCCAGTGCGTGCCCACAGCACTGGGTGGTGCAACCTCTTACCCTGGTAGATCTGTCTGTCTGCTTGGGTGCCCCAAACCAGAATTTCTGTAACAAAACTTGCTCCTTTTTGATGGGGTGCAGCTGACTTCATGGGGTATGGGGCCAGGACAGCACTGTGAGTCTCAGTGGGTTTTGCAAGTGGGTCTGTATCCAGCCTCTGCTGGTTCTTCCCTCTGCGTCCCTGCTTTAACGTCAAGCTGCATCTGATTTCTCCTTCCCAGGGGCTCGGTCACCTTGGGGCTGGCGGCAGGGAGCAGCCGAGCTGCAGTGATCGGTGCTGCGACCTTGGTCGGTGTCCTTCAGGCCTGGCATCCTTCTGAGCCAGCATCCTTCTGAGCCAGCATCCTTCAGGACTGGCATCCTTCAGTGCTGGCCTCCTGTGGCCAAATCCCCAGGCTGGAAGAAGTCTGTGGCTCGAAGCACCTTTGCTTATCTCAGCTCCCCAAAGCACTTATGTTCTGGCCATCACAACTTGCTGCCTGTAAGCAGAGATGGGCACCATTAGCCCCGCAGCAAACAGCTGCTGCAGCAAGTTCTGCTGGCAGAAACACCGTGAAGAGGTTTGCCCCTGGCCCACAGGCTGCCAGCATGGGCACAGCCCCAGGAGTGCCTGTGGCCTCCTGCCCCAGCACCCCCCGTGCCCCTGGGTGCGCTCACAGAGTCAGGGCAATGCAGCAATTTATTTTTCACAGCTCATTTCATTTGTCATCAGTGCGTCGGAAAGCACGGATTCCTCTCTCAAAGCACCAGCTGGAAAACCTCCGTCTCCTCCACCTGGCAGCGCCTCAGGTCAGCCCTTTCCCCAGGCTGGTGTTTAGTGGGACTTAGCGCTCAGCCTGTTCGACTTATCGGGAAGGAGCCTGAGATGTGACTTGATTACAGCATGCAAGTGTCTTCCTGGGGAGAAAACTGCTGGGTATTAAAGGGCTCTTTAACTTGGCAGAGAGAGGAATAATGAGAACTGGGGCTGAAAGATAAAGTCAGGCAAATTGAAATTTGAAATCCAGGGCAGGTCTGCAGCAAGGAGGGCACAGAGCAGCTGAAGCAGGACCCCAGGAGCCTTTATCAAAGACATGCCTGGGGCTGAGGGTCCTGCCCTGCGGGTGGCTCCATCCTGCTTCGTGTTTCTGGCTCAGACAGCAGCAGGATGAGCAGCAAGAGTCTGGTCGCATCCTGGGTGAGGGGGATGGGAACTAAATTTTGCTTCCCAGGCACATCTGAAAATCTGGCTATTGCACAGTATCTCTTCCAGAGCCCGGGAGCACATCAGACCCCGAGGTGACCTTTTCCGGGACAGCTGGAGTTTCCCTCTGTACCAGGGGAAATTCCAGTCCTCAGAAAAGTGCTTGTGGTGGAGGTATCAGATCCCGAAAACCAGAAGCTCTCTCCCCATTTTGTTCCTGCATCCCCTCCGGTGCCGGGAGCGCATGGGAGCCCGCAGAGCGTGCGGGGGCGTCCCTGCCCTGCTCGGCCCCGCCACCGACGGCCGAATGTCGAACGATCCCGGCGGGGAGTTAATCCTGACTGTTCGCATGTCAGGATGCTGGTGGATTAAACAAGGGGATTAGCATCAAACAATTTCCCTCGCGCCCCGATCGGGAGGCAGGAAATATAATCACTGCAGGTTTATTCTGCTTAGGTTAAAACAGCTCCCGGGCATGTAGCGTGCGATGCCATCCGAGCCATGGCACAGCGAGGGACGTGCCCGGGGCATCGCGGGAGCACCGGGACGAGGAGGTCAAAACCAGGGACTGCTCATCCCAGGGGAATCAGGGAGGTGTTCCTGCTGCGTGGCACTCAGGTGCCATCTGAAGCCTGTGCCTGGTGTGGATTCCACCAACCCAGCCATGTGGTGCCAGTGCAGAGGAGCCATCCTGGCTTGGGGAAACGGCTGCAGCCCTTCACTGGGTGTCCCCAGGAGGGTACAAAAGCCGGGACTGGGGAGACTCCAGCCTCCCACAGTCACTGAGCCCCCTGGCACCGTCCTGCTGGCTGCTCCTGCCAGCCTGGGCTCAGCTGCAGATGGCAGAGGATAGAACAGCCTCGAGGATGTGAAGGCAAATCTGTTTTCCCAACAGCTCCTGGGTTTCCGGGCCAGGGAATGGTGATACTGCTCTGATCTGATGGCAGCAGTGCTGCAGGCTCCCAGCTTTCATCCCAAGTTTGGTGCCCACCTGCAATCTCAGGGTCCCCTGTCAGCACTGCGGCACAACACTTTGCTTTCAGCCTAATCCCGAGGTTTTGATGGAATAACCTTGTGCAGCACTGGCTGGGGCACAACAACTTGACTTCTCTTCAGACCAGAGCACTGTGGGAGCAGCTGGACTCACATCCCTATGTCCTCACTGGCTCAGATCTTTTGGTCCCTGGAGGTTTCTTGGCTGCTTTCCTCTGAGGAACATTCCCAGGGCAGCCAAATCCCTGGCCAGCTGAGAACAGGACCATCACACATGCCCACCTTGTTTTTCTAGGAAAGGGCTAAAAATACCATTCCAGGGCTGTGTGGAAAGGCCTGGGCAGATCCTCAGCTACTGGGAGTCAAATGATTTACAGCCCTTAGCCTCTACATGATCCCAGTGACTGTTCAGGGGACAGTCTGGGCCAGGGCATGTCTCTATGGGGCAGAAGAGCAGGGGAGCTGCAGGTCCCCCCTTCCTCTGTGCTGCTGGGGGTGGCCACTGTCCTTCTTGTCATGTTTGGGTGACTCTATTTGAGCTGGGCATTGCAGGATGTGGCAGGGAGGGGATGCAGCAAGGTGAGGTAAGACCCAGGGACAGCTGGCAGGTGCTGGCACAGTCTGGGATCTGCTTGGGACCCCTGGCACGAGCTGCAATATCCGAAAATTCCCAAACAAAATTTCATGCACTAAATCCTAGGGCTGCAATTCTGCTGAGACCTGGCTTTATAATTGGATCTGTCAGAAACCCGTCACACTTAATGTGCAGCTGCCAGCATGCGTGCAACTCCTCAGCGACTGCGCTGGCTCTGCTGGGCACCGGGAAATCTGGTCCTGGGATTTTCCAGCTTGAGGAAAGGTCTAGTTCGTACCTAAACCTCTAATCCTGGGAAGAGGGCAGTGCAGGCCAACCCCAGTTTTAACTCGAGGTGCTCCCTCTGTGCCAGAGAAGGCAGTGGGATGGGGATGATGCTGGTGAAGCATGAGAGCCCAGCGTGCGTGTGTGTTCTTCACCTGAGTAATCAAACCCGTTATGCAGTGTTTGATTAAAGGCCACAAAACATATTATCTTTGATTCTTCCACTTTATTTTTGTTGCCTTCATTTGTCCCTTGGAGATGAGAGTTGCTCTGGTACTTATTAGTCACAAAGCCCCATCCTCGCGCTGCGTTCCTGCTATCTGAGAAATGAATTATTAATGGTGCATTAAACAGAGACTGGAAAGGGGCCCTGGGACACTGATAATCAGGAGCTAATTGAGGAAGAAATGAGATACTGCTCCCGTTGGAGAACGAGGACTGTGCAGCACTGCGATACCAAAGGTGACCCTGCTAAAATTCCTGGGCCAACTGCGCCCAGCTCTGCCTGCTCAGCCCTCGCTGGTGGGTCATGTGTGCACCTGGCAAGGATGTGCTCCCTGGCTGGGATATTCTCCCTGGCTGGGATATTTTCCTTGGCTGGGATGTTCTCCTTGGCTGGGATGTTCTGCCCTGGCCAGGATGTTCTCTCTGACAGGGCTGTTCTTCCTGATAGGGATGCTCTGTCTCAGGCATCAGAAAGAGATCAGACAAATGCATTCATGGCCCTGGAAAGCTGCTCCATCCGATTTTGATGGCATGACAAAGATCCTGGGGTGGCCAGGAG
The DNA here is from genome assembly GCF_052056855.1 of Sturnus vulgaris. Lineage (NCBI taxonomy): Eukaryota > Metazoa > Chordata > Aves > Passeriformes > Sturnidae > Sturnus > Sturnus vulgaris. The sequence continues at coordinate 5,363,154 of NC_142269.1, read as the reverse complement.
TGTGGGCACAGGCAGCTCTCTGTGTCCTCAGGGATGATATCCTACCTCAGTGATGGCTGCTCAGGATGCTGGATCCTTCTGGGACCTCATCTGAACTCCTTCACAAGTGACTGGGGCTAAACAATTCCAATCAATTTTGTTTGTCCTCCCTTACTGTTTTTCCACACATCTTTCAGCTGGGGCCTGTCAGATTTCTCCTCTTCCACTCTGGCTGCATTAAAAGCTCACCCCAGCCCCGGCACCACTTGCCTCAGGGGTCCTGTGGGACATTGCCAGAAGGTCTTGAGGACTGGAGAAAGGTGGGAGAAAGGTGGGAGCATGGGGGATTGTCACTGTCACTGGCCTCCCTGGCCATGGGCTGCTGCTCTGACAATGTCAGGCTGGCATGAGCCCAGAGTGTCCCATCACCTCCCCTCTTCAAACCCCAGGGGAGGGTTGGGTTTAGGACCCAACTGTCCTGTTCCCCCCCGATGGGCTCAGCACCACTCCCTCCCCATACCCAGCTCTGCTCCGACGTCACGCTGAAGCAGCCGCAGTTCACACAGACTCCTTGCATAAATATTTATGCAGTGATGCAACGCTTTTCTAAATATAAAGCTTTATCTGAAATTTCATTTAAACATTAAGTGTAGATAATTTATTTATAATTAATGTAGACATCAAGCCCCATCTCTGGAATGCCTGTGAGCTTTCATTTATAATTGGGAGGTAAGTCAGGAGCTAGAGGCTGGGCTCTTATCAGTTTCATTTTAATTTTCCTCCTACAGCAAATGAAGCTGGTGCAATTCATCTCTCATTAGGAGGAAGCACAAAACTCCCCTAAAATAACAGTTTTATGGGGAACAGGTAATAAACCCATCTCTGTTCCTCTTCTCGCCTTTGATAATGTTACTAGGGCTCACAGATCCCTTCAAAGTGTTGCTCTTCCTTAAAAATAAGTCCATTAAAAATTAAAACCACTTTCCTATATAATAAAATTTACACACTGCAATTATGCAGAGGGAGCAGTTATCGGCCTTCCATAGATTTTAATTAAAAGTTACAATAGAAAGGAAATAACAGCGGCCATAAAATAACAGCAGCCTCTTCCCTAACAATGAATTATTGTGCCTCTGTCACTCAGATGCCTCTCAAAGTGATGCCCAATGCTGGTGAGAGGTGCTGGGGCCAGCAGGTTCCAGGAGCAGTGCCGGGGGTCCCTCTTTTACTCCTGCAGCTGGGGAGGAGTTCCTGCACCCATGGGTGCCCAAATGGATGCTCAGCTCAGCTCAGACCCATTTGTGCTCTTGTTTCTGCACCCCAGTTAGAGAATGGGGCTGTCCTCCCTGCAGTGCCCATGGGGTGGGTTTAGGGTTAGGGTTTGGGTTAACATCACCCTGCTGATGTGGCTGTGCAGATCCTGGGGTGCAAACCACAGCCACAGCTTCTCCCCATTAAATCCCTGAAGGCACATGGGTCCCAGCTGGGCTCGTCCAGCATCCCCGAGTCCTTCCTTGGGAAGCGTGCTCTGGCAGAGTGGAGCTGTGGAAGCTGTGCGTGCCTGGCCCAGATATTTTACAGAGCTCATGGAGAGACCATCAAAGGCAGCTAAAAATAGCAGGTGCCCGGGATGGCGCAGGGGCTGCCGGTGGGAATGCGGTGCCTCCGTCACCTGTGAACACCTGCTCATGTGGAAAGAGCTGCAGCGCTGGAAATCCTTATTCCGTGTTTACAACTCTTCCAGAGCGCAAACCTTTGCTATTGAGGACACGTTAGGCTCAGTCTGAATTCAAACACGGGTGTTTGTGGGGCCAGTGCCCTATGCCCACACTTGCTGTGGGGCTGAACTTCCCAGCTGGCCGGAGCTGGGTCACCTCTAACTGAGCTGATGAGATACAGGAGGGAGCCAAGAGCTGGGGCTGGTGCAGCTGCACTGCCCCCCTGTCAGATTTTTGCTCTCTTGGAGTCTGGTGTCACATCCTAGCATCCCACCACCCATGTCAGCAGCGTGTCATGGGAATCAAGGTGAATTGAACCACCTGGAACCCAGCTGGGCCCTCACACCCAGGCTATGGGCTGGGGATCAGTCCTGCCCTGTGCAGGCTGTGGGCAGGGGCAGTGCAGCCTCACTCAGCTCTCTATGGGCTGGTGCTGCCCAGTGCTGTTGTTCTTTTAACCAGTTACTGCTGTCAAATGTTCCACTCCTCACCACCTTCTCTGGGTCCTGGCTGCGAAGGTGCTAAACCCCTCCTGATCTGGCTCTGAAACGTTTATGAAATCTTTATGGGCTTTTGAAAAGATTTTAATTCCCTGACAGTGCTGCTTTCACTGGGAAAAAAAAATAAATTATGACTCAATGAGCAATTACAGCTCAACAGCTGCTGAACGGCCACGGCAGCTGCCGGAGCAGCTTGGCACGGCTCAGAGTGGTGGCCGAGGAGCCAGCGAGCCTTCCTGGAAAGTGGTGCTGGGCCTGAATCACCCCACACCGACCTTCCTTGGCTGTGGGACCCTGGCTTGGCCCCTGAGCACAAGCTCTCCTCTGCCCACCTGTCTCCCATGGCCCTCGTGCCCAGAAGCCTGAGTTCAGCCTGGTGCTGTTCCCTGCCATGCAGTGCCAAGGAAGGAGACAGCTGTAACTGCACCTGGAGAGCTGGGCACTGCAGACAGCCAGTGTTGTGGGACCCCAGTGGGTGCTGGAGGAGGGATCCTCCTTCCCTGGAGTCCTGTGGTTCCACATTTGGGATTGGTAATGTCTCGAAAGCATCACGTCTAGGACAGCTTGTCACCCCTACCCATCACCTGTCTCACTGGACAGGTGCCACCACAGTGCCCCTGGGCAGTGCCAGCACCTCCCTGTGTGGGGGATGTCAGAGCTGCCAAAGGATGTAGAACATTGTTGTAATTGTAAAACTCCCTGTTTACTGAAAGCAGAGCTGCTGAGCTCCAGAAACAAGAAGAAAGAGGAAGCATTGCCCTGATAGTGCCCATTCCTTCCTGGCAGTGCCTATTTTCTCATAGTTCCCTCCTTCCTGATAGTGCCTGATCCTGTTTCCTTGGAGAATCATTTTTGCTCCTTCAAGTGCACAAAGTTGCTGTGCAGAACTGAGAACGGGGTTGGGAGAAACTTTGTGAGCAAGTAGAGTGTGATGGAGGGGCTGGATGTGCTGTGCCTTCTGCTCCTCTGTCCCATCGCCCTTCAGGGTGCTGCAGCTGGAGATGACCTTCTTCTTGTTTAGAGTTTTGTCTTCAGCTTTGGAGATATTTGCAGTAAACCAAAAATGTTTGAGGGTGACCGTGGTCTTGGCACAAACATTATCTTGGGGAGTAGCAATGTGAAGGGCTGCCCTTGGAAAAGGGAAGCCAGAGTTCCCATGGAGGGGAAGAAATGCGTCCATGCTCCCCAGTGCTGGAATGCTGGGAGCTGTGGGTCAGGTAAGAGGCTTCATCTCTGCACTTCCTGATCCCCATGCCTGGAAGGGGAGTGCAGTCCCTTCCCTGCACTGTGGTGGAGGCAGGATGAGGCTGAAAGGGTTAAAGTAAATGAAAAAACTGTGGCGGAGTCCCAGCCCTGCCTCTGCTCCTTGGAGAAGAAGGTTATACCATCATCATCAGGCTTCTGACAGCCAAGGTACTGTAAAGTTTGAAATCCATTAGAGTGCCTGTAATTATTTATAGGGAAGAACAAAAAAAACCATCCTACATTGAGAAAATCAGATGGCAAAGCAAACAAATGCACCGAGCTTTGGCAAAAGGGCTCTGAAAAACCAAAGTGATTTATGATGAGCCAGGATGAGGCTCAGCGATGCCACACTGCTGCTCCTGGGGACCTGACTCTGCAGCGGGGAAAGGGACTCTGGGTGTGGGCAGGTGGGATCTGCTGCTGCTGGGCCACCTACTTGTGTTCCAGGATCTATAGACCCAGAAGTAGCTCAAACTGGGACTCCCCGCTCCTGGCTTCCTGGCAGCTGGTGGCCCTGGAGCCTCCTGCAGGGATGAGCTTGGAGGGGTTTGGAGCAGCACGTGCTCTGCCCTCACTTCTGCAGCCTCCAGCCTCTGCCAGCGGCAGCACGGGGCCAATCACACCTCTGCCTCTTGGCATCAATTCCGTGTTTTAGTGGAGGCAAAGTAGTGAGCAGGCAATTGCTCTGGGAGACAGGAGCCCCTGGGTACCTGCTCCAGAGGAGAGGGCTCTCGGCCAGAGCAGTTCCCTCCCAGCTGGGCTCCAAAGCTCAATTAGCAGTTTTGGGAAGTGCTTTGAGATCCTCTGCAAAGTGTCCTGGCGGAGGGCAAAATGTGATTATATAACGTGTCTAGACAGCGTATTCCTTGGGGCGGGCAGCAGGACGCTTTTATATCTCCTCTCCTGTGTCAGCATTGTGTGGTCCCGCTGAAAGGTTCTGGGAGCTGCTAAAATATTAACAATGATGACAGCGACAGGCCAGCTCAGAGTTTTGCACTTACATTGTTGATCTTAGCACAAGGCGGGAGCACGGCAGCCGAGGAGCCTTTGCCTGGTGGCACCTTGTGCTCCAGCTGCGATGACTGAGGAGCAAGTAACATCTCCCTGCATGCCCCCTCCCTCCGTCCCGCCCCTGGCTCCGATTCACCCTCTTGGGGCAGCCGGGCTGCCCGGGCATGGCCAAGGTTCTTGTCCCTCTCTGCTGCCTGCTGGGCCTGGGTGAGTCCAGGGGTTCTGCCATGGGCAAAGAACTGCAGCCCCCGGCGGTGCCACCTCCCTGGAGAGCCCGGCTATCTGCTGCCGCTCAGGGTGTGAGACTGGAACCCTCTGAGAGCTGACCATTCTCCGGGGCGCTGGTCGCACACGGCATCTCAGTACACAGAAATTCATGTGCCCTCCCCACAGCCCCGCTGTGTCACCCTCCTTTGCGCTCCTAGCCACACACCTTACGGACCCCCCAAATCCCCTGGAAAGAGCCTGGGGAGCCCCTGTGTTCCCACCGTCCCAGCCCGGGGCAGCCGTGACCGAGGGGTTCGCGAGGGAGGATGTCCCCGAGCCCCTGGCGCCGCTGCGGGATGCAGCTGCGGGATGCAGCACCGGGATGCGCCGCCGCGGTTCCCCCTCCCACTCCGTGCGGCGCCGAGGGGGGGGTTGGACCGCGGCGGCGCGCGCGCTGCCTTCATCCCCCCCCTTCCTCCTCCTCCTCTTCCTCCTTCTCCTCCTCCTCCTCCTCCTCCTCCTCCGAGAGCGCGCTCGCACGGCCGGGAGCGAGAAGCCGGCGGGAGGATGCTGCAGACGGCGGCGGAGCCGGGCGGCTGGGCAGGTAGGGCGGGCGGGGGCGGCCGGGCTGCCGGTACTGGCGGCCGCGGGGCTGGGCTGTGGGCACGGGGAGTTGCAGGCTTAGGAAAGTTGTGGGAGCGGGGGGATGCGCTGGAGGGGCCCCAGGAATCGGGATCGGGGCCGGATGTTCGCGCTCCATCCCGGCGGAGCCTGGCGACGGGGCAAAGGCGGCGGGGGTGGCGGAACCCCGGCCCCATTGACCAGCCGGAGGGGTCTGGTTAGGAGGGAAACTTCTTGAGTGGAACTTTACCGAGACCCGGCGCAGCCCCTCTCTGGCGCGGGGTGAGGTTCCCACGCCGAGCTGGACCCACTGGGTGCCGGTGACCCCGGCTCGTCCCCGCCGGGTGCCCCTCTGAGGGGTGCACGGCGTGGGACCCCCACGGGTGTGTGCTGGGCTGGGGTCGGCGGCAGCATCTGAGCGGGGGCGGTGCTGGCCCAGGTGTCGGGGTGTGCGGCCCGGCCGGGGCAGGGGGAGGTGGAGCGGCCCTTGGGCCCCTCTGGGCCCGGCTGTGCTGGTCGCCGTGCACAGCACACCCTGCGTGTCCCTTGGCTTGTTCGCAGGGTGCCTGGAGCTGCGTGCGTCCATGCGGGGATTGGGACTTGGAGAGCTGTGGTGGGAATGGAGCCGAGGCTTTGGCTGCCTCCACGGGGACTCTTGGCTCTTATGGAAAAGGACCTTCAGAGAGCTGCACAAAAGCGCTTTCTGTTGGCTGTGTCTCCGGGTGGGAGATTCCCCTGGTCCGGGAATGTGGAGGCACAAGCAGGATCCGCACTCAGCAGATTCAGCTCTCCCCTGGCCATAACCAATAGACTTTGCTGTTAACTTGGAGCACCAGTGAGTTATGGTGGAAGCTTTTAAGGAGTTTGCATCGGGGTGGGCAGGGCTGGGGCTTGCTCTGCCCCAGAGCAAACCCCACGGATCCCGGCACAGGGACGTGCCTGTGCCTGCCCTTGGCAGCGCCATGGCAGGGCGGTGAGCGCCGATCCTGCTGGATGGGCGTGTGGGAAAACAACAGCTTGACACAAGAGGCTGCAATTTGTTTTCAGAGCAACATTTGAAAGTGTTGCTTAAATGGAGGAGATGATTCTGTGTGAAGGTGAAGGGTCTAGAGCCTGGCATGGCACTCCTGGGGGCTCTAAGGGGCTTCCAGGCTGATTCACCAGTGTTCAGGGATCAGCCCCAGCTCACTGGCACCTTGCTGCTGGAGCTGTCCCTGCGAGGGCTGGATGTGTCTATGGGTCCCCCGAAGTATGGCATCACTTCTGCCCCACAGGGAGCAATTTTGAGTGAAAAAGGTGAGGCAGGAGCTGGCCCTGCCCTGCTCAACACTGCACACATTGACTTCACTCCTTGGTTACCTGGCATGTGTGAGTGGGGAGTGGAGATGTTTGTGAGCTGCTGTGTCTGCATGTGGGGCACGATGCCTGAAAATAGCATCAATGGGCAGTGCCACCGTGGATAAATGAGGCTCTGTCCTGGCTGCCAGCCTGGCTGGGAGTTTCTTCAGCCACTGCCATCCAAATCCACCACCACTGACTTTTAAAAAGTGACTGCAGGTGTTTTCCGATGGAGCATCCAGCCCAGTGGCTTGGCTGAATGATGTTTGTCACTCGGATGGAAGGGCTCCGTGGGGATGGAGGAGCTGTGTTGGTCCCTCGGTAGCTGCCAGTGTAATTCTGCCGAGCAGAAACTCTCTTGCCATATGCAGAGTTCAGGGCAGGGTGGTGATACCGTGTGCTGTGGATTTCGTGCTTGTTCTGTATCTGCCACGTGCGCTGGAAAAAAAGGCTGGTGTGACCCTGGAAGTGGCTCCGTCTGTGAATGCACAGAGCTGAGCTCTGCGTTAGCAGCGCTGTGACGTCGTGCCAGGCTGAGCCTTCCCGCTGTGAGTCTTGTACACCCTGAGCATCCCTGAGCTGGCATCACATCGTGCCTGGCTGGGGCTCCAGAGCAGCTGCTGTGGCTGCCCGAGTGCTGCTCGACTCTGACAGAGCAGAAACCTCTGTACAGAGAAATTGGAGGCTGGTTTAATAGTCCCAAGAGTAAAAAATGTTTTGGGGGACTGGTGGCTCACTGGCCTCAGGGTTTGGACCCCAGTTCTTGACTGCAGAGGACTGGATGTCCTGACCGTGGTGGGTGAGAGTTGGGGCCTGGCTGCTCAGGTGAGGAGGTACCATCCTGCTGGAGTGTGTACTGCCAGTGGGCTCAGAGCAGCCATCCCATCCCATCCCATCCCATCCCATCCCATCCCATCCCATCCCATCCCATCCCATCCCATCCCATCCCATCCCATCCCATCCCATCCGTCCCCACCTGCCTGGCTGATGTTCTCTGCACTGTTTTTGGGGGCTCATGTTCTGCCTAGCATTCCCAGCTGTCCCAGGACAAGGCTCCTGTCATTGGGCCAAGGGGGACATGGACAGGGACAGGGCAGAGCTGCCCCAGCTCATTCTGCCTGCATCCTCTTGCTGTTCATCCCCATGGGCTGGCAGGAATGTGCAGAGGCTGCAGCGAGGCTGTGGCCCCAGCAGAGCGGCACCAGGAGCTCGCCTGGCTGTGGCCATCTACAGCCTTTTCAACCCAAAAATACTCCTTAAGCATTGCCCCAGCATCCTCAGACATTGGCTGGTGGCTGGTAAAGGAATGCTGTTCTTGGGGCTCTTATTTGTTGTATTCCTGGGGATCTTCCTCTTGTTTGGCTTTTATGTAATGTTTCTGGGGAGATCAATGTATTGCTAGAAGTGCACAACACAAGTCTGCTATTCACTGAGCAAGGGCCTTTGCACAGATGTTCCCAATCCAGTACTGGATATATCAGTCACATTGCTTTACACTCTGAATTTCCAAGGCTAAAAGCAAACCTGCCGTGGAAGCACTGGACAGTCCCCAAAACGTGCCAGACTTACACATCATAGAGGCAAAGATTCCCTTTCCGAGCCCTGCAGCCCTTCCAACTGCTTCTCCTGTTCTCAGCTCGATCAGGACCAGAGTTTCAGTGTTCCAAAGCCAGAGCCCTCAGTTCTGCAGCTCTTTAATCATTTCTATGGATGATAAAAATGCAAAAATGTGCACCCAGAGCAGAATAATGAAGCCCATGAGGGTCTATTTGTCAATTTAGCAATGATATTGTGATGTACAAAGGCTGTTTCTTAGTATGATGTTCTGAGATTGCCTCCAAAATAGCGCCATAATTTCTGTGTCAGAAAGCCCCTGTCAGGAATTATGTCTGTGCTCTCAAGGAAACCCAGGCTGCAGCTGCACGGTAACAACTGCTCCATTTCTCTTAGAAATACAACAATTTACTTGCCAGTCATCAAAGGGATCCTGCAGGTTTAGGAGCCATGAGCTGCTCTGCGTGCACGGGATGCCCCAAGTCCCGTGGGAGCTTCCCTGGTGTTGCCCTGATGCAGGTGTTGGTATTTCAGAGGCATCAGGATGCTGATGTGCCCAGCCTGGCTGCACCCCAGCCATGGCAGCGGGGCTGGCACAGGCATGCCAGGCTGTGGGCACAGCAGGAACTTTGCTCTGCATGCCTGTGGGGCAGAGTGGGTGCTTCCCCAAGCGCTCCTGACTTCACAGAGGCTGCAGGCACGGAGAATCCATCGCTGTCAGAGGGCCCTTTATAGTTGTTTTTTAATAAAACCCACCACTTTTCCCCCTGCAACGTAAACAGCCTTTTCCCCAGGATGAATTCCCGGCAGGGTGCCAGGGAGAGGGGCTGGGGTGGGCTGGGGGCTGCGGGGCCCTGCAGGGGTGGGCTCAGGCTGAGTCCTGGTCATGGGGGAGGATTCTAGGGGAACCTGGCGAGGGCTCCGAGCCCTTGATACCGAACAAATCTGTGCTGCTTTGAAATGGGAACGTTCCTGAGTCGTGATTTTCCCTGGCCTAATTATGGAAATTTTTTAATTAGTTGATAAGAAAGATCACTGGGAAATTGCAAAGGAAACATTTTGAGGTGAAGCCCTAATCTGTGCCTGTGTCTGCCTGGAGTCAGGAGCTGCTCCAGCTGCTGGCCCTTGGTCAGGCAGCAGTGGCTGGGCTCAGGGTGCTGAGGGAACTGGGCATCCCTGCTGGTTCTGGATTCCTGTGGCCAACACGTTTGATCCTGGCAGCTCCGTGCAGCTCTGCTCACTCCTCTGCCTTGTGCTCACCAGTCAGGGGATGAGCAGGGGCCTCTCTGTTAGGAATCAGGCTGATGCCACTCTGTCTCCAGTTTGACTATTTCTGCTTCTGACATCTGGCCGCTGGCTCTTGCTCTGCATCAGGGGGATGAAGGAACTGTTGAATGTGGAGTGGGTTTTGCCTCTGTAAGATCAGAGGAGATTCTCATCTTCCTGTCACCTCCCAGTTCTCTGAGAGCTCTGCTGCCTTGGAACTGGAAGAATTCTGCAGCCATGCCCAGGGGGCATCTTTGGTCACATCTTTGTAAAACGACATGGCAAAGGGCTAAGAGCTTTTTGGAGGATATTTTTCCCTTTATCTGTTGGAGCAGGAGAAATGTGGAACCAATGACTTGCCTCTTGCCAATTCCCACTTGGCTCTTGCAGATGCCACTGTGATGCTGCCCTGAATGTCCAGAGGCTGGCTGGACCCTTCCAGGACCAGAACCAATGTGGCAGAGATGCCAATGGCCACCACTGGTGGTGACTGGAAACCAGCAGAGCAGGACCCTAGCCTCCTGCTTTTTGTGGATGTGGGTAATTTCTGGTACATTTTGGGGGCCTGGGGTTTTTTTCCCTGAACTTTCTCTGTTGCTGTGTGTGATTTTCTGCCCTCAGCCTCCTCAGCCACGTGCCCAGGGGATGTGGCGTCGCCGCTGTTTGTCTTGGTCGGAAGCGCTGCTGCTCTGCATTCGTTTGAAGGGCTGAAGGCACAGAGCCGGTCTGTGCATAGAGGCTCTTCTGAGGAGCCTGAAAAGCTTGTAGGAAAAAAACCCATAAAAATCCCAAACAAGGGAAGGTTGTTATGGAGCCAGCAGGAGACTGGGAGTGGCACAGAGCGGCTGCTGGCCGGGCTGGGGGGCGAGGGCTGAGGTCAGGCAGTGCCTCCCGCCCAGAGCAGGTTCCTCCACCTCAGAGCCCTCCCACCCACTGCTGGGAGAGTTCCGTCTCACACAAGGCCAGAGCCTATAAATATCCCAACTCCAAATTTTCAAGAAGTATTAGGAACTCTCCAGGCTTATTTTTGAGGGCTGTTATGAAAGGGCTTTAGCAGATTAAAGCTCTCCCGGATTAATCTGTGCTCAGGAAGGCGGAGGGTGCAGGAAGGGCAGTGCTGGCACCCCAGGCGTGTGATGCAGGGGGTTCACCAAGACTCTTGGGCTCACCACTCCCCATCTTGCTGGAAGATGGGCTGGTGGGGCAGAGGGGGACACTTCCACAGAGCCATGTTCCCAGTCTTCCACTTCTCCCAAGCCCTACTGAGCCCCCCAGACCCGGCCAACATCTGTAGGGCTGCAGATTTGCACTGGTCAATGTCAAATTTATGTGCCCTCTTGTTTCCAGAGGAGATAATTAGCCAACAGGTGTAATAACAGTTTAATAAGTGTGTCAAATAAGTGAGCCAGTTGTGGTGTAGAGCACGCTGTACCTTTGGAAAAGTCTTCCAAGGATTGCGGATATGCCAGATGGGAAAATAGCAATTCACTTGTCCAGGCTGGGGTCTGTGCAGGAGCTCACTCCTGGCCAGGAGCTGCTGCAGAACTCAGGGAGGGACCTGGGACTGGCACTGCAGGGTTCACACCTGTGCCAGAACCTCGCCTTCCTGTCCAGATGTGGAGGGAGGTGATGACTTGTGTGCTCCATTACCACTGTAAGGCACAAAGCAGTGCCAGAATCTTGAGGCAGGATGAGTGCTGACCCATGCTGACTTAGGCAGAGGATGAGTCAAAAGGATTTAGAGACGCCCTGCAGTCACCTGCACCCCCAAAGAAGCTTGCCTGCTGCCAGCACTGCCACAGTGCCAGTGCTGCTCCCACGGGCACGGGGCTCTGGCCCAGGGAAGTGTCGAGGTGGGTTCTGGTGGCAGAAAATCAGCTCCAGTACCTGCTGGCTCTTGGCATCTGCTTGGTGCTTGGAAAGCTTTTTAGTTTGTCCTTGGGAACATTTCTCCTCCTAAAGACTTGGGCAAACCCTCTGGCAACAGCATGGTGGTGTGAGACATGAGATGCTGGCAGGTGGCAGGATGCCCCTGAGCGTCCTGGCAGCATCTCCCCCTGCTCACCCACCCCTGGCCGGCCAAGGAGCTTTTTCTTCTTCTGCCAGTGATGGGAACCCCAACCCCTCTGCAGCCCCAGCGGAGGGACCACTGGCTGTGGAGTGACAGATAATGCAGGCAGGGCAGGGTGCAGGATCCTTGGAGGGTCACGGTGGTGTGATGCTGCGGTCCTAGGCAGAGTTCCTACAAGCTGTGTCACCCCATGGGGACAGTGATGGGGAGAGGCACTGCCTGGCGGTGAAGTACCTGCTACATCACCGACAAACAGCTGCCCCTTCAAATCCTCATTAGCACACGGTGCACGAAGCCTGTTTTGGCTATGGGTGGAGCAAAGCGTGGCTGGTCTCGGGGGGCTCACGCAGATGGGAGTGATGGGTCTGTTGGAAGGTGGTGTCAGGTCTCAAGAGGCTGCAGAGGGTTGGGCATGGCCCTGCTGAGACAGCAACTCTGCCCCCAGCACAGGAATCCTCATGTGGGCAGGGCAGGCAGGGTCACAAAGACGCCTCTGTGGAGGATTTGGCTTCTCCCTGCTTGCCCTGGCTCCAGCAGAGCTTTGATGGGTGTAAATCAGTAACAGAGAGCAGGAAACCTTGCAGATCCCAGACCCAGCAGTGCAGGGATCACCCTCTCACTACTGAGCTCCATCCTGCAGTGGGATCAGGCACTGGTAGCCCAGCACTGCTGGCTGTGCCCACTGCCAAGCTGAGTGCCAAAAATCCTGCCTTCCTTCACCTGCTGACAAGGCGTTGGAAAAGGGAGAATTCTTCAAAACATAAAACAAATAAAATTAGGTCTTCTGGTAAGGGATTAAATGGGGGCCCTCAGCTATATTTATAGAAGGTTCAAAAGTAAATCTGTTCCCAGACTGAATAAATATTTTGCTCAGGCTGGCACGATCTTCAGTTCATCTGTCTTGCAAAGACTTGAGTGAGAGGGGAATTGATTTTCTCCAGCCTGAACAAGGCAAGCGCCTCTCAGACCCAGATAGAGAGTGAAGTCCCATTATCGGCTGAAATGGGGAAGCAGCTGGGAAATCATTAAAGAGAAAGCAAAGACAAAGCTGCTTTAGGGAGGTGACAATTTACTGTCCTCCGCGGTGGCTGGAGCTGAAACTGCCTTGGGGCTGTGTCAGTCTGACCCCATGAGAGAGTTTGGTGACACTGGGTGACATTGCCAGCATCAGCAGCAGCTCCCCGCGGGAGTGGCTGGCGGCTGGCACTGGTTGCGTTGGTCACACTGGTTGTGTGATCGCACAGATCCATGCACAAGGGAGGTGGCATGGGGGAACCTGTGAGTGGTTCAGCTCATCCCCCTGCATGGAGTGGGACCCGTCCAGGTGTGGTGGCGGTGCCAAGGACATTGACCTCATTCTCCTCTCCTGCACGGATCACCTGGAAGTGCAGACACGCCGACAGCCAGGTCAGCCCTGCCAGACACGGAGTCACCCAGTGCTGGACCTGCTCTCGCATGTCGGGTTTCTGCCCTCGTACGGCTGCCGTGCTGTGGCTGTCCTGTCCATAAGGATGAGAGGGAATTGCTGGCACATCCCTGTCGCTGTCCCCAGCCTGCGGGAAGCAGCCATTCACATGGTACTCGGGCTGATGCAGGTGGTCCAGGCAGAGGTTCCACCCAGCGCTGGGTGTCCAGCACAATTCCAGCTCAAAGTGCTTCTTAATTCAAGCCGGCATCTGGTGTTTGCAGACATCAGCTACCGCCAAGACAAGAGCTCAGTGCTTAGCTCTGACGTGAGCTGCGCTGCCGGGGCTGCCGGGGCTGCCCAGCTCCCCTTGCCTTTTCCCAGGTCAGAAAGGAAACGATAAAAGGCACAATGGAGAACAAGCCAAAGCCCTTGGCAGTGTTTTTCAGCTTATTCTCCCTGATTTCCGTGGCAGAACCACAACAAACAGATGCTTGCCTGCAAGGAGCTCCCCAGCCCCAGGTGAGTGCCCGGAGCTGGGACGCTGCGAGGGAGCGGTGGCGGTGCCTGGCGAGAGTTTTCTGTGTGAGCTCTGTCCGCCCCGCGCTAAAAAAAGGCACAAAATTAGCAAAATTATGCGCTGAGTCACTAATCGTTCACCCTCTGCTTTAGTCACCAGTGCTCCCACACCGGGGGACGTTTGCTGAGGGGGCACAAACGGAGCTGTCACCGCGTTAAATGGATGTGGCCGAAAGCAGTGAGGAGCTGCTGCTGCACGCACGGCTTCTGACACCCGGCAGACCATTGGGCTCCACGAGAGCTGCTCAATTAATGACAATTCCCTGATGAATCCATTGATTAATCGTGGCCGTGTGCTGCGGCGCCGGGGCGTGCTGAGCGCGGAGGTGGTGACAGCGGAGCAGCTGCTGCCCGTGTCCCATGACAGCACGGGTCACTGTCCGGCTCTCTGCCCTCCCACGGGCATCGCAGCTCCTGCCGAGGGGACACGGGCTGCTGTTCTGGGGGTGCTGGTGCGGTGGTGGCACCGGGGGGCTCTGTGCCTCAGTGTCCCGGTGCTCCCCAGCCTCCCCCACCCGACACGGGGCTGTTTCAGCCGCGTAACCCGCCGTGCCGGAGCCAAGTGTGTGTGAAAGAGCCTGTCTCAGCACAGGGAAGAGCCATAAAGGGCCTATTTATGGAGCTGGCTCCTCACAATGTTTTCAGACACAGCCCTCGCATGTTTTCATAACAGCAACGCCTCCACCTCTCGCCAGCTGCCAGTGGAGCTGAGCCTCTCGCCGCTGTCCCCCGCACGCCCCGGGGAGCTGGGAGCCCTTGGCAAAGGCCTGGCGACTGCGGGACTTCCCATTGGGATCCCAGACCCAGTGCAGCCTCGAGGCAGCTCGTAGGGCCGTGCCTTGGCTGCCTCTCCCATCCCGGCTGCGACCTGGCGCTGTGCCCACGCAGGGACATGCTTGGACCCTTGGCACGGATGAGCACTTTGTGTGGCAGGAGACGGACTTGTCAGCAGCCCCTCTGCCCAGGCTGCCTCGCCACCGCGTTTCCCACTGCCTGGAATTCGCTGGCGGGCAGCACGGAGAGCAGGGCTGCATCCCAGCTGGAGGAGCAGCAGCTCCCAGGCTCCGTCCTGGGAATACCCAATGGAAGGACCAGCCTCCGCCCCGGTCGTGGCTCCGTGCTGCTCACTGGGAGCCGATGTGAGCCGTGCCCAGCCCAGCTCTGTCCCCCTCCTGTGCCAGGTACCCTCCGGTGACAGCGTGGCAGCTGCTGCGGTGACAGCGCGGCAGCAGTGGCAGTGTCATGCACGTGTGGGAGGCAGGTGAGCACAGAGAGGGAGCAGGGAGATGTCTCCTGCTCAGCGCCAGTGAGCAGGAGGAAGCAGGAGTGGGGCTGTCTCCTTAGCAGGGAGATAAGCAACTTTTCATTAGTTCGTTTTGGAATTCCTTTAAAACAGGAACGCTGACCCACCCGAGCTCATTAAATAACTTTAACAGTGCTGCCCAAATAAATACTCCAGCTGCCACCTGCACCGGCAGCCAACACTCGCTGCCCTCTGCCCTTTTGGGAGCAGAGGTTTCCCAGTCTAATTGGATACACGTGCTTCTCTCCTGACACCGATGACCTCCAGCACAGCACAGGATTCTCACACTGCAGTGACTGGGTTCCTGCAGCTTCATCCCAGTGCTGCAGGAGCAAGGCAGTGAGTCCTGGGCTGGCAGGAGCAGGGAGCTGGGAAAGGAGTGGAGACACCAAACCGTGGCGAGAGCAGGGAACGAATCCAGGCCATGCTTGTCACTGAGCTGATTAAACCTGAGCTCTGAAACTCTTCTTCTGTCCTCTAGCCAGTAAGCAATGTATAACTTCATTACTCCACATCCAGGAGACACTGAGGGATGTGGGCAATTCATTATCATCTGTCCCATTTCATTTCCCTGCCTGTCAGCTCTGGCATCCTGGTGTTCACAGACGAGTCAGGGTTTCAAGGTGTAAACTTAGGCTGAGGGCCAATGCTCCTGCAGCACAGTTCTGGACAGGACCCTTGCACCTCCATCACTCTTGGGGACCCCTCAGCAGCACCTCTGGGGGCTCAGAGATTTAGTGCCACCCCTGGGTGTGACACCGTCATCACTAAGCTCAAGGCTTTAGGGGCTTGACTTCAGAGCTGCCGCTGTCAGCAGGGACCCCAGGTGCTGGGCGTGCAGCATCATTCTGGGGAGTCCCAACCCTCAACTGAGGGGAATGCAGAAGTGAGGAATGGTTTTGGACCCTGATTTCTGACACTTCTCTTCCTGATGGGTCTGGTGCCATTGTGCTGTCCCCTATCAGACATGTCCATCCTGCTGGCACTGCCAGCTCGTTCATGTCCCCCCCAGGCTGCTCTGAGCAGCCCCACCAGGGTGGTGTGGCAGTGGGTCCTGCTGGACGCTTGCCTCAGATCCTGGTGACTAATTGTTCTGCAAAGAGCATTTCTCACAAGTTTCTTTGATAAGAAATGGTAACAAGGCTTTGATTTAGCTCTTCTTTTCCTTTCTTCCTTTCTTTTTTTCTCCCTTCCTACCCCAAATGCAGAAGCCCCTTTGATCGTGTGGGTTCAGGCTCTGTAACAAGCATCTCTGTTTGTGTCGGGGAGTTGTCAGTGTGGTAACATGACAGCACAGTCTCCTTGTCACTTCACACACAATGAATTATTCCTTCCACTCTTTCTTCACAACATCTCTGGGATAAATTACTGCTCCCAGATGGGCTTGTCACCCAGTGAAGCATCCTTAACCTCTGAGATGATCCCTGCCCAGCATGGAGTGCCGGCCACTGAGGCTCATCCAAGGCTGCAGCAAAACATTGGAGTGGGGAATTGTCAGCCTAGCTTGAAAGCAAATTGCTTTGCCAATTTATTTTCTTTCTTGTGTATGAACATATTTTTCTTAAAGGGATGCTGTCACATTAAATATGGAGCTGCCAACTGCAGGCATTAAAAAATCATGGGTCGTCCCATTTTCCTTCCTCCCACTCTAAATTCTGAGAAAACAATAAATTCGGGGTTCTTTTTACTTGTCATCTCCCTTTCAGCTCGAGATGCTTTTGCAAACTTTTCCCAGCAGCTGGGAGGTTTGGGAGCTTCAGCACCATGACAAGTGCCATGGATCTGGGGCAGATGGGGCTGGTGGTGGGGTGGCCCCTCAGCCACGTTGGGGTGTCCTGGGCCCATCTTCCCAGATCTCTGGGCCAAGAGCAGACCCAGAGCAGTCCTGGGACAGTGCTCAGGAGCCTCCCCTCCCACCACAGCTGATGGGACTGAGCCATGTGCTGGTAAGGAAATCTTCCCCAAATCTGTCCGTGAAGGGCGCTCACTGTCAACAAGTTGCCTGGACTCTGTGTCACTTTGTCACTTCTCCTGTGACAGATGCAGAAAGTCCTTTTCAGCCTTTATGTTTCCAAGTTCTTTTTTAGGGAAGGTAATTAAAGTAGGTTTGTTATACCTTTACAAAGTGTGTTCCCATGCAGACTTGCTGAGCTGGGGAAGGGAATCAGGCATTTGTCACACTGAACAACTTTATTGCAGTTTCTGGAATATGTATCTGATGGATCTGGAATGGGAGCATGTCTGATCTGGTATCAGGTATCAGAAATCTCTCATATATAAGAGATCTGATTGAAAACAGGTTCCATATGAGGCTGGGCCAGTGCTTTCCCTTTTTTCTGCTGCAGCAAATCTTCCTCCCACAACTGTAGGTAGGGATAAGTCTCTTGCTACTCTTAAAATTTAAAGAAAAATCTCCTCCCAAGCTGCACTGTACTGCAGCCTCTCAGCTCAATAGGGCTCAGCTGCCCCCCAGCCCCACCACGTGGGCTCCAGAGCCTCCCCCAGCAGGGTGTTTGATAACATTGATTTTAATAAAGCTCTGGGCTTGTTTTGATGGACGGATCCAAAGCACTACATGGATTTAAACAGATCCCATTGCAAATATCTCTATCTGATACCCCTGGCGTGACTGGACTGCAAATGTCACTTGCTTAGCACTATCAAATATTTAATTTGCGTTGTAATAGAGGAGCCTTTGAGAGCTCCAGCTTAAACTGGAGGTCTCCTGTTAGCCAGCAGCTCTCCACAAACTCACTTAAAAGCCAATTTCTGCCCTGAAAGCTCCTGACCCAGATGCAGGAGTGAGGGGAGCTGGGAGGGAAGACCATGCCCACCTCTGCTGTGGGACGTGCTGGAGCCCTGCTTGTCACTGTAAGTGCTCGTGGTGGGTGTCCTCACCTTTGCCATGGGAACCTGTGAGTGGGGGAAGGGGATTGGCACTGCCACCACCATGGTGCTCATGCTGGTGCTTGTGGTGCTGTGCCTCCAGTGGCACTGCTGCTGACCCAGCTGTCAGTGCCTGCAGTGGGGGTGGCAGCTCCCTAGGAGCTGGCCTGGATGTCATTCTGGATCCTGCACTTGTGGAAAATCTTCTCTGGGAACTTCCCTGTGGCAGCTTCACCGAACAGTGAGGGGAGCACGAGGTGCTGCCAAGGCTCAGAGTCTCCCTGAGTTCTCAGTATTTTGTTTCCCTGAGTTCTCTGTATTCCATTTCCCCGGTTCTCTGTATTTTATTTCTCAAGAGAACATAGTGGCTCTGTGAGACGTGGCTCTGCCCTAATCTTTGTGCTGACCACAAGAATTCTGAAGGATGCTGTGATCTTGTCAGGTTCTCCTCATCCAGCAGAGAGGCTGGGGTTGCACAGCCAGTGGGGGAGATGAATCCATGGAGCCTCAGTCCTTCCTCTCCCACTGCTCCTTGTGCTGTGCTCACACCTGAAGCCGAGCCCCGGGACGGAATGTCACACTCCCCGCCTCTGTTTGCTTTGCTGTTTTCCCTGATGGTTTGAGAGCAGGTAGCAGTGCCCAGGTTTTGCTTCCTAGAGTGGACAGGCACATTCCCTGCCCTGCTGCAGAGAAGCAGCATTGTTCCCTCCATGGTGTCTCCTTCAGCCGGGTTTCAGCTGTCCTCGCTGCCTGGGAACAGGGCTGGGATCTGCTGATTCAGGGGACACGCAGCCCTGCGGTGTTAATGATCTTGATGTGCAAAGGAGAGGACAGCGCAGTGGCACCGTGCTCCGTGTGATGCTCCCTGCCCTCCTGCGAGGCTGCAAGATGTCCCACTGCCCTTCAGCGTGTGGGAACAGGCTGAGGGGAACCCTGGAGAGCATCTGAGGGTAAGAACCGGGCATTTGGGGGATTCAGAGCTGAGGGTTGTGGGTGGTCTGAGCCCTGTGTGTGCCTGCTCCCTGTGCCAGGAGCCAGCCTGCAGCCTGGAGCCCTTGAGGAGAGACAGCTCACACTAATCCTTGCTCTGACAACGGATGCTTTATGGACTGATCCTAAAATGTGCCTCGCTCTGGCATTAGCAGAGCATATGTCAGGGCTGGGGGGGCAGCTGGTTTGATGCAGTGTTATGAAATGCTGGAAGTGCTGCAGGCATGGCCAGGCCCCTCCAAAACCTGCGGTTTGCCTGGATCTGCTCAGCTCTCAGGCCAGGACATTGAAGCATCTCCTGATGCTATAGCAGGTCCCCTGGGCCACCTCCATGTCCAGGGCAGAGCCCCCTGTGCTCATTGCAGCGAGCCCGGTGGCCTTCCCATCCCTCCACCAGCAGCCAGTGCCTGTTCATGAAGTTACACAGGGAATTCTCTGGGCCCAGACTTCGAGGCAGCCCAGAAAGCTGCCCCATTCCCCCATCTCCCCTGTCACTGAGAGCTGCTGTCAGGTGCATCCGCCTGCTCTTGGCTCAAGGTGGCTCCCCCAGTGCCACCCCCTGCCAGCTGGCGCCCGCTGCCCCGCGTGACGCCCGGGGCTCTTTGGGAACTTGCTGAGCCACAGGCACCAACTCGGACGTGCCGGCTCTCGTCCGGAGGCTGCTGATGAGCGCTGATTTAGTGGCGATCGAACCGCATTTGAAGTGCTCCTTGAAATATGAGACAAGTGTCTGCAACTCTCCAGGCATAGGGGCGGCTGCGGTGCCCTGACGGCCGTGGCACAAGGGCAGGAGCCAAGGGCAGGGCTCGGAGTTCCCTTCACCAGCACCAGGTAGGAGCCTCCTGTGCCAGGCTGGGGCACCAGGTGCTGCCTTGAAGAGGCATTGCTCTATCCTGAGCCCAAATGGGTGGGTGGGCTGGAAATTGCCTGTGCCAGTGGTGAGGGTTCTGTGAGGATGGTGGGGCTGCTGCTACAGGGGGTCTGGGGCTCCCTGCTGGCTCTGGAGGGGGACACAGACAGGGACCCTGGTGCAAACATGCATGGCAGTGGCAGGATCACAGAGCTGCTTAATGGTGCAAACCCTGAGATGATGGGATGCAGTGATTTGAGTCGTGCTTGGGTGAGGTGTTGTGGCAGCTCTGGCTTTCCTGAGGGTCCTTACTGATGTGAACAGGGACCACGGAATTGGTCCTTACTCAGGGGGTTGAGGGAATTTTGTGACAACTATTGGTGGCCACTTTCATACCAACATTTTCTTTTACTTCTGCTGCTTTTATTTACTGTTGTGTGTACTCAGCTGGAGGAAAGGAATGTGGATTCAGTAGAATGTAATCTAGTGAACTCAAATAAGATTTTTTTTCTTCAGTTTTCTTGCTCTCTTGCCAAGTTCATGCACTTTCTGTTCAGGCAGTGTTTTCCCTGATCCCATATTACTGAATGGAGAGATCTCCAGTTAGCTGCTGTCAGGTCCCCTCAGCTCTGTGGCAAAGGCAGTTTGACTTGGGGGGAAGTTCTGGTCCTGTGTGTTCGCTCTGTTGAGTTCAGGCCAATTAAAAGTCCCATGAGACACAAACTGGTGCTGACGGCAGGAGGGAGCACAAGGGTCCCTGCTGAGGTAGGACACTAAGAGAACATCCCTGCACAGGTGTTCAGGTTGCATGTGATGGGAACCTCTGTCCAGGCTGGGATAACAGCACTCCCTGTGCCCAGGGTGGCCTTTATGGGTCTGCCCCCAGGTTATTCAGAACTCAGGAAATGAAGGAAAGGACCTGACCTGCATCAAACCTGCTCTCTCATCAGGATTTTGCAGCTTGGCCAGACCCTCACTGCCCAGCTGATGTATCTCATGCCTAGCCAGCGGCTTTTCTGGGTTGCTGTGGGATGCTGTGGGATGCTGTGGGATACTGTGGGATGCTGTGGGATACTGTGGGATGCTGTGGGATGTTCTGGAATACTGTAGGATGCTTTGGGATGCTGCTTCAGCACAGTGGGTGGGCATGCAGCCACTTCCAGTGACTGCAGCCTGTGCGGGAAGTTGTGGTTTCTGGAGTTTGCTTTGCATTCAGGAACTGAGTAAAGGATGACCCAGCACGGGTCTCCTTCAAAAAATCAGCAGCCAAAGAGACATCCCCTGTGAGGCCGGCAGAGCCTTTGGCTCTGAAGGAAGGGCAGCAAGAAGTACAGGTGGCAGGGTGTCATCAGGGAGGTGTCACTGATGCTGATCAGCCAGGTCAAATCTGGGCAGTGGTGGGTGAGTGGCAGCTCATCTCCCACCATCCAGGAGAACCCTTGGGAAGACTACCCAAAATTTTGCAACTGATTGTGATCCTCCTGCATAGAGGAGACAAAAGCTTGACCTCATTGGCCCTGGGGTGGGATGGGTGGTGGAGCTGGGATGCAGTGACCCTGTGTTCTGAGCTGCGTTTGGCTCAGAGCCCCTGAGTCACCATGGAGGTGTCACTTCACCCTCACCTTGCCTTAGTTTCCCTCCTGTGAAAGTTAGCAGCACCCCCATCCCCTGGCCAAAAACTCCTCAACACTTTGCTGACAAGGTGAAATCTGCCCCAAAGCAGTGGTCAGTCAGGGTGCCACCAGCCTGCACACGTGCCGTGCCCTGTCCCGTGACCTGTCCCAGCCACGAGCCACCCAGTTTGTGGCCCTGACACCTGAGAAGCAGAACAGGCGCAGAAGAAATTAAGTGAATGAGACAACAAGTGTGCGTGCAATTAGGACAGACCTTCAAACGCTGCCCCGGGAGCCGGCACAGGAGCTGCTGCCTAATCAGAGCAACAGCAGTGCCCGTTTTAAAGACGAGGGAGACTTTGGGGATACTTTGTCCACATAATGTTCCAATTTTAGCTCTGCGTCCTGGGATGTAATTGCATTAAAAATACCCGGGGAGGGGGAGGATGCCAAGGGCACCCGGCGACCTGCCTCGGCTGGCGTGTCCCCACCAGCGTGCCGCGTGTCCCGCTGCGTCCCTGAGGCCCCGTCTCAAATTCCTGGTGCTGATCGTCTCCCAGATCTGCTTTCCGGTTGCTCCGCTAATGGTTATCCTGGGAAAGGCCTCCAGCTCTGTTAACAGCTGGTGGGGAAAGCCTCCCGCTCCTTTTGGCTAAACAGGACTATTGATGGTGACACTCGTGGCCACCTCCGGGGTGCAGGAAGGGGCTGAGACGCTCTGAGGAGAGGGGGGCTCACCCAGTGGGTGGGTGAGTGGCAGCGCACCCCCTCCTTGCGACGGGGAACGCGCTGCCTTCTGTCCCCGCTGTCCTCCTGTCCCCGCTGTCCCCTCTCCTCGTTATCTCCCTGTCCCCGCTGCCCCTCTCCCCGTTGTCCCCCTGTCCGCCTTGTCCCCTGTCCCCCTGCCCCCGCCCGGTCCCCGCAGTTCCCCGTCCCCGGTCCCGGTTCCGCTGCCGCGGGACCCACGCGCGGGACGGGAGCGGAGCGGCGGCGCCACCGCGGGGCCACGACCGGGGCTGCAGCGAACCGAGACCTCCCCGGTGGAGCCACCCGAGCCCTCGTAGCCTGCTGGGCGCTGAGTGCTGGGGGGCGGCCACGCCGGCTCGACCCAGCGGGGTTTTGGACAGGCTGAGCCGAAGCCCCCGGTGCGGTCCCCGTGCAGCCCTGCCGAGGATGCCGGTGACATCCCTGCAGGGCACCCTTGGGTCCTGCCTGGCCACCCACAGACACCCTGGCCCCTGCCTCGGCCCCTTGGCGTGCCTGCGGGTATTTGTAAGCCGCAGCTGCCAGCTCCGAGGTGGTAACTGGATCACAGGGCTCGGGTGACCTTTGCGCCTTCGAGGCTGCTCTGCATGTCCCGCCGGGGTCGGGCAGCAGGAAAAGTGTCCCTGCAAGGCAAAGGCCACTGGAGGGCTGTCCCCAGATGGCCCCAGGCCCTCCATGGGCAGGTCTTCTCTGTGGTTTGGGGCTCCAGCTCCTGATGCAAGTTAGTCCCACAGAGCCCCATGTTCAGGACAGGCACCTGTTGGTGGCAGATGGTGCCGGTGCCAGTCGTTCTCCTGCCGTGGTGGAGACAGGCTCTGGGACACCCTCACCGCACACAAGTTCTTCCAGCTGAATCTCTTGCCTGCAGAGGTTGGTTCCATCCTAACTCTGCCTTGGGCCACCCACAATGCTGCCCACGAATGAACAGAGAGACGTGGCCTGACACAAGCAGTGTCGTCTAGAGCTGGAAACTTGGAAGAAGTGGGTTGTTCTCTACTCCAGCACTAACCTCCTGGGAATGCTGCTGCTCATGTCGTCTTGCCCAAACGCTGTTGCACTTGCTCAGGGATCCCCTCAGATTCAGACGCACCACAGGTGTGGGACCTGTGTTGGGCTCTCCTGCCTCACCTGGCACCTGTTCCTGTCCCTCTGTCCTCACAGTGGGTCTGTCCTTCCTCCTGCAGGCATGAAGCGACCCCTGAGCCCATCCCACAGTCCCGAGAGTGCAGTGCAGCTGGTGGAGGAGGCCAGCTGCCCCCCCAGCCAGCCCGAGCAGCGCATGAAGCGGGAGAAGAAGCACCAGTCGTTCACACTTTGCGAGGTCTGCAATATCCAACTCAACTCGGCTGCACAGGCGCAGATCCACTACAACGGCAAGTCCCACCAGAAGCGCCTCAAGCAGCTAAACAAGGGGAAGATGCCAGCAGC
The DNA here is from genome assembly GCF_052056855.1 of Sturnus vulgaris. NCBI lineage: Eukaryota > Metazoa > Chordata > Aves > Passeriformes > Sturnidae > Sturnus > Sturnus vulgaris. The sequence goes on along the minus strand of NC_142269.1, from coordinate 5,339,825 downwards.
CCAAGGTAGGAGCCCACCCAGCAGGTCAAGGTTGCCCAAAGGCTGCCCTTGCTCTGGCACAACTGCTCTGTTGGGCTCGTGGAAAGTTCAGAAATGCTGTATTTTGTCCTTGGCGTCTGTCACTTGCTGGTCTACCCGAGCTGCAGGGCTTCCCCCAGCTGTCACTGCCAGTCCTCAAGTGGTTTTGGGGCCCAAGAAGCCATGCTGCAGCAGCAGAGGGGTAGACATGTATGGGTTTGTCCATGTGCAAGCGTAGTTGCTGCTGCTCTGTCTTTGTGGGTGTCTTGAGTTCTGTAGCTGGTTTGTGCAGCGGGGACATGCGTGTCCAAGGTTGGAGGAGCTGTCAGTTGCTGGGCTGCTGGATGCTGCTTTCCAGGTGCCAACTTAACCATGTCCCTCCAGGCTCCTGCTGTGCACTTCTCCTGTATCTGTGCTGAGTTTGATTCAAAATGCTGTTTAGGTGTTGGTGCTGAGGCCCCTCACCTGTTGGCTGTGGCAGGGATGCCGGCACACGGCAGGAATGCTGTCACGTGCAGGTGCTGTGCTGCTGGGCAGGAGCTTGTGCAAGGGCAAGGACTCACTTGCCCTCTGTGCCATCTGCCAGCATTCACCTGGCTGGGCCCAGCTGGCTGCTGCAGATTTTATGCACAAAAGCAGGGAAATGTGCCCAGAAATGTCACCCTGTCACCATGGCTGACCTGCTCCGCCTGAGCCTTTGGCTGTGAGGGTTTGTTGTTAGCAGCAGACCAAGGGAATTGTATAGAATCACAGAATGCCTTGGGATGGAAGAGACCTTAGAGATTATATGGTTCCCTGCTCCTGTCTTACTAGAGACTGGACAGGCTGGAGCCATAAATTCCTAGCACGGCAATAGTCATCTGTGTGCCAAATCCTGCCCTGACTGGTGCTGATTTTGTTTGGGTAAGGCCTGGGATATGCAAAGGAGCAGGTCTCTTCATCAACATTACTGACAGATGGAAATATCGCAGGCTATTTTAATGGGGATAGGGCTCATAAATTCCAGCCTGCAGCTTCCAGCTTCTCCCCTCAATCTGGTTGTGGCCTGATGGGAGGCTGTCCAGGGATGCATTTCCTACTGAGCCAAAGAATCTTGGAGCATTCCAGTCTGCTCTTTGTGTTTCTGCACCGTCCCTGACCTCTGCCAGTGTCGCACCCCTGGGGCCCCGCGGTGCCGGCCCCCCACGCTCCGCTCTGCCGGGCAAGGAGCAGCCGCTCCTGCGTGCTCAGGGCTCTGATCTGCTTATGTGGGGAAACTGCAGGCAGCAGCTGCTCCCTGCACCTCCCTGTCCCTCCTGTTCCCGCCGGAGCTGACCTTTCCCTGCACTTTTGGTTAAAAATGTCACTTCCAGCGTTGTCACTGTGAGCCTTTCTCAGCCTCCTGAGGCGGCTGGGAACTGACTGATGCGACTCCTGTGTCCCCTCTGCACCGCTCCTGACACTGGCACTGGGGGTACTTGGTGTCATATGAGTCCCCCCAAAACACAAAGGAGACCAGCCCTGTCTGCCTTGCCCTAGGGAGCTGAGGACAAGTGCAGGGCGAGCTCCTGGCTGGGCTGCAGCACATGGGCAGGAGGGCACAGGCAGGGCTGGCAGAGAGATGGGATGCTGGGGAAGCCCTGCCCTGCCTCATCACACTCCTCTAGGAGCCCTTCACCGGCCAGACCTGCACTTTCAGGTGCTGAGAAAATGCATCTGCCTGCGGTCCTGGGAGCAGTGACCCCTTCCTGGGCAGCTGCCTGCTCTGGGGCTGGGCTCAGCCTGGCACAGCCCACAGACAGGAATGGCTAACACAGGTCTCCAGTGGCGTGTCAGCACCGAGGGAGTCTTGGGAGGTTAAGGACAGTGGATTAAATGAAATAATTGAGTTAGACAAAGATGGGATGTTCCTCTGGGCTGGAATCTCTGTCTCATGCTGACATCCACAGCTACATCAAAGGCAGCTTCCCAGCCACCACTCAGTCTCCCCATTCCCCTCTGGCTCCTCGTATCTGTTCTTCCTGCACAGGCTGTGATCGCTGGCGTCTCGTGGAGCAAAGCTGCAGAGGAGCGTCGCTGGCAAACATGCTAATCAGTGTCATTACAATTCATTAGCTCTGTACCAGAGAGCCCCCAACTTAAAAACAAATTATTGCTTATTAGATGTTTCTTTTGCAAGACAGATCCCAGATCCTTATTGTCCTGTATGGAATGATGGTGAAGGTGGTGATTAGGTACAGGGTGCCCACAGATGAAAGACGTTTTCATGCCGCAGATGCCAGTTCTAATCCAACTGGGTCACGAGTGATTTAATTACTGCCTGTGATTTCCCAGGGAGCCCAAGCGATCTCAGTTTGCTCTCAGAGTCCTCGGGAAACAAACCACAGTCTGGTGCTGACTGAGCAGGAAGAGCTGAGCCATCCTGAAATGGGGACCAGGGCTGCAGGGGCATGGACAAGGGGCTCCTGTTCCCTCTTATCCTGGATCATCTCTGAGATATCTCTGGGAGCTCTCCTCACAGGACAGGCTGAGCTGGAGCATTTCAGAGCTTACACCCTGATCCATTTTTCTCCCCAAAAGTCCTTTCCACCAGTGTCTACAAAAAGTCATGGGAAGTAAGGAACAACTCACACACGCTGCTACCAGAGCATTGTCTCTGGGCTCTGCCAGCCCACATCTCTCTGAAAGGCAGTGGGAAGCACTCTCCTTTGGAACACAAGGCTCTGGTTTCCCAGGCAAATCTGAGCTGACAGCAGCTCATACCCCTTTGGCCAGGGTCCGTGGGAAGGACACACTATTCAGGCATCTCCTGTGCCAGGAGGGTTCACACAAGCCCCGAGCCCAACTCAAATCACTTTTCTTGACTTTGGAGGCTGCTGAGCTGCTTCTCCAAACCAAATGCCAAGGCAGAGCCAAAGCACCCAGAGGCAGCTGTGCCCTGGGGCTGATTCGTGTCCAAAGCTCTTCCTGCTCTCCCATACCTCCTGACATTGTGTACCCTGACCCTCTCCCTGGCTGCCCAATGCTCTCACCCCGCCCCACATTGGTGCTGTCCCCCCCTTGACAACACAGCCCTGCAACAACAGTTCCTTGCAAAGGGAAAGGTCCTGTTTTTCCCAATTATCCACTGAAATGTCTGTCCATGCGTGTTTGGGAGCAGAAAGGTTTGAGATGAGCAGAGAAATCGCTGTGACAGCTTCAGCATCACTGGGCCTGCAGTAGAGAGCGGGGCCCCCAGCAGGGGACGTGGGGACCCCGGGGGAGCCTGGGCTGCTCTGGGAGTCAGGGGGGGCTGGCAGCTGCTGGTGGGATTATCTTGGGTTTCACGGGGGGTGCCGGATGAACTCCCTGATTTTGGCAGCTGGCAGGGAGCCCACTCTCCTTGAATGGCTCCTGCCTGAGGCTGGGCTGTGCCTGTGGCACTGACCAAGGAGTCCATGGCTGCGCTCTCAGCTGGTCTGGGAGAGCCCTGCTGAGAGACAACTGCTGAAAACCACCCAGAGCAGCACCTGGGAAATCCATGCCTTGGGGTGGAGAGCAGCAGAGGGAGGGAACTGGTGGGTCTGACCATGGGCAGTCTGGCGGGTGTGGATGTGTGATCCATGATCTTGCTCTGTGATCCTGGGCCATGTTCATTTCCATGACCCTGCTCTGTGTGCTCTGGCAGCTCGTTGCTCACTGAATTCCCTCCTCCTTCCCCCACTGCTCCCTGCTGTCACAGCCTTTCAGCTGTTCATTACCCAGCAAACTGGTGCCAATCCGTTTCAGCGATGTTCAGCGGGGCTTTGTCTGCAATAATCCCAAGGTATTGATTTAAATAATTTGCAAACATGTGGGATTAGGGTCTAATTGGGACTAATCGGGTGCAGCAGTCATGTCAACACTAGGTCGGGGCTAGGACATTCTCACATCTGCCCTTGATGGAGCTCCCGGCTGTGCCCAGCCTTGATGCTGGCTCCAGCAATGCCAGAGGAAAAATTGTTCTTTCTTGCTTCCTCCTTACCTCCTGCAGCAGTTTGCTGCTCTCCCGCTTTTGGGACTTTTTGGACAAATTTGGTAGGGACAGGCCAGTATCTGGCTGGCATGGGAGCCACTTCACAGCGTCCATCACCAGGTACACTGGCAGCACATTGTTTTCTCCCAAACTTCCCAATGGCAGATCCATGCCCAGCCTAAGTGTTAAAGAGGATTTAACATTTGGCTGGGACAGACCCTGCATCTGCCAGGTGCTGATCAATACCTTGTGCCCAAGCAGCACCAGGGTTCAGATTTTAAGCTTCTGTGAATTTATGAAGGACAAACATACGGAGTCCTCCTGCTCCATTGGCCTCGGCTGCTTCCTTCAGCTGTGAGCAAAGATGAACAAAAATAGCTTTTCAGATCAGATTTGAATAACCTGGAATCTCAGTGGGAGAAATATAATGGTTTTTTCATGTCTTAAAGATGTTGGCTGGGATCAGGAATAATTTGAAGAAGCTCAGTTGGGTAATTGTACCTTTTCCTTCCCTGTGCTCACTCACAGGCTTCTCCCTTCCCCTCATCACCTCATCCCTTCATAGGGATGGGGTGCAGGGATGTCCCTTGAGGCTCCTGGGGGGCAGAGCTGGGAGGGCTGAGAAGGGGAGGGATTTACCCTTGCCACTGGGAACTAGAAGAAAAGCCCTGTTTCACTAAATGCTTGTTTTTAACAAAAAAAACCAAAACAGTTTCTGTGGGGGAAAGGACCTGTGGGCACCAGGTGAGTGGTGGCACATGAGCCCACATTGATTGTGCTGGCCCATGAATCCAGAGAAAACTGTTCCCTTAGTAAATCCTCAGAAAATACCCCACTAGATTGCTGTCCCTCTGAAAAGCCCAGCTATTCAGCTTTCTGTGGATTAATAACTGTAGCATAATTAATCTCTGATTTTATTGAGTCTGTAACTTCAAATAGAAAATGAATTGATTAACGTTCAGCTTTGGCTGGAAGGTTTTTGTGGTGTGGAGCATTCCCCACCAGAACTCTGACCTCTGGCTCTGCACCCCACTTCTGGTCAGAGCTTCAGGGATATTTTCCCCTGGCACACGTATTCTAAAAAGATCCTTAAAATTTAAACTCTTGGCCATAAAATGACACAGAGAGGCTGCAGGGCTTTTCTTGTGCTGCTGGAATGAAGGAGGTGGGAGCTTCCCATGGCAGGGGCTTGGGCACTTGGGTGGATGCTCCAGCTGCATCCATGGAAGGGCTTTGCCTTAAGAAAGAGAAGCCAAGCCAAAATATATCAAGGTCAGAATATATATATCAAGTATCATCTTCATGTGGGTTGGTGGGGCTGCCTGTGCCATGGGAGTGTCAGGGTGCCACTGATGTGGTGCTGGCACAACACAGGCTGTGCTGCGCTGCTGGCAGTGGTGATCTTTCCCAAAATCAGTAGGAAATTGCCTCGCGTTATTTTTAAGCCCTGCAGTTGTGAGCCATTCCTCTTTAATCGCGGATTTTGCTGTCGCTTTCTTCCAGTCGGTTCGCTGTCAAGTTGCCTCAATGGTGTTTCACGGCCACTCAGCTCAGGGCTGCAACACACGTGACATTAATTAGAAGTGGATTAAGAACAACGAGGAACATGTAGCCATGGAATACTTCACCATTTCCCAGTAGCATCAGCTCAGCAGATTTGGAAGAGGAAACCTGGGATTTATTTTAAGCGGGGAAAAAATGGTCAAAGCAGCAGATAATCCATGAGCGTGTCCCAACTTGTCAGCACCCACTGGTGCCGGTGCTGAAAGAGCTCTGAGCCTGAAGGGGCCTTTTCCAGAGCTCCATCAGCAGCTCTGAGCGGGCGCTGGTCCCCGGGATGGGGATGATGTCCCCTTAGGAAGGGTGCTCAGTGCTGGGGATGCTTCAGGGTCAGGCATTTGTGGCTCTTGTGCCCACCCCAGGCATTGGATCCAAATGCATCCTGTTTGGAGGGCTTGGCTTTTACCCCCGAGCACTTGGGGGCTGCAGTGTCTTAAACATCCCCAGGGAGGGCTGAGGACATGGGGGACCTCGGCACCCCCGGGGGTCTCTGCTGTTCTCAGCCACTGTTCTGCTCTGACACGGGAGAGAGGCGAGCATCCTACTGCATCCCACAGCTGCATCCCGTAGCTCCGCGCTCGCAGCCCGGCTGTCACGGGGAATTAGAGGTGCTGGGTGGAACAGGTCGTGCCGGGCTGTGCGTGCGAGGGCTGCGCCGCCGTCCCAAAGAGCACCGGGACTGAACGGGGGGGACTGGGGAGGGGTGACAGCCACTGGGAAGTGACCTGTCCGCGTCTCGGGGATGGAAACGCTGCTCATCCCCCCCAGCCTCCATCCTCGGGCCGCTCTCCGTGCCCGCTGTGTCTGTGTGTCTGTGTGTGTGTGTGTGTGTGCACACGCGTGTGCGGCTCGCCCGGGGGCACGGGCGGAGCGAGAGTTCGGAACCAGGAGAAGAGGGAGGGAGGGAGGGGAGGCAGGTCGGGGGGAGCAGGGGGAGGGCAGGCAGAGGGCTGTGGGTAGTGTGGAGCTGTCACTGTGATTTAGGGTCGGCTTCTTAAACTGTTTTATGTTCCCAGACAGTAAGTCGTAAGCAATATAAATTTTTTTCTGAAGAGATGATCTCCCCTCGTCGTGCTTCTGCCTCTTTCCCGAAGTGAGCTCTCCTTTTCATAACCCCGTGGCGTCAGTGCGGGTGTGCAGAGGGAGAAAATGGGATTCTGCCTTTTGGAACCATGTCCACAGCCTGGGATTGGGAGCAGGGATTCAGGGACCTGCTCTCTGGTCCTGGTGTTTCTGGGAGAGCTGGTGACGCTGGGAGCAGAGTGGTGCAGAGCTCTGGATGAGCTGGCCGTGGGGGAATTGGTGTTCATAGCCAGCACAAGGACCGTGGCCTTTCCCTGCAGCCTCCCTGGGCTGCCCCCAGCTCTCTGTTTTTGTAGCATGTGGGATCTGTTGGAATTATCAGAGCTCTTGGAGCTGCTGGAGCAGCTGGAGCAGGGCTGCCTCTGCCTGCAGCCACTGCTGCTCACCTCCAATTCGGTTCCCTTCCTTTTTCATGCCCCTGAGTTATCACTGCTTTTGGACAGCTTGCCCACAACACAGCTCCAGCTTACCTTTGTTATTTTCTACAGCCACAGATTTATGAGGAATAGTTTCATTTATCTGGTCGTTGTCGTGCCAGCTGAAGTGTCTCAGTGTGGTCTGTGGCACCAGAGTGTTTGTCCAGATGAGCTGCCTGGGCACCAGCAGCTCCTGAGGGGCCAAAGCTAAGCAGAAACCTGATGAGCAAGATCAGAGACAGCATCACCCCTGGCTAATTAAGCGTCCAGAAGATTTTGGGTAGTTGGTTTCCATGCCAAACCCCAATTGACTCTATGTGGGCCCTGTGCCCCCCCAGGAAATCAGCACTGGGTAAGGGGGAGCCAAAGTGTGGTGGGAAAGTGGAACCTTCTGCCCTGTTCCTTCCAGGAGGGCCCTCCTCAATTAGATGGAAAATCTTGCACTCTCTCTCTGAAACTATTTCCAGGTGTAATTTCCACCCTTTTTCCTGATAATTAAATATTTTTAGGTCATCCAGTTTCTCCACTCGTTTCACAGACCTGTCCTGGATGCCTTTGTAATTAGCCATTTCCCTGGGAAAGATGATGAAGATGGGAGGCACAGGCCATCACTCTGCTACCAAAGACCTGCCCACCTTGGCTCATCCTTGGGGGACAGAGCTGGGGGTGTGTGTCTCCTCCACTGACACATAGCTCCCAGGTTTGCTCCTTTTAAATGCATGAAAGCAGAAATCTGCAAGAAAGATTCATTAAAAAACTGTGGATTAATTTAAAAAAATTATCTATGTGGGTACTGTGAACTCAGCAGTTTGGCAAGTCTCTGTTTATCAGGGGGTCACGGCGGGACTGTGAGCCACAAACCCCAATCTCTTTGTGTGAGAAGCCCCCCGGGGGAGGAGGATCCAGCCATTAAAATATGTTACCTTAATCCTGAGCAAACTCAGGAGCAGGAAAGGTCAGCGCCTGCCTTCCTGGCCCGGCAGGGATGAACCGCCGGCGGCTGCTTCAGCCGGAGCCTTCTGCTTCTGATGGGGCTCAGGTTACAGAGCAGAAGAAAGCCGATACACATCCTCCAGGTGTATCACTCTTGATCCTATCTGGCGTCTTTCACCCCCAAATTATACCCTAAATCCTTGGTGAACAAAGTCAGCCAGAAAGGCTCTGGGAGGCTCAGCAGACTTGGGCAGGGGAACAATTCTGACTAGGCTTTTCTCCCTCCTCCTTTATTGATGTATTCATTGCCCACTTCTGGTCACTATTTTCCGGGCTGCCTCTGGAGTCTAAGGGTGGGAAGAGCCAGTCCTGGACCTTCCTCAGCCAGCAAGGAATTTAACACTGCCCTCAGTAGGGTTAGGAGTAATCCCTCTGTTGTGGTTCTTGGAGTCTGTTGTCACAAAGAACCCAGGGAATTGGTGACATTGGTGCCCCAACTCAGCCCGAGCACCCTCCCCTTCTCCCTGCCTTCCCTTGTGCTTTAAGCTACAGGCAGGATTCGAGCAGACCTGCCCAAGCAAGCCCGGCTCTACGGCGGCTGCTGGCAAATGCTTCCCCCTCTTAATGCGTGTTTGGGATTTGCCTCTCTTGGGATGTGTGTGATGAGGTGTAGGCTGAGGTCTGGGGCCTGGGCCCATTTCACAAGAAACCCTCTGGTTCCATCCCCACACTCTTGGGATGCTCATCCATCAGTGTCCTGCATGTGGATATCAACCCATGTTGGAAAGTGGTGACTGCAAAGGGCTGTAGCATCTGACCCATGTTGGCTCTGGGATTTTTTTAGTGCCTCCCACGGGATGGTGGAGTTGGTTGTCATGGCCCCTGGGCACCCTTCTCAGCCACTCCGGGGTAGATGCTTCAGCAGCTTCATCCCACAGCGGAGGTTGTGGGGAGCTGCAGCCACGGGCTTTGCTCCCTGGGATGTAGGGCAGCCCCACTGGGAGGGGGATGCGGGTCTAGACCCTGTGAGAGGGTTTGTGCTGCTGCCCTATGCCAGCTCTGGGGTACATAGACAAATATAGCAAGTTATGCACCGGACAGACCCACACTGCAGAGCTGGGAAATTCCAGTGATCCGCTGGGCTGGGCAGGGAGGGCCGGAGGCGTTAATGGCAGGGGTGTAATCAGCACCTGCAATTAGCCTCTACTCCAGCTGGCCTCAAAGGCTCGGCCACAAAGTGCAGCGTCCCACAGCGCCGTTCCTCCCTCCCACCCCTCCGTGTCATCCAGCTCGAGCCCTTTCAGCCATGGCGATGCCAGTCAGGACCTGCACGCTTGGCTGGGATAAATGCAGCATGAGCCGCAGCTGGGAGAGGATTTATTGAGGGAATTGCTGGGTAGAACTGAAAGGGCTGTTCAGGGCTGGGGGCGAGGGCAAATGGAGGATGGAGAGGGGGTCAGGGCTGTACATCGGTCCAGCCGGTCCTTGCCAGAGGGGCTGGAGGTCAGGAGATGCCAGATTTGCTCATGGTTTGTGGTTATCCCCGAGGAAAGGAGAACAGCCATCGTGTGGTTGTCATTCCCCTCCTCCCAGTCTTTACATTTCCAGCTCCCTCTGCTCGGCGCTCCTTGCAGTAACGCCAAACTGCTGATGACATTAAACAAATTAATATCGGGTTTAAATAGCCTGCGGGAGGCCGGGCCAGGCGTGCGGGGCCAGCTGTCAATCCCGGATTAGTGAGTGCCCCGGCTAAACTTACTGCTGCTGTTAACGACCCTGACAGCAACACCCTGCCCGGGGCTCTGCCAGTGCTTCCCTGGTGCCAGCTGAGGCAGGGTAAAGTCTGGGAGAAAGACCCATGGTGTGCCCTGGCCCAGCAGCAGCACCCAGAGGGGCTCTGATGGCCTTAATGCTTTTCACTGCACCAAAATTCTGTAATTTCCCCTAAAAGTGTCTCGTCTGTCTGTGGTATGCAGAAAGGGACTCGGGCACCTCATGGTTTAATGTTCATTTTCACTCTGCTTATGGCCAAGTGGTTTCTGCCCAACTCCTTGCATTGTTTGACTTGAGAAAAATATTTAATTCCTTCCTTGTTCTTCTCTACCGTTCAGGGAGGCAGGGGAGGTGATTGTTTCCCCTTTTCACAAGCAGGTTTTTCATCATTTCCCTGTTTAAAGGGCAGCAATGTAAGCAAGTCATGAGCCTCGCCTCCCGAGAAGAAGCCAAAAATCAACACAGAGAAGGTGCTGCCATGAGGAGCCCAACTGCCAGAGTCTTTGCTGATGAGCTGATGGAAAAGGCAGCAGGCCCTTGGCCCATGAAAACCCCAGTCATGGGGGGGTTGAGATGAGCACCCCACCTGGGCCAGGTGCCCGTGTCCACTCATGTCACCCCATAGCTGACGATAAGGTTGGGTCAGACCCTCTGTGTTTCCAGCACTCGGGGCTGAGCGGAGCAGGGACCCACGGCCGCGGTCACCAGGCAGGGACACGCGGTCCCTGCTGCCGGCGAGCCCTTCCCGGGGCTCGGCGTGGGTGCCTGCCCCTGAGTCTCCCCTCACCGAGCAAACCCGGCGGTGGAGACCCACGGGGGCATTTCGGCACATGCCAGCCCTAAACAGCCACCTTAGAGGACTCTCCGAGAGAGCCCCGGAGCTGTTGAGGGTTCCCCTCCCCTCGCCCCAAGTTTCGGGGCTCGGGCAGCCCCGGCGCAGGGGCGGCTATGCGGGGAGGGGGAGCGCCCGGTCCCCCCCGCCCATTTCCACTCTGATACCCGGCACCTCCGGCAGCTTCTCCCCCCGCGCTGCTGCGGGGCCGAGGCGGGGCCGGACGCGGGGCGAGGGGCGGCAGCGAGCGGGGCGGTGGGAGCGGGGCTGCGCCCGCCCGGCCCGGCCCTGCCCTGCCCGCAGCTCTGCCCGGCGAGCGGGAGGCACCAGCAGCGCCGAGGCGACGCAGCCGCATCCAAAATGCTTCTAGGTGGGTGAAACGCAACTTTCCCGCAGCCTCATCTCTCCCCGTCGCCCTCCATCTCTCTCCTCTCCATCGCTCCTTCATCCCCCGGCTCGCCGCTGGCGGAGCCGCTGCTCGGGGGTGCAGCGGGACCGGGGCAGCCGCGGAGCTCGGGCGGCCGGTGGGGTTCGCGGGGAGGGGGACCGGGGTATCGCCTCGCTTCTGTCCCGGGGCTACCGCTGCCCGCAGAGCCCCGGCTTGAGCAGTCTCGTCTTCTGCCGGGTTCCTTCAGCTGGAGGAAAGGGCACTTTTCAGCGTCCGAGCTGTTCTTTATGGACAGAAACACATCGAATGGGTTCTTATTTTGCCGGTAGCTCTGCGCAGACTGTGTGTGTGGGGGGTCTCTTCTCCACTTTGCGATTTTGGCCGCTAACTTAACTCTAAATAGTGAAACACTGAGGGGGGTTATTTACTGCCGTGAAAAAAACCCGGGAATAAGCGGTGTCAAGGAGTCCGGGCTGAGAATGAGGGGCTGGGAATGGGCTCGGCATCAAACTCAACTACTGACTGACCTGTGGGGTCCCCATCCTGTTCCCAGCAGGGCTCGGCACCTCAAATTATCCTCATGAGATTTTCTTGTTCCTAAGCAAATTATGTCGTTCCCATTCCTTATTGCCGTTCTGCCTGAAAACCCCGTTTAAGAGCTGCTCGTGTTATTTGCATCAGCTGAGGCTGTACCCTACACCCACAAAATGGTCCCTCCCCGCCCAGCACATAGGCAGCCTGTTCCCTCGGCTCCCAGCCTGCTAATCCTAATTACTTACGGGATTCAAGCTGAGTTTGACTCACTGCATCTTATTGATTTTTCCCAGGGCTGCAAAAAGAGGAGGGAAAAGGTTGTGTGCTGACGGGGCTGGATTTTGCCCTTGCTCTTTGTCTGGGTGTCAGCTTCAACTTGCGTTTCTGCTGCACCTGCGACACAAATGTTCGATGCTTTTAATGTGATATGAGGCTGGGGGAGAGCGACCAGAGTGTCCTTGCGAGGGTGCCCAGGTGGCCGTGGTGGAGCTCCGTGGCCAGGCTTGGCCGGCACGGACTCGAGAAGCGGAGCAGCAGCAGCAGCAAACAGAACGTGACACTGTTCTTGGACCCGTTTCGTGTGGATTCGGGGCTGGTAATTTTAATGGCTTTGTTGTTATCAGTGTTAACTTTGTGGCAGGTGCTGGGGAGGGAGCGTGGCCCCTGGCTGCTGGCAGCGATGGGTCTGGCACATCCCCATGGGCAGCGGTGCCGCTTCTCTCCGTGCGTGTCTGTGTGTGTATGCTGTGCACATCCATGTAGGCATGGGCACGTCTGCAGGCTGCCATGCACTCCCTTTCCCCTGGTAACGTGTGGCTGGCATGTGCTTGTGGGTGCCCGTGGCTGCCCAAGGGCAGCCAGGCCAGGAACATGGATGTTGTTAGCCTGGCACATCAGTCAGGTGCCCATGTTGTGCCTGTCTCCCATGGATCAAGCTGGCCCCAGATGTCTTTCCATGGATCAATTTAATCTTTCTAATAGTTTGAAACACAATATTTTTCTCTGAAATGTCTTTCCCCGTCTCTCTGGAATGCGTAACACTACTCGGGATATTTATCTGGAATACTCGTTAGGCGAAGCAGGCTTAAGAGACAAACAAAAATCCAACCCCAGAGCTTGCTTTTTACTCTGTGGCCTCGGATATGGAGGAAACATTGAATAGCCACTAAAGCTTCAATTTTGACTCTGCAGTCTTGGGCTTAGTGATGATCCCCATGCCAGGACCATGTTGCTCCAGGTGGAAGAACGTGGTGGTGGGACTGTTGCTTTCATGGTGATTCCAGCCCTCTCTGTGATGTGGGGGTGACAGTGTGGGGAGCCTGGCTCCACTGAGCTGCTGGGTTTGGCTTTGGGGTTCCTTTGGCAGACAGTAGGACTGAGCTTTCCCTGTGGTTGTTTTGGGTGGATTTTCCTGTAGATGCAGCAGTTGTTTTTATTACTGGGGCTTGCTCCAAGCAATGTCCTGGGGGACACATCTGTCCCCTGGTTTCAACTCTGAGCAACACTGGGGGGGGCATAGGGGGCTCTGACCTCCTCCAACAGCCCCAGCCTCCCCTTCAGAGTATTTTTAGACTAAGCTGTCATCTAATCTTGACCTCCAGGGTGATGTGGGCTAGAAAAATATCACTGTGTTTCCAGCATCAAGCTGCGGATATAATTCACAAATCTCTTTAGTCCATTTTTAATTATGCCTCACCTTGCTGCAGTAATGAACCGCTAACAAGTATTTTGAGCAAATGTGAACTTTTTTTTGAAGTTTCTCTATGCCGATGCTCCTGGCAGGTGCTGGCGGCACTGAGGCTTTGATAGTTTGTTTCAGCACCCACCTGATGTCCCTGAGCTTGTAATGACTGCAGGGGCTGGGGATTTAGCAGATTGCTTTTTTTGCCTTTCCTGAGCGGGATGTTGGAAGGAGTGGGCTGGCTGCTCCCACTCTCCTCCAGAGTGATTATATTAGCATGGCCTGGGTAGGAGTGGCGGAAATTACAATGAAATACTAGAGGTAGGAAATAAAAATCTAATTAAAATATAATGACAGATGTGTGTCATCTTCCAAACCCTAGGCATGACCATCCTGGCCGTGGGGCAGCCGTGGTTGCAGGGGGGTTGTGTGCTTCAGCTGTCTGGGAACTGTGCTCAGGAAATAATGCTGGGAGCAGAGAGCAGGCAAGGGGAGGTGAAGGGCTTTGGTCTCTCTAAACCTTGGGAGGGGAAATATGTGAGAGGATTGGGGTTTGAAAGCCCTCTTGGTCCCCCAGGACTTGCCCTCCTGAAGTCTGAATTGGTGGGCGCCCTTGGGGCTATTCCCCTTTTCCCACTACCCAAGCAAAGCTGAGACTGGCTGAAGCCCATGTGGTTTCACTGCTTAGGGGGGTTTGCTGTGACACTGTCACATGCAGTGGTTTGGGCATCACCGTGGTTGTCAGCGTGCAGTTCTCTGGCACGTCTGGGATGGCACCACTGAGAGGCAACAGCCCGGCAGGGATGGCCACTGGCTGGAGCCTGGCTCTGCCACTGACCTACCAGGTGGCCCTGGCCACATCACCTATCCTCTCTGAACCTTCTCATGGGTCTTCTTGGCTCTCTGGGGGCTCAGTGCCAGCCCAGCCCTGGCTGCGTGAGGGAGGCACCTGCCTTCAGGTGCTTCAATAATAGAAATCATTAATTTTCACTGCTAATGGAAGAAATGCTGCGCTATGAAAAATGTGCGTTGGCTTGGAGGCAATTCAAAAGGCTGGTGGAGATGGGAGCCCCTAATTTGTTCCAAATTGGTTATTTCTCTGGAATGGTGAGAAAGCATCAATCTGAGGAGCTTTTCTCCCTTTTCATTTCTGTCAGCCGTTCCTCGGCTGTAATGAATTGGACTTGGCTGCAATTTTTACAATTTAAACAGCGTCCAGAATAAAGGCTGAACTGATCAGGGGCTCCGGTGCACTTCCAAGCTCTCCATCTCTCAGGAGGACCCTGGCCTCTCCTGCACCACTCAGGGAGGGCTGCGGGCAGTGGAGCCCAGATCAGAGTTCAGTGCTTGTCACCTCCCTTCTGCTGCCTCCAGTCAGGATGAGCCCACATCCCCCCAAGCCCCTCGGGACTTGTGGCAGAGCCCGGTGGGGTTTTGGCTGGGCTGCACTGGCCTGGCAGCACTGCTGGCTGTGACACAGGGGACATTGAGCTGATTGGGATCTCTGCTGGGGGAGGCATCCCTAAATGCTCGTTTTTCACATCATTACCTGTCAGATGGGAAGCGTTGGGAATTAAAATCCAAAGGGATTTGGGCTTGATGCTTGAGGACAAGGGAGGAAAAGATGCTTGATAGAGCAAGACTGATACCCAGGTTTGCTCCTCAGCAGCTGCTTTTGGTATCAGTGCTGTGGGGTGAAGTTCCCTATAGCTCCTGGGGAGCAAGATGCAGCTGAGCTGCCTTCAAAGACCAGATGCATGGACTGGAGGAAGCCCAGGGAGTGAGATCACGCTGTCTCTCCTGCTCCTTGAAAAAAGGGCTTTGCCCTTCTCAGCTGCTGCTCGGAGGAGCCTCAGCCCGGAGCTGGGGTAGCCGGCAGGGAGAGATGAGCATGCTCCCCCCCTCCCCAGCCCAGCTCAGTAATCCTGTTGTGGCCATGTCCAGAGTTTGCAGGAATGTCATCTGAGTTTATTTCAAGGCTTGTTCCCTGCCAGCTGCAGTCACGCAGCTGAAGGTTGTGACAAAGCTGTGCAGGGGAACGAGGCATGAGGCTGCATCCTGCAAGCTGGCAGTCCCTGTGGGCTGTGTGGGGGGGGTCCCATGTCAGCAATTTAGGGGACTTCTTCTCCAGTAGCACACCATGGTTCCCTATCTATGGCCCACTGCCCATCCAAGCCCCTCCACAGGGGTCTCAGCGTGCTGGAGCCAGGGTCTTTGTACCCACATTGGTGCTGGAAGGGCACCCCCAGCGGAGGAGGAACAGCCCCCTGAGTTGTGCAGGAGAGCTGGGACACAGCTGGGGAATACTGGGGCTCCCCAGTGTGTGTCCCATCCCCTTGTCTGTGTGGGAACATTTTCTCCTCCGCATGTCCCTTCCAGTGTCTGCACATCCTGCAGACCATGTCCTTGCCAGATCCGCCCGTCCAGGCACCAGCCCGGAGGCTGCAGGAGTATTTTTAATTTGGCTGAGCTGCCACGGTGCCGGGTGCTCTCTCCCACACGAGACAGTGGCTCCTTGCAGCCTTCCCCCTCCGCCACACACAGCAGAGACTGAACTGAGCTGTCACCACCTTCGGGTGCGAGGGATGCAGCCGGGCAGCTCCCATGAGTCCTCCCTCCCCTGCATGCTCCTAGTTCAATTTGGGGGCTGCCACAGCTGGGGTTTTGGGTGCAGAGGGTAAGCAGGGACCTGTAGGGTGCTGGGTCTTTGCTACCCCATGCCCTGTGATGGCCAGGGGTCGGTGGGTGGGCAGGAGAGGTGGGGGCTGCGCAGGGTCAGCAGCTTTGGGAACATCAGCACCTCCGCTTCCCTGCGGGAAGAGCGTTGCGTCATTTCCCAGAGCCTGACTGGCTTAGAGCAGGGATGGAAACAAAATCTCATAAATATCTTTGGACTCGGGGATTAAAAAAATTTTTGGGCATAGTATGGCTGGGTTTGTTCTCTTCTGTTCAGCTTCTTATAGATGCAGTAAGAAGCCCTTGGGGAGCCCATCCATAGATGTGGGGCTGGAGTGCTGCAAGGGGTGCCAGGGATCGGCCTGGAGTATCCCAGTGGGAGCTGTGTACCTGGGGTCTGCTCTGGCTGCCGGAGGCGTGGGATGTCAATGGAAACTGGGACTCAGATGGAAACTGTGGCTCATGGCTGCTGCCGCCCTCGTGCCGCGGGGATGATGGATGTGCTGGTGCGTCGGGGCACCTGCCCACCCAGCTCCTCAGGCACGGCACAGTCGGGAAAAATAGCAACAATTGGCTCGAGCCAAGGCGGCTGCTGCTGCTGTGTGGAGGTAAACAGGAGTATCTCCACTCCAGTTCCTTTAGGAAGGACGTCTGACATCCGGCAGCTATGTGAGGGCAGAGTGCTCGGCAGGGTCAGGGACATCCTGCAAAATGCTGCCCAAAATTCGCGTTAAAGCTTGAGGCTTCCAGCAGGAATGGGTTTTCAGGGGAGAAGGGGTCAGTGGTTTCAGCCTTGCCCCTTGCATGGAGCAGGCAGAGCAAGCATGTTCTCGTCTGGAACCCACTGGTCCCTGGATCCCAGTGCAGGTGCTCCGTGGAGTGGTCCCCATGGGAAGTGGAACTGGTTCCAGCCGCTGCTGATTTGGGGTCGCTGACCTTTGCTGTCCTGCTCTGAATGATGGGAACCAGGGGATGCAGCAGGCTCCTGTCTAAAAACTCATTTAAAAGGCTCAATCCTCTTTTCTCGCTGCATTAGCACAAGAATAAATCGGGCTTGTTTTCACCCCAGGAGCCGGCTCTGGTTTCATCACCTCCAGCTCTCATTAACCCTGGGCTGAGGTGGCTCGGCAAGAATGTCCCCAGACCAGGAAGAGCCTCTTGCCCCAGGATATGTGGAGGAGCCTAAAGAGAGGAATTAACCGGGAGCCACCAGACCCCCCTGGTGCAGAGCCAGCCGGAGCCAGGTACAATGCAGCTCCTAATCCCGGCAAATTCCAGTGGGCCACATCCCTTCTCATGGCCCAACTCCACACTGCAGAGAAGGGCGAATCTGGGTGGGAGCATCCTTCAGCTCCCAGGCATGTGATATGTGCTGGGAAACCAGGAGCCAGGTTCCCAGTAGGGGTTCCACGGGATACTGGTGCCCCTTGGGATTTCAGTGTTCTTAGGAGCCTTGTTTGGGTAAAGCAAAGGTGGCACAAAGTCCTCTTTCTGGAAGTAGTCAAGGGGATCTAGATTTCTGCATTTATTGTTAAAAGAAAGTATTTGGGGATGTGAAGAACCCCTCTGCTCGTTAGGGATCCCTGGAAGGGGCTGGGTTTCAATCCCAGCCCTGCAGCTATGGACCAGGAGTGCAAGCAAGCAGGAACACCTTGTGGAATTTCCTAAAGGGCTTGGACTTGGATCCTGCCGAAACTCCGCATCCATGACTGGGGGCTGCTCTGCCCCCGGCTGCTTGCAGAACACTTCTGAAACCCAGAGAAACACCCGTCCTGGCTGGCTGCAAACACTCCTGCAGCTCACCCTGCTGCATGTGGCCAGCTCTCAGCTAAGACACCCAGGCTAGAGGTCCCCGGGCACCTGATGCCTATCACACCTTGGCGGGAAGGGTCCCGGCAGGTGAGCACAGGGCTCCGTGCGCTCCCCCTCCCCAGGGGCCGGAGCTCATGGCGCAGCCACCACATCCACTGTCCCCATAGCCCAGCCACGGCCTTCCCCATCCCGGCCACCGCTAGTGGCCACTGCCGCCGTGGGCTGCCGAGAGCATCCGTGAGCCAGACAGTCCTCGCAGCAAGATGGCTGCTCCCGTGCTCCGGTGAGCGCGGGCGGCCGCCGCAGGCTTTGTTCCCGCAGCCGCCGCGCTCGGGGCCGCGGGGGCTGCGGGGCGGGAGGTGGTGCCGCCTCCCAAACACCCCGCTGCTTTTTGTTTTATTTTTGGCTTTGCGGTGCTTGGCTGGGTTTTGTTGGGTTTTGGGGTTTTTTTTAATTTTTTTTTTTAATTAGATTTTTTTTTTTTTTTTACCTATTTAAAATCTGGGAAGTTTGCAAGCCCCCCACCCCAAAGCCTATGGCAGCTTTTCCATGGTACGTATGTAGGGGCGGGTGAGCGGGGTGGGCACGCTGGGCTGGGCGCTGGGGCTGCTCCGCTCACCCTCCGGGCACGGCAACACGGCAGCCAGGGCTGATGCACCACGGACAAGGCTCAGGGCAGCGGCTTGTCCTCTCGCAAATAAATCCTGATCCTGCCCAGACTTCCCGGCGGGGGGAGAAGCAGGCTGGCTGGGGGGAGCGGAGTGTGACCCCCATCCCGAGCTGCTGCCGAGTCCCCCACGATGCGCAGTGCTGCTCTTGCCCGTGGGCAGCAGCAGTGAGGGGTGCTGGGCTGGTGCCAGAGCACCACGGGTGCTGCGGGAATGGGTGCTGTGGGAAGGGATGCCACGGCGCTCTGCTCCATCCCAACCCGCGCCCCGGCCTCGTGCATCCCACACACTAATTGCTGCTCTTTTTTTTTTTTTTTTTTTTTTTTTTTTTTTTTTTTTTTTCCCTTTCCAAGGCAGCAGCTTCTGCTGGAACAAGCTGGGGGGGGGGCGGGGGGGGCTTGGGGATGGCTTGAGAGCGAATGGGGTCAGTGACAGGGAAAGAGTGCAGGAGTCCTCCCCTGGGGCCATTGCAGCCAGGAGCACTGGGCTTTTCTCTCTCCTTCTCTCTCCTCTTACTATCACCTTTATCAAGGCTCGGTTTGAACTGAGTGGGCCTGAAGTGTAGGGAGGATGTCAAGTGAATGCTTAAAACACTTCAAGTCCTGTTTTGGTTACATGTTTTAGTGCTTTGCACCTTCTAGCTCAGTAGATATTTGGGAGCCTGGCCTGGAGTGGATCCTTTTTGTCACCCCTTGAGAGGGACACTTGGGATGCCACTGAATGTGCAGAGCATGGCTCTGCTGCCATGGGACCTGCCACAGCTTTGGCAATTCCCTGGAAGAGAGACAAGCCAGGCAGGACTGAGAGCTCACGTGTGCACACAAGCACGTGTGTCTGAGCTATCTCCCAGAACAACACCCTTGTTCAGCTCCAGGGCCCTGGCACTCACTGCCAGCAGGTGCTGCCCCTCCGGGGCTGAACGCTCTGTTTTGAGTGTTTCAGCCAGCGCTGAGCCTTCCTCACCTTCCCAGTACCAGCAGAGAGGGGAAAGCTGCTCCTGGGGGAAGCATGTGGGTGTTCCTGTGGTGTGTGCGCCAGTCCCACCAGTAACACTGAGAGCTTCTGGTGATGCCAATGAGGTGCTTGATGGGATCCCCCTGTGTGGTGCTGGGGCTGTTGCACAGCCTGACCTGCCCCCAGCATCGCTGTCACTGTGCCACTGTCGCTGTGCCACCACAGCTGAGCCCCGGCTGAGGTTTGCAGGGCCCTAATCCCTTTCCCTTGTGTCTCTTTCATCTCCAGTCGGACCAGGAGAGTGGTAATAGACCTTCTTACTAAATTAAATGTGCAGGCTGCTCCTCAAGGCACAGTGCAGTTCAACTGTAGTTGATTTCCCAGCCACAGCAATATGGTGCCTCCAGGGAAAAAGCCAGCTGGGGAAACTTCAAATTCCAATAAAAAGTGTAAACGCTATTTCAATGAGCACTGGAAGGAAGAATTTACCTGGCTGGAGTTTGACTATGAGAGGAAACTCATGTTTTGCATAGAGTGTCGGCAGGCACTGGTGAAGAACAAGCACGGTAAAGCAGAAAACGCCTTTACCGTGGGCACGGACAATTTCCAGCGCCACGCGCTGCTGCGGCACGTCACCTCCGGCGCGCACCGCCAGGCGCTGGCCGTGAACCGGGAGCAGCTGGCCTTCGAGACACGTGTCCACGGCCACCCCGAGCTGCGCTCGGTCATCAAGGTGGAGGTGAACCCGGCCAAGGTGGCCGTCCTCACCACTGTCTACTGGATGGCCAAGGAGGAGATCCCGGATGAGAAGTGCTCCTCCCTGCTCAACTTCCAGAAGTTCAACCTGTGCCAGGCGCTGCTGGCCTCCGAGCACAGCGAGTATTACCACCCTGGCAGCGTCAGGGAGATGCAGGTGTGTATATGGGGCTGGGGGTGACGCCTGGGTGACCGCTGGGGTGCATGGCCACTGCACCTGGCAGAGCAGGGACAGTGCCCATGCCCATGGGCTGTGCAGGAGCTCCCCGAGCCTGCCAGGCTGCTTGGCAGGAGGAAAGCTCAGGAGTTCAATTAGCACACGAGCACTGTGGGTTTTGCCTCTTTTGCTCTAAACTGAGCGATCAGAAAGATCAACTAGCCGGAGAGTTTAGAAAGGATTTTCTGAATTTTATGAACACTTCATGCCTGCTAAAATCAAATTAAATTTTTAGTGAGTCTTGGCTGTTTGCCAGGCTTTTCAGCTCTCTGCAGAGCCTTATTTTGCTGCAGATAGACTAAACCCACTAATTAGGTTTCCCAGCCTTTGGTGATCCTTGCAGCACTCACACACACAGAGGAAGTTTTCCCTCCAAACTGGGGAGTTTGCCTGAAATGGGGAGAGTGCGAGTAAATTAGTAAAGATGGAGAAAATGTTGCCATTTTGCTGCTGCTCCTGCTGGGCCAGTGAAGTGGAACCGCTGAATGGGGCAGATGGGTTCCTGGTGTCCTGCCTCACTGCCAGCTTAGGTGTGGGCTTGGGAACGGAATGTTGGGGGCTGAGGGGTCTGTGCTACTGGTGCTGCTGTGTCCTGCTGCATCGGTGGGGCTCTGACCCCAAGCTTAGGACAGGAACCCCCAAGCTCTCAGCAGCTTCCCATGGTGCTTGAGCTGCCAAACAGGAGCAGGAGGAGAAAGCTTATTAGGGAAAAAGAAAGTGATTTCCTGCCTCTGTGTGTGTAACCAGTGTGAGGGCTTTTGCCTGGCTCGGGACTCGTGCACTGAGGGAGCCTGTGGGTGGGAGCTCACCCGCTCACTCTGTGCCTTGTGCTGCACATCTCCCACTGCCTCTGAATCTTATCTGTGTTTTTCTCTCCCTCCCTGCACCCTCCTTCAACTGGCCCAGGCAGCCATTGCCAAAGTCCTCCACAACGAGGACAGGCATAGGATCAAAGCCTCGCCGTTCATTGGGCTGGTGGTGGATGAGACCGTGGACGTCCTGGAGCACCGCAGCCTCGCCATGTTCACCACCACTGTCTCCCCCTGCAACGGGCAGACCTCCACCACCTTCCTGGGCAGCTTCGAGCTGCCCACCGGGGAGGCCTCCAGCGTGGCAGGCAAGGTGGGTGAGGTGATGCGCTCCTTCGGCATCCCCACCATGAAGCTCACCTGGCTCAGCGCCGACAGTGCCTCACCGGTGGCCGAGCGGCTGAGCGGGGTGGGCACGGCACTGACCTCGCTCTGCCCGCTCCTCACTGAGGTGCACTGCCTGTCCCATGGCACCTCCCTGCTGCTGGCCGAGAGCATCAGCACCATCGAGTACCTCCAGAAGTACGAGACCACCGTGGACGCTGTGTATAGGCTCTACTCCAGCTTCCAAGGGGAAGGCGATAGCCTGCAGGAGCTGCGGAGAGTCCTGGACCTCTGTGAGATAGACCTCGGGAGCCCCAAAGCCATCCACTGGACTTCTATCTTCCCAGCCGTAGAAGCCATTGACTCCTCATGGCCCACACTGGTGCTGCTGCTGGAGAGCGAGGCGGAGCGCTCACCCGTGGCCCGTGGCCTCTGCGAAGAGCTCAAGAAGTTCCAGTTTGTGGCCTTCACCAAGATCCTCCTGGATGTCCTCCCCATCTTCCAGAAGCTCAGCCGCTTTTTCCAGATTGAGGACTTTGACCTCTCCATCTTGAAGCCCATAGTCTCAGCCACGGCCACCACGCTGCAGGCCCAGCAGAGCACCAGCGGCCAGAACCTCCGGGAGTTCCTCAGCGAGATGGACAAGCACCCGCAGGACGGCCGGGAGGGCGAGAGCCGCCTCTACTACAAGGGTGTGGAGCTGGCTAACTGCTCCCAAGTGCACCTGAAACATTTTGAGCACCTGAAGGAGAGCTACCTGGAGAGGGTACGGGGCAACCTGCTGGACAGGTTCCCCAGCAGCGTCCTGGAGGCCATCAGCTCCTTCTCTGCCATCTTCAACCCCAAGTGCTACCCCCAGTCTCTGGAGGACATTGGCAGCTATGGGGTGAGCGAGCTGAATTTCCTGCTGCAGGTGTACTCACGGGTGGTGGTGAGTGAGAGGGCCCTGAGCGACTTTCCCCTCTTCAAGCGCATCGTCTTCAGCCTCAGCCAGCTCTCCTTCAAGGATCTCTGTGTCAAGCTGGTCTACAGCAGCTCGGAGATGCATGAGCTCTTCCCAGACTTCGCTGTCCTGGCAGCTATTGCCCTGGCCTTGCCGCTGGGCTCGGTCCTGGCCGAGAAGATGAGCCGGGGCCGGGAGCTGCTGAAGCGCGGCCAGTCGCGCCATGCGAAGGCCGAGGGGCTCTCTGACCTCATGAAGATCGCCATCGACGGGCCAGCCATCAGCGAGTTCAACTTTGCACTGGCCATCGAGTACTATGAGAGCATGAGGGAGTCTGGGTTCATCATGGCACAGGTGAAGTGAGCGTGGCTGGTGAGGGCCGAGCCCTTGGGCAGGAGCCGGGGCCTGCGGGCAGCCCCCAGTGCCAGCTCAGCGTCACTTTCTGCATCACTGGTCACTGCTGGGGCCGGGCAGCCACAGGGGATGGTGACCTGCTCTGTGCTGGGAAGAGAAAACAGGATCCTTTGCAAAGCCATGCCGGTCCCACGACCACCCCTCCCTCATGCCCCATACCTCTGTTTGAATCTCCCAGAGTTCAGAATCCTGGGGCCACCTGAGATTCCAAATTGAGATGAGTTTTTTCCAAGGGTTTGTCATTATTTTGTTATAGTGAGATGAAGGCAAAGCTCTTGAGCTCAAATGTCACATTGCCTTTGCACAAAGATACCCAGCAGCTTTTGCTTAATGCTCTGCAAAAAGATGGGATTTCTGTTATTCTGGAGCCTGGAGAGTGAATGCAGAAAAGGCAGTGCATCCTTGAGCTCTGCGCCGACCCCAACATGCCTGGCGGTGTCGTGTTGGTGTTCCTTGCACACAGCACGGGGTATTTTTAGCAGTGACATCAAGTCATGATCATTTCAAGAGGAAGAGATTTAGGGAATGATATTGTAATGGCTGAGGAAATAGTAACTTTAAATGCATCACTGTGTACATATGTGTATGTGTGTATATATATAAATATACATATATAAATATCTATATTAAAAAGGTCTATCTTAATTTTCCTAAAGTTTAAAGTATAAAGATATCTAGAAGGACGTGGGTTTTTTTTGCAAGGACAGAATAAATTATGAACAGGGGTCCAAAAACAATCAATAGCTAATTCTTGTTCTTTCCAAAACGTCCTCACGTCCTGGAGTTCCCTTTGCACCCTGAGCTCTTGGAAACCTGCAGTCCAGGAGAAAGTCCTTCAACACCTGCTTTTGGGACCAAGTGGAGGTGTTCAGCTCATATTTCTGCTCTGAAGTGTTGCTCTTTATCCCGAGGTGAGCAGAGCTGTTGGTGCCCGCAGCACCCAGGAGCTTGGGCCCCTCTGCCCACGGGTCTGGCGGTGCCAGTGGGGCTGGGGTGCTGCTGGTGTGTTCCAGTGTGACAGGGCTTTGCTGGTTCTGGAGGGCTATTTCCTTCAGTCCAGACTGATTCTAATCAGCAACAAACCCAGTGCAGCATCATGAAGCATTACCTCGAATCCTCAGTGCTGGGTCCTCTGCTGGGGCTGCCAAAAACTGGAAATGGGAGGATGTAGCAGATCTGCTGCCTCACAGTCCAGGTCTGGTTGCTCTGGGAGTCCAATGCAGTCCAGTCTGTTTGTTACTAGTCCAGATCCCAGAGGTGCTGGGGCTGCACTAGTGCTGCCATCATGGTCCAGCATTGTAACTGGGTGTTGTTCCTCTTCTCTGGCCATCAGCCTTTGGCACTGGGGAGCCTCCTGGAATCGTGCTTGGCCAGAGACAAAAGCTTTAAAGCCCTGGGTAAGGATTTAGAGACACCATCAAAACTTGCTGAGAACATCTCCAAGGCAGGAGGGAGCCTCTGTGTGAATAAACAGCTCTGTCTCCATCTGGCCTAGGCAGACTTCGTGCCAGATGCTCTCTGAGGCAGCGGCGTCTGCGAAGATGAGTCCTTGGCAGACTCGTGTTGGTATGAGAACCTGCAGTGTTGGCCCTGCCACCTTCAGAGGCAGCTCTGGGAGGTTCACACAGGCAGGTGTCAGAGCACAACAGTTGCTCTGCTCTGCCTCACAGGGACCAGGAGAAAAACCTGCTGCAGGTGTGTGTTCAGTGGCTGTATAGAGTGAAGGGGTAGGGTACAGGCTGGGGAGGACAGCCAGACACAGTTCAGTTGAGTTTGGTTAAATGCAGGGCTGAAACTTCCTTTAAATTCCAAGGAATCTCTACAAAAGTCACTTGTCTGTGGGACAGGAACTGGGCTGAGCTCCAGAAGGCTGGGAAGAGGCTGACCCCCAGGTAGAGAATGTGCAGGCTCTGATGGCTCTGGCTGAGCCCCAAGCAGGGGACAGCACCACATCAGGGACATCATGGCTTTGGCATCTCCTGGTCAGGCCTGGACTGTACCTGTGGAACTGAGGAGGGAACAGAGACAACTCCCCCAAAATACAGCAGGTGCTCATGCCAGGAACACGTGGTTCCTGTGCTCCTCTCCTTGCACCAGCCCCTTGGAATGCTCTGCAGAGCCTGGAGCACGTCCTGTCCCAGGAGGACCTGCAGTGCCAGAGCAACAGCATTTAACCCATGAGGTTAAATAACCACCCAGGAGGTGGGGGCTCCTCTGCCAAAACGGGGGGAGACAGAGCAGGGGCTGTGACAAAAAACTGCACCTCTGGGGGTCTGTTCTCCAGCACAGCCCCACCTGCTGCTGGCTATGCCCGTCACCTTGCGTAAGGTCGTGTCATTCTATACAGATCTGGGACCCTGCCACTCTCCCAAAAGCAAATCCCCTTAATTAAGTGTCTAATTAATACCTAAAAATACTGCCCTCAGCTGCTGCTGGAATCTGCCCTGCAGCAAAGGTAAGGCAAAGCCCACAATGCCATGGCCCCCTAACCTTGGAAAGGTGCCCCAAGAGCATCCTGTGGGTGCCTCAGCAGGGTGTTGTGGCATGCTGGGGAGCTTCACTGAGGTGGCCTCAGCCCTCTTCCTGCTCCTCGGGGTCTTGTCTGCTTCAGGGACAAAGGCAAGTGAGCACAGACCTGCCCATCTGTAGGGTCTCACAGGGGTTTCTGAGCTCTCTAACTGCCTGGTTTATCCCAGTCCATAAATGTGTTTAATCCACAAATTTGAGCTCAAGTATATGCCAAAGAGGTTGACATATCTTCTCATGGGTGGGCAGCAGCTGCTGCAGGTGGTGGCTGATCCTGGGAGTCTGTGTCCCCTCAGCACTCATCCTGTGCCTGCCCAGTGCAGGAGCTGCTCCCCAGGGACTGAACCCTTCAGCCCAAAGCACTAGCTGAGCTGCAGCCTGCCTTCTTGTAGTCGCTGATTTTGGGGATGAGGTGATTGCTCACCTCTTGTTCCTCCCATATATATATATATGCATATATAATTTTTTTATATATGTGTATATTTTATGTTTTTAAGGCCAGTGCAGTCCGTGCATGACTGTGATGAGTGTCTCCCCTCGTGATCCAGCCCCAAATGCCTTTGCTGTTCTCGCGTGGGGCCCCGGCTGTGTGTGCTGGGGGGTCCCAGGGCAGCTCCTCTGGCGCCAGCCCGACCGTCTCAGATGATTTGATGTAGAAGAGCTGTTTCACGCCTCAGAAGGTTAATTATGCACCCCTCACCCAGTCCTGCTCGCTGCTGCTGTAATGTTATTTATTTATTTTTAAGCGGTTTCACAGATTTCCCTTCTGGGCGACTCTGGAATTAACTCGATCAGTGCACGCCTGATGAAGCAAACTGTAATTCCTCCCTGGAGTCAGGCCTGGCTTGGGGATGGCTCCGGTGCCGTGGCAGAGCCGCTGCGTGCGCTCTCCCAGAAAGAGGTCGTTGGTGCCCGTGGGGCTGGCGACGAGCACTCGCTGCTCAGATCCAGGGAATCTCTCAAACTTTGAATTTCAGATGCATGTCTCAGATCCTGCACCAGCGGGATTGGCATGGGGCGGGTGTGGAGCAGAGTGAGGAGCAGCCCCAGCCTGCGATCCCCATTCTGCATAGCTGGCATCAGGGTGTGAGGGCTGCAGGGGGGCTCGGGCTCGGTGCTGTCACAAGAGGTGCTGGTGGAATGTTCTTGCTGTGGGAGGGGGTACTGGCCACTTTCAGCCTCCCACGAGGGTATTTTCAGGTAAGGGGGGTTGTTGGGATGGGGTTGTGCTGTGCTGGGTTAACGGATCCATGATGCCTTTGAAGTGAAAAATAACCTAAACCTCAAAAAAATCCGAAGGAATGAGGAACATTGACCTTGTCCTTGCTGCAGGAAAAGGGACGGGGCTGTGGGTGGATTGGAGGAGGTGTGAAGCCATGTGGGATATGAATGGGCTCTTCTGGCTCACAGCACTCTGAAACCTTTTCTTATTTATTGTGTTTGATTAGTTAACTTTTTTTTTTTTATTTTAGCTTATCTCCCTCACTCCTAGAGCTGGACAGGGACTCCCTCTGCCACTTGGGGGATGCTTTCCTGTACTCATCATCTGTGATGAGTCCGAGCTGGGATGGGGAGCAGGCTGGAGACAGACCCCTCCCTCCTTCCCTCTGTCCCACAGGTGTTTTCTGTTGGAACAGAACATTATTAATAACCCCAGGCTATTTTTAAATCTCACGCTGGAGCGCGTGGTTGGTTTGCGGGGGACGGGGAGTGGCAGCTGTGCCGCAGGAGTGGGCGCAGCTCAGCCCCTGCCCCAGCCCTTTGGCTGCTGCTGGCAGCCAAAACCTCACCAGCCCTGGTGAGGAGCCCCGCTGGTGCTGGTGTAGGGGAGCCCAGGGCTGTGTGGCTCCATGGCAGAGCCCAGGGAAGGGGCTGCTTCCCTGGGGGAGGTTTGGACGTCTTTTGAGGGTTCAGACTCCTGTGTGTGTCCACGCTCTGGTGCGGAGGCGGCTGCATCCCGCTTCAAACTGGGGTGCTCGTTTTGAGCCTGGAAAGCAAAGGGTTGCCCAAGGCCACCCTGGGCTGGGACCTTTCCCTGGGGGGCTCTGTAGTCCGTGGCAGGTGTCCCCGTGTGCCGTGTCTCGTGTTCTCTGTGCTGCTGTGAGCAGGGATCACCGGTGCTAACGCTGCTCTCTCCCTCTGCCTGCCCAGGTCCCTCCGGACACAGCAGCCCCCTCTTAGCATCATTGCCCATTCCTGGCCGGCCTCTTCATCCCCCCTTGGACATCAAACACTTTCTGACCTTCAGGCTCAACGGGACATCACCGCTCAACCTCTTCCCCAACTTCAACACGGTGAGTCCTCAGGGAGGATGGGCATTGGCTGCTGGACCCCTCCTCCCTTACAGCAGTCCCTCCTCTACATGGCACCACTCCTTGAACCTTACCAGGTAGTTTCTGGTTTAATTCCTGGGGTTTTTGGTTGCTGGACACCAGTTCAACATGCCCACTTTGCCCTTAGCTCAGAGAGGCTCCTGCCCAGCCAGCGCCTGTCAGTATCAGAATTAAAAACATGGTTCATTTTAACCAAGATCAATTGGATTTTGCCCCTGGAATCAATAGTAATAAAGTAGCTCTGGAGAGCAGTTCATTAGTTGAAAATTAAATAAGGAAAAGAAAAGAAAGAATGTACTACAGATAGGAGGAATGTGGCTGCTGCCGTGGATGTTGGGAGAGTCAGGGTGCTGGGGGGCTGCTCCCACCCCTCACTTGGGCTCCAGGTCTCCAACTTTGGACTACCAACCCAGGTGCCTGGAGTGGGCAGTGACACATATCTTTAGAGATGTTCCATTAGACAGTGAAACTGCCATGGATGTGGCCAAGGACACACCGCCGTGCCAGGTGTGAAATGGTGTTTTCCCCATGCTGCACCGCTCCCCCAGGCTGGTCCCAGCCCCGTGGGGGTCTCTGTAACCCCTGGGTGATGCCTAGAATTGTTGTGGAGCAGGTTCTGCTCTGGGAAGGGCAGTGGGCCTGGGGGCTGCTCCCCATCTCTGCCCCAGAGGCACTGCATGCTGGTGTTTCGGGGTTCAGTCAGTGCCCATTGTTTTCTCTCATGAACCTGGAAATGGGACTTTCGTGAGCCCCCTCCCTGCTCGCTGGCCTTTTGTGAGTGGCTTTGAGCTTAAACATGCTCGGAAGGTGCAAATTATCGCTCAGATCCTCAAAGACAGTTCAGAAATTAAGCGCAGGATTCCAGTTGCTGTTGAATGGGATTCAGGCGTCTGAGTCCTTTAAGCTCTTTTGAAGCCTCAGCCCAGCCTCTCCCTGGGCTAATGAGCTGGAACACAGGACAGGAGGGTTTTTGATGCCATTATAGTTCCTGCTCTTTGTCTGGGCTCTTTTTTTAGTTGCTGGAGTCAGGAGTACACTTGACCCAACGCCTGTTGTTTGCTCCTCTTGGCTCCCACCTGCCGCTGCCTCAGCATGTGTTCACCCACGTTTGTTGCTTTTGAAAAATTAGTAATTTGGAAAATGAATCTGGTACTTGCTGGAGCCACAGAGTGTTGCATGGCTGCTGTGCTCTGTGTGGGCTCCTGCCACAGAGGATGGGTCAGACACGGACAGAGATGCCAGGGGAGGCTGTCCCAGCCATCTGGGGACCTGGAGCCAACCACTCTGGGCTCAGACTTGAGCCCAGTGTGTGCTGTTGGCTGATGTCCGGAGGCAGGAGCTGCCCCTTTGGGGTGTGTCTGTGCTGGAGATGTGGCTGAAGGAGGCTGGGTGAGGTTCAGGTGCCAGGCTAGTGGCTCTGGAGGAGCCAGAGTAGAGCTTCCATCCCACAGGATGAAGGGCTGGAACATCCCTGCGTCCTGAGCCAGGCTGGTCAGACTCCCCTTGAGCCTCAGTGTGGGGAGAGGGTAGGGGTGAGCAGTCAGGGTCTGCCTCTTGCTGAGGTTGCTGCCACATTGGAGCTGCTCCACAGCAGGATCTGGGGGCTCCCCTTTCATGCCCTGCCTGGCTGGTCACGCTGTGAGGGCTCAGCAGTGCCCTGTGGAGCAGGAGCTGTTTGCACTGCCCGGCAGAACACTCTGCACTCAGAGCAGGTCACAGGACTCCCATGAACCCAGCAGATGTTTTACTCTGGAGCGAACAAAACCCTTCCAAGCTGCCTCCTGTCACTTAGAGCAACAACCGGTGATAAAACCCCTAAGAGCACTGCAGGCACGTTCCTTGCTCCAAAGGCCCTTCCCTTAGCTTGGGATGTTGCAAATCCCCAGGACCCAGCAGCGCCTCGTAAAACTCCGTCAGCAGACTCGATCTGAACGGATGCTGCATCCCTGTGAATTCCTGCTCCTGACCTCAGCGGCCGCAGGGAGCTCGGCGCAAGGATCGCTATTTATATCGGCAGGAACATCCAGGGATAAATAAAGTAATGTGAGTCAATACGAATTGACTATAAAGCTGGGATCTTTATTCCCCAAGACCGCGGTGCCCAAAGCCACCTCTGTCACTGGCTCCATTCTTCTGGAAACCGCCAGGAAGAGCCTCAATCCCTGGCTGCAGGCACCGGTATGTATGGCTGCAGCACAGCCCCCCACCAGCCCCGCAGGAGCTGCGGGACTTTTCCATATCCGAGGGAGCTGTAGGGCACACGGCGGGGAGGAGATAGAGGGATGTTTGTGTTTGCTTTCGGGGGGAAGCACAGGAGGCTCTCAGGTGGCACCAGGCTTCAGACGTGCTCAGTGCGGGATGGAGCTGGGTTGAGCTTCTGGCAAAGCACCTGAGAGTGTGTGTGCTTTCGTGGGACTGGGCAGCTGAAGGCTTGAGACAGTGCTGGTGTTCACTTTGGGACAGCAGGAGCAGCAACGGCCACCAGATGCAGGTGCCTCGGCTGGGATGCCTGGGGCTGGGGTGAGGAGCCAGGTCTGAGTGTGCTGGCCAGCCCAGCCCCTGGGAGCTCGTGAGTCCTGCGCCTGCCCAGAGCGGTTGCAGGTGCTCTGGTGGACAAAACTCATTGCTGTGCTGCAGAGTCGAGCAGGGTGGATTTGGCAAAAGCACAGGAGGTAGAAAGACCCAGGTTGGTGCCATCACCCTGGCGTAACCCTGGGGGATGAGGGGACCCTGTGCTGAGGCTGTTCAGCACCACCACTGTGTAGCTGAGGCTCAGATGTGGCCCTGGTGCCACTGGCTTTACTGACACATTCAGAATGAGGCCAAGACAGTCCCTGGCCTCATTTGTGTCCTTGTGCCAGCATCTTCCTCCCCTCTGCATCCTCCTCTGATCCCAATCCTGCTCATGCTGCAGTGCTCAGGGTGTGGATGAGCCCATGGGAGCTGGTAGTGCTCCGTGGGTGCCAGTGTTGTTTGGTGGGAGCTGGTGGTGCTTGGTGGGAGCAACCAGCTGGAACCTGGTGGCTGACATTGCTGGGAAGGTTGGAGCCATTTTTCTTTCCTGAATGGAAAGGTGGGTGTTTCTCTGGAAAACAAGTGCTGGCCCAGCAGCCCAGCAGCATGGGGGTGCTGCCAGAAGCACATTGCAATGTCTGTTGTTAGGCATGGAGCAGCATCTTGGCCATCTGTAGCTTCCTCCAGGTTCTGCTGAACCCCAAATGCCTCTTCATTTATATGCCAGATAAGTGAGTAAAATTTCATAGCAAACAGGCACTTCATTAATCACCTGCTTTTACCATTCTGCTCACTCCTGGAAAGGAATTTGTGGTCTTGATAATGGTGCTGTTGTCCAGGCATGTGCCTCGAAGACTGATGCACCTGTCTCGGCAGTGAAATAGCTTCGCAGAGAAATACGATCACTGAAAACCCTGGGCTCTCCTGACAGCAGGACTCAGATAAGATAATCTCCCTGTGCCACAGGCTAGGGAACAATACTTGCATTATAGATTGGAGCCACGCTCAGACAAAGAGGTTATTCTTATGTTTTCTTCCTTAATAAATGCATTTTGTTAAAAACAATTATGGCTTTTGGAAGCAGTTTGGTGCTTGGGCTATGGAATGAGGCCGAGCCCTGAGGCGAGACAGAAGGGCCAGGGCCTGGCACTGGCCACATGCTTGGCCCCACTGCAGCCCTGGGCAGGCTGGTGGACAGACATGGCTACTGGCAGGTCATCAGAGTGGTTCTGTGTGTGCCCAGCCCAGTGACCGAGCTGTCATTGTTGTGTTTGAGCAGGTGAAAAGCACATCTGGGCAGCAGTGGGGCAGCCCAGAGGGGATTTTGTGGGCACTGTATCTTGTTTGAGCTGTGTCTGTGGCAGCAAGCACTGGTGTCCCTCCTGCCCTGGCACCCGTGTGGGCTGTCAGTGTCCTACGGGCTGGCACACATGGCCCTGCTCGTGCCTTTGGCATTGCTTGGGGACATTCCAACTCTCTGTTGAAGAGCACATGGAGAATGAATGGCCAGATGCTTGTTTTGGTTACCTCTGTCCCCCTATTTTGGTGATTTCTGCTCCTGCTGAAGTCAAGGGTAGCCAATGTGGTTCAAACAGAAACTGGTAATTTGGCATCTGTGATACAAATGTCTGTGTGGGGGGACAGGGGACTTGGGCACACACTGGGGCAGATGGGGTCTCGTCCCTTCTGCCAGACCACAGCTGACATTCCAACCTTGTGGATTTGATGGATTCAAGAATGGTTTAAGCAGGACAGGAGCCAGTGTTGACACAGCACCTTGCCGTGTGCAGGGGAGCCTCCATGGCCACAGGGCTCCTCAGCAGATGCGGCCCCTTGCTCCTTCCAGCCACCCCATGTGAGCTCTGGGGTGTTGGCAGCGGCTCCTTGGGAGCGTGGCAGGCGTGAGGGTCACCAGGTCACGGTGCCATGCAGGGACAGCCATCAGGACATAGCACCCAGCCACCCTCTGCCCTCCCTCCCCTTCCAGATGGACCCGGTGCAGAAGGCAGTGATCAGCCACACCTTCGGCGTGCCGGCCCCGCTCAAGAAGAAGCAATTCATCTCCTGCAACATCTGCCACCTGCGCTTCAACTCTGCTGTAAGTGGGGCCGCAGATGGGGCTGGGAGTGAGCAGGGGCACGGTGCCAGCCCCTGTCAGGACCATCCCCAACGATGGGCCAGTCTCATCCACCAGAGCTGCTGGTCCTTGGTGTCCTGCAGCACAGGGGCTGTGGCTACTGGAGCTGCTCTTGCCTCCCTGGGCTGCCTGCAGATGAGCCATCCCAGCCTGGCTATGCTGGATCTGCAGTGCCTGGGGCTGATGCTGCTCTGCCAGCAAAACTACCTGGTTCTGGACTTCATGATTCCCTCCACAGCCAAGCAGCTCAAAAAAAGCATTGCTTCCCTGTTTCAGGCTGCTTCCTGGCTAGAGGTGCTGTGCCAGGAGAGTCAGTCCCACTATATGCTCCCAGTGCCCCTGCAAGCACCCCATGCCCCCATTCCTACTCTGCCCATGTTCCTCCAGGTCCCCTCAGCTGGCCCAGACCCTCACAGCCCGTGGGTGTTCCAGGATGGAGCCTGTGACCTACTTCAGCTGCACCCAGCCCCATTCCAGCCCTGTTATCCGGGGAGAGTTTATTGTCTTTGCTAATGAGGCACCACGCTTGGACGGCCCCTTTGCTTTCCCACGTACCAGCCACAACCTCAGCCCCGTTCCCAGCCCTTGGAAAACCACAGGAGGAGGGAAGGGTAGGGATGGGATAGGATGCTTCCCCTGGCGAGCCCAGGAATCCTCAGCTGGCCCCCAGGAATGCTGTGCAAATTAATCTGTCCTACTCAGGGGTACAGTGTCTAATTCATACCGGGGTTCCTCTCCATAAATTGCCAGACTGGGGTTGTTTTGGGGGACAATGCAGCATTGTACTTGTTGGGAGGACACCAGTGTTTGGGAGATTTTTTTTTTGGTGGCCATTTTTATCAGTTTGGTGCAGACATGAATCCATCAGAGTTGCGCTTCATTATCCAGCATTCATGGAGAGAGAGGAACTGGGGACGTGAACCATGTGTTGGACATCCATTAGGATACAGTGGGTCATGTGTCCTCCCCACCAAAGAACCTCTTTATTTCATTTTTACAGCAACAATTCATTGTACATTTCTGGAGTCATAAATTCTGCCTGAAAGCTGCTTTTAGAAATGACTTGGTGCATTTAATCAGAGCAAGGTCCTTATCTCGCCAAGCAAGCAATGTGGTGATGACTTAGAAAGTGATACCTTGGCCTCAATATGTTGGTGTCAGAGTAGGAAGGAGAGAGGAGGGAAATGGCTGCTACACTCCACTGCAGACA
The DNA here is from genome assembly GCF_052056855.1 of Sturnus vulgaris. Lineage (NCBI taxonomy): Eukaryota > Metazoa > Chordata > Aves > Passeriformes > Sturnidae > Sturnus > Sturnus vulgaris. The sequence goes on along the minus strand of NC_142269.1, from coordinate 5,306,341 downwards.
ATCCCTCTGTGCTACACCTCACTCCCAACACACCTCTCTGCTACACCTCACTGGCATAACCCCTCTGTGCTACACCTCATTCCCTACACCCCTTTGCAGTGGTCCTGCTGTGGGGATGGATGCCACCAGGTAAGGTGGCTGCACTAGAAACCTGCCTGAGTGGCCACACCCTGGGTCTGACCCCATCACCTGCCCTCCCCATGTCCATCTGTCTGTCTGGTCACAGCAGTGACTTGGCCACCCCGGTCTGTCCCCCCAGAACCAGGCAGAAGCCCACTACAAGGGCCACAAGCATGCGAGGAGGCTGAAGGCCATCGAGGCCATGAAGAACAAGCAGAAGGTGGTGGAGGCTGCAGCGGGGACCCCTGGCCAGGACAGCGCAGCCGAGCTGGCCCCCAGCCCTGTGGGCAGTGGGGAGCTGGGCAGCACAGGTACGAGGAGGGGGTGTGGGGCTGAGAAGGCTGTGGTCGGTGTGGCAGAGGTGCCACCGTTTTATAAATGAGCTCCGGTCCCGCGGGGGAGCAGGGGGTGTTTTCCCTGTGATTTGGTGTCTCTGGGAGGTGTTTTGTATGGATGCATGGGAGAGAATGCGAGCCCTGTCTCACACATCCCCAGGGCTCTGCCACATGCAGGGATGGGGCTGGTGGGAGGCGTGGCAGCACCGAAGCTCGCTGGGGTTTTGTGCTGAGCCCAGCTTCCATGCACTGCAGATAGCAGCTGGAATAGGAGAGATCTGGGGAAGAACCGCCCTTGGCAGGGATGGATGCATGCAAACATTTTCTGAGATGGTCTTGGGGAAGACTGGGGTGCTCATGCTCCCTGAAATCCAGAAAACCTGTTCAGGCACAGATAACTTTCTCACCATTTCTTTCTCTTTTCCCCTTTTCCCCTTCTCCTCCCACCAGCTGATGCCAGTAGCCCACAGGAGTCGGAGGGTGAGGGCAGCAGCCTGGGACTGGTGCCCAGCACTGAGGAATCACCTGTGGAGCTGCCAGGCAGTGTTGCCCCGCTGGGCTCCCCACCAGCCTCTGAGCTGTCAGAGGGCACCTCGGATGCCACCAGCGTGGCCTCCTCATCTGCCCAGGCAGCTGAGGCACAGGCAGCCGAGTCGGGCAGCAGCATCAGCTCGGCCCCTGAGAGTGAGAAAGAGGGGAAAAAGAGCAAACCGCACCTGTATTGTCCCACCTGCAAAGTGACTGTCAACTCCCTGTCCCAGCTGGAGGCTCACAACACCGGTAAGGACATTATCAGGGGACAGGGGGACAGGCCCCCTGCCACTTCATCGGGGCTCTCTGAGCAAAGCCCATCCACGCCCTATAACCAAGCAGCCTTGCAACGAAGTAGCAAGCATTAATGAGCATTGCTGTAATTTGAAATTGTTCATTAAAATTACCTGCGCAGGAAAGCCATGGGGCTTTACCTGGGCTGCAGCTTCTAAGGTGAATTCTCACAAGGTCAAACTCTTATTTTCATGTCTTAATTAAGGACATTTCCAGCTACTTTTAATCAAGTGATTGAGGCTATTTTATCTTCCATTTAGCTTGAAGCCGATATTCAGGGCTTCTTCCAAACCCGGAATACTACTTCCCAAAGCAGCTCGGTGGTTTGGGCTTGTGGCCCTTTGGAGAAGACCCCTGGGAATGCAATGAGCTGTGGAGCCCCATAGCCTGCAATGACTCCTGGCTGTGCAGGGCAGCTGTGGGCGGGCAGCAGTGGGAGCTGCTGAGGGTCCACCTGAAGCCTGGGGGTGTCCAAACCCACCCCCAGGATGGTAGCAGGGGGTGGCAGCCATGGTACAGAGGTCCCCAGTGGGGTCTGCGGGTCCCGCAGTTCCAGCTCCTGGCTCGCCCCTTTCTCTAGAGGATGCTTAAGTTGGGCACCCCAACTTTAAATGGAAAGTCCTTTTCTACCCCAGCTCAGCAAATACTGGGAACCAATTCCTCCCACCCCACTGCCTGCTGGGGCAGCAGCAGCTGCCATGTGCAGGGTTGGCTCAGGACACTGCTGCGGCTTAGCTGCAGACGTGTCCTTTTGCTTTTGTCAGCTCCAGTTACAAATTCAGGAGCTGATTTGGGGGAAAAGAACAAACAAACAAACAAACGTTTGCAGGCTGGCACTGCTCTGTGGCTGTCACACAGCTCCTTGCTTCACGCCTTAAAAAATAGAATGAATTAGCAGGGTCTTAAATTACTTGCTCCTCATGCACCCTCGCCATCCCGGCGCTGGCAGGGATGGGACAGAGCACCCTGTCCCCAGGTGTGTAGGGATCTTGGGTTCCGCCTTCTGCACCTGCTGTGACCCTGCTGAGCTATTCCTGGCTCCACAGCCAGCTCTGCTCTGACCTTGGGCATGGCTCAGATGCTGCAGCACGGCGGGCGACGCGCGCCCAGCTCCGCAGACTGTGCTAACGCCCGGGGACAGGCGACAGGCTCCAGCGCACGCTCAAAATAGCAGCTCCTCCAAAGCTGCCACATGGAGGGGGGATCTCTGGGAAGATAAGCATCCCTGCTCTGCCTGCGACGTGCAGTTTGGCAGGGTTTGGGAATGGGCTGCACAGCACTGGCAAAAGTCCGGGCTCCCAGGCAGCTCCCTGTCCCCTCTGCCTGCAAGTGCTGCTGGGCACAGGTTGGTGGGGTTCCCCTGGTGCTGTTGGAGGGCTCTGTTCCTGCTGCCATGGTGCTGGCCCGGGGCTGGGCTGGGTGTGCTGAGTATCCCTTCTCACCAGGCGCCAAGCACAAGTCAATGCTGGAAGGTCACGGCACCCAACTGCGGCGAGGCCGGGGCAAGCTGCTCTCCCGGGCAGGGCACAAGTCCAAGCGGATTGGGAACAAGGGCAGCATCAACATCCAGAACAAAGCGTTTCACTGCCAAGTGTGTGAGATCTACGTGAACTCCGAGACCCAGCTCAAGCAGGTGACAATGCCCTGGGAGTGCCCGGGCACTGGGTGTGGGTGTGCAGGGACTCAGGGTGTGGGTACCTGATGGTCCCTGCAGGGTGATGGGCATCCCCACAGACCTGAGCTGCACAGTACCCTGGCTGTCCTGGCTTCCAGTGATCCAGCTATTTTCTTCCCCAGCACATGAGCAGCCGGAGGCACAAAGACAGGCTGGCAGGGAAGCCACCCAAGCCCAAGTACAGCCCCTACAACAAGCTGCAGAAGAATGCTGCCCTCGCAGTGAGTATTCTCAAGGTACCTGTCTCTCTGCACAACACTTGCTCGGTTTGCTTGCAAAGGCTCGCTCGCCATCAGCCATCCTTTCAGTGAGTTATGGGAGCTGATTTTCTTAAACGTTGGTTTCCATCACCACAGCTCAGCTTCTCCCCTCAGGGAGGGTGAGCTGTGGTGTTGGGTTTTGAGTCTATTCCTGTGAAGGCCAGCATGGGGATAACTTGGGAGTGCTTCGGCAGCAGCATTCACAATGGCAGGACTTGTGATTCCTCCACCTGTTCTGCAATCTCAATGTCTCCTCCTCTCTCCCTGCAGTCCAAGCTGGCTTTGCAGAAGCACCTCACCAAAACCCTGGCGACCCGTTTCCTGCCGAGCCCGCTCACCGCCGCTGCTGTCTGCGCCATGCCTGGACCCCTCGCCTTGCGACCAGCAGCTGCCACCACCCTCTTCCAAGCCCCAATCCTCGGACCAGCCCTTTTCCGAACGCCGCCGGCCCATGTCCGCCCCACGCCGGGTCCCATTGTCTTCGCACCCTACTAGAGCCGCTGGCCCTCCGAGGGTCTGTCCACTGTGGCTGGGCTGGGCTGCAGGGGCTGCGCGCTGGGGACAGCGCTCTTGGTACCTGCTCTCCTTCCTGGTGGGAAAATGTAGTCGTAGACATCAACCCCAGCTTCTCCTTTGCTTGGAGAGTGCTCCCACTGGAGAGAGGTGCCCCGACAGAACCCAGCCAGCCCCGCCGCGCATCCCCACTGCTCCCCCAGCCTGTGCTGGCCCCATGCTCAGCAGATGAGCCCAGGCAGTGCACAGAAGAGGACAGTGTCCAAATCAGCAGGACCATCTCATGGCCAGAGTCTGCCTGTCCTTGGCCTGCTGGCTGCTTCTTCATTGCCCTCCCAGTTACCAGACTCTTAAGAGAGGAGCTGTCTCGTCCCTGGGAGAAGGAGCATCCTTCTGGTCTCTGCCAGCCCAGCGGGAAGGGAACTGCGAGGGGAATCTCAGCCCAACTCTTACGGGGAGAAACAACCCCAGCACAAGTGGGAAGCTGGCAGTTTCTCTCTCAGCCTGGGCTGGCTGTGCCCTTGCCAGCCCTGCATCTGCCTGTGCTGACAGGGGGTTTCTGTGCCACCCACCAGCCCCCTGTCCCCACAACTCCCTACATCCCACCAGCCAAAGAGCACCTGTGGTGGCAGGCACCGGCCACACCAACCGTATCCTCACTCCAAGAGCAATAGCTGACCCCAGGGCCGGTGCCTCCTCCCTCCAAAGCACACGGGCCCTGCCCTGGCCCCAGAAGCACACGATGGGCATGTGGCCAAGCAGGGCTCCACTCATGCTCAGCAAGGCCGGGAGCACCAGGCTGTCTGGTGCTGGCTCCCCAAGGAGGTGACCCTGTGCTTGGCACCTGTCTTTGTCTCTGTCTCACTGCGGGGACAGCCCTGCCCCTACCTCCCGGGAGATGCTGTGAGGCTGAGTGAATGTCCCTAAAGCACTTTCAGTTCTCCAGTGAAAGGCAACGCTGCTGCTCACCTGCCGTGCCCGGCCCTCCAACCCCATCCCAGTTCGGAGCTTCCAGGAAGTTATTGATGATTCCCGAAAACAAAGGTGTCTTCAGCAGCCTGGACAATCAGGTGGCAGTTGCACCCATAGACTGTGGAATGCTGGGCTCTGGAGGGATCCTGAGGCCATAGCTCTGCGTTTCACTGTGCTCAGACAGCCCAACCATGACCTGTCTGGGACTGTCACCGCGGCACTCTGGGTGCCCAGCACGCTGCTGTACATAGAGAGAGTTGCATCCCAAATGGACCTTTTGCTGGAGGAACACCCCACCCCGATCTATGCAATCCAGGGGGGCAGCTCACCCGCCGCATTGGCCGCCTGCGATTCCCTTTGGTGCTGATGCATCCATGCAGCCGGAGCAGTGGTGGGAGCTGAAGAACCAACATGACACTGAGCTCTGTTGCATCCTCAGCTCAGGGTGCTGGTTCAAACCTCTGCTGTGATTCCCATTCCCTCCCAGCCCTCGGGAAGAGGAGGTTGGTGCGTGCACCTGGGAATCCACACGCACAAGCACACATATCTGACGTCTTGGCCATAAGCAGCACCCGGATTTTAGAAGGATTCTGCCCAGTGTGCTCTGCCCATGCTCAGGATGGGTCCCAGCATGGGGAAGTGAATACGAAACAGCCAATGGGTGACTCAGATGGCTGAAATATATCTGCTTCCCAGGGCTGGAGCCTTGGCAAGGGCAGGAAAGCTGCAGGAGGGAGCACACACCTGCAGGGTCTGTGGGCAGCACCAACCGTGGAGCCACCACTGTGCTCCTACCACAGAGACAGGAGAGTGAAGGAGACCCTGGGTATGAATTCACCTGCTCAGGAGATCACTTCCCTAGGGAAGGAGGAGAATGGAGAGACAGCACCAGGAGAAGACTGAGCAGCTGTGCATGGATACAATGGAAAGGTCTTGCAGCAGTGGTGGGATACGTGGTTTGGTGCACAGCTGAGGGAAGGAAGGCTCCCCACAGAAACGGCTTTGCCAGGGATAGGGAGATGGTCCCACAGCCCAGGGGACACGTAGGGACCCCACATCCCAGGGGGTAGGAGCCTGTGCTGGTGGGGCCCCAGGGGACAGGAGGGACAATGTCCCCACTCCCCAGTGCCAAGCAGCCTGTGGTCAGCAAATCTCCAGCCACCCTTGCCCGTCTCACTGTGCCCTTCCCAGGCCCTTGGGGTCACCCCTAGTCCGGCCACTGCAGCAGGACAATGGGTCCCCTCCTGTGCCATGAGCCCCTGGTGCCCTGCCCAGCTCCTCAGCAGCACAGGGAGCCAGGAGCTTGCAGAGCCACGTGGCACCAGTGGGCCTATTCCCCTCCATTGTTCCAAAAAGCCTGTGCTGGAGCCATGGCTGCTCCTTGCCCCTCACCAGTGGAGTGAGTCCTGCTGCACTCCTGTTCTTGGCACTTTAACCCTGTGAAAGCCATTCCTTCTAGTAACAATAATACTGCAACGAGCTGCATAAGAAACCCCCGTTATGGTATCGCCCCAAATCCCCTCCTGCTCTCCAAAGCATTTACTGCCTTTGACTTAGCACATGCTGTACTAGGAGTAGGGATAGTCCATAGCGCTCGGTAACGTGTGCCCCTCTGTAAATAACCTTGGAGTGATGTGAAGTTTGATTTAAAAAACCAGAAAAAAAACCCCCCAAAATGGAATATCCAGACTCTAGGGACTTGGCCAGTACCCTCCTGTAATGTTCATTGTATATTTTTTTGATGTACTATAACTGTTGGGAAAAAAAAAGGAAAATATTTTGATAACCGAATCTCATCGCTTTATTGTGTTACTCAGTAAATAAAAGGAACAAGTATAAACACATTGGAGCTTTCATCGGTTCTTTTCCTACATCCAGACCACCTGAAGGGAACAAGTGTTGCTGGGTAGGACTGGGACACCTGTGCCTTGTTTTATGGTGGTTCTAAAAGGAAGCAGCATTGTGACAGGTAGCCAGTGAGAGCTACCACAGCCCAAAACATCTGGAGTGTGCAGGGTAAGTGCAGTCCCAGCTCCTCCAAGGATCTAGGTATGCAGGTGAAGCACAACCTTATCTCCTCCAAGCTCATGGCTGAGTCTGCACTCAGGAAGAGGAAGGCTAGAATGGTGGATTTGGGCACACTGCCCTCAGGAACAGCACCTGTCCTGCTCTAGGCGTTCCCTGGGGCAGCATACCTGAATATTCCAGTGCAAAAAGGAGCAGTGGACACTCCCAGGGTAAGGGAAAACCTGCCAGGGAGCAGCACAGAGCCAGCTGGGGCAGGGCAAAGAGAGATGCTTGGCTGGAGGCAGTGTCAGCAAACAGGCTCTGCCCACATGTTATCAGGCAATAGAACAAGAGGGAGTTGTTTCCCCCAGATGTAGATCTGATCCCCACGCTCCAGCCAGCCTGTGCTGTGCCTCTGTTCCACTCTCCCAGCCTGCACCTCAGAACAGAGGGGATCACTGAGTGAATCCTGACCTTCCTGTAGCACCTCTGACAGCTGCAGGGGCTGGGCAGGGAGAGGAGTGGCTCCTGTCCCACTGCCTCTCTCATTCGCGAGGACCATCCCTAGCCCGGGGATGACTGTTCCTCCTGCCACCTGCTTCCCACAGGCTCCGTGACACCAGCCAGGACTCAGGAGGAGGTGTGTGAGAGGGAAGCAGGAAGGTGAGGAAGAGGAGGTAGTAATGGAAGGGGAAGCAGGCTCAGCCATCCATGGATCCGCTGCCCTTGTTCTTGCGGCTCAGGGGAAATGCAGACTTGCTCTGTGGCTGTGTCATCTTGCTGGCCAGGTAGATGAAGGGCTCGATCAGCGTGCGCCGGTCGGCCACGGACACCTCCCACAGCTTCACCTTCTCGCCCTTGGCCCAGTGCTGGGCTGCATCGTGGTCCACCCGGCGCTGCTCCTGCAGATCACACTTGTTGCCCAAAACCACAATGGTGACCTGTTCCAAGAGGGTGAGAAGGGCCCCTGATGACCAACCACAGAACTGCAGGGCTGGCTGGCTCTGCCACGGAGACCCTCAGTGATGGGCCCGGCCCTGGCACTGATTCCCCGTCCATGTCAAGGCTATTTGAAAACAAATTATCTCAGTGCTCCCTTCCCCTCCTATTTGGTACTGTGTGTCTCAAACCAGCCCTAAAGGAAGGAGCTTTTGAGCACCTGTATGCTCAGAGAGCATCCCAGGAGACATCCTGTTGCTGCTGGGAGATCAGGGACCCATCAGTATCTTGTGACAGGCTGGAGAAAACAAAGGTGAGAACCTGCCCCAGGGGAGCAGATCCCACTCTGCAGCCCCTTCTTCCTGGGGGACTCACCTCCTTCTTGTCCTTGGACTTGTCGATCTCCTTCTTGAGCAGCTCGACACGCTTGAAGGACTCCTTGCTGTCGGTGCTGTAGACCAGCACGTAGCCGTCGGTGCAGGAGAAGCAGTGCTTGGGCAGCTCCAGCCCGTCCCGCAGCCCCCGCGTGTCGTAGAAGCGCACCTGCTCCCGCACGCCGCGGTCCGTCTCGATGGAGCCCACGTAAATGTCCTCCTGGGTCTCGATCATCTCCGAGCCTGACGGGATGGGCAGGGGACACGTGGGAACCCTGCCGGGGGCGCTGTGCCCTCTCCACCCACCGCCGCTGTTTGGGGGTGACCGAACAGGGACAGCCGTGCCCAGGGGGATCCCCAGTGCCAGCACTGCCCAGGGCCGGAACTGCCCGCTACACCCGGGGCAGCCTCTGCCCAGCACCGCACTCACCGACCACATGGTTCCCGTAGAGCAGCTGCTCCAGGATGGAGGTTTTGCCGACCGAGGCCTGCCCGCACACCACCACCTTGCAGCTCTTGCCCATGTCGCCTCACCGGGGCGGCGGCGACCGAGCCTCACCGGCAGCGGCGGAAGGCACGCGGCGGCACCACAGCGCCCCCGTGTGGGCGGGCGGACCGTGCGCCCCGGCACTGCCCTGCGCTGGAAGGGGCGTGGTCTGCACAAGCCCCGCCCACAACAGGGTCAAGTTCCGCCCCCCTCCCGGTACCTGCCCCGCCCCATGCCGCCGCCGGGCCCCTCCGCGGGCGCCCCCTGCCGGTCGGGCCCCGCCCCGCCCCACCGGCGGAGGTCCCGCCCGTTCCGGCGCTCGCCCCGCCCCGCCTCGGTCCGGCCCAGCCCCGCGCGGTAAGATGGCGGCGGCGGCGGCGGCCGAGGCCGAGTGCGATGTGGTCATGGCGGCGCCCGACGGGCCCGGCGAGACCGACAGCGACGAGGAGGCGCGCAGGTAGAGCGGCGGCCCGGGCGGGGAGAGGGCGGCCCCTGTCCCTCCCGGTGGGCGGGCCGCGACCCGGCGAGGCTGCGAGTGCCGCAGGGCCCGGGGCCGCGGTGCAGGGCGGCCGCAGGTGCTCGGCTGGGCCGGAGGCGCGCCCGGGGACTCCGGTCGGTCCTTTCCCGGGCGGCCCCCGCAGGCGAAGTCCTCTGTCCAGGCCGGCCGGGAGCGGCGGCGGCCCGGGGCTCCGGCGGGCGGTGACAGCCGGGCCGCACGCGGCGGGGCCGGGAGCTGCTGGGATTGCGATGCGGTGCCGAGTGTGTCCCGGTGAGCTCCCGCGGCCTCCGTGTGCACCGGGATTAGGACATCCAGCCGTTCCCGGGCTGTCCCAGAAATACAGTTCACACCCTGTGTCCCGAGGCCACACACTCTCACCGGTGTGGGGGGAGCGCGTCCTCCCCCTCGCTGGGGAGGGAAGGACTCGTGGGGAGAGGAGGCTCCAAACTCCTGAACCCTTTGCTGTTTCATCACCGCATTCCCGTGGTTCCTGGTCCATTTGAAACCTGCCCACGATGGGTTTTACTTTGTCCTGCCTTGCTGTTGGTAACGGGAAAAACGCCTTGGGCAGAGCCGTGCTCCGGGAATGCTTCATCCTCCAGGAGCTCCTGGTTTGTGTGTGCCATGCCCGGGCCAGCTCCAGTGTCACCTGAGGCAGGGCGAGGTGGGATCCCCACTTTTCCCACATATTTTCCCCCCAGGAGTGGGTGAGCTGGAGCGCTGTGGACAGAGAGGTGGGAAGGTCCCCGTCCAGAAAACTCCACTGGTTTTCCATAGTGGCAGGTGCTGGGTTTATCTTCCAGGGAGCTGGAAGGAAAGAGCTGTTCCTGCAGGAGCTGAGGTATTTGCTCTGGAAGATGATTCGGTGGAATGAAGAAGAGGAAACAAAACCAAAAGCAGCCTCTGAGGAATGGTGGTTTCAGATTCCCATTGATGGCTCAAGGGATTCTGTGGAATTGAGGCCTGAGGAGCAGCTCCCTGGGGAGGTCCTGCTGAGCAGGAAAGGAAAAGCTGCTGAAGAGGCACTTGGGGCTCACAGAGCACCGGGATCGCCCAGCCTGTAAGGCTGGGACAGGCCTGTGTGGGCGCATCACTCCTGCCCCTGGGCAAGTGAAATGTGGTGTTTGAAATGGTAAGAATTTGCAGAGGTAAAATCTGGCTGAAGGCACAGGTGTTGACCTCCAGTTCCTTTCTTCCTTCCCAAGGCTGTGCCCTGCACCGCTTTCATTAGGTGCCTTCACAATGTTTCTTCTTCATTCTTTTGGCAATGTTGCACTTTTCCCTTGCTAAAATGGACCCATATGGGCAGGAGATGATTCCTTGGCGTTGCTCTGGAGGAGCCAGCCCTGAACACCCCAATTTCTTTGCAGCTCTGTGCATTAACCTTTTCCCTACCCCAACTGTTCCTGATTTGCTGTGGTAGCTCAGTTGTTCTTGTGGAAATCAGAGCAATAACTGCTGTATTGGGCAGTGGAGTTAGAGCCTCAGAAAGTGTCAGGTGTTTGTGAAACATCCCAGACCAGATAAGAGCTGAGTGAGCTCTGCATGGGACTCACTGATTTGATGCAGCCTTTGGGATGTGTCTGCACTCACTTACATAAGAATCAGCAAAAATAAGGGAAAACCTTTTCAGAATCCTTATGATAACTCTGCAATGAGGGTTCCAAGTTCTGTTCTTTCCATTTAGGGATTACAGTAGGGTAGAATATGGATGCTTTGTTCAAGGACTCACCTTTGTCCAAATACGAGATTCTGTTCTCTGTGACTTAACAAAACTGTAAAGTTAGAAAACAAGCAAAAGGGGAGATCTGCATTTCAGAATGGCTGTAACTAATGCCCTGGAGCAGCTGCAAACATGCCAGAGGGCTCCCAGGGTGTCCAGGACACAGCAATGGAGTGTGGTCACAGGATAATTATTGTCTGCTGCTGCCTCATGGATTGTTGGGGTCCTGGCAGAAAGTGTTGATGTAATTGTGTTAATTTTATACATTGGTGCACCAGTGCGGAGCAGCTGATGAGCAGGCTGGGCCACTCCTGAAAACTCACCCGTTTGATTTTAAAGGTTTCTCACCCATGGGAACAATTTTTCCCTGCTCCTAGCTGCTTTATGAGCTTGGGCCCCTGGAGCTTTGCCAGGGAGAATTTCCTTGTCATCTTCCTGGCACCTCTGGGTTCTGGCTCCTGTGCATGCTCCAGGCTGGATCATTCTCTTCCTTCTTCAGCACTGGAGCATGTGGAAGCCTCTTGAAAACGAATACCTCCAGTTGTTGGGAAAATTGTTAGGAGATTGCAGAGGCCATGCTGCAGGCCTGGGATGTGTTGGTGCCTCTGTGGGGCATCCACATTTCCCACAGCAAAGTGACGAGCACGAAGTGGCCCACACAGTCCTGGAGGTTCCGGGCCTGGCCAGGCTGTGGGTCACTGGCTAGGTCTGCAGGTGTTACCTGGAGGTTGTCAGGTGTTGGAGAGCACCAAGAGCCTTTTCCAGTGCATGAAGTGAGGCTCCTCCAGAATAGATGTCGTTTCTCTCCAGCTTTAGGGGCAGCACTGGCAGGAGGGGGTGAGTCATCTGAGGGGCACCAGGTCATTCTGGGATAACCTGGAGAAGGCTCTGCTGTTCCTGTTCTGCCTGTAAAAGGGCACTTGGGTTTCCCAGGTGATAAACCAGCCCATTTTACTCATCAGGAATTATTTTATGATCTTATGATCATACCAGAAGCAGCAGAAGGTACTCGTGTAGTTATTTGCTTTCCCGTATGTCTGCAGAGTATTTGAATATCTAATTTAAGCCACTTGCTTTATCCAGTAGGAAAAGGTGATCCATACCTACAGTTTCAGCCTATTTCCTTAATATGAAATGTGCTTTTTTGAGGTAAATCATAATGTAGATGCAGTTGTTTTCCCATGGAATTCTTAAGCTGGCTGGCTTCCTTCATTCAAAAGGAATTGCTTCCTTCAAAAAAAGCAGTCTCAGGCTGATTCTAGACCCTTCCATGGGTTTTCACAAAAGTTGTGCTGTGGCCCTGCCAGGCGTGATGGGGCCATTGCTGGGAATTAGGTTAATTCCGAGCTCCGGGAATTACATAACAGCACAATTAAAGCTGGGGCTCTGCTGCTGTTCTCACTCGTGGCTGCAGGGAAGGTTTGGGTCAGTTCTTGGATTTCTTGTGGCATAATTTGGTTCTCGTGGCTCTTTTGGTCTTCTGAGTTTGCCCTCAGGTATGAGGAATGTTCTGAGGGTTTGAGCATCTTCTGGGTTCAGGTTCAACTCTGCTCTTGGAGAGGCTCAGGGCAGCTCTTAGTTATGTTTCCATGGGTGAGTCCTTTGCCCGTCCGTGTAGATATTTGCGTGTCTAGACTTGGATTTCCCAGGCTGGGAACTGCATTGAGTCCCTGCCATGGTGTCTGTGCTGCCCATGGAGCAAACCCGCCGGGAGTGCAGTGGGGGGAGCTGATGTGCTGGGAAACGGCTCCACTCTGTCCTCAGTGTGCCAGCACTGCCCAACCAGGGCACAGTGAGTGTGTGTGACACTGCTGTGCCCTCGGTGTGCCAGCACTGCCCACCAGGGCACAGTGAGTGTGTGTGACACTGCTGTGCCCTCGGTGTGCCAGCACTGTCCAAACAGGGCACAGTGAGTGTGTGTGACACTGCTGTGCCCTCGGTGTGCCAGCACTGCCCAACCAGGGCACAGTGAGTGTGTGTGACACTGCTGTGCCCTCGGTGTGCCAGCACTGTCCAAACAGGGCATGGCAGAGTGTGTGTGACACTGCTGTGCCCTCGGTGTGCCAGCACTGCCCACCAGGGCATGGCAGAGTGTGTGTGACACTGCCGTGCCCTCGGTGTGCCAGCACTGCCCACCAGGGCACAGTGAGTGTGTGTGACACTGCTGTGCCCTCGGTGTGCCAGCACTGCCCAACAGGGCATGGCAGAGTGTGTTACACACAAATGCATGTGACCACTGCCCTGACACTCTCTGGGCGAAGCACCTTTTCCTAATATCCAACCTAACCCTCACCAGCTCCAGCCATTCCCTGATCATCAGAGAGAAGAGCTCAATGCTTGCCCCTCATGAGAAAGTTGTAAATATATTCCTTTATGCATAAATCCTCACTCAGTGTCAAACCTCACCTGAGGACAGGTCTCTAGAGTGCACCCTGTGTATCTTTCTGGCACATGGAGTGTTTTCTTTCTCTTCCAAGTCCTGAAAGACAGGACGGGAGAGTATTGTATGTCCAGGGGCAAACATGATGGCTAATTTTAAGCTCTAGACATCTGCCTGCTGTGAACTGAATTGAGATCACCCAACTTATTTTACCCCAGTGGCTGAGTCACATCTGACAGCTGAGAATCTGGGTGGGATTTCACCCCCAAAAATGCCTAATAAAGGCACCGTATCGTATTAAAGAAAAGTCTCTGCAAGAACTGCACAAAATAGGCAGGTGTGTTGCTTTTGTGAGAGCATAACAGGAAAGATTGCTTGGTCAGGACAGGATTTTGGAGCCTTCCTTAAATTCTAGCTATTTTAGGTTTTTGCCACCATTTCAAAACGGAGGCAGGCAGTGAAGTGGGAATGAGGGTCAGGAGAGCTGGAAGATAGTGACTCTGCTGCCTGCTTAGGTGTTGGATTCCTGTCACTGGTGGTACTGCCTTGGCACATCCCTGCCCAGGGGCTGTGCCAGCACATCTGGACCAGAACTGCTGGATTACAGATCCCTAAAGGTTCCCATGACAGAAAATCAGGTGTCTGCAGGAGTCTCATTGGGAGCTGGAGTGGGAGGTGGAAGCCACGATCGGCACTCGAGCGGGGGCAGCGTGTGGAAGCTCTGAGGAGGAGGCAGGAGTTGTTAGGCAAGCGTGGGATTGTGTCACTGTGTGCAGGATGGCTTCTCCGAGAGCTGCTGTGCTGGGAACGGGCAGGGGCTGAGCTTTTGCAGGGCACCAGGAGGAGAAGGAGCCTTGTGCTGGTTCCTCTCTCCCCAGGCAGGCAGCGAGCTCCATCCTCAGAGCTGGAGTGTGCGAGGGAGTGTCAGTGCACGCAGCTGCTGCTTGTCTTCCTTGGTCTCGGAAGAGGTTCAGGTTGGATGTCAGGTGGAATTTCTTTGCAGAAAGAGTTGTCAGGCATTGTCCAGGGAGCAGTTGGAGTCCCCGTCCCTAGAAATGTTCAAGGAATGACTGGACATGACGCTCCGTGCTCTGCTCTGGTTGATAAGGTGGTGATCGGTCACCACCTTGGTTGGGCTCAAAGATCTCGGAGGCTTTTTCCAACCCAAATGATTCTGTGGTGGCAGGTTCTCTGGGGTGACTGGGACCAAAGTACTGCAAGTATTAGAGATGCTGAGAAATACCATAAAAGAGAGAAAAAGAATTGCATCGCTCACAAGGAGAGTCACTCCCACCAGCCCCTCCTGTGCCTGTGGTGCATGTGAGCGATGAAAGACAAGCGTCTTACCCAGCTCCTTGGTGCAGCTCTTCTCCATTTCTGCGTCCATCGTGGAGCAGCCCCGCGAAGACACCGACCCCGTCACAAAGACACCCATTCAACCGGGGGTGTATATTTAGCAAAGCACGATTCTTCTTCAGTGTCAAAAGTAGCAAGTGGGGAGTGCAGGCCCCAGCAGCGCAGGAGGCAGAATGAGCTCATTCAGGCCGCAGCATCTGTTGGGGTGAAACAATCCCCAGTGAGATCAGGGGCTGCAGTTCTCCTTGTGGGAGCCAGAGCTGTGGTAAACAAGGGCTGTGTGCTCTGTATGTCATCAGGGCACAACAGGGCAGAGCTGCTTCTGTCCTGGTGCTGGAGCTGGAGCCCAGCCTGACAGCTCCAGCAGGTCCTTTGCCTTCGTGCTGTGGAGGTGATTTGCTTTCACAATTTTCATCGTTAAGCCTTAGGCCATGTGAGCAGTAGAAATACCTGTGCTCTCCTTTCTGCCAGTTTCACCCGAGGCACTCTGAGTTGTTGATGCATTGATCCGTATTAAAATGCTTTAAAGGAAAACAGACCAATAAAAAAAGAGTAGAAAACAGTAATCCTTGTGTGGGGTTGTTTCTCTGGCATCTCAAAGTGCTGGTGCTTTCTGAAAATTTGCTGGGATTATGTTTTCTTTCTCCCATTTTCCCAGCTCTTCCCAGCAGTTTGTGGCAGATGGGATGCTCTGGCAGTCAGCCTTTAGCTGTGTCTATTAGATGGTAATTCCTCATGACAGGACAGGTAAAATGGCTAAAAGACTTGTGACTGCCCACTGTGCTGGAAAGGTTGTGGTGGTGGCTCAGGTGAGTTCTGCCATTCACCCATTTCTTCAGTCTGTACAACAGAGACCTGAGGGAAGGAACTTTAATAGGATCTGTGATTTGCTTTCCTATTTGTGATTAGAGAAACAAGAGAACAGTGAAACTCTTCACTGCCTGGGTTTCAAAAGTGCAGAAGTGCTGAGTAGTTTTTCCACTGTATTTGGATATTTGATCTGTAATATTCAAAAAAGTTGATTGTCTTTGGAAACATTTTAATCATGCAAACTTTGCATCCTGATGCTCGTGATACGGATCTGTCCCACAGGCATATCCTTGCTGCAAATCAGTGTAGCTGGGAGGGTGCAGAGCTCCTGGGACTCTGGTGGGTACTGGCTCCCGAGGAAAAGCCAGGCTGCAGCACCTGCCTCAGGTGTGATGCTGGGAGGGCTGTGGCAGAGGAGGGATGGCAGTTTCCCATGTCCAATGGGCGAGTTCATAATTTTCTGGAGCAGAGGTGGGAGGAGCTGAGCCAGGAGCTGGGACAAGGCTCTTGTGGGGCACTGGGTGTGTGCTACCCCCTGCTCTGCCGCACTTCTTACCCATCTCATCCCAGGGTTTAACTCCCACACGGCTGTGGCTGGACTCAGCTGGGGTGTAGCCCACAGCAAAGCTCAAAACTGAAAGTGAAGAGCACATTTCCCAGCTCCCAGTGTCCATTGTTCTGCCAGCTGGGAAATCTGCAATGGCTCAGTGAAAACAACCCCTGCATGAGGTGGTTGTGTGGGAAGGGCCAATGGCAGCCTGGGCAAGGCTGAAAACATGGGAACTTGTTCCAACACAATTCCCTTTGTTCTCTCCCAGGTCAGCCTGCTGAGCACTGCTCGCATTCGCTGTTCCATCACCGTGATGTGCTCTCCCTCTTGCCCTGTGCAGGTGAAAGGCTGAAGGGAGATGAGGGAAGAGAAGGGGCTTGGTTTCCCTCAGGGGAAGCTTTGCTTTCGAGAGTTTAAGGGAAGCTGCTTTAAACCATATGTTGTGTGTTTTTAAATGTCCCAAACTGTCTCTGCAAATGCTTGCTCTTGAGTGTGAGGACTATTTCTAGACCTGTTGCCAAGGCAGTGCCAGGCTTCTGTTGCAGGCTTATACCCATATTTCTCTTCGATTTAGCTGTCTTTTGAATGTGGAAATTGTTCTTGGCTCTGGTTTGAAAGTATGTGGGACTCCTGAAAGAGACAGCACTATCTCTTTTGTTCTGAGGTGCTGCACCTTGCAGGAGGGGGCTGTTGGGTGAACTCCATACCAGGGAGTTCTCCTGGGCTCTCTGATGGGACTCAAAGGTGGTTTTGGGCTTCTATTGCATCCCTGTAAAACTTGGCCAGGAAATATCCCTGAGTATCCCATGCACAGCGTTGGAGTATCTGGGAGCCAGCAGGAAATGGGGGGTGCTGAGGAGATCTCACGAGAAGCAGCTTAAATTTGGAGCATTAAACAGTTATACTGAGATTGCTTGGGGATCAAATGCTCATCATGGTCACAGTCTGTCTGGTGCTCAGTCCTTCTGAAAATGTGATGTTTTGCTTCCTTTCAGAGAAGCAGAAGCATTCAAGGAGCAGGGAAATGCGTACTATGCCAAGAAAGATTACAACGAAGCATTCAACTACTACACAAAAGCCATAGGTGAGAACAGCTGATAATATCAATCTTTGCTGAATACCATGTCTAAAATTGGAGCTGGTTGCTGATTTCAAACACACCAGTGGGGTTTCTGACAGCACATGCTGAATGAAAACCTCTTGCCTGCTTTAATTACCTTGGGAAATGTCACCAGATCGATAATGCCAGTCAAGGCCAATGTTCTTAAGTGCCACAAGCTGTGCAGCTGCTGCATTATGCTGATAGTGAGTCTTGCATTGTCTCCAGATACATGTCCCAATAATGCCAGTTATTATGGGAACAGAGCTGCCACGCTCATGATGTTGGGGAGGTTCCGAGAAGCACTGGAAGATGCTCAGCAGTCAGTCAGATTGGACGACAGCTTTGTACGGGTACGTGGAGAGCTTCAGGTTCCTCGTTCAGTCCCTTGGCTGCACCTGTTACAGCTCTTGCAACTCCCTTTTACTTGTGTTCCCAGGGCCACCTCCGGGAAGGGAAGTGCCACCTTTCCTTAGGGAATGCCATGGCTGCCAGCCGCTGCTTTCAACGAGTTTTAGAACTGGATCATAAGAATACCCAGGCACAGCAGGAGGTAAGAGGATCTTCACATTTAACTGTCCCCAGTAGATACTGGGGAGGTTGAGCTGGCCAAAGGAGAACTGGAGAGTAGTGTAAGGCAGCTGCTGCTGTTGTCTCTTTCACAGGGTACATTTTCCTGGACTCCCAGTTTAGTCACTTTATTTCAAATTTATTTTAATGCTGGCGAAAGTATTCATGTAATCTGCATTATTGGTCCATGGTCTATGGTAGTTTTGGCTCTGACATTCAGGGATTGGCTGCTTAAATGCTGCTTGGTGGCATTTCAGAGCAGAGACTGTCCTGCAGTACTCGTGTGTTCTGTCTTTCAGCTGAAGAATGCCACGACTGTGCTTGAGTATGAAAAAATAGCTGAAGTGGATTTTGAGAAACGGGATTTCAGGAAGGTGAGATTAACTTGTTTGGTTTGATCTTATATAAGAACTGGTGTGTTTGACATGGCCCAGGCAGGTGTGTGGCTGATTTCCTTGCTGGGTGTTTGGGAGGTGCTGTGCCACATCTGTTGGAGCAGGGCTGGTTGGTGAATTGTGTCAGCTCTGAAAGTGGCAGACTCGTGTTCCCTGAGCACTGACCCAGTGACAAGTGAGGAGGTGACTGGCTCAGGCCGACCTTCTGTCACTATTTGCTTTGCAGGGTGAGTGGAGTCATGATTGAGCTGTTTGAGACAGATTTTGTCAGCAGCAGCATTTCATCACGCTGTGCTCCTGAAATGCATATCCAGGATTCTTCTTTCTCAACTCTTTGAAAGAAAAAAAAAAAAAGGCAGGCTGTGTGCCATCAAGGGTCGTACAAGGAGGAATGCAGATCTGCAAGGGGCATTCTCCTTACAGCTTCCAAATCTTTCTTCCCATGGATTGTAACAGGATGCAGCTGGTACTGACCTGATAGAACAAGAAATGACAGTATGAAATCTGAAAGGCACCAAGCACTTCTCATGCAATTGTTTCTGTGCAGTGGATGCATGTAAGGCTCAGATTTATCCCAGAGAAGAGATTGTCCAGTACATGGAGCTCAGGTTGCTCTTAGGCTAAGCTCAGGATTTTGGAAGGGTAGATCCCAGCTTTGTATCCCTTGTTTCTGAGGAGCAAATGGGATGTGTGATCAATCTGAATTTCCTGTGTGGGAATTGCCCTGCCTGTATTGCACGTCTTGGGCAAGTGCATCTGTCCCTCACTTCTCCAGTCCCACTTCACTGGGAGCCTGATGTGAAACGTGATCTTTGTTTCTGGAGAGCTGCTCCTGCCTCACCCAGGAGCCCTTGGCTCTGGAGCACAGTGCTTCCCACAGCAGGGGCCTGTGATGTCACGGGCCAAGGAGCAGATGAACCTTGGGGAACAATGCCCCGTTCTTGCACAGATGTCCCCACCAGAGTGCAGGGATGGAAAAGACCCATTAGCTCACCCTGCCCATGGCTGTCAGGCCAGTGGAAAATCATCCCTTGCACTGTACTTTTTTGTGTTTTGTCCAGTTCAAACTGTCTCAATCTATTGAATTTCTGTCCCTCCCACATGTCTTTATATGCAGGAAACAGGGGCAGGATTGTCCTTCTTGGCCCTTTCTTTAGGGCTTACAGTTTAGAAGAGTTAAAGGGATGGCCCTCCTACAGGTGTCCCTTGAGTCTTGTGTAGTGCTCTGTCGCAGTAATTCAGCAGATGCCTCAGACCTTGGCACAGAAAGCCCTTTGAAAGGCAGAACCTGCACATGAGGAAAATTTTCCAATGAAATGTGTCTCCAGCAGCAGTGGAGGTGGGTGCCTTCACGCTCGCCTTCCTGGTAAAACACAAATCTCAAGCGTGGGGCAGCTGTTCAAACCAGGCCCTTGGCTCTTTGCTGTGCTCATGCCTGTGGTCTCTCCCACCCCAGGTTGTGTTTTGCATGGATCGTGCTTTGGAGTTTGCTCCTGCGTGTCACCGGTTCAAAATCCTCAAGGCCGAGTGTTTGGCGCTGCTGGGCCGGTACCCCGAGGCACAGTCTGTGGCCAGGTGAGTGCCTGAGGAACACCTGGTGGGGTGTCCTGGCTGCTGCCCACGCTCCATGCCTGGAATAAGTGAGGGAATATAAAATACAAATATTCCTTAGTGCATGTTGTGTTGAGGAGGGAGCATGTGAATTTATCCCCATTAATCTTCCTGGGAGCCTGCATCCAGACCTCATTCACAACCGTTCACATCCTGCTTTGAGGAGGCTTCTCTCCTTTTGGCTTATCTGAGCTACACACTTGATAAAGTAAACGGGTACCTCAGTGGAGGAAGGTGCTTGTGGAGGTCAGAAGGAAATGGGAATAGGAAAGATTTCCTTTCTTGCTATGTGTTAGCCTGGAGAAAAGAAGACTCAGGGGTGACCTTATCAATCTCTACAACTTCCTGAAAGGTGGTTGTAGTCAGGTGGGGGTTGGTGTCTTTCTCCAAGCAGCACTGACAGAACAAGAGGACACAGTCTCAAGCTGTGTCAAGGGAACTTTAGGTTGGATATTAGGAAAAAATTTTTCATGGAGAGAGTGATAAAGCACTGGAATGGTCTGCCTGGGAAGGTGGTGGAGTCCCGTCCCTGGACGTGTTTAAAAAAAGCCTGGATGGGGCACTCGGTGCCATGGTCTGGGTGAGGTGTTAGGGCATGGGCTGGACTCGATGATCTTGAAGGTCTCTTCCAGCCCAGTGATTCTGTGAATTGTGTGATTCTGTGTTGCAGTGATATCCTGCGGATGGACTCGACGAACGCCGACGCGCTGTACGTGCGCGGGCTGTGCCTGTACTACGAGGACTGCATCGAGAAGGCCGTGCAGTTCTTCGTGCAGGCCCTCAGGATGGCTCCTGACCACGAGAAAGCCTGTCTTGCCTGCCGGGTAAATGGTGGAAATGGGGCTGCAAAATCACCGGGATCTGGGCTTTTTTAAACCAAACATGTAGTTTGGTTCTGCTGGATCAATCTCTTCTCCGTCCCTCATCATTGCCTTTCCCAGACCTCCAGGAGCAGGCAGTATGTTCAACTCTTCCCAAAGACAGCCAGCTGCTGCTTCAGATAAAGCCAAGCTTCTAGAAACTGTTTCTCAGCAGATTGTGATACTTTGAAGTAGCCTCCCCTTCACTCTTCTTTGTTCCGTGGTCAGATAGAGGAGCAATAAAACCAGATACATTGGTTCTAAAGGAACTCCTGACTCTCAGGTCCAATATCCAGGCCAACACCCTGATTTAACCCCGTTCCTTCGTGTTGCTCCTTCCCTGGTGTGGTTCTTTGACCAACTTTAAATCTGTTCATGTACTCTCAAAAAGTGAGCTCCTGGTCCTTTTATTTTAATCCATAAATTTACTGCACTGTCATGTTCTCATCTTAAAAATTAGGCAACCTTTTTCCTATGGAGGATGCCTGGAACTGGCTGTTCCTTAGTACTTCTTTTGAGGGAAAGGCAAAGTGCTTCCAGATCATTTCAGCTGCTGGAGCAAGACTAACTTGTATCCTGCAGCAGTGTCTGAAGCCAGATTAGAACTGTTGTGTCTGAGGACCTTTGCTTGGCAGAACAAGGTGCTTGGTCCCCCTGACCTCGTGTCCTTACCCAGGTGTGTTTCCTTTCAGAATGCCAAAGCACTTAAAGCCAAGAAGGAAGACGGTAATAAAGCATTCAAGAAAGGCAACTACAAACTAGCTTATGAACTGTACACAGAGGCACTAGGAATAGACCCAAATAATATCAAAACAAACGCCAAACTCTACTGCAACAGGGGGACGGTTAATTCAAAGGTAAGGGGCGGTCGTCTGGCAGGTGTCTGTCACCATATCCCTCACCATGGCAGTGAGAAACCACAGATCAGTTATTCTGGAAAGCATAGTCCTCCCTGGCTGCTGGGCAGCTGCATCTCTGAGGCCATGGGCAGTGTTTCAGAGTTTTGTGCTTGCACAACATTTGGATCCGTTCCCAACAGCAAGAAATCGACTCCTGCAGAAACAGAACTCAAATACTTGGGCTGCACGGAGTGGGAGGGAGAGGAGGGACATGATTTATCCTTATCTTAGTCAGCAAAAAGCACCCCTGTCTCTGTTTTCTTTCCAGGAATAAGCAGATTTATTTTCTTACTCTTCTTGTAAATCATATCTTGCTTTGTGATTTTATGCAAAAAAAAAGCCCAAAACAACAATTTAAGGCCCCATGACACTTCTTCAGCTTTACTGTTGAATTTCAGTCCTGCACTACCCAGAAAAACAGTCAGTCATGTGACAGTGCTCCCAATTCCCACCCTGTGTCCTCTGGGCATTTTTCTTCCTCAGCTGTCCCAATGTTGATGCTGCTTCCCCAGACACCCCCACCTGGTCGAGATACACAGGCTGTTCCCAAAACCCGGGAAGTGGGATGAGCTGGAGGCCACAAAATAGATGTCTTACTTACGTGCTTGTGTCTGAAAACAAACAACACTTTTTCTAAAAAATATTTCTTTTAAATATTTTTAGGTTTAGCTTCCTGCCCAGGAATTAGTTTGGACACAGAGTTGGGGTTGTTATCAGGAAGGCCCTTGGTTTTGAGTGAATTTCTTACACAGAAGCACCACATATAGCTCTGTCATGTCACTAGCCAGGCTTTGATTTTTTTTCCCGGGGAACAAAAGCTCAATGTTTGGGGGAAATTGGAAAAAAATTCCTAGACAGAGACACAGAAAACAGTGAGATTTTCCCAGATTGTTCACACCTCTCATTTGCCTAAAGTCATGATGCAGAATTTGTTCTCTGCATGGGTTTCACTCACTTGTCTGATGTTGTAGCTTAGGAAACTTGAAGAAGCAATCGACGACTGCACGAACGCAGTGAAGCTGGATGACACGTACATCAAAGCCTACCTGAGGAGGGCACAGTGGTGAGTACACCTTGGCACTGAGCACCTGAGTGTCCTCCTGGCAGCTCTGAGGGACAGGATCACAAATCTGGAGCTTAACTGAATAGAAGGGGTGAACTGAATTTATTCCTCTTCCTTATGCTGCTGAGGAGATGGGGGTAGCTCTCTGTGGCCTCTCCTGTCTGCCTAGATCTGGCACTTCCTCTTGGTGGTTTATTTATTGAACTATTTAGGTTGGAAAAGACCTCCAAAATCATTGGCACCAACCTTTGACCAATTAGACCAGAGCACTGAGTACCACATCCAGTTGTTCCTTGAACATCTTCTGGAATGGTGACTCTGTCACCCCCCTGGGCAGCCAGTTTCAATGCCTGACCACCTTTTCAGTGGAGAAATTCTTCCTCGTGTCCAGTCTGAAGAGGATTTAGGGAGGATTTGTTCTAAAACTTGACTCAGCTTACTGTGTTTATATAGACACTGACTGTATTTATAGATGCTCCCAGAGAGGCCTTCTCTCTCCATGTCTGCAATTGCAAATTTACATTACCTTTTTCAAGTCTTGAAAAAGACCTTCAAGATCAATCTTTATCCATCTTTTCCAACCTCCCATCTTTGTAATTGCTCAGTTGCAATGAGTAGATAATGTGTGAGTAAGGCTGAGGGGCAATAGACAGACGTGTCCCTTGGAGGTGCCAGGGTTGTCACTCCTGACCAACACTGCCAGTGTGAAGCCTGTGCCAGCTCTGACCCTGCACCAGCTTCCTGGAGCTCAGGCTGGCTGGGATCAGTTCCTGCAGCTGTATATTGGAATTCTCAGATCATTAAAGCAGAACTTGTGCTGCCAAAGGTGTTTACAGTGTCCCCTTGGAGCCCAGGGTGCACGTTCATGTGCCAGGGTTTCCCACAAGTGTCAGGGCTCCCAGCTGTAGCCTTGTGTGGGCTCCTCTGAGATCTGCTGCAGTCTAGAGCATTTCTCTTAATCCATATCCACCCAGACAACCTGTACTGAACCCCTTTAGATGTTCCTGTGAGGGACACTTTGGCCACCAGTGTTTCTTTCCACAGTTACATGGACACAGAACAATATGAAGATGCTGTAAGAGACTATGAGAAGGTTTATCAGACAGAGAAAACAAAAGGTGAGCACAAGGCCACTCCCTGTGTGTGCACAAGTTTCTCTGAATTGGCAATTTTTTTGTTGTTCCTTTTTTCCCCCACGATATGCTGTGATTTGCAGCCTAATGCCCCAGCAGGACAATATGGAGAAGCCCTCAGAAGCGTTGGAAATCCCCGTCTCTGGTCTGGTTTCTCTCCCAGCACTGAATGCTGAGATGATAATTCAGCTTATGTCTGAGGCAGTGCACTGGGTTCAGGATGTCTGGTTTTGGTTCTTGTCCTCTTGCTTTTTGAGTGGCCTGAAGTGGAAGGGACAGAGTAACTCCTCCCCTCTGGTGTTGTGCTCCTTTCCAGAACACAAGCAGCTCCTAAAGAATGCACAGGTGGAACTGAAAAAGAGCAAACGGAAAGACTACTACAAAATCCTGGGGGTGAACAAAAACGCCTCTGAAGATGAGATCAAGAAAGCTTACAGGAAACGAGCACTAATGCACCATCCAGGTACCCACAGCAGTCCTTGTGAGCCCTGTGCAGCCATCACCGAGGCAGAAATGCACGTGGAAGAGGGAATTTCTGGGAAATAGCAGCTCTGACCCCACAGATCTGGAGCATGTTCTGGGACAGGAGCTTGGGAATGTTTAACATTATCCATTTGCACTAGAAATTAAGAGCTTTTCCTGCTTGTGTCTTCCCAGACCGACACAGTGGGGCAAGTGCAGAAGTACAGAAGGAAGAAGAGAAAAAATTTAAGGAGGTTGGTGAAGCCTTTACCATCCTGTCAGATCCCAAGAAGAAGGCTCGCTATGACAGTGGGCAGGATTTGGAAGAGGATGGATTAAACATGGGAGGTCAGTGTTCTTTACAATACTCTGCCATGGCAGCCTTTAACAAGATCAGATTCTTTGGAGTGTGCCTTATTCCCTAAAGCAATCCTCGTGTTGGGAATGGTTCCATGGATTGACTTGGTTTGGTCCCTGAGCCTTGGGATGGCAGGGCTGCACTGAGTGTCTCTGGTTGGGAACAGGCTGGGATACTGGTTGTCCTTGGCTCAGCTAGTGGGGAGTAGCTGCCATTAGGCAAAAATCTGTCACAGGATGTGTTAAACAGTGTAATTTTGAGTCCCTAAATGCTGCTTTTCCAGATCCTTAGTCTGCCCTGTGGCAGGTTCTCTCGGGGAGAGCTGCTTTACCTGTTTGTGGTCACTACGTGGCCCCAGGTGGTGGCAGCCAGCCCTGTGCCTCTGCTTGGCCACTCTGAGACACTCTGGACCTTCAGTGAGCTGACAGCTCCTGAACTGTGGGAACGTGATGGCTGTTTCTCTGCAGCTCATGAATTCCTTCTCTTCCCTGTAGAATTTGATCCAAATAACATCTTCAAGGCCTTCTTCAGCGGGCCAGGTGGCTTCAGCTTCGAAGGTAGGTGAGGTGTTCTCCTCCCAGCCTTGGAACTGTAAGTACACAGAATCCCTGGCAGGACAGCTGGGGCTCCCAGTGGATGTGCTGCTTGAGGAGAGCATTTGGCTGTTGCACAAATTCAAAGTTCTGCTTGCACGGTGTCAGCTGGTGACTGGTTCTGGTTCTTCTGGGTTCCAAAGCCACAAACCCAGGGAGCTGGAGCTGTGTGTGGGCTTGGCCATCCGTGTGCTGCTTAGGATTGCACTAAACCAATTTGGATTTGAAAAGTCCTGATTATCTTCCATTTTCTTTTTCAGCTTCTGGGCCTGGAAATTTCTTTTTCCAGTTTGGCTAAGAAGCAAACAAACACAAATCAAACCACACATACCTGATCTGCTTCTTTTAACCTCGAATACGGACAGCCCCAGACTCCTCCTCCATCACGTCTCGTTGTCCTTAGAGCAGTTTCATTTCTGGGTTGGAGCCTCTGTTTGTGTGTTGTGTGTGTGAAGAGGAAACCAGCTCGGGCGGGAAAGGCTTGTGAATTTTGTTTTACTGTTAACTTTATTAAAAAAAAAAAAAAATAAAGCTTTGAATCTTTTGGTCCCTCCATGCTGGCCCGTGCTTTCAGCTGCTTCTGCCCCTCAGCACAGAGGATTTCCTGGAATCTTCCCAGAATCTCCACATGTGAGAGGGAGAAAGAATTCCTGGTTTGTTCTGGTTGCTTCCAAAGCAGCATGTCCAGGGTTTGGAGTAACTTGTAAGTTACCTTCATCTTTTGAAAATACTGCCAAGGCTCAATCCAGTTTCTTAGAATCCATTTCACCTGCAAGCCTGGCTTCTTGGCTCTTTTTATTTCTCTTTTTTTTCCCATGGTTCTCCCAGCAAGCCCCACTTGGGCATTAAACTTCTGTGATAACGTGTGAGCTTACAATTCTGTAACAAAGAAATGCTGCTTAAAGAGCAGCTTATGTGAGAATTCCCTGTGATGCAGCTGGAATTAAGGGCTTTGTGTTCCCAAGATTGTCCTGTTTAAGGGAATATTGAATTTGCTCTGGGCTGAATTCCTTCACTGTACTTTTTTAAATTAATCCACTTGACTATTTTATATTTGTGCTAAACTTGATTTTGTTGAGCTTGATGTGTGATTTCCTGTTACTGATCCATGACATGGGTGAGTCTTTCAACGCCAGGTGAATTCCAGGCAGGGATCGTGGGTAATTCGGGATGTTCAGCAGCTGTGTGTTTAGTTAACCTGGCTGAGTGGTTTTCCCCTGGCAGTGATAGACTCCTCCAAATGCAAAGTCCAGCCCTGAACTGACAGTCTGTACTTTCTCTTGCACAGTGTCAGGACAGGAGCTGGAGGGATGGATGAGCTTCCAGCCTGGAGCCGTGTCCTGATGGGTTTGGTGTGGGGCACTGCCTGTTAGCAGTTTGATTTTTCACCTAAAAGTTGGTGTTACAGCAGGGTCTCAGCTGGGAGAGGGCTCTGCTTCTGGAATTCCCCCCTTTTCTCTACAGCATGGACAGCACCTTTGTGTCCAGATGTCCCGTGTGAGCTCCTGTCTGTGGCAGGTTCTGGAGCTGGTTGTGCTCAGCCTGGGATGTGAGGGGAGCAAGAGGCAGTGGGGCCGTGGCTGGGGGCCAGGGAAGGGCAGAGGGGTTGTGCCCGGGCTCAGTGTGGGGCTGTTGGAGGCTGGAGTTTGCTCAGATTGGGTGTTTGTGCACAGAGGTTGGGCTGTGCTGAGAGAGAACCTCCCAGCGACTCTGTGTAACACCTGACTTGCCTTCCCGCAGCAGAGCAAACACTGCAGGGAGCTCATTGCACGAGGTGATCACTCTTTACCACGTCTTTGTCTTCCTCCCTGCCTCCCGAGGGCAGGGCTGTGTGTGCCCTTCAGCAGGACAGGGACTGGAGGTCCCGGTGGTTCCAGCGGTGACAATGCTGTCCTGGTCCTGCTGTGGTGTTTGGTCAGGATTCTTGACAATCTGCTTTCATAGAGGGAAAATTCAAGGGCTTAAATTTTAGCACTGCAGAATAGAGTATTTTACAACTCGTTTGAAACTCAGCTTTCTAAGTGAACCAGTGCTGAGTAATACTTTCAAACCCCAACTCTCCCACGTTTATTCCAACATCCTTCACACGGGTGTGAGGGATGGACCCAGCCAGGTGCAGACAGCAGCTGGGTCCTGGCACTTTTCAGGCTCTGAAATGGTGAATACGTGGGGAACTGAAATACTGGTCTATGCACACTGATGCTTCCCCAGCTTTCCTGGCACTGTAAATCAGAGTTTACAAGGCCTGTTTAGTGGCATTTTGGTTCCATGACATCTCGTTCTGTGTGTGTGTTGATGTCACTGTACAGTCTAGGCTGTTCTCAGTCTCCCATTGCTGAGCAGAGCCGTGTTCTGTGTCTGTCAGTGGGTTTATTCTCATTTTCCCCTGCCCCAGGAAAGTGTGACCAGCTCCCTTCTTCCCTTCCTTCTCTCCAAGCTGAGTGAGCCCATTCCTTGGAGCACAGGAGTGGAATGGCTCTGTTTCTGGGAGAGAAAATGTATACAGCAGCTATTTATAACCTGTACATGAATGCATGATTTAATGTAGTTAAATATTCATATGGTGAGTGCCAAGACTTTCTAAAGAGCGTTGTTACGTTAATCAAGGTGAAGGGAAATGCATAGAACCATGGAATGGATTGGGCTGGAAGCCTTTAAAGGCTGTCAAGTCCAACCCACTGCCATGGGCAGGGACACCTTCCACTAGCCCAGAGTGCCCCAGGCCCTGTGCAGTCTCTGATCCCCCCTGCACAGAGCAGGGCTGAGCAGGGCTCGGTGGCACCTGGCACCTCAGGGCAGCAGCAGTGTCCAGTGGCACTGTGACCTCCACCATGTCCCAGCATGGCCTGGGGAGACAAAACTCTGCTTCTTTCCAAAAAATTGAGTCAGCATTGCTTGGGGTGTTGCCTCCACACATGGTGGTTCCAGGACATTGTCCATGGATTGTGGTTGGTGTAGCTACAGGGAGGCCAAGTGCCAGTGCTCCAGCTGCTCACAGCCCTCCTGCATGTCCTGCAGCTCCAGGGGGGCCACCAGCCCCAGGGATTTGCTGCAGAGACCACAGCTGAGCATCTTCAAGTGATGCTGTGCCTGGTCTGTCTCTAGAGGGACAAAGAGCACATAGAAGTGCAGGAGGTGGTGTTGTGGAGGCTGCGCAAGGCAGAGGCGTGGTGGGATGGACACAGCTTTGGTGTGACTCTCAGCCTGGCAACTCATGCCCGAGGGGGAGGTGCTGGTGCTGTGACAGCTGCTGCTAACAAGAAGGACCTGGAAAGAGCAGAGCTGCTGTGGCTGAGAGCCAGGCTGGTGTGTCAGGGGGCGTCTTCCACCAGCCAAGTTGGGAGTAGATGCTCTGAACAGCTCAAGAACTGGCAAGTGGCTGTCGGCTTCTCTGGGAAAGTTGTGAAGAGAAGTGTGTGAGGAGTGTGGCTGTGGGCAGAGTTGGCATGTGAGGGCTCTGCTGTAGGACTGCAGTTTTGGCATGGAGGTCAGGAATTGTGTGGCTGTTAGGCTTTGCCTTGGATGTGGTTTTGTCTGGCCATGCTCATAGAATCGTGGAATAGTTTGGGTTGGAAAGCTGTGAAGTCCGTTCTGGAGGTTCTGGTCACCCTCTTAAGGCTCCTCATTGCTTTGGCTGCACAGAAACGTACCTGGTTTGTTTTTGATCTGGGAGTGTTCAGTGAGCGGGATCACCAGTGCTGCTGGCTGTTGTAAATGCAGAAATGCAAGTTGGAAACTGGGAGAAAGACAAATTGTTCAGGTACAAGAGTATTATCCATGGAATAGTATCCACTGTCTGTATCAGCTGAAATACAGACTGGATGCTGCTGTGGTGTGTCTGACATGGAGGCTGGTGCCAGTCCCTGTCCAGCCACACTGGCCCTGGATCTGCAGCCATCAGACAGCCACAGGGTCAGGCCATGTGCTGCTTTGCCATTTCCAAATGACTTCCTCAGTTTTACTAATAACTCCAGATATTCTCTTATTTCCAATGGATGGTTTTCATCCTGTTTAAATTCGTGCCTTGTCCTCTCCCCTCCTCTTCCCCAGGGAACAGGACAACTGTGTGCTGCACCCACCCGTGTCCCTGGAGCAGTGCTAGTCCCTGGATGGCTGTGGCACGGCTGTGGCAGGGGTCAGTGGCAATAGCTGGTGGCTGTCCCTGCCCTTGGCTCTGTGGGGCCATTCTAGGTCCCTCCATGACTGTGGGAGCAATCTGAAATGCTTTGGCCTTCCTGGCCACTCCCACCATCGTGGATGGGGTTATCCCTTCTTGGAGCAGTGCTGGGCATTTTCCCTTAACCAGATCTGAGCTTGAAGGGACAGCTCTGGTCTGTTGCTGGGAGCTGGGACACTGCATCCGAGCTGGAGCTCCAGGGGTGGCCCAGGAGGGCAGGATCCATGGGGAGCCTGATGCTGCCTCCAGCAGGACCAGCAGCCCAGCTGCCATCCCGGCCTGTCCCACTGCCCAGCCCTGTCCCCGCTGTCCCCAGTGGCTTGTATGAACAGAGTGTGGTGTGAGGCAGCATCCGAGGGGCCACGGGGGGAGCACCCAGAGCCCCACAGTGCATGTGTGTCACAACGTTACGGAACAGTCAGGACAAATCCAGGCACCGATGCGAAGCCACTTGGAGAGGAGCTTGTTCCCTGTGCTGCCGTATTTATCTGAATTGGAATTCGGAATGTTTACCTCAGTGTACATAGCTCAACCTTTCCCTGGGAGGAAAGGGGAATTGCATGGAGCAATCGCTGTCCCATTGCTTTGCCAAACTCTTCATCCTCTCCCAGCTGGGCTCCGCATCGGTACCAACTGTCCCTCTTGGACCTTTCTAGGATGTGAATGGTAAAAATGTGAATATTTGTTGTTTACTTCCTTAGCAGAACTCCTGATGCTGTGTTTGTATGGGAAATCAGTCTGAGCAGACCCATATGCAATCGGTTTTACTTTATTATAAACTGTATATGATGTACAAACTAATAAAAACTCAAACGACGACAGTGTCACTGTTGTTCTTGAATAGGCAGATGAAGGAGATATTCCAGCTGTGTATTCCAGTGCTGGAGTGATCTGGGTGCTGGGGGTGTGGGCTCAGCCGGCCCCTGAGCAGGTGCTGGCAGATACCTTGCAGAGCTTTGGTGGAATAAACCCTTGAGGTTCTGCCAGGAGAGGCCCCAGCTGAGCATTGGGCACTCAGCTGCTGCCAGTGTGGAAGCTTGGAGGGGTTTCTCCATGAAGGGTCACAGATGCTCTGGGTGGGTTTATAGCTCACTGTTTTATGTTATAATGATAATTTATTCTTATCCTTTGCTTCTGAACAGCAGGAAGTATTTTGCTTTTAGGGCAGAGCGTTTGGTACCAGAAAAGCACTAAAGCTCTCCCTGCTTTTGGCCTCAACAGTCAGAGAAGAAATGTTTCTTGCCCCAGCAACATTGGACTCGGGGTGAGCTGTGCCCAGCGCCAGCCCCGGCCCAGCCCACGCCTCAAACACAGTCAGTATTTACAGTGTTAGTGTGGGTTAATGTCACTCTGCTGCTCCCCAGACCTTGAGCCAGAGCAGGAGGTCAAGCTGGGACCTGACCTGGGGCTGTTAGTGGAGCTTTGTGTTAAACAATGCCCAGGAGCCACCGCCCTGCTGGGCCAGGGCCTGGCAGAGCACAAACCCAAGTTTCAATAAAATAGATTTAATGACAGAAGTGCTGGGTCAGTAACTTCCAGCCGGGGTTTAGGTTCAAGCAAACATGAGTTACACAGTTACGGTGCCTCCGCTTCCTACACTATGGGGTTACTCCAGCCTAACTCTTAACATTCAAGTGCATTAGAGGAAGGGAATAAAATCTTGCATGAAGTCCAGTTGTGTACTTCAGACATGATTTTAGTTTCTATCAAATAAAATGGAAAAGACATTAGTTCATCTCTTCCACTCCCTGCCAAGGCAGGATTGTTCCCTACAGGATATAGGATGGTGCTTGGTCCAGCCCAGGTGGAGGGAAGTGGTTGGAGCTGCTTTGCAGGAATTGGATCCCTGTCCCGATGTTTCACTTGATTTCCTCAACGTCCATGGTTGGTGTGTTTAAGACATCACCTGGCACAGTGCCCTCCTCGTGGCTGTCCCCAGAGCATCGCTGCTGTGAGGGACAGGAGCTGGGATGGAGCCCACTGGGCAGCTGTGGGACCAGCCTGTGATTAGGGCTGCCAGGACCTGCTGCCCTCAGCAAGGTCTGTCCTTAGGGGCCAGACCCTTGGTAAGGACAGGACTCCTGACAGGAGTGCCCCACGCCTGGGTCTCGCTAGTTCTGACCCTGTAAGGTTGCCAGAATGACCGATGTCAGTCCCTGGCTGTGGGAAGGGAGGGACATCCTGCAGTTCCCTTGGCTTCAGACCAGCGACTGACAGGCTTTGGTCAGTGCCAGCAGGTAAAGATCGAACGATTGTGGTTCAGAGGGAAGCGATAAAAGCCTCAGAGTTGATCTTTCTCCAAGGAAGAAAACAAGCAGGACACGCTAGCTGGTTCCCTCCAAAACTCGCATTGAAATCTGTGACAGTTTCAGTCAGGAGTTGCTTGTTTTCTTCCTTTTCTGAGGCCGATAACTCCCCAGAGGCTTCACGCTGGGGTGGGCAGGAGGGTTGACTTTAGTAAAGGTAGAATTATTTCTCTTTACACTTTTAAGGTTACAGGAGTTACTTGCCTTTTAAAAACAAACCAAGGAGCTGCCCTGCCTGTGCTCCTAGATGATGGTGCAGGAGCTAAAGGCAGAGCCCCGTTTGTTGGTGCTCTGCGTTGGCACGAGTTTTCCCTTCCCGTAGTACCCCGAGAATATCGCCCTCACATCAATCTTTTTAGACAGGTCAAGCATCCACATACCATTATCAAAGTACAGCAGTTTCCCTCCTCCAATTTCCCCCACTTGCTCCCCTTTGTTCCCCACTTTTTCCAGCTTCACAAACTCCAGCAGGTCGAGCCCGGTCTGGACGGCTTCGACGCCGTTGGCGCAGCCGAGGGTGATGTGGGCCCGGCTGCCCCGGGGGAGGTTGTCCGTGGGCAGGATCTTGTCAGCATCCCCAGGCCAGAGCAGCAGCTGCTGCTCGCTCAGCGCGATGCGAGCCCCGACAGTCTTTGTGGTGATGAACAGCCCTGAGATGGAGAGGGTGAAGCCTTTGCCATAGGAAGCCTTCACGGCCTGGAGGAGAGGGACACGCACACAAGACAGCATTAGTGCCTGTGGGTGAGGATTCATGGTGCTGCACTGGGGCCACTGTCCCCATGCTGCTCATGGCAGCTCTTGCTGTGACATGGTCAAAATACCCAGAGCAAGAAAAAGGTCAGTGCCCAATGTCCCAGCTCCGTAGATTTGGAGCTGGTAACATCTTTGTCCTTCACAAATTCCAGTATTTAACCTGGGCTTATGTGCTCTGAAGTAATCCATCTGGGAATCTAAATACCTCAATTCATCATCATTCAGCTTAAGCTGTCAGAGATGATGCAGGAAGTCGTGTGTGATTGGGGAAAGTGGAAGTTCTGGGTTTTTTTGAAATAGGAAACAATCACAATCTCCACAATTTGGAGTTTTCTCTGCACAAGCCACATGGATGTAGTCCCTGTATTTGACCTCTTGGGTCAGAGCAAAGCCCATCCCCAACTCTCTCCCAGGCTCATGGACACCCCGCTGGGGAGGGAGGGGACACAGGGGATGTGGGGAGGAGGTGGGGCCCCAACACTCACTTCCTGCTGCGCATATTCCTCGGCTCCAGCTGCTTTTCCAAACTCAGTGTATTTCGTGGTGCAGTGCAGGACCCCAGGTGGCCTCTTCACAAAGTAGCTGGTGAGATCTATTTTTATTTTGGGATCTTCAGTGGCAGAAAGAACTGTAGATGGAGGTAAACAATGTCACTGTCACAAAGTGATACCCCTGATGTCAACACGTGAGCCCTGATCCGGTCTCAGCTCCCTTCCTTATCTTCACATCTTGTCTCTGTGACTGCTGGGGAGCAGCAGTTTGGTGAGAAACCAAAGCCCTCCCTCCTCCTAGGCTCACCCCAGATGGAGCCAGAGAACAGAAGCTCCTATGCATCATCGTGGCTCTCTTAAACCTGATGGTGCGGGAGTCCCCTAAGGGATGGGATTGTTCAGCCTTTCCCATTTCTCTCTCTTTGCCTTTTTCCCACCCAACCCCTTGGAGCCAGGGGACACCTAGGATCCCTTGTCCTGCTGCTGCCACCCAAGCTCAGTGCCCTGTGGGGCCAGAGCTAAACAGACTTGGGAAAAACTCTTTAATTTATTTTTACTTACAAAAGCAACTTTGTCAACTATGAGGATCAGGTTAGTAGCTTTAAAAAGCTTTCTTGTTGATAGCTTTAGAAATTTACTTTAGAAGCTCATCAGACTTGTTAACATCAACAGGTAAGAAAGTGGTAAGACAACATCGATACATACAGTATTTACTCTCCTTTTTGAAGGCTTTGAGACTCGCAAGCTCATCCAAGAATGCCTGGCCAGCCTTCCTCAGGATCTCCGAACTTCTTTTGCTCAAAAACCACCCAAAATACATGGGGAGGAATTCCTTCTCCAAGCTTGGCTTCATCTTCTTCAGCTCTTCCACAGATAGTTTCCATTGATTCTTGTCCTTTAGCTGGGGACAATCCAAGCGCCAGGGGGTTTTGGGCTCGGCAAAGATGACTTTGTAGCGGTACTTGTCAGCAATGTCAAAGAGCTGGTCCAGCCGTTCCCGCTCATGGTGAGTGTCATCCAAAACGATGACGCTGATCTCCCGTTTGCAATAGTCAACTAGATCCTCATCCACCTTGGAGTACTCTTCGGGAATGGAGCTTCTTATTAATGGTGTAATTTTATAGTGATCAACAGAGATGACCTTGCAGGCGTCTTTGTAGCGATCGTGGATGGCCTGGGCCAGGGTGGACTTCCCACTGCCAGGCAGGCCCCGGAGGATGAAAAGGGTTTTGGATTCTTTGAGTGTGGAGATGGTGTCTTCGTCATCCAGGAATGGGAAATGCAAACTCTCAGGTCTCTCTTTTGCTGATTGAGTAGACATTTTTCTAAATATTTTAGGCAGGAAAGTGTGACTCTTCTTGGAGAAACCTCTGTTCTGAAATGGAAAGAGAAAACACTTTGCAGGGCAGGAACCCCAGAGACAATGTGGCCCTGCTGGGACCTTTAGTGGAAAAGTTGGGGCACACGGAGCATCTCCCCCACACTCCCTCACTTGGTCACCCTCCTAAGCTGACACCTTCTCCCACAGCTGCTCTGGCTGGTCACACAGCAGGGATCCACTGCATCCCACCCAAGGGCTGAAGCTTCAGCCCTGCTCCCCACTCTGGCCTCAGCAGCTGCCCCACTAGGAAGGGGTTTCGCAGGCACCACGGGCTGCCACAAAGCCCCACCCAGGCAGATGGGTGACACATTTAGTCTGAACGCTTGAACAAACCCCTGTGGCTGCCAGATGCGAGGGCAGTGATCCATGGAGGAGCCCAACGGGAACTGAAAGTCCCAGCAGGTTGAGAGCTGCCACACTCCTGTCCCTTTACCTGAATCACAAACTCTCTTTCCAGGGAAGAGGGTGTTTCCTAGAGCAGCCTGCTCTCTCGGAGCTGCACTGAGGATCAGCAGCTGAGCTCCTCGCTGGAGGGAATTTGGGCTCCTCTTGGGAAGAGCAACTCAAACGGCTTCCAGGAAAGCCAAGCCCCTCCCAGCAGATGCTAGGCAGAACTCGAAACTGAAACCTCGAGTGCTGCAGGAAACGAAACACTCGTGGTTGGCAGCAGTGAGCAGGAAATGCCGCTGGGAGCTGGCATGGGCTCTCCCTCCCCTTCTGCCAGCAGCTCCGGTAAGCAGAATCCCAGAATAATTCCCAGCAGAGCCTGGGAAAACACGGGACTGAAAGGAAACGAGGGAGTCCTCAATAGCATCAACGAGGCACACGCTGTTTGTTGGGTCAATACATGAACCTTCCACCCCCTCAGCTGCCTGTGGGCCAGCCCAGCCTGGGATCCACTGGACCTGCTGTAGCCAAAGACCATGGGAGTGATGCCCAATAAGTGAGTTTTGCCTTTGATGCAAAAATTGAGAAGTTTTACATAAACCATAATTGCTCTGCCTGGGCCAGAAAAATGGTTTTCCAGTTTGCAGTTCTTAAAAAAGACTTTTCAGATGTTGATTTCCCGATCTCTTTATTCCAGAAGGTGTAGATGAGTTTTGGTTCCAAATGCCCCGGGAGCAGGAGCCCACAGCTCTCACGGGCACTGCCTGCCCTGGGCTCAGCTGAAACCCCACAGCAGACAGGGACAAACAGGCCCCTGAGAGCAGCAGGGACCTACGGGCTCCCCAGCGACCCCAGTGCTGCCTTCCCCGCGGACTCGGGGCTCAAAATGCTCGCACAGGTGAGTTACCTGGAGCGCTGCTCCTTCTCGCAGGTGCCCGCTGCCAGGGGGTCGCACGGCCGGAGTCGGTGCTGCGGCGGCCCCGGGTCAGGCTGTCCCCGCACCGGGCTGTCCCGCGGGCGGGGACCGGGGCCGCTATTCTGCCGTGGCAGCTGCTGAGGGGACTGAGGCGCTTTTCAGCCCCGTGAACAAAGGAACAATCGCGGCCCCCCCCGGGCCATTGTTCGCCGTCGGCTCGGGGACAACGGGCGCCTTCACGGCCCGGGCCGGGCGGACAAAGGCTCCGCAGAGCCCGGGGGAGCGGGGTCTCGCCGGACAATCTCCCATTGAGCCGGGCTCGGCCCCCCCGCCGCCCCCACAAAGCTCCCGCTTGTCTCCTGCTCCCCATGGAACAGGGGCTCGCGTGGAGGGAGAGATCGCCCCTCGTCCCGGGCTGCCCGTGCCCCGGCAGCCGCCAGGGGGTCCCGGGACCCCCGAGACGGAGCCACGGACCCCCTGGGCCGTTCTCGGGGCCCGGCTGCCTCCGGCGCACCCCAGACCCGGCGCCCACGTGTCGGCAACGCCGCCGGCGCTTCCGCCCTCGGGGGAATCGGAGCCTTTACCGGGCGGAGCGGCGGCCCCGATCCCGATGCTGATCCCGATGCTAGTCCCCATCCCGCCTGTCCCGCTTACCATGGTGAGGGCAGCAACTCCGGGGCGGCCGCCGGTGCGGAGCGGCGCGGCGGGGAAGCGGCTCTGGGGCGGACGCGCCCGCTGCTCCTTTCATAGCCCCGGGGCTCGCCCGCCCCCCGAGGGCTGGGCCAAACCCTCCCCGGGCCGGCGGGGGGGCCCCGGGGCTCAGCCCCCGCCCCGCCTGGCCGCGGAGCAGCCGGTGCCGGGGATGCTGCCAGGACAGTCCTGTGCCACGGCGGGGCCGGGGCTGTGACAGGGGGCACGGGGCGGGGGGAGGCAGCGCTCCGAGTACGGCGGCGACTCAGACCAGCTCCTTCCCTGCTAGGGACACACCACGCCAGTGCTGGGTATGACGCTTGCTCAATATTTATTTCATCTTCCCGTCTAGGCTCTACTTTTCTCCACTGCTCTCCTCTATTTCCTTGTCCGTTTCCCCCTCTTTAACGTTTCCGTCTGCTTATGTATTGGTCCTGTCTGCTTATTTACCGTTTCTGGCTTCCTCTTATGGCTTTTCATCTTAATTCCCCGCTTGTTGTTCCCCTTTCTCCTTCTCTTCACGATTCCCAGGGGTGATTTTTATGTTTTCACTGAAGGGGCGATCTGGGAAGGGAAAAGAAAACTTAAGCCAAGTCCTAGAACTCAGTAGCTGGGCACAATAAAAGCCCCCGGGCTCTCTTACCCTCACCAGGAATCTCACTCCCGTTTAGGTCCTGGGACGGCAGATGCTGCGCTGCACGGACTGAGGGGAGCAGCCCCGGGGGCTGGGGGCACAGCGCCCTGCCAGGACCCTCCCACCGAACCCCAGGGTGTGGGTGACACCGGGCCAGCCCGCAGGGGACACGCAGGGAGCGCTGCCATCTCCAACTCTAAGCCGGCACGGCCGGACCAGGGAGTGCAGCTGAAGCAATGCTGGATTTCCACCACGATTTTAACTCAATACTTGCAAGGAAACAGGTGCTGTGGGAATTCTAAGGTGCTGCTGATGAGCAGAACAGGAAAGTGGGTTTTTTTCCCCATTTCTGGTTGCAGAGGTGTGAATGACAAGTACCTTCATGTGGGCTTTTTTCCAGCTCTGCAATGAAGCTTTTGCTCACATTGTCCAAGGCCTGAAAGGGATGAAGTTCTTAATAAAAGCCTCAGAAATGCAGCTACATACTCAACATTTTCCTGTTTTCTTTTGCTCTCTGCTATCATTACCAAATCCTTTCCTACTTTAAAACTGCATTTCTGTGGCATTACTGGCTGGAGTAGCCCAGCTGGGATAACAGCTACTCACAGAGGCTGCCCAGAGCTCCTCCTCCCCTCAGCAGCTCCCTTACCGCAATGATGCCATTTTGAGCAGCTTCACTGGACACAAGCTTCGCCTTCTCCAGAGCCCTTTCAAAATTCAGGATTGCAGACCGGTAATCTTTCAATTTCACTGGAACAGACGAGGATATCAGCTGGTTTAGCCCAGGATCAGGAGAACAGCGAGAAGTAATCAAGCCAGTCTTGATCTGAGCAGTTGCTTTGGCTGTTAAATCCTACAGATGTTTTCAGATTAGTTACTCCACCCTGTGCCCATATCTTTACCTTGTGCCTGTGCCACCAGCACAGTGGCGTGGAGTTGCCACTCCACATCTCCCTCTTCATCTGCTGCCTGCAGGGACTTCTGGCCATAATCTTGGGCTTTTTCGGCTTTTTCCAGCTCAAGGTAGCACCGCCCAATTTCATGGAACAGCCAGGCCTTCTCCAGGCTGGATTTGGCCAGTGGAATCTTCTCCTCCCAACTTCAAGCAGAGTAAGACAGACATACCTTTACCAACCTCACTGGGTACAGTTATGAGTCAATCACTGATTTGACAGCAAAGGGTTCAGGTGTGAAAATGTCCCTGGGCCTGGCTGCAGTGAGAACACACAGCTGAAGAACCGTGATCTGGGTCACACCACCCCCCGATGCCTTTGCTGCTGGGCTGTACATACGTGTTGATGGCCTGCTGGAACTTGCCAATTCGGGCGTACACGTGGCCAATGTTGTCCAGGGCCCGGGACACGGCGTCTGTCAGAGAGCTGAGACAGGGAGACAAAGGGATTGTGGCACTGACACCGTTCTGTTCCTCACTCACTCTGGGTTTCTTCAGCCTCATGGTCCCTTTGGTGCTCCCCATGCCCTCAGAGAAGCGTTGGGAAGTAAAG
Source organism: Sturnus vulgaris (assembly GCF_052056855.1). Lineage (NCBI taxonomy): Eukaryota > Metazoa > Chordata > Aves > Passeriformes > Sturnidae > Sturnus > Sturnus vulgaris. The sequence continues at coordinate 5,268,233 of NC_142269.1, read as the reverse complement.
GAGCCAGGTGAGGCTGAAAGTCATGAAATCAGGGTTAATTTTTTATTTTATCTACAGCTCTGGCTGACCCCATGAGACACAGGAGAAATGGTTTAGCTTTGCCTTTGATTATTATTAATTTTTGTGCAAATCCAGCAGTCCTTGGGGAATTCTTTCCGCTTTTCTTTGCCTCTGTTTCCCTCTGTTTCCCTGACACTCATGGATGATTTCTGTCTTTCAAAGCAAAGACCCAAAAAGGTGTCTGCGGTGTGTCTGCAGGCTCCTGACACCAGCCCTGATCCTGTGCTGGGACTGAGCTTTGCTCCACGCTACAGACAGCTCCTTCAGTAATAACAGACCCTGTGGGCTTTAATTTTTTTCTTAATTATCCTCATTCTCATCTTCAGAAGCAGCTTTGCCTACCCTTACCTCGGAGATGGAAACGCCTATGCAAGGAGCAGATAAATGCGATGGGAGTCATGGAATCAGAGCGGCCTGGGTGGGTCCAGCTCAAACCCCCCCATCTCGGAGTCATTAACGCGAGTCATTAATGAGTCATTAGCAGCGTCTCCAGCTGCAGCCGCCAGAGGGCGCGGCCCGCCCGTCACCGCCGCTCCATGACAGCGCCTTCGCCGTTAGCGAGATCCCAAACCCGGGCATCCCCTCCCGCCCCCTCCCGCTAATTCCTGCCTTTAACCGGCATACTCGGGGAGTGGGACCACCAGGAGAGCGGCAGCCTTCTCCTAAACCGACATTCATTTCCGAAAGGATTTTTGAAAATTAGAAACAACCACTCATTTTAAAAGCTCTGTGCACTACTGCCAAATGTAATTCCCAAATCAATTCAAGCCACTGTTCCATGATTTCTGCTGTGCTTTTCAAACTCTTGCTAAATCTAAGATTACATTTTGCTCCACTGTGGTTCAGTTGGAAGAGCCTTGGGATGTGTCTGGTGCAGACAGGTAAGTGCACCTGGAAGGGACCTTTATTTCAAGCCATGCTTAATGGTCTCTATGAAAAGGAGTTTAAGACAAAATGTAGCGGAAAAGTGGTGCAATTTCAAGCCTGATCTTCCTGAGAAGAAAGTGCCTACTCAAGATTCAATGCTGAGACTGGGACTTGTGTCCTTCTGCTTTGCTGCAGCAGAGGTTTTGATGTGCCCTGTGCTGTGGGTCCTTAAAAATCTGCTTCAGGCTCCTTATTTTGAAATAGTGAAGATAAAAAGTCACCACACACCCTAATACTTGGGCAGAGCTGAGCGTGTAACCCTGTTAAACCCCCCAAGTGAGAAATACATTACCTAATGCTAAAACACCCCCACAGAGGCACTTTCCCCTTTCTCCACCCACCTGAACTTCCCAGAACTTACTTCTGCCTGGCACAATCCAGATCCATCTTATGGCTGCGCAAAGCTGCCTCCATCTGTCCCATTGCCAACTGTGCATTCCCAATGCAGCTGTGGAGGTTCCCTATCAGTTCATTCTTGTTGGGAACTTCCTTCTCTGACCACGCCTGTATCTTTTTCAGCAAACGTTCAGCTTTCCTGCAGCTTTCTTCAGCGGAACCTCTGGCCAGTGCTGGGGACAGGGAGCAGAGTTTGACACTGGGGTGTGACACAGAGACATTGAGAAGTTGTTAATTCCCCATCCCTGGAAGTGTTCCAGACCAGGCTGGATGGGGCTTGGAGCAACCTGGGATACTGGAAGGTGTCCCAGCTCATGGTGGGATGGTGGAACAGGATGAACTTCAAGGTCCCTTCCAACCCAAACCATCTTGGCATTCTGTGATACTTGGGAAGTGAGACCTGGTGAAGTGTAACCCTCAGACAAAGCTTGGGAATAGTCAGAGCTCCCCACAGCAGTGGGAGGCACTCGGCTTCTAGCCAGGAACCTACACAGATCAATATCCTCCATATTTTTTTCGATGGATCTGCTGATGTCAGATGGTTTCTGTTTCTTGTCCTGCTTGCGCTCCTGCCGCAGGACCTTGCGCTCGTACACCCGGGCGTAAATCGGCTTCTGCTGCTGCCAGAAGTCCCGACGGCGGTTCAGGTAGGAGATGCCATCCAAAACCAGGTCCATGACTTTGATTCCCTGCCTTGTGCAGCTCTGCATCAAGTCTGGAAATAAAATAAGGTAGAACCCAGATGACAATCAACAGACCTGAGCTGCAGCTCCGTGGGGAATTGATTTGGAATGTTTTTCTGTTCTGACACAGACAGTCCTGGAAATGAAAATGTCTCATTCTCCTCAGAGCTGAGGTGACGGGAGAGTTAACAATAAACTCTGTTACCCATCCCATGTGGTTCAGTGAGCTGAGCTGGTGTTCCAGCCTCATATCTGCTGCATTCTCTGCTGATCAGAGCCAAGAAGGGGCCCAGTAAGTGGGGCCAGCTGTGCTGAGCACCTGTCCTCTGGGACAGAACATCTGTATGGCACATCTGTATTGACAGGGCACTTTGAACAGCGCTGTGGATCAGGTTGGCAGATGGAAACTGAGAGGGCTTTTGCCTGTCTGCAAACCAGACCCTGCACATGCGTAATTAATGCTGGCAACATTGTAAAACCTGTGAGCAAACCAAAGCTTAATCACTTCTCTATTTCTGGGCGAAAAAAAAAAAAAAAACATGACTAAAGGCGAATCATCTTTGTGCCTTTTCCTTAAATAAGATACTTCTCCAATTCCTGCATGTTGACTTTGACAACATTTACAACAAACCCTCAGAGGAGTCACAGCCCCATGAGCTGCCTGTGTCCCCACCACTGTGAGCTCCATGTGCTTCGTGAGCTCTGGTACAACTAACCAAGAGTCAAAGGGATATAAAAGAGGAAAATAAATAAAGAAGAATAAAAAAGAGATGAAAGAAAAACAGAATCTGCTGAGAAGGAGAAACACCTTCATCCTTGAGCAACTTCTCCAGGAATGCTTTGTCAGCATAAAGCTCTCCCAGAAGCTGTTGCTCTGTTTTTGGACTCTTCTTCTTCATCTGTTTTTTATCCTTTTGATCCTTTGGTTTGTTTTGCTGTTTCTGGTTGTCTTTTTTGCTCCGCAGCTAGAAAAAAGCAAAAGGAGTTGGGGAAAATCGGTGGGGAATACTGGAATGAGGAGAATTCTGTTTATACTCCATGTAAGACAGCTTGTTTTTTAAATAAAAGCAGAAAGTCAGTGTCTCACCAGCTGCTTTGGCCATGAGCAACTGAAATTCTGCAGCCAAATGTGCTCCCTGGGGACTACAAGGGTGTTACAGAGAGAGTAAGAACTAGTTCTGGCCTCTCAGAAGAAGAAGATACTACTGCAATGGAGCACCCCGAAGTGAAGCAATAAAGAAAGTGCCCATTATCAAAACTGTGACCCTTAAACATCAGGTAAACCTAAAGTCAATATTGGAGCTCACTGTACCCTCCTCAACTTCTGGGCTGTTACTCATTAGCTTCAGATGGGTGATTGGCAACACCCCCAGACAAGGCCTGCAGGAGAAATTCCAGGTTTTGTTCCTTCATTGTGGGTCTTCCTGCCCTTCTGCCTTCCCCTTTAAATTCTGGGTGGCTTGACCCAAACCTGCATTAGAAGCAGGTGACAAACACTCTCATGGCAGGCAGTGTGTTTTAATGCTCAAGAGGCCCTTCAGAGGCCCACAGTGGGGACTGTCACTCCTCTGGTGCCCATTTCAGCCTTACTCTATCAGCAAGAGCCCCGTGCTGTACCTCTGCCTGCCTGCTCACAAAGCACAGCTCCTCCTTGCTCTCCAGCTTCACCGAGGATGGATCTGCAGACACAGAGGAGTCTGTGTTAGTGCTGCACAGCTGCCATGCAGGGTGTTGTCAGTAAAATGCCCATAAAGGTGCCAAGCCCAAAATGTTCGGTTTCAACCAAAGCTTTTCTAATTCTTTCCCGTGGAATGGGGGGTGTTGGTGTGCTCTGGGAGCAGGGAATGCAGCTCATCCCCCAGCTCCTCTTGGGATTTTAAATCATATGGCACCGGGGGCTCCTGTTGCAATATTCCTACAGACAGGGTACATCCTACGTGGAAACTGAAGGAGAAAGATGCAGGTTCTTCTGGGGGATGACAGCTGGAGCATAAAATGGAAGGAAAGGTATTTTAAAGGTTTGTGCACTGATTAGGGCAAAAGGCCCATTGTGTTTTCACTTGACCCCCAATACCACCATCTGTCTGCACTCTGGGAGGGAAGAGTGAGGAACAGCTTTTTGTTTGGTCTGAGAGAAGGACAGAGCTTCCAAGGCTGCTGCAGAATCCCCTTTGGTGCAGCCACAGGGCCCAGACCAGCAGCACAAACACAGGCAGGTCACAGGAGCAGGTGTTCCCATCCATCCAGGTGAAGCAGAGTCAGAGAAGCAGTTTGGAGATGTACCCTGCTAATGTGTGTGCATTTCCCAACTATTCAAACATCCAGATTCATGCTGACATGTTTCCATGCTTCCCTGTATCTCAGAGCTATCTAAAATAAAGAGTTTTCTAGTTTTTTAATCCATTCTTGTGCCTGCAGCCCAGGGGGTCCAAAGGTGGCTAGAGCTCTTGGCTCGGGATATTGAGCTGGGAAGATTCCAGCTGGAGCTGTGATGATATCTGAGCATTGTGCTAAGCTCAGGAAACAGCAGGAATGGAGGAAAGCAAGCCAGATCTGGAAACCTTCCCTGTTTTTTAAATAACTATCCCATATGAAAGCGCTGCAGGCTCTGGTGCACTGGCACGTGTTAATCCCTGGCACTGGGGGAGGGCTGAAGTTTTGAAATTTTGGGACAGGGAGGCCCTGGCCTACCTGGGAATCTGTGTAGGGTGTGAGTGGGGTGTGCCAGGTGCTGGGCAGGGACAGGCTCTGGGATCCACCAGAGCGGCTCCAACCCACCATGCAGGTTTGGCAGCCCCAGAGGAGCCCAGCACGGGTGCTCCACTCACGTGGCAGGGGTGGCAGCCCCAGGTGAGGTGTGTCTGTGCCCCACAGTGGGACATGTTCTGTCTGTGCCTGCTGGCAGGGCTGAGAGAAAAAGTAAGAGAAAAGGGACGAGTTTTCTGTTTGTTTTGAAGCCCATGAGGTCCTTGGCCTTTCCTGTCTCTACAGGACCTGCTTGGTGATCAGAGCCAGAGATGGTGAAAGCAGAGCTCGTAACAAGAGTCAACAGTTTCACTGCTCTTTTGCAATGAAAATTGGAGGAGAGTCAGGATTTCAAGAGGCCAGTCTGAGGTAGCATGGCACATTTCATTCCAAACTTTGAATACAGGGATAAAGGTCTCAAAATGGATTCTGTAAGTAGTGCTGGAGGTAGATAATAGAATCATGGAATCTCAGAACGGTTTAGATTGGAAAGGACTTTAGAGCTCATCCAGTTCCATCCCCTGGAATTCCACCTCCCATGGGCAGGGACACGTTCTAATATCCCAGGGTGCCCCAAGCTCCATCCAAGCTGGCCTTGGACACTTACAGGGATGCAGGGACAGCCACAGCTTCTCTGGACAACTTGTACCAGGGCCTCCTCACCCTGACAGAGAAGAATTTCTTCCCAATATCTCATCCAACCCTGCCCTCTGGCAGTGGGAAGCCATTCCCCCTTGTTCTGGCACTCCAGGCCCTTGTAAATAGTGTCTCCAACTTTCTTGTCAGCTCCCTCATGTACTGAGAGGCCACAAGCAACCCACTGATGAGATGAGCTGCTCTGGTCTGTATTCTGTGGAAAGTTTCCATTATGATTTTGGAAACTGGAGTGTCAGGATTTACCTACAGAACTAACAAGGTCTGACACTGTATGAACAGGCATTCAGGAGAGAAAGAAAGAACAAAAGAAAAAAGAGCAGGGTTGGATCTTCCTGGTGTTTCTGGATTTATCTGCCACAAATAACATAGACCCAGAAGCAGGGAGGCTCTGGTGTGGGGCTCTTGGGTCACTTGCAGAGCTGATTCGCCATCAGCTGTGCCCTGAACAGCATTGTCCAGGCTCATGGGTGCCAGACAGTGACACTTCTTACTCCCAATGCAGTTGACAATTGCCTCCTCGGCCTTGTTGATGCCCAGCTGGAACTTGTGCAGATCGGGGCGGAGCCTTCGGCCTCGGTGATAAAACACAAGCGCGAACTCAAAGTCACCCATGGTGTACAGTGTCTCTGCTTTTTGGTAAAGCCCCTAAAACGACAGTTGGGGGAAGAAATTAATAAAATGAGGGACAACTTTGATGGATCTCAAGTAACTCCTGTCAGGCATATGCGAGAGCCCAGGGCTGTAACAACTTGAACACATTAAACCCCAAATCTGGAGGTGCCTGAGCACCTCAACACCTCTGAAAGCAGTAGAAATCTCAGAAGTGTCTGGAATAAGCTCCTTCCTCACAGCTCTGCCTCAGACTCTGCAGGGTCTCATAGATCCAGGCCAGCCCTTGGTCACCCCCCCTCCTACCCCTTCAGCTGGTTACCTCATAGAACGTTTTGTCAATTTGGAGTGAGGCTTCAGCATCTTTCAAGGAGTTTTCTGTGTCTCCAAGTTTCAGAAAACACTTGGAGCGGGTGATAAGGCAGTGCTTGTCTCCTGCCCTCAGCTTCAGTGCCTGGAACCACAGACATGGATATGTCACCTGTGCTGGACGTGTCACCACACATGGATATGTCACCTGTGCTGGCTCAACAACACAAACACACAAGTGCAGGTATTTGATGCCACAGTTCCCACATGGATCTTGATGATGGATGAGGATAAAACTACACGGACTTTACTGAAGAGTCTTCTCTTGTTTTTCACAGGTTCTCTGTGCTGCAGGCGCTGCCCTGTCCCTGAGCTACCCTATCAGGGTCACCCCTCGTGCTAAGACCTCCTGGGGACACGTCACTCCGTGCCTCTCCCTCTTGCCGCGGATCCCCCCGCTGCCTCTTCCCTCGCCTGAATCAAACCGCGCCCCGTCGCGGCGGCCCCCCCCGAGGCCCCTCCCGCCGTGGGCAGCTCGGTGCCCTCGGGCCGCGGCGCCCTCACGTCATTGAAGCAGCCCAGAGCCTTGTTGTGCTGGCCGCGCCGGCTCAGGGTTGTCCCCTCGGTCATGAGACTCCCGAAGGAGACGACGGGCAAATCGTCATCCTCCGCCATGGCTGCGTTGCGGCGCTGTTGCCAAGCAACGGTTACAGGAGAATAGCCACTTCCGGTGAGCTACCCCGCCCCGGAAGTGACGAACCACGCACCGGCGGTGCTCACGTGGGGTGCCGGTGTACGGGGCGGAGCTGGCCCCGGGCGAATCCCGGTGCTGCCGCCCGGTGCTCGCTGCCGGCGGTCCTTGCGGTGCCTCTGACCCGACCCGACCCGACCCGACTCCATGCGGTTCTGTTTTTCCACCCTCGTTCCCGGAGCCATGCCTGGCCGGGACGGGTGGGAGCGCGGCCTCTCAGTACAGCCGCGGTGCCTCGGCAGCTGCCGAACACCGGGCAGAACCGGTTCCTCTGTCCCAGCGGGCATTGGCCTGTGTGTTCCGCAGTGGCAACACGAGGACAGCCATCGCTTCCCTACAGTACTGGTTTGATACTCGCCGCTGGCCCCGGTACCGGTTTCAGCGCTGAGGGATCTAATCCTGGCCAAATAAATGACGAACGGCAAATGCTGCTGGTTCGTTCCCATCAGCGCTCCCGTCCTGACTTTATTTTGGCGCTGGGTCAGACCTTGCGCCAAGATCTTCGCTTGAAACACTTTGTTCCTGCCAAGTGACTCAAAGTAAGGGTGGGGGGAGGGCATCTGTCCCGCTCGCAACCGGTGACATTTAATGTCACCACGAGGCGGATCAGCACTGCCAGGCTCCGGACCCTGAGCGGCGCTGCCCTAGGCTTGGCCGTGGCCCAGCACCGCTCGACGGCCGCCGCTGGGGCGGGAGGCGGAGTGCGGGTCACGCCAGGGTAGGGAGACACGCACTGCCGAGCTCTGGAGTGGGCGGGCGGGATGACACACCCCGTCCCCAGGGAGCCGGGCAGGGAATTTCAACCAGAATAAGCGTTCGTTTTTGCAGGGAGATTTCCCCCCCACTAGCACACCCCGACCCCAGCGGGGTGGGCAGCAACACTGTGTTCGTGAGGGCTGTGGCAAGTGTGCCCGGTCACTAGCCCGGTGACTTTGTCTTGGGGACATCACAGCCCCGGCCATCGCCTGTTCACCGCTCCGGGTGCTCCCTCAGCGCCGATGATGAGCGCGTTGGTCACAGGCTGGAAATACCAGGAGAAAAGTAAGTGTGAGCTGGGTATTCCCAGGAAGCAGGAGAGCCGTGGCTGCTGCCTTGAGAGGCTAGTGAGGAAACGGAGCAGCCGGGAGGCAGGATGCAGCGGGCTCGCCCCGCTGCCCCGCTCCCGTTGGCCGCGTCCCCTGGGATTGCGCTCCAGTGGTGCCGGCGGTAGTGGCACCGGTGATCCGGCTCCGGTAATCCTGCCACTCCCCCGTGGGCACCACCGGGCACCGCCCGCTCCCGCAGTCACAACACGCCCGTGGGAGGATTCTCGGCGTGTCTCGGCGCTGAGGAAGGAGCCCCGTTCCCGCCGCCGGTGCCGTTGGGCGGTGGGCCTAATGACGTCATCGTGGCCTATGACGTAAATGGCGGCGCGTCTGGCGTTGGGGGGGGTCACGGCCGAGGGCGCCGCCGTGGGTGGGGCGAGGGTTCCAGAACTACGAGTCCCACAAGGCTACGCGGCCGCACCCCACCGGCGGCGGCCAATGGGTGCGCGGCGGGCGCTCAGGCAACGCGCACGTGGCAGCGGCGGCGGCCAATGGGCGGCGGCGGCGGCCGTAGCCCGATGGGCCGGGGAGGCCGCGCTCCGCGAACAAAAGGCGGCGACGGCGGCGTGAGCGGGGCCGGAGCGGCAGCGGAGCGGAGTGGGAGCGGGGCCCAGGTGAGTGCTGAGGCGGCTGCAGCGCCGAGCTCTGTCTGGCGTGTGGCGGGGCCTCGCGCGACTCCTCTGCCGGCGCTACCGCGGTGCCCACGCGTCTGGGGCGGGAGCCGCGCTGGCTCTGGCCGGCCCCGGCCCCGATAGCTCGCGGTAGGGCGGGCGAGTCCCGGGAGCGGCCCGCAGCCTGCGGGTTCGCGGGTGTGCCGGCAGGAGCGGCCGTCCCGGTGCGGTCCGGAGTGGAGCTCCTCGCTCCCGCCGGTATGGTCGCCCTGACCTTGCGGGTCCGCCGGGGTCTCCTCGCAGCGGTGCCGGTGCCCGCTCGGGTCCCGGTGGCTGGGGCGGCTCTGGGGCACGGACAGTGTGCGGTGGTCACAGCGCAGAGATTGTAAACAAACGGCTGGGAAAGGGGTCCGGCTTTATGTGTTTTTCGCCCCGGGTCCAGGGGGGCCTTGCCTCTCCTGTCATAGGGAAAATCCTTTCGTGGCCATCCTGGATGGATCCCGCGTCGGGATCACGCTGTTCCCATATGAGTAGCAGCGTGCACAGCCCATGTGTCGCTCCCTTCCCGGGACAGTTGGCTGTGTTCCAGCTCTCCTGTTTGCTGCTTGCAAACATCTCCTGTTTGTCTTGCTGCTTTCGAAATTCTCATCCTGTTATACAGACTCTCCCTTCTCTCTGTTAAACAGTTTGTTCTCTGCAGGCTGAAAACTGAGGTCCACCCTGGCCATCCTGTTTGTAGGTGTCTCTATTCTTTCTGATCTCTAACTGGGCTTGGAGCTCAGAGTATCAGCTCTGCGGTCCAGTGCTGTTACCTGAACCCTGTTGGATGTCCTGCATGTGAGACTCTACAGCTCTCTCCAGGTATCAGGGCTCTTCCCATGGTTTCAGCGCTGCCTGAAGTGGTTCCCAAACAAGGACAGCTACAGTTGGATGTCCTGCCCAGCCATGGTGGCCAGGGAGCCCTTTGCTGCTGTACACTGTGCAAGTGGTTTAAGGAATAAGCTTGTTAAGGAGCCCCAAGGCTGCAGAAGAAGATGATCTTTAATGACAGGATTCCCAGATTCCCCCGTTGTGGCACTGGGTGCCCACCAGGTGTGGGGAGCCTGTCTGCTGCTCTCCATTAGCCACATGTAACTGGTCCATGGTCCATGCTCCTCCCTGGCTGCTGTGGTTTTCTCAGAGGTTCCCTGTGTTCAGGGAGCCTCCCTGAGAGCTGGGCATGCAGCACCTGTTTGCATCACCCCACACAGCATTTCCCAACTGCAGCTGTAGGACCATGACCTCGCGTTGGCTGCGGCACTGAGCCCTCACCGTCCTCTGATGAAACACACGGGTTTGCCAGGTGGGAGCTGATGTAACTTTTCATGCTGCCATGGGCTGAAAATACTGGCTTAGCTTGAACTGTGTTAATAAATGACCCGGACTGGAGGGGAGAGGCTGCTTAATGGTGTGGATTTGTTGACACAATTCTTGGGAGAGTGGGTGTCAAGTCTTCACTGCAGAGGGAGTCCTTTCCTCCTGCTCTGAAGTGTCCTTCAGGTGCAATTGGAGGATGGTACCAATCCAGACCTCAGGGAATTCCATGTGTGAGCACCACATTCTGTGTGAACACAGATTGTGAAGATGAGTTACACCTCTTCTTCTGGTTAGAAGAAAAACAAACTAAATCAATGTCTGTAATAATTTCTTTCCCCTTGCAGAGCCGACCATGTCGCACTGAGCAGTGTCACATCGTTGATCTTCTGGGAGTTAGGGAGGCTTTATCTGAGTTCTGTGTCAGGAATGCCTCCTTGTTTCTCTGTCTATGCTTCATTTGGATCTGTTGCATTCATTCATCAGCTGATTGCTGATCTGTTGGGGCAGATGTATCACTTGTGTCACAGCAAACACAACATCCAGCTCAAGGACTCTTGCCTGCCTTGCCACCATCTCACTGATTTTTCTCTGTCAATACACTCAGAAAATTATCCCCAAGCATCAACTTCTTTGCATATATTTGACAGATGTTTTGAAGGAATAAGAGCTGCTGATCTCCTGAAAATATCATCTAATCCTTGTCTCTTACTTGCTCTGGACTTGCTAGCAAAGGCTGGAATCCAGCTGTTTTTGAATTGGTGGGTATGGATGATGAGAGAACAGTCTCCAAGGTGTTGCAGGGGAACTGTTTGTGTTGGAGCCTCACTGAATGAACATAAATCATTCATGGAAATCTGTGGCACTTGTGCTGCTGACATGAATCTGCCCTTGTGTGTGGTGGGTGCAAGGTCTGGGGCTTGAAGTGCTGAGAAAATTGCAGCTCAGTCTTGGCTAATGAATACTGAATAGAGCAGTGGAAGAGAATGTTTCTAACCCACAGCTTGTGTTTTGGGCAGAGAAAGGGACTTCTTTCCTGTGTTTGTCTTCAGAAGTGCAGCCACTGCTCTCCCCAGCACTGGTCATCACTGCAGGTGCTAAACATGACTGAAAATAAGATTATTCTGACAGATGAGAGTTTGAACCTGTCTCATTCCTGGGAAACTGGGAAGATTCAGTTCCTCTGCCTCTGTAGTGACATGAGGCTGTGTCCCTGCTTGGTGTTAGCAGAGCAGATGCAGTGAGTTAATGGATCTGCTCTGATCGTGTCTCCCTGGTTGTCAAGGGACCTGCACGAGCACACACAGCCAGGAATTGCTGATGCCCTATGGATTATTTTCCTGCTGATCTCTTAGCTTAACAGTTCAGCAGACTGAAGCAATTGCTTTGTGCTCTCTGTCCCACGAGAAAGGCAGTGTTAGAAAGGCGGTGGAAAAACTGAATGAGGGGTGTGATTAAAGACTTGCTAATATTTAGGAAACGTGAAACTCGGGCAGATAAGGTCAGAACAGCCTCATTCCTGCTGTTCTGTTGCCATGACACAAGGATGTTATTTTTTCATCTACTGCTATTGTAAGAATTCTGTAGTTTCCTTTCTTTACCCCAGTAGTGTTATTGCAAAAATGAGGTGATGAAGTTGTGAGGGAAACCGGGGAGCAGCAGAATGGAGCAGCATAAAAAAGACCAGAAATGAGAGAGGAACAGCTCTGCTTTGTGTCCCTCAGGTTTAAGGAGTCCCATGTGTGTCACTTGTTCCCACTGAGGTTTTTTTATGGGACTAATCTTAATAAGATCTGAGGGACACCCTGTGTCCAGTGCCCTGCAATTGCAGGGTATTTATTGGCATAACCGGCATCAGCCTGAGTGGTTTAATTTGTAATTGTGCACTGAAGTTCTGCAGTGCTGTTCAGAGGCTCTGTGACACCCTGGAGAAATGAGAAATACTTAGATTTCTTAAAGAAATATGTTTGCCGTTTTCTTTTACCCATCTGCTTCTGCTGCACTGAGATGTGACAGGGTTTCTCTGGGACAGACCCTGAGCAGATTGTGGAATTGATGGATTCCAAAGGGGTTTGAAGCAGGAATATTGCAGCTCCCTCCCAGGCAGAACAAATGATGGCTGCAGGTGTTACGAGAGCAGGGTTTGCTCTCAGAAATAGCTCTGCTTAGGTTCTAATGGAAAGTTTTGGGCTCTGCAGTACAGATGACTTGTGTGTGTGCAGCTGGGAGGCTGGGCAGTGGTGTGGTGCTTGTGGAGCCTGCAGAATCATTCTGGGGTGTGGGTTTGGGGTTTGCTGTCCTCTGGCTCACAAGAGTTCCTCTCTTGTCAGGCCACCTTGGCTTTGGCACTGGGCTAATAAACTAACAGGGGCTGTTTCAGTAGGCAGTTAGGGACAAATGTTTCTAGTGACAGGAGTGGGGACTGAGTCTGATGGAAGACGGGGTGCTGCAGAAACATTGCCCGATCCTCTTTTGAAATGGGATTAAATTCAATCGTGTTTAGGTTTGATATCAGAACTCTTTGAAAGTGGCCGTGCTGTTCTTTGTCTTTTACCCTTGCTGTAGCTTTGCCTTTGTGATTTTTTTAACCCTGGAATTGCATTTGAAAAGCCGGCAATGGCAAAGTTGGCTGCTGGTCCTTAAGCGTGGTTATCAGCTTTCAGTAATAGCACTTACTCAGTCTGACCTGTTTGGTTTTAGAAGCTCAGAGAATGCAACTTGTTTCCTACTATGAAATGGGAGTTGAGATGGACCAATCTCCTTCTTTCTGCTCTAGGGAAAAAAGTTGCTTATTTCTAATTAAGGCTAGTTAATCGCTGCCTAGTCTGTGTTTGCTTATATGATGAATAGCGCAGCTGATTACTAATGGTTATTACCCAGAGGGCAGCACAAGAAATAACTGGAATTTGTTGACTGTTTCCCTCTGTGGGTCTGAAGTGGGGTATGTGTGTTGTGAGGGCAGGTAGTCTTACTGAGCCACTCTAGTACTTGATGTACAGATGGAATCTGAACTCCTCGTTTTTTGTGCTGGTTCACCTCTGCTTTGCAGCTCTCCCAGAATCCATCCCAAGGGTGCTTTTGCTTCCTGCCACACTGACTGTGCTTGGGGAACAGTGACATGACCCCAGTCACTCAAAATGCAGGAGGAGCTGCTGCTTGAGCCTCCCTGTCAGCAGTCTGACCCCCAGACATACCAAACCCGCTGGCTGATCACAGCACTCAGTCCTGAGTGTGACACATGCAGACAGGGTCCCTGGGATGAAGTATTCTTTTAAATAAGCATTTATGGCAGATAAAAATAAATGTACCTTTGACACCTACGACTTTTTTTCTGCATATCAAAAAGAATAGTTACACTCTTGAGGTCAGAAGTCATTTGCCTACATCACTTTGGAATATACTTGAAAAGAGAAGACAGCCATCCATAGGAAAGGGACTGAATTAGGAATGTTTCTTAAAAAAAGCAAATCCAAAATCAAAACAAACTGTCTAACCTTAATCTTTGTTGTCTTGGCATCTTATTCTGTGAGATGTAAGGCTCTTTCCAAGAAACCTGGTTCTGAAACCAGAAAAAACAATGATGCAAACCTATTCTAGTTTTGGTAATCCTGGCAGTGTTTCCTTTTCCCTTTAGAAAAGGGATGGGGATTGCTGACGTGCTCAGAGTCAGGCTCAGCTGGGAATGTGGGCTGCCTTGGAGAAGTGAGTGGGAGGGAGGGGATCCCTCCCTGAAAATGCACCGGGAAAAGGGGTAGGTGGGTTACACCAGGAGCAGTGCTGGGGTGCTGACATTGGAGAGAGCTGGGCACTGCCCTGGATGTGAGGGATGCTCCAAGCTGTGTATTTGGGAAAGTGTTGGTGGTGGCTGGGACAGGCTGCAGGGATTCTGCCTTTCCCTGCAGACAAGGCTGGATGAAAATAGTGTGTATGGCAGGGGAATGGCATAGAAACTTTAAGCAACATGAGTAGTTCTTGCTTATCAGGGAAGTTTTAGGATTTTATGTGTAATGGGGAGACTTCGGTTTGCTTTGGATTTGTGTTGAACTGAGTGATGTGGAGTCCTTGACCAGAACAGAGCTTTGTTCCTGATGGATATTTGTTGTTTTTTTTTTCCCATCCAGACTAGGTAGCCATGTCAGCCAAAGCCATCTCAGAGCAGACGGGGAAGGAGTTCTTGTACAAGTACATCTGCACGTCCTCTGCCATCCAGAACCGCTTCAAGTATGCCCGGGTCACCCCAGCCACGGACTGGGCACGGCTCACCCAGGACCACCCCTGGCTCCTGAGCGAGGTAAGGACAGGCACGGCAGGATCTGCCTCCCTGCAGCTCCTGAGCATGGCTCCAGATCCTCCTGAAGGACCAGTCACTCTCGACCCTGATGAAGAAACAAGCCTGGCTTCCAGGCTCAGTATCACCTCATGGGGGGCTGATTATTCCTTTAAAACTGTGAAATACAGGAGCAGAGATAGCTGTGAACCAGTTGCTCATAACTGCACAGAAGGTAAAGGAGGTTGATTCAAACAGAGATGCCAGTCCCTGTTCTCGAAGCCTTGCTCTCTGAAATCAGGGAGTGCTCTCTGTGTCTGGCTTTAACGTTATGTTAGGACACTGTTTTAGTTTTCTTGAATCTAAGCAAAATGTCAGGGAAAACTTCCTTTTTTAAATTTTTCAGTGCAAAGTCATTTATCTCTGTATGTCATATCCTCACACTTTTTGCAGAGAAAACATACCCAGAGGTCTTTTTATTAGCTGTCCAAGCTGGCTCCTTTCCAGTGGTTAATTATATTAAGTCGTTGGCTGGAGACCATGAATGTCTCATAGTCCTTGACTGACTGACTGATAGAAGCCATGCACTAATTAGATGTTCCATGCTCAAGTGCCTGAATGAACTGCAGGAAGAGACCAGAAGTGCTTCTAAAAACCTTACAAGAAGCCAGAAGGGAGCAAGGATGCTCTTGGGCCTTTAAGTCTGGAAAGGGCTTCAGGGTCCAGCAGCAAGACCATTCTCAGTGTCCTGTGTGTTCTGACTCTTAAGTTACTGAAGTTCCAGGATGTATCAGTGGTACAGGATAATGACACCCAGCTGTAATTTGTTTTTGTTTTTTTTTTAAAGGTATTTGTAAGCTAGAGATGTGTGCAACCCAGGAGCAGCTAACCATGGGTATTTTATAAAGAGCCATGGTCAGCTGGCTGAAATTGCCTGACCCTAAGCCAGTCTTATAAGCAAAGTGTAGTGACAGCAGGAGCTTTTTTTATTATTTTTGTGAGCAACTGTCTGTCATGACTTTTATTGGTTTTTTTCATTAAAAAAAAAAGAACAAGCTGTCACCTCAGCCTCTGATGTCTGCTCACAGCTGAGTAGAAGCAAGATAGCTCTTCTTAAAGTACAGGGTAAAAAAACCCAAACTTGCAGGCATTTTGTACCAGGAGCTGAGTTTGCTGAGATTAAAAGAATTTTGCAAGGACATGTGCTGTGCAGAACTGATTTAAGTTTTCACTCTCTGCAGAGAATCACTGGACCAAAGTCACTTTCTAATGTTTATTCCTTCAAATCTGCCCACCCTTTGTAGCGTTTAGTGGTGAAGCCAGATCAGCTCATTAAGAGACGTGGGAAGCTTGGACTGGTTGGGATTAACCTCACCCTGGATCAGGTGAAGTCTTGGCTCAAGCAGCGCCTGGGTCAGGAAACCACGGTGAGTGTTCTGCTTTTGTTCCCAGGACAGTACAAGAGCTGTAAAATCACTGCTCCTCTGCTGTCAACCCGTGTGTTTTGGCTGATGATTGAGTATTACTTCAGGCCCTTATTTTTTTAACTCAGTGCTGCTGTGTAATATTTATTTTCCTGGGAATGACAGTGCAGTGCTAATGATAATGAAGTGCCTGCCATCCCTGCTGCTGTGTGTTGGGAGCTGATGGAGTTGTGCTGCCTCAAGGAATTTATGCCTTCTGCCCTGCTGGGATTGATTTGCTGCTGGCTCTGGCTCTGAGCTGGTGCAGCAAGAACTGGGAAGCAGCAGGAGCAGCATAGTGAGTGCTCCTCATTGGGAAAACCACGGGTTTGGAAATAACTCCTTTAGCACAGCACACCAACCATATCTAAAGCAAGGACTGGGCTACAGACTTGGACCACTGGTGTCCTCAGAAGCAGGGAGGATCCCCCAGTGTCTCTTGAGCCTGGAAACATGGGTTTGGATAACAGGAAAGTGCCTACACAGAACAGCTCCTGGACTCATAAGAAGAGGCTGGAAGATTCTCTTGCTCCTCTGTGCTCCCTGATATCATTTCAGGTGAACTCTACTCTGAGGCCTCTGCTCCTGCCACCATCTCAGGAGTTCCTCACTTCTGAATTTTCCACTACTCCAAGAGCAGCTCAAGCCCTTGTGTCTCACTGTGCTGAGCAGGGCCCAGTGACAGTGCTGTCTCTGAGAGGAGAGGAGCTGTCCTGGTGTAATTCTGATACCCTTCTATCCTGTTAAGAATGGGAAAGGTGACCGACTCTTGTAACCAGATATCCTGGGGTGACAGTGCTGAATGCTGTGCTGGAGAGGGAGAAGTGGTTCCCCAGGAGGCACAGTGGAGAGGGAGCAATTTTGGAGCAGTGCTGATTAACTCTCAAAGCTTTCCTTATGCTGTCACAAATGTGCTGGACAAGTGGTTATGGGAGTTTATCTTGTTTTCTGTCCCCAGATTGCTAATGCGAAGGGAATCCTAAAGAACTTTCTGATTGAGCCCTTCGTCCCTCACAAACAGGTTGGTACACCATTAAAACAGGCTGTTAAATCTCTTTGGACTTGCATGCTTAGCTGGATTGGTACAGGGGAGAGGGCAGAAGTTTGGGAGTGTGCTGTTGAGCTGACAGTGTTGCTGCACACTCTGGGCAGTGTCAGGGCCACTCCAGCACTGCTGCTCCTTGGGAAGCTCAATGTTGGGCTCAGCTGTCCCAATCCCAGCACTGGCACAAATGCCTCTCCAGGGTCTTCTCTGGGGTCATGGATAAATGCTTGTCCCTGCTCTGTGGTGCAGGAGGAAGAGTTCTATGTGTGCATCTACGCTGCCCGTGAGGGAGACTATGTGCTCTTCCACCACGAAGGGGGTGTGGATGTGGGAGATGTGGATGCCAAAGCTCAGAAGCTGCTTGTGGCAGTGGATGAGAAGATCAGTGAATCAGATGTGAAGAAGCATCTCCTGCAGCATGCTCCAGCTAACAAGAAGGAGTAAGTAGAGATGCAGTTCTAGGTAGGACCAGCCATGCAGCAGCTGCTCTCTTTTATCTCCGTGCCACATCCCTCTATTTTCTTCCTGAAGCTCGCTCTCCTGCCCTTCTTCCTGCTCTCTAGAATGTGCCATGCATCCTGAATCCAAGCTCTCTGACCTTATCTCAGCTGTCTGTAAAACCCAAAAATAAAGTTTCTTGGTGCTGAGCCTTTACTTGGCAGCAGCACTTGCCAGCCTGCTTAGGTCTCAACCTGAGACTGTAGACATGTACTGAATTCTGATCCTTTGTGCCAGCATAGAAGTTTCTTCTGTTTAGTGAAATGGTGATGAGATGTGGCTCTGACTGCTAATTCAGAACATCTCTCTCCCTTGCTCTGGCCTGATCTCCAAAGTTATTCTCCTGTTCTTCCTTCTGCAGGCTTATCTGTAGATCTGAAGGCTTCTGCATCTCCCTCAATTACATGCCCATACCTAGTTAGCCTAATATGAGTCATGATTTTTCCAAACATAGCGTAATCCTTGCTGACATTGTGCAGTACTGAAGGATGAAGGAGCCTGTCACTCCACCAGTTCACTGCAGCCTCCCCCCATCACAGCTAACAAAGCTCAGATCTGACAAAGATGGGTATCAGCAGGGAGGCAACGATGTGCTTCTGTCTTCTGGGGAGATAAATCAGACTGCACAGCTCTGACAGTTGTGAGCAACTGTGTCCTCAGCAGAGTTTGGTGGAGGGTAATTAAGATGAGTCATCAAGGTCTTCCTTCCCTTGAGTCATCCGTCACCCAGAGAAGATGAATGAGAAAGAAAGAAATTGATGCCGAGCAGATTTGCAGATTGCCACCAATACAAATGAATAAAGCAGGCTGTGCTTAGATTTGGCTGCTTTCATTAACTTGTGTTACTTTTTTTTTTTTTTTTTTTTTACAGCATCTTGGCCAGCTTCATCTGTGGCCTGTTCAACCTTTATGAAGATCTGTATTTTACGTACCTCGAGATCAATCCATTAGGTAATGGATATTTTTGGAAGCAGAACTTTCTGTTCTGAAATACTGAAATGTGTTCTTGATCCTTCCTTTGGTTCTGTAATTCATAACAGCATCAGGTGCCATGTGCATAAGTACGGAAGTGGCAGTGATAGGTCTTTGAGCTGTTCATTCAGTGAATTAAAAATGAAGAAATGAAAAATTCCCTTGAAGGGCGTATTAAGGGAGAATTGAAGACTGTAAAAATTGCACTGTTAGAGCAAAAACAGCCCCTGAGACAGAGCCTGGACCATGGCCACAGTTCCAGGTTAATTCCTTGGGGAACTTGCTGGGGCTGGTCAATAGTGCTTAGTGCCAGGGGAAACAGCAGTCACCCAGCTTTTGCAATGATGTCTGTGTGGTACCAGATGTTGGAGTAAATCTGTGATGTGTCTCTGTACAACCCAGAGCTAACTGTGATGTTTTTCACTGCAGTGGTGACTAAGGATGGTGTTTACATCCTTGATTTGGCTGCGAAGATTGATGCCACGGCTGACTACATCTGCAAAGTGAAGTGGGGGGATGTGGAGTTCCCCCCTCCTTTTGGCAGGGAAGCTTACCCTGAGGCAAGTGACAGCTTGAATTCCTTCATTGCGTCCTGAGTTCATCATTGCTTGGGTCCCCATGGATTGCTGTTTCCAGTGGTTTTGTTGCTGTCTCAAGCACCTTGGCAGTGCTGTCTGTGATACCCTGTGCACAGGGTGCTGTAGTCCTAGGACTGCTCAGAATCACACTCTGAACTGCAGTTGCTTCCCAGCTCTGTTTGGTCAGTTCTTAAATTCAGAACTGACTTGTTTTAATAGCGGCTGATATTTAATTTTCCTCAGCTGTGTGCCAGAGCTCTGTGCCTGTGCAGAGCTTCCTTTTGTGGTTCCTGCCCACATTGCTCCCCTCTGCATCACTATTTTTTGTCTTGGGGCAGTGGTTACTGGGAACCCCATGGGAGCTGATGTTCCTTCAGTGTTTCAGTGACAGACCTGAGAGCAAAGCAGCAACTTGTGCAAGTGCTGCATCCAAGTGTGAATCCATAGAAAATAATCACAATTTCTGAAACTTTTAAGTAAGAAGATGTTAGTGCACCTGTTTTTTCCAAAAAGTGAGGACAAGGTGAGGAATGCAGGCAGCACTTTGTTGTAAAGCTAGTAGTGCCTGTTCCCTCCCCAAGTTCCTGGGGTCTGTACACAAGCATAGCTCCAGACACAGGTCCCAGCAGCTTCAGAGGCTGTTGGAAGTAGAGCTCTCTCCTTAATTATTCTGTTACTTATTTCAGGGGTCTGTTCTCCTCTCTCCAAAAAGATTTCTGTCCTGACTTTTTCATTTTAATGATTATAATTATGCTTCAGTTGGAAGGTTTTTTTGTACTGTGGCCAGAAAATCCATTTAGCTGTTCCTTTCCATGTAGCTTGCTGGATGCCAACATTCAACTCAATTTGCTCTTAAAAGGATTAGTTCAGGTTTTGTCTCTGAATCATCCCTCTCGGAGTCCCTGGGAAGGTTGTTATGGCAGAGTCTTCGCTGGGAATGTTAATGAGCTCTGATGAAGTGCTGCTCAGCAGCCTGGCACACTGGGCTGCAGGGGCACCACGTTGAGCCAAATTACAGCTCTCAGTGATTGTTCCTGGCTCCAGCACAGCCAGAGTGGTCACCATGGGTGATATGATTTTTAGATTTCCTCAGGTCTCAGTCTCAGACAAGGCCAGAACAGACTTTACAGGTCTGTTCAGATTTTGCGACTGTGTGATGGAGGTCTGCAGCTGGGTCTCTGTCCCTGACAAATGCTGTGTCTGTAGCTCTGCTGTCCCTTAGCTGTAGCTGATGGGGTGTGATTGCTCTGTGTGTCCAAATGCACCCTGCACTATGAACCCTTGGGATGGAAAAGGCAGGTGCAGGAGGAAGCTGAGGTGGTGCTGCTCTCTCTGCAGGAAGCTTACATTGCTGACCTGGATGCCAAGAGTGGGGCCAGCCTGAAGCTTACGATCCTGAACCCCAAAGGCAGGATCTGGACCATGGTGGCTGGTGGTGGTGCTTCAGTGGTGTACAGGTAATTAAAGCAAGAATTTCAAGTGCTGGGGGAGCATAATTGCTGCAGCCTCTGCAAAGTAGACTCTCCTAAAGCCATTTTTCCTCTACTGTAACTGTTTGGGATCTCTTCAGAATGAAGATGCACAGATTTTTCACCAGACTGTGGAACATAGTGTCCCATAAGGCATTTAATTTTGGAAGGGTTAAGGTTAGATAGTTTCTTACAGAGATACAGTTCCTTTCTGATTTACGAGGAAATAAGTTGGCTGGAGGCTGTTGAGGGTAATATGATTGTTGTAGTGGTTGCTGAGTTTGTACCTGGGGAGCATGACAAGATTAATTGTGACTGGCACCAAGAGGAGAGCAACTTTAATTTCACCAGGCAGCACTGTCCCTCTGTTAAGAGTCCCAATTCCCCAGGGATTTAGAATACTTTGGGAACTTTAGTTATAATTTGAGTCACTATATAATCTCTTAAATAACTGTTTGTTTTTTTTTTTTTTTTTTGTTAGTGACACCATTTGTGACCTGGGGGGTGTGAATGAGCTGGCAAACTACGGGGAATACTCAGGAGCCCCAAGTGAGCAGCAGACCTATGACTATGCTAAAACCATCCTCTCCCTCATGACCCGAGAGAAGCACCCCGAAGGTAAGGGAGGTGCAGCAATTCCGAAGCTGTGAAACTGTCTGGCAGAAAAACCTGGACATATCTGGGCTGTTACTATGCTTAGCCTTCCCTGGCAGAGCTTTCAGTGTTCTGCTGCCTTCTGAAGGAATCAGGGCTGGATTTTTGTTAGCTCTTGCGTGAAAGAAAGGACTTGTGTTTTTCCATGGGGCCTGAGAGATCCCTATCAAACATTCTTGCTTGGTACAAAGCTCTTATCTTCCAGATACTAAACTTAACTGCTTTAGTTTTTTTTCCCCCCCACTAAACACAAGTGGTTACTCTGCGACTTTGTTTTCACTTTGTCCTTAACTGCTTCCTGATTTTTGGCTTACTCTGCTCTTGAAATCCTTTCACTTACCTGTGTTTCTTCCCTCAGGGAAGATCCTGATTATCGGAGGCAGCATTGCAAACTTCACCAATGTAGCAGCCACCTTTAAAGTAAGTTATCAGTCTCAAACATCAGCAAACACAGTTGTCAGCCCCTGCCCTTCTTCCCAATTCCATGTTTGGCTGAGGCCCGCAGTCCATCTCTTCCAGGAGTTCCTGAGATGATGGGACAGGGTAAATCTCTGGCTGCCTGGATCACCTGTCCTGTGTGTTTCTTTTAGGGCATTGTGAGAGCAATTAAGGATTACCAAGGCCCTCTGAAGGAGCATGAGGTGAGGATCTTTGTACGAAGAGGAGGCCCGAACTACCAGGAAGGGTTACGTGTCATGGGAGAAGTCGGTAAGGACCGAGCCTGTCCTTAAGTTTTGTTCTTGCATCTTGTTTCTTCCACCTCAGCTGTCTGCTGAGCTTTCTCAAGGTTAAATGCTTCACTTTGGTAGAGCTTTCCCTTGAGGGGGCTGACTGCTCTTGTGTACTTCCACAGGGAAGACCACAGGGATCCCCATCCATGTGTTTGGCACGGAGACCCACATGACCGCGATCGTGGGCATGGCCCTGGGCCACCGGCCCATCCCCAACCAGCCACCTGCTGCAGCCCACACTGCCAACTTCCTCCTCAACGCCAGTGGCAGCCCCTCGGTGAGCTCTCTGTGCAAGGGACATGGCTGAGGAGCCTCCTGAAGGCACCTGCCACTGACCAGACAGGCTGGGAACACATTTTGGCCACAATGTATTGTAACATTGACTGGTGCCAGGTCTAAGACAGAGACATGACCCTCTTGAGATTGATGTGACATGTTTATCGTTCTGAACTCTTCTTAAATAGAGAGTTTGAATTTCCTGAGGATACATGTGTGATTGGTTGCTGTCTTAAGACACACATTTCCCTGTCCAGTGATACATCTACATTTAGGGTCCAATAGATGGGCTGGGATTCTCTGTATCTGTTCAAATACATCCTACTATCACTCACCCAGGTACCTGCCTGCTTACAGGCTGGTTGGGTTTCAACCTGCAACCAGCTGCAATATGAAATGTGACATGTATTTGTAGGAAGCTTTAGGAAAACATGACTCTACTAGTGCAGTTTATCAGGAGAAGCCACCCCAGTTCCCATCTCACTTGTGCAGAAAATGTGGCCTCTCAAAGCTGACAGTGACTGTTGAACCTACTGGGTCATTCAGTTTTCTGTCGCTTGACTGAAATGGTCCTATCTGAAAACTCATTTTCTTTGGTTTTCTTTGTAGTAGACCAGTGTAGCCAAAGTGAGGCCACCTCCTCCTCTGTGCTCTAGGCCATACCTGAAGCACTGTCCCTCACTGATTTGGCTTCTGAATCTTTCAGACTCCAGCACCAAGCAGAACTGCCTCCTTCTCTGAGTCCAAACCAGATGGTATTGCTCCAGCTAAGAAGGCAAAACCAACAGCACCTCTTGGTAAGTCCAGCCCTGGGAGTACTGCTGCCGATGCTGTGCTGTTCCCAAAGGCAGGATGAGCATGAGACAAATTGGGTTTTTTTGTGGCTATAAAGGGAAGCAGTTTTGTGGTACCTGCCTATCTTTGTTTTGACTGTAGTTAAGTGTTTTAGCAGCTCACTTGTGCCATGAGCTCATACACACAGCACAGTCAGAGTTGCTCTGATCTGGGATGTTCAGGAACAGCACAAGAGGAAGTACAGAGAGAGGGCTCCAGTCTGCTTGTTTTTTAACAAGAGCAAACCCAAAAGCCCTGTGTGCTGTGGAGAGGAGGACTGCTGCAGCACCTGCCTGGATGCCTGGCCAGTGACTGGCAGCAGTCAGCTCTGTCATACCATTGCATGAGTGAATCTCTCTTTAACAGATTCAATCCCAGCCTCGAGACCTGGTTCAGGTAGGACCTGTGTGACCAGCTGAATGTGTTTGGCCTTGCTGGCAGCTGACTTTTTTAATTCTTGGTTTTGTTGCTGTTTTTTCTCTCCAAAAGTTTGCTGTGTTGTCTGGTCCTTTCGTCCTGCCCAGCATATTTAGCTGTCACCATGTGAACTTCTTATCTGGTTTTTCAAGTGCAGATCACATATGCCTCTGCACAAATGCTTCTTATTTCTGGGGGAAAGAGGGCCAGGTCTCAAACTTTGTTTTTTCTTCCCTTCCCCCACAGAGCCATCACAGAGAACAGCCTAAGGCACACTGTTCTGTTTGCTTCCCAAAAGGAGGAGTCACTGATTGTGACCAATAACTGGTATCTTGTTTCAAAGAGAAACAATGTAGTGCAGGGGCCCTGGTTATCAGGTTTAGAAAGTACAGAAAAGTCACAGATTAACTAAATGTTGCCTTAACAGTCCAGCAAACTGTTAAAGCTTGTGCTCAGTCAAGTTATTTTATAGGGACTTTAAGACTCTTACTGGGCTCTGTGCTGTGTGAGAATAAACTGCTGAACAAGTCGGGGGGCAAAGTAGAGCTTCAGTTATGTCCCTTGTCATGAGGAGGGACAGTAGAAGGGGAATTCCTGGATTGTTGCTTGCATGCTCTAAGACAAATGTCATCACCTCTTTGTCTCTGTATTTTGGTGTTCCTGGGAGCACTCATGGTACCCCCTTGCAGGCACCTGCAAGATAAACAGAATTTTCAGTTCCCTGGTGACAAGTCATGTTGCAGTGAATCTGAACTGTGAATGTATAGGGCTGGAGAGCAAGGACTTTTTTTTTTTTTTTTTTTTTTTTTTTTTTTTTTTTTTTTTTTTTTTTTTTTTTTTGTTGAAGCCAGAGGAACAGTGTCCTGTTTAATCCCTAATGCTGTTTACCTTTGATCCAAATCCAGAAAGAACTCAGCAGTAGCCCAAGCTGGCATCAGCAGGTGGATCAGCTCTGAGTTTTTACAAGTTTTAAAATTAATTTTGCCTGGAGTCAGAAGGAGGGACTCAATGTTGTGCTGTGACAAGTGATGTAAATAGACTTTAGGCCAACAGTCCATCCTCACTGGTTGAACTGTTACTTTCCCTGTGACTCTGTCCCCTGAAGCCAAGGTTTGGGCCATATATAAATTCCTGGAGCCATCAAGTTTGTTTTGGATTCTGATCATTAGAAAAAGAAAGGAAATTAAAAAAAAGGCAGGAAACATACTCAGGTTTTCTTTCCTATCATTCTACTATGGTGCCCTGACCAGCTTCCCATGATTTGCCCAGACTGTGGGCTACATGCAAATAAATACATGAAATTCAAAATTCTCTTTTGCTTTCCATAACAAAACTAGGAGAAATATGAAAGGCCTATGAGAGGAGAGGCAGAGGCAGTTTTCACTTCTCTGCTCTCCCAGCTCCCTCCTGTAATTCACTTGCCCATTTAGTGAACCCCAAAACCTGGCTGTTGTGTTCAGAATCCGGGGAAGGGGTTTCATCTACAGTTTCTTCCCTGATTCAGGCAGTGTGGCTACTCCTCCAAACTGTAGTTCATCTCCTGGGTTCAGTTTGAAGTGGGGGAATACACTCATCCAGGAGCCTTTCAGCAGGCATTTGGCAAAGTTGCAGTTTGTGTCTTGCTCAGGTGTACAGTTTGAAGATGGTTTGGGTTTTTTTTTTCCCCTCTCTCTGAGCAGGTAAAGCCACAGCACTGTTCAGCCGCCACACCAAGGCAATCGTGTGGGGGATGCAGACCCGGGCTGTGCAAGGAATGCTGGACTTTGATTACATTTGTTCCCGGGATGAGCCCTCAGTGGCTGCCATGGTTTATCCCTTCACGTAAGTAGCCTGTGACTGCATCACTTTTCCATTTCCCTCCAACTCTTCTGTGACCTTCCTCCTCTCTGTCTCTGTGGCTCTTTATGGAGTTCTGTCCTGGTCTCCATCCCTGCTGGAACACCTTTTCCTCTGCTCCCTTCCACTCCTGGGTTGGCTTTGTAGGCTGCTTTCTTCAACCATTGATTTCAGGCTGTGCTGTTGAAACAGCTTGATGTTCACCACAGAACTGAAGTTCCACTTCATGTGCTTTTAAAAGATGCCCAAATTCTGTTCTTCACTCAGTGAGTAAGGCAAGTGTGACTACCTGGGCTTGCTTTCCAGCTCCCTGGCTCAGCAAGGCAGGCAGGCTGTGTAAGGCTTCTTCCACTCACCTGTGCTTGTCTGAGACACCTTGATTTGTGCCTGCAGCAGCAGGAATTGCCCCTCCTAATATTATCTAGAATCATAGCAGCTCTGCTGACAAATCAAAGCAGGTATGAAGCCAAACAAATTTAAAAAGAATAAAATCTTTTCATATTCTTTCCACTACCAGCAGTGGTTACTTATCCACAGGCTTCCTGCCTGTTCCTTGAGTGGGATAGAGAGTTCCCTTATGGTGTTTGCCTTCTCTTACTTATCCCAACAGGGATGAGAGGGGCTATTGGGTGTGCATGAGCTGTTTTATTGTATCTCCTCAGTGTGGGGGTCTCCCTGTGGGATGGGGCAAGCAGGGAGAAGAGAAACAGCAGCTTTTGCTTCCAATACGGTGAGGTGGGAGCCCAGAGCCAGGCAGGAGCCTTGGTTCATTCCTGTGCTATTTACAGACATCCTGGAGAGCTGATGTCTAATCAACCTCTGTCCTGCAGAGAATTTCTCCTCTTGACAATTAAGACCTTGTCCTGTTATTCTGCAGCTCTGATGGTAATTGCAGCTCTGTAATAACTTCTCAGCAAGTGCAAACCATGGGGTACTGAGTGCAGGCACACCAATGTCTGTTGGTGGGTGGCAGCCCCTGGCAGTGCTGCACTTGATTAAGGAGGAAAAAGCAATAGGGATTGAAGTTTAAGGCTACCTCTAATTATCAGGTTCTGCTTGACCTTTTGGAGGGAGCCAGGCTGGCAAGACCTGAAGTGTTCTGTCACAAATGTACTGGTATGAGAGCACAGCCAGTATCCACACACTTGAATGACTGCCCAGTCAGACTTCACTGCAGTTCCAATCAGAGCATCTACTGTGCATGAAATACCAACAGTGAAACCTTCCCAGGTGCTTCCCCTCCAGTGCCTGTGAGATGGGCAGAGTCCCATTGTAGCAGGATTGGGAAGCTGACTGGTCCTCCCATTGCTGTCCTGGCTGTTCACCACAGATACTGGTTTCCTATTCCCCCCAGTCCAGCCCAGTGACACAGCTTTGCACGCCTCTCATTCATTACTCTTTCTGTGCCTCATTCTGTCTTCCAGCTTGGAGTAGAGTTAAGGCTCTGGTAACTTCACTGTGGGAGAGCTTATTCATCTTGCTGGATGCCTCTGTCCCCATTAGCCCGTCTCCTTCCATATGCTGCTCTGTCCTAATTCTCTGAAGAACCTTCTGCTGTCATATGGTCCCTCCCCAGACATGCTCACGTGCTCGTGAGTGTCTCAGTCAGTCTTGGGGGCTGAGAATGGGGTTTGTAAACTCCTCTGTCTGCATGCACTGTGTCCCTTGGCCTTTCCAGCAGCCTGAAGGTCAGGGCTTTTCCATCTTCTCTTCCACAGTGGTGACCACAGGCAGAAATTCTACTGGGGCCACAAGGAAATCCTGATCCCAGTCTACAAGAACATGTCAGATGCCATGAGGAAGCACCCAGAGGTGGATGTTCTCATCAACTTTGCCTCCCTGCGCTCTGCCTATGACAGCACTGTGGAAACCATGAATTATCCCCAGGTGAGTGCAGGATCCAGAAGAAGCCCAAATGAAGAAGGAAGATCCTGTCAGCAGGGTACTGCTGTTTCTTAAAAACATGATGGCATTAGTAAATTGTCTTGGTCTTCTGACTTAGCACATAACTCTAAATTCTAACCCCTTACAGAATGTAAGGAGGATGCTGGGAGTCCCTGGCAAATCCTAATGCTGGACTTGCAATTTGTTTAAGAGGAGCTTGGTGCTTCTTGGTTAGCAGTAACTACTTCAGGCTGACTATAATGCAGTGCTGCTCTGATGTGCAGGGGGGAGAAAATTCCCTGACCAGAGCACTGAGCCTGTTGTGAGGATCATGGCAGCCTGCAGATTCATGCATTGGGCCTTCCTGGATGAGGGTGCATAGAGTGACCTCCCAGAGGCCTGACAAGGGGCTGCTCTGTGGGGTACCAATGCTTTTCTTTCTCTTGCTGCAGATCCGAACCATTGCCATTATTGCCGAGGGCATTCCAGAGGCCCTGACTCGCAAACTGATCAAGACAGCTGATAAAAAGGGAGTCACCATCATTGGGCCTGCAACTGTAAGTGCTGATGGCTGCCTCCTCCCGTCTTTCTTAACCTTCAGATCAGCTTTCTTTGATGGATGAAGTGTATCCTACAATCCACTTTGGCTTTAGTCACAGGAAGTGCATGCTAGTCTCTCATCCTAAAGTCTTTGCCATCCTCCCTTCTCTATACAAATGCTGGCAAGGCTGCCTTACACAAATATTCCTCAATTTCATGATTTTTAAAGGGCTTTACACCTTTCTCTTATTCCCTTACAGGTTGGTGGGATCAAGCCAGGTTGCTTTAAAATAGGCAACACAGGAGGCATGCTGGATAACATCTTGGCATCGAAGCTGTACCGTCCTGGCAGTGTGGCCTACGTGTCCCGCTCTGGAGGAATGTCCAACGAGCTCAACAACATCATCTCCCGAACCACTGATGGGGTCTATGAGGGGGTGGCCATCGGAGGAGACAGGTACGAGTTGGCATCTTCACCAGGCACTGGTTTTCAAGAATTGTTGGTAATTTGGAGAAGGAAGAGCAGGTTGGGTGTTAATTTTTCTTTCAGAAAAGTATATGAAATAAATTTTGACCATTTCCCCTGTATCTGCACACAGGTATCCTGGTTCAACTTTTATGGATCATGTCTTGCGTTATCAGGATACTCCAGGAGTGAAGATGATTGTAGTACTGGGAGAGGTGAGTGAGACCACTTTACTATCTGAGAAATACCTGCGTGTAATTTTTGTTTTGGGAGCATCTGATCTGGTTGCAAGGATGCTAAATAGCAGCTACTTCTACTTTTCTTGAATATTCTAAATTTTATTTCTTGCTGCTTTCATCAAAAGAAATAGAATGTATTCCACAGGCAAGCATGGTCTTTACTATTTAAAAGAAAAAGAAAAATCAGGAGGTTTTGTTCTGAGACTTCAGCCATTTCTGTGAAAAAGGAGAAAAACTCCCAGCAATGTTTCTGTGTGTGTCTTGGAGCTGGTTTTATCAAAAGTGCAGCTGAGAACCATCTCTCCCTCCCTGCAGATTGGAGGCACAGAAGAGTACAAGATCTGTAGGGGCATTAAAGAAGGCCGGATCACCAAGCCAGTGGTGTGCTGGTGCATTGGTACCTGTGCCACCATGTTCTCCTCAGAGGTATGTGCAAAAATGGGGGCAAATGCAAAAAATAAGGATATATCCACAACAGGAAGAAAAACACAACTTCACTCATTTTACCTAAACCTTCCAGAACTGGCAGTAGTAACTTTAATGTGCAAAAGTTCATAAATATAAATGATAAAGATATCTTGTGCTTCTATAGTTCTGTCACAGGAAATTTCCAGGGGATTCTGCTAGCTTGTGAAGGGAGCCCAAAGATCCCAGGGAAAGCAACAAATTCCAATAGCTGCCTGTTTCTGGAGTGGGGATGGCAAAGATCTAGGTTAAGCAGCTCTGAAGTGGGGCAGTTTAGGGAGGTAGAACATGAATGAATGAGCCTGGAGGGATTCCAGATAAGAACATCCCTGTGATTGCCCTGCTGGCTCTGACTGCAGCCAGGAGTTTTGGTAGCCTGGAGGAGACAGATGTGCAGCCACTGGTGTTCCCAGTCAAGGCTCTATTCTGAGGGCACTCTCTGCAGGTAACAGTCTGTATTCCTTAGTGCTCTCTCTTTTCCTGTTTGTAGGTGCAGTTTGGCCATGCAGGAGCTTGTGCTAACCAGGCCTCTGAAACTGCTGTAGCAAAGAACCAAGCCTTAAAGGAAGCTGGAGTGTTTGTTCCCCGGAGTTTCGATGAGCTGGGAGAGGTCATTCAGTAAGTCACACTCACAGGGCGCCTTCAGCAGTGGACAAAAGCTGTCAGGGCACTGATTCTGGCCTGATAGGGAATATATTTCTGCTTAAGGAAAGCAGCTTCTACTGGTTGTGGAGTTTTAAGGTCTAGGTTAGATCACCTTGCTTGGATCCCCTAGAAGGACCAAAGTTACTGAATGGATTCTCTCCCTAGGTCTGTGTACCAGGATCTTGTGGCCAAAAGAGTGATTGAACCAGCTGAGGAAGTGCCTCCTCCAACTGTGCCAATGGATTACTCCTGGGCAAGGGTGAGCTGTGCTGATATACCAGCTTCTGGATTTCTTGGAATCAGACAGGGCATTGGCTGTGATTCTGGATGCCATGTTGGGGTTATACCTTGTGCTATGTAGTGTTACTTGTGAGCTGCTGGCTGTGCTGGTTCTGGGTTGTGGAAGCTTCTCTGAGGGCAAGCCTGAGGTGTTGTTTTTTGCCCACTCTGCCCTGTGCTGCTCCTCCCTGCTGGTGTAGGTTGTTTAATATCCTGTATTTACACTGCAATTCCAGGAGCTGGGACTGATTCGCAAACCAGCTTCCTTCATGACCAGCATCTGTGACGAGCGAGGACAGGAGCTGATCTATGCTGGCATGCCCATCACCGAGGTCTTCAAAGAGGAGATGGGAATTGGAGGGGTTCTAGGCCTGCTCTGGTTTCAGAGGAGGTGAGGCAGCTCTTGTGAAAGCTTGCAAATTCTTTTGAGTTTTTTTTACTTATTAATAGACTTTTAAGCAGAAAAGGTAACTCCAGGATTCCTTTGTCAAGGTAGATTTGCTGGAATGCCATCTCTGTTTCCTCCATGACGCCATATCAGCATTTTGGGTTGCATACAGTGTTTTTTAATCTTGGGATGAGGTTTTCCATGAGTCTTGTGGTGCATTGAGGAAATTTCTGTATTCTAGATCTGATTCACACTGTGACTACTTGTGTCACCTCAACTCTGGAGAGACTGGGGGCTTTACAAACATTTGCATGTGTGTTCTGTCCCTGACTGCTGTGCTGTCTGTGCCCAGGTTACCCAGGTATGCCTGCCAGTTCATTGAGATGTGCCTGATGGTGACAGCAGACCACGGGCCAGCCGTGTCTGGAGCCCACAACACTATTGTCTGTGCCAGGGCTGGCAAAGATCTGGTTTCAAGCCTCACTTCAGGCCTTCTTACTATTGTGAGTACCTGATATTCAGGAGGTTTAGCTTTTGTTACTCATTACTCTTCTAGGTTTTGTTACTACTGATTTTTGGATTGGCAGCAGTCACAGACTGGTGGTGTCTGTCCAGTCACGCTTTGAATTTCAGCTCTAATAGTTTAGTGCTCCCTGTTTCAAATCTGTTCCGTTTTTCCAGTAAGCCAGACTAGTTTGTCTCCTTTGAGTCTAGGAATATTTTGTAGCAGCCAAATTGCTGTCAGTGTTGTCTCTGGTTGCCTGAACTCTGATAAGAGTTACTAAAACAGACATTGGATTGCATTTTCCCCCCACATTGTCTCTAGCAGAGATGCACTGGCTCCAAATTAGCACTTGTGTGAGAGATAAGCAGCCCAACTCTGATGTCATGAATGCCAGAGAGGAGGAGGGTGGATGTGGGAGATAATCTTGGGTTTGTATCTTAATTGTGGAGTCCTTTGATGTTATTGTCTTTGTGTCCTGCATCCAGGGTGACCGGTTTGGGGGAGCACTTGATGCTGCAGCCAAAATGTTCAGCAAAGCTTTTGACAGTGGGATTATCCCCATGGAATTTGTGAATAAGATGAAGAAAGAAGGGAAGCTGATCATGGGCATTGGACACAGAGTGAAATCAGTAAGAAAACTGCATTAGGACAAACTGGAGGGATTTTTAGGGGACGGGTGGGGGAGAGCAAAAACAAAGGAAATAAAATTGGCAAGTTTCAGAGGCAGCCATTGGCTAAATTCTCTCAAATCTACAAAGAGTATCAGTAAGAGGCAACATCATTGACTGTAATGTGCTCTGAACTTGCAGATAAACAACCCTGATATGAGAGTTCAGATTCTCAAGGACTATGTGAAGCAGCACTTCCCAGCCACTCCGCTGCTGGACTACGCACTTGAAGTAGAAAAAATCACAACTTCCAAGGTGAAAGGCGCCAGCATTGAACTGCTCTGAGCACTAATTCTCATGGGAGGGAAAGTGACTGGGGCTTAGCTGTATTTTCAGTGCAGTGCTTCATAAATTGTTGCTGGAGATTGTGTCTGGGGTAGAGTTAAGTCCAAGTACAGCTGCAGTTTGGAAAGGCTGAAGGCATTTGGCTACTAGGAAAATGATGAACAAGCCAAAACATCATCTGTGTGGCCACTGTCCACACTGGCACTGCTGGGTGCAAATCAGAGGCTGATTTACACCACATGTGCACATGTGCTGGTCCATGACAGGGAACTCTGGGGGTTGACCCAAGGGACCCCTTGCTTGGGGCTGGTTTTCCAGCATTCCTATTAAGTGTAGCTCTTTCTCAGGCTGCTGAGCAGCCTCTCCATCGCTGGGCTGGTGTGTCCTCAGCTACAGGTAGCCTTCAAATCACCAGTGGAAGGTG
Source organism: Sturnus vulgaris (assembly GCF_052056855.1). NCBI lineage: Eukaryota > Metazoa > Chordata > Aves > Passeriformes > Sturnidae > Sturnus > Sturnus vulgaris. The sequence continues at coordinate 5,236,219 of NC_142269.1, read as the reverse complement.
CCAGGTGAACACCGTGTGCACTGCTGACATCTTTATTGGGGTGTGTTTTATTTCCTACAGAAACCAAACCTTATCCTGAACGTAGATGGCTTTATTGGAGTGGCCTTTGTTGACGTGCTCAGGAATTGTGGCTCTTTCACAAGGTGAGTGAGGGTGGGCTGTTCTTGGATCATGATTCTATAAAGCTGAACAGCCAGTTCCTGAGGGGGCTGGGAAGGAAACATAGCCTGACATGGCTTTTGGGGGCAGAAGGCTGTCAGGGGAATTTGTGTGGCTTCTGGCACTAGAGCAGGTGGCAGCCCATCTGAGATTGGCTCCTGTTAACCAACTATTTAAGGAATCATTTATTTTCCTTTGTTTTGCAGGGAAGAAGCAGATGAATATATTGATATAGGAGCTCTCAATGGCATCTTTGTCCTGGGCAGGAGTATGGGATTCATTGGTGAGTTTGCCACATCCTCCTTGCCCCTTCCCTCCTCCTGGGCTGCCCTGCCCCGGGAACACCACACAAACCTGAAACCCAGGGGGCTTCAATGCACTTCAGAAATCCAACTCAAGACAAAGAGGAGGGACAGGGATTTTGTAACATAAACCACTCCCCTTTCAGGACACTACCTGGACCAGAAGAGGTTGAAGCAGGGTCTGTACCGTCACCCCTGGGATGACATATCCTATGTCCTACCGGAGCACATGACCATGTGAGAAGCTGGTGGTGCCTTGGAATGCAGGAACAAAAGCCTGTCCAGGGGACAGCCACAGTGGGACTGTGATGTATAAAGATGATTATTGGGACAGAGATGTTGAGCTGCCTGGTCAGACTGTGCAAAGTGACTGTTTTATAAGGATAGAAACTTACTCTAATAAAACCAAAACTTGTGCTATTCCCTCTGTTACCTGCTGTATTTAATACTATCTCACACTCATTTTTTTTCTATTCTCATTTCATTTTGTTTCCAGAAATGATTTAGCGTTTGGGGGGTAGAGTTTGGCTCATAGATATGCCTTACTGAACCTAACTCTGGTAACAAGCTGTACCTTTCCCATGAGGGGAACATGCCTGTCATTCCCGTGAGCCATGATTTGGAATTTTTTTTTGTTTGTTGTTTTTTCAATTTGTTTACCATGTTCTTATCCTTGCTCTGACTGTACCTGAATCCTGGGACCACTGCTGATGTATAACCAATGTTACTCAAGCTGGTGTAGTAATTTAAAGTGTAAAGTTGTAACATACTGCTGTGAAAACTGTGAAATCCCTGTATTCCACTGTCTGTATTTATGCAAACAACCTCTCCTTTACTCTGCTCTGTGCACTGTCACTCATGTAATCTGCAGCTGCAAAAATATCTCAGTAATAATTTCAGTGTCCTCCTTGTCTGTGTATTGTAACCAAATGGAAATAAACACACATTACTAATTTATTCTTTTTCCTTGTGTGGCTTCTGTAAGTGTCTAAAGCAGATCTGTGACAAGTTGTCATTTAACAAAATAACCTTCAAAACAATTACTCCTCAGGGCCTCTTTCAGGTGCTTTAAAAGGGGAGAAATAAAAATCAAACTGCATACAGACTTCACCTTGCCTGTTTCAGTGTAGGTTAAAAAGATAAAATTTAGTAGAGAGTAAACAGAAGGATGCAAATTACCTATGACTGATATAGCATGATACAAGAGTTAGGGAATTGCACTGTGTGTATAGCAAACATGAACTAACCACCTACAGCTTACTGAGTTGTGATTAAAAACCCTGTGTACCACGGAGGGAGGTAATTCCTAATTCCTCAGGTGCAGCCCGGGAGGGCACGGGGCAGAAGAAAAAGAAGAGGATGGAGCGGGGCCTGGGTCTGGTCCGTGCACCTGAGCTCCGGGATCACCCCCACGGGGAAGCGGAGGGGGGTGCGGGGTCCCTGGGGCTCCGGGCCGAGGGGATGGTGGAGATCCGGGGCAGTCCCGACCTGAAGGGACGGGGGAAATACGGAGAAGTCCCGGGTTGAGAGGACGCGGTGTCCCGGGAGGTCCCGGGGGCTCCGGGCCGAGGGGATGGAAACCCGAGACTGTCCCGGCCTGAGGTGACGGGAGATACGGGGGGGGTCCCGAGGTGAGGGGACTCCCGGACTGAGGGGATGGGGATCCACGGGGGTTCTGAGTTAGGGGGACGCGAGGTCTCGGGGGGTGCCAGGCCGAGGGGCCGCGGGGTCTCGGCGGGTCCCCAGCGCCGCGCCGGCCGCCGTCCCCTCACGGCGCCGCCATTGCTCTGCACCGCCGCTCTCGCTCCGCCAGGGGGCAGCGCCGCGCCCCTCCCGCCATGTCGGACAAGATGGCGGCGGCCGCGGCCTGTCCGCAGCCGCAGCCCGGTCCCAGCTCCGGTCCCGGCCCCGGTCCTGGCCCGCCGGCGGCCGAGGTAGATCGCGGGGGCCCGCGCGGTGGCGCGGCGGACGGGGATGCTGAGGCGGAGGAGTTCGGGTGCCCGGCGCACTGCTCCGACCTGGCCTGGCGGCAGAATGAGCAGCGCCGCCACGGCCTGTACTGCGACATCACGCTGGCTTTCGGCGGTGCGGGCATGGCCCGCGAGTACCGGGCTCACCGGTCCGTCCTGGCTGCCGCTACCGAATACTTCACGCCACTGCTCTCGGGGGGGTTCGCGGAGTCGCGCTCGGGCCGCGTGGAGCTGCAGAAGTGGAGCTCGGAGGGCGGCCCCGACTCCGACACGGTGGAGGCCGTTATCGGTTTCATGTACACCGGCACCATCCGCGTGAGCCCCGGCAACGTCCATGAGGTGCTGGAGATGGCGGACAGGTAAGTGCGGCCGGGGACGGGGGCTGGCGGGGACCGGGACGCGGTATTAGAGGATCACAGGCTGGTTTGGGTTGGCAGGGACCTTAGAAGTTCATCTTGTTCCACCCCGTGCCATGGGCAGGGACACCTTCCACTATCCCAGGTTACTCCAAGCCCCATTCAGCCTGGACTTGGAACACCTCCAGGGATGTATAACTCCCTTGTTTGGCCTGCAGGTTTCTGCTGACACGGTTGAAGGACTTCTGTGGAGAGTTTCTGAAGAAGAAATTGAACCTCTCCAACTGTGTGGCCGTTCACAGCTTGGCCCACATGTATTCCCTGAATCAGCTGGCCCTCAAAGCGCAGGATATGATCAGGAGAAACTTCCACAAAGTCATCCAAGATGAGGAGTTCTACACTTTGCCATTTCACCTTGTCCGGGACTGGCTCTCAGACTCAGAGATCACGGTGGACTCTGAAGAAATCCTCTTTGAGACAGTTTTGAAGTGGGTTCAGAAAAATCCTGAAGAAAGAGAGAGGTACTTTGAAGATCTCTTTAAGCTGCTAAGATTGTCTCAGATGAAACCCACATACCTGACTCGCCACGTCAAATCTGAGCGGCTGGTGTTGTGCAACGAGGCCTGTGTGAAGTTGGTGTCTGAGGCCGTGGAGAGCCATGCCCTGCGCTCTGAGAACCTGCAGTCTGGGAACCTGCAGCATTCCGCCTGTCCTGCTGCGCTGCTGCCACGCTTTGGCCAGAACATGGATGTCATCATGGTCATCGGCGGCGTGTCCGAGGGTGGTGACTACCTGAGCGAGTGCGTGGGCTACTTCATCGATGAGGACAGGTGGGTCAACCTGCCTCACATCCACAACCACCTGGATGGGCACGCCGTGGCCGTGACAGAGTCCTACGTGTATGTGGCTGGCTCCATGGAACCAGGGTTTGCCAAGACTGTGGAAAGGTACAATCCAAACAGAAATATTTGGGAGCAGGTTTCAAACCTAATCACCAGGAAGCATTCCTTTGGCCTTACTGAAGTGAAAGGCAACTTGTACAGTATTGGTGGACACGGCAATTTCAGTCCAGGCTTTAAAGATGTGGCCATTTATAATCCTGAGCAGGACAAATGGGTGAACCTAGAGTCAGCACCAAAGATCCTGCGGGATGTCAAAGCTGTCTCCGTGGAGGACCGGTTTGTGTACGTGGCCGCCCGCACCCCAGTTGACAGCGACAGCGAAGACGGGCTGAGGGCTGTTATTATCAGATACGATGCTGAAACCAGGCAGTGGCAGGACGTGGAGTCCCTGCCCCTCATCGACAACTACTGCTCTTTCCAGATGTCTGTTGCCAACACCAACTTCTACCACACTGCATCGTGCTGCCCCAAGAGTTACCCCATAGACAATGAGGAGGCCAAGGGAAAGATCTCCAGCAGGGCCTCGGATGAAATCCTGGAATCCTTGCCCCCAGAGGTCCTGAGCATTGAAGGAGCAGCTATTTGTTACTACAAAGATGATGTGTTTATCATCGGGGGGTGGAAGAACAGCGATGACATTGACAAGCAGTACAGGAAGGAGGCCTATCGCTACTGCGCCGAGCGGAAGCGATGGATGCTCCTGCCCCCCATGCCACAGCCCCGCTGCAGAGCCACTGCCTGCCATGTGAGAATCCCCTTCAGGTGCCTGCAGGGAACACAGAGGTACCCCATGCCACAAAATCTCATGTGGCAAAAAGATAGAATAAGGCAAATGCAGGAAAGGCAGATGCAGGAAAGGCAGATGCAGGAGATGCACCGATACTCCCTGAGCTTACGGAGGATCCCGCGCTCCCAGATCGAGTGCTAGTGTCTGCAATATCACACCTGATGAGCCTAGGAAATAAACCCGTTTGTTAGGCTTGATGTGTCTTTGTAAGACGTGAGGGTGTGGATTGGATTTGATGCGTAAAACCAGCATCTGTTGTGTACTGGAAATTCAGAAGCTCAGAAGTTGAGGGTGGGTAGGGATTGAGACACTCCGTGAATCCAACAGTATTCCTTAATGATGCCCAGGGAGAAGCTGTAGCCTGTATCGGGCTGTGAAATGTCTCTGGGAGCATTAAGCCTGTTACTTCTCTCCTCAGATCTTTGGTTCCAAGGGTTTCTGTACAGTTAGTCTCTAACAGTTCTACTTGGAAAATCAAAGATCTCTCTCTTAATAATTTAGTGGTTACATTTGTGTGTGCTTGAAAGCACCTGTTTCATTTGCACTTATCTCTTGACATTCCTTTGATTCTCTCCTCAGTGACTAAACTTCACAGGATTGGTGTTGATGTACTTGGCTTTCCCAAGCTGGAGACAAGTGCAATAGTTCTGTATGAAACAAAAGCACAATCTTTCTTTCTGAAACTACTTCAGGATGTTTCTATGTGTATTAAATATTTTGTATTTGTCTGTTGTAGAGGCTGCAGAGTTTGTTTATAAATGGATGATTGGTTGGACACAAGTCACTTGCTAAAAGAGAGCTTGAGGCAGTGGATTTTTTTTCAGGTGTATTTGCAGGTTTGAGTCTGTCTCAACTTAAGAACTTGGGTCAACAGCCTGAGCGAAGGAGTGATAACCAGCAATGAGCCACCCACCCACACTGATTGTTCAGTTCTGTCAGAGTGGATCAGTGAGGGTGGGATTATTTCACGGGAATATAGTGAAACCTGAGCTACTCGTAGGTCTTTTCTCAAATGTTGCACATGTTTTAATTCTAGTGAAAAATTACGGAAGAGCCCCCGCTGTTCCCAGCCTGTCTCTGACAATCAGAAGCCTTTGCCCTCCTGTACCAAGGAGTGTGCCTCAGCTCTGTACCAAGCTGGCACGGGTGCTCCTGCAGAGGGACGAGCAGGGCTTTCAGAGTCTCCAAGTATCTGAATTTCCTCACTTGCTGTGGGGTGAGATTTAAGCTCATTTAAACACCTTGTGGTATTCTGAGGTGGCTGTAGATGCAAGTGCCCTGGTTGGCTCTGGATTGCTTCCTGCTGCACTGCCAGGGAACAGAAGGTGGGATAGTCACTTTGTAGTATCCCTGCCTCTCAGTTACCTGTCCCACTGAGCACTCCTTCCCAGTCCAAGAAGCTCCAGGACCCTTTCTTTTACCAACAGTTTCAGTACATGCTTCCTACCTCGTTTTCTCCCCATCCTTCCCTTCTTTTGAATGTTCCAGGTTTTTCCATGCAGTCTAACTCAGGATCTTAGGGAAGGGAATGGGAGGAGTAACCTGGGTATTACAAAATTTGTATAGACAAATCTTTCTGGAAAATCTGTTACTGTTCTTGGTTCATTGATGATTTGCTGGTGGTTTTGATGTGGGTGACTTCTTTGCAAAGAACTTCTAACCAGTTTGGGGTTTGTTTTGGTCTTAATTGTTTTGCTTCCTGAGCTGCTCATTCTCCTTTTCCAGTTCAACAGGCAGCCCAGATCATATCTGAAACTTGGGGTAAGTCTTTCCACTACTCAGTGTAAAGGTTTCTCTCATGTGTACGTCCCTTAATGCTCCACTTCATGGTTCATGGGCCACTTTGATACCAACAACTTGTCTGTTTGTGAGAGAGTCTCCAGCCTTAGTTGAAAAACTACCCAACTTGAAATTCTGAAGTTTGTCTTGGTTTACTCCTCTGTTGTAACCATGTTGTATTTTCTTTGCCTGTTTGGTTCTTGGGGCAGGTGAAGTCTATGCCACTGGCTTCATGCAAGAGGAAATAGGTGAGTTTAAGGTGATGTTTGCAAGTGACTGTTCCCAAACAGCTGCTGCAGGCTTGTAAGCTGGGGATTGATCCATGGAGTTTGACTCATGGACTCTTGCAGGTCTGGCTGGAGTAGGTGCTGAATTGCTGCTCCTGCAGCAGTTTGTGGTGAAGTGTGCAAACTGAATCCATCGATGTAACAGCAATTTGTGGGAGCTAATTTTAAGATACTTTCTCAGACTTTGCACCAAAGCAACGGAGAGGAGTTCATGTCCTCCACCCTGCTGAACCAGCTGGAGGGATTTAACAAGCAGTTGGGGAGTGGTAGGTCACCACCACAGCTCTCTCCAAGCTCCTTGTAGTCTGTCATCAAATACAGAGAATTTGTAGGGAAAAACACCAAGATAGTTCTTTGAGTTGGATTAGGAGCTGAATATTTAATGCATGGCACTGTGCAACAAAGAGGAGAGAACAAAACTTGCAGTCTTGCTTTTTCTAAGCAAAATTGATATTGCACTTCCCAGGAGGACTTTGGGCTGATGGACAAGCTGTGACGTTTACTAAAAGCACTGCAGTGAGAGGCAGAGTGAGCCCAGCCCCATCCCTGGCCAGGTAACCCGTGTGTGCCAGCTGCATGCTGTGTGTGCCGTGCTGTCCCTCCATGTGCTCTGGGGAGGGGGGGCTGGCAGCAGCACAGGCTGCTCTTAATGTTTGCTCTGCCAGTTCTGTGATAGTTTTAAGCAGTTGGGGTTTTTTGAATCCCAGGGGGCCAGTGGCACTGATGTGGTTTGTGACTGATGGGTCGAATGATCCATTGCATCACATGAGGTGTTGGGAGAATTGCATTCATGGCTCTGGCTGAAGTTTAGCCCACAAGCCTGTGAATCCACAACAATTCCTTGTGCCCTTGACCACCACAGATAGCTTGCAGGGTGTTTATCAAATGATACCATAAACAAAAGTCTGAGAATTCTTCCCATGTTTCTAGAGGCTGGTCAGCTGTCAGCAGGATCCCAGTGTGTGTTCAGTAAGGGTAAGATTGCTGGCCTCACTGAGGGAAAAGAACGTGAGGGGGAGTTTTCCTCCTCCTTAGGACAATCACAGCTCTACACCTGTCCTAATACCTGCCACCAAACATGCGTGACATGTCCTGGCTTTCTGCTCAAAGTACCACTGGCACCTGCTGGTGGTTGCTTTAATAACTCCCAGGGGCCATGTGTAAATAATAATTTAAAACTACTCGGATACTCCATTAGTAGCCAGGGGTTGTCTGTGTTTTTAATGACTCCCTTGCACATAGTGGGAGACCACTCCAGAGATGAAGCAAACAGCCCGATGTTACATGTGCTGTGAACAACTGTACCCAGCATTCTTCTTGACTGTTGCAATGGCATTTTTATCCGTTACAGTAAATACTAAAATCCAAACTCGTGGCTCATCTTGGGTGTTGTGGAATAGCCTAGGGCTGACAACAAACCCAGTCCCAAGGAATTAGAACTTTTATGTTGTTCTTAATACAGCCTTGTAATACGATGTTATAACATCCAGTGGGCTTTGAAAAGCAAGCATAAAGAAAGTGGTTGTGGCTTGTATTTATTTTCAGCTCTGTCCACCTTAGATTGAGGTACAAGCCATCTCCCATTTGACAGTCCTGGGCGGAATGTGATAAAACAGGTGCTCTTGAGGATCTAACCCTGTTACTAATATGAATGTAGAGTGTGGAACTAACGAGCTGTTTGATGACCATTAATAGTGAGATTCTCCTCGTGGGTCCATGTCACTGTGGGTTGCAGCAGCTCTGCTCTCCTGGCATATTTAACAGGGACAGCAGTTTCTTGGGGAACAGCACTCCTGTCCTTACCTGTGAGGTAGTGTGTGTCATAGGCCCTTTGAAACAGATCCTGCTTCCTGTTCTTGACCTTAAAAACACTGTACTAAAAGTTTATTGTAAGAGGTGAATTAATGAAAATAAACCTTTTATTTCTCTAGCATTCTGTTGTGCTTTTGATTTTTTAAGTTGATGTATAGGGTGTGGCTAATACATTGGGGTAGTGCTGTTGAGTGAAAATTTGAAATCCTAATGATCCTTTTGGCCTGTTACAATTGTTTCTATTTTAGAACAAGAGAACATACTCCCTTGCTGCCATGGGGACTTTATTACCTATAGAGAACTATTTACACAGGCATCCAATGATGGGATGCTCAGAAGACTTTATTAGATACGCAGAACTATTTACACAAGCATCCAGTGATGGCTGATCACAACACTCCTAGCTAAGGGGAACTATTTACAACGGCGAGCTCCGAGTTGAACTGGAGAACAAGATGTCCATGGAGGAGCTGTGCTGGTAGTAGTGTTGCCTGGCGATGTATTCCATGACGTTGGAGAGCCCTGGCACCACGCAGCAGCTGACGGCACTGCGGGTGATGCCCATGCTGTGGGCGTCGTACCACTCGTTGGTGTCCTCCTCGTAGCACTCAGTGGCAACGGTGGTGCTGAACCCATTAAAGCCCCCAACCACGAACAACAGGCCGTCCATCACCTCAATGCCAAAGTTGCTGCGTGGATTTAGCATGGAGGGCACGGCGTGCCAGGCGTTGGTGATAGGGTTGTATGCTTCCACGCTCTGGAGCCGGCTGTTCCCGTCAAACCCTCCAACCTGTGAATGACAAAGGGACACAGCTTGAAAGGGGCCTTTCCTCAGCCAGATCCTGGCACTCACAGTGAGATGGGAACTGCTTCAGTCTCCCTGGCTGCAGTCAGCATGGCAGAGAGCATGAGATCTCTAAATATGGCTCTTGCTTACTGCTCCCTGCTCTCTGAGGAGCTTTCCAAAGCACTTCATACAACTGTCAATTTTGACAGTTCTCCAGAGGTTGGATGCAGTCTGTGGAGAGGATGAACAATGGATGAACAGGCCCAAGCCCCTGCTGTGTACTGCTGATGCTGTTGGCAGTGGCAGAAATTGTGTTCTTTGCTGCAGCTGCTTAAACACTGCCAAACACCATTTTCCTACTCAAAAGCATGTGATGTGTGATAATATTCCTGGGAAGTGCATCAACCATTCTGGCTCTGACTTCCCTAAACCTCCTGTAAACACTTGGCCACCCTGGAGGTCTGGGAACTGCAGCCAGCCAAAGGGCTGCAGTGCAGGGTGGTGTTAGCCCTTACCGCGTACACGTGGTTCCCATATGCCATCACCCCAACTCCGCTTCTCCTGCTGCTCATTGGGGCGATCAGGGACCACTGGTTTGTGGTGGGGTCAAATGTTTCAGCTGAGCTGAGGCACTGATCACCATCAAACCCACCACAGATGTACACCTGGGGACAGGAGAGGTGGGAGACTGTGAATGGGGTGGTTAGACCCTTGGTGAGGAAACATGTTGAAGAGAAAATGAATGGTGTAGCAGGATTTTTGAGGTGTTTTGTTTTAGAATGGGAATGGTCTTGTAGCAGCGGTGCAAAGAGTTGATGCCAACAAGATTTCAACTCAATTTTCCAAGCTGCATGAAGCACACAGGCCTGATATTGCATCTATGGCCAGGAAAAGGGCTGTTGGGCACCAGGTGGGCAGCAGCTGTGGAAGAGTTTTTGTACTCCTGGTCGCATCTCTGGCACACCAGGCAGGCTGCTTTATATCTGTAGCTCCAGGATTTAATGAATTGTTATGAATTTAAGTGTTACAAATTTAGCAAAGGTTTATGTGAACTTCATGCTGCAACCCCAGCTGCTCTTAGCTGGGGTTAATTTACCTTTCCATTCAGCGTGGTTGCACTGGCGTCGCTCCTCTGCTCGTGCATGGGGGTGATCAGGGTCCACTGGTTGGTGTCTGGGTCATACCGCTCTGCCGTGTTGAGCCGCATGTACCCATCAAACCCTCCCATGGCATAGATGAAGTTGTCCACAACGGTGACGCTGACGTAGCAGCGCCGTGAGTGCATGGGTGCTACCTGCTGCCAGGTCTTCTGGAGCGGATCGAACCGTTTGACAATGTTGAAATAATCTGTGCCATCGAATCCACCGATTACATAGACGTGGCCTTTCAAATAAGCTGAGCCATGATAGGCAACGGGGCTCTCTTGCTCCCAGGGGATGTTCAGCCACTTGTCAGTGCGGCCGTCGTAGGTCTCGATGGCGCTGGTCGCGCCGCCTCCGCTCCAGCCCCCGATGGCAAAGAGGATGGCGTAGGGCAGGCGTGGCCGGGTGAGTGGGTTGGCATTGACTGAGGAACTCTGGCCGTAGGAGTTCAGGTCGTAGATTTCAGACAGGGCACTGATGATGAGATCTTTGCAGTTGGCATTTTCCTTCACATACTCGTGAGCTTTGACGTTGTTCATGAAGTAGTCGGATTGTAGGAGTGCCAATCGAACCTGAAACATGCAAGGAGGAGGTTGGAGTACTAATACTGATGGCTTCCCCCTCAGTAGCCTTTGGGGACAGCTCCAAAGCTGCACTGCACCCACCTTGCTGAGCAAGCAGGCGATGTGCTGCCTCCTGTTCTGCGGGTCATGAGTGATCCACCTCAGCACAGCCTCAAACACGGCTTCTTCTCGCCGCACATTAAGCTCATCCTTCTCAATAATGTGTGCCAGCTCCTCGGCAGAGAGGTCTAGGAACTCCTCAGACACCTGGGACACCTCCTCGAAGTGATGCAGGATGTACACGCAGGCAGCTGCGCGCAGGTCGGGGCAGTGGTAATAGTCAGTGAGTCTGCAAATGCCAATGCAATTCTCAAAGCACAGCCTGGAACTGAGGAACTCACAGCACAGGCTGACGATGCCCATGACATTGAACTGATCTGCTGCAGCCAGCAAACTCTCAACGTTGTCCTCTGTGATTGGTACTGTCCCAGTGTAGGCGTAGTTGATGATGAGACCCATCATTTCAGCTGAAATGCCAGGGATTTGATAGACCATCTTGTCTGCGCTGTCCCAGTTGGTAAATAGAATCCTGAAAACATGGTGTTGCTGAGTTAAACCCTGCCCCTGGATGTCCTGTGCTTCCCTGCCTCCAGGGCACCAGTTTTGGCCTTGGTAGGAGCCATTCTGGGAGGCCCCATGGCTTATTGATTAATGTTTTACTTGCTGGTTGTTTGAAAAGGAGAGAGCCTCTGGAGCATACCAGAGCTGGAGGCAGCAGGGCAGGGAGGGGGTTTCACCTGAGAGGAGCAAAGGAGCAGGATCCCCCCCATTGCCTGCTGCCCACGCTGTGGAGATGAGCCCAGGACAATGGGGGGTTTCTGGGAGCCAGTGCACACAGCCAGGGCATGTTCAGCCTCTCACCCACCAGCACACCGAGTCCCTCTCCCCAGGACTGCTCTCAATCCATTCGTCCTCCAGCACGGATTGATACTGGGGTGTGGCTGCCTCAACCCAGGTGCAGGACCAACACTTGGTCTTGAACCCCAGAGAGTCAGGGTGTGGGGAAGGCAAAGCTGCCCCATGGCAACTGGGTTAGGCTGGCCAGGCTCCAGGCCTGCGCTGTGTCTGGGGCTTCTTTGACACCACTGCCAAGAGCTACTCGTATGCAGGGATTACTCCTGGTGTTCAGGGAGGTGTGAAGACTATGGAAAATCACTTGGTGAGAGGTTCAGTGCAGGTAGAAGTGCTGGAGAAGTGCTGAGGCAGGGTGACCTCAATCAGGGAATACTGTTTGTCCCCATCCCCTTGTGTTTCAGCTACTGACCTGAAGTAGATACTGCAGCAAGAGAGGATGAGCTTGTGAGCTTTGAATTCCACCCCGTCTACACTGATGATCACATCACAGAATCTCCCTTCCAAGCGGAGTTCATTGGAGATGCTGCAACTCCTATTGCTCATCTTCCTCTCCATGTTGGAGGATGAATTCTGGTAGGTGCCAAGCTATCCTGCACGTTGAAGCCAGAGGCAGTGGACCTTGCTGAGGTGTGTAGAGCACTCTGGTGTTGTCCCCAAACATCCAGCACTGAACCCCCTTGCTGGTTCTTGGATTGTGCCCCATAATGACATCACAGATGCAGGGGTGACCCAGGCCCAGCATTCTGTGGTTGCCCCCAGCCTTTGCTTCCCTACAGTCCAGGTAATGCTGTGTCACAGACCTGCACCTTGCTGATGTTGCTTGGAGCAAAACCAGCCATGTGATCAATCCCCTGGCAACCCTCCAGTAATATTTCACTGGGGTGTAAGAGCCCCCAAATGTAGGCATGAACCACTGCTGAAGTGTCTTGTTCCACCTCGCTCTGGAGGAAGCTGAGGTACACATGTCAGTACTGTCACACACACTGTCCTTGCTGCTTTGTCACTGACCTTATGCTAGGGGATGTTTAAATTGTATATTGGAAATGTTGGAATTTTTTTCCCCCGAATGGGCTGTCTAGCCCTGGCACAGGCTGCCGAGGGCAGTACTGGCGGATCCTCATCCCTGGAGGGGTTTAAAAGTCTTGTGGATGTGGCACTTAGGGACATCGGATAGTGGTGGCCTTGGCAATGCTGGGGGATAGTTCTTTGAAGGTTTCTCCCCCCGCCGGTGTTCCGTGGCTCGATGTTCTCAGTGTCCCCGGGGCTGCGGAGCGGTTCAGTGCCGGGAGCCCTGCGGACACAAACGGCCCGGCCGGCGACGCTTTTTTTTTTTAATATATCTTTCGCCTTCCCGGCTCGTCGCAAGTGAAACGCAATCGCTGGTCAGAGCTGGGGAGGAGCGAGGGAGGATTCTCCGGCCCCAGCAACCACGGAACGCTCCCCGATCCCGGCCCGGCCCACCCTGATCCCGGCCCGGCCCCAAATCCCGGCCCGGCCCCCGATCCCGGCCCGGCCCTCCACAATCCGGCCCGGATCCCCGATCCCGGCCCGGCCCCCCGATCCCGGCCCGGCCCCCTCATCCCGGCCCGGCCCCCGATCCCGGCCCAGCCCCCCCGAGCCCCGCGGTGTCCCCCATCCCGGCCCGGCTCCCCACAACCCAGCCAGGCTCCCCGATCCCGGCCCGGCCCCTCCGATCCCGGCCTAACCCCCAGATCCTGGCCCTCTCGAGCCCAGTCCGGCCCCTCCGAGCCCAGCCCGAACCCCCGAGCCCCGATCCCGGCCCCCCAGCCCCGCCATCCCCTCGATCTCGGCCCGGCCCCCTCCCGAGCCCGGCCCGGCCCTGTTCCGGTCCCGCCCCACGGCTGCGCGGCCGGGCCAGCGGAGCGGGCGAGATGGTGAGCGGGGCTGCGGGCCGGCAGCGCGGCCAGCACGGACGGACAGAGGGGGCTGGAGGGTCTCGGTCCCCCCGGAGCTTTGCGGGCGGCACCGAGCGGGGTTTCTGCCTACAGGTGCCCGAGCTGGAGAAAGCTACGGTCCGGATCCGGCAGCCCGAGCGTGTGCGGGAGATCATCCGGTCTCTCCGGGAGCAGGGGGTGGCCAAACTGCAGGTACCGGTACCGCGGGGGAAGAACCGCCCGGGGCATCGCCCGTGCTCTGTCCTTCGTCCCTTCCTCATCCCCCGGTCCCGGCCCGACTTCTCCCAGCCCTGCGAGGGAGCACCTGCGGCGAGGGGTGCAGCTGGAGATGCCCCAAAGGAGAGGGAGTACGGGGCTGGTGGCTCCCCCCCGGACGGACCTTTTGGCTCCCAGTTATGAAGCTTTAACTGTGCGCCGGTCCCCAAGCCCCTGCTCCGCCCAGCAGGGTGAAGCCATTCGGTGCCGATAAGAGCTCCGGGGTGGGAGGGTGAGGACATCGTCTGCCTCGCTGCTGGTAGGAGCGGCCACGTCGTCGCTGCCAGTCTGTACTCTCGGGAGACTAGTGGTGCTGGGTGCAGGTTCTCACAGGTCGCAGCACTTTGGACTCTGGCCAGTGCAGAATGCACTGGGTCACACAAGAATTTGGTTTTCTCCCCTCTTCCAGGTCATTTCTGACTTTGACATGACCCTGAGCAGGTTTGGTTGCAATGGCAGGCGCTGCCCCACATCTCACAGTGAGTGCAAGGCGTTGTTTTTACTGTTGCTAGTTCTGTTTGGTTTCTATGTTTGTATTTGATGTGGTTCCTGTCATCCTCTGTGCCCTCCTCTGCCAAGCCTGGCCGCTCCGTCCTGCCCTCCCCCACGCAGGTCTGGGTCTCACAGCCTGGTGCCAGCTGCCCACTGCAGGAGCCAGGAGCCAGCTCCTGGGCTGGCTGCCTTCATCCCAGTGCCCACGGGCACCGAGGCTGCTGTCTGGCCAAGCCAGGCCTTGCCATCAGGGCTCAGAGTGGGAGCCACTGCATTGGGCCCCCATAGCGAGCCTGTGCTTGGGTCACCGTGTCACCACAGCTTGTACTGGGAAGAGCCAGCACTGAGACACAGGGGAGTTGCTGTACAAAGTCCATTTATGATTCTGTGCTGCATCATTGGTGTATTATTTGCTTTTCAGATATCCTTGATACCAGCCGTGTTATCAGCGAGGATGGCAAGAAGAAGGTGGGTGCTGTGTGTGAGGCACCACGTCTTGGCTCGGTGACTGCTGTACCTATCACCTGTCAGGAGGTCACACTGGCTGGTGTGGCAGCTCTCCCAGCTGTGGTGGCCACCAGGATGGAGTGAGGAAATGTCCAGGCTGCATTTCAGCCAGCAGAGACAAAGGAGACGTTAAAAAGGGAACTCGAATTTGCATGTGCAGCTGTGGGTGTTTCAGTTTGATAAGAGGAGGAAGGGAAGGGCCGTCTGTACCTGCAGCATTTGGAGTGAGGTGAGGGTCAACCAGGCTGCTGAGAGTTCCAGGCATGCTCAGAGGGAAGCTACTCAGTGACAGGTTCTGGTTGTGTTTAGGAAGAGCAATGCTGTGGAGAACTTCAGAAATGCTGGTTTTGTTTAGTCTCTTTAGACCTGATGTTCGCTTTGTTCTTTTTCTCTCTGTGTGACACTCCAGCTGAAGGATCTGTTCCACTATTACTATCCCATTGAAATAGATCCTAACCAGACCCTGGAAGAGAAACGTCCCCTCATGGTGGAGTGGTGAGTGCTGTTTGTGGTGATCTTGACCTTGTCCTGACAAACTCTTGTCCCTGAGGACTACAGGACATGAGGCTTGAATCATCCCTGGGCTTGGCAACGATCCCACAAGGTTTAGTTGTTGTTGCTGAGGGCCTCTGCCTGGGAGCTCTGTCACTGCTGCCTTTCCCACATCAAATATAGGTGGACCAAGGCTCATGAGCTGCTGGTGCAGCAGAAGATCCACAAAGATGACATAGCCCAGATCGTCAGAGAGTCAGAAGCAATGCTCAGGTACGGGCACAGGATGTGGTGTTGAGGTTTGGGCACGGGGATGTGATGCTGAGGCACAGGCCTGGGGATGTGATGCTGAGGTACAGCTTGGCTGCTCACAGCTCTTCTCTCCTGCCCAGGTCTCTGTGCTGTCACCACAGCATGACCAGTGCCAGCCTCCCTTGCTCACTCTCTGGGGCTGAATTCTAAAGAAGGCAGAACATGAGCCACAGCCTGAGCTCACTCCTTGGCTGCAGGCTGCTCCCTTCCTGCTCTGAAATCACTGCCCCTCTCTTGGGCCTTGACAAGGAGCAGCTGAGGGGCTGGTGCTGGGCACAGCTCTCCATTTACAGGGCAGGATGTAGGGGCTGCATGCAGGTCTCTGCTTGCAACAGAGCTGTGTTCTTTGCACTGAAACTGCCAAGCCTTATGCAAGCTCTTGGCTCAGCAGCAGATTTCACCCACAGCACAAAAATGTTGTGCTAGAACTTGCTGCTAAAGCTGACCTGGCACCTGTGGCCCTAAGGCTGGCCTGGGGAGCTGGGCTCTGCCAGGTTGCTGCCAGGCTCAGGAAGGAGATGGGTTTTCATGAGCCCAGGTTGCACTTGCACATGGAATTGTGTCCTGGCAGACTGGGGCTGTCACAGGTTGTTCTGATCATCCTTCCAACCAGTCCAACCTGTTGCACATCTCCCATGTGGTTCCTGGCAGTGCCCACCGTGGCTGTGTGCAGGCAGGCTGTGCCCTGTGCCCCTGCTGAGCAGCTGATGTGCTCAGGAGATGCCAGGCAAAAGGCTGGAGTGCTCCATGTTCCCACAAGCACCTGCCCAGCTGCTGCACCCAAAACTCTGGGGTTCTGCACAGGGAAGGCCATGGGGGTGCTGGTGCCACAGAGAGCTCATGCTGTTGGCAGAGCTCACGTGTGTGTTTGTGTTTGGGAAGTGGTGGGCAGGAATGGGAGCTGGGCTGAGCGTGCTGGAGCTGGTAACACAGCCCTGTGCAATGGACACTCCTGCTCTAGGGATGGCTTCAAGGAGTTCTTTGATCAGCTGCATAAGAACAACATCCCCCTGTTCATCTTCTCTGCTGGTGTTGGTGATGTCCTGGAAGAGATTATCCGTCAGGCCAACGTCTTCTACTCCAATGTTAATGTGGTGTCCAACTACATGGACTTCGATGATGATGTGAGTTCTTGCATTGCATCTGTGTGTTGAGTGTGTGAGGAGAGTGGTGTGGGGCTGGGACTGAGGGCTGGGATGTGATTAACAGTGACACCGTCGGGTTAAAAGCTGTCTGCCTGTCTGTCCCACGTGCTCAGGGAGTCCTCACGCACTTCAAGGGACCCCTCATCCACACCTACAACAAGAACAACAGCGTGCTGCAGGGCACAGGGTACTTCCAGCAGCTGAGCACAAGGACGAGCATCATCCTGCTGGGGGACTCCATGGGTGACCTGACGATGGCAGACGGTGTTCCCAGCGTGGAGAACATCCTCAAGATTGGCTTTCTCAATGACAAGGTGGGTGAGAGGAGCAGTTTAGTGCTTTCCTACCAGCCTTCCCCAGGTGCCAGGCCTGGGGCCAGCAGGGAGGAGCAGGGGGCTGCCCCAGTGATTTGGGCACGTAAGAGGTTTGTACGAGCTCCCGTGGGGTGTGCGGAGGGACCTGGGTGTGTCTGGGAAATGGTCAGGGTAGTTACTGACCCCCTTTTGGGTAGTGAGGGCTGTGAATGGCACATCCTCACCCTCAGCTGCTGGTTGTTCACGGTCCTGGCAGGTGGAAGAGCGGAGGGGGAAGTACCTGGATTCCTATGACATTGTGCTGGAGAGCGACGAGACGCTGGACGTGGTGAACGGGATCCTGCGGTACATCGTGACTGAGACATGAGCTGGGGACAGGGTGTCCCAGCTCCAGCACACGGCAGGCACTGGGCAGGGAATGTCATTCCTGAGACAGCTGGAGGGGACCTGCTGGCACTGCCTGGGCTCCATCCTGACCTCGTTAATGCCCTCAGCCAGCCCTGGAGCAGGAGAGGTGAGATGGAGGAAGCTTCTCCTTTCCCTCTTCCCCAACTCTGCCTGGCTCTGCAGTTTCTCACCCAGAGTGACTCTATCCTGCTCAGACTTCATTCCACTGGGAATTCACCCCTGCCACCTCCTGAGGCTACGACAAACCATTCCATGTTTCAGACAGAGATGTTCTGCACTTGTTTCAGCAGCTGAGGGTGGAATGGAGATAGTTTACTGTGGGCTGAGGACAGACCTGGTTTAGATGTGTCACTGTGTTCCAGGCTAAGAAAACAAATCTCTCTCTCGTCCTGTGTCCTGTGGGCTTCAGAGCTCCCAGGCTGACTCTGGTGCCAGTGTAGCCACTGGGCTGGTGTGGCCCTGCTGGCCATCACATCACCCAGCCCCACATTCCCCATGTAAACCAGCAGCTCTCTGGGCTCGTGTCTCAGCTCACCTGTCCCTCTTGCACCAGTACAGCTCTTACTGTGGAAAAAAACCTTTTTCCAGCCGTCCCTGAAGGCCCTGGAGCTTGGCTCCTGCTGCTGCCCAAAGCCAGAAGTAAGTTTGTCTGCCGGGGATCAGAGGAGGAGGGGTGAGGGAGGAGAGGCCAAAGGCAGAATTTTGTGTTTTAAGTAATGTTTTACCTGATCATGTCTGTGTACTAAATTTCTGGGCTGATCTGGTCTCTCAGAGAAGCAATAGGAAAAGACCATTTTATTGCTGTATAACCTCTGGTTATGTGGGACTTTGGGAAGAGCAGATTTGTTCTCTGCTTTGGAATAAAACCATAATTGGCTAAAGCTGGGTTACGAGTGGTTTGTACCCAGCACTGAGAGGCTGGAGCTGCTTTGTTCCCTGGGCTGGCACTGGCAGCTGCCTCTGCTCCCCAGCTCCCCATCCCACCAGAGCCCCCCACTCTCACTGAGTGCTGGAGCTGAAGCCATGTTGGCTTTGGTGGAGGATCCCAGGCAGGAATTTTGGTTTCTCCCCCCAGACAAAGTGGATGATGGAGCCTGAAATCCCCCTGGGCACTGTGGGTCCCTGTGCTGCTACCCCAACGCATGGGAATGTTTCATGGCAAAATAACCAAACACAGTCAAACTCCTTGGAAACCTGGAGGAATTATTTATTTGGTGTGAGGCAGAGTCCCTGTTTGAGGGGTTCACTCTGCACTGCTGTGCTCCTGCGTTTCTTCTACTCCATTGAGGAGAAACTGCAGAGGTTTGGGGAGATGGCAGGTGCCAGAGCTGTGCTGGTCACAGCAGGAGGACCTGAGCACTCCAAGGCTCTGACCTGCATTTAGGCATTGAAACTAAATAGGTCTGATGTGTCTCAGTCACTAGGGGCTGGGAGGTGGAGAGGGGGGACAGTGCTGCTCCCTGAGGGCTGGGGGATGAGGGTCTGTTTCCCTTCTCCCAGCTGATGAGGGGTTTGCCAGGTCCCACAGTTCCACGGGGCCCAGACTTTTGGAATGGCAAAAATATTGGGGTTTCACCCTGGTAACCTGAGCCCCCCTTCAGCCTCGTGTTCCAGGGAGGATGGCAGCAGGGGCAGAGCAGGGACCAGGACAAAAGCCTTCTCTTTCTTCTCTCTAAAGAATTTTAAGTGTATATATAAAAAAACCCAATCCCCAACCCTAATCTACAAAATGCTATGGTGGAGGTGAGGGGAACCCCCCCTACATCCTGCCTGCCCCCCGGGGCAGCACAGACAGGTCAGGGGGCTGGAGCTGGCCCTGCAGTCACTGGTGGAGGATGAAGGGGTTTAGGAAGGGGACATCTTCTTGTCTGGTTTTATTAGCTGGGGGCTGAGTTATCCTGCTCAGGAGAACTCATCAAAATACCCTCAGTTAATAAGAGGTGAAAGTCAAAACCCAGCTCCCTGCAGGACTGGGGAGGGGCAGGGGCAGATTCCCGGGGTGGGAGACCGGCCATGACATGGCAAAGATGAGTCCTGTCTCCAGAACAGCAGGGACTGCTCCTCAGAGCTCCTCATGAATCTTCTCCTGGTCCTCATCCGACTTGAGCTTCAGCTCCTCGGGTGTGATCTTCCCATCCTGGTTGCGGTCCTGGTTCCGGAACATGTCAGCAATGACTTTCTCCGGGTCAGAGCTGGGCATGAGGCGGCCTTTCCCCTCTGCCACCTGGGTCTTGATGAAGGTGGAGAACTGGAGAGGGGAGAGGGAAGAGATGCTGCTTAGCTCTGCATAGCCAGCACCGAGCAGGGCAGGGAGACCACGGCCCATGCCAAGGACAGGCAGGGACTGGAGCAGAGGCTGCCCTTGGGGATACTGCCCACACCCAGCAGCAATGCTTTGGCTGGGGTATTCTCCTGCACAGCTCTGCAGGCTCCCAAGTGCCCAGGAGCAGCAGTGCCCTTCAAGTGCTGCGGCCCAGGGTGGGGTTCCCTGTGCCCCCATTGCTCCTGCACTCCACCATTTGGGACCCACTCACCTCGTCAGCGGGGATCCCCCCGTCCTTGTTGAGGTCCATCTGCTCGTACAGGTTGGCTGGTGGCTCCCCGTGCCAGATGAAGAGGTAGCCCTCGGGAACCCCCTCCTCCATGGAGATCAGCTCCACCTCGAAGCGGAGCACGGCACTGCCAGGCACCCCCCGGGCTGGAAACACAGCAAAGGCTCCAGCACCACGGAGAGCAAGGCAAAGCCCTGGCCCTGAGCCTCACAGCCCTGGCAGGGCGAGGGGTGATGGGGCCCATCAGGGGCCCAGCAAGGCTGAACCACCCACTGTGCATTGCACACATCGGCTGCTGCTCCCCTACCTCCGTTCTCCCCGTGGCCCAGGTGTGGGGGGACGATGAGCACCCGCCTCTCCCCTGCACACATGTCCAGGAGGCCACTGTTCAGCCCCTCGATCACCTTGTTGGCCCCCAGAGTTACCTCCTGGGGCTTCTCGTAGTCGTGGCTGCAGGAGGCACAGAGGAAACAGTGCAGGTGAGAAAAGTCCTTTGGATCTAGCAGGCAGCCCTGAAATCCCAATCTCTCCATCCTACCATGGCCCAGAATCCCACATCCTGCATCCTGGTATGCCATGAAGTTCCACACCCTCCATGCCACGGCCACATCCATCCCACCGTGTCCCTTGAACCCTCCTGCCTGCTGCCCCCTCCTGCTGCCCACCCCCAGCTCAGTGCCAGCCAGGGTTTGGCCCCAGGTAGGATGGGAATGCTTGGGGCACGCACGAGGAGAAGAGCCGGGTGCCATCCAGCAAGGAGCAGTTGTAGTGGTAGCGGACAAAGTCCCGGTTGCGGGTGGTGACATTGCAGCCCTCGGGCCGGAACACGGTCTCAATCTCCACCGGGTCCTCAGGGTTGTGAAAGTCGATGACATGGACATCAAAAATAAGCACGGCTGAGCCGGGAATTTTATCTCCTGGAAGAGGGGGATGAGGAGAGCTGCTGGAGCAGTGCAGGGCTGGTGAAGAGTTTCCCTGCTTCTTCCCACACCCCGTCATGTGCCCGTCCCTCAGGGCCCTCTGCACATTTACCTGCACCGTTCTCCCCGTACGCCAGGTGTGGGGGGATGACCACTCGCCGCTGCTCTCCCATGCAGACCCCCTGCAGCCCCTGATCCATGCCAGGGATGATGTAGCCCTTCCCAATGTAGGTATTGTAGGTCTGATTGCGAGAGTAACTGCAGCAAGAGAGCCCTCAGCACCATCAATCCCCCCAGTCCCTACACCCCAACCCATATCCCTTCTCCCAGCCTCTCCTGCTCCCCCAGGAACCCAGCCTTGCTCCAAGAGATACAACAAACAGATATTGCCCTTTTTAGCCTATTTCATGCCCATTGTCTCCTCTCCAGCCTTTCCTTGCAGCTGTGGGGCAGGAGAGGACATCAGGGGCTCTCCCCATGGCACCACTTCCTCCCACACCTGGAGTCAAAGAGTGTCCCGTCCATGAGTGTCCCATTGTAGTGGTAGCGCACAAAGTCCCCCGTCACAGCCCGGCGCTTGCAGGACTCTGGCACCTCCAGGTGCTCCAGGAACACACCATCCTTGGGATTGTGGAAATCCACCAGCAGCACGCTGAACACCAGCGACGCCTGTGGTGGGATCACAGTCCCTGGGAGAGGACATGGGTCAGCCTGAAGGAGGGTCCTTCTACATCAGGGGGCTCTGGTCAGAGCTAGGAGGGAAGGGGCTGGCACCACGGGGTGGTGCCTGGCTCACCATAGCCCTTCTCCCCATAGGCCAGGAACGGGGGGATGATGATGCTCCTCTTCTCCCCAGCGCACATGCCCAGCAGCCCCTGGTCCATGCCCTTGATCAGCCACCCAGTGCCCACGTAGGTGTCATAGGTGCTGCCCTTGCTGTAGCTGGTGGTGGAGAATGAGGGTGGGGATGGCTCTGGGGCCACACCAGCAGCCCCAGCCAGAGCTATGCTGTGCCAGAGGCTGGTTTGGGGGGTCATGGAGCTGCACCAGCCCTGCTGGTGAGGACAGTACAGGATGAGGCTACTCCAACTGTGTGTCCAGGCTGGTGCCCCTGGGTCCCAGCCATCCCCAGTGGCCCAGTGTCAAGGCAGGGGGTGCATCCCAGCTGCACAGCCCGGTGCCCTGGGGCCAGGGTGCATCCAGTGCCCATACCTGGAGTCAAAGGGGGTCCCGTCCAGCAGTGTGCCGTTGTAGTGGTACCGCACAAAGTCCGAGTTCTCCACCGTGCGGTTGCAGCGCTCAGGTTTGGACAGGGTGGTGATCTGCAGCTTGTCGTTCTTATTCCAGATGTCCAGCATGACAACGTCGAAGTACAGGGTGGCATCTGGGGGGATCAGCCCCGCTAAAGGGGCAGCAGCAAGGACAGAGCACCTTAAGTGGGACCAACACCGAGCCCAGGCCAGTCATGGGCTCTGTTTCCTGAAGCCTCCCCTGAACCCACGGCTCCTGAGGGCTACTGGAGACCCATGCTAGCCCCTGGGAAAGCAGCACAGTCCGGCTGGGGGCAGGACCCCTCATTCCCAGGGAAGCCTCTCTTCAGCACCACTCGCCTTGGCCATGGAGCCACCCTCGGGCTGCATTTGCCAGGGGGGCAGTGGAGCCCTGTCTCTGCTAACCCCAGCCCTGGGGGTTCCTCCCTCAGCCCAACCCCCGTGCCAGAGCCCCTTACCCACGCCGATGCTGCCGTAGCCCAGGTGGGGCGGCACGATGAGGTGACGCCGCTCGTTCACGCACATGCCCTGCAGCCCCCGGTCCATGCCGGTGATCAGTCGCCCAACGCCCACCACACCGGCCACCGTGGCCCCTCGGTCATAGCTGGGGCAAAGGGACACACCCATGAGAGGTGAGAAAAAAGATGAAGCTCCCAAAGCTGCCAGTGCTGGTGGGGCAGAGCGGAGAGACAGGGCTGTCCCCTCCCCAATGTTGAGGTCTCCCATCACAGCCTGTGAATCCCTGTGTTGCAGGCAGAGCCCATAGCTCAAAAACAGAGATCCTAGTGGGCTCAATCTCATGCTGCTGGAGGGCAGCTGGCCCCTGGGGCACTGGTCAGGATTTCAGCCTGACCCTGCATCCCCAGAAGCCATCCACAGCCTCCCCAGATCTCACCCACTGAGCTGGGCTGGAGACTGGCAGCTCTGGGGCTTCCTGCTGCTTCCAAATCATTTTGTATACATAATACTGGAGCTTTACACAGCGATGAGGAAAGACAAAGTGCCGGCCTCATTTTTAAACTGCAAATTTGATTTTATTTTTAAACCTTAAAATACTTCAAGAAACTACTGGGCCAGCAGATGTCCTCCTGGCAGAGAATTCTTTTAGCAGTGAGTGTGCCCAGGCTCCCACTGCAGTTACTTTTCCCCCCATTGATGCTTACAAGAAAGATAAGACACATCAAACTGTGAACCCCTTAGCTTTCCAGAGCTCCAAAAACACACCTGCCTGGGAAATTTTTATTGCTACATGGTGCTGGGGCTGAGACCCAGCATAACTCCAGTTATTTCTGTGTCCCCAGGTCTCCTCCCTGCTCATGGTGCTGCAAACCAGAGGCTGCCCCAACCCTGATTCCCAGCCAGCATGAGCAGAGCAGGGACGACGCAGGGGCCAAGGAACACTGAGCTAGGCAGAGCAAAGCCTCTGGGATAATGAAGGGTTTCGCTGCTGCCACGTCTCAAAGTGCTTTAAGCATTTTCCTGCCTGTGCAGCACATGCAGATACATGTTCCTGAGTGCAGAGCATGCCAATCAGGGCCAAATCCTGCCTGTGCCCTGGACAGGCTATCCCACAGCTCTGTGGAGCTCCCTGAAGGGCTAGGACCTGATGGGGCAGCCCAGGCAGGGACTACAGAAAGGGGCTGCAGCCTGAATTGTGGGTTCCAGCTCAGGCTGACACGTGTACAGGGCTCCCTGTGTTACCCCAGCACCCACCAAAAGCCCTCCCTGGTTCAAACACGGAGGGGCTGGGCGCTGTCTGGCCTGGCTGCCCCTGCCCCGGGGCTGGGGGGACACATGCGGGGTCCCCGCAGCTGCCACCCTGCCCCGGCATGCGGGCTGGGGGCTGGGGGAGACATGCAGGGTCCCGCCGCAGCTGCCCCCCGCATGCAGCCGGCACAGAGCCGCGGGCGATACCTGGAGTCAAACTTTTTGCCATCTTTAAAGGTCCCATTGTAGTGGTAGCGAATGAAATCCCCCATCTGCGCCTCCCTCAGGCAGATTTTGGGAATATAGTATCTGTCTATCACCACGTCTTCTAAGGGGCCGGGGTCGCCCAGCGCCGGGGCCCCCAGGATGCCCAGGAGGAGGAGGAGGAGGAGGAGGAGGCAGCGGCTGCCCGGGGCCACGGCCATGGCGCTGGGGCTGAAGGGCGGAAGGGCCCGGCGGGGGAAAGGAGGAGGGCGGGGGGTTCAGGACGCCCCTTTCCTGCCTTCGCTTTCCCTTCCCTTCTCCTCCGCCCGCCCAGCCCGGCCCGCCTGGAATTTCTGTAGACGTGTCCGGGCCCCGCCGCGCTCCCCCCGCCGCGCCGAGGGCTGACACCGCGGCAGAGAACGATCCACGGCGGGAGGGGTTATTCCTTTGCCCTCTTTTGTTTTTCCTCTTACTTTTTCTCCCTCCTTTTTTTATTTTCCTTCTTCCCCCTTTCCTCCTTTTTCCTCTTTTTTCACTCTTCCTCCCCCCCCCCCCCCCGTTATTTACTCTCTCTCTTCTTTGGTGGTTTTTTTTTTGGTTTTTGGGAGGTTTTTTGTTTGTTTGTCTGTTTTGTTTTTTGTTGTTGCTGTTTTTTGTTTTTTTTTTTTTCCTTGAGCAATTCCTCCTCCGAAGGAAAAGCTGACGGAGGCATTGGGGAGCGGCTTTGTGGCTGCAGGCCCCAGGTCCTAGCGCTGCTGCGCCTCCTCCTCCTCTTCCTCTTCTTCCCTCTGCCGCTGCCAGCTCATTGCACCCGGCCCAAGATACTGCTGCTCAGTCCCAGCAGTTCGGGAGAGTAAATAAAAGGAATTAAGTGTTTTGATAACGAGTCTGTTGCTGGCAGAGCCTTTACTGAATGGCAATGATTAAAAATGTGAAATTCTCCTAGCAGTCCTTCCCACACACAGCCACAAATGCTTACGGAGGTGTTGCCCGCACACCCCCAAATCCATCGGCAAGAAACAAGTCCCGAGTGCCAGGTGGGAAATGCAACAGGCTGTGAACCTAAACCCAAATCTTAACCCAGCTCCTCTGAGACTCAGCGCTACCAGTGAGAGCAATAGCTCCATCGTCAGCTCCCCCAGCTCAGTTCGGGGTGCTCTGCAGCCCCCCAAGACACCACAGCGGGGCCGAGCACCTTCAGCACTGCCGGGAGCAGCCTGGGGGACGACGTGTGGCTTTCCCGACGGCGTGGGGACAGGACCTCACTGCGCCAAGTGAGCGCTGACAGGGGTGGTGGCACCACAGCCGTGTGTGGCGCTGGGCACGGCCAGCAGCCTCTGCTCCGCAGGGAGAAACCTCAGCAGTGTCCTGGCTCCTGCCCCGTGCTGTGACATCCCTCAGTGCCACTGTCCGGCCAGCGACAAAGCGCTGGGTTTGGGCTGGGGCCAGTGCGGCCATGCCGAGGCCTGGCATGGGACAGCTCTGGGACTGGGATCTGGCACGGCACAGGGCGTGTGGCCTCGGGCTTGGCACCGGCCAGCGGCGGGGACACCTCCGGGCACCGCCGGCCTGGAGGCTGCGCCCGCGCATGGTCATGCTGAGGCATCCCGCTCCATGGGGCACCCCCCGGGCGCCCCGCGCCCCCCCGGGACCGGCGGAGCCGCACTAAGACCCTGCGCGCCCGCCACGCACCGCCCACCCCCGCGCCCGCCCCCTGCGCGGGGCCCGGCGCGCAGCGCTGCGCGGAGCGGTGCGCGGGCAGTGCGCGGCAGCGGGGATGGGCGGTGCGGTGCCGGTACCGGTACCGCGTCTGCTGCCGGCGTTGCTGCTGGCGGTGCTGGCGGCGGAGCTGTGCGCGGCGCAGTACGAGCAGTACAGCGTGCGCGGGTTCCCCGCGGCCGCGCTGGAGCCGCTGCAGCGCGCCTACGCGCGGGCGCTGGAGCAGTACGCGGACGCGCAATGGGCGGAGAGCGCTCAGGGGCTGGAGGCCAGTCTGCGGCTCCACAGGCTGCTGCGGGACAGCGAGGCGCATTGCCACCGCCGCTGCGCCGGGGAGCCCCCCGCGGGGGAGGATCCCGCCGAGGAGCCCCGCGGGGAGTGGGACCCCGCGTGGGAGTGGGAGCGGGAGATGCGGCTCTTCGGGAGGCTGCTGCTCCGCGCCGGCTGCCTGCGCTCCTGCAAGCGGGAGCTGCCCGTGTTCCAGCTGCGCTACCCGCCGGCGCAGACCCTGCGCGACTTCCAGCGCCGCCAGCCCTACCAGTACCTGCACTACGCGCTCTTCAAGGTGAGGCGGTGCAAATGGCAGGGGGCAGGGGTGGGTCCCGCTCCTCTATCCTGCTCCACTGATCTTTCTCCTCCATCCTGCACCCCTCCACTCTGGGCAGACCCTTTTCCGTGTCTCATCTTGTGCCACTCATCCTATATCTCCTCCTCAACACTCCCATTCTGCATTACCATCCTGTGCCCCCATCCTACACTGTCAGCCTGCACTCTCTGACCTGCCCACCCTGAACCCCACTCCTGTCTATCTCTGTGCTTCCTGAACTCTGCTCCCCTCCTCTGCTGTCAGGTGTTTCCCCTTTCCTTCACTCCCCATCTGGCATCCCCCATCAGATCCTCCATCCTTCCCCTGAGCAGTGGCACGTCAGCATCATCTGGAACACATCAGGCAGGACGACTGGGGGGCCCCTGTGGTTGTGTCCTTCTACCCCACCTTGTGTTGCCCTGGTGCCCCAAGGTCTCCCTGGACAGGCAGAGCATTGCCTGGGGAGAGCACGCAGGGGCTGCCCCAGATGAGGGGCCTGAGCCTCTGTGCTTGTGATGGGACAGGTGTTTGGATGCTCCATAAGAAAGGAGTTGCTCAGTTTCACAGTGCAGACGTGGAGGGAGGTTTTGTGGAGGGAGGTTTCATAAGGCACCCCCCTGAGGTGCCCGTGTGTTGGCCAGAGTGCCTCTGGCAGGGGAAGGCCTCTGGTCAGGGTCCTGGTCCCTGGCTGCCTGCCACTGCGGGAGCTGTTTTAGCGCTCAGCGCTGCAGCCCCACTCACCTGGCAGTGGTGAGGGACTGCCTGGCTTCATCCTTAATGCCTTTTCCTCTTGCTGCTCTGGCCCAAACCCATTTCATGGACGGGTTGTTCGAATCACCCTCCCTTCCTGGCATCTCACTCTCCTGAATCTGCAACCTGAGAGCTCATAAAGCATCGAGGGCAGCAGCCAGGTCTGATGGCAGTGCTGGAGAAGAGCGGATGTGTGGGTCAAACCCACACCACGTGGATCCACCTCACACCACGTGGATCACTCCTGGCTAGATGTGGGGGCCCATGAGGGGCTGAGCTGTCCCTGCACCCATGGGCACAGCCAGCAGGTTGGTGTGGCTGGAGTTACCTGCAGTGTCTATGTTCTCAGATCTTGTCTGTTCATCACTGCCAGTGGGCAATTGTGCAGTGTGGGTTCAGGGCTGTTCCCCACAATGATCACCCCTCTGTCCTGCAGTCCAGGGATCTGGCTGGGTGCTGAGGCCCCCTTGGCTGCAGTATTGGCTCAGGCTGCCCTGCAGCAGGTCTCTGCACTGGCTCCTCCTCCCTCCACAGTCAAATAAGATCGAGAAAGCAGTGTCTGCTGCCCACACCTTCCTGCAGAAAAACCCCAAGCATGAGATGACCTTGAGGTACCTGAACTACTACAGAACGATGCTGGATGTGGATGAATACCTGGTTGACCTGGAAGCTCAGCCCTATGAGGTAAGGAGGGGATGGGGCTGGGGCTGGAGAGGGGCTCCCCGGGGCTTGAAGCATGCCTGGTCCTGCCAAGCCCCGAGGGAAGCAGCTCTCCCTCACTAAGCAGTGGTCCTCGGCAGTCGATATTCGTGCGGTCAGTGAAGCTGTACAACAACGGGGATTTCCGGAGCAGTGCAGCCGACATGGAGCAGGCGCTGGCCGAGTACTACAAGGCATATGAAGACTGTGTGGCCGGCTGTGAGGGTGCCTATGAGCTTCAGGAGTTCAAGGACTTCTACCCTGCCATCGCAGGTAGTGGAGGGATGGGTCATGGCAGACGGGGGAGGTGATCAGAGGTGCAACACACGATATCTCTCTCCAGACCACTTTGTGAGCGTGCTGCAGTGCAAGGTGGACTGCGAGACCGAGCTCACTCCCAACGTGGGTGGCTACTTTGTGGAGAAGTTTGTGGCCACCATGTACCACTACCTGCAGTTCGCTTACTACAAGCGTGAGTGCCAGTGGGAGCAGGGGACTGTGCCCTGGGGCTCCCTGGGATGCTGTGGGGCCTGGGAGGGTGTCACCCCCGTGTCACCTGGCGCTGCTCCCCGCAGTGAACGATGTGCAGGACGCGGTGCGCAGCGTCTCCAGCTACATGCTCTTTGACCCGGGGGACACCGTGATGCAGCAGAACCTGGTGTATTACCGCTTCCACCGCGAGCGCTGGCGCCTGCGGGAGGAGGACTTCGAGCCACGGCCGGTGAGGACCCGCCAGCCCCCATCCTGTGGCCCTGCAATGACCAGAGAGGGGCTGACCCAGCTCCTGTCCCCTGTTGTGCCCAGGAAGCCGTGAGGTACCACAACCAGACGGCCGCTCAGAAGAAGATGCTGGAATTCGCCCGGCAGTACCTGCAGGATGATGATGAGGTACCTGATGGGCCCGAAGCCCATGCAGATGGTGCTTTTGGGGGTGCTGGGTGGTTTGTGTGGGTGCTGCAGGTACCCTCCTTCAGGTGGGGGGTCTGACCCCCCAACCCAGCCCTGGAGCAGAGGCTGCAGATGAGGCTGCCGAGCTCCCCTGCCTCCTCCTGCCTTCCTGTGCTGCAGATGGAGGTGGATGGTGGTGAGGGGCCAGAGATGCTGGACCTGCCCTCGGATGGCGAGTTCGAGGGTGAAGGTGACTACGAGGAGGGCTTCTTCGCAGAGTGGTGGCAGGAACCCAAAACCAAAGGAGATAAAGACGACCAAGGTTCCTGATACGAGGGCTGGGGGCTGTGCTGTAGGGTGGGGGGGTCTGCTGTCCACACCCCTGGTGCCACCAAACTCTCCTTGTTTGCAGAGATCCTATGATGAGCCAGGTGAAGGGGCACCCGGCACCAACCGAGCTGGATGGTGGTGGCTCTGTGATGCCATCTTGGGGACACCAGGCTTTGGGCTCCTCCCAGCCACCGGGAGAAACTCAGACTCATGGCGGGGCCAATCCTGCCTAGCAGCCTGCAGCAGGGCTGCCTTTGCCACCTGGATGTCTGCTGCCCTGGCACAGCCCAATTCCCATCGGTGGAACACCAGCAGCCCTGAACATCCCTGCCTGTCCAGGAGCCTGGGCCACCTCTGCTCCCAGTGCCCCAGGAGCCCTGACCAGCAGTGATGCCCTACACCACTGAGGTTTTCTGTGTCCCTCAGCTGCTTTCCAAGATCTGTGGATGATGCACCAGGATCAGCCCCTGTGTTGTCTTGAGGGGCTTGGGAGACTAACCCTACTTTGGGAGCAATGCACAATGCTGCTGGAGCTGGTCCTACCCCTTCCTGAGATTCTCTGAGGCTCCTGCTCCTGTTCCTGAAGCCTCCCAGGCAATCTGCCAGCTCCCATAGCCCAGCTCCCCTTGGACTCCCCGACCTGGTGCTACAGGGGGCTCCTGGTGTGCCATGTCCCCGTGTCACCACGGGTTGCAGCCTGGTGAGGCTGTGGTGCCCATGCTCTGCCTGTGCCTTGAATTTTTGCCACACCAGCCCTCTCTAGCCTTAAGCTCCGTTAATTTAAGATTTCCCCTCTTGCACAGTTGCTCTTTTTATATATTTACTGGTGCTGAACTTTTAATAAAATCCAGACTGGTCTTTTCACGGCTGCCTCCACCTTCCACGCACTACCACCGTGGGATCCAGGAGTTCAAGGTGGGAGAGGCCCTGCTGTGAGAGAGGAAGGGATGAGTTCAGGCCTGGATGCCCCACAGGTAACCTGGGGGAACTTATGGGGGTGGGGGACCCATGGACGCCATGAGAGCAGCCTGGCTCCTGTGAGACTCTGGGTTCCCTGAGGGGACCTCCATGGGGATCCATGACACCCTCATTCTGCAGGGGAGGCTGTCAGGTGGGGTAGGGGGGGACGTGCAGGTGGCTGGAGGGCAGCATGTCCTACCCCATATGGGTCTTTGGGGTGTGATATGCATGACCTGATAATTGTTTTGGAGTGCAACACCGTGACACTGCTCCTTGGGGATGCATCATCCTGCTCCTGGATTGGAGGGTGCAGCTTGCATCCCCCCACGAAGGTAGGGGTGGCAGGGTGGGATGACCCTCCTGCCTGCATCAGGGCGTTTTGGGGCCCACTGGGGGTCGCCGTTGGTGCTGTCAAGCCTGTGCCAGTCCGCACGGGCAGTGTGTGGCCGCTCGCTCCTCCCTGCCGTGTTCCCGCTCCGCATGGAAATTGGCTACGAGGACTGAAACTGAGAGGCTGAATCACAGCGTTGGCCCCGGGGGAGGGAAGGGATGGGAATGGAAGGAAGAGGTTGGCAAGAGGCTGCCAGGACCCCACCCTGCCATGCCTGGAACCCCTATTCACCGGGGCTTTTCCAACTCTGCAGGGCACTGGGCGGGGGACAGGGGCTGAGCTCCCAGACCCGTGGGCAAAGCTCAGGGCTCAGGGAGGCAGTGCTGGGAGGGAGCACCCGCTGCACCCCTGCACCGGGACAGGGCTGTCCTATCACTTGGGAGAAGTGGGGTTTGTCACCGATGGGTCACAGCCACTTCGGGAGGGGAGTGCCAGCCTGGTGGGGTGTGGCCGGCGGCACTCGCGAACTGATGAGCGTGAAGCACTCAGCCCAGTGCTGGCACCACAGCCAAGGGGACAAAGGCCTGTGGATCTTCCCAACAGCTGGGCGAGGGTGGCACTGGGCCTCCGCCCTGCTCTGACACATACCTGGGCACCGTGTCCCCTCCCCAGGCCCACATTTCACGTGGAGAAGACAGCTCCTTGCTTCCACTGATCTACTGACCCCAGGCAAAGCCCCTTGCAGGGGTGCCCAGGGTCCCTTCCCTGCTCCCACCTGCAGCCATTGGATGTGCAGGTGCTGGCTGCATCCATCACGCCTGGGAGTGCCAGGCAGGAGCAGCAGCTCTGGGAGCGGTGGTGTGACCCCAGCAGTGGCTGTGACCGTGAGCATGGCCACCATCCTGTCCCCCAGGACGGGAAGAGTCGAGCTGTGGGGAAGTGCCAGGGGAGCAGAGATGACACAGTGACTGACTGGGGACATGTAGGTGAGATGCAGGGGGATGCAGGGGCAAGGCTGCAGGAAGCGATGGGTTACATGGAGAATGCATCGCTGCGCTTCCCTGACACCCTCGACCTTGGCCAAGAAGGGAGCGTCAATGAGATTTCTGGCCGACACCTCAGCTGTGCCCTGCCCTGCCATGTCGTGCCGTGCTGAGCCGTGTGCCCATTTCCTTGTGCCGAGAGCTCTCTCGCTGTGCTCCGGATCTCCCGCTCAGCGCACAGCCATGAATTCCCTTTTCCTTGCAGGGGCGGTGAAACTCTGTCTCTCACCTCCCTTCATAGCTGAGAATCCCCGCCTGGCAGCGCTCCCAGCCAGACATGCCAGGGAACCGTACAGGCAGCGGGGGTGCAGGATGCTCCCTCCTCATTCTCACCGGGGCAGAATCCTCCTGCTCCCCACACCTGGGGGTCCTGAGGTGGGCTGGGCTGTATCCAATGGATGACTCGGGCACTGGGTGACGGCGGCTTCGCCCGGGACGCGGCGGCAGCACCCGGCTGGACCGGTCCGGCGGGGACCGGGTTGATGCAGCGCCAGCAGCCCCGAGTCCTTCCCGAACGCCGCTTCCTGCCGCCCCCGCGCTCCTGCCTCGGGGGGTCCCCGCACAGCTCGGGGGTCCCCGCGCCCCCGGCCCTGCCCAGGGGCGGGTCCCGGCCCCACCTGGCCGCGCCCATTGACGTCATCCAGGTGTCCCCTCGTGGTCGCGCCCTTGCTCCGCCGCTGCCTCGCCCAGCGCGCCCCGCCCCGCTGTCCAATCACCTGCGGGCGAGGGGCGGGGCGGTCGCGCCCCCACCAATGGGGAGCGGATAAACACGGCCGGAGGGGGCGGGGCCCGGCGGGCCCAGGGGTTGATGGACGTGCGGAACATCCAATAGCGATGGAGCGGCGCGGAGGCGGGGCCTGGGGCGGGCGGGGCCGCGCGCGGGGCGCTGCTCGCCTTTTGTTCGGGCAGGAGCGGGCGGGCGGTGGAGAGCGACGGTGAGCGGGGTCGGGGCACCGGGCGGGGAGGGACGGTCGGTGAGTGGGGCCGAGGCACCTGGCACGGGGGGCGGCGGTGAGCGGGACTGGCGCACTGGGCATGGGGAGCGACGGTGAGCGGGGCGGGGCACCGGGTACGGGAGCGACGGTGAGTGGAGCCGAGTCAGCGAGTATCGGGCATGGGGGAGCGACGGTGAGCGGCAGGAGGCCGGAGGAACCGGGCAGGGATCGCTCTGGTGAGCGGGGACCAGTCCAGAGGACCGGGCTGGCGGAGATCGCGGCGGGGAGCGGTCCAGTCAGCAGAGTTGGGGCGGCCGGAACGGGGCCAGGGCCGTGGCCGTCGGTCGTTCCGGGCTGGGCTGCACCGGGGTCGTGCGGACTCCACCGTGCGGGGCTGGGGAGCAGCCGTGCTCGGGGCGGGGAGGACCTGGGTGTCCGGGCCGGGCAGCACCGGACGTCCCGGCTCGTCCCCGCTGCCGCCGTCTGGGGCAGAGCTCCCCGTGTGCTGCCCGTGAGCTACGGGTCCTACGGTTCCTACGCGGAACCAGTTGGGCGGGTCCCTGGGGCTTCCCCCTATGGGCAGCAGGGCTGCCCCGGCCCCTTCCAAGTACCGCGGGAGCCAGTTTGGGAGTCGCGGCTCCGCGCTCCTGTGCGAGGCGGCGGCTCTGTCCCCAGCCCCGCCCGGAGCTGCTGCTGGGCGGGCGAGGCCCTGGCACGGCTCTCGCCCGGTGCTGTGGGGCTCTTACGCAAACTCGGCTGCTCCGTGCCCAGAGTCACACCTGGGGACACCGCGTGCTGCTCTCGAGGCCACCTCGGATCACCTCAACATCACCGTCCCTACCCGCGGGGCCAGGGCTACCCTTCGCCCACCGCCGGGCATATGAGGTCTGGGGGCTGAGAGGGCCGAGGGGGATGCAGGTGACCTGACATCACCCAGACAGCGCCCCACGGGTTAGGGGCGCTGGGCACAGTGCGGACATCTGAGCCCCTGACAGCGGACATCCGCACCGGGAAACGACGGGGGGAGCGAAACTTGGCTGTTTGTCTGATGTTTGGAGAGGAGAGAGCGCTCTAATTGCGTTAGTTGAGTGATTAGCTTAATTAATCAGGTTTGCAGCGCAGATGAAAGGATAATGCTGAAATGTTGCTGGGAGTTGCCCGGAGAAGGCAAACGTGGGCTGTCATACGAGCAACGCGGGGAGATGTGTGCTGGGAGAGGAACATGAACGCTCAGGAGGGCACGGCTGGGTACGGGACAGGGTGACCTGTGCCACCGTTGTGCCGGCACGGGTGTGAGGGCACCAGCCTGCACCCTCTCCGGCCAGGCTGGGAGTTCTTGCACCCCCGTCTTCCCCGTAACGCTGTTGGGGTGGCTGAGTGGGTCCCATGTCTGGTTTGATGTTCCCTTGTCAGCTTCCCCATACCAGAAGGGTGGTGGGGGCTGGGGCGCCCCTTGACACAGCCCCCTCAGTCGCTTCACCTCCTGCTCCAGCCCCCGTCGTGCTGGTTTTGGCGCTAGTGCCAGCCCCGGGCAGCTCGAGGTTCTGGTGTCCGTCTGCCATCGGCTGGTGGGGAGCCGGGGGCGCGGCGTCTCCCTGCCAGCTGCCGCGGGGATGGGGCTGGAGCGGTGCCGGGGGCGTTTGCTCCGGGCTCTCAGCCGCATCCAGGCCAGGTGCCGTGTCCGCGGGGGCTGCTCCAGGCTCCGCTCCCGGAGTGTCCGGCCCAGCCGGAAGCAGGGATGAGAAAATTATAGGGGTCCATTTCTGTGTCCTTGTCGGTGTCGGAGCTGGCTGGAAGGGTGTAGGGTACCCACTGGAACTGTGCTTGCACATCTGAAGCCTGTGATCGCTCATTGTTTTGGAGGATTTCCATGAAGTATCATGAAAAAACCATTTTACTGCTAATTTGGCTTAAACAAGTTGGCCATCAGGACGGGGACGCACAGAGCTCCTGGCAGCGTGGCTGAGGATGGTGCTCCCTCCTTGCACTGTGGCTGCTGTGCTGGAGCAGGGACAGACGTGGGTCCCCAGGGCTCAGGGCGCTGGGGGAAGGTGGGGCGGCCGTGCGGGGCCCTCCCTCAGACAATGGCGTTACAGTCTATTGTCTGGGCGATGTGCCGTGTCCTTGCCGGCTCCAGGAAGCGCGTTCATCCCGGGGGGGGCTTGGGGGACGAGCCGGGCTACAGGGAGGGGTCTCCTGGGGCTGGGTGTGCGAGTAGTTTGTGCACCGTGCCCGGAGCCTCCGCGGTGAATCGTGGCCGGGCTGCAGCCGAGGGCCTTGGGGAATGTCCCCTCTGGTCCTGGTGCCGCATTTCAGTGTATCATTCGGCGCTGCCCTAATCCCATTAACTCACCCCTTTGTTTCCCCCACCTGAAACCCTTGCTCAGCCCTCGCAGTCGGGCAAGCATTGCGGTACAGCTGCACGGCTCCTGCAGCTCAGCCCGTTCCTGGGAGGACGGTTTCTCTTCAAGACTGTGGTTTGGTGTGGGAGCGCTTGATGGGATTTGGCTTTTTATCACACTTCCAGATCTCCGGGATTTAAGACGGCGCTTTTGCCGGGCGCGCTGCCGCTCGCAGATGGCAGAGCCTGGGAGCGAAGCTGCCCTTGGCCCCGCTCCGCAGGCTGGGGGAGCAAAGCCTCTGCACAGAGAACTTGCAGAACTTTAATTGCAGCATCTGTACCGACGCTTGTGATGGTTTTGAAGGTTTAAATTAGACTGGCTTCTAATTAAAAGAAGTTAAAAAGAAACGTAGTGTCTATTAGAGCAGTACGAGCCTACTTCGGAGTTCAGCTGGTACTCCCCCACCTAGACAGGGTGTGTGGGCACCCAGCATCACCCAGGGCTGGAGGTAGTGGTCAGTCTCAGCCCGTGGAGTGTCCGAGGTGGGTCTGTGTGAATGGCAACGGCTGGGGATGGCAGCTCAGGAGGACATCAGGGCTGCATTGGTGCCTTGAATCGCGTTCTCTGCTCTGCGAGGGTTGGTTTTACCCCTCTTCGCTCATGGACATCCTTGACAAAGTGGTGGACAAGGGGGTGGGGTGGTGCAGGTACTGCCCCTCTAAAAAGGCTTAAAACTTGACCTCAACACCGTGTCTGTGCTTAAACAGGGCTGGCTTTGCAGCCACACCCGGCTTGTCGATGACTGCGCGGGGTGGGGGGAGGTGAAGATGTTTCTATTTACGCAGAGGTTTGAAATACCCTTCTAAATACACCATCCCCAGTGGGTTCTGCTGCGGCTGCTGACGGGCCTGGAGGCATCCTGGCACGCCTTGGACTCTCGGCTCCGGAACCGCTTTGGAAACAGGGCAGGAGGCTCGTGCCGCGGCTGCCGGGGCTTGTCGGGCAGCCCGCGACATCTGCGCTGTCTGTTCCCAGCGACTCCTCGGCCTCCTTCCCAGACCCGGAGCTTCTGGCGGGGTGGAGGCGGAATGCTCGGTGTTTTCCCAATATCCCACGCTTGGGTGATCATACCTGGGAGGTTCCTCCCGTGGGAGAGGGTGCCGGTGGCTGTACCCTCCAGGGGGGTGCCCTGGTGCTGGCAGGGGGCACAGACCCCGTGGGGTGGTTGCGCTGGGGTCCCGTGTGGCTTCTGGGGGTACCAGGGCTGAACGGAAAGCGCGTTCCTCTGTGTGGGGGGAGAGACCTTTGGCTGCTGGCAGAGCCTGCCGTAATCGCGGTGACGCGCGGGCAGAGCCCTGGTGACAAATCATTAACTTGCTCCGACAGGCCGGGTGCTGACGGCTGTTGGTGATAATTTGTTGTGAAGCGTCTGAACTTTGCAGCTGTAATGCAACTGGATGGAGAAATTAAGCCGGGGCTCAGCACCTCTGTGCTGTCCTCACTGCCCCAGCTCCTCTGGCAGGGCTAGGTGGCAAACCTTGTGTCCTGGACACCATGGCTGGGGCTGCGAACAGCCAGCAAGGTCCAGAGCCTGCAATTACAGTGTTCTTAGAGAACAGCTTGTTCTTTGTGCTCATTGAAACAAAATAATGATTTTTGATTTTTTTTTTTTTAATCCAGATGGAGTAATTGTGATTAATATCACCATGCCAGTTCTCCTTTCCATGGACAAGTGGCAAATTCTCGTCTTTCCCAGACATGATTCTAATGAGATCAGCAAACTATGAGGAGGAGATGAGCCCATGTGGGTCCTCCTGATCCTGGTGCTGCTGCAGGTGGAGGTGTCTGTGCCAGCAACCAGGGATGTGGGGAGGGGTATGCACTGCCAGAGACCCCACAGGGGGTTTTTGGCAGGTGAATGTCCCTGGGAGAGCATTCCCTGGGCTGAGGGTCCTGCTGTGGGCCCTGCCCTTGCACAGGAGCAGGAGTGGGTGTCATGCTCAGTGCTGTGCATGTGCTTGCAGCGGGAGAGCACTTGATGGATAATACTGTGTCGGTTTGTGATGTGAAGTGCCAAAACATCACAGCCTGGGCCTGGCATGTGCTGGAGCTGTCAGGAGCTGTTAATTCAGGTGCAGGCGAGGCGTTCGGGGACATGGTCTGGGTTGATGGAGAGCATCAGCTGAGTGCAGCAGGTCGTGGCAGAGTTCTGGGGCTGCTCTGCTGTCAGAGCCTCGTCTGATGCACAGGGGGATGCAGCATTCCCAGCAAGAGGAGCTGGAGCTTTGCATGAGGCATTCAGCAGCTAAAATCTAACAACATCATTCTAGCTGAAATATAAAAAAGGTTTAGAGCCCCCTCCAGTGAAAGAGCCCAGATCTGAAGCTCCTGCACCCCGTTGCCTTTCCTGAGTGCCCTGAAGTTGTCAGAGGTGGGAGAGCCGGGAGCCATTCTGGACCTGGGTACGTCCATACACAAAGACCATGGGCTCCTTTGTGTGCAAGGCCAGGCCACTGGTTTTGCCTGCTCTAACGAGAGGCTGATCCCCTGCCGCTGTATCCTCCTCATTAAACTTCAAGCTGCTCTCGTTCCCCTTTGAATTCTTCCACTCATCTTCCCTGTAAAGCCCCATTGAAAAGACTCCTGGTGCTGGGATCTGACTCGAACACTTCCCATTGATGCTGGTGAGGTCTTGACAAGCTCCTTTCTCTGCCTGCTCCCGCTGCGTGTTCCTGAGGATCCTCTTCAAAACCACTGAAGCTTTTGTACAGCATCTGCGGGGCCTTCGTTAGCGGCTGCCCCAGCTCGTCAGCCCTTGGTGTCACTTTAGAGCACCTTTGGGAAGGGGGTGTAGGTGTTGGGGGACTTCGAGGTGCAGCTCTCCAAGGGTCTCTGGGTGCCCTTGTCTGTGGGAAGAATCTGTGCTGTGCCTGCTGGGGCCAGGGCTGTCTGAGCGGGCAGTTGCTAATCCCTGGCTGCTCCAGGAAGGGGGGGACCGGAGATGGCTTGTGTGTAGCGTAAGTGCTTCTAAAATAGAGTCTTTTCTCGTACTGCATTTATTGAATTGCCTTAACTGCCTCTTCCCTTTCCTTAAAAGCCTCGGCGACTGTAATTGCAGCCACTCGCACGCTCCCACCCCTGAGCTCAACCCCTCACATGCTGTGGCTGCATGAGGGACCCCCCCAGCACTGTTGCCCTTTGCTCCTGGAGGATGTGAGTGAGGGTGGGGGTCTGGGGGCCTTGGGCAGCCCCCTGCTGGCACCTACACTGCTCCATGCTGGGGTGAGGGCAGGCTGGACCTGCATGTGATGAGCTCAGGCTGCCCCTCACACCCACTGAGACCCAGTGCCTGGTCAACTGCAGCCCCTGCCTGGGGCTTGTGAAGGTGCCCTGTGACCTCCACCTGCTCTGGTTGGGGTGACCCCACACTGGGGATCATGGCTTCTGCTCCCCAAGAACCCCCGAGCAGTAGATATTTCTGCATGAAGCAGCACTCACTGCTTTCCTGCTGCTGTTCTGGGCAGCTCAGCCCTGTCTGCCGGCTGTGTCCTGCCTGGTGAGGCTGAAGGCTTCACAGCAGCTGGTGAGACGGGGCCTGAGGCTGCATGTTTGCCAGAGACTTCCTCCGCAGACGGTGTCCCGGGGGGCCAGTGCTGCTTGGATGCTGATCAAATGGCTCCGGGGGCGGATGAGCTGCTGGCCAGTGCCCGACAGCCCGCGGGAGCTTCCTCTGCCTTCCTGGCTGAGGGAAGTGGTAGGAGAGGGATTAACCTTTTCCTGGCAGTGCCCTGCTTAGTGGCTGAAGACCCTGCCTGTCCTGTACCCCATGGCTGAAGCCCCTCAGGTGTTTTGGTCCCTTCCCATTGGGGTGCAGGAGCAGGCTGGAGGTTCTCCCCAAACCTGCAGTCCCCCACATGTACCTTACTGTTTCCTGGGGGATTTCTCACTGTTCCCAGGAGCAAGTCCTGTTTCCCTGGGGTCTAGGCTTGTGTGGAATGAGGCTCAGGTGAGGCCTGGTGGGATCGTTCTGCCCTCACTGTTCCCTTCCTGCACTGCCAGCCTGGTGTGGGGGGGAGGTAAAGGCTGGGCTCTGCAGCATCCATCCTGCCCACAAACCTGATGTGGGAGAGCTGGAGCTCCCCCAGACATGACCTCTGCTCATGGATGACCCTTCAGTGTGGGTATTTTCACATGTGCCCATAATAACACCCTGCTTCTCCCTCCTGCATGAGGATCCTTCCCCCCTACAGCACTTCCCTAGAAACATTGCCAGGAAATGGCTCCTGACAAGGTGAACCCAGGTGTAACCAGCACACTGGTGCCCCTCTCCTGCTCATCCTGCTGAGGAGAGAGGACACCTGAGGACAGAGCCAGGCTGTGGAGGATGGGGGAGAAGCTTTTGCCAGTGTCTGCCCCTCACTGAGTGATGAGCAGGGCACGCTTGACACAGGGTTCGGAAAATGTCACTGCTCATCGTAGGAGCGTCTGACATTTGCTCCGCTGGCCCTGTCACCTCGGGTGCTGTTGGCCTCGCTGGCCCCTGTGGCGATGAACAAATGCTGTTGGGGGGATGCTCAGGGGAAGGACAGGTGCCTGTGTCTCCTCTGTGGAGCTCCTGGCCCGATCACCAGAGCTGGTGTCTGAGCTTAAGGAGCTGTGCTGGCTTTTGATGTTCCTGGGTGCAGACGGAAGGGGTGGCTCATGCATAATGCAGGGCTCTGTACGGTGTCTGAGCCCAGCTCCTGGAGGTTTGGAAAATTAAGTGCCTGTCTGATGCCTGTAAATTGTGAAGCGGATGTCACTGCTCAACAGTGGTGCAGCAGCTCAGCCCCTGCCTGATCTGTCTTGCTGCTGCTGGGGTCCCTGCCCTGGCCCTGGTTGTGTGATCTTTTCTGCCCTCATCTCTGCTCTCGCCCTGCCCACCTTGTCCAGAGCAGCTTCCCAGTGTTTGCCTGGGGTGTTGGAGCTCTGCAGGTGGGCTGGGTGCTGGCTCACCCAGGTCCTGCACCATAATATGCCCTGCCAGTGCCACAGAATGCTCTCCTGCCTACCACTTCCACACTTCGTAAGGCATGTCTATTGCTTCTCTTGAGTTTCCCGACACAATTTGGAGACTCTACCACCATGGCCGGGATGAGCCAGCTGAAGGATTTGTGCTCCCAAATACCAATGCAGCAGCAGCGCACAAGTGGGGGTGTGCAGCACCGCGGCACTCCCAGCTCCGCACCGGGGCTCTCACGGCCCATCCCTGCTGCGACGCGGGGCGGGGAGCAGAGCTGTCTCTGCTGTCGCCCCTGGCACCGTGTGTCACTCACTGTCCTGCCCCACTTGATCGCACATCCCAGCTCCTACCGCGTGGGAAGGCTCTGCCTCCACCGCCCTCCATTAGCGGGTCCTTCCATTGCTTGACCACTGTGCATTATGCACAGCCCATTATAGCTGCTCTAAGTCTGCCAGTGCTGCTTGACAGCTCAAAAAATATTGGACTGGCAGGAGCAGCGCCCTGCCGCGGCTCCGGGAAGGCGACTGGCGCTGGGCCTGGGCGCCGGGGGTTGCAGGATGCTCCCAGCCGGGGGGACAAGCGTGGCGAGCTCCTGTTTCCCATCTGGCCGCTGCTCCCGTGAATGAGGGCTTGGGATTCCTCCCTGCGAGCGGCGGCCCGTACAGCTGGCGAGGGCTCGGCCGCTCCTTGGGAACAGCCGGCAGCGCTGGGACGAGCCGCGCCAAGCCCGTGCGCGCCGTGCCCCGCTGGGACGTCCCACGGAGCCGCGTCCTCGGCCACCACCCGACGCCCTGACTCAGCCGCCGGCCTGGCGGGGGGCTCAGCTCCGTGTCCTCGCTGCCCCACGAGGGTGCTGGGGCCCGAAGCTGCCGCCCCAGCCCGGCTGGTCCCTGCGGGTCCCCGCGCTGTGCTGGCGGCTGGAGCGGAGCCAGAGGCGCCCCGGTGCAGCCCGGCGCAGGAATCGGGGCCGGTGCAGGTGGTAATTATGTGTTTGGAAGTGGGTGCTGCTGCGCCCAGGTATGCCGGGCGGCAGCTGCTCCCTTCGCTGCTTATCGCCTCTGAAACTCTGACTCATTCCACTCCTGTGCCGGGAAGGGATCGGAATCCTGGGTGATGGGTCAGCGGAGGGCTGGGCGGGTGCTGTTTGTATCCCTCCCTCCCTCTCTCCCTGCCTGCCTCCAACCCTCCCTCCCCGCCTGCCTCCATCCCTCCTGGCCCTGCCGGGGGCCTGGATGCAGGGCTGGTGACTCACAGCCCTGAGTGAGATCAGGCATTAATCCATGAGCCATCCTCCTCCCTCCCTCTGTATCCCCAAATTAAAGACAAGGAAATCCCAGCCCTGCTCCCAGCAGCCTTGGCTGGTTTGTCCTGAGTGTTGGGATGTGCCGGGCTGCCCTGTCCCGGCACTGAGTGGGGAGTGCCCAGCCCCGGACCACACCGTGGGCGCCTGTGGTGCTGAGCACCCGTGGGAGAGCTGAGCCAGGCTTTG
Organism: Sturnus vulgaris; assembly: GCF_052056855.1. Classification (NCBI taxonomy): domain Eukaryota; kingdom Metazoa; phylum Chordata; class Aves; order Passeriformes; family Sturnidae; genus Sturnus; species Sturnus vulgaris. The sequence goes on along the minus strand of NC_142269.1, from coordinate 5,194,889 downwards.
CCTGCTTATTTTTAGGTGCTTTAGGAGTGTCCCAGGAAGCTTCTAAAAAGGTGCAATTTATGCTTGGCGCTCCAGCCATATGGAGCTCCTGGCACGTCCCCAGCTCTTTGCAGGTCCTGTCTCAGGGGAGGGGTCTTTAAAAAGCTCATGGGCAGCTGGGGGACCTTGGAGCTTGTGGTGTCCCAGTGCGCCGGGCGGAGCCTGCCCACACCTTGGCCGTGGCAGTGGTGAGACACGGTGTTGTGAGGCACAGCACTGTGAGACGCAGCCGCGGTTCATGTCTGAACACGAGCAACAAAGTGCTGAGCTTTGGGTTCGTCATCCCGGTGCCGCCTTTCATCTCCAGTGGGGGAGGAGGGCAGATAGGGATCGGCTCCATCTGCTCGTGGGCTGCGCAGGGGCCGGCTGCTGCACGGGGGGCTGCCGTGCCATTCAGGGGCAGGAGAGGGCCAGGAGGGTCCTGCAGCAACCTGGGCTCTCCTGGAGGTGTAACCTCTCCTCTCTCCACCCCGCAGAGCAACCATGGAGGTGATGAACATGATGGAGCAGCCGATCAAGGTGACGGAGTGGCAGCAGACCTACACCTATGACTCCGGAATCCACTCCGGCGTCAACACGCAGGTGCCCTCTGTCAGCAGCAAGTGCCTCGGGGATGATGACGAGGTGTATGGGAAGCAGTACACCATCAAGAAGACAACCACCACTAGTTACTGCCAGGGAGGGAACCAGGGCCAGAGCCAAGCACAAGGTAAGGGGCTGTGGGGCCTGGCACATCCGCAGGCTCAGCTGCTCAGCTCCTGCCTTCCTCTTCCTCCCCCGCAGCCATGCTGTTTCTGGGTACTCCTCCATGCTGGCTTCCACATCCCGGGAGTTGTTGCTGCTTAAAATATGCTCCCTCCTGTGCTCCTTCCCAGCACCAAGAGGCTCTTGTGCGGGGGTGGTGTATGGTCAGCCCGCTCTTGTGCTGAGCTGCGCACACATCCGAGCGTGCCAGCGGGTTGGCTTGAGATGGGAACAGCTGATCCCAGCCCACGGATCTGCCACCTGCTCTACTGCCTGTCTGCCAGCTGGGAAACCTGTCCCAGTGTGGCTGACAGAGCTGCCAATATGTGCCATAACACTGCACCACTGCCACGGCTTCTCCTGCTGAGGCGAGGACAACACGGAGCTGCAGCCTGGAGTGAAGGAAATGCTTCCCCCAGCTTTATCCCCTCAAAGGGGGCTGGTTTGCTCTGCTTGTCTCTGCAGTTCCCTATCAGCAGTAGGTCCTGGAAGGTTTATTTGCCAGCTCCTGTGGGGATCAGAGCCCCCCACAGGACCCTGTGCTGCAGAGGTGGGGACCATGGGTGGCTACTGCAGTATCACACCTCAGCATCCTCGATGGGGAAGGCCTCAGTGTTCTCCTTTTTTCCAGTGCCAGCTAGTCCCAAGTTGCAGATATCCTTAATTTTTTAATTAATGGGCCTTGTATGACAACTGCCCCATCATGCTGCCTAATTGAGTGTTGTCTTATCTCTGTGCTGCCGGATCTGTTTACGCTTTGAAGCTCCAGCTCTGTGCAGAGTGTGCTGGGACTGCTGACGTGGCCGGTGTCACTGCACTAAGCTCTTGCTCATCTCGTTGGGATTGGGAAGCAGGGCTGGGAGCGCTCCTTGGAGAGAGCCTTACACTGCCTCCCTGTCCACCCCTGCAGCAGACATGGAGGCTCAGCTGGCCATGACCCGTGCCCAGCGTGTCCGGGCTGCCATGTACCCTGAGACGGTGGAGGACCGCTCGCTTCTCATCACCACCCAGCTGGAGGGGCAGCAGACCAACGTGCAGCGCCTGGCAGAGCCCTCCCAGATGCTGAAGTCAGCCATCGTGCACCTTATCAACTACCAGGATGACGCTGAGCTGGCCACACGTGCCATCCCCGAGCTCACCAAGCTGCTCAACGATGAGGACCCGGTAAGGAGCAATGTTTGCTCTATGTGTCTCTGGGCTTTCAGCTGCTGCACAGATGGGCTCCCATCCCTGTGAGGCTCAGTGGCCACGTCTGTCTCCTTCCTCTTGGCTAAACTCCTTGTTGCCTCTACCTGCAGCAGGACTGAGCCCACCTCTGCCCAGCCACGTCTCCTCACATCCTGCCTGTGCTGCAGGACCCCTTCCCACACGCTGGCTCCTCTCCCTGCAGGTGGTTGTCAACAAGGCAGCCATGATCGTCAACCAGCTCTCCAAGAAGGAGGCGTCGCGCCGCGCGCTGATGCAGTCGCCGCAGATCGTGGCGGCCGTGGTCCGCACCATGCAGAGCACCAGCGACCTGGACACTGCCCGCTGCACCACCAGCATCCTGCACAACCTCTCGCACCACCGCGAGGGCCTGCTCTCCATCTTCAAGTCTGGTGGCATCCCGGCCCTCGTTAGGATGCTGAGGTACACCGTGGTGGTGGGGACTCCAGGGGGATGGCGGCGCCTGGCAGCTGCTCCTGGGCTGGGGGCAGAGGAAGGGAGGGCTCATGCTGCCCTCAGTGCTCACCAGAACAAGGGAGTGGGAGACTGTGAAGCTGTGAAAACCCCTGGGGTTTGCTGTGTATGGAGCCTGCATGGGGGCAGGAGGAGAGAAGTGGCTACCTCACCCACACTGCCCTGGCCACAGAGATGGGACTCAGGCTTTGAGGTGTCCCTTCCCCGGGGCCATGCTGAAGGGTGCTGGTGGATGCAGAGCTCGGGGCTGCCCCGGGGGCTCTACTGCAGCCTGGTGAGTGTGGTGTAGTTCCTGCACTGATGTGGTATGTGCTGCCTGCCCACAGCTCACCTGTCGAGTCAGTTCTCTTCTACGCCATCACCACCCTGCACAATCTGCTGCTGTACCAGGAGGGGGCCAAAATGGCTGTGCGTTTGGCTGATGGGCTGCAGAAGATGGTTCCTCTGCTGAACAAGAACAACCCCAAGTTCCTGGCCATCACCACTGACTGCCTCCAGCTTCTGGCCTATGGGAACCAGGAGAGCAAGGTGGGATGGGGATCCCAGACTGACAGAGTCATGGGGAAGGCAGGAGGGGAGTGGTTGCCCAACTTTGCACCTCACAGATGTGTAGGAGGCAGTGGAGTGGTGGAGACCCCACCATCTCATGCGTCCCTAGTGATGTGACCAGAGCATTCCTGCGGGGTTGGAGCTCCTGCCTGGCTTGTGTCCTGGCATGAGCTGGGGAATATGGAGAGGGGTTCCCAGCAGTCCAGGACTGCCACACCCCAACCCTCCATTCTTGATGCCCCATCCCTGGAAGTGCTCAAGATCAGGTTGGACAGGGCTTGGAGCCACTTTGTCTAGTGGAATGTGCTGCTGCCTGTGATGATGGGTGGAACTGGATAATCTTTAAAGTCCCTTCCAACCCACACCATTCTGGGATTCTGTCTTGCAGCTGATTATTTTGGCCAACGGAGGACCCCAGGCCCTGGTGCAGATCATGCGCAGCTACAACTATGAGAAGCTGCTCTGGACCACGAGCCGTGTGCTCAAAGTGCTGTCGGTGTGTCCCAGCAACAAACCTGCCATCGTTGAGGCTGGTAAGAGAGGCTGGGGCACAGCCACTGAAGGAGGATGAATGGTGGTGTCAGGGTGATGTGGCTGAGGACATGTCTGGGATGGGCAAAGGTCTACACAGCCAAGTGAAGCCACCTGTGCTGGCCTGGGTTCTGCTCTGAAGGCTACTTGGGCATGTTCCTGACACTGTGTGTGGGCAGGATCCATCCTGGCTGTCCAAGAGCTCTTTACACACCACATTTGGCCTCTGCTGAGCCATGAGGCTGCTCTGTGTGCAGGAGCATTGGACGATGCCGAGCCCATGCAGCCCTGCTGCCACTCGCTCCTCCTCATGCTGGGATAGCCAGGGGTGCTCACGAGACTGTCCCCTTCCCTGCAGGTGGCATGCAGGCATTGGGCAAGCACCTGACTAGCTCCAGCCCCAGGCTGGTCCAGAACTGCCTGTGGACCCTGCGGAACCTTTCTGACGTGGCAACCAAACAGGTCAGTCTGCGAGACCCCTGGTTGTGCTTCAGTGCCACATTTGGGAGCTGTGTCCATGCCAGGTGCTGGGTGGCTCATGCCAGGCTGAGTTCAAAGCCTCATGTTCTCTGTTCCATGAGCTGCAGCAGTGTGTGTGCCTGGCGGAGTGAGGGGATGCCCTGCTGTGCCCAAGTTACCCTGCAGCAGGGCTTGTCCTGCATCCCAGGGCGCTGCTCGCTGCCTGTGGCCCTGCCCATGCCAGCTGGCTGCCAGCACTCCTGCGTGTCCCCAGTGTGGGGCCGAGGCCACTGCGGTCACGCAGCGGGTGCCACCGGAGTTTGCTGTGGCTCAGGAGCCCCATCAGCCTTTCCTGGGCTGGCTGCCTGCCTGGCTGCTGGCAGCTCCAGGTGCTGGCAGAGCTGCTGCCAAGGCTGTTGTGCCCCACAGCCGGTGCAGAGGTGACCCCAGCCCTGCTGTGGGTCTGCTCTCCCAGCCCTTTGCTGCCTCCTGATGAGTTTTCCCATCTGCTGAGGCCGCTCCATGCAGATTAGCTCTGATGCAGCCTGGAAACTATTTTGGCAGTCATGGAACCACCCCTGGCTCTGATGACTGAAGGGTTGAAGGAGGACGTGGTCACGGGCCTTTAACTCCTTCCTGTCCTGCTGCTGGCTGCTGGCCAGCACGGCCAGGACTGGGGTCACTCCATCACCGTGTGAGGAGTGCTGGCAGGGGCATGGGAAGTGTGATTCCAGCAGGAGACATTAAACTCTGAGTGAAACTGCACATGTTAAGAGTGGCTGGGGCTTGCTGTGAAGAAGCAGCTCCAGCTGTGGGGGATGGAAAAGGAGCCACGGGAGGATGGGTAAGGAGCTCTGTGGCAGTCAGGAGCAGTGTGGCCCTCCCATCACTGCCTGTTGGGGGCATGTGGGGCCGGATGTGGGGCTGGAACTTGGGTCTGGCTGTGTGAGCTGCTCCCACCTCCCATCCCCACTCCTGCAGGAGGGCCTGGATGGCGTCCTCAAGATCCTGGTGAACCAGCTGAGCTCTGATGATGTGAACGTGCTGACCTGTGCCACTGGCACCCTCTCCAACCTGACCTGCAACAACAGCAAGAACAAGACACTGGTGACGCAGTCAAACGGGGTGGAGGCCCTGATCCACACCATCCTGCGGGCGGGGGACAAGGAGGACATCACCGAGCCAGCTGTCTGCGCCCTGCGGCACCTCACCAGCCGGCACCCCGAGGCTGAGATGGCACAGAACTCGGTGCGGCTCAACTACGGCATCCCCGCCATTGTCAAGCTCCTCAACCAGCCCAACCAGTGGCCACTGGTTAAGGTAAGGGGCTAGAGGAGTGTTGGGAGCAGGAGGAGGCTGGTGCTTGGGCTGGAGCAATCCCCCACCTGCTGTTCTGTGGTGGGATGAGCTGCTGAGGGGTCGGCAGCTTGTGCTGTGCACAGAGTGATGGTGGCTGCTGCTGCCACTGCCCTGCTCCTGCTGGGTCATATCCTTGACAGCCGATAAAGGAAGCGGCTTTTGCCTGCTGCTCACTGGAATTGAAGCTCAGCTTAGGGAGAGGATGGATCCAGGGCAGGGGAAAAAGCTGAGCCAGCCTGCACCACAGAGGGGATGGGGAGGGGTGCAGCCAGTGGGGAACACATGCTGTTCTCATCCACAGTTGAGACAAATCACTCCTTCCTCCTCCTCTCCTCCAGGCTACCATAGGCCTGATCCGCAACCTGGCCCTGTGTCCTGCCAACCATGCCCCGCTGCAGGAGGCTGCTGTCATCCCCCGCCTGGTGCAGCTGCTGGTCAAGGCTCACCAGGACGCCCAGCGACACGCAGCTGCTGGCACACAGCAGCCCTACACGGTGAGTCCTCACTCCTGCCCTGCTCCCAGCACAGCCTGGCACCCCAAAACCCAGCCTGTCCCTGGGGGTACCCTGTGCCCACACTGCAGGTGGCCGTGCCCTGGTGTGTGAGGGCCCTGGCTGAGCTCTTGTTCCCTGGCAGGATGGAGTGAAGATGGAGGAGATTGTGGAGGGTTGCACAGGGGCACTGCACATCCTGGCCCGGGACCCCATGAACCGCATGGAGATCTTCCGCCTCAACACCATCCCTCTCTTCGTGCAGGTCAGGGCTGTGGGGACACAGGGGCTGCACTGGGCCACCTCCTGCCCAGCCTGCACGGGGAGCTGCAGCCCTGGGCTGGTGGCCCCATGCATCACGACATGCCCAGAGTACAGGGGCTCCGTGCTGGCTGCTTCACACGGGCGCTGATCTCTCCTGACAGCTCCTGTACTCGCCGGTGGAGAACATCCAGCGTGTGGCAGCTGGCGTGCTGTGTGAGCTGGCCCAGGACAAGGAGGCAGCAGATGCCATCGATGCCGAGGGGGCCTCGGCTCCCCTGATGGAGCTGCTGCACTCCCGGAATGAGGGGACAGGTGAGTGCTGCCATGCTGGGTGGGGGCTGTGCTGGGGACTCTCCTGGCACTGTCCCAGTGGGGCTTCTGGGGCTGTGGTGCTGCATGGCAGCAGGAGCTGAGGCTGTCTGGCCATCCCTACAGCCACCTATGCGGCCGCTGTGCTCTTCCGCATCTCAGAGGACAAGAATCCTGACTACAGGAAACGTGTCTCCGTGGAGCTCACCAACTCCCTGTTCAAGCATGACCCAGCAGCCTGGGAAGCGGTGAGCATCCCAAACACATCTTATCCCTGGGGAAGCCAGGGCGTCAGGGCATAGCCCCATCCTGCTTCCAAAAGCTGTTACCAGCATCTCCAACCAGAGCTCAGACAGAAGTGACAGTCAGACAGTGGGAGGTGGGAGGCAGGTGGGCTGTGGCCTCAGCTCCTGGGTCACGGCACCATCTGGGACAGGGTTTGCCACCACATGGCCCCTGAGCGTTGTGAACATGAATCCCTTCACTTGTGCCACCTTCTTCCCTAGGCTCAGAGCATGATCCCCATCAACGAGCCCTACTCAGATGGTGAGTATGGTACCAGCCCTCTTTGCAGGGTCCCCATGGGCTGGGTTCTGGGGGGCAGTTGCCTCATGTCACCAACCTTTAAAACCTATTTCAGGTGGCTGAGAAGTGCCAGCCCAGTCTGCTGGGGATTGGGGGTGCACAGTGGGATGCTCAGCTCCCAGGGAGCACACACACCTGGTGCCCTTGGGCTTGGGGATGGTGGGGCCCTTTTACAGCACCACGTGTCACATGCTGCCCTGGGTGGGGGGACAAGGAGGTGGCTGAGATCTGGAGAAGTCATTGGCTGATGGTTGCCCCATCCCTTCCCTGCAGAGCTGGACCCTGGTTACCGCCCCATGTACTCGGGTGACATCCCCCTGGACCCCATGGACATGCACATGGACATGGACGGGGACTACCCCATGGATGCCTACAGCGACGGCGTCCGAGCGCCCTTTGCTGACCACATGCTCGCCTAACCCGCCTGCAGCCCCACACCAGGTACCTGCCAGCACACCTGGGGAGGGGGCTCAGCCCTGTGGCAGCACGGGTGGCCAGGGGAGGTGGGGCTGGCTGATGGCACCTGGCATGCTGGGGCGTCCCTGGTGCCACCAAGGGGTCCTTGGTGCTGCCATGGATCAATGTCCCCATCACCTGTGGGCCCAGGGGGTCCCGCTCTGGTCTCCTCCCAAATCCCCCCTCAGTGGATGATGGGAGTTCTCTGCCACTGCAGGTGTTCTCTCCATGCAGAAGAGGGTGGCCCCAGAGCTGAGCATTCATGAGAAGGACTTGGGAGACAGAAGTGCCTGAGAAGACAAAACTTTTCCATTCCCACGAGAGGTTTTATTTTTCGATTTGTTTTCTTCGCTGTGGGTCTGTGGAGAAGGTCCTTCCTCCTGGGACTGCTTCGAGCACCTACTGCCACATCCAGCATCCAAGATACTGTTTCTGAAGCTTTAAAACACAAACCTTGCACCGTTAGTGATCTATCATTGGCAAAATAGTCTTTTCTATGAATATATATTTCTTTTTTATTTTTAATATGGTGCCAACGGCTTTTGCCGTCTTTAAGTTTGTGCTTTCTAACTTCCCCACGATTTGTTCTGTGTTAGTGTTCTAGGAGAGGAATCTGACATGGAAAAAACCTTTGCTTCCTGCGAATTCCAACTGAATCAGGCCAATCCAGAGTTTGCTGAAAGCAAAGGGTCCGTGTCCCAGGACCTTTGGGGTGTCTGAGGTTTAATTCTTTCCCATCAGCCGCTGGGAGCTGACTTCGTGTCCCTGTCCTGCCGGTCCCCATAGAGGAGTGACTCCAGCATTAGGAACTGTGTCCTTGTACTGATCTTTGTTGCACATTTTAACCCGTTTCCCTTCTCTTCGGTGAGTGGTGTGTTTCCGTCCCCTCCTCCCTTATCTAACGCATTTTTTAAAAGAAGCTTTAGATCTGATGGTGGTTTAACACTCCGACTGGAAAGGGATGGACAGTTACTGGAGTGTGGGTCAGGAATGGAAGATTTTATTATTTCTGTAAGTTGTTTTTGTATAGACCAAAGCAAAGAATAAAATAACCCCTGCAGCCCCGTGCTGCCCTGAGCCTGTTCTTCTGTCGGCTGGGGATGGTCCCTCAGGGCAGCCAGGGGAAGGCACAGCCATTGCCCTCTGTGAGCCCATGGCAAGTCCCTCCATGGGGCAGAGCGATCCTGGGGGACTCATTCCCATACTTGGCACCTGCTTTGCCTGGACGTGGGCCCAGGCTGCCACAGAGCATGGCTGGATACCAAGGTTTATGTGCCATGCTCGGGACAGGAGCAAACGGGGACAAAGCAGCAGGAGCTGGTCTGGGAAGTGGGACTGGGGGGAACATCCTGCCTGAGCTCAGCGCCGTGGCTGCAGCCAACCCCAGTGCTCAGGGAAATGGATCTGCTTCCTGCCACGGCCCGTGCCAGGACCTGCGACGAGCAAAACAGCAGCTGCTTTCCGGGCAGTCCCAACAGAACCCCATGCACTTCCCGAGGGCAATGGGGCTGGGCTAGCTCATGGATTGAGGCGGGGGGCTAGACAGCCCTCGGCCTGCTGCAGCTGCTGCCAGAGAAGGAGACAATCAGTAGCAGGCCTTGGCTCCAGCCCTGTGTGCCTGGGATGGGGTTTGGCTGTGCCGAGCCTGGACCCCACCTTGTGGCTCCCAGCCAGGCCTGCTGCGGGTTGTAGCGATGTTCCTGCTGTCAAATCTGGCTGTCCCCAAAGTCCCAGCGGGTCCAGAGGTATCTCAGAACATCTGTCCTACGAGGGGTCGGGTCCTGCAGCCATCCTGGAGCCAGGGGCAGGGATGTACCCCCTGCACATGTTGGAGCAGGAATGCACATCCCGAGAACCCCAGTTCCACTGCGGCAGAACTGCCAGGGGGCATATCCGGGATTCTGTGGGGGAAGTTGAGCCAGAGGACACCTGGACGAGAGCAACCGGAGGTGCTTGCGGGGTCCCCAGGGAGAGGCATCCCCGGGTGGGCTCCGGGAGCAGTGGGATGGACCTCGGGTCCCGGCCAGCCCGCCTGCGCTCTGCGCCTGCCGGGCAGCGGCTTTCTCTGTCGGCGAGGGCCGGGAGGGACGTGCAAGGGCTCCGCAGCCACCGCCGCGCCGGGAGCAGCGCCCAGCGGATCCGATGTGCCGATGTCCCGCCCAGGACCGCCCGCTGCACCCGAACCCGGCATCTCCTGCGCTACCGGGAGCACCGAGCCCTCGGCTCCCGCGGTGTCCCACCCCAGTTCCGGGCCCGCTGTCACCGGCTGCGCTCTGCCTCCGGCTCTCACGGTGTCCCGCGTCCCCCAGGCTGCTTTCGGGCACCCCAAATCCCCGGGCAGCTCCCGAGGGCGAGCCCCGGGCCGTGCCCAGCCAGTCCCCTCCGTTCCCCTGGGGTTGTCACAGCCGGCGGCTGCCGCAGCGCCGGGAGAATTTGCCTCATCTTTCCCCTTCTCACGGCACTCGGCCGCTCCTCGGGAGCTGCCCGGGCAGGAGGTGCAGGACGGCATCGGGCAGGGCAGGGAGCAGCCAGCGCGAGTCTGCACAGGTACCTGGGGCTGCCTGAGCCGGGACCTTGCTTCTCCTGGCCCGTGTCCCATCGGTGCCCGGGACCACCGTCCTGCTCTCGCCCGTCCTTCTCTCGCCCAGCTCCGTGGGGCAGGTCCCAGGGTCATCGGCAGCCGAGAGCTGCTGGAGGGGGGCAGTGGGGTCCGGGGTCAATGGGAGCAGCGGGCGATGGGAGCTGCTCGGCACGTGTCTGAACAAGGTTCCCCCCGGGAGAGTGAATGTACGTGCAGGAGCTGGGCCAAAAGCAGACGCAGGGCTCTGGCAGCCCCGGCTGAGCTGACTCACGGGTCGGGCTCCCTCCCGGAGCCAGCGGCAGCGCGGCACCTCGGCACGGTGGGTCCCTGTCCTTCTCTGGGGAGCAAAGGGTCTGAGGGCCTGGGGAGCTGTTTCTTGGGCGGCACGGTGCAGGATTGTGCCCCGAGGTCTGGCGGTCCCGGTGCCTTGGGGCACAGGGCTGGGGAAGGCTGTGGGTGTGCTTTGGGGTCTGCATGGTGCCTCGTGCCGTCCCTGTATGCCGGGAGGAGCAGGGTGGCCTGGTCTGGGTGCTGTGCATGTGGCAGTGACCCTGAGCACGTGCCAGGAGAGAGGGTAGCAGTGCCCTGGCATGAACCTGCACCCGGGAAAGAGGGGCTGCTTGTGCCACAGCCCCACAGCGGTGGAGGTGGGAGCAGAGGTGGAGATGCAGCGGCTCCTGCCCTGCAGGGCAGAGGGGCAGCAGTGCCAGCGGTGGCTGCAGCCCGAGCCAGAGCCATCGGAGATGGCCAGAGAGCTGAGATATGCTGGATTTATGGCCCGTCTCGTGATGTGTTTATGGTTGGGATGGGGCAGCCGCAGATGCTGCCCAGCCCTGCCCTGCACGGCACGGCAGGTCCCTGCTCTGCATCCTGACGCCGACAGGGTGGAGGTTCACAAATGGACTTTGCTCTTCAAGGTGGAGCTTCCCGGGGCTCTCCCTGGCACCGCTGCCGTGTCTGCCCACTGCCAGGCAGCTCTACAGCTCCTTCCCTGTTCGCTCGACAGGCAGCGACCCAGCAGGAACCCCGTGGGGGTAGGATCCTGTCCGGTCCGGTCCTGTCCTGTCCGGCCCTGGCGCTGCTTTGGTGCTGAGCCCCCCGCGTCACAGCAGCCACCGCAGAGCAGGTACGCTGACCCCTTGCGTCTGCCTGTGCCCCATATTCGGGAGTGGAGCTGAGCTGGAGTCTGCTCCCACAGCTCTCCTGTGCCATCGGCAGGGAGCAGGGACACCTGAGCCCTGGCTATGCCGTCCAGCCCCCGGACTGGCAGATGTTGTCTCGAGGAAGGTGTTTGTCCTACAGCAGGATGCTGAGGGATATGGGGGTTCAGGATGTGTCCGTGGTCCCTAAAGCATCAGCTGAACAGCTCCTTTCCCCCAGGCAGGGGCCGGAGAAGTGACTCTGCCGCCCGCCAGCGCCGCTCCAGGGAGCCAAGGCAGACAGTTCACAGTTCCTCTTCCCATGGCAGCCAGGCCCCCACGTAACGCCAGCCAAACTGGACACCCCTGTCCCACGAGAGACCCTCCCCCGCCAGAGCCCACCCGTCTGCCAGCCTAGCCCAGACTCACTTGTCACTGCCTGTCCTGACACCAACCCAGAGTCCCACCGGTCAGACAGGGCCACACACCGCGATGCCGCGACCATCACAGGTGGGTAGAGCTGAGGGTGCCAGTGGATCCCCTGGGAGAACTGGGGTGAGGGGGGTGAGGGGCTGGGTCTACTTTGGGATGTTCCTTCTTCCTGTCCCCATTCTGTGTCCGGAGATGAACCATTGTCCCGGCATCCCACGCCCTCTGTCCCCAGTGCCGCTCGGCCGGGCAGAGCGTGGCCAGGAGATGGCAGCAGGACCCTGCCTGCAGAGAGCGGGGCGATGAAGGGGGAGCAGGACAGAGATGGGGAAGGGTCCCTGAGTGTCACCCTGCAGGTGGCACTCCCAATCCCTACACTAGTGGCTCTGGGGACAGACCCAGCTGGTGACACCAGCCCCAAACCTCTGGGGGACAGAGTGGGCTGAGGGGTGCAGGAGGTACTCACCTGCCACAGCCCCCTGTGCAGCCCACTCCCCCCATATACCCTCCACCCTGTGCTGACACCGTGTCCCTCTGTCCCCAGAGCTGTGCAGCGAGAATGTCCCCGAGGTGGAGATCATCAGCCTGCTGGGCGAGCAGCTGCCCCGCTACACGCTGCGGGCTGACACCGTGTTCAGCTACGACCACGGCGACTGGCTGCGAGCCCCCACCGGCCCCCCACAGCCCGTAGCCCCCCTGACCCCCCAGCAGATAGAGGAGACCCTGCAGTATTTCCGTGAGTTGGTGAGGGTGGTGGGCACAGGCCCAGTGTCTGCGCGGGGTCGCGACGACCACGACAGCCTGGGAGCTAATCGCTGCTAATGGGATTGACGGGCTGGATTTCCTCACCCAGAACATCCCGGGCTAATTCTGGGAGCAGCTGCTGCTGAGCCAGGCTGGATGCTGGGAGAGAGCCCCCATCATTTCCCGGGACCCCTGCATGTCCCTGCTCCCCTATGCTGTGCCGTGGCTCACGGGAGTGGGACACTGGTGGGGTTGGCAGAAGGTGTTACAGTGAATCCCGCGGTTGCTGCTTCCCCAAATGTGACAGCCTGGAGCAAGGCTCAGGGCCCCTGCTGCCAGCGAAGCCCCCAGGGCTGTGTGGATCCCAGGGGAAGATCCCTGCAGCCCCCATGGCCAGGCAGGGGCAATGCCCATGGCACTGTGACGTCTGCTCCTGGCATGAGGTCGGGGTTCAGCGGGGGGCACAGACGGATTATCTCCGCTTTGTTTCTGCCTCTGGCCTGTGCGTGGCGGGGACAGGATTAGAGCAAGGGGCTGGGGGATGGATGTGGGGCGGTGGGAGACAGATGGGGCTGAGGCCTCCATCCTCCTGCTCACGCCAGGCTGGTCTGGGGGTAAATCCTCACCATGCCTGTGCTTGCAGCCTTCCCCTTCTGGCTGCTCCCCTCTGTGTTCAGCAGGTGGTAGGGTGCACCCTCCACCATCAGCGCTGCTCCCTGCAGTGATAGTACAAGGGATTGAATCTCAAACCCTGTCTCTGTGCCATGGCATAGGGAGCATAAAGCACCACAGGATCCCAGCACCCCAGCCCTGTGCCATGGGGCCAGTGGTTCTCCTGCAGGTCACAGATTCCCAGGCCTCCAGTGCCACTGGCATGTGCTGGTGCAGAGGGGGCTGATGGCGTCATTCCTTCACTCAAACCTTTAAGCTGCCGTCAGAAATAGCCCCCTGTAATCTGCTTGCACAGGCACAGGGAACCTGCCCAGAGGAGTAAATCCTGGGGCAGGGGATTAGGAAGAAGCTGCCTGTCCATGCTGAGATGTATGCTTGAGTCCTTGGGGTCCCTGGACGGTGGGAGCCCAGTTGGTGGTGCCGGCTGTGTCCCAGACCTTACCAAGGGAAACACCAGTGCCAGGAGGAGGGAGAGGCTGGGACTGAGGGTACCTGCTCCAGCTCTCACTCCAGAGGGGACTGGTGGTTAGGGCAGGATGTAGTTGAGGTCAGGATGCCAGTGAGTAAGAGTCAAGCAGGAAAAGGTGCATGACGGTGAAGGGCAGCTTCACCTACATCCATTCACTGATTATTTGAGTGCCAACAAGGAAGGGCATTGGGGCAGGTGATGAGGTCAGAGCACACTGGCATTACCAGCAGCACGCCCATGCGGCCTGTGCTACGTGCCTGCCAGCTCCTCTATAATTCAGCATGCCATGATTTATTCAGTTTTCCTGCTTCTGTGCTGTTTCTGCACCAGTGTGGTTGTGGGGACAAGAGGATGCCTGCCAGGGAGTGTGGGGCACGGAGGGGGCCAGGCTCATGTCAGCCCATGCTTGGAGCCAGGGGTGTTGAACGGGGAGGTTGGAGTTGAATGGAAAAGCCCCTTTCCTGATCAGGGACATGGCAGGTCCCGGCACTGCAATGGGCACTGAAGGTGCAGGGTTTGTGATGTGGTTGATGATGGGGGGGTCCAGCCCTGGGGTGGCAGAGCAGGGCAGGCCAGAAGAACGTAGCCTGACCCTCAGGGGAACTCCAGCCCTGCCTGATCATGGCTTTGTGTGAAGGGCCCAAAATCTCTCCCTGTCCTTCCCAAGGGGCAGAAGCCGCTGTCTGTGCATGACCCATAGCGTCAACACTGCCGAGTTGCTGCTCAGGGACCCCCAGTGTCCCCTCAGCACTCATCACCACCCGTTGAGGCCCGTGTGCCCGGGTTCCCCGGGCTATGAGATGGGACAAGAGGTGGGACAACTGCACCAGCCCCCAGGGCTGAGCAGGATTGTCCTGGTGGGATGCCCAACAAGGAGCCCGGTCCTAGGATGCCTGATAGCGATTGTGTTCCCGAGGCGGCCGGAGAAAACGGGGGGAATGGGCACTCCCGGGAAGCCTCTGGCAAACCCCGACCCCCGCATCGCCCCCGTTCTTCTCCCGTCCGGCCCCGCCCCCGTCCCGGCCCCAGCCCTGGCCCCGCCGCCGGGGGATGCGCCGGGCAGGTGCGCAGGGACGGGGCGATCCTATAAATAGGGGCGGGAGCGGCCGCAGCGGCTCCGCTCAGCGTGGCGGGGCTGGGCACGGCTGGGTGGGCACAGCGGGCTGGGCGGCTGCGGTGGGCTCGGCACGATGGAGATCTGGAGCAGCCCCGCCGCCTATGATGAGTTGAACGGGAACGCGGAGCGCGGCGGCGGCGCGGACCCCATCGCCAGGGAGCTGGAGGAAGGTGAGGGCGGCCCGGGTGGTCCCGCCCCGGGGATGGGGATGCGGCTGCAGCACGGTTGGGTTCTCCCCAGGATTGGTCTGGAGCGCCGGGGGCCGGGGTCTCCCTGGGGCCGGGGCTGGTCCGGAGCGGTCAGGGCCGGGGTCTTCCCTCGGGAGGTGCAATCTGCTCCCCACCTGTGCGTTCCCTCAGTCTCGGTCTCCCTCGCCGCCCTCTGGCCCGGGGTTTCCGCCACCCGGTCCCTTGGGGACTCCCAGGGTCACCCCGACCCTAAGGAGATCTGTCCCCATGACGGGGAGAGGGGCCCTGCCAGGTCTGCGTGTGCCCCTGGGGAAGGGCGTCCGTCCTCCCGTGGGAATGGGGCCCTCCCCTCCCGCACTCCCCCGGATCGAGCCCGCAGATGGATGTTTACATGTTTGCCAGAGCTGCAGCCCCTGTCTCCCAGGGCCAGCCGCTCGCTCCAACCGTAACGATGCTCATGCTCTAATTATTCCTAATTAATGGCTCAAGGGCCTGACGAGGTGCAGTTGGGGACCCCCGCGGGGAAGCGGGTCCTGTCAGGGTGCAGAGAGGGGGGTGAGGCTGGGGCTGGCCCTTCTTCCCATGGATGTGTTTGGGGTAGGGGTACGTGCCCTCCGGGGCGTGCGGCAGCACCCGGGACAGTGAGGACTGGACGGGACCGGGGTGGCGAGTGGGGGCATTGCCATGACAACACACTCACCATTACACAACCCCAGCTGGGGAGGCCTAATGGGATTTGTGTGGCTGAGCTTCCCCGTTAACCCACTTCGTCTGCACGAGTGGGGGGTGGCTGTGGCTGGGGACGAGCGTGGGGGCCCTCAGCGTAGCCAGCGCTGCTCTGCCAGGAGAAACTGAGGCACATACCCTCGGGGCAGCAGAGCATCAGAAAGGGCATGGGGAATGCTGTGTGCTGAGGGCGGGGTGCGGGGTACGGGCAGGTCCCGGGCTGTGGGCAGGTCTGGGGTGCGGGCAGGGCTCGGGGCTTTGCGCCTGCTCCCGGCTCCTTCCGAGCGCACAGCTCCAGCGCCGCCCGCTGGGTGCGTGCCCGGCGCTGCCTGCAGTTGGCAGGATCCGTACCGGGGGGACCGAGGTCTCCATGCTTGCACCTCCTCTCCGTGCCAGAGACCCAGAGAGCGGCGGGGGGAGGCTGAGCTGTCGCTGGGGCCCGGCCTGACGCGGCGGTGTTGGCGTGGTGGGCAGCTGCCCGTTCCCGCAGCGTCCTGCCCGCAGCTGCCTCTGCTGCTGTGTGGGTTGTTGTGTTGTGCAGCTGGAGGGGCATCCCCTCCCCCAGAGAGAAACTAGGGCAGGGGGATCTGGGGGAGGGGGCTGGGGACAGATTGGAGGGGACGCCGCCTGTGAGCCCGGCTCGGCGCGGTGCCACCCACAGCTATTTATACTGGAGCTCCAGCCTGTTTTCTGCTGGAGATGTCACCTCCGATCCTGTCTCCGCTGCTGCCCTTCTCCGTCTCCCTTTTCTGCCTGTGAGTCCTGCAGTGGGGCTGGCACTGTGCCTGTGCTGAGGTCGTGGGGTCAGCGAGGGGATCACCCCAAGGTGCAGGCAGGACTGGGAGTGAGGTGTGACTCCCTCATTTCCCATGATGCTGTCACAGCTGTGGGGATCCCTGCCTGCCTCTGCCTGGCACTGCGTGAGGTGCCACCCAGCAGACCAAAGGTGCTCTTTGGAGACCAGCCGGGGGCAGCCTTGGGGGGACACTGCTGAGTACCTGGGGCAGTGCTCTCACAGTGTGGGTGTTCACCTTCTGGCCCTCTCCCCCAGTCCTGTGTGCTGAGCGGGTGGTGAGGATCACGAAGACCTACCACGATATTGATGCCGTCACCAACCTGCTGGATGAGGTATGTTGGAGATCCCACCTGTGTGTGGGCTGGTGGGACCCTGGGGACACAGCAGAAGGGATGATCCCAGCTGAGGCAGACCTGCCCCTTGCAGAAAGAGCGGGACCTGGAGTTAGCAGCACGCATTGGGCAGTCCCTGTTGAAGCAGAACCGGAGCCTGACTGAGCGCAATGAGCTCCTGGAGGAGCAGCTGGAGTTGGCCAAAGAGGAGGTAACAGCTCCTGGGTACAGGTCTGGGCCCTCTGTGTGCGCCTCCAGGGCACCTGTGGTCACCTGGGCCGTGTCCTGAAGCGCTTTGTCTGCCCAGATTGCACAGCTGCGCCATGAGGTCTCCATGCGGGATGACCTTCTCCACTTCTACACCACCACAACGGAGGAGAGTGAGCCCACCACCACCGCCTCCACACCGTGAGTGGGAGTCCCTGTCCTGCCACTCACCCGGGGCAGAACTGCTCCTGTGGGTCAGGCAGGAGCCATCACCATCCCTAGGGTAGCACTGACCACTCGCCCTTCCTTCCCTTGGTGGCCATGGGTCCAACCCCACAGAGCTCAGTTGCTGCAGATGCCTGGGAGCTGAGGGAATGGACAGGGATCTGAGCGGGCAGCCCTATCCTGCCTGCACTGCAGGTGCTCAGGCCATCCCTGCTGTCCCC
The DNA here is from genome assembly GCF_052056855.1 of Sturnus vulgaris. Lineage (NCBI taxonomy): Eukaryota > Metazoa > Chordata > Aves > Passeriformes > Sturnidae > Sturnus > Sturnus vulgaris. Next base: position 5,177,577 of record NC_142269.1, on the reverse strand, counting down.
AGGCTGCGCAGGAACGAGTCCTCGCTGTCCTTGCAGCAGTACTTCCAGTACGACACCTTGCAGCAGAAACTCAAGTGCCTGGAGGAGGAGAACCAGAAGCTCCGCATGGAGGTGAGCAGAGCCAGCTGGTGGATGCCCCTCAGTGCCCACCTATGCCCTGCTCTCTATGGGGGGACCCGAGATGCCCCCTCAGGGAGACAGGAGATCCTGCCTGTCATGCTCAGGCCCTCCAACCCTCTCCCCCAGGCCAGCAACATCGCCACTGAGACCCGTCAGTACGAGGACCAGGAGCAGCAGCTGATGATTGACTGCGTGGAGCAGTTTTGTACGTAGGGCTCGGGGGGGTCTGCAGGCACTGCCCAGCAGGGTGGGCTGGGGCTGGGGCCTTTCCCCGGCGTTGACAGACGGCCCTCCCGCAGCCGAAGCGAGCCAGCAGGTCGTTCACCTGTCGGAGCAGCTGGATCATAAGGAGGACGTGGTGGCACGGAAGGAGGAGGAGAACACCCAGCTCCGGGCGCAGAACGCGGACCTGCAGCAGAAGTGTCGCACGGTGAGGGTCCCCTGTCCGTGCCGGGGGGAGGGGGGTGCGGGCACAGCGCCCTGACCTTGGCCGCTCCTGCCCCCGCAGTACTGCTCCGAGCTGGAGGAGCTCCAGCAGCACCTGACCGCGGAGAAGGAGGCGAAGCAGCAGCTCCTGATGGAAGTGAGCCCCGGGGAAGCCGTGGGTGCCCGGCCTGGTGGGGGATCCTGCCCCGCTGCCCCCGGGGCCGTGCTCGAGCTGTGCCCGTGTCCTCGCAGCTGCGGGATCTGCAGGAGAAGTACGCGGAGTGCGGTGGGATGCTGCAGGAGGCCCAGGAGGAGGTGAAGAGCCTGCGGAGCCGCAGCCTGCCCAACAGCACCGTCAGCCGCTACAGCGCGGCCGCTCTCCTGCCCGTGGTGAGCGCGGGGGGCCGGGCACCAGGGTGGGGGTCCCTGCTCTCCCCTCTACTGACACTGCTGACCCGCGTCCCCAGGACTCGCTGGCGGCTGAGATCAAGGGGATGATGAGGAAGAGGACGGACAGCTCCTCCTCAGACTACAAGTGAGTGCTGCCATCGGTGGCTCGTGCTGTGCCATGGGACAGGGGTCCGGCTCACTCTGTCCTGCTTTCGGCCCACAGGAGCTACCAGCGCGTCTTCGAGACGGTGAAGGCCGTGAACCAGGCAGCTAAAGCCAAGTCTTGCTCTGAGTCTCCCCACCACGTTCCGGGCTCCAAGCAGTTGTCTGCTGCCCACTCTGAAGGGACCAGCACCCCCCAGACCAGCTGCTCCGGCTCGGAGGAGGCCCAGTGAGTGCTGAGATGGGGGGGAATGGGGCCAGGTGGGACGGTGGCTGCTCCTGCACAGGAGCTGGGGTGCCGGTGAACTGCTGGTGACAGGGACAGGGAGGGCAGGGTCTGGCTGGGGCCCGGCACAGTGCAGGACTGCAGCCCCGGGCCCCCTAACGCTGTGCAGGAGAGCCGAGGGGGCCAGCGAGGACTCGCGGGCAGTCCCGGGCCGGCGGGACCTGGAGGCGGCGGTGCAGCGGCTGTCGGTGCGGCAGCAGAGCCACGTCTCCGAGGAGCGCTCCTTCTTCGAGGCCGAACGGGAACGCAAGCTCTGGCGGCTGAGAGATGGGGCGAGCTCCAGTGGCTTCCTCACCCCCGAGAGCAGCATCGCCTCCACTGGGACCAACTACTCCGCAGGCTCGGAGCTCACTGCTGGCTCCGGCTTCTCCCTCGGCTCCCTCACCTACCTACCCGACAAACTGCAGATCGTGAAGCCGCTGGAAGGTGAGGGGCAGAGGGGGTGCAGAGCTGCAGGTGCTCCGAGGGTCCTACACCCCCACTTGAGTTCTCCCCGGCTGTGTCCCCCCAGGCTCTGTGACACTCCACCACTGGCAGCAGCTGGCACAGCCCAACCTGGGTGGGATCCTGGTGCCCCGTCCTGGGGTGCTCACCAAAGACTTCAAGCAGCTGGACGTAGACCTGGAGGAGGTGTACAGTCTCAATGACCTGGAGGAGGATGATGTGGACGCCAGCTCCTTCCAGCGGCTCCCTACCTCAACACCCGCCAAAGCCAAGGAGCGCCCCAGGGGTGAGCGCGGGGTCAGGGGACGGAGGGGACGCAGCCCCCGGGATGCCCCTGTCCTATCTAGGCTGCCCCTCGCCTCCCCCCGTGCTCTCCCCTCTCGCAGCAGCCTGTCCCTGCCACCCACCCGTCCCCACGGGGATGCTCCGCCTGCAGCAGCGCAAGGGCCGTTCCCAGGCGGCCGCCCCGGCGGGACGTGCCCTCGCCATCGCCCTGGCGAGCCCCTGCTGTGCCCCGGCTGCTTGGAAGGGGCAGGTCTGGGACGCACGGCATCTCCTGCTCCCACCTGTGCTGGCTGCCCGCTCTGACAGGCACCAGACACAGCTGCTGCTGGAGCTGTGCTCTGCGCTTGGAGCTTCCAGCCCAGCTTTGGCTGTCCCGCCTGCCCTCCGCCTATGTCCTGCCATCCTCCCCATTGACCCCTTGTCTCCTGTCCCTTCCAGTGTTCCTCTCTGTTAACAACCTCCCCCAGACCCCGTCTACCTTCACCATCACCACCTGCCACATCCTCCACCCCACCACTGCGATCACTACGGTGACATCCAGGTAAGGCGCGCGGCCCCCGCCACCCGCGCTGCCTGCACCGGCCCCGGCCCCGCTGTGCCCCCCGAGCTCTCTCCTCCTCCTCCTTCCCAATGCCTGGTTCCCTGCAGCGCCTCGTGCTTTGAGAGATGCCAGCACTAGAAATACCCCTAAATCTGGCTGCTGGGATGTCTTTGTACCCGGGGCTGGGACCAGCCCCCCTCCTCTGCACTGCAGCACCCTGATGGATGGAGAGCTTTCCTCGGGTGGGCTCACCCCGGGCACAAAGCGGCGAGTGCTCCTGACACTCTGGGGAACCGACACAGCTTTCCTCCCTCCACACTTGGGCAGCAGCCAGGAACTTTTCTCAGCTGGGTGCTGGGCTGTCCCTTCATTAATGAGCACCGGTGATTAGCCCTAATGAGCCCTCCCAAGGCTTGTTGGGGGTTGGTGCAAGCTTGGAGTTCACGGTTAGAAAAAACCCTGGTGTCTGGAAATTGCTTGTGGAGCAGTGACTATGTCCCAGTCTCTCCTGGCTGCTGAGGAACAGCCCCCAACACTCTTTGTGAGCTTCGGGTGCTTGAGCAGTTTGCAGCACCGGGGTCTCCTGAAGCCCAAGGCTCTTTACATGAAGGCGGACAGGGGGGTCCTGCTCTGCCTGCAGCCCTGCCTGGCCCCTTCAGCAGCATCCCCCAGGACAGGGCTCCCAGCTGATCCCCACTTCTGCTCTCTCTTCCCCTCCAGTCTGTATCATGCCGTCGTGCCTTCTTGTGGGCCCTTTGAGGGGCTGACCCTCAGCAGCCCCTCACCAGAACAGACTCCCCCCACACTGGCGCTTGGCCCTGGACCCCCGGGCACCCCCACGGGACTCTTCAGGCTCTTGCTGGGACGAGATTCCCACTTGGCACCAGGGACTGGATCACGGTGGGCCCCCTCACTCCACTCCCAGGACCCTCAGCATTCTGAGCCACAGCCCTCCCCTGTGCCCAGTCAAGGTGGGTCCCCACCCAGGAGCAACATCTTCAGCTGGAACCTGGTGGAGAAGTTGCAGCGCCTGGGGCTGGACAAGGTGGTGGCCAGAGGGGAGAAGTCCTGTGCTCAGCCAGGACCCAGAGGGGCCTGGGGCACCCAGAAGTGACACTGCTGTAGAGCCCCCAGGCTCAGGGTGAGACACTTCCTCTTCCTCACCCATCCATGGGGAAACAAAGACAGGACAAACTTCAGCCTCAGCTCCTGGTGCTGCCCCAGGTCCATCAGTGCTCCTGGCACCAGCATGGGGGGCTTTGCCCTGGCTGCAAGGACAGAACCTGGCACTGCTCCCCATGTATGGGGGTACAGAGGGTGCTGGCTGACCCTATCTCTTCTGGGGGAGTACGGACCCTTCACAGGAGCCAGTTTCTGGCAATAAAAACTGTTCCTGCTTCTGCTGAGCCTGTCTGCAGAGCGAGAGGCAGCGTGGCCCATTTGGGGCTGTCCAGATGCTGCAGCGAAGGGCAATGCTCAGTCTGGGCTCGGGTGTGTCCTGGGGCAACATGCTGGGGCCGGGGGGAGATCCCTGCACCCTGGGCTGGGCCCCTGGCCAGCACCTGCACTGGACTGGCTTTTAAAGGGAATGGTAGTTTAACTCTTTCCTGCCCACTGAATAGCAATAGTAGCAGCACCCACAGCTTGGGATGCTTTGGGGGGTGCATCTGTTGCTTCCCCCAAGCCGTGTTCCTCCCTCCAAGCTGTGCCCCATCCCCTGGAAAATAAATGTGAATTCACAGAGCAGCTCGTGTGTGCTGTGTCTGCTGCCATGTTCTGTGTTTGCTGCTGTGCACAGTTTGGTCTCTGCCCTTCGTGTCCCTCTGGGGCTGGGGGCAAGTCCCCTCTGCCCACCCTCCCAGGCTCTCCCCAGCACAGCCACGAGTGCCGAGGCCGTAGTGCCAGAGTTTTATTGTGGGAAAGGACATGCACTGAGTGTGTGGCCAGTCCAGCCCAGCAGCTACACAGCACCAGCCTCGTCCTCAGCACTGCGGCGGCCGAAGTCCATCCAGTCGGGGTAGTAGTGGTCATGCAAAGCCTCCATCCCCTCGTCCTCATGCACAAAGGCCTTGTGCTTGTTCAGCTCTGCCAGGGCAAGGGCAGCAGTTAGAGCTGGCACAGGGGCCAGGCTGTGCCCCCTGAGGGCTGCCCACCCTGAGCTCCCAGTACCTGTGAGGATGTGGGGCAGGAACTGGGACAAGAGGTGCTGCTGCTCCTGGGACAGGTACTCGGGCCAGTCCCGCCGGACCAGGCTGGGGGGGTGCTGCTGGGGGTCCCCCATGGCCCCTGGTGCTGCTGGCCGGGACAGGCAGGCGGCCACTGTGAGGGTGAGGATGAGGCCGAGGCACAGCATCACCTTCATGGCTGTGGAGAGACTCAACAGGGGTGGGCAAGTGGGGGAGCTGCAGCCCAAAAACTGGGAACGCTCATTCTGTGGTGAGAGTGGCCTGGGCACTCAGCCCCAGGCCATGGCCAGTTCACAGTCTCTTCTGTCCCTCCCTTTGGGTCCCCAAGTCCCCTCCATCCCTTCCACCTTCTCCCCAAGTCTTCTCCACCCCCCTCTGCTGGCTGGTTCCCAATTCCCCTAGAATCAGAGTCAAGGCAAAGGGATCCATAAGGATCAAGTCCCATTCCTCGCTCCTTGTAAGGATGCTGAAAACTAAAGCACATGACTAACAGCATTATCCAGCTCCTCCTTGAACTCAAACTGCTGAGGAGCTGGGTTCTTATCCCCAGGGCATGGCCAGGCCCCAGATCCCCTCTGTTCCTCTTAGTGGATCTCTGAGTTGCTTTGTCCCTCCCATCTGCTCCTCAACTTTTCTCCATCTCTCTCTCCCAGCTGGTCCCCAAGTCACCTGTGGACAGTGCCAGAGCCCTGTGAGACTCACCTGTGGGTTCTGAGGCTCAGCAGGGTGTCCCAGTGGGTGTCCTGGTGGGTGTCCTGGTGGGTCTCAGTGGATATCTCTCTCCAAGATCGCCCCAGCTCAGTCCCTCTTTTAAAGGCGCTGCCGGGGTTGCCACACCCCAAGGTGGCTCCACACGCATCCACCCGCCCCCGGGGGGGCCCTCGGGCATCTGTGCGCGCTCACAGACACACAGAGACACACCCAGACACACAGACACACAGAGACAGCCAGAGGCACACAGCTCGACAGCCACATCCATACATACACACAGACACATATGTGTGCACACGTGTCCATACACATTCCCAGCTGCACATGCACACAGGTGTGTTCATGGCTGGCTCTGTATGGACACACCTGAACACAAATCCAGGTGCAGCTACCAGGGCACTGTGCCTTGGCTGTACATTTGTACAGAACACTGGAGCTCTGTGTGCAGCTGAACATGCTCATGCATTATTATATGATAGCAACTATACAGTATTATACAGTATAATACACTGCAATGATATGTGTATATATATAAATACATATATAAATAATACAGTATGATATATAAGATTTTATACACTATAAAATATAGATATATACAATGCGTACTTCTCTAATAGATAACATAGCTTATGCATCTATGCAAATACATCGGGTATTCATATGTACACATGGGCACAGACTCACAGCTATAGGCATGGACACACACATGCATGTGTGTGTGTGTTTATATGGACGATGATTACATGAGGTAATTGTATGTCATGGAGTGATGGAGGGTGTGTGCAGGGGGATGGATGCATAAGGAATACCATGACGTATCTCTCTCTATATATGTATCCACATATATGTGCACATATATGAGTGGATACATATATGTACATATGTATATATAGAAACACAGATATATGTATACATATATATGAATGCTTACATAAATATACACATGTATATGTTTATATGTACTTGTCTATATATAAATGTATATACATATCTATATCTATATATATATCGATATATATATATACACACACAAATGTTGGACTCCATGATTTTAGATTTTTGGAGGTCTTCCCTATCCTAAATGATTCTGGGATTATATATATATATATATATATATATATATATATATATATATAATACATATATATATATATATGTAGACATTTCTCACCCAGGTGTGTGCACACCTTTAAAACGCGTTGTGCCAGGGCTCCCAAGGGCTCTGTGCCCTGGGGTTGGGGGCAGGGCAGACCTGGGGGGCTGCCTGTGAGTGTGTGTGGGGCCCCTCTAGGACACAGGCCTGAAGCAGCCCACTCTGCAGCTCTGGATCTTTCCCTGCACCCCGAAAACCTTTGGGGTGCTGTGGAAGGATGGGCCCCGCTGTCAGAGCTCCCTGAAGATTCTTGTCTGTCACCACCCACCCCCCACTGGGTATTGATGGTTCCTGCTGCCTGTATTGACCCTCCATCAGTGTATGTGTAAAGACCATTTGTCTCCCTCCTTCAATAAACCCTGTGAAAGCCATCCTGGGCTGGGGCACGTCACTGTCCCGTATCCCTGTGCTCCCAATGAGCCGTGTCTGTGCTCCTCAAACACCCCCAAAACAAATGAGTTTTGGATGGTCAGAAGGCAGCGGTGCCCAGCACGCTGCGGCCATCGATTGCTCGCTCCACCGAGCACGTTGCACAAGGAACAAACAAATTGTTTTCCAATTTCTGGCTTTTAATGACTCAATCTGGACCAAATGAGCCGTCAGGGTGATGGGGACACAGCGGCCACTCCCTCCAGGGCCACGGGCTCAGCATCACCTTGACGCAGGTTTGTTACCGAGCCTGCGTGCTCATGGGCTGCATCCTTCTCCAGGTGGACAAAGCTGGAGGATGGACCAAACACTTCTCACCCCTACCTGGCTGGGGCTAGCTGTCCTGGCAGTGGCCAAATCTGTGGGCAGCCTGGCAAGTCCAGCAGGAAGAAATCCAGGCTGGACATGCTCTGATGCACAAGGGGCACGGGAATCCTTGGTGCAGAGCAGAGATTGGGTTGTGCCAGGTTATGGGCACAAACGCACACTCTGGTGTGAATGCTGGCCTTGGCACTGTCAGCTCCTGCTCTCAATGTGCAGAGTTGGTCACCTGTCTGCCAGGTGTGGGGAAGGCTGGACCTCACTTACAGGTACAGTCAGGGCAGGAAGACACTGTGAAGGACAGGCAGGGCTGGAGGTCACTCTGAGGCACAGGCAGGGCTGGAGGTCACTCCAAGGGATGGGCAGGGCTGGAGGTTGCTCTGAGGCACAGGCAGGGCTGGAGGTCACTGTCTCCTTGGTGCACTCACATCTGCTTTGCGTAATTGCAGCAATTTGGTTTCCAAGAGCAAAGTCTCCCGGGAAAGTGGCAGTGAACTCAGTGCTCCTGAGCAGCACGTCAGAGATGGGGGTCAGTGTGGCAGTGGATGAAGAGCTGGCACCTGCTCTGGTGACCTGCCAGGAGCACGAGCAGGTGACCAGGCTGGGAGCAGCCTCCCAGGACACCCCAGCCCTCCCTGCTGCAGGACAGATGGGCTGGGGGCAATGGGAGGGAAAGCCAGGGATTTCCTGTGCACTCTCAGGCATTTCAGCGCATTTCACACTGCTCTTGGGTCTGCCAGTCGCCAGAACCATTGCTACCTTCAACCAGTGCATTTTACTGAGATTTCATTCTTGGCTGCTGCGCTTGAGCTCAGAAAATAAAGAGAGCACTCAGCCCCTGACCTGTGGCAGAGCCTGACCCGGGCGGCAGCGCCTGCCCCTTCTCTCCAGAGCACTTTTCGGGAAGTAGAAGAGTTGACCCTGCCCACGGGACTTACAGGAACACAGCGAGCACAGGAGTGGGTTCGAGGGTTATGCAGCCCGGGCAGGCAATGACTCAGCACCCACCCACTCCTCCTTTTCCTCAGCTCCCAGCAGGAGCAGCAGAGACTGCACAAAGGGCACTTCCTCTTCCTACGGTGGGCCAGAGTAGGGGCCAACCCCCAGGCCCCCAAGGAGCCCCCAGGGCAGGGAATCCCACCAGGCCCCTGAGCACGGAGGCTGTACCAGTGCTGGTAAGAGGAGAAGGTGCTTTGGCCCCTGGGAGCGATGGAACCCACCACGCACGGGCTTTTGGAAACCGGTTTTATTTAAATAACTTTAAATACATTACAATAAAACATTAGAAATGAAACCAAAGCCGTGTTACTGCACATGGTGTGAGGCAGCAGCGCTACTGCCGCAAGGCTCTGCAGCTCCAGCTACAGGGATACTCCTTGTTAGTCCAACACCGAGCCCTTGTCACAAGTTTAACCCATGGGACAGCTTGGCACCTCAGGGCTCGCAGGTACCGGCACCTGAACTGCAGCCATCGGCCTCCAGGTCACTCTTCTGTCACTCCTTCAAGCCAGGCTTCCCCAAATCCCTGTGCCTCCAGCACTGCCCAGAGGGACGGTGCCATGTCCCGGTGCCACGGCACGGGGCCGTGCACCAGGCAGGACACGATCCCCTCTGTCAGGATGGAAGCGCAGCTGGACCGAGGAGCCATCAGGACAGGCCGAGTCTCTGGGCTTAGCTGGGAACAGCTGGAACTTTTGGCTTCAGGCTGGATGGTGCCACTGCCTGCGTTACCTCTGGGAAATGAGGGACAGCCAGACGAGATAGCATGGGCTCGTGTCAGTTTATTACATCACCAATTACAACAGTCCAGACTCAACAGTGGACCCAAGATTGTTACATTACACAAACCGGCTGGTTTTAAACTTATGACAAGGGGCAGGTGGGAATTTCATGGTAAGGATATCTTCTTGCATAAAGCTCCAGTGGCCCACAGGCACTTAAAACCCATGGACTTTCAGCTGGTCGTCTTTAGCCAGTCCAATCTGCAAGACAGAAAATGAATTCACAGCATGGGGTGATGCCTCTGTGCATCCAAACGCTGCCCACACACAAGGACCTGTGTGTATTTAACAAACTCGCGTTTATCTTAGTGAGCAGCAGGCTGAAGGTGTCCTACCTCCACGAGGAACTGGCAGATGTTCTTGCGCTGGTCACCCTGCAACTGAATCACTTCTCCATACTCGGGGTGCTCAATTACAGTACCATTGCAGGCAAATTTCTGCAGCGAAGACACAAAAACTCCCTTAGCACGACACCAACATCCCTGCCGGGTGTGGCTGCTGCCCCCACGAGCCCCGAAGCCCCACCTTCTTGAAGGCCTTCACCAGTTTCTTTTTATCGTAGTCATCCGCGATGCCCTGGACTGTGGTGAGGGTCTTCCTGCCGTTGCGCTGCTGGATCCTTATATGGATGTAGTCCTCAGTGCCGGCCGGGAGCAGGTCATCACCCTTACTTGCATCCGCAAAGGGGTCTGCGGGGAGCGCCGGTCAGACCCCGCCCCGCCCCGGCCCCATTGGCCGCCGCGCCCGCCCGTCACCCCCGGGCCCCGCCCCCGCGCGCCCGCCGGTCACCCGCACATCCCGCCCCCGCCCTCACGCCATTGGCCGCCGCGCCTGCCCGTCACGGTAGGGCCCCGCCCCCACCCCCCCGCGGCTGACGCAACCGGGCCCGGAATAGCAACTGCGCCACGGGGCGGGGCCAGGGCGGGGCCCGCGCGTTCCCCCGGCCCCAGCGCACAAAGGGCCTCACCGAAGGGCTGGAGGTTCTGGATAGCGGACATACGATACGCTTCCCTTCCCTCGGCGGAGGCGGCGGCGGCGGCGACGGGGGCGGCTCTGGCGGCGGGAGCGGCTCTGGGCGGAGGATGCTCTCGCGGCGGCGGCTCGAGGCGCTGTCAGGGGGGCGGGACTGCCGCCGACCGCTTATATACCAGCCCTGCGTGACGTCATCACGCACGGCCAACGAGGGCGATGATTGGCCGTCGCGCGGGGCGTCAGGGCGCATCGGGCGAACGCGGCCGCGCCCCGGCTGGCGCGGGGGGAGCGGGGCGCATGCGCGGAAGAGGGGCCCGGCAGCGCGCGGGGCGGCGCGTGCGCAGTGCGGGGCCGGGACCCCCGGGACCCCCGGGATCCCCGTTCCCCCTCTGGGTCGCCTCCGGCGCCTCCGAGACCCCCCTGGACCCCCAAAATCCCCCTGGGACACCCACCCTCCTCCCCGAGATCCACAAAATACCCCCATGAACCACAGAATTCTCCGAGGGACCACTCAAACTCCTCCATATCCCCTTGGGATTCCCCTCCAAATAACACGGTACGCCCCGAAACCCTCACAGGGGCCCCATATCACTTCCAGCCCTCGCAAATTTTCTTTGGGCCCTCCAACCCTCCAAAAAACACCCTTGTTATGCCCCCCAAAACCTCTCCGGGACCCCCAAACTTCCCGGGAGTCCCAAAACCCCCCAACCCCTCCTCCACTTTCCTAAAATCTCCTTGGGGCCCTCTAGCCCCCTCCAGGATCCTCTTGGAATTCTCCAAAGACTGATCCCCTTTCCTGCCGGGCCCTTGCTGGCCCCTCGCTGGCCACACATTGTCCAGCCGTAACCATCACCCCCGGATGGCTGCAGGAGCCAGGGGCAGCCTAAAGCAGTTTGCCCATTCCCAGCTCCAAGTCCATCACATCCATCCAATGCAACAGCCCAACGCTGCCCAGGGCTGCCCAGAGCCGTCTGACGCTCCTGTGGGCTCTCCAGGTGTTTCCCTGGCCCCAGGTGTTGCCTGTCCAGTTCTTCATCTCCCAGTGTCAGGAACACGCAGTGATCCCGCGCCCCAACCTGGGGTGACACAGCTGTGCCCAGGGTGGCCCTCCCAGCCCGGGCTGGCCTCGCTGAGCCTGGCACAGCCTGGTCACCACCCTGCAACTGCAGCACTCTGGGCACAGAGCGATCATGGGCCCACTCTGTTGGAGCTGCAGCCTGGGAATGCTCAGAGCTCACCTGTGGATGTGGGTTTGTTACTGGGGTTTGTCACTGTCCCCACGGTGGCACCGTGCCTGCAGCACACCGGGAGCTAAGTGCTGACAGAGAGGAGGGTTCTGCTGGCAGATCCAGCAGGCTGCTGGCAGGGAGATGCTCAGAGGACACACAGTTCTGTGTGGGCCTGGGGCTCTGCTGCTGAAGGGAAGCGCTGAAGGTGTCACCAGAATCTGACAGGAAAGGAAGGTTTTTCTCTTTAAACCAGTGAAATGAATCCCCTGGCACTTACTGCATCTCAGCTCAGTTTGGCAGGCCTTGGCAAATCTCAGCCTGTGCAGGGTGAGCTCAGTTCCTTTTGCTGTCTGTCCTGAGCACTGGCCCATCCCACCCTGGCTCCTGGGGGTCCCAAAGGCCTGGCTGGGTCAGCACATCCCGGTAACCCCAGCCATGGTGCTTGGGAAGGGGCACTCCCTGTCCTTTTGTAATGAGAGACAAAGGTGTTCTTGGGAGTCAGCTCATGAGGACAGTGAGCCCAAAGAGGCCTGAACCAGGGTCAGTGGGAACTGGTGATCTCAGGTTTAATCCTGTTCCTGAGTCCTAATTTTAGGATCTGGAGCCTGGCTTGCAGTGTTACGACTGCTAAACACAGACATTCCATGGCTTTCCCAGGGCTGCCGTGGATAAACCTCCCAAACTGGCAGGTGTCTCCCTGCTGTGGCTCAGCCGGCACGGGGCTGCTGGCACAAGAACATCACATCCTGCTTGGAGACATGGTACGGGTGCTAAAAATACCCCGAGACGCCAGATACGAAGAACAGTAAATCTCTGACAATTAATGGGGTCAAAAGCCACGTAGATCTAGACAGAGCATGAGCTCTCCTCTGGGAGCAGGTTAGAGCTGCACATGGAGCGGGAGCATCGCCCTGGGGAGGCTGGGCCTGCTGGGCTGAGGATCCTGGAGTATCTGGAGCTCCTCAGCTCCCTTTGGATCCCCTGCAGCCCCAGCTCCCTGTGTAGGTGTTCCTGCCCTGCTTCGGAGCCATCTCTGAAGCACGACGTGGGTTTGACAGGTTATTGGCAGCTGGGTGTGCTGCCATCTGCGGCTCTGGCAGACACCACATGGGTCGGATGTTGCATCATTCTTGGGGGTTTTATTTAAGATAAAGGCAAATGATTTCTCTTGCACTAGGCAGAGGGAATTGTTTGCGTTGCTGTATTTGTGTCTCTCTGGTGTTTCTGACGCATCTGTCTCTTCTGTTTGTGACAGATCAGCTGGAGAACTGGCTGAAATTTTCATTAGGTTATGAATTTGCTCCATGACCACCATGAACAAGCAGATGGTTCTTCTCTCTCCTCTTTTTCTGATCAGATTTTCCTCCTCTGTCAGAGAAGGAGCTGTCTCTAGCAGCCGCACGGTGGAGTAGCCAGACAGGAGAAGCAATTAGAGGTTTGCACTCCATCTTTCTGCTGGAGGCATTTCCAAGTCCTCACTGCAGCCAAAGGGCTGCTCTTCATATTCAACACCAAACACTCGAGCAGAGCCATCGGCACCTTCAGTCTGATGTCAGCTCTGGGCAGACTGGCCCTGCTGCTGAGCCAGGGTACCCCAGAGAGTCGATTTGTCAGTGTCACTTCTGATTTGCACAATCCACATGACACATCCTAATTGTGTCTTTACCACTGGGCCCCCAGAGCCTTTGGTCCAACACCAGAAGAGGCGAGTGTGTGCCAGACACCAAAGTTTAACCCATCACTGGTGAGGGCTGAGAGCTGACAGGGACGTTTAACATCTGACTTTTGCTGTGAGCAGGATTCAGAGCTGGCACCTGCAGCCATGAGTGGCTTCGTGGCTGAGCCCCGGCACCCTCCTCCGCTCTGCGTGTCTTTGGGTGCTGGTCCCGACCCGTCCTGCCCGAGGAGGTGCCTCTCCCGGCTCCCCACGAGGTGGCAATGCCGGTCTCCTGCAGGAGCAGCTCGGCAGGCAGCTCCGAGCTCTGGCAGACAATCCAGAGCTGTGCGGGGGCTCCGTGCACCGCAGCCCCGCTGCGTGGGGCCGTGGCCGTGCCAGGAGAGCTGGCAGAGGCTGTTCAGGGGCAGAGGAGCAGAGGGAGCGCAGAGCCGCCTGTGTCCTGGGGACACCTGTGCTGTCGCTGCTCACTGTAAGGCATCCCCAAGGAGCACTTGGGGGTGCTCATGGGGACCATTGTGCTCCTTGGCATTGGGTGGCACTAGGGGCCCTGCGACAAGGAAACGGACTGGTGGAGAGAACAGGGTCTGCCCAGCAACAGTGCCTCTGCCAGTCGCGGGGATCTCCCTTGTTGCCCTGTGTGTGTGCAGACAACAGACCCGGAGACCCAGTGTGATGCAGCTCAAGACTGTGTGGGGGTCCTGCAGCAGCGGCCCTGGGGCTCCTGGGGGCTTCTGGCGGGTGACCAGCCTGTGCTCACTGCAGGTTTCTCTCCTTGTTGGGTCCTGCAAGGCCATTTCACCCTGTGCTCTGAGGAGGGGGGTCTTGGTGCCACCTCCAGCCCACCTGGGAAGTGCAGCAGAATGGAAGGAATCATCCTGGCATTCAGCTTTACTGCTTCTCCTGCAGCTCAGCAATGCCCTCCGGGCTGGGACATTCCTAGAAACCAGCTTTTCTCCTCCAACATCCTTCCTGCAGCCTCTGTGTGACTGCACGGACGGGGATTCAGGATGAGCTGGATGTTTGATCCCATTAATCAGTGCGGGCAGCACTGACAGGCGTCAGCCCTGGTGATTAACCTGCTCCTGGAAAGAGCAGCAGGGTGAGCCCGGCTGTCGCGGGGCCAGAGGCAGTGCAGGGATTCCCTGATCAAGTCCTACGTTCCCTTTCCTTAAACAACTATTCCTGGCATTCACATCCCAAATTTGCACGAGCTAGCCGCTGCCCAGCCACAGTCGGGGTCTGCGGGATGCTCGCTGTGGTCCCAGCTGTCGGACGCTCGGGATGGAGGCACTGGACATGGTGTGACACGCATCCAGAGGGTCCCACACCTGCAGGACAGCAAGGGCCGGCCGTGAGCACATCCTGATTCTGTCAACCCAGTGACCTCCAGGCACCGACGTGGCCTCGGGTGTGTTACAATCACTGCGTTTAAGGGTATTTATTCACCCTCCCTCGCTCTGCTCAGCTCCCGCTTCCCCTGGCAGGGCCCCCACCCTCCGTCCCTCCCTCCTGTGACTCCGCTGCTCTCCGCGAGGTGCCAGGAGAGCTCCAAGCACAGGCTGAGCCCGCCCGTGCTGCTGGTGCAGGTGAGCAGGAACAGACCTGGGGCAGGTGAGCGGGCAGGGACCTGGCTCAGCTCCCTGCCGGCACCTGTGCAGGAGCAATGGAGCGACTCAGCTCTGTCTCTCCAGGCTGGGGAATTCTCTCAGGGAGGGCTCTCCAGGATCTTGGAGATGCCATGGGTTTCCTGCACAGAAGGGCTGTTGTGCCCCCACGCTGCAGTCCTGGCCAGTTCTTGGGTCATTCCCATGGGCTCTCTCTCTTCCACCCGTGGTGATTCCCCTGGCCAAGGTCCATGGCCTGTGCTGATATCACTCCGTGCTCACATCGCAGGGAATGTATCAAATAAACCTCCACCTTATGGGGATCACTGGGGTCCAAAAGCCCCAGCCCTCAGTTGGGGCCTTGGCATCAGCCTGGAGCAAACCTGACTCGGCAACAGGGGTCACAAAGACCAGGAAGGGTGGGAGCAGCTTAGGACTCTCCATCAGACACCTCAGAACCTCTGGGAGCTCCAGGAAGTGCTGGTGCCTGCCTAGTGACAGGCAGCAGGTCCAGACGGTTTTCTGCAGTGGAAGAGCCCAGACCAGGCATCGAGGGCAGCTGGGAGAGGGACAGGCACAGCCATGATAGGATTTTCATTTCATCTCCCGATGGATTCAGGAGCTGTCGGCACCAGGCGCAGCCAGCGCGGGGCTGACTCAGAGCCTCGGCATCGGCTGTGCCGGGATCAGGGATCATCCCTGCACGGCAGCTCTGCCTGTCAGCCCCACACAGCCTGTTTGCACATGCCAGTGAAGCTGCTCCTGCCAGACACGTCCTGCTTTGCTGCAGTTTGTCACACCTGGACCGTGGGATGCAGAACTGCTCCAGTGCCACAGGAAGGGGCAAAGCTACCAGGCTCAGCTCCCACAGCTCTCTCACTTCAGCACGGCTGGGCTGGTCAGCACAGCCAAGGAGCAGACACGGGGTCCAGCTGGAGACATAACTCATCTCCCACTGCTGCCCTGCATGGCTCCAGCCCCCCTCCACCCAAGCTCAAAGCCCCATTCCTGGAAGTGTTCAAGGCCAGGTTGAATGTGGCTTAGACCAAGCTCATCTAGTGGAAGGCGTCTCTGCCCATGGCAGGGAGTGGAACTGGATGAGCTTCAAGGTCTCTTCCAACCAAAACCCTCTGGGATTTGATGCTTCTATGATCCATCTGGGCAGGGCAATGCAGCTGTCCTGCCCTGCAGCCCCCTGCTTTCATCTTGCCCTTCCACTCTGCCTGAGCCAGGCAGCTCCTCTCTGTTCTAGAGGGAATTCCCTGTTCCATGCCAGGGAGAGAATTTTGGCCATGGAGAGATCCTGGGATTAACCTTTGATGGAATCTAGTGTGCCAGGCAGGGCCCTTCTGAGCTCGGCTCCTGGCATGTGCCAGCTCATCAGCAGCACAGGCACCATCACCAACACTGGCAACATCTGTGGACACAGGATGGGTGCATTTGGGTCCTTTCCTGCCATGGAAAGGTGGTGTGTGGATGCCCAGCAATGGGAATAACCGGAATGCACTGGGAAGCACAGTGAGACTCTTGTCCCAGGTGCTGCTGATGCTGCCTGGCACAATGGGGATCACAGCAGAGTCCCCTGGCACAGCAAGGGCAGAGAGGACAAGCCTTTCTGAGCAGCTCTCCGTATCCAGGGGTTCTGAGGCCCCTGAGAGGAGCAGCCCCAGCCCATGGGAAGAGCAGCCCCTGCCCTCCCTGGAGAGTGCCCACTGTGCACTGCCCCTGTGCCCTTAGTTCCAGCCAAGGGAGGAACCAGCCTGGCTGCCAAACAGCTCAGGCATTTGATCTTGCCTTGGTGTGACGGGGGTGGACACCAGGCTGATCTGGGGGTAAAGGCCAGGAGATTTTTGGGGTAACGGCAGCAGAAATGGCGAGCACAGGGCAGAGCTGTCCCCATTCTGCTGACTCGAGCAGAGAGAGGGGCAGGTCAGGCCAAAAACCTTGGTCAGCACCTGCCTCACTCCAGTTCATATTTCACTAACGAGGCAAAACCTGTGCGGGGTGTGAGCACATCCCCACGCAGCTCCAGCCGCAGCCCAGCCCCTTCCCTGCCCCGCGGCCAGGCACACTCATCGCTGCCTACGCCAACTCCCCGAGGGCCAAACACTGGCCACGGGCCAGCGCTCCTTCCTTCACACTGCCAGCCCCAGCCCAGCCCCAGCTGCCCGTCCCGGCATGATGCTGGCACTGCAGGGATTTGCCTCTTACAAAACACTTGGCCGTGGCACTCCCTTGCCAGGTCGGGAGTTGGAGCTGGGAGCGGGGGGCTGGGATGGCCACACTCTGGGGTCCCAGTGCCCCCGTTCCCAAAGCCCAGACAGGCTGGCCCAGGAAGGGCACAGGTTGCAGTGGCAGAGGACACTCGAGGGGACATCAGCCCCTGGGGTGCTCAAGGTCCTTCAAGCTCGTGTTTGCTGCCATGCTGTGCAGCTGCCAGGTCCCCTGTGCCTGTTCACACTCCTGGGGCCCCCCTGGAACCCCAAAGCTGCAGGAGCAGAGTGTTTATCCCAGAGCTGCCTGGCCACCTTATCTCGGTAACCAGCAAGTGCCAGCCTGGCAGGGGGACCTCAGCAGGCACTGCCTCGAGGCTGCAGCTGTAAAACTGCTCGGCAACAGCCCCTTCTTTTGGTTATGAGATGTCGGGGACCCCTAAGCAGAGGCATTTCCATGTAACAGCACTGCTCAGCTGCCCTGTTCATGGCCTTTCAGCAGTCACTGCACTCAGCCCCTGGCATGGAGCTTCCTGGGAAAACCAGGTCAAGATGGAGCCTTTCAGCCTGCTGCAGATTTTGCTGTGCTTGTGCCACAGGCTCAGTCCTGCACTTGCCAGAGGCAGAGCTACATTGGCTGAACCGGCATGGGGCAGGAAGGGCTGGCAGATCAAGTGGATTT
This sequence comes from Sturnus vulgaris, assembly GCF_052056855.1. Lineage (NCBI taxonomy): Eukaryota > Metazoa > Chordata > Aves > Passeriformes > Sturnidae > Sturnus > Sturnus vulgaris. The sequence continues at coordinate 5,159,961 of NC_142269.1, read as the reverse complement.
TGGGGGCACAGGGAAGCCCAAGGCTGGGGTGCTGGGGCTAATATTGGCCCTGAACCTGCCAACCCTACAGCAGTTTCTCGCCAGGCTGGGCCAGGTGTTCAAACCCCATAGGGTTGAGATCAGAAGTGGGCACTTCTTGGCTCCCCAACTGTCTTCCTGTTCCAGGGCAGACTCTGGTTGCAGAGTCTTTTTTCCTTCACTCCTGAACCAGAAGCAGGAACTAAACTCCCCACAACAGCCTCTCCTTACTCAGGGATCTTTCTGAGCCTGTCAGCCTCGCTGGAAACAAACATGACACAGGGAACACGGTCTGCCCGGCGGTCCCCGGCACGCAGCCCCAGGGCAGGAGACCCCCAGGCTGGGGGTGCTGGGCAGAGCTGCGGGCGTGTCACCGGCGTTGTTTTGGCTGCCAGGGCCGCGTCCCTGCCGCGGCTTGTCCCCACGCCCAGCGCTGGGCTGTGATTAGCGAGGCGGGTCCTGCCCGCGTTCCCATCTCGCGTCAGCGCCGCCGCCCTCGCGGGCGCTGCCAGGCGGTGCCCGCAGCCAGGTGTGCCCCAGCCAGGTGTGCCCCAGCCAGGTGTGCCGCCCCGCCGCCGCGGTGCCAAATAAGGAAACCGCCCGAGCCCTTCTGCTTGCAAAACACTTTGGACTTGGTGCTCTGCTGACGCTGTCTGTTCCCAGCAGCTCCTGGGATGTGCTGCAGGCTGAAATGGCCCCTCTTCACCTTGCTGAGAGCCCCGGGACCCTGCAAAGACAACGCTCTGAACCCTCACAGGGCTGGTGTCCCATCAGCAGTGCAAGGGGCATGGACACAGGAATGGACCCACAGCGTGAATGTGGGGAGGCCTGGCCACAGGACTCCCACCCCGTGCATGGAGCTCGACTCCCAGGCCCAGGACATGAAGGAGCTGCTGCCTGGCTGGCAGTGCTGGTGCTGCACCATGTGCCACCCTGGCCTGGCTGGGGTCACCCATGTCCCTGGTGCTGCCAATGAGCCACGGAGCAGCACCAGGCACAGACCTGCACTGTGGTCAAAGCTCACATCCCTGCCAGAGCTGCTGCTGTGCAGCTGCAGCACAGCTGGGCCAGGGCCAGTGGCAGGACAGCAGTTCAGCCTCCCAGCGATCCCACAGTGGGGTCACCAGCACAGGGTGGGAAACAGCAGCAGCTGGAGGAGGAGGCAGGAGGCTCTGGCAAAGCTGAGTCAGGAGCTGGCTGCCTGTGTCTCTCCATGGTCATGGGTAACAGCGAGAGGCTCAGGAACAGGGAGATCTCAGGTCTTCCTCAATTAGTTAACCATCTGGGATGAACAGAATGTGTCCAAGGGGATCAGCAGGGGATCCCTCCCTGTAATTTGGGAAGGCTGTGTGCCAGCTGGGGGTGACAGAAATGCCCTGAGCAGATATGGCCCCTCACCCAGTGAGTCTCATGTGTCCCTCGAGTCCCTCAATTTCTCACAATGCCCTGGGTCAAAGCCCTGGGTCTCAGGCAGTCACTGGGGAGATGTCCTCAGCCAAAGCAAAGGTGAAGGGTCTGACAAGGATCCAATTGAAGGGCCTGACTGGCCTCTCATGTGGCTCCAGTCTATTGGGGACATCCCCCCCCAGCTTCCAGTCACCACAACCACCTGCTCTGACCCCCCAGGGAAGGGTGGTCAGACCCCAGCCATGCTGGGCACTGAGCTGCACTGTGGGCACACACATTTAGAGCTAGGAAATTACAGCTTGGCAATTCCTTTCAGGCCTGGATTTCTCCTGTCTCTCAGGTCCATTCCCAGACTGACAAGCTGACTACAGCTTCAGTTAAGGGAGGCAGTCTCCCAGAGTGATAACTTGGTGAAAAACAGAAGGGAATTCAGAATAAAGATTAACACCTGGTGTCTTTCCCATGGGACATCCGGACATGCTGTCCCAGGGGATGTTTTTCCCAATAGTCCAATGAACTACTGTCCTGTCCTGGCTGCACTAACACACTTTAAATACGGAATGTCCGTACAATAAATTGGCCTTTTTTCCCCCAAAGATCTCCGTGTGTGTTGCTGTCTTTTCTCTCTCTTTGCAGTGCAATAACCACACTGCACCAACCCTAAACAGGGAAAGAAGGCACCTGCACCCTGACCTGCGGGAGCTCTGGGGGCAGCAGGAGAGGGTTTAGGGCTCTCTGCAGAAAGACAAAGCCAAAATGGGACTAGCAGGAGCCCCCCAGTCCCACTGGGCTCCCTGGGCAGGGCTGTGGCTGGGCCACGCAGGTGGAAAGTTATTTCTCAGGAACTGGTTGATGGTGAAAGTTCTTTCCCAGGTGTGGCCCAAAAGGAATGTGAATCCTCTGAAGTCCTCCTCTCCCCTGTAATTACTGTCAGACAAGTTTCAGCTTGGAGCTGGGCCGCCCCGGCCCCGGGCATGGGAGCGAGGGGATGACGCACCGGCCTGTCCCTGCAGCGCACATGTCCCCTCCTGCCCCAGGAATGCATCCCATGACTCACGGGGACCGCGGGGGCAGCGGGGTGGATGGTGAGGAGGGGAGCAGTCGGGGTGCTGGGTGGGTGCACAACACTGGTCTCATGCAGGTGTGGGGGCCTGTGTTCTCCAGGCCGGACATCCCAGGGGATGACTGAACAGCCAGACACTACTCTCCCCCAGGGTACACAGCCTTGCCTGTACTGGCATCCCAGCAGTGTCCCAGTCCCAGGGTCTCAGCAGACCCAGAAGAAAGGTGCCTCCCCAGCTCTGTGAGGGGTCTGGCCATGCAGGACACTGCTGGTCTGGTCTGTGCCCCCGGTGTTCCTCACCCTGACCAATTCCACAGGCATCATCCCTGGGACATCATTACTGGGCCAGTGGACATATTCGTGGCAGATGTGGGCCAGCAGATTGCAAAGGGTCTTGGCTCTTGGGGCTGTCAAAACTGAGGGCCATTGCACAGGACTGACAGGGTCTGACCTGTCTCAGGGGAGCCTGCACAGCTGGAGCTGGAGCAGTGCTCAGTGGCATCTCGGGGCCAGGGGCTCGGGGTGAGCCTGCTGGGGACATCCCCAGGGGGAATCACTCGGGAAGGAGCCCTGCACAGTTCCCGCATGCCACGGCCGGGCTCTCACCCTTGGGCTGGGGGTCGGTCACAGGCACGGGGCTGGAGCAGAGCAGAGTCCACTCTGCCAAGGCCTGTGTTTCCCGGCAGAGCCCGGTGCCAGAGGGGCTCTCCCCGTAGCCCGTGTGTGCGGAGCAGCCTCGGGTGCGCGTCAGAACTGCGCACACCAGGCGAGCACACGAGTGCGCACCTTCCACACCTGCTCACGCTCCTCTCCTCCCCTCTCCGCCCGGCTCTGCTGGCTCAGCACCGCCCCGGCCTTGCGGCGGCTCCGACCCCGGGCCCGGCTCTGCCACACCGGCACCGGGAGCTGCTCGCCCGGCTAGGGGGATGAGGAACTGCGGAGAGCAGCGCGGGCAGGATGCAGACAGGGATCGGCTGCCCCCAGGGCACCTGAGCACACCCCTGCACACCCCAGTACCCTCCGCACACCCCTGCATACATTAGTACCCCCCAGAGCACCCCAGCAGCCCTGCGCACCAGAACTGCCCCACAGTCCCACCCCATCCCTGTCCTCCTCCCCCTCTCCGTCCCCGTTCCCCGTTCCCCGTTCCCTGTCCCCGTTCCCCGTCTCCGTTCCCTGTCCCCGTTCCTCTGCCCGTCCCCGTCCCCGCCCCGCTCCGCCCGGTCCCGCCGCTCCTGCCGCTGCCAGCAGGGGGCGCCCGTGCGCAGCGATCGCGCCCCCGGGCAGCGCCCCGCGCTACCGGCGCGTCCCGCCCGCTCCACCGGCACCCCCGGGTACCCCCAGTCCTCCCGCTCCCACCGGGTACCCCCGGATCCTCCCAGCTTCCCGGGTACCCCCCCAGTCATCCCGCTCCCACCGGGTACCCCCGATCCCAACCGGTCCCCACCGCGTGCCTCCGGGACTCTCTAATACTCCCGGTCTCCGGGTCTCACTAGGTCCACTCAGATCCCCCTACTCTCCAGGGGTCCTACTGGGTCCCTCTACACCAGCCCACAGCCCAGAGTGGGATTCCAGCACCGTTCCTCAGGGCAGGTCCCAGCCCTGATGCCCAAGTGCAGTCTGATCACACCCGGGGCTCCTGTGGGGTGGGGGGCACCAGCATCACTGGGGCATTGGGACCACCAACACCACTGGGACACCGGGACTACTGAGCCACCAGGGTATGGGAACCACTGGGACCATAGGTACCACCAGGACATCAGGACACCAGGACACTGGGATCATCAGCACCACTGGGACCAGTGGGACACTGGGGCACGAGGACCACTGGGACCATTGGCACCACCACCTCCCATTCGGTTCTGCCCGAGAGTCTCAGCCCAGCCCTGGTGGTGCAGAATCACATCCACGCAGTGAGCAGGGTCTGGAGTTTATCCCAAGCACTCGCTGGTCCTGCAGCACTGGGCTGAGCCGGGGTTTCGGATTAACAGGATAATAACAGAGGTGAAGCTGCTTACGGAGCTGTGGCATGTCATTACTGTTACGTATTGGAGAATCCACCGCGCTCCAGGCGAGAGCGGGGCCAGCGTGTGCCAGGCCCAGGCAAGCCATCGCCTCCTGCCAGACACAGCTGATGGGCCTTGGCTCTGCGCTCCCAACTCGTGCTCAGAAAATCATTAGTGTCATTAGAGCTCCAGGGTGGAGCAGTGGCCCTTGGCCAGGAGTGCTGTGGGCTTGGTGAGGGAGTGGGAGTGGGAATGGGGTCCCAAGAGGGGTTTTAGCAGGGCTGCAGCTGGGGGCTCAGGTCTTTGGTGGGATGCAGGGAGGGATGGGACAGGTTTATTGCCAGGGGCCTCTGGTAGGCACCGACTGTTTCAGTCTTGTTAATGACTTCATAAAATTCCCTGCCAAGTGCAGATTAACGAGCAGACAAGTCATTACCATCATGTGGGAAGTGACAGCACAGCTCGGTTACAGGGACTGCTCTGGGGTGCATCTCCTGAGCACAAGGGCTGAGCAGCCCCTTCCCCTCCCCGCAGCTGTGGTGGCCTCCTGGGAGCACGGTCCCATTGTCCTCTCGAGTGCACAAGGTGACAAGGCCCATGGTGCAGCTTCACAGGCAACACCTGCCACAGCCATCAGCCCTCGAGGAGCAAGAGACAGGGAGGGCAGGAGGGATTCAGAACACACAGCACGTTCTACCTGACAGGCCAGGCCACAGCTCTCTTCCAGAGGAGGCTGAGACCAGAGCTGGGGTCCCACCGAGGAGAGGGGCTTCTCTGGGGGCAGCTGGAAATCACAGTCTGTGAGGGCCATTTCCATTGCTCCTGCCCATCCTCCTGGTCATCAGGGCTGTGCACAGGGCATGGACAACGCCTAGATGCAGGAGGGCACCAAACTCCTCCTGTGGAGGAGTCACAGGGCTGATGGAGTCCCTGTCACCACCTGCAAGTTTGTCACATCCCCCTGGGGTCCTTTGGCGTGACTGGCCTCACCCCATGTTGGGTATTCAATCGTGATTCCCTTCTGTGAACACAAGCGTCCCCAGGCCAGTGCTGGTACCTGCCTCACCCCACCACCAACGTCACAGGTGTCCCAAGCTGGGATTCCCAGCTGAAGACCTTGCCCCGGGGGTGCAGCAGGTGTGGGTGCAGGATGAATGTGGGAGCTGCTGTTCGTTGCCCACAGTCAGCAGAATGTTCGTGTGACTCCAGCATTGCCACGTTCAGTGAGGGGAGAGGAATGAGCAGACAGGGTGTGATCCTATTGCCACACCGAAGAATGAGACATGAGAAAATGCAAGAGCTGCTGTTACCTGGAAGAGAGATGCTGAAAAACTAACGTGGGAAACTCCAAAGGTTGGAGTTTGTCATGGAGATAGAGCTGAAGCAATTCCTGGTGGCTTGGGATTTTGGCTCTGCTCAGTCATAAAAATATTTTTCTGTCTGAGTAAAACAAGCCCTGAAGTGTGTCCATCTGTCCTTCTTCTGCCTGCTGGAGTGACTCTGGTCACGCCTCTGACTGCAGCTCAAGGAGGTTCACAGGGAAAGCCTTGGTCCCACACAACAGCTTGTTCCTTGGGCTCTGGACAAGGGAATCCCCAGATCTGCTCTGTGGTTCTGCACACTGTCACTTGTCTGAGCCCAAGCGGGACTGCATGAGTTAGGATGTCACTGGAGACAGCCCACAGAGAGCCAAACTTCTCAGCACTGAGCTTGCTGGAATGAGTCCCTCATCCCCAGGCAGAGGCAAGAGGGCTGAGCCAGCCCTTGGAGACAGGACTGGTGTGATCACAATTTGTTCAGTATCTTCCTTGCTCAGATGTGCCAGCAGAGAGGCCATGCTCAGCCTGGGGTGGGCTGGCAGTGCACAGGACTGTCACAGTGCCTGAGTCCATGAGGATGAACAGCTGCAGTGGGACTGGGGGGAAAAGCTTCAACAATTGTGGAAAGACCATCTCTGCCAGATGGGCCCACGATCCCTGAATGCAGCAGAGAGAACCCCACTGCCCCACACTGCCTGGCCACTTGGATGAGAGCAGAGCTATGGACTGGCTGTGTCAGCAGTGCTGATTCCTTGGGAATCACTCCATGAGGGGATCTCCTTGGCACATGCCAAAACAGGCAGAGTGGGTCTCTGCTGGGGAGCAGCTCTGTGCCCCAGCATGGCCCTCACTGGTGGAGGTGGCTCATGAAGCATCAGTGACACAGGGCCGGGACCTCACCTGATGCTCTGTGAACAACTAGGACCTGGGGCAAATGGAGGAACATCACCCTGTTCCACATTCACAGGAGGAGAGGAGAGGAGAGGAGAGGAGAGGAGAGGAGAGGAGAGGAGAGGAGAGGAGAGGAGAGGAGAGGAGAGGAGAGGAGAGGAGAGGAGAGGAGAGGAGAGGAGAGGAGAGGAGAGGAGAGGAGAGGAGAGGAGAGGAGAGGAGAGGAGAGGAGAGGAGAGGAGAGGAGAGGAGAGGAGAGGAGAGGAGAGGAGAGGGAGCTTGTCAGTAGCCCAGAGTGGCCCTGATATGGGGCTGCCAACGGGGCAGCTAGAGGCTCCCATTGGCACAGCAATATCTGGCTTCATTGCACCAGTTTGGAGCCTGGAGAGGGACAATACAGAGTTATTCCCCTTGTCCTTCCCATCACCTGGCTCCCTCCATTGCTGCCTTCTCCCCTCTGCAGGGGCTGACCCAGGTTGTGCTGTCCATCTCTCAGTCTCTTGGTGAGGGCAGGAGGGGATTAAATGGGGTGGCATCACCCCCACCCTGCAGCTCGGGCAGCCGAGTTTTGGCTCATTGGCTGATGGCAATGTGCCCTGGGCTGCCCAGAGGGAGTTTCCACTGCACACACAACCACTGTTTCCTTTCATGGTAATAGGATCTGGGATGGCTTTTTCCAGATAATGTGGGGGGGCCGTCAGGACACGTCGTGGCACATGGTAGAGAATCGACAGCTGAGATAGAAACAAAGACATCATATGTCACTCCACACCTTGATATATTTGTTACCTGTTTTGTGTTGTTCAGACTTACAGAGCAAACCCGTCCTGTGCCTGCCATTCCTCACACACAGGAGACACCTTTCCCAGGCCTGCAACCCTCAGTGAGTTCCCACTGAGCTGGGAATTGCTGTGGAAGGCACTCAGGAGAAGCTGGCCCACAGGGGAAAGGCGATGACTCCTAATTAGCTCTTATTCATGACATTAAAAGCACAATTAGGAGTTATTACTTGAGGTAAATGCAACGCACTGACCGTGGCCGTTTCACACCAGCCCTCCCCTCTCTGGGCACTGCGTGTGCAGTGTGGTCACCCCAACAGGCATCATCACCTCCCCTCCTGTGCAAACAGAGGAGTTCAGTTCTTTGCTCCCTGCTGCAGCACATGAGGCAGAGATAGCATCTCTGGCATGCTTCTTGCTGGAACAGACTCTGATACCATCTCCCCAGCATTATGATGTTTACTTTTTTCTTTTATCTCAAGGGAATTTGTTGTGGGTGAGTGCTTCAGGAAAGCCTGGGAGATTGAATTCTTCTGGTAACATGAAATAGCTGAAGCAGTACTGCTCCTCTGTATCCTGATGTGCCATCAACAGCCAGTGCAGGGGAGCTCTGTGCTGAGGGTTCCTGATGTCAGAGCGGGGCTGGTGTGAGATTTTTGTTCAGGAGCTCAGTCAGAGGCCAGGGCAGCAGCTGACCAGCAAGAGCATTGGTCAGAAAAGACCAGGGAAAAGCTGATATTGCAGGACAATGTCCAGATTGTCTGTCTGACATCTGCCACACATAGTAAAAGAACTGAAGCCTGGGCTGAGGTTGTAATAATACAGAAAGAAAAGCTCTAAGGTCAGGTGTCCCCTATACCTGTGGGCGGTGGAAGGGCTTTGCTTTGCCTCATTTTAGGGCAGTTGTCACATTCAGGCCGACTTGTAACTTGGCCTAACATGTGAGGGTGACCTGAGGGGAAGTCAGACCTCACAGCACAGGTTTCAGCCCATGTGAGAGGCTCAGGGCCAACATGGGAATTGCCTGGAGCAGGAAGGTGTTTGCTGGAGCAAACATGAGCAAAGTGAGCGGCGTTCACAAGAACTGGGAGCAGGGGTGGCCCGGGATGGCTCTGGAGCACAGCTCTCACACGGCGGCTCTTGGGTAATCCTGTACCCCACACTGCAGAGGGAAACGGGCCAGGAACATCTCATCTTGGTCCTGCCAGGTTGTCCCAGGATGGTGCTGGAAGCTGAGCTCTGTCCTCTGCTCACTCCTCCCTTTGCCAGTGTGGGGTTGTGCCCAGGTCCCCTCCTTCCCCAGCTCTCTGAAGGATGGGGAATGTGTGCATTCCAAACTCCCAGTTTTTGCAGCTTGGGGAGTCAAAATTCCAAACCTGAAGCCCATAGGTGTGAGGCAGTGCTGCCCAGAGAGCAGAGCCATCGAATGAGAGGATCCAGAGTCTGTCTCTTGTTAAGCTGTTTCCTTGGTGGCTGCCCACAGAGTCACCCAACGCTCCTGGAGCTGCTGAAGGGAGTGTGACTGCTGTGAAGTCCGGAGATCTAACAGGAGGAAGATAAAGCCTTGTTATTATTGTGTCCTTCAGGGAACATGAAAGAAAGGAGGCACCGTGAATTACCGAGGGTGAGGCTCTGGGAACATCTGAGCACCTCCAAAATCAGTTAATGCATTATAATGTGAAAACAGCCGGAGGGGGCTGGGAAGGAAGGAGATCACAACTGAGAGAAAGCACAAAAGGGTTCCTAATCCCTATAACTCCTTCACTACCTCACAGGCACCTCTGCAAAAAGCAAAAATAACTTCTTTTATTGAGAATGCCATGGCTGGAGCCTGGCAGGCCAGGCTGGGTGTGCGATTTTCCACTGTGCAAAACAAGAGCTGGCGTCACATCAGTGAAGGGCTTTTTTCCCGAGAAAGAATAAAACAGTGGAGTGCCACATTTCCTGCTTCTTTGCTGCTTTTTTCATGCCAATACCTGTCATGTTGCTGTAATCATTCTCCTCAGTCCTTCAGTAGCCCAGGGCAACTGGCCAGCACTGTCCCTCCTCTCTGTACTGGCATGGTCAAACCCTCAGTGTTTGCAGGGTCCTCACCCCCGCTGCTGGATGTGTTGGGCTTGGCCCATCAGCACTTTTGATAGAAGTGATGCTGGTCCTGCTGAGTTACCATTAGCATCGGTGTCTTCAGCTGCAAATCTGTAGGAAAAAGCCTATAGCACAAACACTGATAAGGATTGATCTTCCTACTGATAAGGATTTATCCTAGTCTTCCCATTGATAAAGACTCACCATGCTCTTCCAATTGATAAGGATTGATTCTTCTCTTCCGATCAGGAATTGCAAGTAATGTGTCTTGGCTGTGGGTGTCTGATAGAGCTTCAGTCCCTCTCCTCTGATTTAGAATATTTAAGCATTAAACCCTGCCTCAGTGTTGAAAGAGTGGAAATTGTGGCACAGGATTTTTGAGCTTCTACACATTTTTTAGAAGTCACAGGCAATTTCTGTGGAATTTGGGAGAGGTGATGGAGCAAAGCAGGTACTGCTGGGAAACATTACTCATCTGCCCTTTAAATCAACTGAAACCCCACCAGTGTCGGGACTTTCCAGTCTCTGTAGGGAGATTCAGCCCAGCTGGTACATAAGCAGAAATTGCTGGAGTTTCTTCTCTTTTGAGCTGTAAGACTTCTGCCAAATCCTGTATCAGTACACAAATCCTGCCAGGTCTGTGCTTGTCCTGCGATAAAGGTCCAGAGGGGAAAGTTTCCATCTGGCTTTAGCTTGGCCAATATAAAGATTATGGATGCGCAGAGCTCTTAAGTCAGCAGCTTTCCTTGGCTTTAGACTCTTTAAAAAAGCAAATAAATAGATTTGTAGATTTTTGCAATGATCCTTGCGGGTGACTTGGCGGATGCCAGAGGATTCACTTGTGTTATTTCACGAGGGAGCAGCGGGTGGAGCTGGAACGGACACTGGGAATGCCAAAACATAGCCCTGAGCAGGGACCTGGAGCACGCCAGGTGCTGGGAATGGAAGCGGAAGAAGGTCCCATGTGAGCCATAGTGTTGCTGGTGGGATGTGACAAAAGATGTGAAATCAAGGAAGGAAAAATGATGATTCTGGAATTTGGCTCTGGCTGTCAGGGGTGTCGAAAGGCGCCGGCAACGCCTCCTGGCCGGGCTATAAAGGGCCCCGAGGCAGGGGAGCGAGCACTCGCTGCTGCTGCTGCTGCTGCCGGGCCGCCTCTCTCTCCACGTCCAGCCTCCAGCATGAGCACCACTGTCAGGCAATTCTCCTCCTCCACCTCCCTCAAGGGGTTCGGGAGCCTGGGGGGAGGCTCCAGCAGGCTCTCCTCCGTGCGTGTTGGGGGAGGAGGCTACAGGGCCCCCAGCGTGCACGGGGGCTCTGGCAGCTACTCCGTCTCTTCCCGCATGGTGTCGGGGCTCGGCAGTGGCTTTGGGGGCAGCTACTGCAGCAGCGCAGGAGGGGCCCTCGGCGGGGGCTTCGGGGGCAGCTATGGGGCCGGCTTTGGGGCCGGCTTTGGAGGAGGCTTTGGAGGAGGTTTTGGAGGAGGCGATGGCATCCTGCCCGCGGGGGAGAAGGAGACCATGCAGAACCTCAACGACCGCCTGGCCACCTACCTGGACAAGGTGCGAGCCCTGGAGGAGGCCAACACCGACCTGGAGGTGAAGATCAGGGAGTGGTACAAGAAGCAGGCGCCTGGTCCTGACCGTGACTACAGCCCCTACTACAGGACTATCGAGGAGCTCAGGAACAAGGTAGGATGCTGGGATTAATGCAGTTGATGTTGTGTGTCAGAGTGGAAGCAGAAACAATGACTGTTACCTCTGCAATTAGTCAGCAGCAATTATGTCGTAAAAAGTGTCCCAATGGCACGTGTGGAGTGCCCGGCTGGAAATCAGAGATGCCTCAATGTCAGCTTGTGGTTACATCCTCCTGAGTGGGACAAGTGGCAACTTTTACTGGCAGGAACAGATCTAAGAGGATGTAACACAAAAATGAAGAAAACAGACAAGTCTGTACTGATCATGTGCATTCTTGGAAGTTTAAAATTAAGGTGCAGGGAAATTTGCAGCTGTGGGCGAACTGTGAAACACTGATGTCATGTTTGGAAACATTCACGAAAAGAAGTTGCAAACTTGTTTCAGCTCCTCCTGTTGAGGAGATTTAGATGATAAAAAAATGGAACTGACCAATAATGACTTTTTTGCCTCTTTTGGCAGTTGCTGCCCCAGGGCTGGAATTGGTACAAAGCCCACGGAGCTGGGGGGATTCCCCTCTCTTTGATTTGAGTCCCACCATACCGTTCTGGAGGATTTGCTTGAGTTTACAATGTTCCATGTTACTTCCCATGCATGAATTGCCCCCAGCAATTCCAGAAGTTGTGGACAGCTGGAACTGCAGGAGTGCTGGCAAAGGATGCAGGGAGCTCATTTTTCCCCCCTCTCCTCAACAGAGTTCTCCTGAACTCTGACTTGAATCTCCTCCCAGTGTGGGTTATTTGCTCCTGCTTTGGTAATATGAAAATCAGAATCTGTAGGCACCTGCTCACTGCCTTTTGCTCCATTTCTGCTGCCAACAAATTAAATACATCCCAGAACAAGGTGTGCCAAGCACAGACATCCCACTGGTCTCTCTGACCTTTCCACAAACAGCACCTGCCCTGAAGGATAGGAACAAAGGCCACTATCAGATCTCACACATCTTATGTGGCCTCAGTCTGCCTTTTGAAACACTTACTGATGAATTTTTTGATAGGGAGGTTATGGAGTAACCAACCCTTCCTGTAGTCAGTCTCAGCTGCATCTCACCTGTCCTGATTCCAGACACTCTTGTGCTAAGGAAATGCCAAACTTCCCCAAAAGTGCTGTTTCTGTCCCAGCACTCAGCCAGGAAGAATTCTTGAAACTCCTTATCTTTCACTGCCCAGGTGTTGGTGGCCACAGTCGACAATTCCAACCTCCTGCTGCAGATTGACAATGCCAGGCTGACAGCAGATGACTTCAGGACCAAGTAAGACACATTTCCTGGAAAAGATGGAACAAAGTGTGCAGGAAAGTTTGATGGAATGAGGAGAAAATCGCATCCAAACCCCAGAAAGGCAATGTGGGAGCAAAGCCTTCAAAACAAGGGTGTAATTTCCAAAGCAGATGGTTATCTCAGTCTTACAGGCACCCAGGGATTGTGTTGTTTCCATCCAAACCCACTATTTTATTCCTGTTGCTTGTTTACCTCTGGCACAGCCTCTCCTGTGCAGAGACCTTGCCTTGTGCCTCACTGTGCCCTTAATGTGTGTGTGCAGCTCCAGAGAGCCCAGGGCCAGTACCAAGGCCTGGTGGTGTCAGGAGCAGGGTGATGTTATGGACTCAGGTGTACACTTTTTTTATCATTTTCCCCCCACTTTCCTCAGCATTCCCCCTAGGAAAGTTGTCAGTGGGGTCATGTAGTATTGCCACAATGCCAGCAGCAGTGTGGAGGCAGCAAACAGCAAACCCAGGTGCTGTGTGCTCAGCTGGCAGCAGCTCGTGCAGCTTTGCTGAGTGTGTGTGTCCCCAGGTTTGAGTCAGAGCAGGCTCTGCGCATGAGTGTGGAGTCCGACATCAACGGCCTGCGCCGGGTCCTGGATGAGCTGACCCTGTCCAGAGCCGACCTGGAGATGCAGATTGAGAACCTGAAGGAGGAGCTGGCTTATCTGAAGAAGAACCACGAGGAGGTGAGCACGGAGTTGGAATCTAAGAAGGCCACCCTGGGCCCTGAAATTTTAGTTCTGCTCCAGCCTTTAAGGCTACGCTGAGTTCTGAACTGCTGGGCAGGAGGTGAGAAGTGCTGGTGAGGCAGCAGAGGGGACACATTCTAGACAGCAGCACATCCTCCCTGGAGCCTGTGGAACTCCCATTCACCACTTCCGTTTCAGTAATATCCACTGTGGCTGTTAGGGATTTATTAACAACCCTCGCAGCTTCTGGCTGGGAAGTTCTGTTCCCTGAGAAATGAACTAGCTATAGGCTCTGCTTTATCCTCTGGAGAATAAACACCAGTGGAGATTTCTCAAGAATATGAATTATTTTATTTGTGGTCATGGAGCAAATACCCCAATTTGCTCCCTTTGGATCAGCCCCAAAATGCTCGCTTTCCTGAAGAACACTGTCTCAAAAGTAACATTTTATATGCTGGTTCTAGGATTGCGTGAAGATGTGTTTCTCTTTTTTGTATCAGGAAATGACTGCCCTGCGTGGTCAGGTGGGTGGGGAGATCAGCGTGGAGATGGACGCTGCTCCTGGCATCGACCTCACCAAGATCCTGGCGGAGATGCGGGAGCAGTACGAGAGCCTGGCCGAGAAGAACCGCAGGGACGCCGAGCAGTGGTTCTTCAGCAAGGTGAGGAGCTGGCAGCGAGCAGCAGGCACTGGGCCAGGGCTGTGGCCGCTGCCGGGGCTCTGAGGGCACGGCTTTGCCTCTCTGCAGACGGAAGAGCTGAACCGGGAGGTGGCCATCAACACGGAGCAGCTGCAGAGCGGCAAGACGGAGATCACGGAGCTGCGGCGCACGATCCAGAGCCTGGAGATCGACCTGCAGTCACAGCTCAGCACGGTACGAGGGCTGGGCTGCCGGCAGGGCGGGGGTGCAGGGCTGTGCCCACCCTGCCCACCCTCCTGAGCCCATCCCCGTGCCCGTCCCGCAGAAAGCAGCTCTGGAGGGCACCCTGGCCGACACCGAGGCGCGCTACGGCACCCAGCTGGCCCAGCTGCAGATGCTGATCACCGGCGTGGAGGAGCAGCTGGCCGAGCTGCGCTGTGACATGGAGCGCCAGAACCACGAGTACAGAGCCCTGCTGGACGTCAAGAGCCGCCTGGAGCAGGAGATCGCCACGTACCGCCGGCTGCTGGAGGGCGAGGACGCGCAGTGAGTGAGGGCGGGTGGGAGCAGACGGGTCATAGCAAAGGAAACAGAAAATGAACCATCTGCATCCCCTAGAGAGTTCTCTCAGCCCATTCCCTGACCCATTGCATGCAGCAGGGTCTCCCTTTTCAGTCCCACCCGTCCACAACATCCCAGTGGTTGTAACAGCCCTGCAGCATCCCTGGGTTCCACCTCCCATTCTTCCATGTCTGTGTGATCCTGGGCAGGGAGCAGGTGCTGCTGCTTGCAGCTGGGGTGGTGCTGCACTCGTGTCTGAATCCCTGTGTCACCCATCCTTATCAGTTTCTTCCTTCAGTTGGGACACTGGCAGTTTCCAGAAGCATTTTAATCATGTGGTTGGTACAATAAGTAAAGACAGGATTTAAATAATTTTTTTTTCTTGGAGATTACTCACTTTTTCCTGTTTCTCACCACCTTTTCCTTGTTCTTCTCCTATAGCATGTCTTCCCACTACACCTCACAGCCTGTGAAAGAAGGTAAGAACAGGTCTTGGATGAAGCTCTGATCATACACAGCTCTCATACCCTCACCCACCTTCTTAGCACAGACTCTTTTAACTTTTCTACAAAAGTTACTCTTTTATTATATTTTCAAAATTTGAACTGTTATACCAAGTTTTACAATATAACAAATTAATTATATAACAAATATTATGATATACCAAAATAAGTGTCAGAAATTATGTGAACAGACTGAATCTGTACAATTTAGCAGTGGGAACGTGGTGCTATATTGGGTTTCTGATGCGATGATTGTAGTAACAAATCTCTAAGACAGAGATCTTTAAAACACTTCCTCCTTGCTGCCCTGAAAATAACGGTTCCTTCTTTCCCCATTGCAGGACCAGTCACCACCCGCCAGATCCGCACCATCTTCGAGGAGGTGCAGGATGGGAAGGTGATCTCTTCCCGGGAGCAGATCACCCAGGCTGCCCACTGAGGCACTGCCTGTTCTGCTGCAAACCTCGCCCAGCACAGCAAAGCAGATCCCAGCTGATGTGTTCTTGCCATATGGATCATCAAAAGCACCTTCTCCCACTATCACCCCCCTCCTTAACCTCTCTCACCCTTCTCTCAGCTCTGTGCCACACACTGAAATCAAATAAAGCTTCTCTTTGTCCTGCAAACCAAGGTCTGGTCTCGATGCTCTTGGGCTGTCCCACCCCTGCGGGTGTGGGACAAAGCTCCTCCCTGGAAGGAGCAACATTCTCCATCCTTGGTACCCTGATGGTGGCGCCTGCACATCCACACCTCTGTAACTCCCGAGACCTGAGGGCTTCAGGGGAGAGGGTGTGGGGAGGAGTCTAGCAAGGAGCTGATCCCACAGGTGGTGGGAGGTGAAACCTGTGAGAATCCCTGCATTTCACAGATTGGACAAAGCTCTGGCTCCCCTACTGCAATGCCCAGCAGCAGCAGTGCTGAAGCTTTAACCCAGCGAGGCCAAGCGAGTGAACAAAGCCCAAGTGATGCAGACAGGACCCTGCAAATGCAATACCCCAGCTCTGCTCCAGCAGCTGCTCCCCATTCTGGACCCCAAGCTTTGGGGTGAAACAGTCTGAAGCTGCAGGCAGGAGAGGGGTCCACTGGCTGCTGTCCTTCCAGACAGGCAAACTCAGCTCAGTTTGGCTCCTGCTTCCAAAGGCGCCACTGAAGGGTAAGGAAAACAGTGATGGGAAAAGGAGGGTATGGTCTGTGCAGGGAAAAGGATTAAAATTCTTCTGGGAGTTCTTGTAGCACTCCCCGGCTGGCGGTGGCTGCTCCTGACACAGCAGTTCCCACTGCCGTCAGCTGGCCCAGCGTTCCTGGAAAGCCAGTTCAGACACATTCTTGGCTGCATTCTGACACATTTATTACTAAGTAAATCCAACTTCTAACTCAATGAAATGAATCAGAGCAACGCGACTTAGTGAGAGTGAGGGCAGAGCCGGCCACACAGCTTTATGACCCTTCTCCAGAAACCTGTCTGGAATTTAGGAGGAGATAAGAGAGAATTCTTTATTTTCCCCCAAACATTGGAATGATGCCTGCAGTGCATCATCTGCCCCGCAGCCAGGTTGGCAGGACTCCACAGTTTCGAGGCCCCCCATGCCCCTGCCCTGCAGCTCTGCCCAGCGCTGTGGGCTGGGCCCCCTCTGCCCTCTCGGAGCAGATCCCTGTGACCCTCGTGGGGCATTGGCTGCCCCGAGCACCCCCAGCATCCACCGAGCAGAGACACGGTTCTGGTTTGAAGTTTAATGCTAATGATCAGTGAGCTCATCTGTAGGGTCGGGAGAAAAGCTGCTGCACGTCCTCGTGGAGCATCCACGGGTCAGTGGTTGCACAATTCCCGACCCTCCCAACCCGAGGCACCTCCAGGGTCCTGCAGACTGCGCTCCCTCCACTCCCACAGCCTTGAGAAGAGAGCCCCGAGCAACCCAGGGACTTTTCCTGGGGGAATTCATGTCCCAGGGCTGGATAAAGACAGAGCTGAATCACTCCAGATCAGATGCCTGAGAAAGGTCGGGACAGACACAGCTTGCACGGCCACACCCCATTCCAGGTCACCTCTTAGAGACCCCGCTGTCCCCAAGGGTCACCAACACCTCTTGCAGCTCCTCCGAGGCCCCTGCCATGCCTTGTCCTTGCAACAGCCAGCGCTGGGATGTTGAGGTGCCTTGCTGGAATTCACTCTTGCTTTATATTTCCCTCCTGTAAAAGTCTGGGCACACCTGTGTTCCTATAGAAACAACAAATAACACTTTGCTAATTAAATCCCTGGCTTTAATTACTCCTGCAACTGCACAGTGTGAGGTAGGTGTGGAAAACAGATGTCAATTTTCTCCTGCCTTGAGCATTAATAATTAGCCCTGACCTTAGGAAACCCCACCGAGGAGGGAGCTTCAGGGGTGGCTCACACTGACAGGCAGCAGCAGCTCAAGGCAGGTCTCAGAAAGCGGGAATTTAGTCCAGAAAGATGATTTGACTTCTCAGGCAACACTGAATTCCTCTGACAGAAAAGACCACTTTAGAAACAGATATTAATGTGTGGTTTTCAGCTCGTTTTAGGGAATTTTTTATGATAATTTGATTCCAGGGCAAACTTTATAAACATATAAAAAGAGGGAAGTGGTTTTATCCAGGTAGTATCTGCATTTGCTGATATGTCATTTTGGAGCCAGAACTTCACCCCCATTTTCCCCCAAAGTAAGACCAAATTGTATGTTTAAACACGATTGTGCTACCATGAATCTGCTGTTATGCTGTAGAACTGGAATTCTGATTTTGAAATATATTAAAAATGGGCTCACAGTGTGCACGTGCTCAAAAACAGAGGCAGGATCTGGTTGAATACTCAGTCTTTTACTTCAAAGGATATGATAGAAACAACATGCAGTCCTTGTGGTTGTGTTCAACGGGAGGTCATGGAAATAACATCCTTGAGTAGTTAATTTAGTTTTAAGTCTTAATTAATGCTCATGATTTTAATTGCTGCCTGTGGCATTACCAAAGTATCACAGATATTCTGGGCAATGTGTGCTTTTATGACATAGCAGTTCAATGGCAAACAAAAGATGAAAGAAAAGGCAATTCCCCATATAAGAAGAGCCGTGAATCACCTGTGTGACCCCTATGGTGATGTGGTGACAGTGTGTGACACCACATCACCATGTGTGTCACACAGGTGACACGTGTGCCACTCTGAGGGGCTTTGCTCGGGGCAAGGCTGAGCGTTTGGACTCTCACAGGGGCTCTGCACCGGTTTTGTCTCTGACATTCCCCTTTCCCCACATCACCGCTGCAATCAGAGAGGACAAACCACGGCATTGCCCGGGCGAAGGTGAGGAAATGAAGATGGGGACGAAGCACATTCCTGGGAGTGACACGTCCCGGCCGCCCCCGCGCTGCTGCACCTTTTCCATCTGCACCTGGGGAGGACGAGCAGCGAGTGGGCGTCCCCTGGCCCCGTGCCCGGCGCTCACACGACTCCAACACGCTGACTCCAAGAGACAGAGACGGCCAGAGCCAGCAGAGACTCCGATCCTCCAGCTCTCCAAGCTGCACGGACTTGTCTCCATTCACCAGTGGCGAATGGGAAGATAGGGAACCACTTCTCCATAGCAGCCAACTCCTGATATTCCAAGGACACATCCCACTCCTGTACTGTCTCCAGCTTTCTGCAGATGGAGGGGAGGGAGTTGTGCCCTTTGAGCTCCTCAGCAATGTACCTTTGTTCTTCCTCCCATACCCTTTCTCCCCTCCTTTGGCAACTGATCTAAGGAAGAACTTGGCTGTTGGGAAGGGGCTGTTGGGGCCTGTCTGTGGAGCCAGCCCAACAATCCACCGTGTGCACACATGAGCAATCCCTTCCCCTCCACACCCTGCACAATCATCCAGGGACACTCGGATTGCAGGGTTCTGCTGTGCTGTGGGTCAGCAGGAGAGGAGACAGCAGGGCCTGACCACATCACTGTGCTCGGTTCTGGAGCCTTTTTGCTTGCCAGAGACAATCGCTGTCTCTCCTGAAGCTCCGTTTATATGGGAGCCACAAACTCCAAACTCCCAGTGAAGCTGTCCTGCCTGGTGACAACTGGCAGAATTGTCCATCACAGAAAACATCACTGCTGAGCTGTGCTCCTGCCACCTTTGTGCTCCTGTTCACAGGGCTTACACACCAGGAACTTTTTCCTTATATTCTTCATCTACTTCATGCTATCCCGCATTTTTCCTGGAGATCTCAATTTCTAGCTAGCTGCCATACCCTGTCCTTTTGGGATGGTTTGCTAGCACTCATCCACAAAGAACACAAACCATCCTATTACCTTTCCACGGTCCCCTACTCTTGGGTGGTCTCTGAAGTGAAGACTCCAATGAGCCCTGGAGCACAAATTCCATTTTCATTGCTTTTTCACTACTGATCATCCCTCTCTTTGCAGATAAAGGAGCAGACTTGTATTTCCAGGATTGGGAGCCAAGTTCCTTCCAGCACCATTGTACTCATGGGGCTTTGGAGGTGCATTCAGGGCCTCACAATAGGGCTGCTGACCGTGCAGGTGTGTGTGTGCAGCCCAGGGAGGGACAGAAAACTGTATCTGGGACAAAAAGCCACAGTAAAAGAGATGCTGAGCTACTCCCTCAAATGCTGCCTGCACCGCTCTGTTTCAAAGCACACAGTGCACAGGGAATTAAATCATAGCCCTGAGCAAGGAGCCTCCTCCTTTTAATCACACCTGACAATTTGCTTGGAAACGGAAGAAGCAGAAAGACGCCCTTTGTAAGAGAAAAAGTTCTACTGGAATATGACAAAAAGCATGAATAGAACAAAGGCAAAAATGACGATTCTGGAAGTTGGCTCACGTTTTATGGGTGATGAAAATCGTCGGGAATGCAAAGGAAAAAAAAAAAAAAGGTGGCAACGCCTCCTGGCCGGGCTATAAAGGGCCCCGAGGCAGGGGAGCGAGCACTCGCTGCTGCTGCTGCTGCTGCCGGGCCGCCTCTCTCTCCACGTCCAGCCTCCAGCATGAGCACCACTGTCAGGCAATTCTCCTCCTCCACCTCCCTCAAGGGGTTCGGGAGCCTGGGGGGAGGCTCCAGCAGGCTCTCCTCCGTGCGTGTTGGGGGAGGAGGCTACAGGGCCCCCAGCGTGCACGGGGGCTCTGGCAGCTACTCCGTCTCTTCCCGCATGGTGTCGGGGCTCGGCAGTGGCTTTGGGGGCAGCTACTGCAGCAGCGCAGGAGGGGCCCTCGGCGGGGGCTTTGGGGGCAGCTATGGGGCCGGCTTTGGGGCCGGCTTTGGAGGAGGCTTTGGAGGAGGTTTTGGAGGAGGCGATGGCATCCTGCCCGCGGGGGAGAAGGAGACCATGCAGAACCTCAACGACCGCCTGGCCACCTACCTGGACAAGGTGCGAGCCCTGGAGGAGGCCAACACCGACCTGGAGGTGAAGATCAGGGAGTGGTACAAGAAGCAGGCGCCTGGTCCTGACCGTGACTACAGCCCCTACTACAGGACTATCGAGGAGCTCAGGAACAAGGTAGGATGCTGGGATTAACGTGACATCTTCATCAGAGTCACTTGTAAAGAGATGCCCTTGTTCCAAACAACTGGAGGGAAGAGGCTTATCAAATAGGTAATTAGTCTGAAATGAAAACCAGAGCTTTGGAATAACAGTCACTATGAACAGCAGGTCACCAGGGACCAGAATGGGGTTTTGTTGACTGTTCCAGTGTAGGGAGAAATATGGGACAGGAAAGGAGT
This sequence comes from Sturnus vulgaris, assembly GCF_052056855.1. NCBI lineage: Eukaryota > Metazoa > Chordata > Aves > Passeriformes > Sturnidae > Sturnus > Sturnus vulgaris. Next base: position 5,139,309 of record NC_142269.1, on the reverse strand, counting down.
CAGACAGTGATTCAGGTTACTTGATGCTACTTGCTGCCACAGTGTCACATCCTGCCTTCCTCATTACTTGTGCCCCATAGTTGCTCTCTGTTAAGCTCCTGATGGAGCTCTCAGCAGGCAGGGACTTGTTATCTCCTGGCCCTTTTCACTGCTGAGTGATATGCAGATGGAGATGAATAGTCATTCTCACAAATATCCTACAAATCAGATTTTTTCCCCTACCCTTCGAGGAAGCTAAAGGTAGAGGTTAAAATGTAAAGAAACAGTCCCATGGGATGGCTGTTGGAACACACTGGGCTGTGGTAGGTGCTAAAATCAGGTATGTGCCCTGCTCTGAAATACAGCAGATGAAATAATGGCCAAGGTAATTTCTTTGTTCTTAGCAGCTCCCTGGATGATTTTAAACTAAAGTCCATTGGCCAAAACACCAGAATCTGCCCATCCCTCCCTGCCCTGCTATTGCTTGCCCCCCTAGCCCTTATCACTCATCCCACTGTGAGCTCAGGTTCACTGAAGGAATGAAGTGTGGGCTGGGGTGTTGAGCAATGACATACCTGGTCTGTAAGAGTAAATTCCTGGGAAATGGGGCAGGGTCAGCCCCTGGGGGAACTCACATTCCTAAAATTTCTTGGGCTTCACCCTGGGGGAAAGGGCTTGCCTTGATGCAGGAAGCTCCTCTGCAGATTCCAGCATGTCGGTGTGCTCTGATGGAGCACAGAAACATCTGGAGGCAGGAGCTGTCTCTGGATTTGAGTGATGAAATGCTGAGTCTCACAGAAACCTTCTGCTCCTGATCCAGGGGAAGGCAGATCCTTCCTTCCCTCTCCCCCCTCAGCTGGGAAATGACCACATCAATATTCCTGGATTATTCCTTGGATATCCCCTGAAGCAGGAGAACGTCTTCATTAGCTCGTGGCTACAGAAATTCCTGCTCATTAAATGGCCAATCATTTTCATAATCTCAGAGCAAATACTTGCACCTCAGGTGTAATTACGGAAGCCAAATGAGGCAGGCACAAGGCACTCCTTCCTTCCTCAACCCTTTTTTCCTTCTTAGCTGGGCTGCTCCCATTCCCAAAGCCTGGAGTGGTGCCAGGTCTCAGTATGGTGTGAGCACCTGGAGGTGCCACCTGGGCAGGGCCATGTGCCCCTGGCAGTGTTCCCAAGGGACTGAGTCTGTGCTGATGGCAGGTGGAAACGAGCACCCCATCTCCCTCTTTGCAGAGCCCACATGGAAGTCCAGCCCCATGGGCAGGAGGCCCAGTGCTGCTCCAGTCCTTCCCTGGATGGGGTTAATCGGAGTGTTTGAAGCAACTTTTTAACTCTTTCATTTATCCCCCATCAGATTCTTTCTGCAACTGTTGAAAATGCCAACATCGTCCTGCAGATTGACAATGCCAGGCTGGCAGCAGATGACTTCCGAACCAAGTGAGTCCAATGCCTCCAAGAGCTTTTGTGAAAAAAGGGGGAAAGCCTGTCTGTTCAAGGTGCTTCTTTTCTGCACCTGGGGTTGCTCCACTGGAGTGAGACATTTTGGAATAGTTCATCTCTTCCTGGGCACAGCACTGGTATTTCTGCACTATGAGAGCTGTGCACACACATGGAATTAAAGATTCTTGGCAAAAATACATTGAGCTGGGGAAGGAAAAGACAAGAAAAATGCTGTATTGGGGGGTGTATGCAACTGTGTGTGTGTCCCCAGGTTTGAGTCAGAGCAGGCTCTGCGCATGAGTGTGGAGGCCGACATCAACGGCCTGCGCCGCGTCCTGGATGAGCTGACCCTGTCCAGAGCCGACCTGGAGATGCAGATTGAGAACCTGAAGGAGGAGCTGGCTTATCTGAAGAAGAACCACGAGGAGGTGAGCACAGAATTGGGCTCAAATTGACACCTACAAACATTCCTTGTGCACCAGGGAAACAGTCAAGCCAAACACAGGAGTGTCTGCAATGAGGGCTGTCAGGAAACACTCGAGCAGGAATGGGGAAAGAAATAATCCGTGCAGGCAGGACCTCCAGGAGGTCTGTGGGACTCCTGTGCTGGGAGCAAATAAGAAATTTCTCACCATGGGAAGATGCCATGTCACTCTAATGTGTTATATCTCTTTTTTGTATCAGGAAATGACTGCCCTGCGTGGTCAGGTGGGTGGGGAGATCAGCGTGGAGATGGACGCTGCTCCTGGCATCGACCTCACCAAGATCCTGGCGGAGATGCGGGAGCAGTACGAGAGCCTGGCCGAGAAGAACCGCAGGGACGCCGAGCAGTGGTTCTTCAGCAAGGTGAGGAGCTGGCAGCGAGCAGCAGGCACTGGGCCAGGGCTGTGGCCGCTGCCGGGGCTCTGAGGGCACGGCTTTGCCTCTCTGCAGACGGAAGAGCTGAACCGGGAGGTGGCCATCAACACGGAGCAGCTGCAGAGCGGCAAGACGGAGATCACGGAGCTGCGGCGCACGATCCAGAGCCTGGAGATCGACCTGCAGTCACAGCTCAGCACGGTACGAGGGCTGGGCTGCCGGCAGGGTGGGGGGTGCAGGGCTGTGCCCACCCTGCCCACCCTCCTGAGCCCATCCCCGTGCCCGTCCCGCAGAAAGCAGCTCTGGAGGGCACCCTGGCCGACACCGAGGCGCGCTACGGCACCCAGCTGGCCCAGCTGCAGATGCTGATCACCGGCGTGGAGGAGCAGCTGGCCGAGCTGCGCTGTGACATGGAGCGCCAGAACCACGAGTACAGAGCCCTGCTGGACGTCAAGAGCCGCCTGGAGCAGGAGATCGCCACGTACCGCCGGCTGCTGGAGGGCGAGGACGCGCAGTGAGTGAGGGGCTTTGCTGGGAGGGTGGTTGGGAGCAAATGGGTCATAGTCACGAAATGCCCCAGCCCAGTCACAGCTTTCAGGGCTGGTTTCTCTGTTCACACCAGCTGTGGATGCCCAGTGCTCTGTCTCTGGTGTCTGGCTCTAGTGGGATGCTGCACTGGGTCCTTTTCCTTGCTGGAAAGGCCATGGTTCCTCTTCCCTCAGGAGAGGCCAAGTGGAGCAACACTTTTATCTCCACGAGCCTTCTCTCTGGTTTTCTCCTGCCTGGACACTGAAACTGTGTAGCAGAAACAACCAATGTTTGTCCCTAACATCTCTTTGGTTTTGTGCTTCTCTTGTAGCATCTCCTCCCAGTACTCCTCCGCCATGTCCTCACACTCTGGCAGAGATGGTAAGAACCCACCTTTCCCCTGGTTCTTTCCCCTTCCCAGTCAAAGCAGTGCTGTTTAAAGCAGCGTTTTCCACTCCCTTGTGGAATTTCCACCAGCTCTTGAAGAATGTGCCATATCAGATAATGTTTTAAGCAATTTCTCTCCTTCCTGCCGTGAATAATTGTCCCCCTTTCCTTTGCAGTCATGACATCATCCCGCCAGGTGCGCACGATCGTGGAGGAGGTGCAGGACGGGAAGGTGGTCTCCTCCCGCGAGCAGGTCGCACTCACCACTCGCTAGGACAGCCCCTGGCTCAGGGGAGCAGTGAACTGAGCCAAGAAGTGCCCGAGGCCATGCATGGTCGGGTTGTGTCCCAGAACGCTCCCTTCACCTGCTCCTCCTGCCTGTGTTGCCCTCATTCCATGCGGGTGTCTGTGGACACATTTAATAAAGCTTTTTCTCCTCGCTCGTGCAACTGCAGACTTGTCTGTCGCTGACATGTGATCCCTCAAAGCCTCTGGGTTCTATGCTCATGCCAGGGAAAGTCCTAAGAAACCACAAGAAGCCAGTGAGAGGAGGGGAATAGATGGACGTGGGTTCCTCCTGAAAGGACAGTGGTTCTGCCTGGGACAAGCATAATTGGAGACAGCTTTTTCTAATGAACTCAGTGCTTGTAAATACATGGCTAAGACATAAGCTGAGGTTTGAGGTCAATGCGCCACGCGACTGATAATTAAAGCCAACAAAATAAAGCTCAGTTCTCTAACTCATGGGATCATAAAAAGTCACGTTTTCCTGTAAGCTGAACTTGGCTTCAGCAAGACTGCTGCTGTCAGGTGTTGTCTTTGAGACATGAGCCCAGGGTCCGCCTGGTTGGCAAAGCCTCATCCCTACAGGCCTGCTGTCTCTTTTGACTGTCTTTAAATCTCACTATCAGGCACAAAAACGTTTCACAGGGCTATTCATGCTGCCCCAGGGCTGTGCTTAAGAGGAACTAAAGTAACCATTGCTTAATCTGCACAGGGATGAGTAGCAATAATTTTTATCACTGTCGTGTGTAGCAGATCACTGCTAAAACCCTTCCTGAAACACGCCAGGTAGAAAGGACGCCTGAGGCTGAGCTGCCGCTCAGGATTAGTGACGCAGTTGGGCAGCAGCAGCTCCTGCTGTGCCTGTGCCCACTCGCCTGGAGAGTGACTGAGGCAGGGCCAGGGAGGAGAGGAAATTGCTTTAGAGCCAAAAGCATGATGGAATCGCTTCGATCCAACTTTATGCTTTCTAGTCCGTGGTAGCTGGGAGCCCTGTGCATCGGCTTGTGTTCATCCCACACCTCAAGGATACAGATCTGGGGCTCAGGTCAAAGGCAGAGAGAACAGTTTGTATTAAATCAGCTTCCCTTATAACTATGGACAAGAGGCTCCTGCAGCTGAGGCTCAGCTCACCCATCCTTTGGGTGATTCATTCTTCCTCAGTCTCCCCAGGGCATAATTTGGGTGAACTTTAAGGTGAATTTTGAGGTGAATTTTTGGTGAATTTTGCCGTTTTGGGGGATAATTTTGGGATAATTTTGAGGTGAATTTGGGTGAACTTTGAGGTGAATTTTGGTATATTTATGTTGACAGTCCCACTGAGCACTCCCCAGGGTGCTCCCTGGCCCCAGCAGGTTTGGGAAGAGCTGATGATGTCACGCTGGGCATGACAGGACAGGCAAAGGAGAGGAAAAGAGATCGAAGAAGTGGGGAACCTGCCAGGTGTTTCCAGAGAAGGGAGTGTGAGATTTTATCGCTCTGTATCATCATTCAGCAGTTAGAGAAAAGGGCAGGAAACGAGACACATCAGAGGGCAAAGTTCACAGACTGTTTTGTGCTTCTCCCTCTGCTGGAATGACAGACCTTCCTTGGAGAAAGTCTTCCAGGCCAAGCAAACCAGAGCTATCTCAGAAATGAAAACCAGATCAAGGAAAAACGTACCTGAGCCTCAAGCTGTCTCAGACTCTCTGGCAGCAGGCAAAGACAGTCTGTGAAATCCTGAGCAAACTGCTCATGTGCTTTTTTATTTTTTTTGTCATCAGACGAGAATTGTTATAATTGACTTGTAAATGGCTTTTTAAGTCTTGAACCATCTGGAGAATGTCCCAAGTGCATGAATACAGAAAAGCTTTCTGCAAACCACAAATATAACTGATTAAATATAAGTAGGAGGCTAAAAGCAGACACCAGTCCGAGCTCTACTGGCAGCACAGAGAGATGTGGCCCCTTCTGCAGCCAAAAGGGCACAGGGGAGAGATTGATCCAGCTGAACCCTCACTCATCTCTGGTATCTGTCACCCCATGCTGAGACATTTACATCTGTCAGCAGGAACAGCCTGAGATGAAATCCTGAGGAGAGCTGGTGGAAGAGCCTGGTTTCTAATCAGTGGGTTCAGTTCCCCTGGGAGGATCTTATCAGGGGATATTCATCAACATATATTTGCATCAATGAAAAAGGGTTTAATTCTGCATACAGCTCAGTGTAACCCTGCTATCACAGGCAAGAGCAAAGTCCAAGCCCAGCACAAGTGATCTCTGTGTGACATTACAGTGCTCTGAAGAAGGAAAATACCACAGAACTATAAGGTAATATATTGCTTGTTATTTACTCTTTGCTACACACATTTGTGTCTGTGAAACATGGACGAATTGTCTCTCCAAGAGATAGACAAACACTGGTTTTGGAGAGAATTTTTCAGACTTGCTGCAAGCTTCAAGGACAAGAAGAAAAGACTTGTTAGGATTCAGCTGGGAATTACAGAGGCAAGTCCTCAGTGAATGATGGTGAAACTTTTTGGCCAACAAAACAAAAAATGGAAACTATGAATGTCCTTGAAAGGTATTTCATGATGGAGACACAGAGAAAAATCAATGGGATGTGCCTGTGTCAAGAGTAATATAACGAGCAAGAACACGGACAATGAATAATACTGAATTAAATGTCATCTTTCCAATCTCTGAAGCCCCTTGTGCTCCTCAGACAGTTGTTTTTACAATGCCCTCAAGGAAGAGGATAGTTGTTATTGTTGTTTCCATCCCACAAAGCATGAAATTGAGACTTGGAGGAGCTGAACGATTTGCCTGGAATGACTTGCAAAGCTGGGATCAGACCCTGGAGCAGCTGGTGTCACCAGCACGATGGAGATCAGCATCAGTACAGCCAATAACAGGCTGACAGAAAGTGGCATGACTGGTAAATCACCAGCCAGATAAGCAAATCCCTTGTAAATATTTTGTAAATACTTTGTAAATTGAGAACAGCAGGATTTTCCATAGGTGTAACATGGAAATTCAGCTGACACTGAGCAGAGAGGAGCTCGGCTGCCTCTGGAGGAGCCTCTCCCTGGCCAGGCTGGAGGCTACTGGCAGTGCCAGCTCCAGCTCCTCTCCTGGCCCTCCTGTGCCTGGGCATCAGCAGGGACTTTGGGGTTTGAGACTTTGTGTCTGGGTCATTGAGTCCCCAAGGAAGTCTCTTGAATGTGAAAACAGCTGGTGATTCAGGGAGTATTTGCAGTAACGTGAAAAGCTGGATCTCCTTCTTGGGGGCACATTAAACTTTATCTGCATTAGCCTAAGAAATAGTCTTAAGCCTTTAAAATATCCTGATACACCCAAAAGATTTCCGTCCAGGGAAATCTAATCTTTCTCATTTCCATTGCCCTGCTGAGTCTGATAACTCTGCTGTAGATCCCTCTTGGGAATAACTCCAGCGTGTCCATCCTCTGGCACCACCCCACTCTCCCTCACACAGCCCAGGACGCCGATGAAAACCTGAAATAGAATCGCTTCCTTTCTATTTTTTTACAAAGCTCATTACGTGGGAGCAACACCTTTGCCTGGGGGAGGCTCTTCTGCTCATTTACTTGACGCAGTAATTTTTCCTGGTCAGACCTGCGCTGCTGTTCCTGAAATGCCCGCAGGAGATCCTCGTGTGCCGTCGTTCCTCTGCTCCCCTGTCATTCCTCTGCTCCTCTTCCTCCCTCGGGGCCCAGCGTTGCCTTCCAGGGGCTCCCAAGTCAGCCAAGCACAGTTCCTCAGAGCATCACCCCTGGCTGCCTGCAAGGATGTGGGGAGCAAATTTCCGTCTGTAGACTCCAGCCAGGAAGTCAATCAAAGCTAATTCAGGAAAGAGCCTTCCATTAGGCATGGAGATTCCATCATTAGCAGATCTCCTCATCACAAAGTGAAAAACGCTTTAATAAAATGAGGGCTGTGATTGCTGGCAGAGCTTGAGGTTTGTTATCATGTAAAAGCAAGAGCTGGTTTAAAAAAAAAAAACAACTTTTAATTTTGGAAAGGCAAAAAGCTGCCACTAAGAACACACAATTCCAGAAAAATAATGACTGAAATTACTGCTCTCCTTTACAAAAGCTGTAGAAATTCTAATCAACTTTGGTAAGGTCTGAAGTTGAAAGGAAGAAAGAAAGAAAAGAAAAGAAAAGAAAAGAAAAGAAAAGAAAAGAAAAGAAAAGAAAAGAAAAGAAAAGAAAAGAAAAGAAAAGAAAAGAAAAGAAAAGAAAAGAAAAGAAAAGAAAAGAAAAGAAAAGAAAAGAAAAGAAAAGAAAAGAAAAGAAAAGAAAAGAAAAGAAAAGAAAAGAAAAGAAAGAAAGAAAGAAAGAAAGAAAGAAAGAAAGAAAGAAAGAAAGAAAGAAAGAAAGAAAGAAAGAAAGAAAGAAAGAAAGAAAGAAAGAAAGAAAGAAAGAAAGAAAGAAAGAAAGAAAGAAAGAAAGAAAAGAAAGAAATCTCTGCTTAGTTTGCAGTAATTGAAAAAAAAGTCTCTACTCATTGTGGGTGTTTTTCTCATTGAAAAAATCACACATTCACAGGATGGTTTGGGTCGGGAGGGACCTTAAAGACCATCTCATTCTACCCCTCTGCCATGGGCAGGGACACCTCCCTCTAGACCAGGCTGCTCCAAGCCCCATCCAAACTGGCCTTGAAAAATGAAGGACCATATAAATCTTGATTAAATTAAATTAAATTAAATGTTTGCTCAGAAATAATTTTATAATTAATTCATAACAATTTTATCATTTTCTTTGGTAGAAAAAAGATCAATTTTGACCAGGCTGCAGGTGGGTTCCAGGCAGCCCTGCCTGACCCTGATCCCTGGCTGCAGGCAGGGCCTGGGCACCACTGTGGCACCAGGACACCCAGCTTGGCTTCCTGATGACAGCTCTAACAAAGGATGGGCACCCACAGAACCACCCCACAGTTCAGGAGTGCTGGATTTGCAGTGTCCAGATAAAAATGAGCTTAATGAACTTGCCCATATGGCAGAAGCAATATTTGTGAGGCAGGCTGCACCTGACACATTCTTTATGCCACGTGTCCAGGTGACCTGGATGCCAAACCCAAAGCTGAACCACACGTGGGTGAGAGCCAGCCAATATTAGCATTGCTATATTAATGTTATTAATAAAATGAAAGATTCAGATGACAAAACATTTTAATTATTTCCCTTCTTCCTCAATTCAGCATTCCAGAACTAAAAAATTATTTTAATGAACTTTTGAAAAGATATTTTCTACTGTTCTTTCTAAATTTAACACATAGTTTGTATTGGAGAGTTTTCATGGTGCTGGTTGGAACGGGATCAGACCTCTGTAGGGCCATGCATCTCCTGAAATTCTGCACATTACTTTTTCAGAAATCTTATAAAACATCCTGTGTGGCAGTGAATATTCAATGAACTGCATGTTTGGTGTCCAGCAAATATCCTTTCATATTTTGGATAAGTATTTGATTATTTTGTCTACCCCTGAAAGAAGCAAAACAACCCAGACCTCTGCAAGGGGATGTTTTGACAGATGTAGAATAAAGAGAAAGGATAAACCAGCCCTGGTACATTCCAGTGCAATATTCCTCTGTGCTCTCCTGGAGCATTTGAGGTCTAAAGACCCAGACCAGGGGCTCACTCCACCTCGTGGAATGGAACAGACCCTTGCTGCATGGCCCAGGGTGGTCTCCTGGCCCTGATCCCAGGGACAGAGGCCAGCTGAGTGAGGGGAGACCCTCGCTTCTGGTCACAAAGGGGTTGAACAGGCTCTGTCAGATAGGATGCCTTTCCCACAGCTTTCACTTTCCGGGTAGACTCGCCCACGCCAGGGATGGATAATTGCTGTGGTGTTTCATTCCCCGGGCACTCTTGGGTATCGTCGGGTTTTTGTGTCACTGCTGTTGAGCTGTCATCACAAGTCAGACCTGATGATTCAGGAAGTAACATTTTTGATGTAGTTTTGAAACACGCTTCTGTTAACCAAAGCATCTTTCTGTTGTGGGATTTCTGGAGACAAACGCCTTTGGGGAATTATTTCCGGCTGAAAAAAAAGAAAACACCTCCTAGCCAGGTCACAAAGAGGAAGAATAAACAGCCCTTCTCCAGTAGCACGATCCACAGGGACTGGTATAAATAGAGGACCAGGGGACAGAGGGATCACAGTTGGATCCTGCAGAGACCTGAGCACTTGCCTTGGGCTCTGTTGGTTCTGCACCCACACCATGAGCTGTGCTGTCAGGCAGGTTGTCACCACCTGCACCCAGGGCAGGGGCAGCACGGGCAGCAATGCAACTGGCACTGGCAGGAGGGTCTCCTCTGCCTCCTCGGGGAGACACGCTGCCTATGACTTGGGTGCTGTGGCTGGCAGCTTCTCTGGTGGCAGCGTAAGTGAGGGATTGCTCGGGAAGCAGCTGAGTGCCGGCAGTGCGGCTGGTGGGAGCTTTGGAGCCACTCAGAGGGCTTGTTCTGCCCTGGGATTCAGCGCTGGAGGCATCTGCACTCGAGGGGCTGGTGGCTTCCCCAGGGCTGGTGCTGGCTGTGGGGATGGGATCCTGTTTGCAAACAACGAGAAGGCGACGATGCAGAACCTCAACGACCGCTTGGCCTCGTACCTGGACAAGGTGCGGATGCTGGAGGGGGACAATGCCGACCTGGAGTGCAAGATCAGGGAGTGGTATGCCAAGGTAGGGCCCATCTGTGAGCCCCGGGACTACAGCTGCTACCACAAGGAAATCGAAGACCTTCAGAACCAGGTAAACCCCTGTTTGTCAAAAAAATTCTAGTATTTCTTTGGGCTTTGCTTTCACATGTGCACAGAGCCCCTGTGCCCCACAAAGGGCAGAGGCAATGGCTCTGGAGAGGCAGCTGAAGCATTGGTTTATATGAAATGATGGTCTGTGGGAGGAGGATTCTGCATTTACTGAGCACTGATGCTTCAGCAAAGCTGGGTCCACCCAGCTGGCACATGGGTTTCCTTGCTGTTATGCCATATAATTGATTAATAACCCCAATATATGGAATAACTATAAAATACCCCAGGTAGGTGCTTCCTCCAGGGTCTTCTGGAGGCAAAGGAAGCTGCAAGTCCACATATTCTTACAATTTCTTTTCCAGATCCTGTGTGCAGCCATGGAGACTAACAAAATCCTTCTGAACATTGATAACAACAGGATGACTGCTGATGACTTCAGAGTGAAGTGAGTATAATCCCCTGCTGCTCATGGAAGGGCAGGTGCAGGGTGCTGATGGGGAGATCCCAACCCTCTGCCTGTCATACTGCATAGTAAAACACATCTCTGATAGCACTGGCAATGTTCATAGCACTGCATGTCTGAAGCAGAAGAACTTGTTGCTAAATTTTTCCCCCAACCTCACCTGAAGGCCTTGCCCTGCTTTGCTGACATGCTGACCTTCGTTTTCTGCCCGTGGTTTAAGGTACGAGACCGAGTGTGGTCTCCGGCAGAACGTGGATGCCGACATTTGCAACCTCCGGCCCGTCCTGGACCAGCTGGCCAGCTGCAAGACCGACCTGCAGCTGCAGTGTGAGGCTCTGACAGAGGAGATGTGCTGCCTAAAGACCAACCACGAGGAGGTCAGCTCTCTCAGGGAATTAAGAAGGAAAGTCCCCTCAAGTGTGGATGGCTATTACTGATACAGTCACGTATTTTCTGCAGGAAATGAGCTGTCTGAGGAAACAGGCGACTGGAGATGTGAGCGTGGAGGTCAATGCCTGCCCTGGCCCAGACCTGAGGAAGATCCTGGAGGATCTGAGGTGCCAGTACGAGACGCTGATGGAGCGCAACCGCAAAGAGACGGAGCAGTGGTACGCCTGCAAGGTACCACGGCCCCACAGAGCTGCACCCAGCTCTGCCCCGAGGGGGAAAGGGAAAATCAGAGATTAGGAAGTGTCCTAATAACAAAAAGTGTGTCACAGATGTGCTCAGATCTAACTGTACTGCCCAGTTTCTGTGTTCCATCATGGCAGAGGGGCCTGGCATGGTGTCACAGTGTCAGAACAGAATAAATTGGGTGTCAGCTTTGGACATGCTCCGGGCACTGCAGGGGGTGGGGAGGTCCTGGACACCATGAGATGCAGTGGGGATGTGAGGTAAGACCTGTTCTCTTCTGACCCTGCAGGTGGAGGAGGTGAATCTGGAGGTGGTCACAAGCAGCCAGGAGATCGAGTCAAGCAACAAGCAGGTCACTGAGCTGAGACGTCAGCTGCAGGCCCTGGAAATCAACGTACAAGCCCAGCTCACTATGGTAGGTGATGCCACAAGGGGTCACAGCTCCAGCTCTCACAGCCAGGGTTGTACCTGTGTCAAACCCAGGTACCTGTATGTTTGTTCTATTCTCAGAAAGAAAACCTGGAATCCTCTTTGACGGAGACCGAATGTCGCTACAACAAATACCTGGCTGAGCTGCAGAACCAGATCTCCTGTGTGGAGCAGCGGCTGGCTGAGATCCGAGCAGAAATGGAGTGCCAGAACCAGGAATACAAGACCCTCCTGGACGTCAAGTGTCGCTTGGAGCAGGAGATCCAGACCTACCACTGCCTGCTGGAGGGTGGCCAACACGACATCATGTATGCAAACAGAGCTGGGCACCCTAAAATCTCTGTGCTTTGCCTTACAGGGATATGAAAATTCGTGATCCCAGTCAGAAAAACAACACTGTGGTGAGGAACCAGTGCTGACCTGTTATGAGACAGGGCTGATTAGAAAACCATGAGGCATCTGAAGATTTGTCTCTGACAAATGTCCAGGGAGCACACCAAAGACCATTCTTGGGCCAGGGAATGGGCTGGGAGAGCCCCCAGAGCTGTCCCAGCCCCTGGCATAGTTCAGCAGCTCTTTAAGGGCAATTTCATCAGGAGCTGGGCAAACAGTCGTGTAACTGAGTTTTACTGGCTTACCAGGATTAGGGACTAGCAGCTAAATTAACTGAAACAATGAATTATCTAAACATTTTCAGTTTCACACAACAATTTTAATTAAAGTTTTGGAAAATTTAATTTGTATGCAAAGCAGTTGGCTCTGCCCTGCCTTCCACTGACTGAGGTTTTGAAACAGCCAGGCTGTTAATTCCAGACACGGCTGCACACAAACAAAACTGCCCTGAGCACCCACCTACTCCCTTTGTTTTGTTGGAAGAGGAGGCTTTGGAATGATGGTGTGCCTGACGCGGGCTCCCCTGGATTCTCCAGTCCTAAGTGACTTCTATGAAAAGTCAGTTTTTGGTCCAAAATGCCTATTGCAAGGGCACTGTTAGTGCAGGGGTAACCCTGAGTGTCACATGGAAAAGCATCATCTGCCAAAGACAGGAGGTGGATGGTGGGTGCACTGACCCTCGGGGCTGGGAGAGGGAGCGGCGCCTGTGACTGAAGAGAGGGGTTAAAGCCAGTGAGGAGGGCAGGGGGAGATCTCCAGGGTGGCAATGCCGGGGTCTGGGTGTCCAGAGCTGCCTTTTTCCACAGAGGGTCGGCGGGAAGAGGAGTCGGTGCCACATCAGCTGGGAGAAGCGCGGGGCTGAAAGCCAGCCTGTGCCAGCCCTGCCTGCCCTGAGCCCCGCGGGGCTGCCAGGTGAGAGGGCTCCAGGGAGGTGGGACCATGAACTGCTGTTTTAGTGCTGGAAAGAAATTCCTCAACAGAAGGATGAGAGGTCTGCAGGTTTTTCTGGGTGACGAAGAGAGGCTGCAGGGGCTTTTCCCTGGAGAGAGGCTGGGCTGGAGTCAGACACAGCAGTGACTTGGTGGTAGGGCACTAGGATGAACTGGGCTGTGGGGGAAGCAGTGAAAAGGGATGCAGCTATGGAATATTTATTTATAAACTTCTGTGCAGAAATGACGTTTGACACTGGGGGGTGCCCAGCAGTAGATGTGTGTTTAAGCAAGACTTTCAACACAACACGGGAATGAGGAACTGGCAGGGGAGTCAGTCAGCCACAAGTCTTTTAACAACGATAAAATTTAGCAAAGCTGGGGAGAAGAGGGAAAGAAAAAGGCCAGTACAAAAGCAAAGGGGTGTAAGAGAAAGGCACAGGATGCAGTCCCCCTGAAAAAATTATTCTTCCCACTCTCCTTCAGGTCACTGCAGACCAGAGAGTCCCTGCCAGCCCCACTTGCACATCCCCTGAGGAGCTCTCTGAAGAAAAAGTCTTTTGGAAAAACAAGGCAAAAATAACCTGGGAGTTCTCAGTTGTGCTCCAGCAGCAGTCAGAGGGACTCTGCAGGACAGCACCTCCTGGCCACCCTGCTCTGATCCCACCATTGCCCCTCACTCAGGCTCCCCTGGGTTGTGGCCATTCTCTATCAGCGACCAAGGCTTGTCTCCAATAAAACTTTGCACCTGCTGACACAGCCTTGAACCTGAGAAATAATTTCTACAAGTAAATCAATATACAAATATTAAAAAAAATATATTATGAAATCCACCTTCAGTCTCCATCTACACAGCAATCACTCCAGGGAAAAAGGAAAACAAGCCATGTTCCCATCAGTGCTTTAGCTGAACTCAGAGGCTGAGGATGGGGATGGAGGGTGGAGAAGCCAATGTTGTGGAAAGGGATATTTGCTACCAGAGGAGGAAGCATGAGCCAAGACATAAAGCAGAAGGTGGTGAGGAAAGAAACACCCAGAGAGGCTGTGCAGAGGGCAGGGAGAGAATCTCAGGGCTGTCTGACTGACAGTCTGCTACTGAGAGAGACCTTGGAAAGAAAAGGTAGTCTTCACTAAGGTAGCCATATGCTAATACAATATAATATAGTATAATATCACATAGTATAATGTAATACACAACACCTTTGAGTCATTACAGATACGCACTAACAGGATAAAATCAAGACCAACAAGTTTTCTCAAATAATACCAAAGAAGGAATTTTGAAAGCCAGCCTCTGCTGGACTCTCCACACCCTTCTGGTGGAGGAAAACAATTCCCAGAGAAAACACTAAATAAAGAACCTCTAAATGAATTTGTAAAAAAGGCAAACAGGAAGAACCAGCTGGCAACATGTGGGAAGATAAAAGGGTGAGACAAATTAATATGTGGGAGAGAATTTTTTTAAAAGTGAGACACAATAAACAGACAGAAAAAAAAGCTGCTGGTGTTTTATTAGCCCAGAGAAAGGAATGACAAACACATTTAGGAACATGACTGCATTTTGCTGTGTGTGCAAGCCAAGGCTCAGGATCCAGCCTGTCCCTCCTCGCTGGCAGCAGTGTCTGAGTGATGGTCCGATGGGCTGGGAGTGGTAGCACAACCCTTGCTCCTTGTTGTTGAGCTCTGACAGCATTCCTCTCATGAAATGTTGGATGGGGTTTGATGACTGACCTTAGGCAGAAGCCTGACATGAAGGCTTCTAACAATAAGGCTTTGGGGGATACGATGAGTCTGAATTAGTGCCTGTTTCTAAAGAGAGAAACAGCTCAGACAAACAGCTCAGATGATTCTGGAATGGTCTCTTCCTGGGCTCTGTCCAGGACACTTGTTAGCCCTGTGGAGTAATTGCTCTAATGAGCTCCTGGACAAGCTTTGTGTCACTTTCTCTGCTCAGTTCTGAATCTCCCTTCCTGCAGCACTAATTACACTGAGCATTTCGGGGTGGTTTAACCCACCTCGGTGCTGACACGGCACCTCTGAGGTCACTGCATTGCATCTGTGCAGAAATACAACACTGTATTTCTGTGTTTATAACCTGCACAGCGATGGGAAATGGTGACAGCTGTGGAAACAGCACAGGAAGAGCCCAGGATAGGAAGATAAATGAAATGGGGAGGACACAGTACAAGGAACAACAGAAGAGGAGCAACCTGGGGCCTGGAGTGCACAGCAGCTCAGGGGTTGTGTGGCTCATAGGAGCTTGTTCTGTCCTCTTTTAGCATGCAAATCTTGCAAAGCAAGAACAAACGAGTATCTCAAAGACAGACAGACTTGAGCTGAAGGTACCTGATGGAGAGAGGAACCCAAGGATACAAAGAGCAAGGGTGGGTGCCCCCGAGAGACACAGGCGTGATATCAGCACTCAGGCTGGTAAACAGACAATGAAATGCACTGTGACAGATCCAGCAGATGAGAGCAGGAACATGGGAATTACACCACCATCAGGAAAAATCCCTGAGGAATTAACACACCAGAGGTTTAAGGGATCAGTGATGAAATGGGAAGAAAACAAGTAGTTTTGTAAATTACCAATGCTGGAAATCAGCCACGAGTTCCAGACTGCATGGCACAGGTTATTATCTCTGATTACAGGCACAGTGCATTAGGAAAAGCAGGCCATGTTCTGGTGTGATGCATAAACTGTAATTTCTCTACAAAATTCTGTCTTATACAGTATGCAGGCAGGTACACAGTAACTATTTGTAGGGTTTAGATTTTTGTTCGTTGGCTTGTGTAACATTTGTAAGAATTACAAGATATGTAACATTTGAAAAGAATTACAAGAGATGAGCAAACTGCTGCTGTAACCCAACAGGAGATTTCTCAGCTCAGTACACTGAATAATATAATCTAAACTGCCAGTATGAGCCACATATTGAAAGTGTAATGAAATTAAGAGACTTTTTAGTAAAAGTATGACATGAAGATAAAAGAAGACAGTCTGGGGATTTGGGGCTGCCCTGCACCTTTGCCTGCCTGGCTCTGTGGCACCACTGGACAGTACCTGAGTGCAGGAAGCACCTGAACCCTCCAGGCTGTCAGGCTGTGACCTGATCCTGTGGCTCTGCAGCAGACACCACAGGCTGAAGCCTTGGTTTCCCTCCCATCCTGTGTTGTGCTCAGCTCTGTGCAGAGTGGAAATGCTGCAGTTTCTTCACCCATCACTATTCCCATCTGTCCTAAGAAATTCTCCAGGACTCTCCTCTGCTGTGATAACCTGCAGTACCACCAGAGATGCACATGCTGGAGACCTGACTGTGCTGTCAGCACCTGGCAGGTCCTGGAAGGGTCTAATACTCTTCATCAGCTGAATCAGGGGAGACTGAACTTCAGTAGGAAGAAACCTGGTTGTGTCCACCTCCATGTCCTGCTGAACTTCTCCTTCAGCACTGCAAATGCTCAGAGTCTGCAGATGTGAACACTCAGCAAGAAAGAAGCTGAAGCAGAACTCTCTTGGTCTCCGAGGTGTATTTAAGCCTGTGCTGTTACCAAACCCACTGTGGTAATTATTTCAGTTGCCTTACAGGATTTGGCTAAACATGGTGGTATAAACCAATGAGTCACTAGCCAGGAAAAAGTCGTGGTCTACATTTGAAGGATGGGAGTATGGCGCCTGGAGCCGGCTCAGTATCACATCAAAGAAGGGTTTAATAAGTGATGCCTAATGGCCATTATGCAAATTATTAATGGTAATTACAAGTGACAAGATAAAATCATATTCTAGTGTGGTTGCACAAACATCACTGAGGCAATGCTTATGAAAGCAAAGTTCTGTTGAACCAGACACACCTTTCTTGTAGTTGACACAAGAAAACATTATCAGCTTTGATAAGCAAAGCTAGGTGAACATGTGGAGCCAGGCTGGGCACAGCGACAGCCACAGCTCCCACCAGACCAGACTGTCCTGCCCACAGCACCCCTTGGGAATGTGGTATCCTCCTGCCTCCTCCATCCCTGTGCACCAATATTCACCCTTATCCCCTCTTCCTCCCCTTTCACTCTCTCTTCTCGCCCATCAAGCCCACAAGACTCAGCAGCACTGGCACTGACATGTGCGACCACTGCTGATTGTCCTGGCCAAGGGACTGTTGTGGCTTCCTGCACCTGAAACCAATTGTTTCCTCCAGTCCTACACTGAGGTTGTAAATCCTTTTGGGACACATTTATGTCTTAGACTTGCACAGTCCTTTCCCTGTGTTCTGCCCCAAGGCTGTGTCCCAAGGCTACAGGAATATAGTAATAACAAAAATGGAGATAAAGGAATCAGTTTAGTGGGGAAAAAAGCCAGTATTGAAGGGAACACAGCCTGTGCCTGTCTTGGTGCAGAGTTCCAGAGCCCTGACATGGCCATGAGGAGAGAGACAACACCACAGTTTGTTTTTAATATACAACCAGGTTAGCCAGGCACCAGCTTCTGGGTGCATTTGCTGTATCAAACACATGTTCCATGTCCCAGTGAAATTGGCAGGAGCCCAGAAAAACTCCAAAGAATGCAACTGCATCCCAAATATAAGTTCTTTGGAAGAATTGTGTGGTCATGTCTAATCTTCACTAGTAAATTGGGATTTGAGAGTCTGTGGACCATTTCAGCAGGACATGAGTGAAAGGTTGTACAGTGCTGCTGCTGTTTTGTGGAGCAAGACCTGTTTCTTCTTCCCCTCACAGAAAGAAGGAAGGAAGGCTGAAGGAAGCAGGGGTGAATGCTCCATGCCCACCCATAGAGAAATGCCCAGAATCTGCAATGTCTCCTCCTAAACCCAGCACTTTGCAAGGGAAAGAAAGGCACCCCCAACCCTGTCTCTGCAGATTGCTCTTGGGTAACTCCTGAAAACTTCCCCAGCAGAAGCGAAGCTCCAAGCAAGCATTATATTAATTTCTGTTGGCTCCAACAGCCACACCCTGTCTTCAATTATATTCCTCAAAACGACGGATGAAAGGCAGATTTGCTCCCTCTCCTCCTTTTTGTTCATGATTTTCCCGACTGTGAGTCTAGGCTGTGTGGGGAGCACAGGGGCTGTGTCTTGGGGGAGGATGGACTTGTATTTCAGGCACTGCAGTCTCAGGGAGGAATCTGAGCTCCGACAGACTTCAGCTCTGTCCTAAAGCAAGTTATTTCCCTGCACTACATGAATAATGACTATTCCTGGATGCCGCCAGCCTTGGGTAGGCGGCTTTTTATCATTTTGATCTAAGTAAAGAAATAAATTATCCCACTGGAGAGTGGAAAGCTTTAACTCATGCTGGTGTGAAGACGATCCTATCTAAACATGCTTGGGGACACTGTTCTACCACGGTGACAGCAGTCACCAATTTCCCACCAGCAAAGGTGGCTGAGAGTACGAGCATTGGTTTTCTCTGCTCTTCCTCCCAGAGGTGATGCTGCTCTCAGAGCTCCTTCAGTGTCATCCTCACTGCCAACAGGGATCTCTTACAAGTGCTCCTGTACATATAGACATCCTCAAGTCAAAGGCTGCTTTGTGACTAAGAGTTGCATGGAAATTCCACGCTGTAGGGAACAGAAGCTGTCGTCCCCCGGAGAGCGGAATTAGAGTCAGCTGGAGAAGGACAGTGGCACTGGTGGAGCCAGTTCTCCAAATTCTGCCTTGGCTGCTGCCTGCCTGGTTGGGAGGTTGTACTCCTCTGACCAGCCAGGCTGTGCTGATGCCTGCTATTGCTCCAACAAACTCCATAAGAAATGCAGAAAGCTTTTCTCCTTTTTGTTTGGTGAGCAGCACAATCTTCGTAATGGCAAAGACCTGTGGGGTTGCATCTGAGTCCAGGGATCTGGATATATGTCCTGTGGATACTCCCTTTCCTGCCATCTCTATCATCACCACAAACTGAGAAAGCATGCACAGCAATTAAAGCAATTGAAAAATAACTTCAGCAAGGTCCTTCATATGCTGCAGTTGACATCAACCTGTGTGTCACCCATACACAGGGGACACAGAAGAGGCCTGAGCTTTGCAGTGTGAGCAACTTAACTTCCTGTGTCTGCATGACTAAAGAAATTTAAGCCATAAATAGGGAACTAAATCGGTGGGGGATTTACCTCAGTGATTTTGGAAATCTCACAGTAAAACAGGTATTAGAGCTGTGCCAGGTGACCAACATCCACATCACAGTGTCTCTAGTCTGTTCTCTACTACACTCACAACTGTTCACACTTTTCAGAAGTGAGAAATTCTATTAGTTTTCCATTTTTTGTTTCACAAGCTCTACCATAGCATGTGATATAAAAATGGTTATTGGACTAAGAATAAAATAAATACAAATTAATAAAAGATAAAAGGCACTTTGATGTTATAAATACCAATGTTTCTTCTTTGTACATAATCTAGGGCAACTTTTTTCTTGACTTGTTGCAAAGTTTGCATCATACAAAAAGCTGATGACTCATAAAACACTATTTTACTTTTTGGAATAAGCTGCTGACATGTAAAGTATCTTCCTTGTGAACTAGGATTTCTAGAGGGAAACTGCCTATGGGCTATTTAATCTTGGCATAAACAGCCAGACTAGCCAGCCCCGTGGGAAGAAGAAACACCCCACAGGTGACACCCCCTTTGGAAGGTATAAATGGAGACCTGCAGCAGCCACAGCCTGCAGTCGGACTCAGTATCACGCTCTGCATCTTGCTTTGGGCTGTGGGTTGGCGCTGCAGCTGGGCCTCGCCATGAGCTGTAGTATTAAGCAGACAACTGGCTCTCTCAGGGGCAGGACCAGCGGTGGCAGCTGTGTGATTGGTGGTGGTGGTGGTGGCGGAGCACGGATCTCCTCGGTCTCCTCTGGAAGATACACGACCTGCGGGATAGGCGGGAGCCGAGGCTTTTCTGGGAGAAGCTACTGTGGTGGTGTGAATTATGGAGGAGGACTGAGCACCGGCAGTTTGGTCGGTGGAAACTATGGAGGTGGCTTAGGAGCCGCTGTCCTTGGAGGATGTCCAGGCATGGGATTCAGTGGTGGCAGCGCTCGCTTTGGCGGTGGCATGGGAGGTGGCATGGGAATGGGTCTTGGTGGAGGTGGTTTTGCTGGTGATGGCATTCTTCTTTCTGGTGACGAGAAGGTCACCATGCAAAACCTGAATGACCGCCTGGCTTCTTACCTGGACAAGGTGAGGTGCCTGGAACAAGAGAATGCCGACCTGGAGTGCAGGATCAGGGAGTGGTACGCCAAGCAGGGCCCTTTTTGTGAGCCACGGGACTACAGCTGCTATTACAAAGAAATAGAAGATCTTCAGAACCAGGTAACATCCCCTCTCAGCTGCTTGCTCCCATGCAAGGCTCTCTCTGGTGCTGGTTCATTACTCGGTCCATTATCAGGAGTAACAAATCCTTGTTGTAAAATGCTTTTTGCATTTTGTAATATCTGCAAACAGGTGTTACAACATCTGCCTGTGGAAAGCCCAGAGTGCAGAGGTAAACTGGAGGGTTTGGGCTGTTTCTGTTGCTGTTATTCATCAGACATATTGAAGGGGAAAATGTTACTTCATGGAATGCATCTGGATGGGCTTGGTAGTCTTTTTGAATTTAGTTTGTGCCACGGTGGTCAAATAGATATATGGCAAGAAAAGAACGAAAAGATAAATAAATAATGGATCATATTAATTTGCCTGAATTTATATTATTGTCATCAGTCTTGCAGAATTCCTTTTTCTTATTAGTTTACTCTTTCATGTAGAATTGGGAAATATGGGACATTTAATTAACTAAGAAAAAAGAGAAAATTTCCATAACACATTTAGAATGGGCAATTTAAAATTTCAAAACATTGGCAAAAATCTAGGATGTCAATGCACAAAGAATAAAGAGAAAAAAACCCAGGAAAGGGACTGAATAAGATAGGCTTATAATTAATTCCTGAAATAAAACTTTAAATCTCATAAGATTTAGATTTAAGAGGCTGAGGTGGGTTGTAGCAGGTGCTGGACAGTAATTACACCTCCCAGACTCTCTGCACCTGAACCATGAATTTTTTCATTTTAATGTCTTCACTGCCCTTCCCTGAACATCCCTGTGAGTGCTGCAGCTCCCATATCCCCATCCCTAATACCCAGGATTTTTAAAAAAGAGAGAGAGAAAGAGGGTCTGCACCAGGCAACAGGTGCCTTGAGCCTGAGGACATGGAGCAGACACCAGGAACAAATGTTCTTTTTCCAGATTGTCTGTGCAACCATAGACAACAACAAGATCATTCTGAACATCGATAACAGCAGGATGACAGCTGATGATTTCCGAGTGAAGTGAGTACCCGGGGCTGTCCCCTCCTCTGTCACTGCCTCAGGGCTCTCAGCCGCGCTCCTGTGACCCAGGACAGTCTGGAGGCTGTGCAGAAGAATTCTCATCCATTTTCTCTAGAGCTGCACTAATTAGGGGCAGTTCCAGGAGGGGAAGTTTGGGATGCCAAGCTGGTTTTGAGTAGAGATTAAAGGGAGCAGAAGGGACCTGCAGACTGGGAGCAGTGAGAGTTCAGCCGAGCTGCTGTTCCAGCACGTGCTGTCTTTCAGAGGGGAAGGTTTTGGTTTTTCCTGGTGGTGTCAGACACTGACTACTCTTTCTTTCTTGCTTCTTCCTTCGCAGGTACGAGACGGAGCTGGCGCTGCGCCAGAGCGTGGAGGCCGACATCAACGGGCTGCGGCAGGTGCTGGACCAGCTGACGCTGTGCAGGTCTGACCTGGAGGCACAGCTGGAGTCGCTGCGGGAGGAGCTCTGCTGCCTGAAGAAGAACCATGAGGAGGTAGGTCCTGCCCTCTCCTGTACAAAGCATCCACTCCTGTGGGATCCATCAGCTGGGCGTGCTGCTGTGGAGGGCGGTGGTTGATGGAGACCATTGTGTGGCCCAGGAGCTGTGAAGATCCATCAGAGAGGGGCTCTGCTCCCTGTGAGGGAACTTGGCTCCTTCAGTTCCTTCCTTTGTTTTAAACCTGACATGATCTGGATGGTGTTTCCAGGAAATGTGCTGTCTGAGGAAGCAATCGACAGGAGATGTGAGCGTGGAGGTCAATGCCTGCCCTGGCCCAGACCTGAGGAAGATCCTGGAGGAGATGAGGTGCCAGTACGAGACGCTGATTGAACGCAACCGCAAAGAAGTTGAGGATTGGTACGAGTGCAAGGTGAGTAAATTCCCACAGCTCTGACTTTCCCTGGCTAACACCCAGGCAATTATCCCACAGGGATTTGTAGCATGTAAAAACCACATGAAAGGCTGTAAAAACATTTAACATTGGTTCATACTGACCAAGTGACACCAGGTAGGGACACTGCCACCCTGTGTCCTCGTCATGGGCTGAAGGAAACGTTGCATGTTGGTGGGACTTAAGGTAGAAATTCTCTACAAAGCAGTAAGTGGTGAGAGGAAGTGGAAGCAGCAGTAATAGAAGAGCAAGAGGAATGACTAGCCAGGTTTACACTACTGTTAGGATGAGTTTTCACCCAAACCTTTTTTACTTCATGTCTTTTGTGTTTACTCTTTCCTTAATACTTGATCCAACTTATACTGCACATTCCCTTAAGCTCTTTATCCTGGATTGGTGATTTCAGATTGAGGAGGTGAATCGGGAGGTTATTACAAGTGGTCAGGAGGTGGAGACGTGCAACAACCAGGTGACTGAACTGAGACGCCAATTGCAAGCGCTGGAAATCGATCTCCAAGCTCAGCTCAGCCAGGTGGGTGATGAGCTGGTGCAAACCTCATCCATCTCACACAAGTCATAGCTCAATGCAGTGTTTCTCCTGCTTGTGTTTGTCTTATGTCCCATGTCTCTCCTCAGAGGGACAATCTGGAGTCCTCGCTGGCGGAGACAGAGTGTCGCTACAACAACCACCTTGCTGAGCTGCAGAGCCAGATCACCTGCGTGGAGCAGCAGCTGGCTGACCTGCGGGCAGAGATGGAGTGCCAGAACCAAGAGTACAAGATCCTGCTGGACGTTAAGTGCCGCCTGGAGCAGGAGATCCACACGTACCGCTGCCTGCTGGAGGGTGGCCAGCAGGACCTTATGTAAGTGGGCTTGAGACACACTAAAAAAATAATACAAAATACCCCTGGTCCTATTTCAACATAAGAGCAAAGTGAAGGACCTGCCAAGCTCCTTCTCCCTTATTCTGCCTGGTGTCATTGTAGTGGTGACTTGCTTCCTCCTCTGTGCCAATTGCTGCCACAAGGAGAAGGGTCACTGCAACATTTTGCTAGTTTTCTGCTGAAAAGGGGAGCAGACTGAGAGCAGCAGGGAGCTGAAAATCTGTAACTCTAGTTTATCTGTCATTTCCCTCACTAAAATGTTATTTTCCTGTCTCCTCAGTCAGCAAGGAGGAATTGGTCAGTCTTCGGGTCTAGGAGGAGGAGTTGCAAGAAGCAGTGGGATAGGAGGAGGAGGCATCATTAGGACAAGCCACACTTACACTTCATCTGCCCAGATCCCATCATGTGCAGCTGCAGAGATCCAAGGTAAGAACTGTTCCACTCTAAACATTTCCACAGTCTTCTCTGCTCTAATGAAACACTGATGGGCAGGAAGAAAGATCTTTCCCACGTAGCTTACAGGTGCTACATGAAAGTTTTATTGTGGGGCCCCTGGGAAATACAGGACAGGAGTCACAGAGGAGTGGCTGAGAGGAGAGTTTTTGGGAGCTTGGACTATGCTGGCATGCATGAGAATTGCCAAAGGGAAGAGGGACAGCAGGCAGGCAAGCCATGGAGAACATGGAGAAAAACTGACTCGAAATGTGGGACAAAGGAAAGAGAGAAAGAAAAGTACACAGAAATCAGGTGGGCAAAAAAAAACCCAAAACAGGAATCATGGGAATACTGGCAGATAACTATTGGTCCTAATTCATGGGGAAACTTCCAGCCAAACCGAAAAGGAAAGAAGGAAATATAATGACAGTTGGTCCAGGAGAATGACGTGAGCAGGAGCATTGATCTGGCATGGACCCCAATGCCATTCCTTCATCCTGATTGCTGCTGGAGTAGTGTCTGCAGCTTCCACCTTTTGGCATTTTGATGCAGCCTGTGCTGCAGCCAGTGACAGATCCATCTGCCAGGCTGGCAGGAGCCATCAGATCTTCCCAGGAAGGGGCAGTATTTATCTGAAATTCTAATTGAATTGGCTTGTGAAACGATCACGTGTAGGGAATGACAGTGTGGGAAAGAATCCATTTTTGCTATAAACACAGTAATGTTTCCTTTGATCTCTCCAGTGCCTTGCCGAAGGATTTGTGATTAAGCAGAGAAACGAGAATATCCAACAAGAGAAGCCTGAAGCAGAGCTACGGATGAAGAGAGAGAATATTTACTGCATGTGTCTGCAGAGAGCACGGAGCGTGCTCGTCTGTGTTGCTCAGCCGTGCTAAGCAATGTGTCAGAGGGATGAGCAGAGCATTGGGCCACATTCTGCTTTATTTTGCTATTTGCTTTTCAGTCTGTGTTGCTGTGTGTGGCCCAGCACCACGACTTGCTGTAGTCAGCCAGGGCTATGATCACTTATGTATCTGCTGGTGAAAAATGTCTCTAATAAAACTTTGCTTCTGCCTGATGCAATCAAGAACCTGTGTCTGAAACTGAGTTCCTTTCCAACACCAGGTGCTGATCCAAGAACAAGGGGCACCTAAACCAGTCAGGATCATCCTGCACTGGGAACAAAGCTGCTTTGCCAGCAGGAGAGAGTGGCCTTGCTGACCTGGCAGGTCTTGTCCAGCTCCTCCCTGTTGTCACAGCCTGAGGGAAGTGTTGCCCATTCCTGTGTGACACCTGCCCTGACCCCCATGGACAGGCAGGACAGGCAGAGGCCTGTGTCCTTCCCACACAGCATTGGGCTGAAAGAATTTTAGAAGAATTCTGAAAGTCAGTGATGGAACATCTCTGCTCTCATGCTCCATCCCCCAGCCTGGGGACTGTTGAGGATGAAATCTTGATGTCCACAACCGATTCAATTTCTGCTGACATGGCTTATATTCAAACCTAACCCTTTCATTTTATGGGAATCTTCACACTGGGAAAGACTAGAGGCAAAAGGTTTATCTCCTCTCTTTTCACATAGTAACTGAGTCATTTACTGGTCATCCTCTGATTGCCAAGAGTTTCAACCTGAACATCAAGAGTGGTTGAAAGATCATCTTTGTATTAAACACACCTTGTCTGGGAAGCTGCAGAGGGCAGGGTGGGAACAGAAAAAATGCAGCTTAACAGAGAATAGAATGGAAAAAAAAGCCAGGTAGGGCCTTTGGATACCTAGAGCCACCCAAATGTCACAGACAAGGCAAGTCAGTCCCTCCTTGGCCTCGACCAGCAGCTGAGCTGAGCTGCTTTTGTCCTGGTGCTGACCTGCCAGAGCAGCCGTGGGCCATGGTGAGCTGGCAGAGTCACTCTGGGTTTGGAGAATTGGCAGTTCAAAGTATTATGAGGGTGTTTTGAAGATTAAATTGTTGGTCCAGAAAGCCAAGCAGGTGGTTTTGACAGTGGTGTGGCTGTTACAGAGTCACATTCACCTGTGAGATGACCCAGTAAAGCAAATTTCCTGGTCGTTCCTTTTCCATCAAAGGCTGGAGGTTATGGAACAGCCAGACTCAGGGCAGGAGGAGAACAGCTACAAAGACAAAACCACTTCAGGGCTGGACATACAGTATAGTGTGGCACACTTTCCTATTGCCAGCTCTTTTATAGAGTTTCTCTGATGATACAGAAATAGATTTAACATGGTAACAAGTGCCTGAAGAAGTCCAAAAACTAATGTTTCAGGGAGCAGGTGAAAGGTGCCCTTCTCCTGCTGTGAGAGACCATAGAGAGAAGACATCTCAGAGATATTTCTTTATTTCATCTACCAGATACTAAACCATGGGTCAGACAATGCAAAATTTCAACACCTGCAATGATTCAGAGGAGTGGCCAAAGGTAAAAGTTTTTAACCAAGATTAAATTAAGCCTTATTTAAAGTTCAGTTCCAGCGCTACAGGAAGTCACAGACTTGATGCAGAATTTTTTTCAGTAGACATGTATGGCCAGCACTTCACAAGAAATCAAAAGAGATACAAATTGTGGCTATAATGGCAAATTTCCTTATGTTTGATTCCAGTGGATATCCTAGTTGTTCTCAGGGCTCTGGCTGAGAAGTTGAAATGAAAATCTTTCCCTTTCCATTCCCATTGTGTCCTCCTGCCTTGTTCAGTGCACAGACAGTGAGATAACCACTGCTGCTCTTCTTGGCCTCAATCCTTCCCAATCTATGAGTCCTCACACTCTTGTTTCTAAAAATATAAAGCCACTGCACAGAGACGCTTCCAGTTTCCAGTCTTCTGGAAACTCTTGGGTTCCTATGGGATGTAAAAGCTTCCCAGTCTCTCCTGGCAGCCCCAGCTGATTCCCACCAGCTGTGGGCTGGTTCCTCCTCTCGTGAACTGCTACTGACATCTAGCTGCTCCTCCAGATTCCCTGGGCTCATATCAAAGACCTTCCCACCCTTCCCACCACATCCAGCAGGTCCAAAGCGTGCACTTTCACAAAGGAGCTGTCCTGAATTCCTGAGAGGTGAAAGAGACCTAATGACATGGTCAGAAAGACTCTAATGATCCAGAAATTATGAATGTGCCTTTGGAAAGCCCCTGGGGAGTACAGCCTCAGCTCCTGGGACGCTGTGATGTTGTTTGTGGACCTACAAGTTGGGATGAGTCTGGAAGGTAGCACAGGAGGGGCAGGTTGTGATTAACAGTTCCCCAGAAGAAAACACCCTGGAAACACTTCATTTATTAAAGAGCTGCAAATTATGGAGCTGCAAATGTTGGAAGCTACATTTCCATAAGATTTCCCTATTTCTTTGTGCTGATGAGACAGACCTAGGAAGCTTATGAGTTCAAGTAACTGAATGAAAACACGAGGGAAAGCTTAATTTAATCTTTTAAGGTCTTGGAACAATTACTTAATTTTGTCTTAATTTATCAAGTGCCCTCATTTCCTGGAGATTAGCAGGAAAAACAACAAGTCAGAGGGAAATGTGTGAGGAGCAAAGCTCTGGGCACAGGTGGCTGCTGCAGGCACACAGAGGTGAGAGGGGCAGAGGGGACTGAGGTGTCCTGGAGGGGCAGGAGTGTCCCCAGTGTGAAGACACTCCACTCCCACGGAGTACAAGTCATCCTGTGTTTCTGCCTGCTCTACACTGATGTGCCTGTGTGATAACTGTGGGGCTGGGGAAGGAATGTGTGCTCACTCAGGAGAGATGCTTGCTGCACACAGCTGTTGGGAAACGTCTGAGGAATCATCTGCAGACCAGGCAAAGCTTCCAGCGACGCAGCTTACAGCAGTTTCGGTTCGTTCCTGCCACCACACCCTGACTCCCAATTATGTTCCCCATTCCTAGGAATGAAATCCGGTGATTCCTTCCTATACACAATAACTTTATGAGAGCTTTTACCTCTTCTGAGCTTTGTTTCTGTGTGTTTTGAGCCAGAGAGAGACCCAGTGTGTCAGGCAGGTCTGAGCTGCAGCTTGGCCTGTGAATCTTAGAGTAAATTACTTAGGGGAGCCTCTCCACACCCGTCTCCAGCCTGCTGGAGAGATCACTGGAATGCTTCTGCCTTTCATGCCATGGATAAAGAACATCCAAGGAGGCAAAGAAGAGGAGAGACATCATTACAACAGAAATAAGAGCAATAAAATTATGAGTAAATCCATAAATACTGGGATAAGTCAGTCTCTAAGTAAATGGGATCATTTACCTGCCGTAACAATAGGTGTTCCAATCCACAATCCTGACGCAGAGTGAGGATTTCAGCAAGAGTTTGAACTCATTTTTCCTGGTGAAGGAGATTTGGAGAATTTCTTATAAGGAACTGTTGGGTTCAGAAAGCCATGGAATGCCTGTCCCTTGCTCCATGGCCACTAGAAAGGGGCTCCCTAAGGAGAAGGCCAGTGCTTTAGAGCCTCAGCAAAACATAAAAGCCTGAATTTTGATTATAAAAGTGTGAAAGGTTGCTTACTTCACATTTTCCTTGCTTAGTTAAGACTTTGAAACATTACTGATAGAAAGCCTCTAGTTTGTACGAAACCCAGCTTCTCCAGCCCAGGTAAAACTGCTCTGCAGCTCTATCAGCAATTCTGTCTTTATATGTCCCAGGACAGCAATCCCAAAGTCCTGATTAAAATGCAGCATGTATTGACAGAGAAATTGGCCATAGGATCTTTCCACTCCCATCCACTGTTTCAAAACCACCCTTTCCCAGCAACAATTACAATCCATAATGAGGAGAAGTGCAGAAATTATCTTTCACTAAACAACAGGAAATATTTAAAGTACTTTTACCTTCCTTTACACTCTCCACATAATAAAACAAATCCTTTGTGAATTGCTGGAGAGCCACAATCATGTATGAAGAACCTTTCATCCATGTCCATTAAGAGATTCCTCCTTGGTCTCACTTGTCTTGCAGCAGAGTGTTTCAGATTTGTCATTTTGCCAGTGGAGAGATTGAAAGGTTAATCTCTGTGTCTCTGATCTTTCCAGAGTTCTTACATCATTCTTCATACATCATTCGAAAAGCAAACTTAGTATTTCTTCTTTCTTTTTCATCTTACATATTCCAACCTCAGCACCTCACATGAAAACTGCTTATTCAACTCAAAATAAAATGAAAATAAATTAATGAGAGATAAAGAGCTCTTTGATGCAATAACCTTTAATGATTTCTTCCTGGTATGTAATTTAGGACAGTGTTTTTCCTGGCTTAATGCTGTAAGTTTGCATCATAAACAAAAAGCTGATGATTCATAAAACATTATTGCTAATGTATTTTTGAAATTAGCAAGAGACATGTAAAGTATCTTCCTTGTCTACCAGGCTTCTTGAAAGGAAACTTCCCTTTGAGAAATTATTCTTGGCACCAATGGCTGGAGTAGCCAGCCTTATGGGAAGAAGAAGCAGTGGTGACACCCACTGTGGAAGGTATAAATAGGGATCGGCGGCCACGGACAGCTTGCAGTCTGATTTCGTATCAAGCTGTGCATCTTGCTTTGGGCTTCTGCTTGCATTTCCAACCGCTGTCGCCATGAGTTGCAACATTAAGGAGACTATTACTGTGTCTAGCAAAGGCAGGAGCAGCGGTGGCAGCTGTATCATTGGTGGTGGTGGTGGAGCACGGATTTCTTCCTTTGGCATAGGCAGTGGCAGAGGTTTTTCTGGAAGGAGTTACTGCGGTGGAGTGAATTATGGAGGGGGACTGAGTGTTGGTAGCTTGGCTGGTGGGAGCTATGGAGGTGGCAACTGCTATGGCAATGGCCTCGGGTTTGGCCTCGGAGGTGGTGTGGTTGTTGGGGGTCTTGGTGGAGACTGCTTGCTTTCATCCTGCGATGAGAAGGTCACCATGCAAAACCTCAATGACCGCCTGGCTTCCTACCTGGACAAGGTGAAGTGCTTGGAGAAGGAGAATGCTGAGCTGGAGTGCAGGATCAGAGAGTGGTACGCAACACAGGGCCTCTCCTGTGAGCCCCGCGACTACAGCTGCTACTACAAAGAGATTGAAGATCTCCAGAACCAGGTAATCCCCCCTCGGGTTGTTCCACCACTTTAGAAACCTTACTGCTGAATTTCTGGGTTGTTCCTCCCCTTTAGAAAGCTTACTGCTGAATTTCTGGGTTGTTCCTCCCCTTTAGAAAGCTTACTGATGAATTTCTGGGTTGTTCCTCCCCTTTAGAAACCTTACTGCTGAATTTCTAGGTTGTTCGTCCTCTTTGGAAACCTTACTGCTGAATTTCTGGGTTGTTTGTCCTCTTTAGAAAGCTTACTGCTGAATTTCTGGGTTTTTCCTACCTTTTTGAAAGCTTATTCATGAATTTGTGTTTAGAACCTACTACAGCTGTTGGAGAGAACTTTGATGCTTGTGAATGTCTTTTCAAACATAAATTTTGGCAAATTCCCCTATGACATTTCTGAATGTGGGGGCATATCAAGGATGAGTGCTGCAAGGTGGTATGGCTGGGAGAACGCTCTGAAAGAGGAAAAGGATGCTTTGGTACATTGTATTTGACTATACAATTGTAAATGTAATATTACCAATGTACTCTGAGGAAATGTAGTGGTGTCATCTGCGAAGGAAGAGCAAAGCAAACTATGGGACAATCAAAAACATACACTTTGGATGCTTTATCAAATGAAACATTATAAATCTCTTGGTGAGAAAAGCTGAGAATTGAAACTGATTGTCACAGTGACACAAACAGCCTGATATTAATAAGTCTGCAATAAAAGTTATGGCTAATCCTAAGGCTTAAAGATACCTTCCCACCATGTTCCCTGAAGATCCTTAAGTCTGAAGCCCAGAACATGCCAGCTTGAATGTTAGTTGAGATTTAGAATCATAAGGAAGGTTCTTTAGGTTTATTTTTTGAAGCATCTTTGGAACTTGTCTTCAGATCTTGAAACTGGAAAATCCCATCCTACAACTCTTTAATTCCCAGCTCTGTGTGTTGATCTCCTTTCTTTTGTGAGTAAAGGAGCCAAAGCCACCTCCTTCAACTGCTCTGCTAAAGGGACAAGGTTACTTATGTAAGAAGGGAACAGAAAAAGGGAAATGTGAAGAGTTACTAATTGCAAGGCAGAAAGACCTATAGAGTACAACAGGAGAGAGGAGACATCTCTCATGGTTTGCTGTTTTCCAGATTGTCTGCGCAACCATTGATAACAACAAGATCATCCTGGACATTGATAACAGCAGGATGGCTGCTGACGACTTCCGTGTGAAGTGAGTGCCCCTCTATGAACCTGCTGCCTCCCCCCTGCTCCTTCCCACCTCCCTGGGAGGCTCAGAGCACTAATTACAGAGGCTCCAGACACGTCTCCTCACACCACTGCGGCAGGGCAGGATGATGAAAGGCATTTTGCTCCTGGTCACCAGCCCTCCCTTAATTAATGTTCTTGTGTAAAACATTTAGCCACAGCGTTTGTGGTGAGGCTGGGGACGGGCACCTCAGGGAGTGGCCCATTTTCACCCCAGCCCAGTGCAGATGGGATCAACAAAGCAGAAATGCAGCTGAATAAGTGATACCAAATATACAGCGAGCAGGAGCAGGGAAAAAAACATGAGCAAGAAAAGCTTTCACATAACAGACATGAAGCTGTGCAGAAATCCAAGGCATGGTGCGTTCACCTTGGACAGCAAAATGCAGGTCAAAGCATGGAGCTGGGGAAGGAGATCCTGGCACGAAAAGAACTCATGTGGGATGTGCCCATTCTGAATCTGTGCTTTCTGACACGACCCAGGTACGAGACGGAGCTGGCGCTGCGCCAGAGCGTGGAGGCCGACATCAACGGGCTGCGGCAGGTGCTGGACCAGCTGACGCTGTGCAGGTCTGACCTGGAGGCACAGCTGGAGTCGCTGCGGGAGGAGCTCTGCTGCCTGAAGAAGAACCATGAGGAGGTAGGTCCTGCCCAGACCCTATGGCCCTGGCAGAAAACTGTGCTCAGAATTTAAAAGATTTCAGGCCAAGATTTGACTTTCAGGCCACAGCGTTCTCACCAAACTTTCCGGGGCTCAGACCACTCTGCCTCAGAAGGGAAGGGAGCTTTGGCAGGGGCAGTGCTGCTCCTGGGGCTGTGCTCACACTGGGAGTGCCAGAGGAGGGAAAGCTGCTGCTGGCTCCAGTGGATGAAGAAAGAAATTAGCCAACAGATTAATTGGGAAAACACTTGCATCATCCTCCAGTGCCTTTCACAGCCACAGCAGAGAGGAAAGTCTCACAGGGAGGGCAATTCTTGGCCACTGAGGTTTGCTCTTCTGTGCTGCCTTTCAAAAGGCAATATGATCTGATCTGGGATTTATTTCCAGGAGATGAGTTGCCTGAGGAAACAATCAACTGGAGATGTGAGTGTGGAGGTCAATGCCTGCCCGGGACCGGATCTCAGGCAAATCTTGGAGGATTTGAGATGCCAGTATGAAACACTGATAGCGCGCAACCGCAAGGAAGTCGAGGATTGGTACGAGTGCAAGGTAAGTGACACACTTGTGCTGCAAACCAGACTGACACACACAGCCCTGGGCCCAGGAGCCTTTCAGAGACCAGACATAGTCTTTGAAATAAGCAATTCTTCCTTCCCAGTGAAGCCCGAGAGCAGCACCCATTATACCCAGTGTTCCACAGGAGCCACAGGCCTGTCTGACCAGTTTGTTATGTCCCATCTGGAATAGCAGCATTTGCCACAAGGCCTTGTGGTGTGTTGCTGGAACAGAGATATTCCACATTTGGATTAAAGAGATTTAATAGCCACGAGGTTAATAGGATTTGTAAAATGAACAAGTAGGGGAGCCGGTAGGGCTCCCCCGTGCACAGACAACCTGCTCTGCTCCCTGTTTCCCTTTGCTGAACACTCACCATGTTCTGCTCCTGTAAAAGCAAGCCCAGCACATTCAGATATCCCCTGAAGCTCTTTATCCTGGATTGGTGATTTCAGATTGAGGAGGTGAATCGGGAGGTTATTACAAGTGGTCAGGAGGTGGAGACGTGCAACAACCAGGTGACTGAACTGAGACGCCAATTGCAAACCCTGGAAATCGATCTCCAAGCTCAGCTCAGCCAGGTGGGTGAGGAGCTGACTCACAGCTCCATGTGGTCACTGCTGGGTTTCTTAGAATGAACAGCTAGAACCAACCAGCACAATGGTGGTGAATGGCTTGTTCATTCTTGGATTGGAGCGTGATGCTTAAATTATTGTTTGTTTTTTTTTTTTTTTTTTTGCTTGTCTTATCAGAGAAATAACTTGGAATCATCTCTGGCTGAAACTGAGTGCCAGTACAACACCCTCCTCGGTGATCTACAGAACCAGATCACGTGTGTGGAGCAGCAGTTGGCTGAAATAAGAGCAGAAATAGAGTGCCAGAACCAAGAGTACAAGACTTTACTGGACGTCAAGTGCCGCCTGGAGCAGGAGATCCAGACCTACCGGTGCTTGTTGGAAGGAGGACAGCAGGACCTCATGTAAGTACCTCTCTAGATCCACTAGAGAATAAATGAAAATGTCAAGGATCTGTATCACAGACTAGGTATCCAACCTGATCTTCAGTCCTTCTTAAGGCTTTCTCTGAGATGAAAAAGTTGCCTCATGAACAACTTCCTTGTGATGAACATTTCAATCAGAATTAAATGTCAGTCCTCAGGATCTGTAAAGAAGAACACCAAATCTATTAACTGCTGATGACAACACTGTCACTCCTGGCATTACGTCAGCATTGGTGACAGTCTCCTTTTTATAGTGAGATGGGTGAGAACTGTCCATGCCAAGGGGGAGCACAAATGCAAAGCAACTCTGAAAAGGAAAGAAAATGTAAAATACTGTAACACCCATAAAGGCCATAGTTGAGACTTTGTGTCATGTAGTAAGTCAGCAGTGACATGTAAAGTTCTAAAATTCCCTATTTCTCTCACCAAATTTATCCTACTAGTCACGGAGGAGGAATTGGAACTGGTGGAGGGGTCATTAGGACAAGCCACACCTACACAACAACTTCAGCTGCCCACTGCCAGCCCCAGGTCCCACCCTGCAAGACTGGAGACATACAAGGTAAGGGCTGTGTTTTCACAAAAGGAAAACTGGATTTGTTCATTTCCTTGTGCACTAAGGCCAGGAGACAGCACATTCCTAGGACATGTCATAGGCATCCTCTCAGAGTCACTGTGCTACAGGGGGGATCTGTTACAGTAGTGGTGTCACTGAGAAATGGGTTTAAAAAGAGCTTGTACTGAACAGGGGACGGAGGAAGCAAATGGGAGACAAAAAGGAGCAGTAGAATGCAGAGGTGAAGGCCAGGGAAATAAATTTGACTGGAAAATCTAGAAGAAGAAATGAAGAAGACAACAGCCAGAGCTTAGCAAAGGAGTCTGGAAAGAGTGAAAAGAAAAGTAAACCTATAACTTTACCAGTGAAAATTCCCATTAAAGGAAATTCTTTAGGGAATTTCTGGAGCTTCCTGGGTTGCTGCCAGCTGCACCAGCTTAACAGAGCATTCCAGAAACAAGGGCACCACCAAGATCAAATTTCTGTTATGTGAAGGGTTTTACTTGTGCTCCAATCAAATAACACTGCTGTGTTTTCTCTCCAGTGACCTGCAGGAGAATTTGTGATTAAGGAGAAACAGACTGGAAGGTGAAAGGGAAACCCAAGAGAGTCCGTGTTCACTGCACCCTCTGTGCAGAGAAAGTAGAAGTAAATCGGTGATGCTTGGCCACGTAGCTAAAGGGGGTGTCAGGAGCCACCTCCTCTGCTCTGCTCTTCTGTTCTGCAATGCTGTAACCTCTAGAAGTTACCTGAGTTAGTCAGGTCACTTATGTACCTGCTGGTGAAAAATGTCTCTAATAAAACTTTGCTTCTGCCTGATGCAATCAAGAACCTGTGTCTGAAACTGAGTTCCTTTCCAACACCAGGTGCTGATCCAAGAACAAGGGGCACCTAAACCAGTCAGGATCATCCTGCACTGGGAACAAAGCTGCTTTGCCAGCAGGAGAGAGTGGCCTTGCTGACCTGGCAGGTCCTGTCCAGCTCCTCCCTGTTTCACAGCCTGAGGCAGTGGTTGCCCATTCCTGTGTGGCACAGGAGGAGTCAGACAGGCCAGCAGAGCTGGAGTTCATTAGTGAAAGAACAGTGACAGAAATTTCCAAGGCTCAGGCAGGTGTGTATCCACACACAGGTACCACCTGAACAGCCATCTCTAGTGCACATCTCCAGCTGTTCTCCAGATGTGTCAGGTGTTAAACTGGGAGATGTGCTGCTGCTGGGGAGCATGATGTGTGTCACACGTCTCAGCAGGCGTGTCCTGGCCCTGCCTGTCTCCCGGACTTGTGCAGTGTCCGAGTGCTGCCCCTCGGCAGAGCAGATCCATCTCCTCTGTGTCAAACCCCTGTCCGGGGAGGGGGACCTGCAGGGACAGTGCCCCTTCTCGGGGGTGCCTGTCAGCAGAGCAGGAGCTGCTGAGATGGCAGATGTTCTCAGCAACCTCCTCTGCTCTTCAGACAGCCAAGGGGTAGCTGGACATCCATAGCTGTGCAGAGACACCCTCAGGACAGAAAGAGCTGATGTCCTGGAAACTGTTTTTGTACCTTATGTGACACGGTACAAAGATTTCTCACACCTAAACACGTGTCAAATATTTTAGACTCCTTTGCTGAGAAATTAAAAACCATTTGAAACATAAAGGCAAATTGATTTTCCCAAGTTCCGCTCCTGACTGTACCACACGCGTACAAAAGAGCATTTCTGCGTCTGCTCTGGCCGGTTCCTGCGCTGCGATAAGCCGGGAGCCGGGAAGGGGCAAAGAGAGGGAGGAATTTTGGGTGTGAGGAAGCGGAGAAGGGACAAGAGTGATCCCTGGCGGCCGGGAGGCGGCGGGGACGCACCGGGACCAGAGATGCTCATCCCACAGCGCGGAGGCACCGAGGGCTCCTGCCGGCAGCACTGCACATTGTGCGGCCGGGCCAGGATCTCCTCCTGCTCTTCCCGGACTCGAATTTCTCCCTGCAGCTGCCCAAATTCTTGAACAAAGCCCCGGCGCTGCTGCTCGCTCCTCCCAGCAGAAGAGCGTGAATCAGATCCTCCGTGAGCGAGAGGCAGATGCTCATCGAAACTAAAATCCTGGGAAATTGGCATTTGACTTTTCACCTTCTGCTCCATCGGCACTGCCCCTCTTATGCCACAGAATGAAATAGCAAACTAAAGCACCTGTGAAAATATTTACACTGGGTTGGGTTTGATTGTTTTTCCCAGAGGAAATAAAAAATTAAAATACCTATACTGGGTTGGTTTTATTTTATTTTGTTTTCCCCAGAGGACAGAGACATTGAATATGCCTGAGAACACAGGGCAAAACTGGCCAATCTAAAAACTGGCCAGTTTGGACTGAGTCTGAAGCAGAGGTTTGCCATTAGCACTGTATTTCTGTATTTAAAGTCACATAACATTTTAAGAGCAGCTGGAATAATTAGTAATTCTGACTGGCGTGCAAATGCTTCTTGTGCTGAAGAACAAGGAAATGGAGGACGTGCCTGGGAAATCCTGGCTCTCCCTCTCTCTCAGGTGTCAGCTGTTCCCAGCTGGCAGATCCAAAGGAAACTCTGACCTGGCAGTGTCCTGGTCCCGAGCCCTGTCCTGTCCCCGGGCTGTGTGGTCCCTGCTCTGCCCCAGGTTTTGCAAACACTGTGTTACCTGAGACCAAGGTCTGAGACTCTGCTTAAAGCCGAGTTTACATTTTCCTAAGAGACCCAGAGAGTGGAGAGCCAATCCTGACTGTGGCTAAGTGGAAGTATTTGCTGTTAGCCTATCCAACAATAGGTACAATAATATGTGATTAAAATTTTATAAAAATGCGTTGATCCACAATCTGCAGCAATTTCAGCCCTGTCCAGCCCCCCTGACCTGCAGTGGGGTGGGCAGTGCTCCCTCTGTGCCACTGAGCCCTGCGCCCACCATGCCGAGGGATCCTGACACGTTTTACCTTTCACCACATGGGATATTTGGAGATGATTTGGGGATGCAGGATGAATGAATGAATGAATGATCCCCGGCCCTGGGCTGCAGGTGCTCTCTAGAGGGCACTCGGCTCCCACTGAGCTGCCAAAGGCAGAGGCGAGAGGCAAAGCCAGCGCTGGGAGCTTGGCTCATCATCCCCTCCCAGCAGAGCCAGCCGGGGGAGGTGGCGTCTGCGGGATGTGCTGGGGACATCCCAGTACATCCCAGTGCCGCAGAGCACGGAATGCGCTGCCAGCCCTGCTATACACACACACACACACACATATATATATATATATATATGTGTGTGTGTGTATATATATATATATATATATATATATATATATATATATATATATGCACCAGCCCTGCTCCAGCTCGGCCGGTATTTGATGATTTGATGGTCACACTCGTAGTGAAGTTGATGTGACCGGTTTCTGCGTTCATTCTCCATTCTTCATTCTTCATGTTCATTCTTCAGGGATGGTGCAGGTGTCCCCCTGCCTCCTCAGGTGTTCTCCCGTGTGGGGTGCGTGGGACGGGCTCCAGACTGAAACTCCCTCCCCAGTTTGCTAATACCTGTTTGTTTTCCAAACGGCACTGGAGTATTTTGCGTTGTGTTGTTAGGTGGGAGCACAGTGAAAGCCAGGTTCTCCTCAAGGGTTGTAAATGTGCTGTAATGACCCTTTGCTAACGAGGGTCTTGCCGATGGAGCAGCAGCTGAGACCTCAGAGACTCAGCGGGGCCAGGGGCTGTTTAGACCCACAATGAAGCAGTTCCAAACCAAAGGGTTTGTGCTCTGAAAGTCTCCTACTGCTCTGACTCACCTAATTACTGCTCCTATCACAGCCACCATCGCTCTGTTGGGTGGTGGAGCTTTTGAAGTTGCTCTTTAATGTTTCATCACTACTCGGCTCTGCAATAGCGAATGAGTAACAGATCAGGCAGCATGTGGGCAGGAATTCTGCTTTTCCTAAAGGAGGGATGTTTGCTGGACTGGACACTCCTGATTACTCTTCCCTGGAGGGCAGCAGGTCACTGTCCATGCAAAGTCCAGCTTTAACTGACCAGTGGTGAATGTGCTGCATTAGGACCACTGGACACAAGAGGGACAGATTCCAGGGATATTCCCTGTGACCACACACCTCGGGGTGTGGGTGGACACCAAGATTACACCCTGTCTTGCAGAATAGTTCAGGAGAGGCGGGGACTTTCTCACTTCAAAACAGGTATTTTAAAACCCTTCACTTAAAAAAAGCCAAAATAGTTTTTGGCATAAGGGAATCACAGAATCATTTAGGTTGAAAAATCCCTCTAAGATCCTCGAGTCCAGCCATTCACCCAGCGTTGCCAAGGCCACCGCTTGCAGATGATTTTCACAGAATATCACTGAGATCTAAAACAATACTGTGTGTTTTGGGTTGTGGGAACAAATCCAAGCACACTGGTTAGGAGCCCCATGTCTGGAGAAGAATGAGGCACCATCTTCTGACAGAATTATTTCTAACTACAAAAATGCATTTACAGGAAATTACACTTTTCACTGGAAATTGTTGGAACTGACAGCAACCTCGAATATTTCTGGATGGAACTGCTGCCAGGCACCCACAGCTGTTAGTGAGGGGGACAAAAGATTCCAAACAATTGTGTGCTCATGACAGAGTGAACAATTATGAATTGTTGGGTAGGAATTACTTTTTGCTTAGAATTCTCAGTTAATCCACTATTAAAACAATAAACATGATAGGTTTCAACTGATCTAAATCAGATTTTTCCATTTTCAAACATCTAGCTTTTTATTGGATAAGAAAAAGATCCTCATCATTTCAATTTTAATGGAGAAGAGAACAGCTTCATGCTAAGTGTCAGGCAGCTGAAGCTCACTGGAATGAAGAGCAGAGTACAAACATGAACGATGTTCACCCTCCAACACAGTCACACTGCATGGCCTGGCTTTCTTTTCGACTATGGAGAAATCCTATGGGATTATCTGGTGTTAATAAAACTGCCTGATGAGCATATAATGGGAGTTGTTTTATAACATATAATTATGACAATGAGTCATATTCCCCAGGTAAATATTTCATAGTTTTTCTCTGTGTAGCAACATACAAGAATTGAGTTTTCCAACAAGACCTGACCAGAAGCAGGAAGGATAGAAAAAGATCCCAGTGAAGCACCAAAAAGGGTCCAGTTGTGACCCCACAAATGTGCTCAGCAGCCTCGGTGGTTTCTCCCAAACACAGCAGTGTGGGGAGGGTGTGGATGTGGAGCTGGGAAAGGTGGTCCTGGGGGCTGAGAGGAGCTGGGTGTGCTCACCCACACCCCCAGGGTGAACTTTGTCTCAGCCCCTTCCTGCTGCCACACTCCCAAAGGAAAAGAGCTCCATTCACACCTGGGATGTGCAGAGCACACGGAACGCTGCCATTGAAATGCTGAGTGAATTCCTGCCCATCCTGGGACAATTCCTGCCAGCTCTGGGTGAGCCAGGCTTAAATAGTCCATCCTCCTCTTTGGGCAGGAGCTCGTAACAGTTTCATCACAGGAAAAGGGAGAGGCCTCATTGCAAACAACTACAGAGCTGCCTGCCTCCTCCTCCTCTTCCTCCTCCTCCTCCTCCACACCCCCCAAATCCCCATCCCAGTTTGGCTCTGCCCGGTTTTTGGCTCTGCTGCGGTGAGCAGCACCAGTCCCAGATTCTGTAACATTTCACTGCCCCGTTTCACAGGTACCACTGGGGATCCTTCCAGCTCCTGGAGTTTATTACAATCACTTTTATGTGGTTTCCCAGCCCTCCAGCTGCACTTCAGCAGCATCTCTGGATTTTTCTGGAGACATTATCTAAGACCACCCAGGAAGCTCAGTGTTTCGAGGGCCTGGACAATGCTGTGAGACAGAACTGCAGAGAAAATCACCACCTCATAAAGCAGCTTCCACCTTCCAGCAGCTCTGAAACAAAACATTCCTTTCAGGAACCATTTGTTCCATAACTTCTATCTCTGATCCTGGCCAGGATTTCCAGACATAAAGAATCTGTCAGGCTTCTTCAGTTTTAAGGAACTGAGTTTCACTCTTAAAGTACATTACCTACAAAAGTTCTAGGGGAAAAATGGCACTAAATCTTCCTTTCATGTATTAAAAATGAAGCTATGAAATTGCACACAAGCATCCTCACTGATATTCAAACCATCGAAATATGTTCTTTTGTTGAGGGAAGACAGGAAGATTGTCTTCCTAACAGGAATGACTGATAGAGAAGATGTAATAAACACGTCTTCAGGAAAAAAAAAAAACAACAAAACATTTCTGTAGAATTATACAGAACAACATTGATTTGTTCCCATGTCTCTGTATTAGGGGTGTCAAAGCAACAGTTAAATGGGACATAACCCTGCTTCTTCTTGAGCAAAAGTAGCTGAAAGTATAGAAGAGAATTTCATGTGGTATGGGAGAAAAGGATCTCTCACTGGAGAAAATGATCCCTCACACTCCACTGAGTGTTGTGGTGAACCATTTAAATTTCTACAAGGCAGGGGAGCCTTGCTCCCTGGGATGTTTCTGAGACCAAGTGGAGAAGCAGGTGGAAGGTGAGGCACGTCCCATGTCCCCTGCGTGGGCCAGGGTGTGCTGGGAGGGGCCTCCACCAAAAGCTGTTTCCACAAACAGTTGCCGTAACAAACAAAACTTAATTAGCAACAACCACCACCACAAAGGCTGAGTGAGAAAACAGTAATACCCCAAATCAGTACAGGAAATTGGCTATCACACGAGTTCCACCTACAAGGTAACAGACTGGGATTTGCTAAGGATCAAATCTGGGCAGGAGAAAAGGGATGAGAGGTACCCAGGGGAGAAATGTCACAGTCTGAGGCTCAGGGTGCTCTGAGGGCTCACAGGGCAGATGTGCACTGAACTATCCACTGCACTGGGCAAAGATACAATCTTAAAAGAAGAAAATGGAAGATAGCAAATATTTCCTACTTTTGGTCATGCTGTGTCTGGGAATGGAAAACAAATCTGAAGGGAAAATACTGTTTTGATGTAGTTTATTGACTTAATCCCCAAACCAGGAACTTTACCTTTCTCCTCCAAGTATTGAATTTGTGCTGCAAAGGGAAAACATCCTGAAAAAATTCTGAATCCCCTTCAGGAACATGAACAATGACACTCCCAGCCATGTCAGGAGAGACCAGCCCCAAGCCTCAAAGCTTTCCCAGGTCTCTCAACCATCCTGTACCTGCATTTTGTTCAGGCACGTGAAGGGTTTTTCCCTGCAACAACCTGCCACACTTCCTTCCCTCAGCCTGACACAGAGCAGTTCTGCAGTTGTTGTGATACATTTCTCATAATTAATTGGTTATTTATAAAACCCAATTATAGAGGTGTGATTGAAATAATTGCTGCCACGTGGTATTTGCCATTATTCACTGAGTTTTTATGAGATATTACAAAGAAGTCAGAGTGGTTCTGTGTACCTACAACATGCATGTTTCAGTAGGCTTTCCAAAGGCATAAAAATAGAAAGGATGGCAAGTAAGGAGCATACATCATAGCACAACAATAAACCTATGAAAATATAAGTTGGCTATAAAAAAATCAGCCAGAATTCCTTGACAAATATCTGAGCATCAGAAGAGAGATAGGAACATCCATTGCTGTCCTGACTGTGTTGTTGTGGTGAGAGGGCTGAGACCAGGACGAGGTGAGTGGGATGAGTTTGTTTTGGGTGACTGTAAGCCATGCACTAGATCTCAATAGAGATCTCCCTAATTCAGAGCCACCCAACAGAAATTACACGTTTTGTGTTAATAAACAAATGGTCACAAACACTTAGAGGAAGGGTTAAGCTTCCTGCCACTGCCAAGCATCTCCCTTTAGCAAATTAGTGCTTGCAACCACACATGGAAAGCGGGTACTCCCTTCCACGGTGACACCCACCATCTCAGGTATAAATGCAGAGGAGGCTGGCTGGAACTTGGAGCTATGATTCCAGAACAACTGTAAGACCAGCTTTGACTTTTCACCTGAGTTATTTGCTGCTGCCACTATGAGCTGTGGCTCCAAGCAGCCCCTGAAGAGCTGCCTGCGGGGGAGCAGCGGTGGAGGGGG
The DNA here is from genome assembly GCF_052056855.1 of Sturnus vulgaris. Classification (NCBI taxonomy): domain Eukaryota; kingdom Metazoa; phylum Chordata; class Aves; order Passeriformes; family Sturnidae; genus Sturnus; species Sturnus vulgaris. The sequence goes on along the minus strand of NC_142269.1, from coordinate 5,097,585 downwards.
TGGAGGGGGCAGCTCGCATTCCTCGGTCTCCTCCAGGACAGTCACTTCCAGGACAAGTGGTGGGGGCAGGTTTTCTGGCAGCAGTTGTGGAGGAGGAAGCTCCCGGAGCAGCTGTGGTGGGGCAGGTGGTGGTAGCTATGGAGGAGGAATGAGCAGCAGCAGCTGTGGAGGAAGGCTGGGCGGTTATGGAGGGGGAATGGGCCACAGCAGCATGGGAACGGGCTTCAGGTCAGGAGGGAGCAGCTTTGGGGGTGGTTATGGAGGAGGCTTTGGTGGAGGTGGTGCTGGTTTCAGTGCTGGCAGCTTTGGCAGTGGTGGCTTTTATGGAGGGAATGTGGGAATTCTCTCCTACGATGAGAAGCTGACCATGCAGAGCCTTAATGAACGCCTGGCTTCCTACATGGAGACAGTCAGGAATTTGGAAAAGGAAAATGCTCAGCTTGAACAGTTAATCAGGGAGTGGTACCAGAAGCAAGGTCCTATTGGCCCAAAGGACTACAGCCACTATTATGGACAAATTGAAGAACTTCAAAAACAGGTAGGATGTTCTTTGCCAGAGAAATTTAAGCACTGACAGCCTGAGAGATTCACAGGGAATGTTTTCCTAATTTGTTGTTTCTCTTCTAGATTGTGGCTGCAGCTGTGGAAACCCACAAGGTACTTTTGGACCTGGATAATACAAAGATGACTGCAGAAGACTTTAGAATAAAGTAAATATATATTTCTCTTTTATGGGCATTGACTTCCTTCCTCCTGCTTTCCTGAACTTAGTTTCATATATTCATTCCATAAACAAATATCAATCCACAGGGACTTGGCTTCCTCCTGCTTCCATGGCAGCGCAATTGAAATAATTTGTGACTAACTAACTAACTAACTAGTAATGTTTTGGTATTCCTAGAGTGATCTTTGATGGGAATGTTGCCTATGGCTGCAGAGCCAGAACTTACAAAAAGTTTTAATTTTAAGAAAATAAAAATTGGGATTTTCTGTCATGGAAAGTCAGGTTAACCAGATAGATGGAATCTGCACAAAGTTGCAGTAAGAAGAGATGATGAAAGAGACCACAGAACACATTTTAATATTAAACTTTGATATTAATATTAAATTTTACATTTATTTAGTAAAAAGAATAACTTTATGTTATTAAGTAATATTATTAATTGTTAAGTACTGGCTGATGATTTCCTAATTGCGATGGCTGAGAGATGCTGCGTGCTCCAAAGTACAGACACAAAACCAGAGACTGATATAGGAATAGGTGAATTTTCCATCAATAATGTCACTTAGAGGAGGAGGATGAGGTGCCAGGAGCAGGGCTGACCTCTCTGCACTGTCCCTGGTGCAGGTATGAGATGGAGGCCGGGCTCCGGCAGAATGTGGAGGGCGACCTCAACAGCCTGCGGCCCTTGCTGGACAACCTGACCCTGACCAAGTCTGACCTGGAAATGCAGTTTGAGTCTCTGAAGGAGGAGATCATCGACCTCAAGAAGAACCACGAGGAGGTAAGAGCCAGCTCCTTGAAACGCACACTGGAGATGTGGGAAGCTGATACCCCGCGCTTGAAACACCGACCAAGGGGCTGAGCTCAGCCCCCTCAACAAGCAATGACTGGAAAGTCAAGGCTAAATAAGTGCAACACGACCCCCCAAAATATATATATGTGTGTGTGTGTTTATATATATGTTGTTGAAATTTGTGTTCATTGCCCTTGGGCCTGGGTTTTCTCTGCAGGAAATGAAACTGCTGCAATCCCAGTCCAATGGGGATGTGAATGTGAAGGTAAACGCTGCTCCAGGAGAGGATCTGCTGAAAAAACTGAATGAGATGAGGCAAGAATACGAAGCTATTATTCAGAAAAACCGTGCAGAGGTTGAAAAGTGGTACGAAAGCAAGGTAAATGGTGACAACTCTTGGTAAGAATTTCCTGTAGAGGAATGACACATCATCCATTGCTTTTACAAAATATCAGTAGAGTCCCTTTGGTCAAAATGAAGTAAATCACGTGGGCTTGAACTGCTCTGGCAGAGCCACACAAGCAAGTTTAACAGCCCCATTCTACCAGAGGCCCTTCTGCAAATTGTTGTGTTCTAGATGGTCCCATGATAAACTGCCCTGTTTACACATGTAAGTAGAACTCTGAAACTCCAATTCCCTACATTAATTTTTCAGATGGAAGAAGTGAGTCAACAAGTCCACTCAAGTACCCAGGAAATAGAATCAAGCAACCAACAGATCTCTGTGCTGAGACGTGAATTCCAGAGCCTGGAAATTGAGCTGCAGTCACAGATCAGCATGGTAGGTAACAACTGCTCCTCACCCCCTGATATGCAAAGAACTGAGGAGCTGCTGGAATGCCAGGATGTCAGCTGTGACAGCCAGCGAGGATCCTTGGCACATTCAACACCATGTGGGACTTTTCTCATGTTGGGCATAAGAATGATCTAATCCTGCCACATTCCCATAAACACTGCACTTTGTTTTTCCTTTGCAGATAGACTCTCTGCAGTCCAACCTGGAAGACACGGAACGGCGCTATAACATGCAGCTGCAGCAGATCCAGAGCATGATCGGGCCCTTGGAGGAGGAGCTGGCCAGCATCCGCTGTGAGATGGAGAGCCAGAACGAGGAGTACAAGATGCTCCTGGGCATCAAGACCCGCCTGGAGCAGGAGATCCAGCAGTACCGGGCCCTGCTGCAGGAGGGGCATCAGGGTGTTAGGTACAGACATCAGTTAATTAATTTCCTGTACTCAGCACTGGTGGGGCTGCACCTTGAGTGCAGTGCCCAGTTCTGGGGCCTCAGTTGAGGGAGGACATTGAGATGATTGAGCGTGTCCAGAGGAGGGAATGAGGCTGGTGAGAGGCTGGGAACACAAACCCTGTGAGGAATGGCTGAGGGAGCTGGGGTTGTTCAGCCTGGAGAAAAGGAGACTCAGGGGTGACTTTATCACTGTTACAACTCCCTGAAAGTTGGCTGTAGTCAGGTGGGGTTGGTCTCTTTCTCCTAACTAACAGAACGAGAGGATACAGTCTCAAGCTATGCCAAGGGAAAATTAGGTTGGATATTGGGAAAAAGTTTTTCATGGAAAGAGTGATAAAGCACTGGAATGGTCTGCCTGGGGAGGTGGTGGAGTCACCATCCCTGGATGTGTTTAACAAAGCCTGGATGTGGCACTCGGTGCCATGGTCTGGGTGAGGTGTTGGGGCATGGGCTGGACTCGATGATCTTGGAGGTCTCTTCCAAACCAGTGATTGTGTGAATTCTGTGAACTTTCTATCGATGCAATCAGGGAAAGAGGACAGCAGCAACATTTGTATTAGGAACTGGTGTAAGGGATTAATCAACATATTTACCATAAGCACAAGAATTCACATGGAATGTAAATCTTAGCTGGCAGCATGCAAAGCTGTACTTTTACAAAAGTGTTTAGAATTGTAATTTGCCATTTCTTCCTCTAAGTACCATCAGGAAGTGCCATTATTTGGGAAAATGAAAGGTAAGAAAGAAATAACACACTCCTTCCCCCTTACAGCACTTCACAGGGAGGAGCTGGTGGTGGATCTTCAGGAGGAGGAGGTCATGGAGGAAGTAGTGGAGGAGGAAGCTGTTGGTCCTCAGGTGGAGGAAGCAGTGGAGGAAAAACTGGAGGATCCTATGGAAGATCTTCCTCTTCTGAAAGTGGAGGAGGAGGGAGTGGAGGAAGAACAGGAGGTGGAACCTGTGGTAAAACTTCAGGTGGAGGAGGTGGCAGTGGTGGAGGAGGAGGGGGTAAATCCTGCCTCTCCCGCTCTTCATCTTCCCAGTCCCAGCCTGGCGACTCTTGTGAAAGCCCAGGTAAAAATGGAATTTAAAAATACATCCTGTAATTCACAATTCTCTCTGAATAGCAGGAAAGGATGTAACAACTTCCATCCTGGAAATATTTTTGCTATTTTTTCCCTGATCTTGTTTTAAGACCACTCTGACATTTGTTCTTAGTGACAAATCAACATAAGCAGCACAAAGGATGGCATGAAGAGTTGTGTCAGAGGATGGGTGAAAAGAGGAAATGGAGGGGGAAAAGGAAAATGGTGCCAAATCCAAAGTATGCAGGGAACTAGAAAAGTCAGAAGTTAGAAATGTGGCTGGCATTAAGCAGGGGTTGGTTAAAACGGGGTAGAATAGTTGGAACACCCCAGACATTTAAAATATTAGGAGCATTGGCTGCAAAATACTGAAGCAGCAAAAGATGGAGAGTGACCAAAGGGTCCGATCCATATCTGATTTCCTGGCTCTGGTTCCAGGAAGTGCTGAAAACATGAAGCTCTGCCTGGAAGGAAACAAAACATTGGAGAGAGGAGCAACCATGGAGGAAGTGTCTGAAGCCATAAAACACATGAGACGGGGTAAGGGTCCAGGTCCTGGCAGCACTTCAGACAAAAGCCTGAAAATGGTGAAAATGAGCAGGAAGATGTAATTTTTAAAAAGATTCAATTCCACTTTTGATTTTTTATGAAAAGACGGAAAATCGTCCTGCTTTGAGGTTTCAGTTTACTCCTTATAATGACCAGGTTCAGTCAGGCTCTGTCCCAAACACAGTTGCCACTGCAGACTGACAGCCAGCCATGACATGAGACTTGGCTCTCACCCAAAAGGCCTGAAGCCATCAGTGCAAACACTAGGAACGCTGCACAGACACTCCTGATGCTGAAAACAAGGCAGTGAATTCAGGATTTTGTGTCATGAGGAAGATTATTTGGTAAAATTTGGTGTAGATGTGCTTTGGTTTTTAAAAAAATCCTACATAAGCTCTGCAAACTCCTCCGCAAAATTTTATTCCTCTGATCAAACATCCTCTGCCCTGCAACACTTCAGCATATATTAATGTTTGGTAGGCAAGATTAAAGTATATTATGTGCCATCTCTCTTTAACTCATAAAAATCTACTGTAAATATCCATACACACACAAATGCAGATTTTAAGTTCACTTGTATTTGGTTTGTGTGCTGCAGCCACTGTAAATTTAAAGTGATTTGATGGCTGGAACAGAAGCAGATCCATGTAGTTAATTGCTAAATCTGTACACACACTGTATAAACTCAGGTCTGACACAGTCTGGACCTTTCCAGAAGGTTGGGAACAACCCTGGTGCACTGAGAGCTGCATAGGTGGTACTTAGGAAGTAGCATAAGGTTAAAAATGCTGAATTCTTTGAAGAAATTATTGTTTTCCTCCATCTTTCAACAGGGAGTTTCAGAAAGGCTGAGGAGTGATCAGCAAGACCAGCATCTTCCACTGCACGATCTCCCAGTGAGGCCTTTGGACCAAGCAAGACTCCACTGAGCATGGCTGAACATCCCCTGCCACGAGCAGGAGCGAACCCTCGTCCAACTGACTGCACACTGCTCACTCCAGGGGCTCCTCGGAGCTCTCTGGGGGTCCTGTCTGCTTCTTCCATCTGGGTTTCTGTTCTGAATCACTGTTACCTGAGTTAATCTCTACCGTGATTGGTGTTCTGTGGAATAAATGCTAATAAATCTTTGCTTCTCTCTGACGCAACCAGAAAGCTGTGTCTGGTCCAAGTTCCTTTAGCAGAGATTTTTGTTTGAATCAGTTACAAATATCAAGCCCTACCTCTGGAGACACATGAAGTGTCAGATTACCCATAAAACCCTAAGTTTTCAGTGACATATTCATCACTTAAGACTCACTGGGCAAAACTTTGCAGTCTGCACTGCCAGAACAATGCTCTACTGGTCCCTGTGGTGGGAAAACTCAGTCAAAACCCTTCTGCTATTGAGGGTGGGTTTAAGGAACTGACTATTCCCTATAAAACTCCTTTAAAATATGAACTCTGTTGGGAATTTCACTTGAAAATAACCTAGAGGGTTTCTCACACAACAGCTGCTCACAGATATATCCTTCCTCCTGTGCACTTCTTCCCTCACCTGCTTAAACCCAAACAGAACGATCACTCTATGATTCTTTCTCTCTCAGTTTTAGGACCATGAGGTTTGTTTTTTTCCCTCTGAGGAAGGCATCACCCATGGGAGAATGTTGGGAAACACACACTGAGTGGGAGACCGTGGGAACGGGAATCCTGAATGCCTGAGTTCCAGGCAGATCCGTGCCAGTGATTCACAGTGTTGCCTTATGCTGGGCTCTCAGCCATGAATTAGTATTGGAAAACCAAAAAAAAATCAGATTTTTTTTTCCTGACCAGTGTCTCTCTGGGTGCTGGAGGAACCAGCTCACCTGCATGAAGGGCTCCTGCACACACAAACACGTGCTGATGCACCTGGCCTGACACCACAGAGATGGTGGGGATCGTTTGCCAGGATACCCCCAACTCCCACCTGTTGCAAAATCACCTTCTTCATTTTTAACCCCTTGAAGCATCACATCACACTTGTCTGTTTTGCTCCTTGTCCCCTGAGCCTACTTTCTCCAATTGCTCTGCTCGTTTTCCACCTCTGGCAGGTGGTGACAGCTATTTTCAGACCTGTCTGGTCAGGGTACTTAAGGAGAAGCCCAAATTAAAGAATACTCCCAGTCCAGGAGCCCTGTTTCTCATAGGAGCCTGCCAAGTTAACCTTAAAAACATTCCTGCTTAGTGCCTGCTTCTGGCTGTCCCAAGGTGATTTACAGGCCATCACCTGGCCTCTGGCCTCACAGTGACACCCAGGAGGCTGTTGGGGTGGCTGGATATGATTTACTCAGAGGAGCAGCCTGTCCATGCTGCTCTCTGCCACTGTGGTACCACTGACACCTCTTGTTCCTGTCTTTCTTTCCAAAAATATAACTTACTTTTAGTATTTTACTGCTGGTTATTGAATTCTCGGGCATCTCTGCATTTAACCTTGCAGAAGAAATTCTCCTGAATTGATCCCTGAGGGAGCAAAGCAGAAACTGGAATTTGGAGCGTGGGAAGGGCAGTGAGGCAGTTCAGGGGCTGAGAACCCAGGGCTGAGCACAGACATGTACAGGGGTGCAGCGTGTTGCAATACTCAGTGCAGTTCTGCTGCTGATTTAAATGCTTATTTTGATATAAGTAACAATTTCTGAGCCATAAGAATAAATAATATACTACTACTACTTCTGCTACTCAGCATTGATTGTGCTGTCTTTTCTTTATCTACAATCTGTGGCTTTCTTAACAAGATGTTTTTATAATGGTTATACATTTAATGAGTCTGCATCTACAGTCAGCTTCATAATATGGTTTATTGAATACTATGGTATGTGACTAAATACAAACCACCAATAAACTCATATGAAATCCCTTACTTAATCATGGCATTAGCACTCATGACAGACAAAAAGCAGACTAAAATGAGATGGTTTCTTACCAGACCCCAGAAGAAAAAGCCAGTTTTAACTATTCTTTCCTTTTTACATTTTGCATTACCAAATCTGCACCTGGCTTATCACTGGCACTTGCTTACTGAGAAAACAGGCTTACATGGAGGAACAGAGCTGGAAAACTCAAAGCATTGCAAAGCAGGAGTAAAAAATACAAACACTGTGGTGTCAGGAGTAAAAAATACAAACACTCTAGTGTCAGGTGTCAAAGCTTAGGGCAGGCTCAAAGTGGGGCAGCAGCAATCCTGAGGAGTGAGGAGAACTTTGCACTTTTTATTTGCATGCATCTCATTAGTCATTAATCAGCATAATAACCTTTAATTTTATGAGCACAAAGTGTTGCAATTGGGATACTTATCTGGTGCTCCTATTAGCGCTCTGAGAAGTTAATTGTGGTACGTGTTGGAACAGGACCTTCAGAGCAACCTAAGGCAAAAAGCAACGTGCACACACTCCTGCATGTTTGGTTTCAGAGCTGCCAAGCAATCCATGTGTCCATTTGAAGGCACAGATATAATTTCCAAATTGCCTGTGTGTATATTGTGCTGATGTCTCCTTTGTTGAGCATTCACTGTCAGCCCTGTTAATTGCCAAATGCTGCCCAGGCCATCTTCATGGGCTGCAGGATGAGTACAGCAAGTAGATCATGTCACTGCACTGTGGGGGAAGGCAGAGCCCACCTGGGCTGTCCCTGAGTGTGTAAATCCTCTGCAGAGCTCAGCCCAGCATGACTTTCCTCCCTGGGCTATGCTGCAAGGAGAGCAGATGCCATGTTTTTTCTTCCTGTGGAGAAGTCCTTATAGCCTGACAAGGGGAGATTCCTCTCCCTAGAGTGAACTGAAAAAGATTATTTGTAAATTGGTAACTGACTGAAGTGTTTCTGTATGTTGTTGTTAAGAAGGAGAAGATGGTGTGGGAGAGGGGAGGAGAGGTGGTCTGAAGGTTTTATTCTGAATTTATTATTTCTTTATGTTGTTAATAAAGTTTTCTTTATATCCTATAAGTATTAGGCCTGCCTTGCTTTTGCTTCTAATCCTATCTCACAGCAGAAAATGAGAATATTGAAATTGGCAAATCTAAACTGCTACACTAAATTGATGTTTCCTCTCGGTTTTAAACTGAAACCAAGACAGATGTCCTCCTTCCCCACCCCACATGAGCTGCAGCAGCAGAAGGTGCCACACCAGTGGCTCCACAGGCTGGGATCCCACTGTCCATGGCTGCTCACTGGACACTGACCAGAGCCACCCAGGTGTGGGTGCCCACAGCTCCGAGGGGCTCTGAGGCTGCACAGCCCAAATGTACCGAGGGATCTGAACCTGAGAGAGAGGCAGGAACCTTGGCAGGTGTTGCGACCATGATGTTCTGTTTTGGTACCAACAAAATGAATTATTCCAATCTAATTGCTTTCACCCTGTAGGAGACTGGGGAAATGACAATGGGACCACTCTGACTGTGGCCCAGAAACTGCTAGAAACGCTGAGAGGAGGGAATTAGCAGCCTGCAAAGTGTCCCCAGCTGTGGGGCACACACACTCTGACCCACAGCTCTCACAGCTACGTGGCAAAGCCCATGTGTGCATTTTTAGGATCTGAGGAACAGCTGTTCTTCCCATCAGCCTCCTTGCATGGAAGGTCCAGGTTATCCTGCACAAAAGGTTGTGCTGGGAGAATGCTGGAGGTCTTAAACTTCACTGGCAAGCCCACTGCTTCCTTAGGAGTCCTTGTTTGCTTTGCTGGGTTTAATCTAAATTTCTTCAGAAACGACAGTGATTTCACTAGAACATTCTGAGCTGAAGCAGGAATGAGTGAGTGCCGTTTCTGAGGTGAAAACAGACCCTATCTTCTTATAAAAATTTCTGATAAGAGTGATGGGGAGAAGCCATTAAATAGATGAAAAGAAACTAGTATTTTCCTGAGGCAGCAGAATGACATTGAGTTAAGGGGAAATGTTTCATTTTTTCAGCACAGAGGCACAAAAGGGAGAACACATTTTCTCCAGGTCTGTTTGGAATGCAGCAGCTCCAGCCTGTTGGAAAAGTCTCCCAGTTCTGCAGCATGGGCTGCTCCCAGGGTTTGTCATCACTCTGGTGATTGGGAGTCACTTTTTTCACACTGATCACGGAGTCCTGATTAAAAGGAGCACAATAACAGAGTGAGAGTGAAGGAAGGTTGGCTGGGCTGAAGCGTGGCAGGTGCTGAGCTGGAGCAGAAGCACAGTCGGAACATTCTGGCACTCTGAGGCCGGGCACTGCTGGTGGCTGCAGTAATAAAGGTCCTTACCCTGCTCCCATTGGGAAACAACAATGTTATATAAGATATGGATGCTGCATCAACACAGAAACATTAATGATTCAACTGTACATCACATATGGGAAAGAGACGAGAAATGGTCCTAAACCTGATGGTTCCTTTTTAGGTAATTCCATACATTTATATCATCCATATAATATATTAGTGAAAAGCACAAGAGAACAAAAATCTTTAAAGGCTCTTTTAATGAGCTCAGAAATTAAAAATTCATTCTGTTCCACAGAACAGATCTCTGGTTTACAAGTACTTGCACAGGCAAATATTTAAAAATGAGAAATATTTTAGAAATCAGCCAGGAGGGAATTCAGTGAGTGCAAATTTACAGGAGGATGAAGTATTCATAGTTCACCTGTATTTTTCAGGCACTTCAGTGTCCTGTTCCAAAGAGACACACACTGACTGCAGCAGAAACCAAACATTGCAAGGGCAGTTCTCAGCTCCAGGAACACACAGGAATATGACCCAGCCTCATGGCCAGTGGGGTTCCTATAAAACCAAGGTGTTCCACACCAAGGAGGAACTACTAACAAAAATTAAATAGCAGCAATGCTAAAGACAAAACAGGAACATCCTATGAGCATGTGACTTAGAAATTACCTTAGATCTACAGGCAAAATCTGTGACTTATGATCCTCCTTTATATACAAGGGTGATAACAATACAAAGCTAAAGTGAAATGTCAAGGTGAGAGAAAGTTCTCCACCCTTAGTGGTTTGAATCTTTCTTTTCTTTCATTGTTTTTATTTTTTAAATTATTTTCCAAGCCTGCAGTAAGACTTGCCCTTATCAGAAGAATTCTCCCGTTAGACAAATGCCTGTTGTGAATAGTTACATATGGAAAAAGACACCAGTAAATAAAATAGGAAATAATGTGGGTTATCAGAAGAGAAATAAACAGATTAAGATATTATTTTGGCAATTTTTTACTCTTTCTTTAGTCATACCCGGGCATTTTGAATTTGCTATAACTAACAAACCCACAGATCTTCTATCTTGGCTATGAAAAGCATGTCTAAGGAATATCCCTGGAATCACTGATGGGAATTTGAAAATGATAATCAATTTTACTCACCACAGCAGTGTTTGTGACAAAGGGTCCCACTGACCAAAGCAGCATTACCCATACCCAGGGGCAAAACAGCATGAAAAAAGAAAAAAACATTTTGTCTATAGCAAACTCCATCTTTCTGTACCAATAACAGACTGTGCTAAAGCCCAGAAACTGTTTATGCTGCTGAGGTGTCACTACCAGCCTCCAGCCGAGAACCAGGAGAAATTATTCCATCACCAAACTGTTCAGAATCTTTCATCATCTTTCAGCCATTGAGAGATCAAATAGCAAGATAAAATCGGGAGGTTTTGAAAGCAATTGCATAAGCAGCAATAGAGCAATGCTGGCACAGACACAGCACAAAGGCCAGGACAAAGGATGCGGTCAGGAAATGTTAAATAATCCTGGATTTACAATCAACATCCCACCAAGGCAGCCTTTGGAAAGCAAGGACTCTGCTGCATTGTCATCTCCAAGAGGTCTTGGCTGGGAGAAGGACAGCAGAGCACAAATGGCAGCTCCTCTGCTCCTGCAGCTGAGGTTTAGGGGAGATTGCTACATTTCATAAGTACCTACAGTCATTAAAGGCTCCATAACCCCACAGAGAGGAGGGCAGGAGATGAAGACATTTCAGAGAGAACAGAACTGTCACTGGGAAACTTTGCATGTTCTCGAGGGCAAACTGGGACACTTTGGGTCCATCTGTAGCAAGACACAAACGTTGGTGTTGTGCTGGGATTTGCACATCTTCAGACACTCACCTTTGGCATCCAAACTACCTAGTGAGGAGAGAAACCCATCCGGGGCCAGCTTCTGGGATCAGGGCAACAATGAAGTGTGGAGTAATTTCTTTTTGTGGTCTCAACAGTCTGATTTCTACTGATTTGTGTAAAAAGTCTTTCAGCTTTTCTCTCAGGATGCTATTTTAATCTCAAGGATCTTTCCTTTAAGAATAGTAGATATAATTACTTTATCACCTACAATATATGACACATTAACAATAGAGAGAATGAGCTGCTTTATATTAAATGATAAAAAAGTCTTCCCACACACTAGTTTTTAAATCATTGTCTGCAATAAAACAACTTCTAATTGGGATACAATTGACATTATAATATAATTAAGGCACCCTTATCTTCCTTCTATTTTAGATCAGCAGTGCTTTGGTGAAAAAAGTCCAACATTATTTTTATTTTTGAATTCTAGGACTTGGCTCACTGTGTGCTGCCCTAGAGCTTTCTTCACAAAGGAGGGGGATTTTGACTTTTAAACAAGAATCCCTCTGCATTGCTTGAAATAGCCTGTTCATGTGAAATAAGGTGTTCTCTAAGTGCTGGCAGGGATACAGGTGTTCAACAAGCTTTACAGACAAGTCACACAATCCTATTAATAAAACTCCTGCACTAGCATGTATGGTGAGAAATGGAACATAAGCTGTGTAGAAAATCTGAAATGCACAAAGTTGAAAAGAGTAAAAGAGAACAAATAACCTTTAAGCCTTTAGCAATAGCAACTACAAAATCTTAGCAGAGGAAGCACCTATTCCAGAAATCACTAAATGAAAAGAATGCTGCCCAAAAGAAGTGAGATGGTCAACCCTAACCAAGCCTCAGAAGCCCAGCTGTGGGCTGGATTGCCTGAGATAGCTGCACAAAAATACTGTTCAGCAAATTATTCTTGGCACAAACAAGAAGTTTGGTAAATGCCCTGGGAGAAGGAAACACCCTGATGGTGACACCCAGTGTCAAATGTATAAATACAGAGAGCTGGGGATGAAAATTTGCAGTCCTGAAGCTTATCAGGCTGTGCAGCTAAACTTGGGGTTGCAGTTTGATTCTTGCTTGCTGTCACCATGAGCTGTGGCACTAAATCTTCGAGCAGTACCATTAGAATTAGCAGTGGAGGGGGAGGAGGAGGTGGTGGTGGAAGATGCAGTGGTGGAGGTGGTGGAGGGGCTAGGTCTGGTGGATACTCCTCAGTGTCCTCAAGAAAATACACCTCTTCTGGAGGCAGCGGGGGCTTTTCTGGGAGAAGCTTTGGTGGAGGAGGCTCCAGGAGCAGCTATGGGGGAGGCTTCAGCAGTGGCAGCTGTGGCAGGATCAGCCGCAGTAGCTATGGGGGGAGAATGAGTGGTGGCAGCTATGGAGGAGGAATGAGCTGTGGCAGCATGGGAGGAGGACTCGGATCAGGAGGGGGTGGATTTGGGGGAATGGGAGGAGGTTATGGAGGTGGTGGATATGGTGGAGGTGGATTTAGTGGCTTTGGGGGTAGTGGTGGCTTTGGTGGTGGTGGCAGCTATGGAGGAGGCAGTTTTGGTGGCATGGGCTTTGGGGAGGATTCTGGCCTGCTCTCCACAAACGAGAAGTTGACCATGCAGAACCTCAACGATCGCCTGGCGTCGTACATGGATAAAGTGCGACGCTTGGAGGAAGAAAATTCCCAACTTGAGCACCTGATCAGGGAGTGGTACAAAAATCAAGCTCCCTCTCAGAGCAAGGATTACAGCCAATATTACAGGACAATTGAAGAGCTGCAAAACCAGGTATGATATATTTTGATTAACTTGGAACAGGTTCTTACTGGAATGGCACTTTCCTCATGCAGCACAAGGCCCTCGTTTGGGGTGATGTGCTTCCTGTGCTTTAGTCAGGAAGCAGAGTGGTGTGGGGACCAGCTCCTGTCCACATGTTCTGCCACATGTGTATTGGACACGGGAAACATTGCTGGGTGCAGTGGCAGATCAGCACCAGTGCCCCATCACTGTGCCATGGCCTGTGCCATGCTCCCTTCAATGCTGGGCTGCTGCTCACTCCTTCTTCACTCTTGAACAGCAGATTTAATCCTTGCTTGTGTCGTGCTATTACTGCCATATTAATTGGATGTTTTTGTAAATATACAGGATGAGCCAGCATGTGCAGTTAGTGACATTCCAGCCCTCAGCCATTTAACAGTCATGTATTTTATGTGATGTATGTATGTCATACAGTCATGTATGTTCTTGTGTGAACATGGCTGTTCTCAAAAGTAGTGGAAATTCTGCTTTCCCACTGCTTTTTGTTAGCTGGGTTGGGGTTTTTGTTTGTTTGTTTTTTCTTTTTTTTAGTATGAGGAGTTAATCTTTCCAACAAGGTATTTTCAATGGATATTTGTAAACAAAAATTAACAGTAGAAGCACTGTCTTTTATCTGGAAGCAATAAAGCCATCTCTCTCAATAACTCCTGCAGCTCTAATCAGGCTTGAAGGCTTGGCATTGCCATAATCCCCTTCTGCAAGGTGTTTGTGCATAGGTGTTTCTTGTCTGTGTCGTCAGACTGAAAAGACAACTGACTGAATAACACCTGCCCCCTCCCTTTCAGATTGTTGGTGCAAATGTGGATCTTAACAGGATGCTTCTTGACATGGACAACACCAGAATGACTGTGGATGACTTCAGACTGAAGTGAGTCACTCCCTTTCTAGCTCCATCCACTTTGCCTCCCTTTATCCCCATGAGTTTCCATTGCCAATTAATCTTTGTAGAAGCTGGAGACTTTTGGCTACAATCACAGAATAGAGAATTATTGGGAAAAGCATTGTGAGAAGGATTGCTTTGGGTTTGCATTATTATTTTTCTCCAGACAAGTTCCTGAAGAGATACATTTAAGGGACTCCACTCTAAGTTTCTCCATCCTTGCATGTAGATATATAAGCATAATCCTCATGGTATATATGAATCTCACAGAGAGAAACTGTACTGAAATCAAACACAGCTATTGAAGACAGAAAGAGAATGGGGTCCTTTCTTCTAAGAACTGACCAGAGATATAAGATGGGAACTGTCCATAGCTGAGATACCAAACACAGAGGTCTGGCAGCACTTTTACTCTCTTTGTTGTCTGTCATTCAGGTATGAGACTGAATATACTCTCCACCAGAGTGTGGCTAGTGATATCAATGGATTACGCCCACTTTTGGATCAACTGACTCTGTCCAGATCTGACCTGGAGACACAATTTGAGTCCCTGAAAGAGGAACTGATCTTCCTGAAGAAGAACCACGAAGAGGTAAGTTTCTTCACACTTCAATACTTAAAGGCAACACAAGATTCAAAGAATTTCCCCTTGCTTTTTCCACCAGCAGTAACCAGGTTTTGGCCACTGGTTTTGATCATCCAACTTGACACAAGCCAGCTTTGATGCTGAGGAAGGTGTAGAGGGCATAGCTGCCCACAGGTGGTGTCATGGGAAACCAGGTCAACACATGAGACCAGGGGATGAACAGCTTTCAGTACAAACTACAGTTTGCTTGCTGAACTCATGGAAGGAAAATTGGATAGACTATAAGAAGGAGTCAAAAGAAAGCATTTTTACTCTCTTCAATGATATTTCCCACTGAGAAGAAAAGATTCCCACAAAGAGTACACTGCATAGAATTCCTTACAACCCTGTGGAGGCAGTGCCAGGGTCACTGTGCATGCAGTGCCTGGCTGTGAGCACTGGAGCCTCAGGAGTGGCAGAATTGTTCCATGGCAAGGGCAGGCAAGGCCCTTTTGCTGGAGTCATGGGCTGTGTGAGGGTCTACGTCCTTTTCCTACCCTTTATCTGAACTGATGCCATTACTCCTTACCTTCACCCTTTGAGAATCTCATGGGGTTTTTGTGACTTTTTTTCAGGAAATGAGAGGACTGCAAGGCCAGTCTGGTGGAGATGTCAATGTGGAGGTCAATGCTACTCCTGGCATTAACCTGATGGAAAAATTGAATGAAATGCGCTCCGAATACGAGAGGCTCATTGAGAACAACCGGAAGGAGGTGGAAAGCTGGTATGAAACCAAGGTAAAGCACAGGCAGGCTTTGGTAATTAAATCTTTCACAAAGTACTGGAACTATTCACAGCTGGTGAAAGGCAACTTATCATGTGTTAGTTAAGGGACAATAAATTACTTTAGGCAGTTTCCTACAACAGGTCAGTCCTGGAATATCAGTTATATGGTAAAACAGGTAGAGCCTCTGTGTTTCAGCAGCAGTTCCTTGAATTACCAGGGTGTTGGCAGAGCAGCTTGTGGGAAATAAACAGTTTGCATGGCATCTTTATTCTTATTAATTGATTTCCTGATGCTTTTATGATAACTCCACAACACTTTCTAATTATGAAAAATGCCTCAATTTTGAATGTTAATTTTTCAGATGGAAGAAGTTACTCAACAAGTCCACTCAAGTGGCCAGGAGATACAATCAAGCAACCAGCAGATCTCTGAGCTGAGGCGTGAATATCAGAGTCTGGAAATTGAGCTGCAGTCACAGATCAGCATGGTAAGGAAAGGCATTTGCTTCACCCATGACACAGTCTGTATGTGAAAAGAAGAGCTACAGCCAGCAAGTAATCCATCCTAGGAGAATGAGATGGGTGACTTATCTTCAAGAATACACTTTTTTTTCTGAAGATTTGTGAAGCTCTCCTGTTTTCACACAAAAACAAGTTAAAGTCACCACATTCCCATAAACACTGCACTTTGTTTTTCCTTTGCAGATAGACTCTCTGCAGTCCAACCTGGAAGACACGGAACGGCGCTATAACATGCAGCTGCAGCAGATCCAGAGCATGATCGGGCCCTTGGAGGAGGAGCTGGCCAGCATCCGCTGTGAGATGGAGAGCCAGAACGAGGAGTACAAGATGCTCCTGGGCATCAAGACCCGCCTGGAGCAGGAGATCCAGCAGTACCGAGCCCTGCTGGAGGAGGGGCAGCAGGATCTTGTGTACGTATTGACAGAACACAGCAGTGTGTGACACCCAGCTGCTGGTCAGTCGCCAGCAGGAAATATAAGTCGAGACTTGCAAAACAGAATTTGTACTGAAATGAGGCTGATCTTGGCCAATCACCTCCCAAGTGTGAGATATTTCATTCTGTTCAGAATATAAGTCCTGTGAAGAAAAATCAATGCAGAAATTCGGAACTACCAGTTTGGGGCTGGACAAGGAAACCCAAGTAAGAGAGCCTGGTTCCAGGAAAGTCAGGAACTGAAAAGGCAGAAAAAGACTGTAAGAAAAAAAAAAAAAAAAAGGCAAAAACCCCCAACCAACCAACCAACCAACCAACCAAAAAAAAACCACCAAAACCCAAACCAACCAGTTTTCCAAATGTTTAAAAAAGTTTCTGAAAGTTCAAGCTACTTCAGCCTCCCTTATGCTGTGTGCCAGCTTCTTCTCAGAAATGGTTCCTGAAACAACAGCTAAAGTTTCATTCTCTTCTTTCTGATTTTGAGCCATACACTGATGTATGTGCCAAATATTGCAAGGAATCCCTAGGCAGAATGAGGGGAAAAACAAAAGCTCTTGCAATTAAGTTGAAAGGGAGGGTAATTTTTGGCACTCCCAGTTGTTTTGCTGTGCAGTGCTGGGTTCTAACCAGCCCAGAGAGTTGCTGGCTCCTGGGCAGCAGCTGTAGCTCAATGGCTTTTGGATGGCAAAGTGCTATTGATTAACTTTTTTTTCCTTCTTTCTCTCTCTTTGCAGAATCCCAGGAGGAGGAATGGGAGGAGGCATGGGAGGTGGTAGAATTGGAGGTGGTGGTTATTCTGGAGGAGGAAGAGGAGGAGGTGGTGGCATGAGTGGTGGATATGGAGGTGGCGGCAGCGGAATGGGAGGAGGAATGGGAGGAGGAAGTTGTGGAGGAGGAATAGGAGGAGGAAGCAGTGGAGGAATGGGAGGAGGAAGTGGAGGAGTTGGAGGAGGAAGTGGAGGAATTGGAGGGGGAAGTGGCAGTGGATGCATTGGAGGAGGAGGAAGAACCTCAGGAGGCATCAGCAGTTCCCACTCCTACTCTTCATCTTCCCAGTCCCAGTCCTGCAGGAGTGGTGGCGAAAGCCAAGGTGAGAAATATGGTATGGGAAGAGTGTTTTCTGTCACATCCTGACTAATTAATGCACTAATTTATACCAACATACTCTCCCAGAAGCAAACAGCACTAATAAACTAAAATTTCTGGAAAATATTAGATTTACTGTTACTAACAATTCTTTCCTCTTTGTGTGCAAAGGACAACTCCGGTTGCAGAGCACAAAGTCCATTTCTATCTCAGTTTGTGAGTGATATCAGCTGATCCTGTAGTTTAACCTCAGCTGGTTTTTTTTCCACCTCATTCTTTGCAGCCTCATAAATTCCACAGCCTTTGTGCCATGCTGGAGTTTTCAGTTCTGCTTTTGGAATGCTTATGGCCACTCCCACATAATCCTAATGTCTGGGGGATGCTGGTATCTCGGACATTCAGTGCCAGTACTGATGACTTGTTTTGTCTCTAAACAGGATATGGAAGAAAATCTTTTGACTAAGAATATCCATCAAGGATCCTCCAGCGCAAGACCTTTCCAAAAGAAACTGGCCCAAATCCGCTGCATTCCCCACACTCCCAAGGAAAGATGATGCTCTGAACAGTTCCTGGGAGTTGCAGATGCCACCTCTCCCCCTGCCCTGCATGCTCTGTGCTGCTTCTGCCCACAAAGCTCTGCAGTTTCAGTCACTGGCACTCAAACTGCTGCTTTACAGATCCAACCTTTGGTACTCAGGTTGTTCTGAATCAGGAAAATGTCTCTAATAAAATTTAATTTCTGTCTGATGCAACCAGAATCCTGTGTTGGGTTTTCCTTTCCCTCCGTAGCTACAGAGCCATACATGCCAAGACACACCTCCAGGTAGAGAGGTTGATAATACACTCCAGTAGCTGATAACAAAATTTAGAGTTAGAACACAATTTCGGAGCAGTAAGGGTAGATCAGAATCTTCTTGAGCTGTTTCTTTTTTTTTAAATAATGTGTTGGATATTCTTGTGAGCTGAGCTCTGAGACCCAATAGATTAATATTAGCCTTAAAGGAACTGCAGAACATCAGCACTCAATTACTCCAATGGTGTTGGCAGCACATGAGGAACAAAGAACACTAATGATTACAGAGCTGTGGTTGTAAAATGAAACTAATGTTTCAATTCACAAAACCTTGATGGACACTCATTGGTTTAACCAGGAAACGCACAGATAAGGGATCTTATTTTGAAATTATAAGAAGTGAAAGGGAAATATAATTTACAGGAACTTTGCAAAGTTAATTTCCATAAAATGTTAATATTGACAGCAATTGCCTTTGACCTCTGAGAAATTAAGTACATGTCAAAGGGCCTGGAATGTTCACTTTTGGATATAGCTACCAATGTAATCCAGCAAGAGGGGCCAAAATTCCAGAGGGGCTGCCCAAGGGGAGGGTACATCCCACCTGCACACAGCCTTGCAGGCTGAGATGCAGGTGCACGGCTGCACACAAGGGAGGGGCCTCTGGGGTTGAGTTGAGAGTGAAAGAAAATGTGAGTTCCACAAAAGAGGAGCAGCACTGCTGAGTAACACAACAGATGCACATAAGTATGGATTGAGAGAACAGATACAAAATTGATTTCCAGAAATACACGCCACACTGCTATGCAAACTTTCTCAACACTTGGAAACCATTCAGGGAAACAGAAACACTTGACATCCACCAAGCCAAAGTGTGCTGGCATTGTACTGGCATGAACGAGCCTTTGCAAGCTTGTTAAACAGAGTTTTTGCTGCATAAGTGCTGCCAAGGACATGGAACGGGAACAGTGATATTTTAGTAATGCTAATTTCTCCTTCTTTGGTTTAGAAACTTGGACTACACACACCATCCAGAAAGACCCATGGTGTTGGTGATAAATGGTCTGAGGATTAACAATTGTCTGTATTCCAGAGCCCTCTAAGGGAGGGAATTGCATTGTCACCTCCTACATGTGCAGGTGCAGGGATAGAGATTCCACTGCTGTCAGTCCATGCGTTAAACCAACCTTGGAAGAGTGTTTATTTCCCTGACTCCTAATTACTTTGCTGCCCAACAGGCACTAAATGCTACACATCATACAGTGAAGTCCAGAAGGGGTTAAAACAGGATGAAAACAGCAGCTACTGAGAGACCCAGGTGGAGGGAATGAAGGATTTCCAAGATCATTTTACATCCATAAGGCACAGTACTGGGTTTCTGTGGCAAGGTGTGTGTAGCAGGGGGTACAGGGGGATTTCTGTGAGAAGCTGCCAGAAGCTTCCCCCGTGTCCAGTGGAGGCAGTGCCAGCCCAGGACGGGCCTGGTGCCAGCCAGGGCAGAGCCTGGCAGCGATGGTGGCAGCACCTCGGGGCCAGCAGAGTTACCAAGGGTGAACAAACCTGAACAACTGCAGCCAGAGAGAGAAGTGGGCTTGTTCCATCTTCTGTAATGTGGAACCTTCTCCTAAAACACCTCTAGGTTGAATCCATCCTCCCTCTCTGTAGATAAGCTGATTTTGAGGTGACAATTCACAGCAGGTCCCACCAGCTCCTTGTGCTGCCTTTGCACAGCGCAGTGACTCTTCCGTAGGAGCTGCAACGCTGATATTTAATGCACAGCAGGAAATCCAAAATTTGTTTCTGTTCAAGGCTTTTCTCAGTTTCACAGGAGCTTGATTAGTAAAGATGGAAAAAGCAGCTCACTGCCATCCTCTATTGCATGGCCAGTGGAAAAAAGTACACAAGTATTTCTGACTCTCCGTTGGGTGGTGCAAGGTATTCTGTCATGGTTGCAAAACACCCTTCATTATAATGAACTCAGGGAATGACGATATTTTTTGCAGATGTAATCTTTGCCTCTTTTAATGAAACTTATTTTTTCATTGTATTATATAATTCAAGGATGTATTCTGAGAAATTGCTATTTAAATGCAGTTATGAAGATACGCAAAGTAAAATATTTCTCCTCTCAATTTCCTCTGAGTCCATGTAAAACCATTACAATAAAATTAGGAGCTCTTTGATAGGAAAATATTTAATATCTTTTCCTTTGCACCATGTTACTTTTGTGGCTGTTACACAGTTTTCTACAAAAAGAAAAAAGACTGTGATCCACCTGCTGCATGTTCAGAGAAAGCTGAATGCCAGCAGGACCTTGTTCAATACAGAGTGAAGAATTCAGAGTCAAGTTTTCTTCTGTAACAGACATGGGAATGCAGTCTAAAATTTTTTTATTTTGGTGCATCAAAGTAGATTTCTATAAAGCTGATGTAAATTTGAAATAAATCAATGAATGAAGAGTTCTTGGAGGCTGCTGGTATGACAAATCACATCTGTGATCTCAGGTGGAAGACCAAAGCTGAGCTACTGAGTTTCAAACATAAAAAAGGATGGACGTAGACAATAAGCTGAGAGTTCACCAGCTGCCGTTACCAGCGAGATATTGCCAGATTAACAGAAACTGAGAGATACAACATTGTTCAACAAAATATCCAACAAGGAGCCACCCACATAAAATTACAGTGCAGCTAGGTGTGAATCAACTGAGACATATTTGCACTGAATGGTAATGCCTTTTACTTACCTCAGACAAAATTCCTCTTAGCACATCATTTTTGGCATGAGCACTATGGCTGGCAAACCCCATGGGAAGCTGGACTGCCTGGCAGGTGACACCCACCCGGGCAGGTATAAATAGCCACCAGCAAGGACGGCCCGCAGCACTTTGATTTCCTGTATCTCGCTGTGCAGAGCTTTGCATCTGGGGCTGGATTGCTGATCATCCCTTCACCATGAGCTGCAGCATCAAGAGAACATCCAGCACCTCGTACAGGAGCGGAGGAGGAGCTGGAGGCGCCTGCGGTGGCAGCAGCGGCCGCAGCTCCTCCGTGTCCTGCCGGCGCTACGCGTCCTCCGTGATCGGCGGGGGCAGCTACGGCGGGGCAGCGTGCGGGGGCTACGGGGGCGGCCTGAGCTTGGGCGGCCTTGGCGGCGGCTTTGGCGGGGGCTTTGCGGGGAGCTGCGGCCCTGGGGGGGACCTGCTGCTCAGCGGCAATGAGAAGGTCACCATGCAGAACCTCAACGACCGCCTGGCCGCTTACCTGGACAAGGTGCGAAGGCTGGAGGAAGAGAACGCTCAGCTCGAGCACCACATCCGCGAGTGGTACAGGAAACAAGCTCCCAGCGTTTCCAAGGACTACAGCTCCTACTACCAGACCATCGAGCAACTCCAAAACCAGGTAGGATCCTCCCGGCCCACGGGGCTCATCTGCCACATGCTCTCCTCTCCTCTAAGGCCTTCCTCCTTCCTCTTTGCTTCTTCTTCCTCCTCCCTCTCCATCCCCAGCGCTGGGCTCGGCCGTGCTGGTGGTAGCACAGGCACAAACCTGCTGAGCTGCACTCCCATGCCCTGGCTGAGCAAACCCTCAGAGCAGCCCACGGGCACCAGGGCACAGCCCGAGGCACCAGGAGCCCCAGCAGCCACAGACACGCTGGCTCACGCAATGCACATCCCACGTTGTGCAGGTGGCTCCAAACCAGCCGTGTGTGCTTTGCAGTGCTTCCCCCTGCTCCCACCCACATCAGCTGCATGGAGTGCAAAGCCAAAGCACCTGGGTGGCAGGATCTGAGCTCCCTTTGTCCCTTCACACTCCTACAGACACCAGGTGGAAGGACTGAGGTCTTCCCTTACAGTCAGGTCGCACAGTACCAAAGACATAGAGTAAACAGACAACCATGAATAAATACATTATATGGAATGGGCTGCCAACACTCTTTGAGACACATGGTGGTTGTCCCTAACTTGAGAAAAGGAAGAGTATATATTTGGCAGGATGGTCTGTGATAGCACAAACTTCCCTGAAAAGTAAATCTGGATCATTATCCCTCCATATGACCCCTGCACTACTGGAAGAAATAATTCTAAGACCCACAGTAACACCCAACCAAAGCTTAGAGCCTTCTTTCTGCTTGTCCTGGAAATCAGAAAGACTCCTGTCCACCTCCCCATTTTGCAGATTATTTCTGCCACTGTGGACAACAACAGAATGCTTCTGGACATTGATAACAGCAAGATGACTGCCGATGACTTCCGAATGAAGTGAGTACCTTCCTGTGAACCTTGCATGTCTGTCAAATCCCTCTCATCATCTAAAAAGACAAGAGAAGACTGCTCTGGGTGGTATTACTGAGTCATCCTGTTTTACTGGAATACTGATCTTAGAAGGATGTGTGCTATTGACTGCTAGCATCTCATTTCTCCATTTCTCTAACACAGATATGAGAATGAGCTGGTCATCCGTCAGACCGTGGAGGCTGACATCAATGGCCTGAGAAATCTCATGGATGACCTGACTCTGGTTAGATCTTCACTGGAATCTGAGCTGGAGTCCTTGAAGGATGAGCTGATTGCTCTCAAGAGAAACCATGAGGAGGTATGATCCAATGATAAACAGCACAGCCAAAGACATAATCCATCAATTCTTCACAGATCCCACCATCATATAGCAAGTCAATTTTACCTCATGCCATGGGATTGTCGTTCCTTTGTACCATGGTGCTGTTTTGCCCCAGCACAGCAAATGACCTCTGTGTGTGCTCTTGTTTCTCTCTCTCTGGGGTCCCTGCAGGAAATGAGGCAGATCCAGTCCCAGACTGGTGGTGATGTGAGTGTGGAGGTCAATGCTGCCCCTGGAGAAGACTTGACAAAGATCCTGAATGACCTGAGAGATGAATATGAGCAGATCATTGAGAAGAACCGCAGGGAGGTGGAGCAGTGGTATGAGGTCAAGGTACGTAGCAATGCCCAGAGTGAATGTCCTGTGCTGGGACAGCCCAGACACCCTGCTACCAGGACTGGCTGAAAGGGAGAGGCTGCCTGGAGATGTGAGTACTCACTCAGCAAATCTGCTCCTTTGTGGCTCAGAAAGTGTCTCTGGGGTTTGACTCTGCAGATCCAAGAAGTCAATCAGCAGGTCACTTCCAGTAGCCAGGACATCCAGACAAGCAGCCACCAGCTCACCGAGCTGAGGCGTGAGATGCAGAACCTGGAGATCGAGCTGCAGGCACAGCTCAGCACGGTACGTGGGCAGGATCTGCGGGCCCTTCCCTCCTTGGCACGGGCAGGGAGCCGTGGAACTCTGCTCCTCAACTCTGTGTTTGCCTTTTAGAAAAGCTCTCTGGAAAACTCCCTGGCAGAAACCGAGTCTCGCTACGGCTTCCTGCTCCAACAAATCCAGGTGCAGATCAACTCTGTCGAGGAAGAGCTGGGCAGCATCCGCTGTGAGATGGAGGGTCAGAGCCAGGAGTACAAGATGCTCCTGGGTATAAAAACCCGCCTGGAGCAGGAGATCCAGCAGTACCGGGCACTGCTGCAGGAGGGGCAGCAGGATCTTGTGTAAGTATTATATTATAGCATATTATAGCAAGGGAATAAAAAGAAATCCTCATGCACTTATTTACCAATAGAGACTTTTTGTCCCTGAAGTTGCACCAACATATCTTTCAACTGAATATCCAGTATTAGTAGGTTTTGATGAATTCTCTTTTTTTTTTTTTTTACAGTGCATCCCAAGGAGCTTTTCAAGGTGGTGGAAAATCCTCCCAGACATATTCTGCTTCCTACTCTCATTCCCAGTGTGGGGACATGTCAGGTAAGTCAACATTTTGTCAGCATGTGATTATTAGTGGGTTACATCTGCCCCAGTGGCTGCAATGTATTTGGTCAGAAAAAAGTTTTGTAGTTTAGATTCCGAGATCCATTAGCCTGGGAGTGAGAAACCTCATTACTCTGTTGCAGCAGAATCAGCAGTTAAAATACAGCAAGTGTGGATCTTACCTCTGCCTAAATATAAAATACAGTTTATATATTTTATGGGATGGGGAATACTTTTTGCTTACTGAAATAATAAAAAAATACAGTTCTGAGAAAGCACCCAGGGTGCTGCTGCTGCATGGAGCATCTGTGCCTCTGCTGCTGACACTGTCAGCTGTAAGAGTTCCACTCAGCAGGAATGCTCAGACTTCCTCTCAAGGCAGAGATTTTCTGTGTTCTCACAGGGCAGTCAAGAGTGTGCTAGAGCAGCAGGAGAGACCCTGGCACCGTCCAGCTGAGAAGCAGCGACCATGGGCAGCGACAGACACCCGAGAGTTTCTGCAGCACAGCCGAGGCAGAGGGAAGACGAGCCTGCCCAGCACCCCTTCTCTGCCCTCCAATGCTTGGCTTACTCAGCTTGTCTTTGGCAACTCATTCTTCATTAAAGAGCTCACATTCTGCTGGTAACTCTGCTCAAATAAACCTTTATGTCTGCAATGCAAATCACAACATGTCTGAGAAAATAAATTTAACCAACCTCGTGTGGGTACTTATCCAGATCATCCACCAAACCCAGGCTGTGCAGTTGTACAGGGTACTTGGTCTCTGGACAATCCATTTTGCACTAGGAAAATGAACACGGTGCTGGGATAAAACCACTGAGTGAAAGCAAATATCAGGAAGTGTGACTGTGGCTGTGTGAGGTGAGACAACAGCCAGCTTCTGCCTAGGGTAACTGCCAGGTGAGGCTGGCAGAACTCTCTCTTCACAAACAAGAGCTATAAGATTGAAAATAGAAATCTTGTTGTCAGTTCTTGACACAATTTTTCTCCTTTCTGAGACATTAAAAATCCTTTACCATTTAAATGGTCACTAAGGGATTGCTCTCTGGCCCCTCGCCTTGCCACTTGCACTAAAGAGAATGAATTATGTGAGTGAAAGGAGAAAGAAAATACAAATGATGGGTAACTATCAGCAGATTAGCTGTTAACTTAATAAACTGTACCCAGTGGTACTACAGTGAGTTATCTGGGTCCATTAATATCATCACAGCCAGAGTACTGTGGGAAGGAAGGTGTGACTCAGGAGAGGTTGTTCCAGTATGAAGGGGCTTCCTCACAAGTATTTCTACACCTTTTGTTGCACAGACAGTGACATATTGCTGACTTCTGTTAGGAAACACAGACAGCAAGACAATGGATGTATTTCCTTCAGTATCATGCACCAAAACCATTCCAATCTTTTATGATAGAAGTTTCAATTTAAATACTGATATAATACCAAGAACCCAATTTCTGTTAATGCACACAGCTGGCTGATACTCTGCCTTAAGAGAAATGAGAGACACATTCCTTTCACTGAAGTTATTTTCTATATTTTACTGCTTAAGAACATAAAATACACAACATAATTAGAGATGAGAGAGCAATACTAAATTAGGGCAGCTCCTTTAGATGTATTTTGTTTTCTGAAGATCAGAGTGAAGCCCCTTTTCAGTCTCTGACTGTTTTGCACCACACACACAAAATCAGCCATGCATGACTTACAGGTACCTGTTTGTCCCTTCCCCACTGATTAAACCTGGTTTCTAGTATTTCCCATTTCATTTCAGACTGAAGGACTGATCTGTTAGGGTAATGAAATTAAACAATTTCTCATCACAACCAACTTAGAAGAGTTTGTTTTTGTTTAGGTCTTCTCTCAGTAACCACATAGCTTGGCTCTGCCAGCACAGCACCCTGGCTGCAGCCTGCAGTGAGTGTCCACAAAGAATTCACTTTCTACTTCTGGTGAAAAACTGACTTTTTTCAGTCCAGCATCAGCAATTTGTGTGAATAAAAGCCTGTCTACAAAGAGTAAAAAGTTCATTTCAGGTTTTAACAGTATAGGGAGTGATGTAAAGCAAATATAAACATGACTTTTGTCTCCAGAAGTTTCCAGAACTCACTCAGGTCTCAGCTGTATTTACTGCAGTCGAGGCAGCTGAAGCAGATATCTCTTCTGAGGCCAGATTATAGAACCTTAAACTACAGTTTATGTATATAACAAAAGAACTGAAAGGTTATTCTGCTTCCTTCTAATGTTCCAGAAGCACAGAAAAGCATCAGAATGATCAAAAATAGAGTCCTCCCCCAGAGAACTCCTGGGAACTCCAGAGCTGCAGTGTCTGTCCCCATTTCTGAGCTAATTTGAGAGTGAGAGGTCTTGGTGCAGTGGGTGGCACTGGGGAGAGTCCTCAGGAGCCTCTATAGCAGGATCAGCTCACTGTGGAGTCCTGCTGCTGACAGCACAATGCCCTCCACACATTCCTGCTGATCCACGGGGCACTAATCCCCACCTAGGGCTGGGCCAAGGCCTGTCCTAGGGACAGCACACACCACAGGTGTGCCAAAGGCACAGCAGGACCCACAGCCTCTGTTTGAGGCTGACAGGCACCCCAGAAACCTTGTGCTATTCCTGTGATCAGTTATCCTGACACCACTGCCTGCTCCCAATGCTCACTTCACACATCCATGCTCTCAGAAACAGCCATACATTTGCTCAGTGCTCTGAAAAGATCTACAGAATAGGAAAAAAAAAGACAGGATAGGAAAAAAAAAAGGCTTTGGCAGGGAGGAATTTAGAATTCAATTAGTTGCCATCATCGATAACAAGAGCACATGGAAGCAGGTAAAGAGAACAGGAAAGGATCCCTCTGCTGGAAGAGCTTAATTTCCCCTTGGGAAGTCTCTCTAAATTTGTCCTTTTTCAGTGGTAGGAAGGACTACGAGTAATGATTTAGATCAATTGCAGAATTTAAATAGCTCACATTTAATAGGATTTTCTGTAGGTCTATACATATGCAAGTTTATGAGCCTGCTCCATGGAGTAACATAAGAGCAAGATGAGCCCATAATGGGGCGTTGTGGAAATCCTACAGCTCTGAATGGACTGAACAAATGCACAGGTTGAGGTGATCCTGCAGGACAACGGATGACAGATGAGGAATGTACAAATGAGCTCCTGACTAAACTCTTGGGAGTAGCACTCTTCTTAGCAAGACCACATTTGACTCATTTACGGTAGAATTAATTACCAGTAATTGTATCTAGTGTTGTCCTCTCCCTCTCGTGTGACTGAAGACATACATCCATTAATGGCATCACAGCCTCTGTGGAAACCACAGGCTGCTTTTGGTTCTTCTGCCAATTTGGAGTATCTGTTTGTGGCTCAGCATCCAACTTCACCAGTGAGTAAACAGCACTGGGAAAGGATTCACACACTCCTACTTCAAACAAACTTCTGATTTACAGAGATCCATGGGGTGCACTATGAGCAAAAGGTCTGCCAGGGGAAGATGTGATTTCAAAGCTCTTACAGTGCCTTTGAATGGCTGAGGAGCCTCAACATCTTCTACAGCAGAACATGTGTGACCTCCTTCTGTCATCACAAGGATTATGAAAGGTAAGGGCTCCAGAACAGTCTTGGCTCTTCTGGATTGTGAAGTAAAACAGCAGGTCCAAACTCACTCACAGCAGCCAACTCAGGCCAAGAGCCATGTACACAGGACAGTGGCCAGAAATGCACATGGAGACAAGGAAATAGCCCCATGTTACAGAAGAGAAAGTCTAGAGATGAAATGTTTGGGATACAGTTATGGCAGAAAGGATGGTTAGATCACCTATTCAAAAAAGAAGAGAGGAACAGAGAGACAGAGAAAAGGCACCTAGTGATAGTATGAAATTACAGCATTGGGAAATGTCAGAAATTGTTGGGTCAGGTATTGTGATGCAACGATGCTGAGAAGGAGATATAAAATCAACACCTCTGGCACTAATGCCAATGAGCAATAAACATCTCATAGGGGAGAATAAAAGTGCATTTCAACAATCTAATGAGGAAAATATGACTAAGGAATCACACCCTGTGAGAAAATAATTTTTATTTTTTAATAATGATGACTCAGTCTCAATAACATATGCAAAACACTTGGTTCTGACGTGCAGATAATTAGAGAGCTACCAATAAAACAACAATCATAATTATGCAGATCAAAGGATTACATTATCTGTGATATGGGGGTGGTGGTGTGTCAAGAAAGAGGGTGAATGGTTTTCCATGATTCTTCAGTCAGCCATAACACACATTAGTAGCTTTTATGGATCTCATAATCATTACGGCTAAGAAAAAAAATCCTGCTTGAGCCACAACTGCAGGGTGTGTGTAAGTAACAGCATAAATGGAGAAACCAATAACAAAATGCATGGTTAAATTATAACTTCCAAATAGAGATGAATTCCCATCAAAGTTCAACATTCACATAATGAGGCCCCTTGTCTTTCAGGCTTAAAATTCACATTTTCCAAAAGTTACTTAAAGGCAAAATTTCCTTTCCAAAGAAGGGCTTATCACAATCTGCCACCTTACAGAAATGGTGCAGTTGTTCAGCACCAAGGGACAAAAGACCAAAGGTAAGGGGGATGTAGAGAGTCACCATACCTACCTCTGTTAGACAAGGATAAAATTCCCAACATCAATTGCCCAAGATCAGACTTAAAACTCTCTCTTCCATCCACAGCTCTTGCAATGGAAACTCTTCAAGACCCTTCTGCCCCCATAGTTAAAAATTTCTCCTCAAATCCAGACTGTGCCCTTTCCTACATGAACAACAAGATTGTTCTGTATTTCAAACAGCCCTGGTACCTCCTTCCTCAAGAGCCAGCTGATAACAATCTCAAGCTCCATCTGGCCAAGCCAAATCCTTTCTTTCCTCTCCCAAGATACAGCCAATGCAGCCATATAGATGTCATGTACATATTTCAGATTAAGATAACCTCTGAGTGATTGGAAATTTGCACAGAAATGTTTAAAAGCTCACAGATTTAAAATGGCATCACTGCATGCTCATGAGACAAGAGGATTTCCTGGAAGTGATTCCACCAGAGTTTGGTGAGAACAGAAATAACATGACTGCTATTAAGCTCATTCTACTCTGATTTACCACTAAATACTCTGAGAGACAGTGCCCACTCTGAGCTTTCTTTTCTAGGGAAAAGAAATTCTAAACCTAAACTCTAGATTCTGATCTGAATTCTTAGAGACTCTGTTTCCAGAAGTGGCAGTTCCACAGGCTAATTTGAACCAGCCTCACGCAAAGGGTGCCTGAGTTCATACCAAATCTGAAACTAAAGCAGAGTGATTAGGTGGTGCTTTCACCACCTGTTTTCAGGACAGAAGAAAATTACTCTGAAGAACAAAGAACAACTATTAAAATGAGTCTCACTCACTAAGTAGCCAGCAACAAACTATCTCCAACAAAATCTAACTCACAGCCACCCACCCGAAATTATAGTGCAGGCTTGGTGTGAATCAGCATGCAAACACAGGACCTGGGGGGAGGGCTGTCCCAAGCCCCAAAAGAAATTCCCCTTAGCACATCACTTTCGGCATGAGCACTATGGCTGGCAAACCCCATGGGAAGCTGGACTGCCTGGCAGGTGACACCCACCCGGGCAGGTATAAATAGCCACCAGCAAGGACGGCCCGCAGCACTTTGATTTCCTGTATCTCGCTGTGCAGAGCTTTGCATCTGGGGCTGGATTGCTGATCATCCCTTCACCATGAGCTGCAGCATCAAGAGAACATCCAGCACCTCGTACAGGAGCGGAGGAGGAGCTGGAGGCGCCTGCGGTGGCAGCAGCGGCCGCAGCTCCTCCGTGTCCTGCCGGCGCTACGCGTCCTCCGTGATCGGCGGGGGCAGCTACGGCGGGGCAGCGTGCGGGGGCTACGGGGGCGGCCTGAGCTTGGGCGGCCTTGGCGGCGGCTTTGGCGGGGGCTTTGCGGGGAGCTGCGGCCCTGGGGGGGACCTGCTGCTCAGCGGCAATGAGAAGGTCACCATGCAGAACCTCAACGACCGCCTGGCCGCTTACCTGGACAAGGTGCGAAGGCTGGAGGAAGAGAACGCTCAGCTCGAGCACCACATCCGCGAGTGGTACAGGAAACAAGCTCCCAGCGTTTCCAAGGACTACAGCTCCTACTACCAGACCATCGAGCAACTCCAAAACCAGGTAGGATCCTCTCGGCACACGGGGCTCCATCTGCCACATGCTCTCCTCTCCTCTAAGGCCTTCCTCCTTCCTCTTTGCTTCTTCTTCCTCCTCCCTCTCCATCCCCAGCGCTGGGCTCGGCCGTGCTGGTGGTAGCACAGGCACAAACCTGCTGAGCTGCACTCCCATGCCCTGGCTGAGCAAACCCTCAGAGCAGCCCACGGGCACCAGGGCACAGCCCGAGGCACCAGGAGCCCCAGCAGCCACAGACACGCTGGCTCACGCAATGCACATCCCACGTTGTGCAGGTGGCTCCAAACCAGCCGTGTGTGCTTTGCAGTGCTTCCCCCTGCTCCCACCCACATCAGCTGCATGGAGTGCAAAGCCAAAGCACCTGGGTGGCAGGATCTGAGCTCCCTTTGTCCCTTCACACTCCTACAGACACCAGGTGGAAGGACTGAGGTCTTCCCTTACAATCAACCTTTTTCATAAGGAGATGACTTACAGCATCAGGGGCAAAGCCCACACTGCTTCCTGCACCCAGAGTGCAGAACCCAATGGGTGTTGGTCATTTCCCAACATAAATGTTCTTCTATTCTTTCTCCCATTAATACATTCTTTCATCAAAACGTTTGGAAAGCCAAAACCTTTCATACATCAGTCCCTGTGGCATGGCATTTCAGGAACTTTCTGTGGCTCCTGCACTACTCCACAAAACAATTCCAAGACCAACAAAGCTTTGTGTCCTCTTTCTGCTTATCTTGGAAATGTATATAAAAAGACTCCTCTCCACCTTCCCCTTTTGCAGATTATTTCTGCCACTGTGGACAACAACAGGATGATTCTGGACATCGATAACAGCAAGATGACTGCCGATGACTTCCGAATGAAGTGAGTACCTTCCTGTGAACCTTGCCTCTTTTGTGTCACAAATTTTATGAGACTCATGAATGTAGGTGGATGAAGCCCTGTCTAAAGTGGTATGATCAAGCCTACACATTGCAATGAAATGAATGTGCAATTCTTTCCTCTGTACAGGTATGAGAATGAGCTGGTCATCCGTCAGACCGTGGAGGCTGACATCAATGGCCTGAGAAACATCCTGGATGGTCTCACTACCACTCGGTCTTCACTGGAATCTGAGCTGGAGTCCTTGAAGGATGAGCTGATTGCTCTCAAGAGAAACCATGAGGAGGTATGATCCAATGATAAATAGCACAGCCAAAGACATAATCCATCAATTCTTCACAGATCCCACCATCATATAGCAAGTCAATTTTACCTCATGCCATGGGATTGTCGTTCCTTTGTACCATGGTGCTGTTTTGCCCCAGCACAGCAAATGACCTCTGTGTGTGCTCTTGTTTCTCTCTCTCTGGACTCCCTGCAGGAAATGAGGCAGATCCAGTCCCAGACTGGTGGTGATGTGAGTGTGGAGGTCAATGCTGCCCCTGGAGAAGACTTGACAAAGATCCTGAATGACCTGAGAGATGAATATGAGCAGATCATTGAGAAGAACCGCAGGGAGGTGGAGCAGTGGTATGAGGTCAAGGTACGTAGCAATGCCCAGAGTGAATGTCCTGTGCTGGGACAGCCCAGACACCCTGCTACCAGGACTGGCTGACAGGGAGAGGCTGCCTGGAGATGAGGGTACTCACTCAGCAAATCTGCTCCCTTGTGGCTCAGAAAGTGTCTCTGGGGTTTGACTCTGCAGATCCAAGAAGTCAATCAGCAGGTCACTTCCAGTAGCCAGGACATCCAGACAAGCAGCCACCAGCTCACCGAGCTGAGGCGTGAGATGCAGAACCTGGAGATCGAGCTGCAGGCACAGCTCAGCACGGTACGTGGGCAGGATCTGCGGGCCCTTCCCTCCTTGGCACGGGCAGGGAGCCGTGGAACTCTGCTCCTCAACTCTGTGTTTGCCTTTTAGAAAAGCTCTCTGGAAAACTCCCTGGCAGAAACCGAGTCTCGCTATGGCCGCATGCTCCAACAAATCCAGGTGCAGATCAACTCTGTCGAGGAGGAGCTGGGCAGCATCCGCTGTGAGATGGAGGGTCAGAGCCAGGAGTACAAGATGCTCCTGGGCATCAAGATGCGCCTGGAGCAGGAGATCCAGCAGTACCGGGCACTGCTGCAGGAGGGGCAGCAGGATCTTGTGTACGTTCTCTATTTGCAAATAATGGCACAAAGTTTATCTCAAGCTTTTCTCTCTTGGCACTCACGGAAAACAGAGCAGGATATTTTACTTGTCTGTAGTTGAAATTTAAATTCAGAACTTTTTTTCATGGCATCTGCATTGAAATGTGTCTATCAAAAACTTCATAAGCACATCAAACACCAAGGGAAACACAGAGTAGATTCTTACTGACAAGTTTTGAGTTAATCAGTTCCTCTTGACCTGCTTGTGCGGAGTGAATTCCATGAGAGGAATCACTGTGCCAAACCAAACTGTAATGAAGTTCCTTCTGTCAGCAGACAAACAAGCACAGCTGGACTGTGAGTGTACAAGAATTATACTGCAACAGTCTCTTGTTGTCTCTGTCTTTTACAATTTTCTAAGAAAATATAGCTGAAGGTAATGAAATGACAAAATATATTTGCAAGATCCAGGAAAAGCTCAGCTGTTACATGCACGCACATGATGTCAGTATGTATTTATTGTTCCCTTTGTTGAAACTTCTTTCCTTTTACAGATCATCTCAAGGAGCTCTCCAAGGAGGAGGAACGTCCTCCCACTCTTACTCTTCTAGTTCCTACTGTCATGGTCAATCTAGTGACAAGGCAGGTAAGAAATATCTTCCAAAGAGCATCCAAACTTATGGCTTTCACATTTTTTGTTTCATCCCTTTTCCTGTTAATACCAACCTTGTGCTATGGCTTCCACATCTGCCATTGCAGCAGGGATTAAACCATTCACAGTCAAAGCTCTTCATTTCAAAGTGGTTTGGCTCCAATTCCAGAGACAGGTTAAGCTCCTTTCCCACGCTTTTGCTAACAAATTGATATTTAAATAGTGGATTCGTTTGAAATGTCAGTGCTGCAAAAAGACTCTTGGTTTCCCTATCAGAGCAATGGTTTCTTTTTTCTTTCCACAGGGCAGTCAAGAGTGTGTTAAGATTCCATCGACGTGTTGGGTTCCCTGATGCAGTCAGTGCTGTGGGAGCAGCCTGGCCCACACGTGCTGTGACCTACCCCATGCACAGGCTGCTTCTAAATAATTACTAGGCTTTTCATAAAACTGTCTACTCCTCCCTTTTCACACTGTCCATCACTGTGATCACTGTGCTTACGCACAGGTCTCTGCAGTGCTTAGTTCTCTACTGAACAACAATCCCTCGAATAAAGCTTTACCTTTCTGCAATGCAAAGAAAACTCTGTGTCCAGCAGTCTATTTGGTATATTAATATTCTGTTTACATTTAGGTGTAACAAGTCAGTTACACAAAGAAATTAAGGTTGCATGAATTATGTGATATGGCTCCAAAGAAATATGTGAATCCTAAATCATATGACGACTGGATGAAATCCTGGAGATGAATAATAACATCCACGTTAAACTCAAGGGTGACACCTACGGGGAAGAGAAAGGGGTGGGGGAACGCCTTTTTCACAGCATATGTTGCAAGGGGTGTGCAAGTAGTTGATTTGCCAATTCAGCAGCTGAAGCGAAAAATCAGGATTAATTAACCCCAAAATTGCATGAAAATTTTGTCAAATCAAAACCACTTGCCTTAGAGTCGCTGAACAAGAGATCAATCCTATCCAGGCAGCCTTTTCCCAGCTTCTGGGTGGGAGCTCTGCCTAATCTTGTTCAATTAAAGCAAAGGGTTAGATCAGGAAATGAGTGAGGAGCATGAAAGTTCTACTAACCCGACATTCAGTTGTTGGGATTATTCCTCCTGCCATGTCAGGAAATCTGAAGTCAGGTCTTTTATCTGAAAGTTCCACATGGAGGAGCGTGTTCCTTTATTCCAGAGGGTCATTCCCAGCTCCATGCTGTGTGGAACTCTGGGTGAAGAATGGCACTGTGCAAGCCAAGGTTCAAGCTTTGTTACTAAATCTGCCCCGCTTCGTGTACCACACTCAGCTTATTTGGGCTCAGTAGAGGAAGAAAACGGGTGAAATATCTCAGTCATTTCAAACTCAGAAATCTGCATTTCAGTGTTTGGTTTGCAGGATTGAGGAAGCTGCTGAACAGGGTCAGCCACATAGCAGGGGAGTGACTCCACTGCCGCCCTGTCCCAGACCCTGGGTGGGTCTCAGAGGCTTCATTGTTCCCTGAACACGTCCAAAATCACCGGCATTTCTTATCCTGTCACGCAGATTTACACTTACACTTTGGTTTGCAAAGAGAGTCAAGACAGGTAAAAAAATCATTGTTTAGGATAACAAGGTATTATTTTAAAATGCATCAAACTGTTCCATGTTACAATCCAAGCTGAATTCTCAGCACAGCAGGAAACGGATGAGTCAGAGAAACTATTTCCATGGGAAACAAAAGTTTGTAAAGTCAAAGCAAATCTACCTCTCCTTGGAGTCACAACAGGACTCTTCTCTGTGCAAGTAACAGAGACTCCCTTACAATACCTTTTTCTCCTCTTTCTTATCAACCAATGTTGACTATCTCCAAATCCCTCAGCACCAGCCAGCTATAATGGACTTTGGGATCAAATACCTTCTTCAGGCACAGTTTAACTAGGAAGAATGTCTGCAATCCCAGAAAGGAGCCATTTGTGCTCTAGGCTGTCCGTTGGGAACATTCCCGAGTCTCCTGCTTCCCTTCTGCTCTCTTTTAGGTGGGACAGGTTTGCAGTGCCAGCATGAGAGAATGCTGTGGTTGAGCCTCATCCTGCTCCAGTGGCATGTCCCAGAGCTCCGTACCAGGGACAGGATTTATCTGTGGGTGACAGACAGCGTGTCCGTCCATTCGGGTCGGCTCCCCAGCATCCTCTGACGGCAATTAAGGAAATAACAAGTAAGATTTGTGACACAAACTGCTCAAAACACTCTCAAAATTAAATTAAAGCCTCAGACCTGGGACACGGCTCATACAAGGAAAGAACAGATTAATGAGTACGAAAATCGGCACGTTTTTATTTTTACTTCACGCCTTGGAGTCGATGGCTGTGTTTAGCAGTGTGGCCTGCAGGGGGCGCTCTGTGCTGCTCCCGCTTCCCAAGGCCCCAAATCCCCGCGGTTTGTGGCTCAATCCTGGAAATTAATCATCCCCAGATGGATAATACAACATTTCAGGAGTTTTGATGTAGATGAGAGGGTAAAATGGCTGTATGGAGAGAAATTCAAGACAAGAACCAGTATTCAGTGGACTGGGTTCTCTGAGGGGCTTCACTCTGGATCAGGATTCTGGCACACCTGCAGGATTTAGGCACGCAGCAATGCCTCCATCTGCAAGGGCAGCTGTCAGCTATGGACAGGTCCAGCAGCCCACTGCTACTCCCGGTGCCTTTGTGCACAGTCCTGCCAGGCTCTGGCACTCCTGGCTACGAGGAAATGGAACCACGGAGGTGACAAGGCAGATTTCCCTCTTGGCCCACCACCAACTCAAGGAATGAGAAAAGAAACTCTGACTCACTGTGCTGTAACGAAAAGCGAGAGGAGAGGAAAAGAAGCTGCTCCTGTGATATTCCTGACATTTACCAGCCCACCATAACCATGAAAAATAGCAGCAGCCAAGTTAAGTATGAGAATTCATGCAGGAAAGTCCTTTCTCTCTGTAACAATTTCTGCTAGGTTTTACACACTTTGGATTGCTAATCCCAACAAACTTTGGAATTTCTGTAAGTGTTTCTACATTGTGGCTGCCATATCTCTGGAAGTGTTCACAGCCTGGCTGGAGGGGCTTGGATCAACCTGTTTTAGTGGAAGGTGTCCCTGCCTGTGGCAGAGGGTGGGACTGGATGAGCTCTGAGGTCCCTTCCCACCCAAATTCCATGATTCCACGATAAAGGACAAGTGACAGTGAACACGTAGTCTCAGGCACACTGGAGCTGACTCTCAGAGCTGTTTTGGTAGTGCCTAAAGAGAGGTTTCTGCACGCTGCAATTACTGCTAATAGCTCAGTGTGGGAGCCCACGCTCCCGCGGCTCCGCCAAGCCTGGCTCCAGGGAACACCTTTCCTGGCACACACCTGTGCTCCCAGCCCTGCAACCTGCACAGGGCTGCGATCAAAGACACCCACAGCCTCTAATCAACATTTTCTGACAACGTTCCTAATCTTAGTTCAGTTCTTTCCCACAACCTGATGTCGGACTATAGGAAATCGCAGCTGTAGCCAAAAGTTCCTATAAGGGTTTGCATAAGCCTCACAAAGACACACAAAGATTTTAAACTAATTCCAACAACTCCTTTCTGTCGAAAATGCTGTTAGAAATCATGTCACCAGATTTTCTCAGTTATTAAAGCTGAATCTATTCGGAAAGCATGGAAAGGCACTCAGAAAGCACTTCAGTCATTTGCTTTGCTGGCGGTGAGCTGCCCAAAACACAGACAGTTGGCACAAACCTCGGTTTTTACTAAAAGGAAGATTTAAAGCTGAACATAGATGTCAGAGTCTGGTGGCAAACCACAGCTCTTAGTTAAGGTAACAGCCAGGACTGCCCGGGAAGGGACTTGGCTGGTACACACAAACATAGCAGTAGCAGTCTTTTATGAAAGAGGCACAAACTGTCAAAAGTAGTGAGAAATCCCCTTTTGTTCCCTTAAAGTTGTGTAACCAGCCAGGGCAGGCAGAACCAGGGCTCCAAAGGGGTTTCCATGGGCTGAGAGTTGCCATGAGAACCATGAGTTAAAAACACCTCCCTGGCAGCAGCTCCACCAACCAGAGGCTGCAGGCTTGCTCTCATAGAGCAACAGTTGGATTTTCTCACTGAGCCCAACCAGATATATTCAGGCTCTGAGAATTCTTGTCAAGAAAAATTGAATATGAAACCACTGGTAGGGTCAGGAAAGCCCAAATCAAGGATCCACCAGGAGAGAGCTCCTTGTTTTCCAATTAGATCCAGAAGTAATGTTTAAACTAATGTTTAAGTCTTGCAGTCAAATCTCTGCCCTTACTGGAAGCTGTGACTTACCCCTATGACTAGAATATATTCTTTAAAAATTAACAAGAGAAATAATAATCTGGAAGTCTACAAATACAAGTATGTGCATGTAAATATATGAGTACACAGATACAAATAACAGACATACAAATGTTTTACTGACTGGAACAGAATAAAACAGCTCAGCTCTGTGCTATGAGCCCCATCTACTCTGTGTCCCTCCCAAATGTAGGATTTATTTTTGGGCAGGAATTTTCCATGTGGTGGATGGGAAGATCCCTGTGGATAGCCCCAGGGCTCCTCCCTCAGCGAGAATCATGGCAAGTATCCAACAGGCACGGCTCCCCCAGCCCAGGACCGGTTCAGTCCCTTGGGCTTTGGCAGAGGCGCCTGCGCTGCCTTTGCTGCTGCCTGCAGAAACCTGACTTTTGGAACACATCCTCCTGTCAGTTGGATGTTTGACTCTCAAATAATAGTTTCCAGCCCAATCATACCTTGCTGAGATTTACCAGCCAGATAACAGGCTAAAGGAAGTGTGAAAGTACATCCAGTGAGTCGATTTGCACTCCCTAGGGCTTGGTGCCCCAACTGAGCCTTCCTTCCCACACAATCTTTAATCACACGATAAGAAAATGTGGCTTATTTTCCTGTCTCAGGTACTTTACTTTATGATTTGCTTTATCATTAGAGTTCTGGAATGATAGAGGAGTCAGGAGTTTAAAGCTAGTTATGTTTCTAGGGAAACAGGCACAATAATGAAGCATTTCCACACCACAGCCAGTTTCAAGAATTTGTGAAATATTTACACTGCTCCCAGTTATTTAAGAGCTTGAGCTCTTCAGGAGGATCTTTTAGGTATTTTCCTCATACCAATCTGTTCAAATAAATTGAATAAATTTGAATAATTGTTCAAATAAATCTGTTCTATAAATTGCAATCATTGAGAAATTAAATTCTGTGCTACAATAGCACTGCAGCAGCTTGGGCAGGAATAATTCCAGTTCAGCTCAGATCATTGATCCGTCATTTCTGTCCTGCCATGAACAAACCAGAGTGCTGGACAGAAATCTCTTGTCCTCTGTCTTACTCTCACAATTTCTGTTAACACAGAACCTTTTACATGACCTTATTTCTCACCTCTTTCAGTGCAGAAACTACACATTCCCTTCACCACAATCCTTCTACTTTGCAAAAACAGTCATTTTGAGCAAATTTCCAGTGTTGCTCTGCTCTTCCCAACCCTCTTCTCCAGCCACTCACAGCTGTGTGTGCATGTGCTGGGACCTGCCTCTTCAGCACAGCTACATTCTTGTCTCACAGTCTGTTGGCACATTCAGCTAGTGTATGGCAATGCCAGGTTTGTGAGGATTTAAAAAAAAAAAGATTTATGATGGGCTGTAAAAGCCAGACAGCTGAGAAAGGGTACCTTGGGCAAACCATAACTGCAGTTACCTTGCTACCAGCTGCAGATCAGAGCTTGTTGTCACTGGTTCTTCCCACAAGGAAGTTTAAAAGAAAAAACAGAAAATTTTGTGCTTGAATTAAAAAGCTGTAACTATTTCATGCCTCTGATCTTCAAAAGGGGAGAAAAACATCCCAAGCTGTGATTCTAAGAAGGTCTGTGACATGATCTACCAACATGACATGCTGGGAGGGTGGACAAAATTCATAAAAGCAAGAGAAGAGAAGGAGACTAAAAATATGCATGTGAAAAAGCAGCATATTTTCATTGATGGAAGCAAAGGCAGAAAGGAAGAATTACCAAAACGGACAAACAGTTAAAAATTGAAAAGTTAAATCCAGAATAATAAATAGGCTACGCTCATTTATCTATAGATGCATCCATGGAACTGCAGGTACTAACAAAGTTGGTTAAAATGTTCAGCAAGTTCATTAAAGCATAATTGCATTAGCAATCCCTGGGAGCAAATTCAGAAGGATGTGAAAAGAGAGAAGGATATACCAGTGTCCTCAAGGGCAAGAAAAAAAGGCTTCACAGGACAATGAATAAAGCTACCCTGAAACAATATGAATGATTTTATAAAGCAGCAGTGACTGGCAAGGCAGAGAAGAGAAAGGTAAAGCAGAACCAGGTCCCAGCCAGGAGCTTGGGCGTGACTGGATGACTTCGCTTGAAAAAATGTGTCTCCCTTCCCCTCTGATAAGGCGCAGATAAGGGAAATTCCTTGTGTTGACCATTCCTTATTGGGGAAAAGCTGACCCTACCATAAATTAGGTTTATAGTACTGGGAGAAAAAATGCTAACAGCACCTTCTGCAGCTTGCCATACTGAAGGCTTTTCCAAGCATTTAAAGTACACATTTAAAGTAGACATTCTCACCATAAGGGAGTCCCTACAACAATAAACACATGCAACCATTAAGGTAAAACAAATGGAAAGTTAAAAGATTTAGAATTAAGTCTTAGCAAAAATGCTGTGTGAGGGATTGATTTGGTACTAGAGGCTTATGCTGTATTTGGTGTTATAAATCAGATTAATGCATTTCACTGTGTGTCCCAAGAGTTTCTTCTCCTGACACTTCCAGTTGTATTTCCAAACTGCCACTAAGAATTGCAGTTCATTCTTTGGGAGATTCTTCCCTGTAAGCTCATGCAAACCTGACCTGCCTGCAGTACCTGATCAATATTCTGACAGTGCAATATATGGTGATTGCTGCTTTTATTCCAGATATTGCAGAGGGCATCCAGAAGCCTTCCAGATCCCAATTTTCATGAACTGGCTCATAAAATATTATGCAGCTCACAGATGCGCTTTTTATTTTGCAAAACCCAGGAGTATTTTGCAAAACCTAGGAGTATTTTGCAAAACCTCAACTGTGTTGAGGTCCTGATATGGGAGTCCTGATATGAGAATGATGAATGAGTCCCTGGAGGAGAGATGTTCATCTCTCCTTGCACCAGGAGATAGATCTCTAAAAGAACACACTGGTATTTACTGTCCTTCTTGCTTTTCTGTTCAGTGAAGAAAACCACATGCACTGATGCTCTTTACACTCTAAGTAAGGACTTTAATATTTAACCAAAAAATAGCTGCTCTCCAGTTGCTTTCTCTCAGTCACCTCCTGACACCAGTATTGCACCTGCTCACAGCCCTTGGAGCAGTTACTGGCTGGGCAGGTTTGTCCCACCCAGGGCTGAACAGGACATTCAGGTCTCCAGAAGGAACTGCCGTGTCTCTGGCAGCAGGAGCGTCCCTGGGCCTGTGAGGAAAGGCTGCACAGTGTCACAGTGCAGGACGGAGAGCTGTGGAAGGCACAAGTGTGTACAGAGA
Source organism: Sturnus vulgaris (assembly GCF_052056855.1). Lineage (NCBI taxonomy): Eukaryota > Metazoa > Chordata > Aves > Passeriformes > Sturnidae > Sturnus > Sturnus vulgaris. Next base: position 5,056,891 of record NC_142269.1, on the reverse strand, counting down.
GGAAAGAGCTCTGCTGTGCTGTCCCCAAGCATGGTACATATCCTGTGTGTATCCAGTGATATATTCCACACCTGAGTCACTGCAGAATTCCTCCTCTGATAGGCCTCCTCATTACCTGGTGATACAGGTGCCTTGGCTGGCTTCCCATTTGCTGTTTGCTGTTTCCCTCCCTGAATTTGCCCCACAGTTTGACACCTCTGTACACAGGGGGTGCAGCTCATTGTGTAGCCTGAAACACCTGGAGCATTTTTCATGGATATAGAAAGGCCTGGCTGCTCCCAAGAGCTGCAAGTGCTGCCAGGCCAGAACTTCCTCTTTCCAAAACATTTCTGAGGAGTTCCACAAAATTTGGAGGGAATAAGAAAGAAAGATAATGGGAGGAAAGCTCTGAGGATCCCCTTGTGTGTTAGGGATGCTCAGGGAGGAGCTCACAGTAACAAAAGCTTCTGAAAATCCCGCTTGGGTAATAGAGGACCTGAAAATTTTAGAACTAACATTTCCATGACTCTCAAAGACCAGAAAACTAAGTGAATCTGTTTCCTCTCTTTGCTTCTCTCTTTCAGTAGCAATCAAAGGACTCAGTGTGTAATCAGACACTTGTTTCTCCTCACTCCCCAGGTACTCAGGGATGTCACTGCTTCTCTCTGCTACAGATACAGCCACGGCTGGAAGGATTCTTGTGTCTGTAGAAAACCAGACTCTGAGACGCAGCACATTCTCTGTTAGCCCAAACGGAACCAAGAATAAAGACAGAAAGAGTGAAAAATTCCTTTCTGAAAAAAACTTCTCGAGGGGAATGAAGAGGGGTGGGAACGTGAAGGTCCACACACATTGTTCACCATTTGGGCTCGCACAGGCTCTGTTATCAGGCTGAATCACTGTTAAAACAAGGCTTTGTGTGACTGCGCTCTGGCCGCGGCGTTGGCCGCAGAGGGTGCGCTCCTAACCCCTTTGTTTCCATGTAGGTAAACTGTAACCAGGTTTAGGAAAATTCCCCTCGCTGAGGAGACGCCTTCTCCAAATCCCACCTTTAGCTTCAAGCGGCAGCGGCCCGGGGGAGGGGATCGCTCCCGTGTGTGGAGGTACCGTGAAGGAATCAGCCCACTGCAAACCACTGACCAATAGGGGAACCGCCGTGTTGGCAGGAGGCTTAGGGCTGATAAATTCCATGGGTCTCAGATAACACATTCTGGAGACAACTCCCATTGTCACCGGCATAAAAGCGGTGCGGTGGGGGAGCAGGGCTCTGTCCTGCCTAGGAATCACGAACCGCTGAGGTGCACCTTAGCTTGGGTCTTTGCTCTTCCTCCCCATGGCCAGTTACAGCTTCAGGCAAACCAGCTCCTCCGTGGCGGGGGGGCCCGGCGCCTCCTCCCTCCGGTACAGTGGCAGCTTCAGGGCCCCCAGCATCCACGGGGGATCTGGTGGCAGAGGTGTGTCCGTGTCCTCGGCCAGGTTTGTCTCCTCTGGCCTGGGAAGCGGCCTGGGAGGGGGCTATGGTGGAGGCAGCTTCGGCAGCAGCTTCAGCTATGGGGGTGGCCTGGGCGGCGATGGGCTCCTCTCGGGAAATGAAAAGGCCACCATGCAAAGCCTGAACGATCGCCTGGCCTCCTACCTGGAGAAAGTGCGTGCGCTCGAAGAGGCCAACTCGGACCTGGAAACCAAAATCCGAAACTGGTACCAAAAACAAGGACCGAGCCCAGCTCGGGACTACAGTCCTTATTTCAAGACTATTGAGGACCTTCGAGACAAGGTAGGTGTTAATATTTAGCAAAAATCATCTTTGATTTCCACTTACAAAAGGAAGCATGAAAACCCAAAAAGTTCCTTAGGGAGCTCAGGTCATGGGAAGGAGAGGGAGATGAGATGTGAATACCAGGAATGGGTGGGGGGATAAAGTCAATATCAATATGGAATTACCTACTCTTTTAAATGCTAGCCAAGAGGAAGTACAAACCAGGCAGTGGGGGATGCCCGAGCACTGAAGTCTGCTAATGTTTGCTTTTAACAAAGCATATGTTTCTACACACACATATTCACCTGCTGGTCATGTACACACATATGACCAGTTAATGTAGGTATGACCATACATAAACTGATACATAATGAGAGCCAAGTAGTGACAGCAACCTGCCTGTCTCTGCAGCCTCTCACCTGCATAGAGCTTGAAAGCCCTCAGAGGCCTAGACACTGCTTTAACAATGAAAATACAAATGGGTTTAGAGTCATTTATTTTTCACATTTCCCATACTTAACCTTGGAATTAAGTGAATGGAAACATCTGGCGAAGGAAAAAAGGAAGCAGCAGACATGAAGTAATCAATCCCATATATAAATGCAGGGTTTGCCCCAGGAGCCCTTGGGTACCTGATAACAGATTGCTGAGGTGATACACACCCTGCATAACACAGGGAGTAGCTGATTAACTATGTAAATAAATGAAAGAAAACTTGAGGTTTAGTTTTCTGAGTTCAGCTTGGAGTTCATGACCGCTCCCACGCAGGTTGCTTCTCCTTGCTGCAACCCATCCACATTCGGTCCTGATTTAAAATCTGAGCTCTGCTGATGGCAGAACTGGCAATGGGATTTCCTCCTATTAGTATTCTTTTCCCTCTATTCTTTTTCTCCTCTCAGTTAGGGGTAGGAAACCATACAGCTGGTTTGTGGATGACCTTTAGAGTTTTAGAAGTGGCAGGCATAGAAGATATGCTTTCCAGGTAAAACTGAACAGATTCCTTCTAAATAAAATTTCCTTCAGAAGCTTTCATGATACATTAAAAGAATCAATAAACACTATCCTGGGCATTCTAGGAAATCAAAATATGATCAAAGATGGTCTCTCAAAGTCCTCTCCCTCTCAGCCAGCACGTAGTTTTGTCTCACTGTAGAGCTACCTAAAGCCACTTCATACACCAGACACGAGGATGTGTCCAGAACAGAATCCTGGCAGAACTACCTGATAAATCTGTGTGAAGAGTTTGCTGTAGATCACTGATCCTTCCCTACACCTCTATTTGCTGTAGCTACAGATGAAATAGACTCTTCACTCTTATCTGCACAGCAGGGAAGCTGATAACAGTTGTTTCAGCTTCAGTAATGAGCTCTCATTGTTTGCAGATCCTTGATGCCACCATTGATAATGCCAGGATTGTGCTGCAGATTGACAATGCCAGGCTGGCTGCTGACGACTTCAAAACCAAGTGAGTAATTTCTGAGAGGGAAAAGATCTCATGAGTAGGCAAAAATCCTTGTTGAGCTAAAGGGCAGTGAAGCAGGAATGGGATGCCCCTAAAATCCCTGTATGAATATTGGTTTGATCCTGTGCATGCAGTTCAACCCTTCATGTCTGCTAAGAGCACCATCTGCACACTGAAAATTTTGCATAATGTGAAATATGTGGAAAAAGGTTTAAAGCTCGATGACATTTGCTACACCATAAATCCTACAAACCCAGATACATTCACTGTGTGTTTCTTGTGGGCTGATTAACCAGTGAACCTGAATGGGTTTGTTTTCTTTTTTAAGGTTTGAGACTGAGCAAGGTCTGCGCATGAGCGTTGAGGCTGACATCAACGGCCTGCGCCGGGTCCTGGATGAGCTCACCCTGTCCAGAGCTGACCTGGAGCTGCAGATTGAAGGATTAAAGGAGGAACTGGCTTACCTGAAGAAAAACCATGAGGAGGTAAACCCCAAGAAACACATTTGAAAGTGGCACTAGAAAAACAGCCTGTGGAGATGTGGAGTCCCTCAGGATTGCCCTGGGCTCTCCAATAGTGAGGAAAATATTTCTGTGTAGACTGGGATCCCTCCTGCCAGTATCTCAGCAGAGTCAGTCATCCTTAGCCCTTGAAGAAAGCACAGAAGGTTCATAATGTTTTCAGTTTACAATTGTACCCTCTTTTGTCTCCTCTGCCATTCTCCACAGGAGCTGAGTGCCCTGAGAGGGCAAGTAGCCGGTCAAGTCAGCGTTGAACTGGACTCTGCTCCAGGCATTGACCTGGCCAAGATCCTGGCAGATATGAGGGACCAGTATGAAAACATGGCTGAGAAGAACAGGAAGGATGCTGAGGCTTGGTTCCACAGCAAGGTAAAACCCCTCCATATTGTACAAACACTAACCAAAAAATCCATGAAAGAAGCAACTATTAAAACACACAGAAAAATGTTATGACAGCCGTAGGTCCCCCACATTTCTCACGTAGTGTTTTCCCTGTCTCAGACTGAAGAGCTGAACCGTGAGGTCGCCGTTAACACCGAACAACTGCAGAGCAGCAAGTCCGAGGTCACTGACCTGAGACGCACCCTGCAAGGGCTGGAGATCGAGCTGCAGTCCCAGCTCAGCATGGTAGGTCAGGATTTGCACTGCCTGACAACCACCCACTGAAAAGGGCCCATATACAGAGTCCTGCACTGGCAGCAACCTTTCCTGTGTGTGGTTTGCCCTGACAGAAAGCGGCGCTGGAAGGCACCTTGGCCGACACGGAAGCGCGTTACGGGGCACAGCTGGCACAGATCCAGGGGCTGGTTGGCAGCATCGAGGCACAGCTGGCTGAGCTCCGAACTGACATGGAGCGCCAGAACACCGAATACAAGATCCTCATGGATATCAAAACTCGGCTGGAGCAAGAGATCACTACGTACCGACAGCTCCTGGAAGGCCAGGAGTCCCAGTAAGAATCTTTTGCATGGCCTCCTAAATCTGACCATGTCATGGTGCTTATTTGCTACAGCACCTTGGTAAACAGAATTAAATACTCCTGGAGTTCTACAGTTTTTATCAAACTAATTTTTCTGAACCATGGTGGAGCTAGAAATGTTACAGTTGTCATTTAAATGAAGTGAGACATCAAAGAGTTTCTAAACAGGAAGGGGAACTGACAAGCAGCACAGTAGATTAATTGCAACTAACAGTTGAATTAATCAGGAACATCACAGTCAGGAAAAGTGCAGTGAATAATGTTTTACAGAATATAAAATCTAATACCAAATTCCTATAAACTCCCTGTTACCAGGTAGAGAACCTTTACCCAACAGGAATCAGTGTGGGAGGAAATACTGGGAAGAGAAGTGAAGGCAATCACTGAGTAACTCCCACATGGGAGCACAGCTCTATCTCATCTCGTATAGCCTCAAGGAGGAAAAAAATGAGGGAGGGGTTGAAGGTTTTGGTTTCCTCTGCTACTTCTTTTCCATAATGTCTTTTCCCAATGCAGTTTAAAAATATATTTCCTACAACAACTCCCTGTCCTTTGCTGAGTGCAGGGAGATGGGCATCTCTTCCTTGACTGCACACAGTGTACCTGATTGATAGACAATTTGCTTTCATCCATCCTCATCTCATGCAGTATCTGATGTATTAAATCTCCTTTCAATTTTTCTCTTTGTTCCACAGGATGTTTGGCTCTCTTTCAGGAACTGCTGGTAAGAATCCTTCCTCTTCCAGGAGAAGTTTTATTTTCTAAAATACACATAACTGGTAGTTGCATCTGTTCTAGAGACTGGGGTCTGCATTATTTGTCACAGAAAAAAATAAGTAACAAATTATGTCTCTGATTAGAATGGAAAAAAAATTCAGCAATTAAAAGATGTCAGAAAAACATCTCAGACTCTGTTAGAGTAAAGGCTAAGTAAAGCACAAAACACTTAATCATTTCCCCAGATGAAAGGACACAGGAATTGAAGCTTGGCCAGCTCGGGGGAATTGCAGGAACATGTCAGTAAAACCTGCCTTGAGCTGTTAGAGGTCAGCAGTGTCATAAAAGGGATGAGTCAAATCCAGGTGATGGAGAGGAAAAGTTCTGAGAGAAGAGGTCCAAGCTAAGCTCAGCACCCATCACAGAGTGGTCTGTCTGAGCTTAAATAATTGCTGTTCTTTCTCTTCATGTTACTGCAGATAAAAGAGACAAGCACTGAAGGTCCTTCAAAGGTCATCTGCAAACTGAGAAAAAGCAGACAACACTGAACTGCTGGAAGTGACTGTTGAAGCACAGAAGGCTCTTGGCCACACAAAAAGTTTAGGCAGATTCATTCACTTAGTGATGATTAAGATGCAAATTGGGACAGCTTTGCAATTATTTCTAGGTTTTGCATGTACTGAATTGCTGCATCTACTCAAATAAAGATGATATTCTTGCAGTCTTTGCTTCTTTGGAGCTATTGTGATGTTTCACTGAAGTTTGGCTTCACTCAGGCAGGGATTAGCCAGCCAGCCTCACTGAGAGTGCTCACAGAGTGTGGGGCTTGGGCTCCATCATGATTCTTGCTAGCTCCTCTTGCTGGCAGGAGCTTGGAAGACAGAGGCAGCAGCAACCCCAGCCCCTTGGTGGGGGACACAGGAGTGACCTGGGTTTCTCACTTCGATGCTGTGCGCTCTGCAGAGCAGGGACAGTGGGATGGGAAGTGGTTCTGTAGAGTAGCAGGAGCTGGAAGATGTTTCATAGGGTAAAATACCAAGTAAAATCCTGGCTCATAGATAATTCCTGCAGGAGCATATGGGTGAGCTGCAGTTGGGAGAATTCCTCACTTCCATTTCCCATTCACACAGAGCTTACAAACCTTTAGCACCAGTTTCAGGCCCCTTACCTCCCATGCCATTGCAAGGATATTTATCCTAGCTGAAATTCCAAGTGGAATAACTTTTAGTTCCAACACCCAGAAATCACTGATTTTATTTCCTACCATCTCTCCCCGAACTGACAGCCAAGGAAACTTTTCAGGGATTGTGCTAAAAGCAAAAACCATGGCTCCAGCCCAGCCAGCACCTTCCCAGCTCCTGCTGTTACCAGAGGCACAGTTTGCTCCACAGCTGGGGGGGAATGAAAACAGGGATATGCCAGACTGAAAGTATCCCAACACTGCTCTCCCCCAGAGTGGATCAGTTTGAAGTCCATGTTTCAAGGAGACATCATAAAATCCTTCAGCATTTCTCTTCTTGGCCCTGGGGAATGTCCGTGATCCCTTGTTCACAACTAGATGTTCACAACAGATTAATGGAGTGCTCGAATAGCTTGCAGCACCCCAAGGCTCTGGACCTCCTCTCTCAAGGTGGGGCAATCCTCTCCAATCCAAAGGTGCTGTGTTGGGTTTGGTTCAGCAGTGACTCAGGTGACTTGTCAACATCAGCTGTCACTACTGACAGTGACAATCCCAGCTCAGCCTCTGGAATGAAGCATGGTGGCATTAAGCAGTGGCTTCACTGTGACAGGAGAGAAGAACAGCCAAAAAACGTAAGACACAGAGAAAGGGACAAGATGGGGAGAAGAGGGGGAAAGATGGGCAGAATCAAAGGCAAGAGAGGCACACGGGGTGCAGGGGATCCTTCAGGAGCTCACCCATTTCTGTGGGGGTCACTTCTGGAAGAGCCAGGAGAAGATCTCGTGCATTCAGTACAGCAGCTGCTGAGTGCAGACACATTAACACATGCTTTGTACCAAACAAATTCCCTATAACACCAAGACTTGGAAACCTCCCTACATGAAAGAACAATCAGCTCCAGGTTTGTTTTTTAATCTTAACAAATCCCATTCCCTGAGAGCAATTTCTTGTGACAAAACCAGTCAGGGTGGGAAGTCACTGTTGCAGATTTCTGGTATGGTTCGGCTGCAAATGTGCAAATCTGACAAGAAATTCTCATGCTTCAAGAATGCAAGCTATAAAAATCCTGAATTTTTGTTTTTATAGCTAAGTTTTAATTTTAATTTATAATTTCATTGGTTTTGTCCTGCATCTGTAAGGCAGTGAAGGATTTTTGGTGAAATGTTTGATATAAATCACTCAGATACTATAATTTTAGAGTCTGGTTCCGTAAAAAAATGTGTTTTCTAAAGGTATGTCATGTCTTCTCTGAATGATGGTTTTATCACTCATAGAGTGATCACTGAGATGACAAACAAGCTGCTGCTTGACTGGAACTTGCTGTCCTGAGAGGAGGGGCTGGAGTGTGTCAGCTCCGTTAATCCCACAGCAGAGGTAACAAAAGAGTTTGTGCAGCACAGACATGTCAGGGAATGTTTTCCAGGAAAGCTCTGTGGAAGATGACAAACTAAGGAGTTCAGGTACCACAGGTACAATGCTGAGACTGTGCAAAGGACGAGTGTGTGTGTGCAAGACACTGAATAAGGAATTTCTGAGCAAAGGTAGCGAGACCAGAATAAAGGCATAAGCTTGAAAAAGCTTTTTTTTTTTTTTTTTAACTTCAGCAGGTGATTGGCTTCTATTTCTTTGTACAGTCTGAAAGGAGAAAATGCTGTAGAAATCATTGTCTAAATTATGTTATGGGGCATGATCTGTATTGGCTGCTTGATTTATTTTGTTTCCCAATGGTCAAAAAGAAACAGATTTTATCTGCTACCTGGTTCTTGTAAGCGTTCATCTGATACTGATCCAGCCTGACGCCTGGGGCATGTTACAAAGGAGCAAAGTGTGTTTCACCATTGACCTTCCAAAGGAGTTATCACACCTGAGTGAAAGAAGACTCAATGAAAACTCCCCAAAGTTTCCAACTAAATTCTGTGGTGTTTTGTTGCTTGGGTTTTTTTAATGGAGTATGATTTGCTTGTTGTGGGTTGTCTCAGTTGAACAGCCCCTGGCAGTGCACACACTTCAGGGCATTGATATTACAATATCAATTTGGGGTCTTTAAGACAATTTGACAATTTTTTATCTTTATGAGGGCTTGTCTGAACCTGTTTCCTGAGCCACCAACCCTTGGAGACACTGGGATCTGGCAAGGTACACAGACCATTAATCTGCCCAGCAGCAAAACTGAAGGGCTGTGGCAAAAGGCCAGGTTCAGTTTGAAACATGTTCCCAGAGCAGTGAACACCCACCCGTGTGCTCTGCTCAGCCTGGAGTGAGTGGCCGTGCCCAGAGCCAGCCTGTGAGGGCACATCACAGCTGGACTCTGCCATTTCTTCCCTCCCAAGTGCACATGTCCGAGTGAAAAATGCTGTGCACTCCCTGCTCCTGCATTAACATCTCAGCTGGAAATGTCAGAAACCCCCTTGTTTTATTCCAAACAACTCCTGTGAGCCTTGGGTTGCCCAAAATCCCCATCCTGAGCTCTAAGCTCAGTTTTTGTATGGTCAAAGACTGTGCTAAAAAAACCACTCTTCTTATGATGTTTTTAGCAAACGAATCAGTTTTCTTCTTTAAGCTTTATTTGAGGTCCCCGTGTTGTGCAGTCCTGGCTGCCACCTTGCCCACCCAGCCCACCCAGCAGGGCAGCTCTGCTCCACACACCTCCCACATCTGCCTTCCCAGGGCTGTGCAGGGCAGGCAGGGCTCCATGACTGAATTCCTCAATTTCACTGGCCATTTATTATCCCTGTAATGTATTTCTGTTTCAGACTCCTGCTTTAAATGAAGGATTAAGGTGACTCCTCTGAGTGTTTCACAAGACTTATTTTCAAATACTACTCCATTTCCTAGTGCACATTGGAATTAAACATACGTATTGCTATCAGAACAGTGTTCTCTTAAACCCATTCTCTTTACATTTTCTCTTTGCATTTGATCTTAGTCCTTCCACATTACTCTTTTAACTGAGTTGTTTCAATCTGTGTTACCTTTCAGGACTATTTCACAACAATTAATAAATTTACAGTTTCCATGCTCCCTTGCACACCAATGGATGCTGATTGTTCCTCACACAGTGCCATGAATAGATGCTTTTTGTACTAAAAATTCCGACTCCAGAATCTAAATATTAGTTACAAGAAAAAAATCAAGAATAAGAACATTTCTAATTCAATTCCAAAATTTTAAAGGGAAAAATGCAGACAGAAAAGAAGGAATAACAGTGAGATGAAGAGGCGATTGTACATTTTTCAATGAAAGAAAAATTTTACTTAAGCCTCATTTTTAGAAAAAGTTGATTTTCTGAAGGTAGCCATGGTGAGCATTGTAAATAGGCACGTGGGTGGGGCTGCACTCACTTTGTTTTTCCATTCTTAAATGTCAGAGAAGTAAACTCCAAGTTTCAGAACTATAGCCTGAAGAAATAACATCATCTGATTCATGCCTTTTGTTTAATTAAAAAAAGAAACCCCAAGCCCAAGCCCCTGCGATGTGCTGCCAGCACTGCTTGTCAGGAATGTCATCATAGTTGGCCTCACCTTGAGGGAGGAGAAATTTTGGAGGGAGGGCTGCAGTGGGGTTTGTCTCCCAACACCCCATCATGAGGATATAAAAAAGGCACCAGGACAGTGAAGACACAGCTGTCCTCTCTTGCAAGCTGCATAACTGACCTTTGCTCCTTCTCGTGCCTCAGCCATGGCCACTTCCTTCATGAGCTCTTCCTCCACCTACGGGGGTGGCTTTGGGGGTGCTGGGGGCAGCAGCTCTCGCCTGTCCTCGGTGCGTGCCGGAGGCTCCTACCGGGCCCCCAGCATCCACGGCGGCTCCGGCGGCCGCGGCGTCTCCGTCTCCTCGGCCAGGTACGTCTCCTCTGCAGGAGGAGGCTACGGCTTCGGGGGAGGCTATGGAGGAGGCTTTGGAGGGGGAGCAGCCTGTGGCTTTGCAGGGGGCTCTGGCTTTGGAGGGGGCGCTGGCTTTGGAGGAGGCGCTGGCTTTGGTGGAGGGTTTGACCTCGCTGGTGGCTTTGGCGGCGGCGATGGCCTCCTCTCTGGCAATGAGAAGATAACCATGCAGAACCTGAACGACCGGCTGGCTTCGTACCTGGACAAGGTACGAGCCCTGGAAGAGGCCAATTCAGATTTAGAAGTGAAAATCCGAGACTGGTACCAGAAACAAGCTCCTACCAGCCCCGCCCGTGACTACAGCAATTATTACAAGATAATTGAAGATCTCCGAGACAAGGTATGACATTCATATGTAGAGGAGTTATAAGAAGGCAAGAGAATTATGGAGCTGCATGTTCCATGTCCTTAAAATATGACTGTATAATTACAAAAAAAGTAGTAAATTCCTTGTCCCAAATACATTGAGGTCTTGAGCATTCTAGCAGAAAAGAGTAGCCTCTTCTCAATTTAAACACCAACATCTTATTCTGACAACGTGATGTTCGTTGAAATTAAAATGATTGCAGTAAAAGTTAGCAAAATGTGTTTAGAATTATCAATATATTAATTCAGGAACCAAATAGTAAAGAATGTGACAGGTAGGCCTCAAAAGCTGGAAAGATAATTCTCTTGGCTACAGATAAGATCAGGTGTTGTACAAATACATTTCCCTGTTGTGGTTCTAATCCGTGTTGCACAGAGTATCACAGACCTGGTTTGCTCATGGAATGGGGATCAGATATTTTACCATTTTTCACGGGAAACTTTCTCCATGTTTCTTAATTGCCAGATCCTTGCTGCTACCATTGACAATTCCCGGGTCATTCTGGAGATTGACAACGCCAGACTGGCTGCTGATGACTTTAGGCTGAAGTAAGTTCACCTGGAGCACATTTGTCTTCACTCTGCTTGTCTTCACTCTCTCAAAACAGTTTTTTCTTTAGTAACTTAAGATGCAAAGCACCCTGGCAAGGAGAATCCATTGATGAAGGACCAATTCAGAGAATAAACCTCACAGAACACTCAGATTCACTGAGCTGTTTGCATGATATATATATAGCCCATGTCTTCATTTCTTTGTGATACTCAAATATTTTTACTAGCCTGAATCACAGGGGAAAGAAGGCAGGAAAGGTGGGATTTTCACTTAGAAGGAACTGAGTGGCAGGAAGAGATTGCTATGGAGGCTGCAGCAGTTCTCTGCTGGAGTCTGAAATTTAGAGTAAGGTGAGGCTTTTCCAGCTCCCAGGCTCAGCAGTACATCAGGTGATAAAGGTCCATGTGCAGCTGCCTTCTCTGCAGCAATGCACCTGCAGGTTTCTATTTTCCCTCCTATGTCCCAGGCAGCCCTGGCCCACCTGTGCTTTCCTACACACCAAATCTGGGAGGACACTGCAAAACTCCTGTCCTGTGTGACAATGTTTCTGTTGATGCTGATAATCATTATTAGGTTCTGCAAGGTGAAATGTCATGTCCTCCTCAGGAACAAAATCATACAGCATTGTCTGTGCTTCCTTATGTCATAGTTGGATATTGGAAAAAACAGCTTTATTGCTTTTACACTTCTAAATCTGTATGTTTTCATCTACAGTCCACTGTTCCTCCTATATGTGTGATCATTTTATAGCTGTATCAAATCCAAACTAGGACACATTCCAGTGCTTGTTTCTTTTTTGAACTGCAGGTATGAGAATGAGCTGTACCTGCGCCAGAGCGTGGAGTCCGACATCAACGGCCTGCGCCGCGTCCTGGACGAGCTGACCCTGTCCAGAGCTGACCTGGAGATGCAGATTGAGACACTGAAAGAGGAGCTGGCTTATCTGAAGAAGAACCATGAAGAGGTGAGAATTTTGAGAGTACAAGGAGGAGATCAATCCCCTTTGGAATTTATCTCTTGTAAATGAAACATGTAAGTTACATGTAAATACATGTGTCCTGTGTGAGTGCATAGAGAGTAGGGAAACTGGTGCAACAAGAGAGAAAATGTGATAAATGTTTGATGTGTGTTCCATCTGTGGTACTCGATAGCACAGGTAGTGTGTACCACAGCAGGGATTGATGGGGGCAGGAGCAGTGTGACAGGAGGGAGCCTGATCTTTCTGTGTCCTCTGCCTTCTGCCCATGCAGGAAATGAAAGAGTACTCGAACCAGCTGAGTGGAACAGTCAATGTGGAAATGGATGCGGCTCCTGGCATCGACCTGACCAGAGTTCTTGCCGAGATGAGGGAACAGTATGAGGCTCTGGCTGAGAAGAACCGTAAGGATGCTGAGGCCTGGTTCTTCACTCAGGTACAGTCACACCAATGAACAGCACAGCAATGCGCTGCCTCAGCATTACCGCCCCAGCAGGTCCCCACCTCCCTTTCTCAAAATGATTGATTTTTTTTATACATTTGTATGTGATTTAACAGTTGTTTTTCCTTTCAGACTGATGAGCTGAACCGTGAAGTTGCCACCCACACCCAGCAGATACAGACCAGCAAGTCGGAGATCACAGAACTGCGCCGCACCCTGCAGGGGCTGGAGATCGAGCTCCAGTCACAGCTCAGCATGGTACGGAGCTGCCCCAAACACTCCTCAAGGCATTGCCTCACACTGTCCCCTTCCTCTCCTCGACTCCCCCTCCGTGGGACAAACTTCATCCTAACCTGTTCTGACATTACTGCTCTTTAGAAAGCCGGGCTGGAGGCCAACCTGAGGGACACAGAAGGCCGATACTGCGCGCAGCTGGCTCAGATCCAGGCTCTCATCACCAGCGTGGAGGAGCAGCTGGCCGAGCTGCGCTGCGACATGGAGCGCCAGAACCAGGAGTACAAAATGCTCATGGACATCAAGAGCCGCCTGGAGCAGGAGATCGCCACGTACCGCCACCTGCTGGAGGGGCAGGACTCGCAGTATGTCACTGTCAGGAGTTACCTGATGAGCACATGGGGGTAACAACACACCCAGTGGAGCGGGTCTGGGGCTGCCGGGCTGGCCCCGGTCACGCTCCTTGCACACGCAGCCTTTGGAGCACTGGCAAAGCAAAGTCCCCGGTGCTGTCAAGCTAAATCTGCACATCGGTGGTGTGGAGGATTTGAAAATAGAAATGCCACTGTTTTGACCATGATGAATTCCAAAAGGCACCAGACCCCATACATATGTCTCACTTAATCCTCTGGTTGCACTGGAATTAGAACTTTCAGCCTGAGACAACCTATAAAAACCTGCTCCCAGTATTTCTTTAGCTCCTGGTTTTCTCTATTTGTGCACAGAGGTGAAAATGCTCATCCTCACACGCCACTATCCCCAGGTAGAAAAGAGCCTGGAACAGACTCCGGCTTACTTTAGTAAAATCTACATTTTCATGCCCATTTCTCATATCTGATCTATAAATGGAATTACTTTTGATATCTGAAGAGGAATCAGCTCATTATATAGTTTCTAGAAGAGGCATGCTAAGGAGAGGAGCAGTATAAGGAGACACCTCAGGACAAGGAACTGGTCTGACCACTACTTCCATTCCCTCTCAAGTACACAGGGGTGAATTTCAAAGCTGAAAGCACCTTAACACCACCTCTAGTAACAGCACACCTCAGAACCAGCCATTGAGAGCAGCCATGTGAAATCCTGGCTCTCTACACAAATTCCTAACTGGTTTGATGGTTTCAGGGGACAGGGTCAGGAATGGTCATTAATCAAGTATTTCTTTTCTACAGGTTGACAGGACTGAACCCCAAGGATGGTAAGAAATATTTTTATTTAATGAGGGGCTGAAATGAACAGGCAATATAGGATTAAATAAACCTTTTAGCCTTGGATTTCTTCTTACTATCACACATTCCATTCTCCCCACAATGAGCGTGTTCTGTATCATGTAGAGACAAAAATAAAATACTTCTCTTTATGTGCATTTTTGAAACCAGTAGATTGCCAAAATGATTGCATGAACTGCTCATGGGATTCTAAAATACCCAAATTCCCAAAGATTCCTAAGTTCCTCTGCTGATTCACATAACATACAAGATACTTCCAAATCTATATCTGATAAGCACTCCTAAGGTTTTCTGGATGAGGACCAGGAGGGAAAGTGGTTAAGATGTAAAGGCAGTTCTGCCTTTGATATGTAAAAGATCTTGTGAGGAACAAACACAACCTCACCGTTCAGCTCCTCAGGGTCTTGGCAGGGCCTTATTGATTTTTTGTTCCCGATTTAATTTTTTTTATTCCCCCTACAACAGCATTTGCAAGAGGTCGTTCTGGCACAGATGACGATGGAAAATCTGGTTCTACCCGTGACAGGAGATTCCCATAAAGAAATACTGAATCCCCACGTGGACCAGTGCAGCCTCCACACTGGCTAATGCTGAGAGAAAGAGCCTTTCACTACCCCAAATCAAAAGAATGTATCCAAGAATGTCTTTCCTTAGATTTGCTCTGACTGTGTACATGAGCATTGGCTGGCTGGGTTGGAGATGCCAAGCCTGTTTTCTGCTGGTGCTCTATTGTGTCCTAACAATAAAGTTTCTGTTCTGCTTCTGCAAATAAATCCAGTGTAATGGTGTTTTTTGGAGCCATTGTGGCACTGCCACACACAGCCCACAGGCCCTCCCAGCATGGGCTGCTGGAACCCAACCAGGGGATACTCTGGGAATAACAACAGTAATAACAATAATAAGTTTAAAAATAATAATAAAGATGGTGATGAATGGACAGATAAAGTGCCTTTAGATTTTGCCAGGCATCTGGAGCTGGTATCAGTTAAAAACAGAGAAGATAACATGAAAAATCCTTAAGATCTTTGTTCTCAATTCCAAGGGCACAATAGGGCTGCAATTCACGCACAAATAAAATGCATCTCTGAAAAAATGCATATATTTGTGCTCCTGCACTGCCTGCAGCACCAAGGCAAATTCCCTCAGCTCCTAAGGAAACAGCAGGCATAGTCCAGATGAAACAAATTGGTCAGAGTTTGCTGCAACTGTTTTGGTTTTCATCCATCAGGAAGAACATCCCCAGTCCATGTCACTGCTATGCCTGCTGTTTTAGCCACAGCACTTTCTCCCAGCTACAAATTCCCCACCAGTGGAACTGAAGGGATGCTGATAAACCTTGAAGACCCTGGTGAACCCCAGAAGGACACAAAGCAGTTACCTAAGCGCTGTACTTTGCTAACATAATGTGTCTGGAAAAGGCATCCATCACTGGATATTCAATCCACACGATAGTATCTGCAAAAATGGTATCATTTATAGAATTAATTACATATTTTATTTTCCTTCCAAGCTCCTTAGAGACACTATTTTTGTGTCTTCTATTTTCTGACATTTAAGAAAAAGAAATATACTGCTGGCATCTCCGCTTTGGCCTTGAGATCTTTGGTGTTGCTGGTAAGAAATGCCCATCCTGCTGGCATTCCTGCTGGAAAGAGTTGGGAAGAGACTCTGGCAAACTGCAGCAAAAAAACATCACAATCCACTAGAGAGGGAAACCGGATGGTATAAATGATATTTTTTCCTGATCCAAAACCTGAGTGACTATTGCTTGTATCATTCAAACAGCAAGAGAGGGAATTCCTACAGCCACAGGCAGATATCCATCCATTTGTATTCCAGATGGAGGAATTGAATCAGTGATTGTTGCAGGACATTGACCAGTACAATGTAGTCGTCAAAATATTCTGCCTGTATTTAAATTGCAGCCTCGAAATTCAGCTCAATTTGTTTCCCATGTTTCAATTCAGTAAAACAATTCCCAGATGAAGCAAGCCGGGACTGCAGAGCAGCGCCCATGTCCCAGGGAGCAGAGCAGTCCCCATCCAAGGGTGCCATCTGCTGACAACAGTTCATTTCCTTACCCTGAGTGTCACTTCCATTCTCTGTTCTGCATTAAAGCGGTGACTAAACCCAAATTCAGCACTACAGCCTGACAAAGAGTCGTGTCAGTGTTTTAAATAAGTTGTTTGGTCTTTTTCATTGATCCTCAACATGTGTGGATCAAAACTGCGTGGCATCTGTTCCAGTTTGGAAAGGCTGAGCTTCAGGGGAAGCACTTCCCATGTCCCAGATCACCTGTACTTTGGATTAATTGCAAGAGAAAATACAGTTCTGGTTTTCATGATGTGGCAATTCCATGACATTCTCAAGACTGAGCTCTGTGGTCTCTCATTTTATTTCACATTCTATTCTGTACATCCATGTGTAATTTCATCTCAGTGTGATAGTTCATAGACACCAGCTTGCTAAACTGAAAATTCAATCTGAAATTTCAGATCTGGTGAGATCTGCTGGATGTCATCAGTTCTATTATAATTTAGGGTTTTTTTTCAAGTTAGGGCCTCCGTTTTTGTCTGATGCTTCAAGCTCATCCCCCTCCCCAGCAGAAGGGCTGACCTCGGACTGCAGCTATGGATAGTGGCTGTAATCAGAATATTTGGGGAAATCGAAATCTTGTACTCACTGGAAAACCCGATTTTCAGGGATTTCTTTCCCCAAATAGTTAGAAATGACAGGATTCGTACAGAAGGAAGCGTCTGAGGATGGAAGAGGAGCATGTGCTCAATGTAAAGGGAGCTGGGGAAAAGGAAACGAGCAGCTGCTGAGCAGAGCCGAGCCCGAGCCGCAAGGAGGAGCCCGAACCCTGCTCCCTCGGGAATGAGGAGGTACCAGGGAAGCTGGAGTGCAACAGCTCCTTATTGCTGCAGCGTTCCAAATGAAACAAACAGGGAAAACACATCCCTGCCTGTTTAACCCAGGACAGGGTAACGCTGCTCCATGCAGCCTCCCTCACGAGTCATGATGAGCAGCAGGGCCAGGGCAGACCCTGGAGAAGGGGTTTAGCCTTCACCTAGGTAAGGAAAGCAGCTGCAGCATTTCTGGGAGAGCCTGTGCCCACTCAGCTTCCTGCCTCTTCCAGATCTTCCTCCTCTGTCTCATCCCTCAGCCATGGACTGAAACAAGACAAGGCAAACCCACTAAACACAGCAGTTGCCACGGGACCACTCCCCAGTCCACATCCCCTACCAGCACGAGGAACAGGACAATCTGCAACAGCCACCCTCGACCTTCCCCTGTTTGATGGATACAGTTTGACAGAAAGTTACTAAGACTTTTGAGAAAGACTATTCCAGAAAGACTATGATTGCCAGGTCAGTTTTTAGGGCTGGTGGCTTTAAATAATCTCTTGAATCTTTTGAGCGGTTACAAACTCATAGTGTAAATATTTTCTATAGCTAAGATAAATATCTTAGTAGTGTTAATTCTGGGAAGAGCAAAAACCCTTTGCATTACTGCCCATTGAGACAAGACCACTGAAACAGGATTGCACTTCAAATCATGAGAAAATCAGTACAAAAGGACTGAAACAGGACTGCACCTCAAATCATGAGGAAATCAGTATAAAAGCATCCAATTCTCATGTATTTCCCCTGGAAATGGGCAGCTGAAGGGAACAGCTGAGCATTACTGACTCTGGATTGGAGTTTTTTTTAGTTTAGAAGCTTGATGACTTCATGAAAGCCTCACGTCTCTCACAGGCTGAAGCTGTTTGGTCGCTGAGCTGTTTGACGGCTGATAGGACGCACTGCATTTGAGAATCCACAGATCTCAGGATCCGCGGGTTTCTGTAATGCTATAGCCTGAGAATTACCACAGAAAGTATCTGCAGAGCCCCATCCCTGCCCCAGCTTCCCATTTATTCCCTTCATGAGCAGGAAAACATAACATACTAACTACAGGGTTAGAGAGAAGTCTGAGGCAGAGCTGATCCTGTTCCACACCTACGGATTTTGGCCACACCTCACTATTATCATATGAAAAGAAAAAGAAAAAAAAAAACCCAAACAAGCGAAAGGAAAGCAACCCGGTATGTAGCTGATTCCAAACAACAACAGCGTGCAGGCTCATAAATGCTTCAGAATTGACCAAGAGGAAGCACGTTTCGTGATGACACAATCTTGTTGCTGTAGTCATTCATCGAAGGGAAACTCCCACAGGAAAAGGCATAAAGCTGCTCAGGGAAGGCGAAGAGGCTGCTCAGTGCTAGACAGCCAAACCTGGGGTTCGATTCACACAGAGCTAAGCATGAGCACCAGCCAAGGCCCTTTCCAGTTTTTTTCTGGGTCCCTCAGGGGTAGTTCAGGGTGTGGTTTGGCCCAGCAAGGAACTTCTTACAGAGCGTCAAGTGCAGATGGTGGTGCCAGCAGCACACATCCCTCCTTCTCCTCTGCCAGACCCTTCTGGCTGGCTGCAGGAGGGACACCCTGGGGAGGCTTCGGCGAGCACTATGGGGAAAGCATCTTCCTGGGTGGGAATGAGAAACAGACTATGCAGAACCTGAATGAGCGCTTGGCTGCCTACCTGGACAAGGTCCGTGCCCTAGAAGCAGCCAATGCTCAGCTGGAGAGCTGCATCCTAGAGTGGCACAGGACAAAGTCTCATGGAAAGAGGCATGACTTCAACCAGTACGAGCAAAACGTCACTGACATGCAAAGACAGGTAAGTCAGAGCTGGGACTGTGTCATTCTGTGCTCTTCTAAGGAATTGGGGTTCTCCTTTATGCTGATGGCTTTCCTTTAAAGAAGTTAAATAAAACCTTTGAAATGTTAGAAATCCTCAGGAAGGTAGTTCCAGGACCTGGGCATTCTTTGTGTTCACAAGGAGGAGACTGGGTACAAGAAAGGCTGGAAGGGGGCGAGAGGGATTCTGCAGAGACTGGCAGAATAGAGGGATCCATGTGCTGCCAAGTGTTCCTTTCTGTACTGAAACTCGGGTTTGAGTAACTGCAGCTGGCAGAACTTGGTCTTTTTGACTGCACAGGTCTTGAGCAAATTACAAAGCAGGAGGAGTGCAGAGCCTGCCTCTCTCCTGCCGCTGTCTCCAGACAGACTGGGGCATTCCAGCTCTTTGATTCCTGCGGTAGCAGACAATGAAACTACAGGAGTTTTGGGACCAATGAGCTTATGTAATCAGATGGAAAAATACTTCATTGTAATTAAGAAAATAGCAGTGACAAATTCCTTGTGGATGTTTTCACTATAATTAAAAGGAGAATTTCTGGTTCTTGCCAGTAGTTAATATTAATGTTCAACAGTAACTCTTTCAATCTCCCAAACTCACGTGTCTTCAAATTTAAGCATAATATTAATCTGTATTCATAATGAACATCCTTAGCACTGTAACCATCTGTGTGACTAATCAGTGTAATTAACTTTACATACCCATATGGGGCAAAACCCAAAGCTCTTCCAAAAGCAATGTTGTCGTTTGCCCTCCACTTTTTATAATACAATTACTTGGCGTTCTCAAGATCCTGAGAAATTATTTTTAAAAGGCTTAGAAATGGCATTAATTCACATCTTTGCTGACTGGGGCCAAGGACTTAATCAAACTCCACGCTCACAGCTAAAAGTGTTGCCTCCAGGCAGTAGATGAGGTGCTCGGACCACAGCCTGTGTACAGAGAGCCAGAACTGTCATCACCCATTTCTGTTTTAAGGATAAAGGAAGGTCACCATCCCCAAACCTGGCACTTGGGCACTTTCCTTTTGAACAGAAAGAGAAATGAAAACTTGTTCATCAAGAATATATATGTGCTCAGGTTGATTTGCAATTAGTAAATCGGAAAGATTTAGGAAGACAGTAAGCATAAAACCATGATGCTGACTGGGGTAAAGCTCTCACTTCTGAATAGGTTGTACCCAAACCACTTATTTTTGACACTCACCCCTTAAACAGCTGTCCCTAGCCACAGACACCTGGAGGCTGGTGGCTGTCCTGGATATGGAAGGAAAGGCTAGGAAAGGATCATTTACAGGTGACAATTCAGTGATTGAACCCAGAATTTTTACTTTCTCTATAAAATATTGCAATTAGCAGCATGTCTGCCAGTAAAATGAGTGAAAATATAGCATTTAATTATTAACCATAATTAAATTAATTAAATGTTAATTTAAAAGGTAGAACTAATTTAGCACCTAAAATAAAATTTAGACTAAATTTCGGGTCCTATATCCAATAATCCAGAATGTCTATGATATGCTGCCTGCCTGAACTTGGAGGCATATAATCATTTGGGTCCTACATTTTTAACCACACTCTCCTGGATACTTGAATTCAGCATGAATGCCTGATGGAGCAACAAGTTTTAGGAAAAGCCTTGCTCTAGCCTGACTCCATCCTAGCCCAGACACACAATGAAATAGCACCTGTTCTTCAGGTAACTGCCTCATTGATCACCTTGTGCTGCTAAATAAGCAAAGTGATCTACAGAGCATTCCAAGAGATGGGACAAAGGACATGAGACATGAGAGGTAAAGTCAGTGTAGGAAGCCTTTTTGGAAAATCCCTGTTTTGAGAAGAAATAATTAATTAATAAATAATTAATGGAGTTTATTTCCAATACAATAGGAATGTGAGTTCTTAATGTGAGTTCTTAATGAAGCAGACAGTTTGCAGACTACTACCAGAGACACAGCCACGTTCATGATGGATGCAGTGAGGAATTCCATGTGACTGTAAAGAGACGAGTGGCACATGTGAGATCCCTGCTGGCTGCAGAGCCACTGGGGCCACACTGCAGTGGGCAAAGCACTGAGCAGTGCTCGGATCACAGCAATTCTGTACACGGCACAGAGCTGAAGAACTCATGTTGTTTTCTCCTTGCCTCGTACCTTCTACAAGGCTGGATTCAAGAATTGCTTCTTCTCTGTCACCAAATTCCAGGCAGCCACCAATTCAGGGCATTGTTGTAGTTCTTGAGCTGGCCTCGATCGTGTCCCAGGGCAGTATGCGAGGTGCGCTGCTAATTGCCCAGGAATGCACAGTCTGTTAGCAGATTAGTTAAACATTCCACAGCACCTTCTTCTTCACTACAGAGGTGAACCTTTGACACTTCTGGAGAATTCTGTCATTTCCTTGTTTCTTTGTGATTCATTGAGGTGTGGGAAATTTACTACAAGGTGTTGAGAGCTCTGTAAATGACTTCTGTACAGCTACAGTGCCCCTTGGTTTGCTCTGTGGATGCTGAGGGATGGCAACCACACTTCTCTTTCCTCTTGTTAGAAAAGGACACGATGCCCTGCATTTATGATTTCCTGATAACTATGTATGAGTTCCTGCTGGAGTTCTTTCAAAGATTTGGCACGGAATACTGAGCTTTTTGCATTCAGATCTATAGTTAAAAGCTATTCCATGTTATCAGGGACACATGAGCCCTTCCAGTGAGTGCTGAGTGCTGAGTGCACCAGTGCACCAAAGGAATGAGCTTGTGCTTCATCCTGCACCTTTTAGGGTGATTTTCAAATCCCATAGTAAAATCAGACACCTGAATCAATCACTCCTTGCTGCTGGTCGATTCAGAGCAGCTATAGGTGCATAACTGAATGGGCCACAACAACCAGATGCCAGTGGAACTGTGCATGCAGCTGCAGGCTGAAGCCTGTGGTGGGTTGAGGGTCCTGCCAGTGAGTGGCTGCCACCATCACTGCTGTGCATCACAACCCCAGCTCAGTGGGGTGTTCATGCACTTTTTAGCATAACATTAACTCCAGTATTCTGATTGCACTCAGACACGGCTTAATGGTTCTTACTGAAATTTGCCCTAAAGATACCCAAGGCAGCTTTGTCAGCAATGCTGAACAGGATCAGAATCCGGTCTCAAAACCAGAAGAAGGCAGTGACTGTTACTCTGTAATAGACCATGAAGTTTGTGTAATGGAATTCATATCCTCTATCTGGCCAGGAATAAGATGATGCCTCCTGGTTCACACCCTCAAAAACAGTAAGAAAAAGAGTAAAGTAAGATTATGGACAAAAATTGCAAAACACCTAGGTGAATCAGGAAACTGAACTGCTTTTATTCCTATGGTCTCCTCAGCATGGGAATCCCACTATTTAGATGCTTCCTATGAGCAGCAAAGAGGATAAACCAGCACAGATTATTTACTGTCACCCCATGGAAACACCAACTCTCCTGTTGGATTCTCTGTTTTTCAGATTGAGGATAGCAAGATCACCAATGCCAGCATCCTTTTACAAATTGATAACGCTAACATGGCAACTGAAGACTTCAGGCTCAAGTAAGCTCTTTGCTTTCCTCATTAGATTTGAAAGAGGATTAAACTGAATATTACTTTTTCTTGCTAATTCAATAGGCAAGTGATTTTACTGAGGTTTTCTGTTGATACTAGATCAATAAAAACAATGTAGAACAGGAGAAAAAAACCAGAAGTATGTAAAACCCACAAATGATTTCTGAAGAGCCTTGAGTCACCCTGTTTATGATACTTAATGCAGGTCCTGACGAGCAGGTTTGACAGCAGACACTTGATGCTTGTGACAAAAGGCACTTAAAACTGTCATCTGGGATTACAAATTACCCCCTCTAAGCACTGCACTTCCCAGTCCAGCCCAAATCTATTTCCTGGACTTATCACCTCTTCTGCCCAGCTCTGCAGGGAACACCTGTCTTTGTGTAGCTTCTGCTTTGGAGTCCTGGATGCTGTGCACAGTAACTGAGCCGGTGCATCACTGGCTCCCAGCACAGTCTGATTTTCAGTACATTGAAAGAGAGTTCTCAGATCAACTAAAAAGACAAAATGTTTGTACAGAACACTTTCAGGCAGGTCTTTCCAAAGGAAAGGATTTGACACTTCTGTAAGTGACTTCTTAGAAATCGGGAAGATTTGTCTTATTTCTAACAGTGGGTGATCAGCTATAAAAAATATCTCATATATACCAATATATATTTGGTATATATTACCAAAATAGCTTTTGGTAAAATTGTGACAAACTTGGAAACCCTGAGCACTGCCAGTCTTTCATTACCAGTCAGTAGAGTCACAAAAGGAACCAGTGGAACTACTTTGAGGGATGGGACTCAGACTGAGTTTATTGGGTGAATGGAGAAGCACCAATAGAGCCCACAAAACATGGAATAAAGGGAGAGATGCTGAAGAACAGAAGTGCTTCCCATGCCCAAGGGAAGACACAGCAGCACCTCCCTGCCCTTGGCTCACTACAGACACTGCAAGAGGCTAGAGAGGAATGTTAGTAACTAACGTCCATCACATTTCTCTTGTTTTTCTGAAGGACTCAAAAGTTACCATTTTGGAAACACTACAGCAATCAGTGCTTGCTGATACTGTTTTCAGAGAATTATATTCTCAAAGCTTTCGCAACCTGGTGAATGCTAACATACAAAAAGGGAAGTGAAAAAAAGAAAATTTATTTCCTACCATATATGAGGAGTTACGAGGGATAAAGGAAAACTAATAAAACTAACTTAATTGTTAGGACTGTTCAAAAAATATTTAAATAACACATGTTAGAAACAGAATTGGTTTCTTTTGTTGGTTGTTCTCTCTAGTTCCCTACATAAACTAAGCAAGTCTACTTCTCCTTATACAAGAGCCTGAATCGGGCAGTTCCCAACACGCACGTTGTGTCTTCTCTTTCCTCATAAAGATACGAAGCCGAGAAGTGTCGCAGGCAGGGAGTGCAGCTGGATGTGGAGAACCTGAGGAAAGAGCTCGATGGCATGACCATTATTACCACAGATCTGGAAATGGAAATTGAAGGCTTGAGAGAAGAGCACATCCTCAGGAGGAAGGACCATGAGGAGGTAGAAAAAGTTCCACTTGGTAAAATCCTATCGCACAAATCTTTACTACCATGTAATTAACTGAGTAAGGCCCACAGTCTGTAAGTGGGATTGATGATTCAGGACCTAATCCTGTTTCTGAGCAGCCAATGAGAGTCAGGTGAGGTAAAAAGTCTGTGTCTGCTTTACCAATTACACTGGGGTTTCAGAGAGAACAGATTGCTGGAGTCTCTCCCACCCATCTGTCATACATGGCTAATAATAACTGACATATTGGACAGAAATGTTCTCAGAAAGATTTAGATATAAATACACAGGGTGCTGCCGGGTTTTAGTGAGCACAGACTTTTTCCTCAGTTCTGAATATAGCATTTTCCATACTCATAGAAGCATGGAAGGGTTGAAGGTTGGAAGGGAGCTCTTTAGACCCCCTTGTCCATCCCCCCAGACTCAAGCAGGGTCACCCAGAACAGGCTGACCTGAGCAAAACAGATCTCAAATTCTTGAAGGATCAAAATTAAAAAGAATGGTTGGTGAAGCCAGGCAAAATTACTCATTCTTGCAAAATCCTAAGCACAGTAATTAGATAATTCTCAAAAGCCACACCACTCTGAATTCTCCAAAGCTACATTCAGTGCTCCCTGTTATTCCCACATTTATAATTCCACTGCTTGAAACATGCTGGTTTCGCTTGATCTGGTGTTTGCAGTTATTACCTAACACCGGACCAAACGTCCTGCTCAGTGTCTGTGGGTTATTAAAGTGGAGAATAAAACACAGGGGTTGCACAGTGGTAGGTGCAGCTGCCTTTGACTGACCCCCTTCCAGTCCAGGAGAGTTCTTGGACACAGAGGACAAGCAGAGCCATCTCTGTGTCCAGCTGATCTGCATTCCATGATGTCATACCCCAAAAGGCTCCTTTGCTTGGGCTCTTTGTAAATGGTACCAGGCACAGAAGGCTGTGCTACACCAAAAGGAATGTTACCCTACCTGCCCGACTGGTCCAGTAATTATGTTGTTTACACAGTAATTATATGCTTTAATCCAATTATTCCTTTAACAATTACATAGAACTTTTACATTACTCTCCTGTAAACTTAGTTATAGTTCCATAAATATTAACATAAAGGGTAAGAAAGATGAAATTACTGTTAGATTTTCATCAAGGTTTTAGGTTTCTAATAGATAAATAAATTAAAAATGTCAGTGCTTCTTCATTGAGTCCATTTCTTCCAGAAACATTCTATGAAAATATCTTCTTGCATGTTTTTATTGAGTTCTGCCACAGAAGCAACTATGTCACTGGTTTAAGTCACATCAGAGTATTATAAATATATACATTTTTCAAATAATATTAACTTAATGTATATATAATAATTATGCCCCAAAACTCTCTGGGATTCTGCAGCTCTCTGAAACTTTATACTTCCATAAACGAGTTTGCTTGTTCCCTCTGCTCACACATGAACAGGATATGGAAGCCAATCGCTCCTCACAAGACTTCAAAGTCAATGTAAAAGTAAACGCTGCCCCTCCCGCAGACTTAGGCAAGATTCTGGCAGAAATAAGAGAAGATTACGAGGCCATAATTGAGAAGAATCGTCAAAGCCTGGACAACTGGTACAAAGAACAGGTAACAGCTATTCCTGCTCATTTCTAAGCCCCCTGTGGCTGTAGGTGCCTGAGCAGGGTCTGTGAGCTTTTCTCTTGTCTCTGTTCAGAGTGCAGCAATGTCCCTAGCAGCAAGCCCTAACCCCGAGCAGATCCAGCGCAACGAGAACGAGATCAAGGAGCTGAGGAGGACTTTGCAGTCCCTGGACATCGAGCTGCAGGCACAGATTAGTAAGGTATCTGCTGCAGACATCTTGGGCTGCTCACTCACTCCATATATTCTCAGATGTCATGGACCAATTCTCCATTTAAATCCGCAGCCTAGCTTAACTTATTGCAATTGTTAAAGTATGAGGGAAAGTGGAATTTAGATCATGCTTGACTTTGCCAAAATATGCAAAATAAATTCAACATCCATCACCAGAAAGTGAAAAATTTATGTCTCTTCTTTTGACAAAATATGTGAAGAAGAAGAAGAGAGGGGATAGCTGACTCCAGGTCTAGAAAGAAAATGTGTCCAGAAGACAGACAATAATACAAAGAATGCAGAATTCATATTTACAAGCCCTGTTATCAGGCATGAAATGCACAAACTGTGAAAAATATTGGTGGGGAACTTTCACAAATATTACATAACTCTTACCCAGGTTAAAGCTCACATCCCAGAGACCTGGAGATTTTGGAGCAATTCTGGACAGTTCATGCAGAAGGGACAGGACAGACAGCAGTTTCAGGAGCAGAGCTTTGAGCAGAACGGATATGGCAGGGATAAATGACTCAGTTTTGCCTCTCATGCACACACGGCACAGCTTTGTGGTTCTGCTGCCTTCACAAGAATAGTTATGCAAATGCATAAGTGTTTAAATTACCACAGCCTTAATTTTGCAATCTTCTAGCTAGAGACCAAATTTGCTGGTATTTCTGTGTTGTATCTACCACATAAATAATAATCATGGTCTTGGTATTATCTGCCCTGTCAGAAACACATGCTGGAAGACACCTTGGCTGACACTCGGAATTACTATGCTGCTGCACTTCAAAACATGCAGCAGATCATCTCCAGGTGTGAGGAAGATCTGAGCCAGGTTCGTCATGACATGAAGCAGCAAAATAACCAATATAAGGTTCTTCTTGGGATCAAAACACGCCTGGAAAAGGAAATTTCCACATACCGCCTGCTGCTGGAAGGGAATGCTGACGGGTAAGGCAGAGCTGCCCCAACTGGAACAGATGAGAGTCCTCATATTCGGATTATTTATTTGTTTGTTTGTTTATGCTTAATCAAAGCTTGTGAGTCCCATACTACATCAAGGGTTGGTATTTTAATGTGACGGATCATAATAAAAAGCCAGAGCCACTTAGAGTGCAGAGACACTGGTATCCATGTAATTTGGATTACCTAAATTAATATAACTTTTTATTAAAAAAAGAATAAAATTCTCCATTCCCACAGCATGGCCATCTCAGCACAAGAGAACACTGCCCTCATTTTTATTGTCTCATCTGATTTGTATGAAGTCAAAAAAGGAAGATCAGCAGCCTTTAGAACTGCAGCTCTCAGGCAGGCAGGATAGAGTGGCTCCAAGTGTGAGGATATTTGTCAGAAACCAAACTGGGATCAACCTGAGCAACTCCGAATACAATGAACCAGTGAACCTGTCCCTGGGAGCAGTAGTGAATGTGCCCAGAGATGGCTTCCAGTGAGAGTGTCTACCAAAGGGAAAGCTCACATGGTATAAAAGCATCATTCTTTTTCCTTCTTTTTTTAAAACTTTCTCACAGTGCGATGAGGTCTCCTTAGAAACAGTGAGAAGGAGATGAATAACTTCTTGAAATTCGTGTAACACTATTTTCTCTCTATTTCATTATCTTCACAGGACAGCAAGAAAATCTGAAACTAAAGGTAAGAGTTCCTTACTTTGTTCTCTGTAGTGACTCTTAATTACTGTCATTTCCAATGAAATTTTATTGAGGGCAATTTTATCCTCACCTGAGTGAACTGTGGAAGGTGTGCATGGCAGGCTCACACAGGCCTTTGAGCAGCATTTCCCCAGTTCCTGGCTGCTGTGAAGGGCTCAGTGCAGAGCCCACTGGGCTGTGCTTCCCATGGGCTGCCTGAGCCCCAGCCCTGCCAGTCACACACCTGGCCACAGCTCAGGCTCCAGACTAAAGCTTTCCTGGGATATGAGGAGGCAAGGAGACTCCACTGGGAGACTAAAACAGCGTTAGGGCTTGAGAGCAAACCGAAAATCTGCATGTCTGGAAACTCATATTCTGGCATGGGCATGACCTGCAGACATCCAGGATAATCTGCTGGATTTGCATTGGCTGGGCTGTTCCTTTGTTATTCATTTGCCCTGACCTGGACCAGACCCAGGGTGACTTTCTGGCAGCACATTTCACACAGAGCAAAAACAAATATTGACTTGAAGGAAAACAAGCAGAGAAAGCTTCGTTGGGGAGGCAGCAGGCAAATGACTGTAAATGAGGCTTTCTCTGCATCACCTCATCTCAGCATTGCTCCTCGGCTAATTAAACTTTCTTTTCTTTCAGAACACTCTGGGCTGAGCAACCGAAAGCTCAAAGCGATTGTCCACGACAGTGTGAATGGAGAGGTGGTGTCCTCCACCATCAACGAGCTCCCCCCACAAGCCTGAAGGAAAGCTCTGCCAAGCACCGGCATTCCCGGCAGCAGCTCCCACTCGGGAACTGCGTGTGCCCTGCGCTGCTCCCCGTGTGTCCGACAGGGATCCTCTAGTGAACTGCTTCTCAAATGATCTGCAAAGTGCCACACACAGCTGGGTATAGCTGGCATTGCTAGTTTAAAGAGCTTTTAGTCACCAAAAATGCTGAAGAAAAGCTGTTGAATTAAAGTGACTGGCTGAGCTAGTGACAGATGTATTGTGCACATCTCCCCAGGGCAGGAATATCCATCTGGGATTCAGTTATCACTCTGCAAATTAGCTATAATTTAAGGGGAATAATCTCTCAACTTTTTTCCTGGTCTTATGCCTCTCATCATATACCTCACTACAGCCAATAAATTTTTATCCATTATTTGTTCGGGTCCTTGGAATATCTGATTTTGCTTTCCCTTACATATGCCCAGTCCACTGTGGCAGTGCCACTGACATGGCTCAGGACATCCAAAACCTCATTGTTTCAGGAGGGACAATACTGGAAAAACACAAAAAAGAAAAGAGGAGACACAAGTTACAGGTGACATTTACATGAGCAAAACTATTGAACTTCCCTATATACAACTTCTCAATGTCACCATTTAAAACAGCATTATGAGTAGGAGTGTTGCAAAGTCACTTTACTAAAAATAGTCCCCCAGAAATGTTTCTTTATTCTTGACTTTGAGAGAAATTTTCCAGCACTGTCTTCGTACACTTTCCCTCAGAGCCTGTAAGTACTTTTTCACTTTTTCAAGAAAGAATACTCGTTCTTTCTTGATGACCCAGGTAATTCAAAAAACCATCTCAGTTATTTGGTCTCAAATGAATGTTCACTGTCTCTGTCGAAGGGTTCTGCAGCCAGGCCAGACTGGTGTTTACAGAGCATGCTAAGGTCAGGGAGAGCTGCCTTAGCCAGACTCAGGCTTCCTCCCTTTCTCAGGTCAGCCCAATGCCCCAGTCAGCAGCAGACCCTGACAGCAATAGAGCCAAGCTGAGATAAAATCTGGGCCAGGAAAAGAGAAATATCATTAGGACGTTTAAACGAGGAAGAGTGTAAGGCAGAAGGAAGAGAGACCAAATGGAACATAATGAGTGTGTCAGGGATTTGCATTCCAAAGCCAACGTCTGAGTGTCCAGGGCAGTCTCACATTCATGAGCGACATTGTCATCATGTCCTGTCATCCCCACGCACCATGGACTCTCACAAAAGGGCTCCTGTTACCTGCCTTGCTTTGAAATAGGTCTCACAAAGGAAAGGGGAAATCTAGAAGGAAATGTAGATTAAACTGAACAAAGTCCACTTCTGTGATACAGTGTTCTGCTACTGGCATGTTCCAACCAGTTCCTGATCCCCCTTTGCCCCCTGCACCCCAACTCTCCACCCTTTGTTGCACAAAGAGATCCCAAAAGCATTGGATGGATTACCTAATGGTTTCTTTAAACTGGGTAAAACTTGTAATACAGGATTAGTAACTCCTGGCTAATTAAGAGTGTCCTTCCTTTATGGCTTACCAGATCTAACAAGCCAGACCTGGTGTTTGCAGCATCTGGACAAAATGTGCCCAGGTCTTCTTCAACAATTTTCTGTGTTATTTAAAGATATGGTCATTTATCAGATTTACATAGCAGAGCCACATCGCTGTGACACAAATAATTATAAAAACTTCTAAGTAGTCTTTTATTTCTACATCAAAGGAAAGTATGTGCTTTGTGCTGGGTTATTGTGCTGAACTACAAGAAAGAAGAAGGAAAAGCAAATAATTGAAGTGCCTTATGGAACACGCC
The DNA here is from genome assembly GCF_052056855.1 of Sturnus vulgaris. NCBI lineage: Eukaryota > Metazoa > Chordata > Aves > Passeriformes > Sturnidae > Sturnus > Sturnus vulgaris. Next base: position 5,026,717 of record NC_142269.1, on the reverse strand, counting down.
TGCCCTTATTTCACATTCCTGAGTGATGCTCTGGCTTTACTCTGCCCTGGTGTCCCCTCAAGCAGAGGTGAGATGTGTTCCCCATGCCCTGTATCACGCTCAGCTGTGGTCCAAGAGGTGCTGGATAAGAGGCAGCAGAATTCCTGTTCTCTCAAGCTGAGAGGCAGCAGAATTCACACTCCACTCCACCACTCTGATGATTTTAAGCTTCTCTTACACTTGTGCTGCTGCACTCTGTACAGGTCAGACCAGTAGAGCTCACAGCTCACTCGGTTATTGATACCATCGTGCACTGACAACTCCAATACAGCCATTCAAGTGTCTTTTACAAGTGGAGTAAACCAATTAGTCCTTAAACATACAAACAGGCGTTACAACACATTTTGTTTGTTTCTGGAAAAAAATTGCTTATTTCTGGAGAATCTTTCACAGCTTTAGAATGCTCTGTACAACTGCAGATCTTCTTTGAACAGCTCATGACACCATGTCACCAGCCATGTGTGCCCTGTGTCTGGTGGTTACTCATTACCTCTGAATTTGTGCTCTGGTAAATAAGCTATGCATTCCTTAATGTATTTAGGGTGGGTCTGCACCCTAAATAATAAATAATGATGCTAATATTTACCACTTGCATGCACTGTTAACATCACATTCTCACACCACACTGAGAGATGAAGTCAGGAGATAATGAATGGGGGCAGTATTATCATTCCCCTTTTATTGCCTGAGAAATTGGAAAAAGAGATGACACAACTTGCTCAAGGCTGCAAAGAAAGTCACTGAGAGCCACTAAATTAGAATTCATCACTTCACAGCTTCTACTTAGCCCAGCTATTAGATAATACAACTTCCTGAAGAGCCATTCCCCACTCACAGCAATCCTGTCAGTGTCTGATGGCTCGGAAGAGATAATGCCATTGATTCATCCCAAGTGTTTATGGCTGGTCAGGACTCTGCACATACTCAGATGATGTTCAATGCACCTGTGCCAACAGCCTGAAATGTGAAATGAGTCCTGCACAGAACCCTGTGCTGGCAGCTCTGGAGGCTTTGTAGTCTTTGGGAGACTGTAAGAGCACAGGTGGTGCTGCTTCTGCTTTCAGAAGGGAAGGAAATATTCAGGACTGTGATGATGTATGACTTTAAAAAGGCTTTGTTAATTCATTGCATTGAAAGTGATTGAACTCTGCCAGTTTGTATTTGCTCTCCTTCAATATTCCATACACACAGAAGCACCATTTCGATACCAAATGATGGACCCAGGCACAAAGAAAGTGCAATTTGAAAAAATATAAAGTATAAAAACAACACCTTCCAAGTGAATAAATTCTATTTCCCATAAATGGAAAAGGATAGCAAAGAAACATGAGCAGGAGAGAATAGCATTTCTCAGTCTAAGTGAATGATGCAACAAACCAACAAGATACAGGAACTTGGCCTATAAAAGGAGGCTGAAACCATCAGCATTCACAACCGGCTCCTCGCAGTTTCACCTGCCATTTAAGGCAGTCCTGCACGGAATAATCCTCTGCATGATTTCCAAGAGCCTTGACTGCACTCCAGCCTGGGCATGAGTCACAGCTCATTTCACTCGTAGAAATGTTAAAACTTATTAAGGTGTATTACAATAGGCAGCTTTGGTAAGTGAAGTGTTGATCCCCTGGAAGAAGTGTGCGATGAGGTAATGCAGTCATGGTTTGTGCTATTAATCACACATTCTTCTGGGGAGCTGGCCCCACACTGCTGGGGTTCAGCCTTATTTATCAACAGCCACAGCTGCAGAATGAAAATTTTTGCTTTCTGCCTTCCTGGTTAATGCAGATGCAAAATTAACAAAGTCATTTCAGAAAGAGAAGAAAAGCAATGTCGCCTTTATAGCACTGCTAAACCCACAAGCTCTATGGACTATTGAAGCAGAGAGAATAGGTAGAAGAGCCGGTAAAACATTTCACAATGTCCACACCCTGACCTATAAAGGTTTCTAAAGTTTTGCTAGGAGATGCCTGGTCCTGTGTATGAATCATTTAGAAAAAGGACGAATCTATAAACAGGGAAGCAAGGGAAGAATAATGCTGATGGAGAGGCTGCACCCCCTGTCCCCCCATGTCCTGCATTATACCACAAAAGCATCTTAATTATTGACTCTACCTGGACATTTGGCTTGGTGAAATACCAACTAAAGTTTTACCGTGTGTTGTTTCCTCATCATTCCTCCCTCAGTAAACTTTTCAAGCTGTACTTTTATGATATCTTTAATTGTTTGACTATACTGAAATGACCTACTTGAGCCTAAGACTGGCACGAATCAATTGTCTGCAAAATTATTCCATGAAACAGAAGTGTCAGTGTCAGACAGTTTGGAGTGTCCCTATGGCAGGAGCTCCCAGTGTGAGACATGACCTAATGGCGAGGCAGGTGCAGGGCTGCTTCTTCTGGACATGTTAATTTGCTTTTTGTATGTTTGAATATGCATCAGAAGCTTAAAGGCATAAAATCATAACGCCAGCTGTGGTAAAGACACTTTCAATAACTATACAGACTTCGGGGGTAAATTTTTTGGCTTTCCAATGTCCTAAGGACAAGTCCAAAGGAGCCAATGTGACAGGCTGTAATTAGGCTGTATAGAAAGCAACAAAAATGAGGAATATAATTTGGAAAAATGTGTTTCAATTAAGAGGCATAATTGGCTGGAGCAGGCAGGGAAATGGAGAAACAAACAGGTTGAAGTAGCTATAAACTACAGTTCTTCCTTAGAACAGAAGTTAAAGGTGTCATGCCTTTAGAGAAGTACCAGCTTTGGCTCAGCTCTGCACCCCTGAACCAATGTATGAGAAAATAAAACATCAAATGCATCAAACAAAAAACTGGGAGTGACTCTTGTCAGAACAATTCCAAAGCAGGAAATCTGAAATGTTGCTGCAAGCAGATAGAAACTGTGATCATAAAGTTACCTGTGCAGGAAAGAAAATACATTCCGATGTCCTATTAATGAGAAAAATGACTAATTTTTGAAAGCCGTTCCAGCACCCAGGCTCTGCTTCCAGGTTAATCTCACAAGAGAACAGTCTCAAGGCATTCTGAGAATGTATCCTCTGCTACAGAAAAATAAAACATAAAAACACTACCAAAGAAACCTTTTCTTTAATGTCTACAGCCTATCCCTGCCTAAAAATCAAGATACTCAAGCATCGTTATATGAAAGGATGTAATTCAAAAGGATAATGAACACTCCCTGTCCTCAAAGACTCAGATGCCAGAATTTAGAAAGCCTGCCCATTCTTCTTGCCATTGCTTCCAAACTCACTCCTCACACAGCACTGAAGTCCTTAATTATGGCTGGTGGCTCTAAAGAGAAATATTCCTCTAAACGTTTGGCCACAAGAGCGATGTAACTAAACTTCCTACGGATATAGGGCCAGGAAAATAAGAAAATGAGAAAATGAGAAATTTTGTTATGTAATCCCTAAATCTGATCCCGTCGTTCGAGCTCCGCACGGATTGTCCCGCGGTGCTCAGCACGGGGAGGGCTGGAGGCAGCTCCGTTCCGAAGGCCGCTGGTGGCCTCTAGTGACAAGCAGGCAGATCCGCACGGAGCCCGCAGCCTGTCCCTGCTCCTGCCGCTCCTCCGGGGCTCCTGCGGCTGCGGGAGAACTTCTAACAGGAAAATTCTGCTGCGGTGTTTGTGCAATGAGCGTCACGAACGGTGCCGGATTTCCTGCAGGGGAGTATGGAGACGGATTTTCGGCCTGTTTCCTTTATTTTGCTTTTTTGGTATCTGCTTTCCTGACACAGGTCCTGAGGCTGGGAGTTTGGGTTCCAAGCACCCATAGCTTGCTCCTGGTTGTACAAACCTGGCAGTAGGATCGCTGAGATGCAAGGATGATATTCCAGAGCTGTCCCCAAACGATGCTGCAGCTGTGCCTCTGCCCAGGCACCTCCTGGCACTACGAGTGCAATTTTACCCTGGGCAAAAATTGAGGTTTTTCTTCTGATTTGGGGGCTCCAAGTGTGACACAAGTGAGATCCCCAGAACCACAAGAATTTTTTTTTTTAAGTTAGCAAAAATCTACACAGATATGAACATAGGCAATGCAGTGTGTTTGTATGCATCTTTTATGGTGTACAATCAGTGTGTACCTATATTTGCACAGGGCCATGAAAATTGTATTTGCCTCTTGAATCACAGAAATATGGAATTTTTTTTTCATGGATACTGAACTACTCCAGCATTATGGCACTGAGAGAGTCAGTACACTGCAAATTCTCTCCAGTTCATTGGTTTTCTCATTCCCCTGATGTTTCAGTTGCACAGGGTTTTTCCAAGGGAGAGAGATCTGACAGCAGTCCTGCATTAGAGCTGATCTTAATGGCACTTTTGGGGAAGAAAAAATGAAGGTTCGTTTGTGTGGCCTGGAGCTGTTTTTGTTGGCACTGAGATCTGATTCTGTTCAAGGAGAGCAGCTGAGACAGGAAAGGCAGCTCCTGACTTTCATTTTCCACCTGTGGCTGGGGAGGGATGGAACCCACACATTGCCTCATGCAGCACTCCAGGGGTTGGAACACCTCTCTAAGTACCATAAATATGTAAAATGTTTTAACTTACCCCTCTGGTCAAAGCTCCAAGCAGAAAGAAATAAGGTGCAGTGGTTTGATGACTGAGATATTTTCATTGGACAAAAGATAAAAAGGAGAGGGAAATGAGGGGAAAAAAATACGTGAGGCAGACAGTGTAAGATCTTGAGCTGCAAATGTTCAGGGCTGAGGTGAATCCAGCTGAGTTGGTGACATCATCCAAAACCTTCTCTCCTCTGATCCCATTCAGCAAAGCACAAAACACCTTGCTTCGCTCTTTGGAGAGAGCAGGCTTCATGGGCACTGGCATTAACAGGAGGTGCAAAGGTAGTTAGGAAAAGAAGGGGGGGAATATCTCAGACCCAGAAATATTGAATACTGGAATAAGGCTGGAACACTGAACATGGAATGCATCTCTCTTGAATGCACTTTGCACAGCGATATCCTTTCAGGACTGTAGTGTAGATCCAGACTGTAGTGTAGATTTCAGAATCAAACTCTTATGACACTAAACCCAAACACAGGGACCAACAAAAGGGTCTTGGATTTCACTCCTAGAATGGTTCATCTCGACAGACTGAACTAAAAGACTTTGCTTTATTTCAGTCTCTATGTCAGCCAAAAGCAAAGCATCTGTTCCACCTAAAGGCAGCAAAAAAGCAGACCCACAGCTGGGTGTGTCTTTTTTCCTTGAACTCTCCAGACTGGTTGCCCATGGCTGGTTAGCACAGGTGAGTCAGCTGGAATGGCATCCACATTATCAGAGCCCTGCAGAACTTATCTCCGTGGCCCTCTAATACACATTAAACGTCTGTCACACAGATGACCTTTTTTCATGAAATCAAACAATTCATTAGTGTTGCTATAAATGTTTTACTGTGTCTATAGGCAATCCACTCTGAGCAAGCATGTCACTGGGGGGAAGTACTACCCATGAACCTACAGATTGTCCTCTACAGCTCCCACAACCGAGTCTGGAGCTGAAACTGCTCTGCTGAGCTAAAGCACCAGCAAACTGTTAGAGCACTTCTTCAAAGCTGACCAAAACTGCAGTACTGGACATCAGATTTTTAGGTTGCCCAACATCTATTCGGATTACTTACTCTTACAACCAATAAAATAAAAAAAATAAATAAAAAGAGGCAGCCCATGTTCTTGCAGATAATTCCTGGGCATAGTCCAAGGGTGGAGGACACCAGGGCCACTCCCAAGTGATGCCTTGAAGAGCCCCTCACCCTCCAGCCTGGCTGGGGCCTCGTCCTCTCCTCACTGCCATGGCTGCAGCTTCAGGGCTCCCTCTGGCAGTATCCAGTGACTGACACAACAAGTCAAGATACATTTCATGGGAAAAAGTGTACTGAACCAAAACCAGGAGCAAATCCCTCCTCTGATGTGAATCTATCCTGATCTTAGCAATTATTCTTGCAAATATTCTAGCTTTTTGAGGAGGATAGAAGCATATAGAAAATTATAAGTCCAGAGAAATTGTCAGAAAACAAGCAAGGGATGAGAATAAAAAGAACACTAAGAAAATTCAGCCTTGTATCTTTTCACGTCAGGTTTGCACGATGCCATTGCTCCTTGCTTCCTCCTGCATACATCTTGGACGCTTCTGCTGAATAGTCTAGAGGAAATAATTGCTGGAGGTTCACTTTGAACAAAAGCAGCAGAGCCATAACACAAGGCAAATGTCTGACCTAAGCCTGATGCTCACCTTAATTCAGATCACTGACTTCTTTTTTCATTTGCTCACTAAATGAAAAAATAGAATCTCCAAATGATGTTTAGAAAAAATATCACCAAGGTAACATGGAAAGTAATTTTAATACTGAGAAGACAAAGTAGAAAGTTTGCTCTTAAATAGACTGCCACACAATCCTGCAGAGATCTAGGCAGTCAGATATAGAGCCAAAAGATGTAAGAAGAGCAGGATCTCTTTGCTAAGCCTGTTGCAGTCTAAAGATATAGACTCTGCTCTACTAAAATGAGCAATTCTTACTCAGCCTGAATAATTTCAGTGGAAAAAAGACAAGCCACCCTGAGTCTCTGTAATGACACCCTAAATGTGCCATTTGCCATTGTACTTTGGTTTCACGTCTCATAATGGTTTTTTTATTACAAGTTACACCCAAAGAAGTTCAAGGTCTAAAGACACTCCACAGCATCCTCCTAGAAAAAAAAATCCTGCTCTGCACACTGATTGCTTTGGTAGCTGTGTTTCCAGAACAGCTAAATACAACAGTTTAACTCTGCCTTGAGCCAAGACCAGTTAGACTATTCCCTAGACAGTAACTTAAAAACTTGGCAGTACTGATCCCCTAATATATTGGGTATTCCCTAATACCCAACTATTCTGGGTTGGGTGCTCTCAGAGAGTTGAAGGTGCCTCCAATACACATTTCAGTGCCTCCAAAGCTCCATGTCTCACCAATTTCCTTGCCCCAAGGTGGGAGATCAGTACATATAGCAGCTGCTCTCACTAACACAAGCCATGTGTGTTCATTGTTCTACCTGACAACATCAGTAACACACATAAGCACTGCCAGTGCAATGCCCCAGGAGCTGCAGCACTGTCCCAACACACACCTGCCACCTGCTCTCCTGCAGCACTAACAAGCCCTCAGCAGTTAGGTTCTTCCCTTGCTGTACAAATTCTCCATGCACTTTCTGCATCAAGGGTACAGCACAGTCAGTGGAAGAGCCTCCTCCACACGATCAGCAGTCTCTTCATTGTGGATTGTGGAGTCTCTTCATGCCACGGAAAGGCAGCTGTTTTCCTGTTAACGACACAGACCCCGGGTTGGGGACACACCCCCCAGCATGGCACTTGTTAGCTGGTGGTCTCTGATAAGACAGGAGGGAAACTTGTTTTGCTTCAACCTCAGCCACACAGGAAGGCTGGAGGCTCATTCTGCTACAAGCTGGAACTCAACATTTCCTGCTACTCCATGGGCCTCAGCATCTCACATTTGAAACACAGTGGGCTGTGAAAGTTTCCAATATTCTCATTCCTCCTACCTCACTTAAGGACAAAGAAATACCCTTCCCACTCAATCTTAGCAATCCTGCAAATTCCACTTGCAAGGGTTTTCTAATAGCAGATGAATGCATATTCAATCCAAGCTGATGGCAACAGCCTCCACTCTTCACTGGCAGTGCAGACGTTGGTTTGTGCTTACAATGAAATGAATTCACACGGTAGTACAGCTGCCTCCTTTCTAATAATTTATACACTGTTCTAGACTGTCCTGAGGCCCGAGTTATTGCTTACTCAACAGAAATATAAATATTTTAAGTCTCTTGTCACATACAGGCAACTCTCATTTTAAATTCATGCACTGGCAGGGGGCTAAGAACTTGCTCATTTGTTCCCAAGGGCTACAGAGAGGGTTGGCTGCAGGTACATGGTTATAAATGATTCAACTGATCATTTTTTGTTTATCTGTTATACGAAATAATAAAGCAAGCAAACTACCCAGGGAGTGTTCCTCAAACACAGACGAACAGATGAGAACCCCTTCAAATTACGGGGAGTGGGGGCAATATCCTGTGTGCTCTTTGTGCTGATACTAATGACACTCTGCGTCAACACAGGTGGGGTTTCCAGCCATTGTGCTTCCTCTTGGACCTGTATAAAGGTGCACAGTGCACACTCTGCTCCTAGCTACCATCTCCACCTGTGCTGATTTACCTGCCTCAGTCCAGAAGACAAAGAGCACAATGGCATTCTCCACCCGCAGCATCCAGTGGAGCTCGAGCAGCCGTGTCCAGCCCTCTGCACCCAGCATCAGCAATCTCACCTCCAGGAAAATGTCCATACAGAAGATCCAGGCACCCAGTGTCTATGGGGGAGCCGGGGGCTATGGCACCCGCATATCGACCAGCACCAGCTCTGGTTTTGGGGGGGGCCTCCAGCTCAGCATCACTGGCAATGATGTGCTGCTGGCTGGCAACGAGAAATCAACAATGCAGAACCTGAACGATCGCCTGGCTGCGTACCTGGAGAGGGTGCGCTCACTGGAGAAATCAAACTCCCTGATTGAGAAGCAGATCAGGGAATGGTATGAAAAGAACACCGTAAACGTAGGGCAGGACTACAGCTCCTACTTCAAAACAATTGATGAACTCCGAAGTAAGGTAAGAGATCACAGAGCCCTCCATAAATATAAAAATTGCAATTATCAGTGAGATAGAGAATAATCTGTTGTAGAAAATGTGCTTTTCCAAATTGCAATTGGCCTAGCTGGGAAGAAAAAGCTTCTTTTTGATCAGCTACAAATTAGTGACACATTTTAGATAATTTGTAATACCAGATATATGCCTGCAGTTGTGAGTAAACTTATACCTGAAAAATCTGTGACTCAAAATTTAGTGGTTCTATGATATTTACCTTAGGTGGGTTTAATTAGAGAAAGTACTAATGGTAATCTACATATTTAAATATAGTTTAGCAACAGTCTATTTCAAAGTGGTTTTTTAGAAAAGAAAGGCAAACACTCAGAAAAAAATTAAAGACCACTACTTAAAATAGTAAATTACTACTGGAAACAATGAAATATTCCCAACAATCAACTGACAGTTTTGTCAAATCATGTTTCCAGAACTTCTTTTAGTTTTTTCCCTTTTATTTTTTTTCAGTTCTACTTCCCAATATTTCAAAGTAGATCCCTTCAGCAGTTCATCTCAACTATTCAATACACTTATTTTATGGCAGGACAATTTGTCTTTTGGACATCCCTAATTCCTTTCATGCACTTTAGATGGAACTTAGCTTAACGCCAGCTGACCAACAGACAGCTGAAGTGAAGGAGGATGAAGAGCACTTACAGTATTCATTCCCAGAAAAGGATCAAGTGTGAATTTCTGTGCAAAGTTTCATTACTTATCCACCATTCTCTTTAGATTGCAGATGCCCAGATGGAAAATTCCAGGCTTGTCCTGCAGATCGACAATGCCAAGCTGGCTGCTGATGACTTTAGGCTGAAGTAAGTTCCATGATTTTATATCAATTCTCTTTCATGCTCCTCTTGTTTAGGAAAGCTTCCACTTAGTGGAATCAGTGCCAAGAAGTGAACATTTTCCAACTTTAAGTTTAACGAAAACTTCACAATGACTGTGGTAGTTACTGATTCCAACATTTACTCCAAACTGTTGCATTCCAATGATGACAAAAGGCACTGTATTGTACAGGTTTGAGAATGAGCACCTGCTCAGGCAGAGTGTGGAGAGCGACATCACCGGACTGCTCCGTGTCCGTGATGACCTGACTCTGACAAAAGCTGACCTGGAGTCCCAGATTGAGAGCATCACTGAGGAGCTCGTTTTCCTTAGGAAGAACCACGAGGAGGTGAGAGCAGCTGACCACTGCCAGGGAGAGGGGTTCTGAGTGGCAAACACCACCTCACTAGGAAGCATTTCTATCCTTCCTGGAAGCAGCATAATCATGTGTGGCCCTAAGGGACATTCAAAGTGTCAGGGATCAAAGGCTGAACACTCCTCCATTCCAGGAATAACAGGGTGAAGGTTTTCTCTGAGAAAAATTTACAGTTCAGGAATTGCTACCTCAAAAAGTACACAAATGGGAGCCATGACTTCTGCCCTCATTCCACAGGTCAGGCTCTAAGGAAATCATTTTTATGATATATTTATCTATGATATAACATTCATAGCTATATAAGTAAATGTTCTAAGATGAGGTGCACTAAAGAGTATTTACCAAGTGATTAAGCTGTCTTGCCCCAAGGTACTATTAAGGATTAGTTGTATGTGTGTAGATGTTGAGTTTGTGTCCAATGGCCAGGAGTGAGAGCTCCCTGCAGCTGGTGCTAACAATCCCCATTGCTGCAGGAGCGGGACAGGCTGCGCAGAGAGGCAGGCGGCTCTGTGAACGTGGCAGTGGATGCTGCTCCCGGCATCGATCTCGCAGCTATTATGGAAAAGATGAGAAAGGAATATGAAGAAATGGCAGAAAAGCACCGCCAAGAAGCCAAAGAACGTTATGAACAGCAGGTAAAGTCAACTGCTTAAACACCAGCAAGAACCTCAGTCATGCCTGGCTGCAGTTCACAGTCCCTTCATTCCTCGTTCCAGACAGCAGAGCTGCACCAGGAAGTTGTCCTCTATGTTGAACAGCTGGAGGGCCAAAGGAAAGAGATCACAGAACGCAGACAGGTCTTCCAGAGCCTGGAGCTGGAATTACAGTCCCTGCTGAGCATGGTAAATAACAAAAAGCAAAATAAAGACTATGGATAGCAAAGAGTTACACAGATAAATAGAGGAATGAGGGGCTTTACAAAGTTATTTTAACAGAAAAATGTATTTTCTGAATAGTATGTCACTGTTCTTCCCTTGGACTATAGAAACAGACCCTGGAGGGCTCTCTGGCTGAAACAGAAGCACGGTACAGTTACCAGCTTGACCAGATACAGCAAGCAATTTCCAGCCTGGAGGCTCAGCTGAGGCAGCTCCGAGCTGACATGGAGGCTCAGAACAATCAGTACAGCATCCTGATGGATGTCAAGACTCGCTTGGAGATGGAGATCGCCACGTACCGCCGGCTGCTGGAGGGAGAGGAAGTCGGGTGAGCACACACAGGGCTTTGTGTGTTGGTTTGGGTTTTGTGTCAAAACTGCCTCTCTCCAACTGCTTTGGGGTGGGGAAGCCCATTGCCCAGTTCTCAGCCACAGAATCAGAGCAGGCTGCCGTTCAGGCTGGGCTGCTGAAGCTGCTGTGGAATTTTGAGGTGGGTTCTCTCAGCCTACAGACTGTCACTCTGTGAGCTGGAGAGTTTGGTAGATGTTCACATGCCAGGAACACCAGTAATGCAGTTTTCCATCAACTTGTCTGTGTGGGTTAAGCAGAGAGTGGAATTCCCCCCAGATTCTACCTGTTCAGCTGTTCTGGCTCAGGAACTAGATGGGGTGTACCTGCATGAGCTGAAGTCCTGGCATTGCAGAGATGAATCTGCAGATTAACTGCACCTACAGCTTATGCTTAGCAAGTTTCACTTTAACTGAGAGAACTCGTTTTACTAAGTTATCTCCTGATTAAATGTCCTGATGAAAGGGGATTAGCTGTCCTGATCAAACACATAGGAAATGCACAAGGATGTTTCTTCAATACATGAGTTGCCATATATTTACATTTTCTAATTTACAATTTGAACAGGGATTTAGAAGCGGTAACTTCGATACTAGAGACTGAAAAAGGTAAGTCTCACCAACTTCTTTCTGTTTTGATGGCTGCCTATTGAAATGTTATGGAATGAAGTAGCCTGATATAAAACAGCAACTTCAGAGCAAATAATCAGCCAGTGGAATCTCACATCAAGAAAGCAATCAACTGTATGGTTATCCTATGGGGAATATACAAACCTGGGTGTATATATACAATGTATATATTCAGGTGCCCAGTGTAAAATCACCTTACCCATTCTGTAATTCTGTGAGTCCTCAGAGAGGCAAGAGAACAACAGAGAGTTACTGAATTCCCCTCTGGAGAACTGCAGAAGCATCTGCTTCTTCCTGCTGGCTGCACAGGGAGACTGAAACTCCCAAGTAACATATCCAGTTTCATAGCAAAAATTTCCAATTTGGTGTAAGTCTATTCCAAGGTTTCAGGTCTAAAATGTACAAGTCTGTGCTAAACTGAAGCAAAACTGTCAAGAATGCTAGAGATATTGAACCCATGTCCACTCTAGTCTATGGGCAACATACTCAATATCCAAAAGAGGAGAAGCCACACCCTGCACACTGCAAAAGTTTACCTCAAGGACCTGTAGATTGAAGATGCTTTTTGATATTTCCTCATCGACTGCTTCTACTGCAGCAATATTACCTTGTCAATGTACATTGCATTAAATTACTTCTCTTTTCAATTTCTTAACAGAATCAAGTAAATTTAAGAAGATCAAGACAATAGTTGAGGAGGTGGTTGATGGCAAGATTGTCTCCTCTGAGGTCAGAGAGATTGAAGAGAAGATGTAAATGGCACCAGCAGAAAAGATGCCTCTGAGTTCCCTGGAGCTAATGCCAAAACTATAAGATTTATAAAGAATCTGATCTAATTCATCCTAAACCCCAGAAGGATTAAAAAATGCCAAAATAGCAAATCTTTTGTTGTGGTTGTTGTTTTTGTGGGGGAGCATTAATAAAAATCTGTAAGTCACAACATAGAATACTTAGGGTTTACTTACATTGTGACTAAGTACCTTGATAAAAAAAAATTAAATCAGCCTGGTATGAATGTATAATTGCTTCCAACACCGATAAAAAAGGAAGTATTAGGTTTTTAAAATGCATTAAGACATTAGTTCAGCACACCTTTTCTGAATGTGAACTCCCACTCAAACATAAAACAGCTTCACTTCCTTAAAACCTGATTTTTAAATAAATAAGAAGTGTCAATTTGTATTTCATAATATATTAACATGAAAAAAAAAAAATTGAAGAAGTCTATTTGATATTTTTCACATTTGGTGAATGATTATGTCACCAGGGGCTACAGCAAGCCAAGGTATTTTATCAATAAGAATATATTTGAAATTATCTCCCTCTCTCTCTCTTTCTGTGCCAATATTGTTCCCTGTCCCATAGAGAGGCCCCTGTGCCACACCTGGATTCTCAGTCCCAGGAGTTTACATTTTCCTCTTGAGAACATAAACACACAAAGCTCTTCCCTATGAAACTTCACCTGTCCAGAGCTGTGTACTGTACATAAACAGCTGCCAAAAACTAATCCTCTGCTTTCACTGCCCCGAGTCACTGAGACCAGGCTATCAGCTCATTTCCACAGAAATGCTTTACTTAAACCTTTGATCTTCTGCTCTTTCCTGCCCCAAAAGCAATCCGTGCTCCTGGGTGCAGATAAATCAAAAATTAACACATTTCAGTTCACAAATCCAATGATATAATTAAGCCAGGACAAAGGAAAAACAATTTTCCATTTATCAAAATAACTTCAAAAGAAAAATATACTGGCTTGGGAGGGCTCCCATGTCCAAACCTGCATCCAGAAGTGCTACATTTGATCTTTAGATTTGTATTATAAAAAGCACCAAATACAGAAATCAGATTTCTTAGTTTGAGATAACAGCAAACTATTTAGCAGACACAATGGTCACCTCCCAGCTCCAAAGTACAAACTTTTATATGCTATAGACTATAAGCATATCACTCTGAGGTATTTCAATGATGAAAGGGTTAGGGCATAAACCCAATTCCAAATCCTTTTTTATATATTTATATTTTCATATTAATGATCACCCTGAAGCTCACTGAACATCCATGTGCCCTTGGACACCTGATGGTCACTTTTCTTACTTCCTATGAAGCATCCAGGAGCACTAATCCAGCAGAGGCTCCTGCCAGAAGAGTGTTATGAAAAGAAGGACATTCCTGCCTCACAGGCTGAGAAGCAGGGATCAAAGAGATCACTCTGCTGACTTAGCGAACTCCTGTAAGAACAGCCCCAAATGCAGGAAGCACTGAATCTGCAATGACAAAACAATTATTTAGGAGGGATTTAAATGCGAAAAGAACTTTTTATGCTCCATTGCACATGGCAGAGCACAATCTTGATGTCTCAGCTCCACCCCACCCATTTCCCCCTCATACAAATACCTGGAGGGCACCAGATTTCCACTCCCATTGGCAATTTCGGTTGGCACGTATCATTTCGGTTGGTCAGAACACACTAAACTGACGTCCCCTCCTAACAGGCGGGAGAGAGAGTGTGAAAGCTCTCCCCAGGAGGTGGGGACTGCTCCTGAAACACCCCCAGCCGTCCCTCTATAAAGCCGACCGTGCTGCCGCTGTGCCCTGCTCTCTGTTGTATCCTCCACGGGCGGATCCGGGCACCTCGAGCACCATGGCCCTTTCTGTGCGCACAAGCGGCGGCTCCCGGCCATTCTCCTCTCGGAGCGGATTTGGAGGGGGATCTCTGAGGATGTCCAGTTCCAGTGCTGGAGGAGGCTATGGTGGCAGTGGGCTTGGGTTTGGTGGGGGATCTGGTGGAGGGTTTGGTGCAGCTTCTCTGTTGGGCTCAAGCTCTGGCTTCGGTGGGGGCTTTGGGAGCAGCTCAGTTGCAGGATTTGGGAGCAGCTTAAGCAGTGGCTTTGGTGGAAGCTTTGGAGGTGGTTTGGGTGGTAGCTATGGAAGTGGCTTAGGCAGTGGGTTTGGAGGAGGTTTGGGAAGTGGTTTTGGCAGCAGTTCTGGTGCTGCTCTTGGAAGTGGCTTTGGTGGTGGCTTAGGGACTGGTTTTGGAGGTGGGTTTGGCCCTGCTGGTGCTGGCGATGGGGGCCTTCTCTGTGGCTCAAAAAAGGAAACTATGCAGAACCTCAATGACCGTCTGGCTGCATATCTGGACAAAGTGAGATCTCTGGAGGAGGCCAACACTGAGCTGGAGTCCAGAATCCGTGACTGGTATGAGAAAAATGGCCCTGGAACTGGCACCCCTGGATCTGGGAACGACTACAGTAAATTCTACCCCCTCATTGAAGATCTTCGAAACAAGGTAGTAAAGCAATGTATTTAATATATCTTTACATTTGTAACTCACTTAGTAGCATGAATTAAAATAACAAATTCCTTTTGGAAACCAAGAGCATATTTATCCTTTGGTACTGAAACTTGCAGTGACCTCTGTCACCTTGCACTGGTGATGTGCTGAAGTTTTCCTGTACATTAAAGCAGTTCTGTAGCTGTGTCACACAGTGATTTGTCGAATCTGAATAAAGGAGAAGGCAGTGATGGAATGCTGTTCTACAAACCCTTGTAGAACACAAAGTTTAAAGCCATTATGAAGCCATGAAGCCTTTGGGCAGTAACATCATTCTCTGAATACTCTTTGTGCTCTAGATCATCAGTGCAACCATCGACAACGCAAGGATCATTCTGCAGGTCGATAATGCCAGACTGGCTGCTGATGACTTCAGACTGAAGTAAGGCTATCCTAATGCTACAAAAACTCCTGCTAATACCTTAAGGAAAAAGTTCTTTTGTATTAAAAAACCTCTAGCCTTGTAGAATACTTGTAATGTAATTATTAAACAATATTATAATAAACATGTGTATTAACTTTTCCTATTAAAGCTAAAAAAAAGCACATTAATAGTTTGCATTTGACCTCACTGGCCATGTAAAAAATAATATTTAATCCCTTTATGCATAGATATGAGAATGAAGTGGCTCTTAGGCAGAGTGTGGAGGCCGACATCAATGGTCTGCGCAGAGTCCTGGATGAGCTGACCATGACCAGGGCGGATCTGGAGATGCAGATTGAAAGCCTGAATGAAGAACTGGCTTATCTCAAGAAGAATCATGAAGAGGTTATTTTTTTCCTTTGTGAATTAATAACAAGACATATGAAATTGTGAAACATCAAATTTCTCCCTTATTTAAGCCAATGGGAGTTCCTGGGAGTTCATTCTAGGTTTTGTTTGCTGTTATTTTTTGAGTTTGCTAAGTGAAAGAGTGTGAGAAACAAGATACAGATCCTTGTTGAAACAGAATTAATATGACATATATTTGTTTACATATGTTTTGGTAGAACTATTTTGTCATTTATTAACAGAACCTTCTCTTTATTTTCAATTTCTCCAGGAGCTTCAGGGCATCCAAAGCAGTGAATTTGGCCAAGTCAGTGTGGAAATGGATGCTGCTCCAGGGACTGACCTGACCAAGCTTCTGAATGACATGAGGGGACAGTACGAAGTCATTGCTGAGCAAAACCGTAAAGAAGCTGAGGCGTGGTTCAATGAAAAAGTAACAACCAGAGAGAGCAAATTCAGCAAAACGCATGAGAAAATGAGTTCAATACTTGGAACAGTAAAATTACACACCATTCTTCCTTGTCATTGCAGAGCGGAGAGCTGAAAAGGGAAATCTCCACCAATACTGAGCAGCTCCAGTCGGGAAAGAGCGAGATCACAGATTTAAAACGGACTCTCCAGAGCCTGGAAATAGAGCTGCAGTCTCAGCTGGCCATGGTACGTTCTGGGGAGCTGCTGGACTGCTCAGAGCCACTTCGGCAACTTCAAAAGTCTTTTTAGACCTAATCCAATCCCATAGAATTGAGGATTTGCATTTGTTTCTGATTAAATCCTATATTATTTTAGTTCCTAAGTAGCAGTAAGATACCTAACTGGATTGCAAAGAGCATGTCACAGAGCGGATGAGTTTTAACATCACATTTAGGGAAGTGACAAGGGACAGTTTTCAAATTGGTGTTTTCAAAAAGAAAATAAAACCTTCTAAGTAGCACAGCTGTGCTCACTCCCTTAAACTATTTCACTTGGTTTTGTAAAGAGATTTTTTCTTTAACCAGAGATTATTTAATATCCTTACACAGAAAAAATCCCTGGAAGACACTTTAGCAGAAACAGAAGGTGGTTACTGCGCTCAGCTGTCACAAATCCAAATGCAGATCGGGAACCTGGAGTCCCAGCTTTTCCAGGTCAGGGCTGACATGGAGCGCCAGAACGCAGAGTACCAACAGCTCCTAGACATCAAGACTCGTCTGGAAATGGAGATTGAAACCTACCGGCGCCTGCTCGATGGAGAATTTGTGTAAGGAACTGGTTGACACAAAATATCTCCTTGGGTTTATTTTCTGTAGCAAAATCCTTTCCAGGAAAAAAAAGAGGTAAAATAAGTGGAACATTCTCCAACTGACAATAGGGCACATACAGTGATCTGAACTATCACTGTGACTGAGGAGAGTGAGCCATTCTGCTCACTACTTAAATAATCTATCAATGTCACCACGAAAAGGGAATTTATCCTGACCCTATGGAACATCTCACAATAGTGCATGTCTCTGATTCCCTTTCAGGGGCGCTGGACAGGCAGTTACATTTGAAAGCTCATCCCTGACAGGGTCCAAATCTCAAACACAATCACTGGACTCTTCTCAAGGTAGGTAGAACTTGATTGAATAAAATTTTGTTTCTAAGGTCATTCTTACAAATCAAATAATACATGTTATCCTGTTTAACTGCATCATAGAGTTCATTAAAATCAGAACCAAATTGGAAAGGAAAAGGGGGTACCTGGTCATGTGTTGGTTTGGTTTATATTTTTAACACATTGATAAATATTTTTTGTTTCGTTCATGATGTTTAGATCCAACCAAAACTAGAAAGATCAAGACAATTGTTGAAGAAGTGGTAGATGGAAAAGTTGTTTCATCCCACGTAAAGGAAGTTGAAGAGAAGATATGAGGCACAATCTGATGTGGCAACAGATCCATTTGCTCCAAGCCAAAATGGATAAATAATTTTATTCTTTTGTATGAAGTGATAAAACGTTTGGCTTTGTACTAAGAATCTTTTAGATAAGACAAAGTCAGCACCTTCATTCCTTGCAGTCATGCAATATATTTCCTGCTTCACTCTGTCAGCATTAACTGTATGATTTCCACGGTGTTCTTTAAAAATATCATAAAATCTCTGTTCAATAACCAGAAATATGAAGCACACATTTAATCAGATTTGCCTTTTTATAATCTTTAGTAATCAATAGATAAAATAATTTTGCTGTTCTAACCTCATTTTCCAGCTTTCATCCCTAATAAAAAGGACTCAACAAGCTTTAAGGTATTAGTGTCCGTTTATTCTCCACGACCCCCTCCACCTGTGTGGTGAGCCAGCAATAAAATATGAATATTGAAAGCAGCTAGAATTCAAAGTTCCATAAATCCTAGGAAAGATGCAATTGCTTACACCTACCTTCCTTTAGCCTTCAGGAATCTCACAGCCAGATGTTCCCTTTACACCTGAAAAAAAAAAGACAGAAAAAGAAAGCATTAGTTTATACCATCCCAAGTGCCATACCTTGTGTTTCTCTGATGGATTCCTAACGGTTTTCTTATGTAACTCTTCTCACCCCATCAATGACAAACACTGCCAGTATTTTGGGTTTAGAACTACACAGAACAAGGATAATTCAGACACTTGTAGAAAAGAGAATGGACAACAAAACCTTTCCATCTCAGTCCAGGTCAACTGGAAGACAGTCAGCTAAGGAAAATAAAATCCAAACACAGCATCCTTTCACATGTGCCAACAGACACAGCCAAGAACAGGGAAGCCTTTTTACACCAGGAGACTTTTAAGTGGTACAATATTTTGACTTCTAAAAAGATATGTGTCTTGTGAAAGTTTACTGCCTGTTCTATCATTTCTGTTTTACTGCCTGTTTTATCATTCATTTTAGGCTCTCATTTAGAGCCTCAAAGATGCATTTCTCTCTTTGTTAAATTTTAAATTTCTACCTAAATTGGAAATTTTTTACTGCATATCTGATATTGTGCACTACTGAAAAAAAAATTAAATAAGCAAGAGGTAAAATGAAATAGGTAAGAGCCATTTTTAGCAGACAAGATCATGGGGATCACACAGTGCTCCAGTGAGCAGGAAATGAAGAAGCACAGCACACCAGAGAAGCTGGGCTGGACCTGCCTGGGAGGTGTCAGGAAAGGGGTAAGAACCCCACATAAATTGTGTGTTGTCTGTACTGAGCACACCAACACCTGGCACAGGTACTGAAATGCTATCAGAGACAACCCGGACCCTTTTCCTGACAGCAGTCATGTGTCTGAAGTGTACATTCACCAGAACTTTGCCCTCTGCAGAAGGTGAGCCAAAGCCTTTGCCACAAGTTGCACCAGCACTACTCACCACCAGTAGTGGTGGTTCCTCTCCCTCCCTGTGTGTTTCTGCCCATAAAAGAGGATGCCCAGGAGCCCAGCTCGTTTCTGAAACGGGACAATCCTCAACACTGGGTCAGGTCAGACACCAGAGACTTCATCTCACTGAGTCTCAAATACTTTCAGGGATGGAAATCCTGTGACACCCCTAACAATGGTGGAGGCACCTGCCAGCAGCACTGCCAGCAACCCAGCTATGCTGCTGGGAGACTCTGTCCTTCCATGTCCTCTTGCCAGAGCACCTCATACTGGGCAGCTGCAGCTTTATCCTTTGCTTTCTCTCTTACCCTCACATTTCTGAGGTTATAAAACCCCACAGTTGCAGCGTAACAAAAACACGAAGACATCGATATATTCATTTCGGCACATAATTTAGGAATAATTATTTTAGTGCTATCCTCTGCTGCCTTAGCCTGCTGCCAGGACGGGCTGGCAGGCTCGGAGCCCCCCGCGCTCCCCGAAATGGGCCGCTGCCTCTTTAACGGCCCCGCGGCCGCAGCCCCGCGCCGCCGGCAGCCGAGCCAGGAGCCGGGGAGGATGGGAGGAGGAGGAGGAGGAGGATGGAGCCGGCTCGGCTCCGCCGAGAGATCAGGGCAAAGTATGAATCGCTCATCACCCGAAATCAGATAAAGACCGTCAGCTCAGCAAGGACGCAGGTAATGCCTCCTCACAGCCACACACCTTGCAGAGTACGGAGCCATTCCCTGGCCGTACAGTTCCTCCCGCAGCCTCTATGAGGTACAGTAATTCCTTTCAATGCAGCAGATTTTCGGGGAAGGGATGTGGATTTTACCGCAGTAAGATGTGAACTAGAAGAATCGGAAATAGATTTTGTTAAGGGTATGGATTCACGCTGAACGAATGCTGTGTAATTCACCAGAATGCTTTTCTGTCCCTGCAGCCGGGATATTGCTGGGATTTAAGGGATGATGACATAGGCTGTACAGGGTAACCTCTAGCTCCATGTAGTTACCTCAGAGGAAAAAAAGAATCCTGAAGAGAATCCTTTTATATACAGCGATCTTTACCATTTTTAGCCCTCTAGTAAAGGTACACTGTACCTTTGCAGGAACTATTTTCTATGCTCACAGTAAAAACTATGTTTTGCTCTTCAGCAAATATCAGTTGTTCTCTCATACAGCTTGATTAAATGTTACCAACACACAGTGCTGCTGTTCGGGATTTACATACCAACAGCTCTAAACCCAATTGAAATCAAATGGCAAAACAATTTTGAGCCATCAAGTACAAAGAAATTTAGGGGGAATCAGGTATTCTATCACCTTGTACTCAGGTATTGCAGGAATCCCAGAGGTTTGTTTTAAGGACAGGCCAGACGCTGCTGCAGCCTGGCTGATCCACCAGCAGTGCCAGACACTCGGCACCTGCACACCCGACAGGGAAGCCAAGTTTATCTTTGTGCTGGCACAAAGCAGCCAATGCACATTGGTTTGATCCTGTCACACCAATTCTGCAGTACCCAGGCAAGAAAGGGGAAGAAAAGAACATTGGGGGTTCACTTGTGGATGAGACAAATCTAGATTTTTCACAAAAATTATCATCTGGTAAAGTTGCAATAGGTCAGTATGTACAGGGGAGCAAATTCCTTCTTTTTCTTAGTTCATAAGACCTGAATTAAAGAGATTCTTTTCAAAGAGTCAACATCATCATAAGAACCTGCATGATGCAGTAAAATATGCAAAAGTGTAAGTGCTGTTTCAAGGGCTTATGGCATTTTCACCACTTGCAGGGAAACTCAGAATCAAAAAATGAAAATAACTTCCATAAGCCATACAATCATTCTGCAAGTTACATGCAGGAACATACTATCAAAATCAAAGATAAATCTGAATCTAAAATGACCTCACACATAATCAGGAGCAGTTTTATAAAACTACTTTTAACAGGGTAAAAGGAAAAAAAAACAAACAAAACCCTGAAATCAAAAATGCATTAAAATCAAGCACTTTATTCAAACTTGGAAGCTTGAACTATCTGCACCTCCTCTAAGCCCCTTTACTCCAGAGGTGAGTAAGTCCTCACTACAACTGGGTAATTAGTATGAGAATTTCTCTAGGACAAAGGTGCCAGGGATAGAGATGTGGCCAACCACTTCCCATCAAACACAGTGGGATAAGGCCTTTCCCTCTATACAGTACAGAAAATATTAATTCCTCCCTGTGAGCTTCCACTGTGAGCTTCCACACATTTATACAACTCTCACAAAAATTCCAACCAGAGATCTTTATGTGGCAATTTATTATCATTATCTGAATATTTTTAATATTGTTATCTTTTGTACATGCCCTGTAGTCAGAAGAAGGTACAAGTAAAAGAATGGACAAAGATGCAGAAGCACTAAAGGCAGCCAGAGCAGAACTGTGTGAAGCCCGACGGCAGTGGCACCACATGCAGATCGAAATCGAGTCTCTCCACGCTGTGGTAAGAGCCAGAAACGAAACTTGAAATCTCACAGAAAAAAGAAGTTTCGTCCTTGACATAAACTATCCCACAGTCAAGTTCTGTGACAGTCACAGCCACCACACAGCAGAAATCCAGCACAGGAAGGCTCAGTTTTGGGAAGCTCCAGCTCCTCACAGAGCCTTCGCTCACACACACTGACCCAGCACACGCTCTGGAGCAGGATCTGCCACTCCAGACACATGTGGTGTCCTGTTTTCACACCTCCCAAGCACATATTTGCATGATGCTCCCCCACCAAGCTCCTGGTCCATTTTGCCTTACCCATTCACAGCATGTTTATGACCTGTTTTTAATGTGTGGACCAGATTCATCAATTCTTTTGTGATAATATGTCAGCCATTTGCTCAATTCAGCAGTACAGACAAGCTCCAAGAGCACACAGACACTTCATACAGCACTGACCTGGACACTGTTTAACTGTAAAATCAGAGATCTGTAAACTCAAGGCAGTGGATTGCTGTGCAAGATGTGGCTACACTTTCATGTGATCTCGAATTCACAGATTTTATTGGAAAATTTCTCAGCCAATGTATTACCTTGAAAGCTTTACTCCTGTTCTTAAAGAATAATCTTACAAGAACTGATGTAAAAATACACAGTTTGTTAATTAAAATATGTATGCATGTAACATCTTTACACACAACCTTTCCAAATCCTAAAATATGTCAAAATTCACAAATTTTAAAATGTGAAATTTAATTCCTTAAATTTCACAGGAAAAGGGTTTGGAACGTTCACTGCGGGCCACGGAGCAGCAGTACCACATGCAGCTACAAAATTTGGAAGGTGAGATTGAATGCTTGGAGAAAGAGTTGTTGGAAGTGAGAAGGGGAATTGAGAAACAGCTTCGAGAGCACGAAATTCTCCTGAACACGAGGATGAAGCTGGAGGAGGAGATAGCGACATATCGCAGCCTGCTGGAGCAAGAAGAGAGCAGGTACTCGCTGCTTAGAGAAAAAGATCTCAAATTTGTCTTCCATTTCTGAAGGTCTCAATCAGAATTGTAAATACATGAGCTAAGCATTTAAAAATTACAGTATAAAATCTTAGAAAAGGTTTCACTGTACGGTAGCTTCACTGACTGCGGAGTTTCTGGCGCTCAATGGGTCACTGTGGGTCACTGTGGGTCTCTGTGGGTCACTGTGGGTCTCTGTGGGTCTCTGTGGGTCACTGTGGGTCCTGTGGCCCCAGGTCTCAGAGCACCCAGGGCCAGTCCACACACGTGAAGTGCTGGGCAGGGAGTCCATGTCTCAGACCACGACAGATCCCTGCAGGAACTGCACAGATATTGTCAGTAACTTCCTCCAGTTCTGGGCTCAGAATGAGAAATCCCAACAAACAGTTACCATGATCAAATAGAACTTCTCGTGATTCTCACATTTTTTAATTTCTCAAACTTGTTCATATGACAAGTTAAGTATTAAAGTACTTCAATACTATTAGATGCCTGTAACTTTTTTTTTTTTGCAGGTTCCGTTGCTCGATACCTGCCCAGAAGGATGACAAAAAGCCCAGTACTAGCAAGATCACCTTTACGCTGCCTTCAGGTGAGTTTCAGGCACCTCCTCCTTAAGGGATTTTGGCCCTAACTGTTCACAAGTGCTGACAAATCCCTGAATATTAAAAAAGGACGTTTTCCAATGTATGGGAAATACCTCCAGGTCTTGCATACTGCCCTTGCCCTTCTGCATGCTCACTGTACACCTGCATATTCTTTTACAGAGGGTGCAAAGAAGCACAAACCAAAGAAGGTGGAACTGATGACAAAACAAGCAATCCTAGATGGAAACATCATGAAGGAAAGTGCTGAAGCTCATGGCACTGTACAGTAAGATAAACAGGAATTTCACAAAATAAGAATTGGAAGTAAAGGGTGGAGGTTACATTTCAGTAGCTTTGAATTTTCCGTTATTTGGTATCTGTTATATCGTGCCCACATAGCCCAGGAGCTTCAGGAGCACAGTGAGAGCTCCTGAAGGTGCACTGAATGGCAGTGTTTAACAATACAATACATTTAAAAGTTCTTTTTATTAGCATTGGCTTCATAAGCAAACAATACCATTCTGGTGCTTCTGATTTGTAATTTCTATTTCTGTTAAGAATGAAACTATGAATAATTCATCTTGCAAAGGCTGAAAGCAAAGAGCCCAGACCACATTTGGGAAGTCCCTCTGGGGCATATTTATGCACATAAATTCAGGCTCAGCTGCTCCAACTTGCTCCTTGGAAACTCCTACGTTTCCCCACACAGGGGAGGGAGAGCCTGACTCCCAAGTAGGCATGTGAAAGTCTGTTAGGATGAGTTATTCACTTGAAATTACTTTAATAATATTGGATTGCCCCATTTTATTTCTTTTTCCTGCTGCTCTTTAAGCTTTTTTGTAGACTAATTTAATGTTACCTTTAAACACACTGCAGTGGGTCATTCCTAACACTTTATTTTTGTGCACGGGTTTTGCTCATCACACACAGATCTGCACGGAGCCTCTCTGCCAGGTGCAGTGCTCTCAGCTGGGTGAGGCCCCAGAGCCTGACTTTCAGATCTGAATTCTGACACACACATAGAGAATTGAATCAACAGGACTTGTTTGCCTCAATATTCCTGGATCAGCTGGCTTTTCAGTTCTCCCTATTTTATTTCTGTCCATTTTTCTCTTTAATGTAATATAGCTCCACATTCTGAGGTTTGAGTCTAAACTAGATTTTCTCCTCCCTATTCTGAAGGTTTTCAGATGCAGGAATTCTGTCCTGCCCACCACAGTACTGAGGTTTCTTGCAAAATTTTTGAGCTTGGATTCCAAACTCTCTCCTTGGAAACAAACTGCCTAACATATTTGGAGCAGTGGTTTGTAGCCATGTCGACCTAAAAGTACAAAAACAAGAACATAATGAACCCTGACCCTTTATTTAGCTTCTCTGGAGAACAAACCTGTAAAAAAAAGACACCTCTGGTATCTCAGTGCCATATAAAATAATTCAGCTCTTTATGATGCCATTTCTCTCTCTGTTCTAAAAGCAGTTCCAAAGATAGATAACTTACATAGCCTAAAAAATCATAAATACATTTTCTTTATTGTTTCAGGACAGAAAAAGTGGATGAAGTTATTAAGGAATGGGAAGGTTCTTTCTTTAAGGACAACCCTCGCTTAAGGAAAAAATCCGTTTCCTTGCGTTTTGATCTCCACCTGGCAGCCACAGAGGACGGGTGTTTGCACACGAAAAAGAAAACCCTCCCCGACATTGAAGTCAGGCTGGTGATGAGGAGATCCTGCAGCATCCCATCCATCAAACCTTAACCTCAGCCAATTCCCTCAAAGTGCATCCACAACGGAAATAAACTCTAGATGGACTCCCTTGGCTGCTGTCTGCTACAACCACAACATTTCACCAAGCACTTGGATCAATACAATAAAACCATAGAAATCCTTTAAAAGAAAGGGTGAAGAGCAAGTGGGTTCCAAATCCAAGAAACCCAACTTTTACTGGTTTTATACTCTGGGTGCACCCCTTTCGTTTTCTCATTGTTGTTGTTTTGTAGAATTTCACCAAATACTACAAAAATTAAACTAGAACTTTATATAGTTTGACATATTCTGCCTTTGTAAAAGAGAACTTGTTTTCTCTTTCCAAAACTGAGAAATGCTTATTTGCTTCTCTTAATTATTCAATATTCCATTCATATAATGACTGGTGAATCCTTGCAATAATTTATATCACAGCTGTCATACTTCTAGAAATATATTTTAAAATAATACTTTCTAACAGCAAAAAATTACATACAAAAATACTCTTAAAATACATGAACTATTAACGAAGAGTTTTCTTTTAAAAGTGGCTAGTATTTTTAAATTCCTTTTTTTCAGGCAACGACTGAGCAAAAATGTCTTTCCTCTACATCCTTACACATCCATTTTAAAAGTGTTGTTACAACCCAGTAACATTTTAGCTATTATTTTTCAACAGATTTTGAAGCAGTAATTTCCCTTGAAAAATCATTTTCTTATGTGTCCCCACACACCTGTACTACAAGTCTCTAAGCCAAGGCAAATGAAATTACTCGCTAATTGCTCAAATGGGAGGAGTCAAACAACCATTTGAGTGCTGGTATTCCACTAATTTTGTTTATTATAACAATGTGCATTAAAATATCTTCAACAAATTCCTCTTCTGACAAACACTACAGGCAAGTGATGCTGTTGATCTAGTCCATGTGACTAGTCACTGTTACACCAGGGTACAACTGTTACTACTTCAAATTAACTGGGCAAAATAAGGGCTACAAATTCAAAGTACAATTCAACCAGACCCCTTAAGTACTCCCCACTCCTACCCAAACTATCTGTGGGCAAACACAAGCCCCAACAGAAACTCTGCACCAGTACACAGAGGAACAGCCATCCTTCTTTAAAACCTTACGGGACAAATTTCAAACAAAGACTAAAACAAGATTGTATGAAGACAAGAATGATTGTTTGTGAGGATTCTGAAGAGGATGGATGTCACAGCTCCCACTGGAACACAGGGATTGCTGGGGCTCAGAGTCTGGAAAACCCACGCACAGGATTTGCTGGATTACAGCAGCATGTAAAGGATTGATTTCAGTGTCAGTATCTGCCTTATTACTAATGGCATGTGTACAAAAGTGATATTGCAGATTCTTTCAGAGTTAATTTATGCTTCTGTCCTTTGTTCATGGCAAGAACAATGCATCGATATTGCCCCGTCCTGTCTGTACTGTATCAAACTCGCTAATTATCCTTAACCTGAATCATGAGCTGATGTTACCACTTGAGTACTTGGCATCCTGAATGTATCAGCCTGCTCCAGTAATTTCACTATGCAGCTTTTTTTTTGTGCTTAGACTCTGTACGTTTTACAATACTTGAATTTAAACTAAGTTTTAATTGCTTTAAGGCACTTTAAACAGGGATACGAATTTACCAAAGTAAATGATAGTACTACAATAAAAAAAGTATTAAAATGGAGTTTGTCCATGCATATTTTGTGTGTGTCAATGTCTTCTCCTTAAGTGGAAAGGAGTAAAAGAGAAATACAAAATAAAAGTCGCAGATAGGAAAATCTATAGTACTGTAACAAGTGTTTTTTAAGATCCTCTCTGCAATTAGAAAGACGCAATTCCCTCAGAATCTTTACCATAACATGTGAGTGTCCTCCTGCTACAAAACTTACTCTTTTTTCTTGGTAAATCCAGTCACCCTGGCTATTTTCTCCACATGAGACTTCCTGCTTCTCTACTCTAGGCCTGGTTCAAGTGCATTCTGGTTTTAACTAAGTTTTGACCCCCTTCAGTAAGTATCTATTTTTGCATTATTCACAAATTCCATCTCTTCAAATGTAAAGAACTCTCTTTAGTTCACAAAGTAGTGAACTTCCACAAGTGTCAGTGTGAACTCCACATGAGCATCAAAATAATAACATCTCAACCTAATTTTTAGGCTACTTTAAAGGTAAATTTTTAAAAATTAACACTGAAGCTTAATATTATGGCAGAGAAGTCTTCATTTCTGTGGTTCTAATTAAATCCAGACCAGCTGAACCTCTGCCAACCAACACCTGCAAATGGCTGATGTAAAAACAAGTTTCATTGTCTCAACCTACTTCCCAGTGAATGTCTGTCCTCATTCCAGAGCTTATGAAACTGCTGGTAATTAAAACAGTTGGGTAAGAATTAGTTTTTACATCCCCCCCTGGTGAGCACAGTGCAGTATAAACAATTCCATTAAATCAGTAAAACTACTTATATATTGTACAGGATATTAAAAAGTGTACGCTGGCAAAACCTTTCACTATCACAAGATGGAATTGAGGCAAAGAGCACAGTCAAAAAAAAAAAAAAAAAGGAATAAAACGAAGTAGGAAATACACTGGTGGCTTTGAAAACATATGGTGATTTAGAACTATTAGTATGGAATGTGAGTTTCCATAAACGTACTTGAATACCGTAATAAACAACTCAGTTTAAAAAATACGTTTAAAATAATACAAATTTTAAAATTAAATTTAAAAATAATTAATAAATATTTCAAAATTTCCATTTTGAATTTAACATTAAAGGCAATTTACACTATCAACAAAACCATGTTATTAATAAACTAGAAGTGAATGTGTGAAACTAGGGGGAAACCTGGTCAAAAGCAAGGGGAAAACCATTTTTCACTCCTTACAAGTACTTTCTCACCTTTTCTTTACTTTTTCCTGCCCCAGTGAAGTTGGTGAACTAGTGTGACATATTTTGCTGGCTGAGAATCTTTTCAACTCTTGCTTTAATATCAAATTGAAGTCACAGATTCTGCTGCATGTCAACAAATGTCCATTGTGGCTACAGCCAGCAAGGTCGAAGCAGATGAGGGCAGAGCTCTTGTGTCTTTATTTGTTCACAAAAATAAGTTTACTTAAGCATGTAAACAAGCTGAGCCAATGGAACTGTAGGTGTCAAGAAAAATGGATCCAACTTGCAGCAACCCATGTTCAGTTATTTTTTTCTTCTTTTCACCTTCTACCATCCTTTTGGGTTAGGCAGGTACCATCCTCCTTGGCTTTCCTTCAGATCCACCCAAATTCTCCCTCATGAATGTCTAGAGATACATCTTATTGGCCACGTGAGAGCATTTCAATGCCAAACATTCCATTTCAACGTCAAACATTCAACATCAAACTTTCAATTTCAAGTTTCACTGCCAAAGTTTTCATATTTAATTTAGTCACTTTGGTAATTTTCAGTGTAAAAGGCTGTTTAAGCTGAATGCTGAGGTCTGGAACTCTTCACAGCCTCAGAGCCACATGCTTCACCTTGTTTGAATTTGTGAGGGCTCTACCTGTGTGTGATAACTTTGCTGATTTCCTCAAGGAATTGTGGACAATTCCACTGCTCCCAGATTACTGGGTAAATCATAATCCTATGTGATTCAGCAGCAGTGTTTTGAGTTCGGCTGGTTTAGCTGACGATTAACATATAGTATAATATTTATTACCCTGGTTGCCTTCCCAGCCGTCCCTAACGCCATCCTCTTCCTCTGACATTGTCCCACACATCATGGGCACCTTCCCGCTGCCCTCAGAGCTCGTCCTGCTCCACTCAACGGCCTCTGGAAGCGCTGCCATCCCAAACAGCCATTTCGGCACACACTGTGCACAGATCAGCATCCCTCAGCACTGACGGACGGTTCACCTCACTCCAGCGCTGCTTTTATGGGGTATAATTCGGGCTCGGACACGACCCCGCAGCGTTTTCCCGTGGCCTCACGGCAGCCCGTGGGGGCTTCAGGGACCGCGGGCAGCCCGTGAGGGGAAAAAGGCGCTGAACTCCCCTCAGGGACCGCGGGCAGCCCGTGAGGGGAAAAGGCGCTGAACTCCCCTCAGGGTCCGCGGGCACACCGTGAGGGGGAAAAAGGCGCCGAACTCCCCTCAGGGACCGCGGGCACACCGTGAGGGGGAAAAAGGCGCTGAACTCCCCTCAGGGCCGCGGGCACACCGTGAGGGGGAAAAAGGCGCTGAACTCCCCTCAGGGCCGCGGGCACACCGTGAGGGGGAAAAAGGCGCTGAACTCCCCTCAGGGCCGCGGGCACACCGTGAGGGGAAAAAGGCGCCAAACCCCTTCAGGGACCGCCCGCTGTCCGTGAGGAGAAAAAGGCGCTAAAGCGCAGGGGGCACGAGGCGTTCGCAGGCCGTTCTGCCACCGGCAGCCACCACTCGGGGCACCGTGACCGGGGTGCCCGGCGCGGGGGAAGGGGACGAGCACGGTGCTGGGCACTGCGGGTCTGGGCCGCCTCGGGAGCCCCGGTGACGCTCCGCGAGGCAGCGCTCCCGTGCCGCTAATGGCGGGCGGGGCCGCCCCGCGCGCGGCGCTCGGGTTGCATCCCGCAGATTCGCCACGGCCCCTGGAGTCGCCGCCATCCCGGAGGGTGCGGGGACGGCCCTGACCCCTCGGTGGGGCGCGGGGCAACCGGACAAGCCCCCCATAGCGAGCGGGGAGCCACAGGCACGGCCGGGGCGGGCGTGTCGAAAGTGCGGAGCGGAGCGCGCAGGCGCTGTCGCCGCCGCCCCGGCCCGTGGGAACAAAGGGAGCGCGGCCGCGCCGAGCGGGTGAGTGCGGGGGGCCCGGCGGGGCTGACCGGGGGGCTCGGGACCGCCCCGGGCCCGCTCCGGCAGCGCTGCGGGGTTCGGGAGGGCCCTTGGGCCCGGGGAGGGAGCGGTGGGGCCGAGGGACCCTCTCGGTGGCCGCCTTGGGCCCGCTCGATCTCTCCGAGCCAGCCCTGTGTGCCATCTCGGAGCGCGTCGTTAGTGGCGATTCTGAAGGAGGTTGCAGCCGTCGTGGCGTTATTTGAAGAGAAAGGCCGAAAAAACACTTTGTTACAGCGCTGTTTGACGCACTCCCAGGTTCAGTGCTAAACAGTTTAAGCATTGCCTGTCAGACCTCAGCTGCCGGGCTCGGTGATTGTTGTACGTACCCTGTAAAGGAAATACATCATTTGGTCATTTACGTATTAATACCAGATTTCTGAAACAGTGCGTTTAAAATAATGGGGTATGTTCTTTTTATTCTTTAAGGGACAAAATATGTTTATTTAGACCCTTTAATATGAAGGTGACCTAAGCCTATGTGCTCTTGCACAGCTACTTAAGGCCAGATTCCTTGGAAAGTCCATTAATTTTTCAAAGAGATAACACTTTAGTTTCTGAAAATTCTTTTGTCTGTATTCCGAAATTGACAAACTTTGATAATCACTGGTATCGATAACAATTAAAGCTTCGAAGATCTGGTGGGGGGAAAGGCACAACACTTACTAGCGTGATCTTCTTTTGTCTTGCAGAAGTACAAATATAATGTCAGGTGGCTGAAAATTTGACTATCAAAATGTCAAGTAAGTTTGTTTTTTTTAAAAGATTTTTCTTTCTTTAACTTGATGTTTTAAAGATCTGGTTCTGCAGAACCTGTTTGTGAGATGACGCCATTATTCCCGGCAATAAAAGAAATTAACAAGTCTAGTGACTAAACTCTTGGACTTAAATCCTGCTGTGGCTGATTCCTGGCATATTGTTTTCGTAGGAAATCCAGATATCGCAGCTTCTAAATCCTGTTGGACTGCATTTTTGTTTTCCCTCCATGTAATTGGCGTGCATATAAATGAATTTCATATTCTTCAGTCTTGTGCTTGAATAAATGGCTGGGACTAGAGCAACGCGGGGGGCTTCAATTTTTCTTTTCTTTTTCTTCTGTTGCTTTTTACTGTTCAGTAGCAAAACGCAAATTCTTTCAGAGTAGAATTTGCTTCTTTTGTAAATTCCTTTCATAATGTTTGCCACAGCAGATGCCTTAAGAATTCGTTTAGATTTTCAAGAAAAAAAAAATGTGCTTACATTTCTATCTTAACAGAAAGGCCATCCTATGCCCCACCTCCCACCCCAGCTCCTGCAACCGTAAGTATAGTGATTTTTCTCATTAACACAGAGCCTTTAGTAACTTTCCAGAACAATAATTACGGAGTTGTATCACCTTCCTGTATGGGAAACAAATATTAATGTGATATGAACTGTTTAAATTAAAATCATTCTTTTTTGAGAAGTTTGGGAAAGAGAAGCAGAGTAAATTTGCTTGCCTTTAAGGCTGGATTTCACAGACACTGAATTTTCTGTGAGCAGTCACTTGTCTCACAGTGGGTTGCAGCAGTACTGGAATAGTTAAGAATTAACTGATATATTTGACTGTAAAACATTCTGCTCAGCCTGTGCCCAAATCATGGGCAGACAGTGTGTTTTTCCACATTTCAGTTGCACTGAACTGCTTTTCAGTGGAATGTAGGATTATGAAACTTCCTGTTATATTGGGGAAGAATAAAACACTCCTGGTGCCAGTCTTGCATTCCTTGAAATCGCTGGTATTTTGGAATCTAGGGCATGGGAAATACTTTACTTTCTAGTAAAGTGATGTGACCTGACACTGAGGAAAACATGAACAGGAGCTTTGAATCCCATCCAGTGACATTCCTGGGTGTACAAAGGTGCTGCAGTACCAGTGTGCTGTGGGCAGGAACTGTTCGGAAGTAAATGCACATCTTTGGTCACATTTGTGAATAGCTTGGGTTTTAGGACAAATCCTTCATACAGAAGATTGAGTAAAGATGATTTCGTGAATTGTTTTTACCAAAGTGAATTGGAAAACTGTTACCCAGCAGTGTGTCCTTGATCTTTGTAGGATGGGAGTTAGAAGGAATGTGATCCTTTAAATTTATTGTGCTATACTTTACAGGAAGAGGCTTGAAAATTAGATAATGCATAAATACAAGTTATGTTTTTATAAGTTTGCATAAATAAAATTTGATTTGTATAGTTTGCTCAGAGTTTTCATTTTGCACACAGTGAAATAGATCTGTGGCAGTGTTAGAAGGAACATGATGGATCTACTCTGACCACTGGATTCCTGCATCAAGAGCTGTGCATACACATGTGATTCTTTGGGGATGTAGCATGGATACTGGTGTTTAATGGTTCATGTTGATGTGGTACAGTCTTTCAGAAGGATACATGAAGCACATGTCAGAGCTGCAACCAGTGACATGCACTGCCTGTCTTACAAGCATCTTTTATTTTATTTTCTATTATATTTTATACAGTCCTTCACATGATGGTCTGTGCTCTGTTAATGCAAGTCACAAAATAGCCAAATAACCTTGCTTGTTCTTCCACAGCCAGTTCCAGGTGCTGCAGTCAACAAAATCCCAGTAATTCTCAAAACTGCAGTTCTGTACCTGAAATAAAAATTCTCCATGTGATGCAAGGTAGTTCCTGGTAACATTTAAATCCTGTCTTGCAGAAATAAAGAATTAAGCAGACGGAGATTACAATTGTCACCTGGTTTTGTTGAAGAGGTGTAGTTCAACATATTCAAAACCTGTTGTTATGGTAATAAAAAAAAACCTGCTGTAAAACAGTTAAAACAGTGCCTTATGAAGCAGTGAATGTGTATGTTCTGAGCCCAGGCATACAGTTGAGCACATCAGCTGCTGTGACTGAGTTAAAAAGCTTGGCAATAAAATCTCTATTGAAGACTAACTGTTAAAGGATAATTTTCCTCTGCACTTGTGTATTTAGAAATAAACTCCTGCAATGTGTCTACATTCACCTGAAACCTTCCTAGTTACTGTAGTCAGCTCCTAGGACTTCTGTTCTGTGTTTGTATGTGTCATACTTTGGTTCTTAGAGCCCTGAACCTGTTTGTCAAATTTTTATAACTGTAATCTGGAACAGGGCCAGTCAGTGAATCCCTGTTAAAGACTGCTTGGAATGTTTATTAGGGCTGCTGGAGAGTGGGACACTCTGGGAATGACGTTTAAATGTCCAGAAACACTCCAGGCTCTTGTGGATCCTAATGGAATCAGAGAACCACCACAGTCAGGACTTAAATTACCATTAAATAGTTGATCTATTTTTCCAACAAAATCTGATTGGGAAAGGGGGCATAATGGAAAAAAGAAATTTATTTGAGAAGGGTAATACAGGGAACCTGGTGAAACTTGAGTGTCCATTGCTAAGTGAGAAGGAAATGAAAAGAAACAAGATTTTATTTTTTCTGTGTGACTAAGGTGAGAACAAATCAATCCACTTTCATGAATGAATGAAGATGTATTGATTGACTTATGAATTGTCTTGGATTTGCTGATGTGTTCAGGCCAGTTTAAAAGTTTTTAACTTACAGGTCTTACTGCAGATGTAGAATTCCTCAGTTCAGGCAGTCTACAGCCTGCCTTATAACAGAAGGATGTCTCTGAGAATTGTCTTCAGCCATTGGCAGTGGAGCAGAAATGGTGCTTTGAGAGATTTCCTCCCCTGCCCCATTTGTTGGGAAGGCAGAATTCTGGGAAAAAAAGCAGGCAGGAATTTTCATTGGTGTAATAAATGTGTATACTGGGGATTTCTCCTCCATCACTGGATGCTGTGTTGCCCTGTAACTTTCACTCTGGGGAGACAAGAATCTTCTGTATTCCTTGGTGGCTTATGTTGGAAAACTTCACTAGCCATGAGCTGAATTTATAGAATACTTGTTTAAATAAGTTACACAGTTAATAGAAATAAAATCACCAATTTCAGACAGAAATTTGTAGTGACACATTTGCTTTAAAGTCCTGTTTCCTTACTAGGTTTATACTGGAGTAAGTTGTGTGTGTTGGGAAGACACCAACTGCTACACCTCATTGCTTGTTTGAATTCTGGTTGCTTTTGCATGCCATATTGCAGTTCATTTTCATTTCTGTGTTTTCCTCGTTTGAGCTCATTTCTCATTCGTGTTTTTGTCTCATTTGTTTCCATCAGCAAATGCCCAGCACCCCAGGGTTTGTGGGATACAATCCATACAGCCATCTGGCCTACAACAACTACAGGCTGGGAGGGAACCCGGGCACCAACAGCCGGGTCACGGTAGGAGAATCAACTATTACATCCTCCAGCAAACACCAGGAACTGACCAGAAATGGCTTTAGGGTTAGGTTCTTCGGAGTCTTGGCTGCTGCCACTTCTTCATAAAACCAACTTCTGATTCTTACTCCTCACCTTCCCCCGCTTCCCCTTCACTCTGAAACCTTTTGAAGGAAAATGGGTTTTTACTCAGCAGGAAAAACTGGTAATGGTATATGATGCAGACATCCACAAAGACAGACTTTGTGGTCTTCAGTGACCACTGCATGCATAGGAAAAGGTTCTGTAGCTGGGTGTGAATTTTTGGAGGGAGGGAGCTGCTCTTTTTCCTGAGGTTCATTGGTACAAAAATAAGGAAGAACATTTTGCAAACTGGAGATCATTGATAGTCATTGCATCATCCTGTTGAGCCATGCAAGAGCTACAGGCCTTTATTTTTCTTCCTAGTCTTCTAGTCTGGTAATAACTGCACAGTCGTCCCAAATTCAGTCATTATTTTTTCAACAAAATGTGGTGTTGATAATAAAATAGAATTTTTTCAGCTTGTATATGTGTCAGTGTGTGGGAAATGGATGTTACATTCATTTTTCATGGAGTAAACAACGTGAGATGGAGACAAGTGATGAGGGAGGTGACAGCTTCTTTCAAACATGAATCAAGTCCTAGCATTGTATGCAGTTAGGAAACAAAAATAGACAGTGGAAATGTAACAGTTTTATAACACAACAGAAACAGAGTAAATCCCTGATACTTTCTTAAATACCTCACAGCTTTAAGGTTTTTCTTTAAAAAAGAAGTTTGTACCTCAAATCTTCTGACCAGTTTGGAACATGATACAAAGATTTCTCAAGGATCAAATACATGGTGCTTTTAAAGAAGTGTACTCTTTTTATGCCTGTCATATAAACCTTCTTTCAAACTTGATATATGAAGTTCATCCAACTTATTAAAGCATTTACAGAAGGGACCTTCCCCTGCAAGCTGGAATTGACTGTCTGAATGGATACTTTGCTTATAGAAGACTTAAGCCAGGTTTTGTCTGAGAACTTCATTGTTTCTGTATGTCACAAGCATACACAGCCTGCTCTGCCATGCATATCCCAGTATATGGATGGTGTCTTTAAATCCCTCTTAATTTAAAAGCATTAAACAGTTTCCGTTAATGTTTTTCCAACCCATCTGTATGTGTATCTATGTATACATTTTGGTGATGCATATACCTCATGCACATTATTTATACACAATTCTGTATGCATTGTTCATAGAGCTCCATAAATTCAGCAAAACAAAAAAAAAATTTAAATAAAATAAAAACAACAACAAAAAAACCCCACCACAACCTATCAGGAGGAGAACTGAGTATTGAACGTGAGCCTTCTGGGCTACACTCAAGTATTGATCTACAGGCCACAACCCTGAAAGGTCTTGGACCTGCTTTATATTTTCATGTAAATATTCCCACTTAATAGAACTCCTGACATGTAGAAGTGCTGGAAGAGTGGAGGGTTTCAGACCCTGCAGTTGACAGGAGCTGTGATGTCACTGCACTGTTTTAGGAGCAAGTCCTGTCAGGTGTTCTGTGGGTCGAGGGAATGCAAGGGGACCCAGCAGCAGCATTAAAGCTCAGTGGCCTTTTGTGTGGTGCCAGCACTGTGTCTGGCAGTGTCAAGCCAAAGGAAGACGGAGCACAGGAGCATGTTCCAGGCTAATTGGGACAATTCATTACAGCTTGGCTACAAGTAGAGCACATATTTACCTTTTAGCTGCATAGGGTTGTTTTGTTTTCATAAAGAGTCTGTTAATTGGCTCCAAATTACCACTGACAAATTTTGCAGAAAAATAATTGCTAAAATTACTTGATAATGTCTCTAATTTAGTTTTTTTAAACTTTCTTCTTTTTTATCTGTACAGTAGCCACGTTAAATTTGTCAGATAAATTAGTCATCAGAAGTGAGAAAAAACAACCTGCTGGGATTAGTGTTTCCATGTCAGTTCCTAAGCTCTGTAGTTCAGTTTTAAGAACATGGAGCCCTTTTGAGGATTTATCTAGCTACTTCTCTGTAAACTTACAGAGAAAATTACAAACTTACATTGGAAATTATTCCTGTGAGGACCAGCTCTAGCTAGCGCTTGTTCACTCACAGACTGGGTAATTTTTTTGGTGATGTTGCTTGCTTCTCTTGGTGGGGGTGTGTGAATGCACAAGAATGAGTGTTTTCCAAAACTAGTGCGTGTAGAAACTGTTCAGCAATCCCATTAACAAATGGATTTATCCGGTTTTTTTATAGGCTTCCTCTGGTATTACCATTCCAAAGCCCCCCAAACCCCCAGACAAGCCCCTGATGCCCTACATGAGGTACAGCCGGAAGGTGGGTATTACAGTGTCCATCAGTAATAAAGTCAGTGTTCGTTTGTGCTAACAATTAATTGCTATGATCTTAGTTTCAGCTTCTAAACGTTGACTCCTAACAGCCTGCGCTCTCTTAAGGGGATGTAAAGTACAGAGTCTGCCCTGCAGAACAAAGGCAGCAGTAGTCTGGCCACACAGTTGCCAATTTCTGGGGGGAAAATTGCTAAAATGCTAATTCCTACCACTGTCTGCTGACAAGGATCCACCCCGCCACATTCAGAAGTTCCTGTGACTTACTGACAGAACTTTTTTATAAAAAGGAAGTATTCCTTGCGTTTTCTGGGCTTGGTGCAGTGCTGTAGCTGGACTGAAGAGTAGCAATGAGTGGACTTTGCATGTTCTCCTTCACCACCCTAGCCCGTGGCAACGTTTGCTTCGCTATTCTGTGAACTGTTTGACAGAAAGTAGGAGAGAGACTCTTGTGGAGTCTGGAATCTGATGGGGCATGGGGAGGGCATGGCAGCCTGGCTGAAGCAGGTGAGCCAGAAGGAATTTCTTCCACTTCTGGTAAAGTATCTTTACCAGCATGTCTGTCTTAGGCCAAAAAACATCAACACACACAAAAAAAAAGTCAAGTGGCGCAGCAAGAAATTACACTGGCAGCTCTCCTTTGTTTTTTTCCCTATAAAGTTAGAAACCTTTTTGGTGGAGTCAGAACTTGTTGGAACTCAGATTGATCAGCAAGACTGAAATATTGTGAAATGTTACATTCTGATCTGAAAAGCTCAGTCTCTTTGTCATAATCTACTGCTGGATGTGTTTACTCAGTAGCATTTTTTTCCCCGAGATGCAGCGATGTTCATTTAAGAAGAGAATTGAGAGGGTTAAAAGCAATATTCCCATGAGACCAAAATCACTCAGCAATTGCCTGGTTCAGTAGCTGGCTTCCTACTGACTTCCTGCCCCAGAAAATAATCCAGATAGTTTAGCCAGACTCATTCCTAACTTTATCCTGTTTTTCATGGTGATTCCAGAAAGAACACTGAGATGACAATATAAAATGTTTAATTTGGAAGTATTTAGATATCATTAGTAAAGCTCCAGCTGTTTCTGTTAAGGTCTGGGACCAAGTGAAGGCGTCCAATCCCGATTTGAAGTTATGGGAAATTGGCAAGATTATTGGAGGAATGTGGCGAGATCTCACTGATGAAGAGAAGCAAGAGTATTTGAATGAATATGAAGCTGAAAAGGTAAATGGAAGAAATCTGGGATGTTTATTACAGCTGATTCTTCTAGGAACTGGTCTGAGAAGAAAAATTCATCTTCCCCATGCAGGGGTGTTTGAGGCATTCACGAGAGCCCTGTATGTAACTTAAATGGAAGTTTGTCCTGACACATCTCTTAGATTTTTTAAATAACTGTGCATCAACTGTGACTGGTCAGTTTTTAGACCTAATTCAAAATGAAGTATTTATAATTGAGTGTCGATTTTAACTGTTTAATGAATGGATTTGATTGTACAACATCAGTATTGAAAAGATTGTCTCAACACCAAAATCCTCTTTCAAAACTAGTGCTCTGCAACTACTGCTGTTGTCATGAACATGTTCCTAAGAGACTTCCAGTCACGTGGGGTTTGGTTTTCCTGGTGGAACTCCACGCTGTGGCATTAGTATTTTGTTTCTTAATAGAAAATGCTACCACTTGTAGAGTTTTCTTGTGCTTTTGTTTTGGTTTTGTTGATCTTAATGACAAGAGATGACAGCTGCCTCATGTCTAGGTTGGTAAGTGTTGAGCACCTGTACGAGACTGTTCTTGTGATTCCCAGGTACAAAGGGAGAATTGTCCAGCTGATGTGTTGTGCTTACACCTGGCAGGCACCCACGGCTCTGGCTACCTGGTCAAATCTCAGCTGGTTTTATTCCACAGCAGTAGAGAAGTACTGCAAAGCTTGGTGCTCCTAGCTGAGAAAAAAAATCCAGGAATTCTATTTTTACCTTGGTAATGATGTTTAGATTGTAAGCTCCTTGGGGCAGGGGCCAGCTGGTTTCTGTTTGTGCAGTGCCAAGGCAGAAGGATTCTGGTCCTGATCATAAACAAGCGTTTTGGATACCTTTAACAATATCAGATTATATCCATTTTTTCATTGGAAATATCTCAAATCACTGTATAAAATCTTAAAACTGAGATTAAAAAAAGCAATTCAAAGGGAAAAGGTATTTCAAAGAAAGTCAAAATAGTGCTGCTGTCCTACTGCCAGGAGGAGACAGGAGTCTGGCTGCATCTTTCTGTGCCATCCCAGAGCAGGGATGGGGCAAAGAATGGACAAATCTTAAGTGATTTTGAAAAGTGATTCATGACACACTGGCATAAGGAAAGAGAAGAAATCAGAATCACAGATTTAGTTAGAGCTCCAGAGAATTACTGAGAATATATTGTGTTTGCTAATTTCATCTTACCAGAACTTGATCATAAATGTTCTGAGGTGCTTGAATTTGAAATCTCAGAAAACAAAGCTATCATAAGACTTCCAGGTAGTAAAACTGAAAAGGACCTAAAAACCAGTTGTGTTTTTAAAACACAAACGACTATAGAAGAAGTTCTAATTTGTAAAAAAAAAGAAAGGCTGAGAGAATCTGGTCATTTGTATCTCAGCCAGACGATTCAGATTCAGCTTTGCCTGTGAGTTACACAGAGCGCACTTGTGGCAGGGTGGGAATCACCCAGTGGTGCAATCAAACCGTGTTGGTCACCTTTCAGATCGAGTACAACGAGTCCATGAAGGCCTACCACAACTCCCCTGCCTACCTGGCCTACATCAACGCCAAGAGCCGCGCCGAGGCGGCGCTGGAAGAGGAGAGCCGGCAGCGGCAGTCGCGCATGGAGAAGGGGGAGCCCTACATGAGCATCCAGCCCGCGGAGGACCCCGATGGTAAGGAGCTGGTGTGCACTCCCAGTGGGACACTCATGGCAGGACAGGCCATGGAGATGCAGAAAACCACCCGTGTGCACCTTCCGCGGTGCTTTACGTGGCTTCGTTTCTGCTTTGGTGCTTTAATGCCGATTTTCACTGCCACGTTTTATTCCATACAGCTGACTTTGTTTCCAAAAGTAAGGTGGCACCCATGGCAAAAGTTATTCCAGCCCTTCTTAATTAAGTGTGAAGTAATGCTTAATATTTCAAACCAAATCAGTCTGCTTACAGCTCTGTAATGGCTTTAGCACATGCTTTAGAAAAAGGCTTAGATGCCTGATTTAATCCGGCTTGGATGGAATGTTGTGCTTTATTACCAGAAGCACATAAATCTGACAGGCAGAGTTCTGGTGTGATTAAGAGCACCTGAACTTTGAATGTGTTCAACAACTGTCATTTGAGATTGTTTGGGGAGTGAGGTGCCCTTGCTGCTGACAAGTTGATGAGAAAATTCTGAAAGTTTATTTGACTGCAAGGAAATGCACCCCACCCAGTGGGAAAAGTCAGCCTCACACACCTCATCTCATGGCTGCTTTTAAATTCATCACCAAATACTTGTTGAAACCTGAGGGTGAAAAATGTACTCAGTTACACCCTTTTTTTTCCTTCCCCCTTGTAAAAGCACACCCCTGAGATAAAGCTCATGGCAAACAGCACTTTCCCCCGTGTAAGGTAATTGCAACATTTATGTAAATACATTTCATGCCGGAATAGCTGGAACCTGGGGATTTGAGATTCTGTTCTGTGCTACCTGGGCAAAGTAGACTCGGGCAGAACCAACCTTTGCCTCTTTTTTGCTTTGTTTAGTCAGATACCTCAGTGAGATACAATATAACACTTTAAAATAAAGAAACTTTCGTTTAACTAGTTCTCTTCTTTGGTAGTGTCTCCTGGCATGGTGTTCAGCTTCTTAAGATTTCCATGAATAGTTGTGATAGTAATCTCCAGTAGGAATACTTAATGTAAAACAGATGAGACTTCTGGACTTTTCTACATGGCATTGTTCTGGGAGATAATTAATACTTGTTGTTTAACTGGTTTCTCTTTAGAGAAATGCACTTACTAATAAATAATCGAATACTCTTAATACGAGGCTGGATTTTCAGTGATGAGTAAATGTGTCTCACTGCTTCATGCTTTCAGTCCTCAGTGTTTTGGAAAAAAAAAATGGTTTTGATCTGTGGTACAGAGGTTATTTATAGAGGAGTCACTATCCTGTTGGCATTTTGTTCTGGAAATATGATTAATCAGGAGTGGGTCTTTTATTTGGTGTATTAATAGTCCCTCTTACTGTGGAAATGTTGAAAGCAACAGAGTGAATAACTAGGTCAGTCCAAGTTTCAGCTGTGGGAAGTGCATGTGAAATCAGCTGTTAGAGCTGTGCCAGGTAAATGCTGCTCTGGCCATACTTTGTCTCCTTTTGTGATTCCCTGATGCTCTGTGTGTGTTACTGTGAACTTTGTGACATGACAACTAGTGGTATTAGGGCCCATGTTTTGTTTTTTTGAGTGGGTAAAACGGGCACAGTGTCGTTGGCCTCTCATTTTGTGGAATCAGAGCAGTTAGCCCTCGAACTCCCGTTGCAGATTACGACGATGGGTTCTCCATGAAGCACACGGCCACGGCTCGGTTCCAGAGGAACCACCGGCTCATCAGCGAGATCCTGAGCGAGAGCGTGGTGCCCGACGTCCGCTCTGT
This sequence comes from Sturnus vulgaris, assembly GCF_052056855.1. NCBI lineage: Eukaryota > Metazoa > Chordata > Aves > Passeriformes > Sturnidae > Sturnus > Sturnus vulgaris. The sequence goes on along the minus strand of NC_142269.1, from coordinate 4,985,504 downwards.
GGTCACCACAGCCAGAATGCAAGTCCTGAAACGCCAGGTTCAGTCTCTAATGGTTCATCAGGTAAAAAGAAAGGATGTGGATGCAGCTAAAATGTGGTGGGGTTGGGCTGGACTCCAAGTCTTGGATCATTCGATCACCTACATGACTGTTCTTGCTGGGTGTCAATGTTCTGTGTGCTCCAGGAGCTAATCCCTGGGATTTCTTGGAGCTGCAGAACGTGAGACTTCACCTTCTGTGCTGTTTTGTTACAGAGGATCATGTTAAACTGTATTTTGTTCTTTGGGATATCCTAAGTGTTAGTTCCATAGTTCTTCATTATTACACACAACCCTCTGTATGCAGTGTAAAAGTCTGCTGGTTAATAAGTACTGGTAGGATTGTGATTTCGGATACATGACAACTCATCTTGTTTGTAATGATTCTTTTTTTGCAGTAAATTGTCCCCATTCTAGTATTTTTCACTGAAAGTTAAATTCATACAAAATAGATGGTGAAGTCACACCTGCATGTTTCACCCAGCTTTGGGCACATGCCTGTGTTTTCCAAACACTCATGTTACCAAAGAACCCTTTCAGCATGGTCAATGTGTGTGTGTGGGTAATGTGAGACCAAAATTAAGTAGAGATTTGTTGGAGGTTTTTAATTACAAAAGATTTGGAGGGTGGAGGAGGTGATGGTCCTTCTTTCCTGTGAATTGTGGTCTTTCTGTATTAGAGACTATAATTGATGTGGAGGGTGTGTCTGTACCTGTGAGCTGTGTATATACAGACCTGTGGGATATGTATACACAGACCTGAGGGTGCAGAATAGAAAAGAAAATGTGCAGATGCTGGAAGCTTCACCTCAGGTACACAGTGTGTCATTTACAATATGCTTGTACTGCTACACAGACCCATGTACTGTTCCTACTTTTCAGTATGAACTTCTGAGCTATGGGTATCAGAGGCAGGCAGAAGGATGTTTACATATTAGACCAATATTTAAAAATAAACCCATGTGAAAATTTGTATGCATAGCTGTACCTTTGCCCAGTTTTTAGGTGACTGCACAATGAGGTTCTTGCTGTTTGTTTCACTTCCAGCGTAAGCTCGAAGCTGAGCTGCTGCAAATTGAGGAGCGTCACCAGGAAAAGAAGAGGAAGTTTTTGGAAAGCACAGAATCTTTCAACAACGAGCTTAAAAGGGTACAACTCATTTTTCTTACTTAGTCTGAGGAAGCTGCTGCTTCCACAGTGATAAAGTGCTTCAGTTCTCTGTGCAGTTCTGAGCAATTGCCCAGCTGCTGGGGCAGTGCCCTTATGTGGGTGGTACAAAGCACAGGATGATTTCCTGCTCCTTCATTGACCTTTAGGGGACATTGGGCCAGTACAGTTTAGAAGTGCCTCGAGTCTGGGCTGGGTGAATTCACTCAGAGCAGCTGGAGGAAGGCGGCCTGAAGCCATTGTGGAGGGCACACTGCTCTCCTTGGCTGCATTCAAATAATTAGTTTTAGGTTGTTAATTTATTCCCTCTCCCCCTTTTTTTTGTTAATATGCCTATCTACCTTCCTAGTTACTTTTAATATAAACCTTGTAGAATCAAAAGAACTGTGCTGCGTGTAGAAATAATGAGCTCATCATAGGGGTTTACTGACTATTTATTTCTCAGGGTAAGTGAGGTAATAAAAGAACTAAAGAGTTTTCCTTCGTTCTGTTTTGGTTTTAATTGCTAGTTATGCAGTTTGAAGGTGGAAGTGGATATGGAAAAAATTGCAGCTGAAATTGCTCAAGCTGAGGAACAGGCTCGCAAGAGACAGGAGGAAAGGGAAAAGGAAGCAGCTGAGCAAGCTGAGCGCAGCCAGAACAGCCTGGCAGCCGAGGAGGAGCAGGCAGCCAGCAAGGGGGAGGAGAAGAAGGAAGAGGAGAGCACTCCAATGGAGACAGGTAACTGCATCTGAACATCTGCTGCAGAGTCCTCCAAGGATCAGCATTAAAGAGTCTCTAAGGAGAACAGTTCACTGCATCTTGGTGAACCTAGGCATTTGCTTACTTCTCATTAAATTACTCATTTTTAGAAGAGGTGATGATAAGATCCCACAGAGCCCCATGTCATGCTTTGTGTGTGATATATTGAGGGGGGGAAAAGTACTAAACCTGAAGTTAGACTTTGATTAACTGGGAGCAACTGGGAGTGTTTCCTTACCTTAGTGTCAGTGTCCAGCCAGGATGATGCAACAGCAATGCTTCCTAGGCAGCTCTCAAGCAAATTTTCCAGCTGCTTTGTGCTCTGGCCACAGTGGGAGTAAGAAATGCTGCTGGATTCAGGAGTCCCAGTGACTAGTACATCAGTGAGTCACTGCTGCAACAGCAGGAGCATAAGGAAAGAGGGACCAAGGAGTTTGAATTCCAGTGCTTCTGCTTTAACAAGGCACATGGCTTTCTTATGGCTGGAATTGTGAGGTCAGGCAGCTCTAGCTGGCAGGACCACATGCATCCCCAGCACTGAGCTCCCTGAGCTGTGCCTGTCCCTGCATGTTCTAAGTAACAGAAGTGACTTCTATGGAATACTCGGATTTATTGTAGCTTCTGTTTCTTCCTAAATCCTAGTTGCACAATCTAAATAAATATTGGCATGTAAGTGACACTGAGAAATATGTTTTTCCAGAAGAGCCTCATCCAGAAGAGAGCACAGAGAACCAGCAGAATGGTGAAGAAGGAACCTCCACCCCAGAGGACAAGGAGAGTGGGCAGGAAGGGGTGGACAGCACAGCTGAGGAGGGAACCAGCGACAGCAACACCGGCTCGGAGAGCAACAGCGCCACCGTGGAGGAGCCGCCCGCAGACCCCAGCGCCGAGGAGGGCGAGAAGAAAGAGTAATGACTGACTGAGTTTCTGTGTCTCTGTAATGAAGTACTGTTTGATTCCAGAACGTGCTCTGCGGCTGTTGTACCCTCCTGCCTCTGTCACTTGTCTCCAAAGGATACCGGGGTTTATCAGCGTAGCAACGTGAAGGGGCCTGTAGGGGCACAGGGTGTCCTGCAGCAGGCAGAAAAGGAGCCTCATGTGTCTAAACACACCTATTACCATGTGGAGAGGTGCTTATATCACTTGTAATCCTTCCCTAGAAAGACACAACTGGTTTTGGTTTCTATGTGAGAAATCAGGCCTTCCCCCTTTCTTCTGGTTCCATGGACACATTGGGACTTTTCCCCAGATGCCCTTCCTGCCCCTTTGTGGCAGCAGGTGTCTCACCTGTGCTGCAGTCCTGGCCTGACTGCACAAGGGACCTGCTCCTGGCAGTGGCACTGGCTTTCTGGAGAGGCTGCAGTGTAGCTGAAGCATTCAGACCTGTTCTTACTATGGAGCCAAGACCTGATGCCTGCCCAACGTGTCCCCTGGAGCCTCTCCTTACCTAACAGCCCCAGAAGTCCCCTGTGTCCCACAATTACTGTGCAGCATGTCAGCAAGGGCAATTTCTGCTGCAGCTGCCCCAGTCTGTGCTTTTAAAGAAAGCTCTCAGTCCTCAGGAGCAGCTCCAGAGTGAGACTGAAAGTCTGGGGTTTAGGGGGTTTTTGGTGTAACTTGTTTTTCTAGAGTAGCTGCTCTGCAGTGGTGGAAACTTGTTCATGGTCTGTGTGTGGCATGTCAGGAGATCCAGTTCCAAAGGGCTCAGTGTAGTTTTGCAGGAAATGACACATCATGAGGGATTTTTTTTTCTGTGGTGCAGGATTCTTTTCACCAAGCCTTTGCTTTTCTTTCCCAATTAACTCTTTTATTTGCTACCAAGAGACCCTGGTGTGGCCTCAGCCAGAGACCTGGCACAGAGCAGAGCAGGAGAGCGTTTAGACACGCACATGTTCTCTGAGCAGACAGTCACTGATATGGCACAAATGGTAAAAAAATAGTAGTTTTGCTTGTCATGAGCTTTCAGAACCTCTGAAGACTCTACAAATGTACTGAAAAGGCCATAATTTGCCCTATATAAGCAAAAGCCTACAAATAAATACACTGAATTGCAGCAACAGCCATGGGCCACTTCTTGACTTTACAACTGAGGGAACACATAATGTTTCAATGAACCAATGTGTATTTGCAGAGCAGTAGGTCTATCAGATGGTGTTTTTTAAATCCTTTTTTTTTTATGGTCTAAAAATAATAAAATTCAACATGTTTGGTTTTTTTTAAACTCACAGTGGTCTGTTCTTGTCTTTTAAGGTAGTGCCAGTGTTTGCTTCAAAGCTTTCATCAGCTGTTCTCCATCTCAAGCCAAAGGAAAATGAACACACAGGATTTTATTTCTTACACAGTACCAGCTGCTGGCTGGACTGGAGCCCCCCTCCCTCCCCCAACCCCATGGGGCCCAGGTGGTGTTCCACACCTGAGGTGCTGCAAATCCTTGTTGTGCAACAGCTTTTATCTGCAGCAGCCCTGGGTTCTGTAGGCTGGGGGTGCTTTTCATCTGCTCCAAATTCTCAAGGTGTATGTAAATAACTAATTATTGGCAAAGATGGGTGTGTGCAGCTCAGGGTGTGGACGTGAAAGAGTGGGTGTCGTCTTCACGAGTGAAATAACTTGTCCAAGCACATGGGAACGTGAAGAAATGCCCATGGGCAGCATTGGAGCACTGACCAGCCCTGTGGTGCCTGGCAAAGGTGCCTGCAAGGAACAGGAGCATCAGGGACCCAGCACAGGGGATGGACAGGCTTTGGGAGAAACCTGGCTTCTACAGCAGCATCCTGGAGCTCCTGGTGGGCCCTATATCATACACGTCCTCAGTGGGATGCTCTTGATGGACCCTGTGGGCACCTGCAGGTCCCCAGCAGGGCCAGGAACCCTTCCTCCCACGAGGAAGAGCCCTCATGTTTTGCTGCTGGTCCTGCTGGAGCTGCTGTGTTTCCTGGGTGCTCTGTCTGGTGGGTGCAGGCTGCAGATCTGGGGTTCAGCCACCCCCCATGAGAGCTGGTGAGTCCCTCTTACCCCCGTGGGACCAAATCAAAGAGGCAAATCCAAGCCTTGCATCATGTTAGGGAGTTGTTTTCTTTGGCTTGTTTTTCTCTTCAGGAAAAACCAGGGGTTTTCGAGTCTGACTCAGGTGTTGTGACCTCTGACATCACCGTTCTGCTGCTGCTGCTTTGCTCTGCAGGCAAAGGTTCTTGTCTGTGTTAGGTCGTTGTTAAAAATATGCTTTTATCTCACCACAAAAACACACTCAGTAAAAGTTATTATGAAGCCTGGGTTAAAAAAAGAACTGATCTTAAGGTTTTTTGTTGGTTTGGGGGTTTGGTTTTTTTTGGTTTTTTTTGCATTTATGTAATTATTAGATTTTATCACCCCAAAAATCTTCTAACCTACAAAGCTGGTACAGAGTAACGGGTACATAGCACAAAACAGGCCCAAAGGGTAAGTTTTGAAAGGGATTTAGATGTTAAAATATGAACCAGGCACCTTGTGAGGTTGTTCAGAAATGATTCACCAGGTGAAGTGAACCCAGAGCTGAGACCTCCTAGAGCTTCATGCACCCAAATCCCTTCCAAACCTCTCACCTACATATAAGACTGAGCTTGGCTTCCCAGAAAGGCAAAAGCTTCATGTTTGTGCAGCAGATGAACTTTCAGAGAAGAAGAAAAGACATAGAGAAACAAACAAGGTTGGGGCTTTTTTTAAAAAAATTGTAAGAAATCACCTGTGTATCACCTGGACAAGTCTTGCCAAGTTGCTCTGCCTGGAGCCAAACGAGATGCAGACGCTGCTCACAAGAGAGGATTATGCTGGTGACAGAAAGAAATAAAACAGATTAAAGGATCTTTACAGGAATAAAATATCAAAGCAAATACTAACGCTGGCACAAAGGGGTGGCTGAGGCAGCTCAAGGGTGTCAGGGAACCAGAGCCTGCTCAGAGCTTTGTGCTGCTGGAGCAGACCCTGACCCCTGACCTTGGGGCAGCAGGTCCGGAGCCCCTGGTGGGGGAGCCCACATCCACACGTGTGTGGTGATAAACTGGGGGTGAGGAGGGTCCTGAGAAGGGGAGGTGTGGGTGGGCAGCACACAGGGAGCAGAGTCAGACCCTCACTCTGCTCAGGCTTTGCCGAGGTCCCTCCTCTATCTCAGGATGTGCTTTTCCATTCACCACCAGCTCCAAGTGCAGCCTCTCTGCCTGGCCTGTCCCAAGGAGCCAGGGATGGTTTATTTCTCCTTTTCTTGCCCTAGGTTTTGCCCTGAACCTCCAGCCAGGCAGGCTTTGCTGTTCAGTTTAAAAAAAAAAAAAAAAAACTATTTTGGATTTTTTTCCACAATTTATCAGAAGCTACTCAAAGCACATTTGATCAGCCACAAATCCAAACCCATCCACCATGCTGCCATCACCACCAAAACCGCAGTGGGGTGTCCTTCATCTCCTTAACTGACAAGTGTTCCCAGCAGTCCTAGGTGCTGGAATACTGAGGAAAAGCATCCCTCACTGCCAACTGGAGATGGAATTGGTACAGGATATGTGCTGGCAGAGGTTTGTAAGCTGCAGCAGGCGCTGCCACCAGGAGTCCCCATCAACCTGCCCAATGGACACACGGCCCTACCCTCGGCTGTAAACGTGAGCAGTGCTTTTCTTGTACAGGATGGTCAGTGCCAGCCAGCAGCAGCAGCACTTGTGGCAGCTCATGCTCTGTGTGATGCTCAGGGCTTGACAAGGACACAACTCCTGGCTGGAGTTCAGCTCCCCTCACCCTGAGAGCTGCTGGTGGTACCAGCCCAGAGCGAGGTCCAGTTGTACCACTTCACAGTGTGAGGTATTTGTACCAATTTGCCAAATCAGGATGAGATGCTCACAGGTCACTCACCTGCAGCTTTGAGCTCTCCAGGCACTTGGCTATGAACTGCAGGTGCTGCACTGCAGAAGTGGGGCTTCAATCCTGTCAGCTGGTCAGAGAGGCTGGAATTCCACATGCTCTCCCAGGCAGGCACACAAAAAGTTCTAGTTTCATGCTGGACTGTCACAGCCAAGAGTGTTCATGCCTTCAAGAATTGCAACACCTGCTCAACTCTTTGAATCCAGAGCTCGGACCCTTGGGTTTGAAATCCCTCGTGTATGCAGAGTGTTCCTGAGAGTGACTGGCAAACATTTCCCAGCAGGATCTGATGATCAAGTGGGATCAGGCATTTGAATCTGAAAGTCCAGATCCTGCTTCAGGTCTGTCTAGATGTTTGTGCTCTCAGTTCCCTTCTTTCACTTTGACGTTTCTTTTTCCACAGTCTTCGAGGGGTTTTTTGAAGTGGTTTTGCACATATCGGGCTGGTGTCTTATTTTGTTGTAAATCATCACGTAAAGCTTCACTTGTGACTCCAAAAGTCAGTAATTTCTGTCAACAACCAGTTTCAATTTGCTTTTATCGCCCAATTCTGTTAAAAAGTCAAGAAAAAGCCATTTCAGTTCTAGTACCAGCTTCAGGGTGGGGAAAGCCAAACCAGAAAGAGTGACAGTAACAACAGCAGAAACCAAGTGAAAAATCACATTATCATGTGTTTATTACAATTTTTTCATCCCAGTGATGAGATTGCCAGGTCTGTAACAGAGAGGGCTGGATGAGCTCTTCTTAGAGCAAACACTGATGGGATTATTTCCAGTTTCTAGATCCAGTTTTCATCCAAAGGCAGCAGCAGACTGGTGTTTCCCTTTTGAATAAGGGAACACAGCTCACAGGAGTGATGTTTGCTGGATGGTCAGGGACCCTTCAACTCTCAGTTATCTTTAACGGTCATAATGCTTTATCTCTTTAATCAATATCCCTTTATCTCCCTAAGCTATATCTTGTTATGTCTCTAAATGATTCACTGCTCACTAGTGTTTGATATCCTGTGGGAATTACCCAGCAGTTTGCCTGCCTGGGTGGGAAGGTTCAAACCATCTCTAGACACAGCTGGTGTTCATAAGCTCTCCTGACATAGTTTCTGTAACATCCCAGGAGCTTTTCTTCCCATTTTCAATCACTTCTCCTTTCCCACCCTTTTCATTTTGAGGTGACCACTGTCTCCTTCATGTTCAGGCTAGAAAGATGTTTGTTCATCACTGCCCATCCAGCCCGGGCAGCGTGGGCAGACAAGAGGGAGCAGATGCCATGGAAAGCTGCCCAGCCCTGCCCTAAGGGACAGAGGGACCAGCAGTGCCTGTGGTCAGTGGTTGATCACCTGGATTGCCCTTCTCACCCTGGGGTTGGAAAGGGGAGTGTCCCTGTCCCTGCCAGCCTGACCCCTCCCCATTGGTGTCTCGGGGTCTGTTTCCCTCCTCACATCTCGACTCCTGGGCTGCAGGATGAGGGAGCTGCTTTCACGGAATAGAATCATAGAGTCATTTAGCTTGGAAAAGACCTCCAGAGTCACCAAGTCCAACCTGTGACAGATTCCCACCTTACCAACCAGACCAGAGCACTGAGTGCCACATCCAGCTGTTCCCTGAACACATCCAGGGATGGGGATTCCACCACGCCCCTGGGCAGCCCCTTCCAACGCCTGGCCACCTTGCCCATGAAGACATTCTTGCTGATATCCAACTGTTTAGTGCAGGGCAGATGCCAATTTGGTAAATCTTTTATTTTTTCTCAAAAAAAAAAAAAAGAACTGGAGAGCCAGGCCACCACCTGGGACATGATGTAGGTGAATTCTCAGTGACACTGGGTGTGCCTTCTCTGCTGTGGCTGACCACCATGGGCAGCTGTGCATCCCAATCAGAGCCTGGTGCTGCACAGATTGCTTCCTCCCTCCGGAGGATAAAGATCTGTTAATAACCCGGTGGTGAGATCACAATCATGAGATGTTTCTCAGGGCATCCCCTATACCCGCTTAAAGAACTCTGCTGGGTGAGGAATCCCAGCTTGGTGCTACTCTTAAGGTCAGGAATTTACTCACGCTTTCACTTCTGCTATTTTATATTTGCCTGAGGAACAACAACGTCAACACCTCCCTGGAGTGACCCTGCTGACTTCCACCACAAACCCCCCTGGATGTCCCCAGACGTCAGAGGAGGGTCTGGGCAGGAGCAAGGCTGGAGCTGGGAGATCCTGGGCAGCTCAGGCTGGCATTGCCAGGCAGAGGGAGCAGCAGGACAGACGTCAGGGTCCCTCCTTGACGTCAGTGCAAGGATGTGGCTGGGAAGTACAGCTGGGAAAGGTCCACCCTGAACTCACCAACGCTTCTGTCTGGGCACCCCTGGCTTCCTCCAGCCACGGGGACAAACCTTCCCATGGCTCATGTCAGCCAAAGGGCAGAGCAGGGGCACAGGGCCAGGGTTTCCATCTATTGTCAATCACCTAAAGCAAAACTGGTGGAAAATACCAAAAAGTTTTGAACTCAGGATGTAAGAACATCCCATGTTGTGCTTCTCTCAGACCAAATTCCACCTCCATAGGCAAAGCCCTGAGTTTTGATTTCCAAGGTCCTCCAGCCTGCACGTGGTGCCTGGGAACCCTGTCCTGGATCTTTCCCACCTCAGGATGTCTGTGAGACTGTGTTGGGATATCCCACAGGAATTCCAGTTTTACACACAGGCCAGGGATGTGAAACACATTCCTTGTGATGTTGCTGAGTGAGTTACAATTTAATGCTAGGACAATGCAAGATTACACAGTTCAATTCAGTTCAACTCCATATTTCAGTCCAAGTGGAACCAATAAGAACTGAATCAAAATCTCTCTGAGAAACTTCCTGTGGAATTTATCAGGAGCTGCATTTTCGTTGAGAAGTTTCTGGATGAAAGCTGCCACCCAGCTCCTGCTGCAGCCTGGGCAGCAGGTTTAAATCACTGACTTCCACTTTCATGGGTGCTGGAGGGGAGCAGAGAGACCCAGAGACTGGAATACCTGATATTTGATTCTTTTTATATAGTTAATTAACTTTGGAATAAGAAATAGGTTCTAGTAGCACAGTGCAATGGCTTTCAAGGGCACAGCTCAGGCTGGGCACTGTCTGAGTTTGGTCTGTCTGCTCACACAGGATCCCAGTTTTATGAAAAGCAGCTCATGGGGCACCCAGGTTGAGACAGTGTGTCAGAGATGGAATCACTCAGACATGAAATAGACTGCAAATACACACAATCAAACTAAGCAAAGATTTAATAAATGTTCTGAGAACTCCCTGGGTATAAAACGTGACTGTACAAGAAGTTCAGTGTCATAAACAGCAAATTGTTTATTTTAAATATTCCCTTTCTTTTTAAGAAAAACAGTTTGCTTGAATGGGCTCTAACAACACAGAATTTGGCACGTACCAAACCTTTGAAGTTGAATCATGGGACCATATGCAGAAAACAAGCTGCAATCCACCTGCCTGCCTCCCCTCTCTCACCTTCGGCTTCAGCCAGTGTGGACATGGGGATGGATGCACCAGAACACTGCCTGGTGCCCGTCCCTGGAGCAGGCTGAGCACAGAGCACCCCGAGGGGCCCATGCCCCCTGTGCACACCCACAGCTCCCCAGCAGCGCCGTGACCTGTGTGCAGCCTCCTCAGTTCTGTTGCACCCCTCGATTCCGGGTATTCTGCCCGTACCCAAGGGAAATCTTTCATCTCCTCGGCGGAAGTGGTTACGAGATAAAGCTCTCGAGGCAGCCTACCTGCCTGGATACCTGATGAGCAAAGGCAAACAGAGCAATAAATAGCTGCAGAGATGTGAATGGCACCTGCTGACTGAGATAAGTGCCAGGGGAGGTGCGGAGGAGTCAGTGCCGCGCACTCAGAGAGCACCGGGGTGAGGGAGGGTTACCTTGTGTGTGAGAAGAGGAAAACTGTCACAATTCTCCTGCCCCAGCACCCTGCCCCCAAAAAACCCAAAATCCTGACCCTGAGTACCCCAGCAGCCTGTCCTCCGAGTAGCCCAGAATGGGCTCAGAACCACACCAACACTGGTCCACTGAGAGGGAAGCACTGGGAAGACTTTTGAGTTGGGCTGGGACCACATTGAAGGAGAGTCTGAAACTGGATCTAAGTCTTCATAAAGGACCTAAGATAATCCACAGGAGCCTCAAAGCTACCCTCAGCCTCAGATATACTTAATTAGGGCTGGGATTCCATCCTGTGATGCCCTATTTTTCCACCTGGCTGCAGTAACAGCACTGACACAGCATAAGAAAACAGAGAGGATAAGATGCCAAAGGCATCATTCTAGGTGAGCCTGGCTTAGGAGAAAAGCGAGTTTGTGAGGAGCTGGAGACGTTTCTGTGTGAGAAACAGCCCCTCTACCTGAGAGGTCTGTTCCAAGAGCAGAGCCCTCTTTGACATCCACCAAACAAAAACCACTGCTTTGCCTAGGGGGGAGGCATGACACTGACAAAGTGCAGAACATTTGAGGAAGACAAAAATACCCAGAAAGGGGGGAAGTCACTGAGCTGCTCGCAGTGTAGTGAGGGAGAAGGACAAAGGACTATTGCTCATGGGTGGTCCAGTGCACTGAGACTTTTCATCCTGAACACCCTTCCCAAAACAGGTGTGGTAGAAGGGATGGGATGGGATGGGATGGGATGGGATGGGATGGGATGGGATGGAAACCTCTATTTCCTCCAGTACTGAGCACTGACAAAGCAGGATTTGCAGGAGAGGGGAGGTATGAAAGAGCCTCCTTGCCCTGTTTCCCTCACCACAGACCATTCCTCATGTGTCAGTCCGAAAGCAGAGCCCACTTCACTTCCCCAAGTGTCAGTAACAGCTCTGGGTGTGTGGAACAATCTAAGGCAGCACCTGAGCACCCTGAGAGCTCAACACAGCACTGAACACATGAGGAGGAGGAGGAGGAGTAGGAGGAGGAGGAGGAGGAGGGTCTACCAAATGTCAGCGACATCTGGGTGCCCATGAGCTCCTCACATGGGTGCAGGAAGTATAAAATCAGAGTTCCCCGAGGAGGGTACCTGGCAGGAGCTGGGGAGGAGGTGCTGGAGCGGGTGATGCTGTGCCTACCTCTGTGACCGGATCGTGCTGGAACCACACCATGGATAGAGGTGAGTACCTGGACTGCAGCCTCAGGCTGTGTCTTCAGCTTTATTAATGATGTCCCGTCCCTGTCCTGTGACACAGGAGCGGAGCACTTCTATCAGAGTATTTAAATAGTAGAAAAGACTTTCGTCTTCCTCATTTTTACTATTTGAAAAAAAAAAATGCACCGTTCTCTTCTAGAAGCTCAAAAACCTCAAATCATTTCAGAAACAAATACCAAAAAAAAGAGGTTGGGAGGCAATTTTAAGGGGCCCTTTTGTTCCAAAGCAAATGGAATCTGGTATAATTCACACCTTTTCTTCTGTGTTCTTAATTAAAAAATAAAAAAATAAAAGAGAGAGAGAGAGCACTCTCCCTGGCAAGATTTTAAGTCAGTGAATCAATCGAGGAATTGGGAGAAAGAAGAGCTGAGATTGTTCACTAACGATTCATCCTGTCTTTTGCAGATTATTTCTATTAAGAAATATCTGCAGGAACATTGGGGAAAGCAGGATGCATTGGAGATGCAGGAGGCTCTGGGGATGGTCAGGGGCACGGATGCAGGAAGTTCTGGGGAATAAAGGAAACTCTGGGGGATGCAGAGAAAAGAGGAGGCAGGTCCCACAGGACCAATTAAACCAAAACAGCCCTCCAGGCAGGAGCAGGGAATGGGCCAAAGGAGTTTTCCTTCTCCTGGATGTCTCCTCAGAGTCTCTGGCAATCAATGGCCGAGGAAATTCCTGGATTTTGGAATCCCTGCATCTGAACAAACACGCAGCTGGACCTGCCCACCACACATCATTCTTCTTGTTTAAACTTTTGGCCTCTGCATCTCCTGTGGGCACTTTGTGGGTTGCTTGTTCCAAGGGGTTCAGTGTCCTGGGGCAGCCGATCTTAGCTCCTGGGAAAAGGGAAAAGAAAGAGTTAGTGAGAACCTGACCAGGTTATGATAGTGTTCCTGCTTTGGGTTTTTTTGTTCAACTATCGTATTTCAGAGGAATATTTCATTTCCCTGGAAGATGTACCACCACGGTGCTTTCTTTAAAACAAAACTATCTCGCTTCAGCAGGAAATTTTTCATTTGCTTCTCTCTGCTTATCTCATCTTTTGATTCAAAGTTTCCTGAAAGGAGTGAAGGTAGATAATGATTAAATTTCTTCTGTGATAGATCAGTGAACACATCAAATATGAGCATGACCGGGTTTCACTGGGTGCACTCACTCCTGAGATGACAGTGTCTTTCCTCTGCCAGCTGTGAGGGGGGCAAGGGGCGAGAGCAGGCTGTTAACTGCCAGTAGTCATTAGATCACTTAATTCTGATTAACTTTTCTCAGAAATACCTGGTTCTTCCCCCAAAAGCATCCTGTACTGCTGAAGAAGGGGCACCAGAATCTGGTACATGTATAAAATACAGAGCAGGTTAATCACTGCCTACACGTGTGCTGAGGCTGGAACTTTTGCTTTGTAATCCCAGATGGCCAAAAAACTTCCTTTCACCACGAGGGTTTGGCCAGAGCAGGTTTACTCAGTTTTGCCAAAAAGCATTCCCAGCTCCTGCTTTGCTCCCTGCATCTGATCCCTAAAGCATTCCCAGCTCCTGCTTTGCTCCCTGCATCTGATCCCTAAATCATTCCCAGCTCCTGCTTTGCTCTCGTGCATCCCTTGGCTGTAGCAGCAGCCAAACCCTCGTGAGCTGCCCTGGTCATTTTTGTGATCTGATTAATCACCCTCAGGACTGTCTCTGCTCTTCCAGGCATTGTCAGAGGCTTTTCTGGGTGCACCTGTCAGGATTCACTGCTCCTGCAGCTGCTCTTACCTTGCTTACAATTAGTAGCTGGTGCTGGGGGAGATCCAGATAAATTGGGAGGGACCCACCTGTCCAAACTCAGCCACCCTTCAGCCTGAGCTGTGCCCCAGGTGCCCACCCCAGGGCTTAAACTGGGGCTTAAAAACACTTTTTTCTTTCCCTTTGCTATTGAGGGAGCCTGAACAGCTGTCAAGGATGAATCCCACTCCTTGGGCTAATCTGTGGAGGAAGACTGCAAAACTGAGGGGTTCCCATCCCCTGCCATGAATAGAACCCTTTCTTCCTTCACTCATGGAGAAATTCCCATTTCCACTGTTTCCTGGTCTCTCAGGACAAGGATGGCCTCAGACCAGCACCTCCCAGGCTGAGGCATGGGGCTGACATGGGGCTTTAGGGCCAGGCTGACTCATTTGCTGTGGTGGAGTTTTGGTGTATTTTTATAAATGAGGTTTCTAGTGCAACTGGTTGCAGGGACTTTTGGGTGGGTTTTTTTTTCCTTAGTATTTTGAGGAACAAAACTTTAAAAACTTTAAGAAAATACCCACAGCAGCCAACTGCCAGGAGGTGTTAAAAAAAGAAAGAAAAAGTAAAAAAATGTACCTAAACTGCCTGATAAACAGCAGAGCAAGATTCGTGTCATGATAATTGTTTCTGCCCACTGCCCCAGACCACAAGACAAGTTGAAGAAATGCCAGTCCTGTCCAGTCTGACTGAAAGCAGTGACACAAATTTGCTCAAACTGGTGTAGAGGGAGCAGGAGGCAGCAGGGCCTCTCTGGTTGTGCTTTTGCAAATGTGTAATCTAAGGAGAGGGCACAGACGAGGGGCAGAAACAGAACAGGGTTTCTTCGTATTGAAAAGTCATTTGACATTTAAGACACTTGAAACAGTAACTGAGAAGGGGGAGAAGAAAGAAACCTCTGATGATCTTCAAAGGAATTATGTTGGCTGAAGTGTTTCAGGAGTTGGTTGAGTCACGTTCTCAGTGCTGTTTCTCTAGACCTTCAGAGGGTGATAAGAAAACAGAACAGAGCAAAGGAGCCCTCAGCAGGGCTAGGGCTGGGACTGGTCAGGTTAAGTCATGGCTGGATCTGGAGCTGGCAAACCAAGCCAGGGAGAGCTGGTGGACTCTGGTTTAGGGGGGTGCTTTTCCTCCATGCAATGAGGGTGGTTCTCCTCTGCCTCTTACCCAGGGTGATTTCCTGCTGGGGCTGAGCTACCAGCACAGGTACTCATCACCCATCCACGGGCAGCCAGGAGCACCAGGGAAACCAGAAGGTGCAACAGAAGACTAAAGGCTGCTCTGGTGTTTGCAGAGTCAGGGACCCCATGCCTGTATCCCAGGCAGGGAGGGCAGTCACAGCCTGTGCTTGCTTAAAACAACCCAGTGGGTTTCAGTCCTTAGGGCTTTTCGTGTGTTTCCTGTGTCATATGCAAAAGGCAGGGCATCAGTTTGAAGGGAAGACAACCACAACAGACACCAAACTTCTTCCTGCAATCTGGGACTGGCCAGAGTAAAAGCCACTGGCTGGACAGAACAGCCAGAAGCTTCAATTCACCCTCAGCCCCTGCCTTGCACTCCTCCAGCCCTGAGCCACCTGCACTAAGTGTTCCCATGGGAATCCCTCAGACACCCCCAGGAGAGTTTGGAGAAGGTGAGGAGAGGGTGAACACAAATGAGGACACAGCTGCATGAGCATAAAAAAAATAAAATAAGGGGGGAAGGTGAGATAGAGCTTCTAGGAGAGCTCAGGGGAAGCGCTAACACAGGCCTGGGGATGAGCAGAGTTTTCACACGTGGCTGGATCTGTCACCCACATATCACCCTCAAGTATTAAAAAACATCCCCACTCACAGGTAACTCTATCTGTTATTAGTGAAGCTGTTGCACATGACCTAACACGGGTGCAGTGGGTGCTGTTACCGTAGTGGAAGTTCATCGTCCTGGTCTGGTGCAACATGAGCAGGAGCCTGGCACAGCAGGCTCCAAACTGCAGCCAAGCAGAGCTGAATCCAGCAGACTGAGCACAGGAATCAGTCACGTTCATGAACAACCATGCCATGAGGAGCAAGGCAAAGTTCTAGGAGGAACAGGCAGCTGAAAGGCCAGAGCAGAAAACCCGCAGGGAGTGAGGGGCTGCAGGGACCAGCCAGTGCCTGGAGGGACATCCTGGGCCAAGGCAGCCCTCAGGAAGGGACACATCTCCTCCTCACACCAGAGTGGAGCCAAGGGCTTTCTCACTTCCAGAGTAAATTTCAGTGGCAACTGCCTGAGGCAGATGCTGTAAAACCAGAAAGGAGAAAGCTTTCCCTGGCCCCTGCCCTGCTAACCACAGCAGGAAGAGCTGCTCGGCTGACATTGCTCTCACCATTATCACACCTGGCTCTGAATTCAGTTTTTCCTTCCAGCTGTCAGCATTCTGTATTTTCATATCCCAAGGCAGCAGAAGCCAACTCTTGACATTTAGAGACAAGCAATAAATTTCAGCCAGTTCCAGTTCTATCTGTCCCATGGGGAGCTGAGCTCTCCTCCCCACAGCCTAGGCACCACAGGAGCACAGCTGGGCCAGATTTATGGCTCTCACAGCTGGATATTTTCACATGGCTTAATCTGCACCCTCAGTGCTCAGACAAAAGGGAACAGGCTGCCTGCAGGGAAAAGTAATGGATAAAATAAAAATGTGTGTCTGAGTTAAGAGTCCTCAGCTCTCAGCCTTCAGCACGGGGTCCTGGGCAACCTGGTCTAGTTGAAGGCATCCCTGTTCACTGCAGGGGGTTGGACTGAATGACCTTTAGAGGCCCCTTCCAACCCAAATTGATTCTGTGAAGCCAGAGGGGCCAGATTCCAGCACTCCACCAGTGCTCTGACAGTAACACACATGACCCTGGGTTATCTTGCTGGCATCTTACCCAGATTTTGGTTTCCTCAGTGGTGAGGGCTCTGCAGGGTTCACAGTGCCATGGACAACGCAACCCACTGCTTTTTCAAAGTAAGAACCATGTGGAAACCCCCACTCAGCCACTAACACAGCATCTCCTTCTTCCCTAGGCAAGCAGCTAAAGGCCACCCTTGTTTTCAGCCTGCCACTTGTTTTTCAGGTAAGATGTTTTCAACAACATTGTTGAAATTCAGCTGCTTTGTTTTGTGGGTAAAGGGATATCTCAAAAACTCAGAGCCACCCACAGTCCCAGAAGTGTGTGGGGACACAGCTGCTCACCCCAGGATCCAGCTGTGGGAGGTGGGAGGTGAGAGCAGAGCCCAGCTACAGAGAAACAAACAGGAGAAACAAAACCAAAGAGAGAGAAATGGTGACAAACACAGTGATTTTCAGATGGCCGGGGCTGTGTGAGTCCCCTTTTAGTCCCAAAGTGAGCATTTCCAGGACAGACTGGAGTGCACCACGCTGATTGCAGGGAGTAGCTGGTTCCTGCTCCCTGCAAATTCCTGGTCAAGGTGCTGGGCTCTGACCAAGCACAGAGCTGGAGAGGGATACACCCGAGGAGGAGGAAGAATTCAGCATCTTCCCCTGCCCTGATCTCGCTCAGAGTTCCCTGGCCCTGCAAGGAGGACCCCAAGCACAGAGCTGTGCCACGACCTGCTCCTAAACCCGAGATCTGGTCCTGGTGCCCGTGGTCCCTCGGCAGCAGTGGCCACTCCCCAGCCCGTGGGGCAGCCTGGGGCTCAGCCCGCAGGCAGAGCAGAGCAGCCCCTGCTTTTCCCTTTCACTGCCTGGCAGGATGTGGTGAAAGCCCAACCTGCTGCGATGGAGAGCACCAAGATAAAGGGTGGGGGTGTCCAGGGGAAACCTTTCATGTCTGTGCGATGGGGAGAAGGTTCTGGAGACTAATAAGTCACAAAAAGCAGGGCACAGATACCGCAGGTTATGGCAGTGTAGGAAGATGAAACAAGAATAATCAGAACTGAAATCAGGGGCCTGAATGAGATGCTGGCCCTGCGTCCGTGCCGACACGGAAGCAGCTTCCTGCTGCACTCACTGCACTTCCCCACGGTCTCACCGACACCTTCGTTGAGTTCTAATTTAGCTGAGTTTATTTCTCACGTTTTATCTGACAGCCAGCTGTGCACACACAGCTGGAGGAAGGTCCTGGAAGACTCTGGAAAGCTGCCACACATCTGAGGGTTTGCAGGTGTTGCTTTGGCTGAGCACGAAACATTTCTGGTGGAATTTCCACTTGGAGCCCCCCAAAAAGTCCCAAACCTCACATATTTATGGGAAACACTTTCAGCCATGAGGTTGTGCCTGCTCTGATTGTGATGTTGGCATGAGACAGCACTTGGGAACTCCCTGGGACTTCCTTCCAGGCTCCTTTCCCAGCACAGCCACGCAGGCAACACAGTCCTTGTCCCAACACACTCTTCTTCTCTTTCCTGATCTAGTTCTGTGCTGGGAACGTCACTTATGACTATGACTCCAACAGCACCATCGACTACAGCATGTTCGAGTCCCTGTGTGAGAAGCAGGAGGTCCGTGATTTCCGTGCTGCCTTCCTCCCAGCCATGTACAGCCTCATCTGCTTCCTGGGGCTGCTGGGGAACGGGCTGGTGATGCTCACCTACATCTACTACAAGAGGCTGAAGACCATGACAGACATGTTCTTGCTGAATCTGGCTGTGGCAGACATCCTCTTCCTGCTGACCCTTCCCTTCTGGGCCACAAGTGCAGCCACATATTGGCTTTTTGGAAGCTTGGCCTGCAAAGCCATTTACTGCATCTGCAAAATGAGTTTCTTCAGCGGGATGCTGCTCCTCCTGTCCATCAGCATCGACAGGTATATTGCCATCGTCCAGGCAGCCTCAGCCCATCGCCTGCGGCCCTGGATGATGCTCATCAGCAAGGTGACCTGTGCCATCATCTGGCTCCTGGCCTTCATCCTCTCCATCCCTGAGCTGGTTCACAGTGGTGTGAACAACTTGGACAGCAATCCCCGTTGTTCCATCATTGCTAATGACTTGCAGACCTTCAACACTGGCATCAAAGTATCCCAAATGGTGTTTGGCTTCTTAATTCCCCTCCTGGTCATGTCTTTCTGCTACCTCATCATCATCAAAACGTTACTCCAGGCCCGCAACTTTGAGAAGAACAAAGCCATCAAGGTCATCATCGCCGTGGTCATCGTTTTTGTCGTCTTCCAGCTGCCCTACAACAGCGTCATGCTGGCCAAGACCATCTCAGCCTTCAACCAGACCAGCTCATGTGAGGAGAGCAAGAAGCTGGACATGGCAGACGACGTGACCTACACCCTGGCCTGCTTCCGATGCTGCCTCAACCCCTTCCTCTACGCCTTCATCGGCATCAAATTCCGCACAGACCTCTTCAAGCTGCTGAAGGAGCTGGGCTGCCTGAGCCAGGAGCGCCTGCGGCAGCTCACCTCCTGCCGCGACAACAAGAGGTCCTCCTTCGCCATGGAGACAGAGACAACCACCACCTTCTCCCCGTGAGCCCAGCTCCAGGCACGCTCTGCTCGAGCTGAAACGGTTTTGGACATTTTCTCTAGTCTGGACTCCTGGCAGAGCAAGACCTACCACACCGCAGAGAAGTCGAGGGGAAAATCCAGAAGCCTCCCCCTGTTTCAAGCAGCAAGGACTGCTGGCCAATATCCCACGGGTGGAGAGACTTTACAACAGAGCTGTCACTAACAGTAAAGCAAGGGAAAGGTGGTGAGTCTACAATTTCTCCTGTCATTTCACCTTCAGCTTGGTATTTCCCTGTCAAAATGAGAAATGCTCAAAATAGAACATTTACCCTAAAAGCTACAAGCACCAAAGGAAAACAGAGGTTGGTGGAGCAGAACTGTTGTTTGGAGCTGAGCTGCCAAGGGCATCACCCTTGCTGTGGATGTTGCTTTTAACAAGACAACAGCTCTGCAAACCCACAGAAATGCCCTTGCACTGAGTCAGTCCAAGGCAAACCTGCAGCCACAGCCTCGGACTCAATCCAGCAGACAATCCCAGCTGCAGAGGATCCAAGCATATGACTGCTCTGCCTTCCCCCATGAAAAGGGAGAAATGACCACAGCTAATGTGAAATCCATACAAACTCTCACTGTATTTCAATTACTTTATATGATATTAGAGCCTCTCACATCTCTGTTAGGAAAAGTACAAATTCCACTTTACTTCTGCCTGTATCCTGTTTCTGGACTATCACTTGCTGACCTTGAGATAAATATGAATGTGGGTTTTCTCCTCCCTTCCCAGTCCTTCTAGCAGGACTTCAGCTGCTTTTGAAGTCAGATCTGTATTTCACTCATAAGCTACTGGGGTGTGTTTTGCATGGGTGCTGCAGGCACCAACAAAGGCACCGCTCACTGAGGTTTGATGTGAACACAGCCCCACCACTGCCAGGCCACGGCAGCTGAACAGCAGATTATTGTCGTGGCAAGTCCGACCTTGGAGGAGCCCAGGCTGTAATTCCAGTTGGCGCTTTTACAGGAAGAGTGAAGATTCCTGATGACAGACGAACGCTCTGGGAACTGCTGTGGTGGGACAGCTGAACGTCAGCTGGGAGGAGCTGTGCACAGGCTGGGCAGCTGTCCCTGTCCCTGTCCCTGTCCTTGTCCTGTGTGCTCTGATCCCACAGCACCCAGCTCTCCCACAGCCATCGCCAGAGGAGAGAGATCTCAGTCTGGAGCTGCTCCCGGGGCTGACAGGGGAGACATGTCCATGTTCCACAGAGCCATGAGCAGCAAAACACTCACTAAACAGACATTTATCCTTTATTTCAACACATGGATCCATCAGGAGTCACACACAGAACTCTCTGGTTCGTGGGTTGAAGAGCATTGCTTTAGAGAACTGAGGATTAAAATCAGCCATCCAAGACAGAATTCACTGGCTCAGTCTGAAACAACTGCCAGTTATTTACCTGGCTGCCACCAAATCTAACTAAATTCTCCATAAACCATTTACCTCTGGCGTATGGGGTTTTTGCCAAGGGCTGGGATTTGGGAAGAGAGTACATTCTGCTCTGTGTTACCTATCTGTGCTCAACTGCTGAACTTATTTTCGTTTACAATGCCCAGGTAACTGTACAGAAGTGCTGTTTATCTGTCAGATGAAACAGGGGGTGACAACTGACACTGAACAGCTATTTGCCCTTGGTTTCCTTCTCATCCTTATTTGGGCAGGACACAGCTATCATGATCTTGGCCAGAGCCAGGGATACCCCCAGCACGGGGTATTTGCAACAATCATCAGCAACAATACATTGTTAATGTGTATTCAATATGTAAAGCTGTTTACACAGACAAAGTTCAATATGTTCACAAATGTACCCCGAGAACACTCTGCTTCCATGGAACCTTTCAATGCAGAATCCATTCACCTTATTCCAGCCAGGAAACTGATCCACCAGCACATGGAACTGTACTTGTGTCCTGTAGGTAAAATCCATTCCCCTCCCACAAACGAAGAGGTTTTCAGGTCCTTGCACACCAGATGAATTCCAAATTGGATAACGCACAGCTGCTTCCATAAAAGAGATGCAGAGGGACCCTCTGGGACAGCTGCAGCTGGTGCCTCAGCGAGGCAGTGGTGATGTCAGAGTCTGGCTTTCCCTGGTTAAATTTAACGGACAGAACAAATTTGCATCTAATTTAGATGAGTCATGTTAACGTTGGCCTAAGAGCCCAACCTGAGGTTCCCCACTGATGTCTGAAAACTGACTGTATTTTGCAACTTGAGAAAAATAAATTATAACAATTTAAACAAAATACTTCTGGTTTTTCATTGTATTTTCTCCATGCTTGTACAGTCCTTGTCAATCCTTCTGTCCTGTCAGGAGCTGTTTGATCAGCTCAGCTTCATACCAGTGCTGCCCTGCAGCAAAGAGAGTGTAGAAAATAAACTAAATAGAAAAATGTTGGTTACTTCATCTGCTGATGGATTATAAAAGAAACAAGTCAGCAGCACGTTAAGGAGTTTTTATTTTAACTGTTAACCCACGTATCTTGATGCTGCTCCACAAATGGATGCACCTAATGGCTACTCATCAACCTTTAAGTGAAAATTCTTTGAGCTGTAGCATTTTATTGTTCACGTTTAATGAAAGTTCAGTAATAAACCACCACATTACTGTGGAATTGCTCACAGGGAGAGGCAGCAGCCCTGGGTGCTGTAACCCACATCCAGGGTGAGAGCAGGAACTGCAACTAGAACAATAAACACAGCACTCCTGCCTGACCTTCCCAGTTAATTCGTGCCTCAGAGCACACAGCGGGGAGTGAGGGGGGGACCCATATCCTTCACAAAAAGTGCCGTGTAATTGTAACCACGGAATCAAAGAGGAAGAAACTCAAAGAACACGAGGAGACAGAAACCTGACACCTGAGTGCCAGAGCGAAGGCACATTTCTGCTTTCACTGAGCAAAGTCTCACGTTTTCTCCCAGAAGAGAAAGGACAAGGTGAGTTTCAGCATCTGGCCCAGAGAGTCATGAAGCATCTCCAGACTACAGCACAACACAACTTAAAATGCAGAACCCCAAACCCAGAGATCCTTAAATAAACACTGGGTCTCACCGTGATGAGACCTGCCCCAAGAGCTGGTTTGTGCACAAGGTGCAGTTGGTTGAGCAAGGTTTAGAGCAAGAACTGGGGATCTGCAGAGAGCCACAGCACTTTCAACCATTCCCCTGCTCCTCTGAGGTGACTGTGAGCCAAACCCTTAATATTCAGGAACTTTCTCGATTAAGAAAACAGCCTCCACCTTAAAGCCCTAACTTAAACCAGTAAAATCCACCAAGCAACCACACAAAATCACAACTTGGGCCACAAATATTGCAGCCAAGTTACACAGAACTTGTTACCGAGAAAAGAGTGTATTTCTTGGATAGGTTTAACCTATTTTAGTACTTTCAACAGCAAGAGCTGCCTACTTCCTTTCATAGTTCCAAATCTTCTTTAAAAAGAAGAGAGATTTTTATTGCTTTTGATTGAAGATTTTTATCTTCAATAAAAAACCTGGCCCTCATTAGAGAAAGGGGACACAAGTTTGCCTTACACTACATAAAGGTAGGGGAGGGGGTGACTGCCCCGTCCCAGTTTGTGGTTCCTGCAATCCCTGTTCCTGGTTATCCTGCATCACTCAGAAGCCCTGGACTTTTCATAGCTCTGGGTGAGTATCTCTGCTGATCATTTCTCCTCCCCTGACAGCTCCTGATCTCTGTGCATGTGTATTTTTAAGTTATGGTTTGAAAGCCCTTAGTGCCAAAAGGATCCGGGCTGGGTGGGAGCCAAACTGGAATGAGGAGCAAGTAAACTGGTACTGGGGGAGTTGGCAGCTGCTCCCAGCTATCTCAGAGCATGGCACTGGTGTGTCACCTCCCTCCCTGAGCTGGCCCAGGCTCTGACCCCATCACTCACTGGTAAATCAGTTGAAGGGAAGGGGAAAGTTCTCCAGGCAAGGCTGTGGTTTCTCTCATGCCACCTGGGCAGCTGCGTGAGGGAAGTCCTTGTCACCCTAAAAAAGAATGAGCTGGAACTGAGTGAGGTAAACAAACCCTAAAAATAATGCCCGTGGGTGCTGGGGGAAGGGTGGGGGCACATTGCATCAGTAAGAATAACTGAGAGCAGTCTATGGCTTCCTCCTCAGGGCTTCTTTTTTAAGGAAAAAAACCCCAAACTCCTGTTCTGGGGGTGGAGGTGTCACATCTCTGGGGAGAACTTCTTGTACGGCCAACTGTCCTTGTTGGCAGAGCTGCCTTGCCTGGGGCACCTCCCCAATGGGGGTGAGGTTCTGTCCATCCCTGGGCCTCTGTGAGAGGCACCTGGGGAAACTGAGACAGCTGAGATGTCACCTGCCCTTTGTTTGTGCCATCACAAGCAGCTTAATGACCTCAAAGCCAGGGAATCAAGGAGTCTGACCAGGATTTTTTATGGATTAGAAGGTGGCAGGATTAGCTCAGAGCCAACTGTTGGCACGAAGCAGGGGACAAGAACATGTAGTAGAGATATAAAGAACAATAACCAGATAAGCAGCATTCTGCTGCATTCATTGGCAGCAGCACAATGCACTGCTCGACCACCTCAAAACCCTAAAATAAAAGTTGTGTCTCCAGCCCTCCTCCTCAGGGAGCCCAGCCTGCTCTGCTCCTTCCCCAAGCACTAAAACCAGGTAGAATATCCCTGGCTCTGTGCTCATCCCATGTGTGGGAGCCCTCACAGCCTCCTGCTGAAATGAAGACAATTTCACACGTTCAGATTTAGCAGAAATCATCAGTTTTCAAGCCCAGCTGTGGCAGCCACCGACCTGCCCCAAATGAAAGTTATTTTTTCACTTTCACTAAGACCCCAGTTCTGAAGAGATGAGTATTGATACTAAACCAGTAAAGTGCTGATATTCAACCACCACCTGTCACTGCCCCAGCTTGTTGTAGAAACCTTATTCAAGTCTGAACAGAATAAGGAGCCTTCTGGCTCCACGTGCAGGACAGCTGCAGAGCCAGCCCAGGCATTTGTCACTGCTGAGCCCCTGCTGCTCTTCATGTGCAGGAACCGAAACTTCCCTTCCTGCTGCTTTGTTTTCAATTGTCTACACAAAAAAAAAAAAAAAAAAAAAAGAAAAAGAAAAAAAAAAAAAAAAAAAGAAAGAAAAAAAGTAGAGAGCTACTTTCCTTTCTGTGCTGCTGATTGCAGCACAGAAATCATTGTCAAGCGATCAGGGGCTTTATTGGGAAATTTCTGTAACTGAAGGACAGCACTAATGTCCAGAATCATCCTGCAGGATGGGAAAAGGCCAAGTAATTTCAGTGGCATAGAGAAAAAGGCCTTCCAGGATTTGGAATCTGTGCATGCTGCTCTGTACCAAAATCAGAATTTCTCTCACCAGTTCCAGTTCCTGGATCCGGCAGGTTTTACCCAGGGCTTTGTCTTCTCACCAGGGAATGTTCCACCTCAGTGAGCACACACACATGTCCCAGCAGCCCAGAATCCAACCCCACTGGGGCAAAACCCAGCTGTTGAGGCTGCACAGAGAGAAACTCCTGTTTTCAGGGCAGAGTTGACTGATTCCCTGGGAGATAACATGTTTCTTCTAAATTCTGGCCACACCAAGCAGCGAGAGAGAGCTTCAACTCTGTGCCAGGGCAGGGAGTGGGAGAGGAAAAAAACAAAGCCCTTTATGGATGACTAACCCAGCTCAGCTCCTGGGCTGTGCTGCACGGGCCCCTTTGAAGAGTTTCACACTTTCCAGGTGGGTCCTGGCTCTGCCTCACCAGGGGGGGTCACAGGTAGGGACAAGGTGCTCAAATGTCACCCCCCGTGTACAGAGGGGCAGCGCAGAGCAGAGCAGACCCCCACAGACAGCTTCCATGAGGCTTTGGAGGGTTGCAGCAGCCCTGGAAAGGCACCAGATCCGTACCAGACTCATCCAGATGTGCTGCCAGCAGCTCCTGGCAGGCCCCCACACCCCTCCCCACACGTGCCAGCGCTGCCTGCACAGCCCAAACAGCCGGAGGCGTGAGGCTGGTTTGGAGCTGCAGAGAACAACCAACAGAAAAAGCCTCCCCAACACCACAAACAAGCCCTGAAAAGCTGCCAGAGCCTCCTGCCTCCACTGGGCAGCTGTTCCAGGCATTACCCAGGCTGTGGCGGCTGGACCTGCACCCGCTGCACCAGAGAATGGATTTATCATGGAATGGTTGGGTTGGAGGGACCTCAGGATGGGGGAGCAGCCCCCCCAGCCGTGTCACAGGTCCTGTCCCAGCTGTCCCAGGGCCAGGGCACAGAGGTGATGCTCTGCTGAGACATCAGCTCTGCAGAAAAGCTGCTCCTCCCAGGGGACTGCTGGGACATGTTCCATTCACACCAAGGACCTGCTCCTGAGCTCCAGCAGGGAAATGAGCCCCCGTTATAATCAGCAGTGCAGAAGGAGCCTTCCCTCACAGGGCATTTCCTCCTGCAGCCACGGAGGAAGTCATGGCACACAGCCTGAGACACACCATGAGACAGAGCTCCAGAGACCAAGATGGAAATATATCCTTCTCTTCCCTGACATCTGAAACAAAAAAATTAGAGATTATAGGAAAAGCCCAGAACAGAAGGAACCTCCCAAAGCACTGGTTACCTCCCCAGGGCCTGAGTGACAACTTCAGGAATGACAGGACAGCCCAGACAGGCTCTGAGTGACCCACGGCACATCCTGTGGTCACCATCCCGCTATGGCTGCAGCCATCCTGGCCCTGGGAACCAGCAGAGAAAGCTGGGACAGGGGAGAGCAGGAACACGAACTTCTCCATATCCTTCCCTCACAGTCACTCTCCTCTCCTCTTGCCTTGGGTCACGAGTTCCCTGTTCCTGGGAGAGGGCTCCCAGCCAAACCTCGGAACTCGCCACGGGCGACCAGGACCGAGCACAGCGCTCTCCTTGAGAGCTGCTGACACCGTGTGGGAACGGCTGGGAAGTGATCCACACACACACACACCTCCTCCAAGCCAGGACTCCCGGAAAAACTCGGGAAAACTTACCCTGAAGTAAAGGTGTGGTTCAGATCCTATCAGTGATATCACATGGAATCCCTCTGTTGGCAGTCAGGCTAAACAGTGGAGTTGCTCTACTTTGGTTTCATTTAAATCTATTTGAAGTGATTTTAAATGGCTTTGATTCACTTGACTTTTCCCTCTGGATCAGCCCATGCCTCCTCCATGTGACTTCAATTATCCATTCTCAGTGCTAAACTCCATCCTGTTTCTTAGATCATCCCATAAAAATGACATCTCCCACAGACCACCTTCCTCTGGCTTTGTACCCAAATTTCCTAGACAACTCTGAAAAACATAAATGTCTTTTCCAGCCACCTCCTTTCCCTGTGGGAAACTCCAGTGCAGCTGCTCTGGAAAAATCCCAGCCTGGAAAATGGGATTTGTCAGGCAGCAGAGGATGCTTTTTTCAAGCAAGCTTTCCAAACACACCCTCTTCCCCACGAGGCCTCGTTGTGCTTTTCAGTCTCTCACCACACCAGAAAGGGTGGCTTCAGCTTCTGAGTTTGTAGATGAACTGAGAAAAACACTGTCACAAGCGATCAATGACTCAAAGTCCTCTCACCGTTTTGCAGGTGACAATGAACGTTGCAGAGGTGTGAATTGTGCACCGAGGTGAAGTTATAGCTGGCAGAGGCTGGGACAGAAACTGACAGTAAATGGTCCCTCTGCTGGAAGGTTCCCGTCACCCTAAAACCCCAGCGTGTAAACAAATTGTTCTGGAGTAATTCCTGTGTAAAAGATAAAGATCTAAAGCTATTTGAGAGCATCTGAAGGGGGTGTGAGGATGGTGAAGAACCTGGAGGGGAAGGGTATGGAGGAGCAGCTGAGGGCACTGGCATCTCCTGGTGGGCAGCTCCAATCTCTGCTCTGACAGGGACAGGACCCGAGGGAACAGCTGGAGCTGTGTCTGGGAGGGTCAGGTTGGATATCAGGGAAAAGTTCTAATCCCAGAGGGTGCTCAGGCACTGAACAGACTCCCAGGAAATGGTCACAGCCCCAAGGCTGACAGAGCTCCAGGAGTTCTGGACAACGCTCTCAGCACAGGGTGGGATTGATGGGGTGCCTCTGGAGTGGATGATCCTTGTGGGTCTCTTCCAGCTCAAGATATTTCCTGACTGTCTTTGCCAGCAAAGATGCACGTGAAAATTTACAGCTTTTAGTGCAGAAACACGCTGGTTTCAGGCTCATTTTCCAGGGGGTGCCCAAACCCTTCAGACGCTCTTCCAGCATCTCTGTGCTCCTCCCATGCGTGAGGCAACTGAACTCCCGCATTTCCCCCCGCCCAAAACCCTCTCCCCGCAAACTGAAACCTCCCCGGTTCCACGCACTTTCATCCACTCGGCTTTTGCCTTTCCCCCTTGTTTGCATAGCAAAAAAAAGTCCTTTTTTGTGGCTTCTGCAGAAGACAAACGAACAAAAACAACCCCGCTCGCCCCACCTATGCCACCGGCTTTTATCTGCGGGGGCCAGAGCCCAGAGCCCACCCCCTCAGACCTGATGGAAATAAACACTCGGTGGCAGCAAATCTGTTTTCAAGGGAAAGTTCCCACACGCCCTTACAAAACATTTCAGTATTTTTTACCTGAAATGTGTCTGCCCTGCACGGCACAGGTAGGGAACCCTCCCTGCTGTGTTCACCTGTCCCCACCTGCTCCCCCCGTGCTCACCTGGCCTCACCACTCTCTTGTCTCCATCTGCCCTCACCTGTCCCCACCTGTCCTCCTCTCTCTCCTGTCCCCACCTGCCCTCAGTGTCCTCTCCTGCTCCTCCTGCGCTCACCTGGCCCCATCTGTCCCCACGTAGCCTCGCCTGTCCCCACTTGTCCCCTTCACTCTTTCCTGTCCCCACCTGACCCCCCTCACCTGTGCACGCGCAGTCACGTGACCCTCGCGTGTCTCCGCGCGCGCTCTCGCTTCGCCCCCCCCCTCCCCCCGCACCTGCAGCGCCCCCTGGCGGCCCCGAGCTGAGCGCGGCTCCCGCCGCCGCTGGGGGGAACCGGAGACCGCGGGATGGACCGGAGAGACCCGGACCCACCGGGAGAACCGGACCCACCGGGACAGAACTGGACCCACCGGGAGACTCGGACCTACCGGGAGAGAACTGGACCCACCGGGAGAGACCCGGACCTACCGGGAGAGAATTGGACCCACCGGGAGAGAGCCGGACCCACCGGGAGAGAGCCGGACCCACCGGGAGAGAGCCGGACCCACCGGGACAGAACAGGACCCACCGAGAGACCCGGACCCACTGGAGATCGCGGGATGGACTGGGAGAGACCCGGACCCACTGGAGACCCCCTGAGCCACTGGACACCCCTCGAGCCACCACATCCACCGGGAGACCCGGACCCACCGGGAGAACCGGACCCACCAAAGACCCCCCCGAGCTACCACAGCCACCAGGAGAATCGTCCAGGGTGCCCAGAGCAGCTGTGGCTGCCCCATCACTGGCAGTGTCCCAGGCCAGGTTGGACGGGCCTTGGAGCACCCTGGGATAGTGGAAGGTGTCCCTGCCTGTGGGAGGGGGCAGGATGAGTGTTAAGGTTCCTTGCACCCCAAACTATTCCATGAGTCCATGGTTTTATGAACACAGCTGTCCCTGTGGGACAGTACTGCCAGGAGTGCAGCAGGATGCAGGAGCTGCAGATGCCACTGGGATCAACCCACGATTAACCTTGTGTGTTTTTTCTTCCCTGTATCATCTCCCAGGAAAATTTCTGAATCTCTCAGAGCTGTGTGCTGTGTCACTGTGGGGCCAGGGGAGCAGTTGGTGCCCTGCAATATTTTCCATAAGGGTCTAAAAGCTCAGTTTGGTGCTCAGATGTGCTCGTGCCTCCCAAGCAGATGCTGTTCCCACTTCCCTTTCTCACCACAGCTGCAGGGAGCAGGTGATGCCCAGGGAATCCACAAAAAATATTCCTGGCTGCAGTTGGCAGCTTCTCCTTCCAACACAGCCTCACACCAGTGAGGCTCATCCCAGTGCCCCTATCAGCGGCCACCGAGCACAATTCCCATTCCTCCAAACCTTGAACAACACAGTGGCAAAACCCAGCTGGAAACCAGGCAGGACAAACACATTTTTCATTGCTCTGGCACTTCCTGAGGGTCTCGGGGCCCTTTGGAGACGGGAACCAAGCTCCCAGTGTGTGTCACAGAGGGAGAGGAACGAGCCCAAGGTGATGCTCGGGCTGTGAGCAGAGCCCGGAGCCGGGCAGTTGTTTCCAATGTCACAACAAGCTCGTTCCCGGTCCCGATTTGCTGGCACAGCCCGTGGCACTGGAATTCGCAGAGCTGGAGGAAGCAGCACTGCAGCACTCGGGTATGGAAATGAGCCGATAAATAGAGCATGACCCGGCTGCGGAGCACGGGAAGGGCACTGCAGCGATCGGCTCCTGGAGAAAGTCTGGGAGCTGATCCCTTCCTCGTGCCGAGCCCTAACAGCGTGGGTGATCCCCGGGGAGAGGCAGAGGGAGCACGAGTGCTAACTCATAAACACGCAGGAAAACAGCAAAACCAGGGGCAAACCGTCCTGCTCTTGTAAATTCTTTTTGGTTTGTTCTGCTTTCCCACGGCACATTTTTGTAATGAGAAAAGTCCTGAAAATTCCTAGTGGCAAAATAAAAATGAAAGAGGTCGGCGTGTCACTCCTGGCACTGGGTCGGGCTCATCCCTGTGTTCAGGATCCAGCCCCGGCAGTATTTCTTTCACCTGAGAGCTCCTCGGAGGAGGATGCCGGTGTTACCTGGCGGAAATGGGATGCTGCCGAGGCAGGGATCCCCAAAATCCTCTGCAGTAGTGGCACTGGCCTCAGCTTTCCCAACCCACCTGCCTCCGTGGTTTGCCTGGAGCTGCAAATCTTCCTCTGCCCTAATCTGTTGAAGCTGTAACCCCGAGGGATGTCTGAGAGCGACAGCCAGAGCAGCCGTGGAAGTGCGAGTGATCTGCTCGCCGCTTTTCTCGCTACAGAACAGCTCGGCTGCCCCCCGGGAGGATCCTCACAGCTCCATTAGCGTCCATTAGCAGCTTCCTCTCCTTTGCCTGCAGTGAGTGTGGTCCTGTGAAAGTTGTCATCCTGGTGGTCCCGGGGGCTGGAGCTCACGGCGCGGGGCCAGCGCAGCTCAGCAGCCCCGGACCTGCCCCGGCTCCGGGCAGGAAGGAACCGCGGGGGCCTCGGCTCCTTCCTTTTCCTGCGGCCTCGGACAATAGCAGGGCAAGGGCTGGAAAGAGACGAAGCAATGGATTCCCCAATGCAAAGTTTTAATAAAGAGTTTTAAGACAGAGGCACTTTTTCTTTTTTTTTTTTTTTTTTTTTTCCTGTCCCGTGGAGGGGTTTCAGGATGTTGATTCTTTGCTGTGAGCTGTCCCTGCTATCAGGTTATTAGGAGTTGTTATTATTATGGATAAAGTGGGCAAGGATGGTGAGATAGGTGAGGATCACTCAGTGCTGGAGGGCTGCCAGGGGCTATGAGTGGGACAGGGAAATGCTGAGGGCTGCAGGGACAGGCACATGCACGTTTCCATCTCACAATGGCTCAGCCCCACTGAAATCTGTAGCAGCCTTTGAGGGACTGGGGATTAAGCACTCTCCCAGCAGCTGTTCCCAGATTTTCCCATGCCATGGCCTTACCATCCCAGTCAGAGAGCCCTTTGCATCCCTGAGCAAAGAGCAAAGGCTGGAAAGGAAGAACTCAGGGCCGTGTGGGACAGGAATGGATGGACTCGTGTGGGAGAGCTTTGGGGCTTTGGGCAGGACAAAGCTGCCCCTTCACTGGGAAGTGGCCCAGCCTGGAGGCCAGGGGGGATCCAGGTGCCCTTGCCACCCTGCGGCCCTGGCAGCAGCCGGGCCAGGGCGCTGCGGGCTGGGCTGAGGGCGGGGAAAGCGGCACTTTGGCCCCACCGTGCCCGCACTGCGGCTGCAAACAGCCTCCATAAATACCAAAATGCTTTCAGCGTGACAAGTGTCAGCAGCTGTGAGTCAGCCCTTGGCACTGGCTGCAGTCACCAACCATGCTCCCATTGTCTGGGGTCCCCTGGAATGTGAGCCCACAGCAGCCCTGCCGCTGCTCCCCTGGGCTGCAGGCACGGGGGAAGCAGCACCTTGTGATTCCCGATGCGGTGATGCCCAAGCTACAGGGATCCGAGGAAGAGGCCACTTCCCAAAAAGCACTGGAGCACTTTGTGCACGGCCAGTATGGGATTCAGGGCAGAAAAAAATCCTGAGAGTTTGTCCCAAGCTCTTCTCCCAGGAAAAATCTGGGAACAGCTGCTGGGAGAGTGCTTGATCCTCAGTCCCTCAAAGGCTGCTACAGATTTCAGTGGGGCTGAGCCATTGTGAGATGGAAACGTGCATGTGCCTGTCCCTGCAGAGCTCAGAGAGGGAGCTGCACCCCTCAGTGCTTCCCTGTCCCACTCACAGCCCCTGGCAGCCCTCCAGCATCCTCACCATCCTTGCCCATTTTATCCCAGTAAACCCAGAATAATCAGCCTATTCTTCTCCAGCCCTTTGTTGCTGCACCCATCCGGAGGCCCTCAGTACACCTTGGCTTTACCTCTCCCCTTCCTGCCCTCTCTGCTCATTCCTCCTCACTCCTGCTATTAGCAGTAAGAGCTGTAATTAACGTTCTGGCTGTGCCCTGAATTCTCTCCCTTCCCTCCTCGCAGGGTTTACGGTTTTTCCGTTGAACAAATATGGGAGCAATTCCCCTGAATTGCCAATCCCTATCAGTGCTGGCGTGGGGCACCGCAGCTAGAGCAAACAGAGCTGATTGTCGAGGGGAAGAGTGAGTGTGGAAAGCAATTGTTCTCCTTGAGTTCACCTTGATAACAGAGACGCCAGCTCCAAGACAAGAGCTGTTTCATGATTCCATGCCCTGGGGTTGCAGGAGTCTCACTCCTGAAAAAGGAAAAAACTGGTGGCATTAGTGAAAAACGCAGTTCAGAGGTGGGAAGGAGAGTCCAGGCAGCATGAGAAGGGCTGGGCTTCATTTCCTTTTCTTCTTCTGCCACCCTGAAACCTCCAGAAACTGTTCTACCCTGGAGAACTTTACCAGGATTATTTGTTTGGAAGCTGTCAGCAGCTATAGTTCAGAGGTTAATGTCTCTCCCATTGCCATGCTGTCAGGGTGTGCAGAAATGCTCCTGCTGAGAGGTCACTGGAGCGCAAACAAGGACAGGTGTGACGGCTCCATCTCATCCCCACCTGTGCACCTGCGCCGTGAGCCCAGCTGCCAGCAGGATTTGGGGCCAGCACGCCAGGTTTCTATACAGCAGGAACAGCTCAACCTTGCAGTGATGGGAAACAAACCCCTAAGGATCTCACTCTGCAGAGGAGAAGCCTCTGTATCTGTGGATGCACACAAGCACAAACACCTCCAGGATTTCTCCTCCTGGATTTCTCCACTAAGACAGCCCCTCCTTGCTGAGGAGCTCTGGAGGCTTCTCCCAGCACACAGCTCCCCTGGGACAGCCGGTGATCAGCCAGTCTGAGCCAGCTGATGGATTTAATGATGAAACTGCTGCTGGCTTACTGAGTTAGACGAGTCCTGCTGCCCAGCAGCTCAGCCTGGGAGTGACTAGGACAGTCTCCTCCAAAAATCCCTGGGATTTAGTGCTGATAGTTACTGGAATGGCTCCAAGTGTGGGGTTTTTTCAGGCAGCATCTCCACAGCCCTGTGTGACTGATCATGTACAGGAGTGTGGAAGTGCTCGCTGATCCATGGCTAACGTGCTCTTTGGAGGTGTCTGAGGTGTTCTGGCTCTGGCTGGCTGGGAGCAGAGCCTGAGGCAGTGCCTGGAGATCAAAGGATGGAGAAACAGCTCCCAGAGGCTCAACCACAGCAGCAGGAGTGCTGCTGCTCCCCTGGAAACACACTGTCACACTTCCCACCTGGATGGCCCCAGCGCCTGTGCCTTCACACCACGCTGTCCTTGTGGAGCTGGTGAGGGGCTGGAGCAGGCACTGGGAAGATCCCCTGGTTCCTGAGAGCCCCAGTTTGCAGAGCCCCCTCAAACAACCCAGCTGAGGGTCCCTGGGGGCTCTGCTGGCAGAGGTGCCTCCAGGGGGACTGTGGTGACTCTCTGCAAGGGGATGGTGTCACTTGGCACAGGCTGAAATATGTCTGTGGTGGGCAGCCAGGAGGCTTCGTGATTCATTCACTGCCTGACATTCGGTGTGGAATGGCTCATGGCTGGATCCGGGGTGGATCCTGGAAGCCTCATTCCAAGGAAAGTTTTGGACAATGACGTCCCAGCTTCTGACGGTGGATGATGCCATGTGGGACGACCTGTGCTGCCTTTTCCTGCCTTCCCACATCTGAAGGGAGGCAGGTACTCCCCATGTGAGGTTTCCTCACTGGAAATGATCCATCAAAAGCTGCTGCAGGAAAAGGGCTTGCTGCTAAGGAAAGAAGAGCTCGGTGTCTAACTCTTTGAGGTTCTGAGTGCAAAATGCACCTGCAGATACAGGCTGTGGAGAGCTGCCCTGTGCTCCTTTGCTTGCTTTAAACCTCTGGGAAACACCCCAGAGAAATCCAAGGTGTTCATCCTGGAGGACAGTTCCTCAGGACAGTTACGTGCTGAGCATCAATATCCTAGGGGCAGGGAGCCTCGACATACCAGTTTTCTTTTGGGCTTGTCTGTAGCTCTTTGGCACACGGTCAACTACCAGTGTCACCCAGCACTCTCCAAAAGAGGGGTTTTCTCCGTGCCCCACCTCCACAGCCAGGTAACTCCTGCAGGAACCACCTGGTGCCCTCCCCTCGGCTCTACCCGTGCAGGGCAGCAGCAGAGCCCCATCCTGTGTCCTTGACGTCAGTGGTTTTCCCCTCGCAGCTCCCGGCGTGTGCAGGCACAGACCTGGAGCTGTGCTCATCCCTGCCCACGCCCCTGGCACGTTCCGGGCCAGCACCGCTGCTCTTCCATTGCCTCCTGCACAGACACAGCCGCCAGCCCCACCGCAGGGCAGCGACACACGGAGCTTTCCCTGTCCTTTCCCTGGCTCCCCACTAGCTCTGAGGTCACCGATGGTTCCAAGCATGATGTGACTTTCCTGGAGCCTTGCACTTTCAGACTTTGTGAAAACCACAACTGTGAGGTCTAGAAAACAAAAGGTCCTTTCTCACTGAGAGAAGGCTGATTAACACCCCCTCAGGGGAACCAAAGGGCCTCGTCACCCTTCTGAGTAAATATGTTTTGTTATTCCATGAAAAGGGTGACTCACCTGGCGAGGAAGGCGTGAGGTCCCTGCAGCCAAACGTGGCTGTTACAGGAGCCCCGAGGGAGCAGGGCCCAGGGAGGTGTGAGGGGCTGTCCCTGCCCCAGCAACATCCTCTGCTCGGGTCCCCAAATGCCGAGGAGCTCAACCCCCCCAGCGCTGAATGCCTCGGGTTCTGCACAGCCGAGCAATGCTGGACACGCTGCCCAGCAGCTCCCACACCAGAGGAAGGGGCTGGTTTGGCTGGGGAAATCTGGGGGTGTTTGGGCATGGCAACGGGTTCCAGACCTTGGGGCTGTTTGGGATCTTCTCTCCTGCCCTGTGTCACTGGTTGAGTACAAGGCAGGTCAGGAACCCTCAGAGGGTTTCTTGGGACCTGCTGTGCTTGTACCAGCTGTGCCATCAATCCCCGGAATGCCACAGCCCTTTGTGGCTTTTTCAGCCAGGTATTGAAGCACTTAACAAGTTTTCTTCATTTTTGAAGGCCCCAGAGGAAGGAGAAACGCTGGAGGAGTGTGGAGAGGAGGAGGAAGGAGGAAGATAGAAGCAGTCTGCTTTCTGCACAGATTTACTGCTCACTTCCCATGACACTTCTGAAGTGCTGGACGTGCTGTCACTTCATTTCACCTATGTCAGACTTGTGGAAGGTTTTCCTTCACAGAGCCAGTAGCAGGAGAGAGTTGGTGTCAGTGGCAACTCAGGACACGGGGCAGAGCAGCTGCTTGGGCCAACTTAGGCGTTTTATTTGTTCTTTTTTTAGCTGTTGGGTTAATACTTTGTCCTTTACGAGCATGTCCTGGGTAGGGCCATGCCTGGAGAAATCTGCTCTGCACAGACAGGTCGGGTTTAGCCAAGGAAAGAAGAGGCACAGGAGGTACCTTCAGAGGGATCACAAAAAATTCTGCCAAGGCCACTGCAGGGTGGGGATTCCCACATTGAGGAAGGACCTGGAGAACAATCCTTTGTTCCTGCCCTTCTGCATGGCCCCAGCATTTCAGGTCCAAAGCCTCCCACCTTGCCCGCCCCCATCCTGAGCCCCTGGAGCTCCGTGGATCACCTCCCCTCACGCAGGAACCAAGCCCTCAGCTCCAAGCAGAGGTGACAAAGAGAGGGATGTTTCATCCTTTTCTCCTCGTTTGCACAGGTGCATTCCAGGGAAGCACTCCCAAGTCTTATTCATAACCAATATTTGTTCCTCTGAAAATGTTCTTTTATGTTGGGTCCCTCGTCAGTGTCTGGGAGTTTATTTTGCTCAAATCCCAGAAACAAGGAACCACACACGTTTGCAACCCTGCAGGAGGGACTCCGTGGCTCTCTGCCTCTCTTGCTCTTCCTCCAGCCTGTCCTGTGGCCACTCCAGTTTTCCTTGGCCATCTCCAGCTGTGAGCAGAGTGCTGTCCCCTAGTCAGTGTCTCACTCCTCCTCATTTTGCTCTGCTTTCTCCTGGGAACAGAAATGTGGCATTAACTTGCTGCTGACCACCCCATCCCATCCGTGCTCCCATGGTCTTGCCCACCTGCACACCTATATCACTATTTACAAAGTTTAGGATTGTGTTGTTTGTTAATAATGTTTAGGGCCTTCAGGCTGGGAAAATCCAGGATGATGCAGAGGCATGTTCCTGGTGGGATTTTCACTGCAGGGGAAGTTCACCTGCACAGGTGAACTGACTGGCATGTGGTTCTCACAGGCATTGCTGCTTCAATCCAAAACCTCTGCAGTAAATTCAGTGTAACCTGGGTTCTAATTGAGGTAACAGAGCCTCGAGGTAAGATTTTTAGACCTGTGTGACACAGATTGAGGGGCAGGGCAGAACGTCCTGCTGCATGGACAACCCTCCCTGCACTCCATTAATTCTTCCCCGCTGATCTTCCGTGGATACAGAGAGCACAAAGAAAATGTAACAGCTTGACCAAAGATAAACTGAACTCCTTGGCCTCACTGCAGAACCAGCAACATCAAAACCAAAGGTAAATTATGTTTTTTTTCTGAGAGGTCTTGCGATATCCCTGCATTTGCTTCAGCACTGGGGAGGAGTTTGACAGCCCTGCTACAAACAAACCATTTTCTATAGCAGCTGCTCCCCCAGGCCATCTCATCATGCCTTGCACAACACAGACAGAAAAGCAGAAAGAAAAGACAGAAAAGCAATGTTACAGCAGAACAAGAATTGCATTTTGGCTTCCGAAGTGCCAATAGCAGGAACATCCCACTGCCTTGACAGAGAATTGCATCACTCCAGGACACAGAAGCCTCTTCACCCTGGGCCAACACTGGATGTGAACACACAGCAAACAGCTTTGCACTGATTTCTGGGCTGCTGAGCATGTTGATGTCAGCAGAAGGTGACAGTGGAAGGTGACAGTGGAGGTGTCAGCACCTTCCTTTGGGGAGGTCACTCTGGCTCCACAGGTGAGTCCCAT
Source organism: Sturnus vulgaris (assembly GCF_052056855.1). Lineage (NCBI taxonomy): Eukaryota > Metazoa > Chordata > Aves > Passeriformes > Sturnidae > Sturnus > Sturnus vulgaris. Next base: position 4,948,640 of record NC_142269.1, on the reverse strand, counting down.
CCAATCCTCACCTCTGTGAGCCAGGTGCTGGCTGGAGCTGGGCATGGTGTGGCACAGCACAGGGTGACTTTGGGGTGGTTTTTCCAAAGGAGGTGCTTAGCCCTGAACACATTTATCCTGCTGAGCTTCCCAGGGCTGTGAACAGAGTCAAAGCCTGTGTGTGCTCAGAGCTGGCTGCAAGCAACAGGACCAGAGCATGGAGCCACCTTTCTGCTGCCAAAACCTTCCTCTTCCCCCAGCCTTGGTGCATCCCTGTCCTGTATAACCACCCGAGCACCCCAGGACAAAGAAGATTCCCAGCTTGAGGGACCCAACCCAATGTTACTCCCCTTTGGCTTCCTCCAGCTGGAGTCAGGCTGATGTGTGTGTGATACTGAACATCCTCCAGGTTAGAAATTCCATCTGTCAAGGACCTCATCCAGGTGAATTTTACCAGCCAGGAAAAGGAAAACTGCCAGGAAATCACTCCCACTGCAATCCCACAGCCATCACAGATGGAAAGGGGCTGTGCTGGCCATATCAAACTGTTTGCCCAGGGATGTAAGGACAGGAAAAAACAATGGCTGGTAATAAATGAAACGTTGGAAAGATTGTAAAGTGAGATGAAGGAATTTAAGGCAGGGAGTTTATATGGCCTATTTCCTGATAAAATCAGACGTTTCAAAGTGTCCCTTCACAGTGTGGCAACACTGCAGTGAGCCCAAGGCATTTATGGGCAGCAGAATAAGCAGTTTCCTTGAAAAAGGGTATTTCAGAGACATGGTTTTAAAGGTTGCTCCATGGCTCTGTGCCCACTGACACTGGAAGAAACCCTTGAGCCAAAATGTACAGAATCCAGAAGGATGCTTGGGGGTTATTTATTACTCCCTGCTCCCCATGTGGGAATGCTGAGTGCAGCAGTCAGGCCTGGCTGCTCGGGGCTGGACACTGCAAACACTGGTTTGAGACATGGTTACCTCTCAGTATGTTTTTTTCAATCTTCTCCCTGTAATATACCAGGGATAACACTCCAGTGATGACAGCGTGGGCAGACCCTTGGATGGCGACAGATGCCCTTTAACCAGACTGGTGATAATGTCTTTCCCTTTGAACCAATCTAAATCCTCAAGGCAGCACCTTGGCCACGAGGCAGTGACACAGGACAGGCTGTCCTCTCGTCTACTGCTCCTCCCAGAAATGTCTCTGGTGCCTGCGGCACTCAGGAGGAGCTGGTACCTCTGGAAAGAAGCAGGAGGAACTCAACTCCGGTGCTCCAGCTGGAGAGGAGTCAGTGCTTGTTGTTCACTCCTCATTTATTGTCACAGCTGACAGCCGGGACTCGGACAGGCTGAAGCACAGTCCCCATCAGTCCTGCCCCATTGACAGCGCCAGGGCTGAGGGCTGGGCTGGGGCTGCTGCTGCCCGGGGGATGCAGGGGCAGGCACAGTCCTTGGCAGCGGGAGCATCGACTCCTCACTGCCCCAAGCAGGTGACCTCGCTGTGCTCCAGCTGAAAGCCGTCCCTGGCTGGAGGGGCTCTGTGCCTCCAGGCCTCCCGTGCCGGGTGCTCCGGGGGCACCTGGCCCCTCGCCAGCCCCGGCTCCCACCCCAAACCCCGCGTCTGGGTCTTTCTTCCCTCTTGCACCACACCTGCGGGGCACGGAGGGGCGGCGAGGCTCGGCCCAGGTGGGAGGGACCGCGCTCCCGTTAAATCCAAGCTCCCAGAGAAGCCGGTCCTTGCACAGACCCACCCTTGTGGTTTATGAGCTCCAGGTGCTGGAGGTGCTGCAGTGGAGCCGTGCTGGAGTGGGGACGAGCCGCTGCAGCCCAGGTACCTCCGAGTGCTGATTCCAGGGCCATCTCTGCCTTTGCCGTGCCTCTTCCAAGTCCTTTTATTCTTTCAGTTCTCATGCTAATGCTGCGTGCAGTTTGTACCAGTTCTTCCCTTCCATTCTCCTCTTGCTGCTGCTTTGCATTTAGCTGGAGATTATTCTTATGCCTTAGGAGGAATCTGCTGCAGGGATCTCAAATAAGCCAAGACCTGGTTGTTCCTGCCCCAGCAGTGCTGCTGGTAGGCAGAAACTGAGCGGTGGTGATCCAGGGTGGGGAAGGCTGCTGGATAATGCTGGGAGCAGTAGTATGGAATTATGCATATGGCTCTAGCTGGGGTTCTGAGGTTTTCTCAGTAGTCCATGGGGTTTATGACATGAGCAATCACCTTTCTCTTATCCTTTTGAAGCTTATTTAAGATTTCCAGTGGTGTTTGTTGTCTGTGCATGTGTCCAAGTGCGTGTTTCCTCCACTGCCTCAAGCGAGCTCAGCTGAGGTGAAGTGGCTGGGATTGTGTGTTCCAGTGCATGATCCAGTGTCTCTTTCCTCCCTGTGGGAGGCTGTGGTGTGGGAATTGTGGGGAGCTCAAGGCAATAAAAGTGCCACGTGGGAGCAGAAGTGTCAGTGGTTGGGGCAGAGGTTTGTGTGGGGCTCAGAGTTACTCAGGGTGTTGTGGTACCACTGAACCTTCTTAAGCCACAGACAGCCAGGAAGGTCAAAGCCCTGGGAATGGGGTCAGTAACAGAAACGCTGTGAAACCAAAATCAAGTTCTGGGCTTCCATCCTTAAGTCAGAGGAGAAGAATTATCAGGAGAATGGCACAGAAGCTGTGCAGCCAGGGCTCCAGATGGGAGCACTCAGATCTGCTGCAGGTGTAGGTAGATGCATTGGGAGGAAAATGGAGTCTGAGGAGGGCAGGAAAAGAATCTAGTCCCACCTCTACTGCTTGGACCCAAGGGAAAAGCCTGAAGCATGTTTCGGTGCTTCATGAGGTTTCCAGGCCTGGGTGCAGCGCTGTGCACTGCAGGGGATGTGCCCAGGCCAGCACAGATGTTCAGGGCCCTTCTGGAACACCTGCAGTGTGCAGAGCCCCCCATGCAGCAGCTGCCATCCTCTCCCTCCCCCTGGCACCCCTGAAATGCAGGGAAATAGCCTCTGATGCTGCCTAGTGAGTCCCACAAGGGCTGGAGGGAGATGTTCCCATGGTCTCAGAGTAGAAACATCCTGGCTGGTGCTCCGAGGAGCTCGTTAGTGTCTGTTCCTGTAACTCATCTCAAACATTCTTAGGATTTGCTAATTTAGCCTATTTTTAGACAGGCACCCTCTAAAGACACTGTTGTCCCTGAGCCTCCCATGTCAACTGCTCACCCACAAAGAGGGGAGGGGAAACTTCTGCTGTGCTGGGACCTCTCTTGGAAACAAGGACCAGGCTCTGAGGCTCTGCTCTTGTACCCAGAGCAGCTCTTGCCGGAGGGGAAAGAGCTGTCCCGGGAGAGGAAAAGGCTGTAAGGCAGTGGGAGGGGGAGCTGCTGGAGCAGAGATTTCAACATTCCTAATAACCCGCCTCCTCCAAAAGCCTGGAGACCCTTCCAGAAGTCCAAAATGTTGCTAAACAAGCAGCTCTTTGGGAGGGGGGTCCGCAGGGGGGTCACTGGGGGTGGGTGGCTCCTGCTGTGGATGCTCTCGGATTGCACTGGAGGGTTTTTTCGCTGCCCCACCAAAACATCCTGCTCTGGCACTGCTCATGCGGGTGCTGCCCCAGCGTGTGGCTCCAGGGGCTGGTCAGATACCAAGATGCTGTCTGAGATTTCATAAACGCTTCTTTTTCTTGCTGCAGAGATTTCTAATTGCTGAGCGAGGGAGGAGGCTCTGACAGACTCCCCTTCTCCCCCGGCGTGGGAGGGCAGCCCCTCCTCGGGCACCAGGTGCTAGAACCCCCGGAGCTGGGCTATATTAATATCTGCCATGTGATACCGTGGCTCTCCCTGCTCTGCAGGGAAAACACAGCATAACCATGGGAACTTTCTTCCTCAACCCCCTCAGCACGCCCCTCTAATCCAGGCAAATCGCCCGCAGCCCTCGCAGTGATTAAACTGTGTATAATGAGCTCTGGAAATCCTGGGTGTCCCAGCAGTTCCCTCTGCCCTTCCTGGCGAGGGGATGTGTAACAGGCTTGTCATCGGGAGGCTCCCAGGGCTCACGTTGCAAGGAAAAACAACCAGACTTGGCAGCTGGCTGAGCTGTTTTGGGGTCTGCGCAGACAGGGAGCGAGGCCGTGTCCCGGCTCGTATGTCTGAGCTGCAAATAACCGCGCTGGGACACCCAGCGTGCAGCTGCCGGCGCTGCTGCGGGGCAGCGCTGCCCTTACCCTGCCCGAGCGGTGCCAGGGCAGATTCAGCGCGGGGCTGGGGGGTCCCTGAGCTCCCGCAGCCGAAGCGGGAGGGACTTTGCTCCGTGTGGATCGCCGGGCTCGGCCCTTGTGGCGTCGCGGGGCTGAGCCGTGCCCGGCGGGTTTGGGAAGGGCGTGCGGTTATCGAGCGAGCCGGGGTGTGCCGGCACAGCCCTGGCTCCAGGGCACCCTGCTTCTCCCAGCCGCGCCCAGCAGCGCCTTGCAGCCCTCCGAAGCCAGCTCCCCGCCTCCTGCCCCACCTGGGTGCTCCAGTGCCAGCTCTGACATCCCGAGCTCAGCTCCTGTTCCTACCCTGCCAAGCTGGGCTTGAGCAGAGCTGGGGTTACCGGGCCGAGCTGCAGCTCCAGCACCACAACCTGGGGCTCCTGGTACAGCAGCCAGGTCCCTCGCTGAGGACATTCCTAAGAGTGTCCATCTGCATGTGAAATCTGTGACTTGTCTCCTTCAGCTTAGGGAGAGTTGTGTTCCACAGCCTGTTTCCAGTAGCAGAAACTCTGCAATTTCCAGTCTAGGTGTGTTTGTGCCAGCTTATTTCCATCTCCTTCTGTTCTAGCCTTGACTTAGCTGAGACAGAGTTCCTTCCCTGGAATTTCCATACAGCCAGTCGATCTCCCAGCCCTGGCTGATCCAGCCTGTCCAGGCATGGCTGCAGTGCTGGGGTTCCCTCTGCCAGGGCTGCCCTGATTCTGTCCCAGAGCTCACTCTGCTGCTGCCACAGAGCCCAGGTATGGCTCATGGCACGGTGTGGATGTGTGATACAGGTTCCTGCCTGTGCCTGGCCTCTCTTCCCTGCCCAGGGGACACAGCCAGACCGTGCCCAGCCCTTGCTGGCCTGTGCATGGGACATTGCCATTCCCAGTGGTTCTGGGGAGGTCCTGATGTCTGTGGGCAGCATTTGCCTGTCCATGGCTGTGCCAGCCATCCTGTGATTCACCTCCTTCACCTCAGCCCTTCTCCAAGCACAAGAGCCTTGCAGCCGAGGCTCAAAATTTCTGTGAAGAGCCTGGGAGACCTCTCACTTCAACCCAGAGAAGGGAAGGGAGGAGAAATGGGGTTTGGAGGCTAATTCTGGCAGCATCACACATGAGAAAGATCAAAAACTCAGGGCAGGAGTACAAGAAAGGAGGGAAGCTGTTGCGTGCATGCTCCTGGAAGCCCCGACAGCCCTGGTTCATGCATCCTGCACGTTATTTCTGTACCTACTTAAATTAAAACCAGCCTTGTCTTGTGGATGCTGACTGGAGCCAGGCAGTTCTTCTCCCCAGGGGAGAATCCAATTTTCACTCCATCTCGCTTGTGTTTTTGACCTGGAATGACTCTTCTTTTTATATTTAACAAACGCTCCCTCCGAGCCTTGTACCACACTGCACTTCTCACGCAGAGCTGGCAGTGCTGTGGTACACAGTGCCCCAAGGCAGGAGACCTTGGGTGGTTTCCCCAGGTGGGCATCTGCTTACCTGGGCTCTGACCACCCCCCAGCAGAGCTGTGCTGTCACTCAACTGGAGGTGACACGAACTTCTGGACAGAGCCTTGGCATGGCCAGCTCAGCTGCTGTGGGAAAAAGGGGGCTGGGTCTCGGCCTGCTCCTGCATCCACTGTGCCCTGGGGCTGGGGTCTGGAAATGCCAAGGAAGAGCCAGGTGCTGGTGCTGGCCATGGCACAGCCAGGGGGGAGGGCAGCCAGAGGAGGGACTCCACTGCCTGCAGCCCCTCACCCACTTATCCCCCAATTTCTGGCAGATTCCTTCACAGCCAGTTCTCCATAGGGATAACTGGCTCCAGACTCAGTCCATCTCCTCTGGGAACTGGGGCAGACCTGGCTCCAACAGCACAGCCCCAAATTCCCAGAGGTTCCCACCTCTAGGAATAATTAGCAACAATTCAGAGGTGCCTTGGACCTGTCTAATTCAGGCTCCAGAGGTGTTTCCCTTCCTGCAGCACAGCCCTGCTCCCAAGCCATTCCTATGCCAGTCCTGTAACTAAAACCTCTCAGAGGCTCAGGAGACACGGCGGGGGCTGGGCTGACAGGAAGGTAAATGGGGTTGAGGTATTTATTCACTCCTGCAGCTCTCTGTGCTCTCGGAAGCCCTGGAGAGGGATTTTTACCTGCTGGGACTCGCCCGGGGCCGAGTGCTGACAGCAGCAGCAGACAGCAGCGATGTTTTGCCTCTAATTCCCTACACTTCATGATCCCAGGGTATTCCGGGTGTCTCCCTAGCAAGATATGGGGCTTTTCCGGGGTTATATAACTCACCCAGAGCACAGCTGCTCTGTTTTGAGCCACCCTCCGTCGCTGTTCTCGACACCTGGTGGGGCAATTAGTCACTGATTACCGTCAGTGACGCAGGGCACCAGCCCAGCTCCTGCCCGCACCCACGGGGCTCAGGGACTGCCTGCCTTGGGGCAACGTGCCTCGTTCCTAATCCTGTGACTCCATCGTTAATCAGCCCAGGATAAGAGAGTAAATAAGTTGGAGATGGATGCAGGACAGGACAAATATTTTATGAAGTGTACCCCTCTGTGTGCACCCTCTGTTTGTGAGTGTCACACAGCACATCTGCACAGGGTATGGAGAGGGAGCCCTGAGCTGTGGCATTAACTGCTATCAGCAAACCCTCTGGATCTCTGGATACCCCGTGCTCCCCAGCAGAGCTGCCTTCCCCAGGGACCAGAGAGGATGGTGTAGTGCTGACACGGGGAATGTGCTGGGCCTGGGTGTCCCCAGCACGGGGATGCTGGGCTTGGCTGTCACAGTGGGTATGGAGGGGGATGGAGTCATTGCCCTCATCCCAAGCCACAGGAGAGAAGGTCCCTCTGTGTTGCTGAGGGACCTTACTAAGCAGGGGGGGAGCAGCAGCTGGGGCAACCCCATTTGACTGGTGATGCAGCAGGACAACTTCCCACCTCCAAACAGCATCCCAAGACCCTTTTTCCCAGACCCCTGAGGGAAGCTGACCTCATTCCACAGGTGTTTATAATGGAGAATAGAAAAATACTTTCTGCCTAAAGCAAACCCAGGGAGTATCCAAAATATATCTGCAGACAGATTGCTTGAGCAGCACCATGACTGAGGCAGCAGCCACGTCCACAGGCTTCCAGACTTGTGTTGTACCAGGAAACGAAAATCCTGGATTAGCTGTACACCCACTTGCAGGACACTGCCCTGGCAGGCAGCTCCAGCTCTCTGCCCTGCAGGGCTCCAGGCTTGCTGGATGCCCTTGGATGGCTCCCCGGGGATCAGGGTCCCATGGGAAGGCTGTTAGAGCCTTCATTTTGTTCTTAATCCAGAAAATTAGCAAATAAAAGCAGGATTTCATTTTAGGCCTTTGAATCCTGAAAAGCTGTTGCCAATGAGTGTTTAATGTGCTTGCCCGCTGTGGCACTGGGAGCTGGAGGGGGTGGAAAAGCAGGACGGGGTGACTTGTTTTCATATGAGCTGAATTCCAGCTTTCACTCCAAATCCCCGTTTTTATAGACTTTTCCGCTGAAGTCTGCTCCTGCCCGGGGCATGCCTGTGTAACCGCTCCTCTCTGCATTCCTCAGATTCTTATTCCGCTGGAGACTGGATTGAAGACGGGGTCTGAGATCCCTGGTGGAGGAAGGAGGCGAGGAGGAGGAGAAGGAGGAGGTTTCCCTTGGCCTCTTAAGCTGTGAAACCGGAAAACCAAACCATGTCACAGGTCATAGAATCCCACGTGCTGCGTGTTGGACAGACTGTGTGTATTTCCTCACCGGAGGAAAGCAAGAGCCTGCACCCGGGGGGGTACCCGGGCTGCTCCACGCTGCCAGGAAAGTACATCTACTACTCCACAGAGGCCTGGACTGACCCCCCCTCCATGGTGCACCCCAAGGCTCGCCTGCTCCCCAGCGGGAGAGCACACGGACCCCAGCCCGTGTCAGAGCATGTGGCTGCTCACACGCAGGGGAAGGGCCAGCAGAATTCCTCCCTGGAGAGACGCCCTGCCCCGTGCCAGCTGAAGGAGGAGGAGAACGCCAGCGTGGACCCTGAGGCTCAGCCCATGTCTCCCTCCCTGGATGTAACCATAGAGACTCTCAACCAGATGATTCTGGAAATCGATCCGACTTTCCAGCCGCTGCCCTGCAGGCCAGTGAAGGATGCAGCCCCTCCTGCTGCTCAGGGTGACACGGTGGCCACCAAGAAGCAGGAGCTGGAGGCAATAGGTGAGGCAAGGGCAGCGCTCGGGCTGTGGAGCTGGTGAAGCTCCTGTTGGTGAAAAACCTCTGCCAGAGCCTGGGGCAGAGGGGTCAGGCACTCTCCTGTCCCCTGGACCCACACAAGGTCCTGTGCTCCTGAGGAGGCTGGAAATGGGCATCAGGGACATTCCCCACTGTCCCCAGGGGGATCAACATGGGAAACTGTTTCCTGACATCAGGGTTCCATATTAAGGAGCAGACAGGCTGTGTATCCAAGCTCTACCTAACTCCAGTGCTTTCATGGCCCTGATCTGATCACTCTTGACATGTCTCATGTCCAGACAGCTCAAAGGGGTCCCAAAGGGAACAGGGAAAACAGCCTTTAGGTTCTACCTGATGTTCATTTCCTTGTGTTTGAAGAAAACAATTCTCATTACAAATGGGACTGGCAGCTCTTGGAAAACTTCTAATCCCAGTTGTCACCACCAGTGACTGGCCCTGGGCTCTGGGTGCCCAGTGACGACCCTTTTCCCCTCAAGGGCAGCAGAACCTTTCCCAGGGTCACACTTGACCTGTGGGAGCACATGGATTTGCAGCCAGATTTCCAGAGCCCTGGGCTAAGGTATCGAGTGTTGCACAACCATCCCATTTAAGTGTTCCCAACTCTTTTGCCAGGGAAATTCTTTTTGCAGGGCTTGTGCACTCCCCGGGCAGCATACCTGGCATAGGCAAGGCACCAGCAGCACATACCAGCCCTGTTTCTGCTCACGAGTGCCTTATGTGAACCCTTGAGCAACTCTTCCCTGTCATCCCTGCAACCCAAGTTCTGATTTGTGAGCTGCTACTGATCCAAGTATTCCTGCCTGGGTTCTCCTGCTCATTTTAGATGTTCAACACCCTGTGCACGGGGCAGCCCCAGCACATGGGGAGCTGACACTGCTGACAGGACAGGTCTAGGGTGGTTCAGGTGCCTCAGGTCTCCCTGCTTCCCAAAAGCCTTATTGCCTGTCCCTGTCTTCACACACAGAAATACCCTGACAGTCAGTCCCCAGGCTTCTTTCCACACAAGGTCACATGTGAGGATGGTAAAGACAAAAAAATTTCAATTTTCCCTGAGCCCTCATGCAAGCATGAGGATGGTGGGGCTGGAGAAGGATGAGGTGGGTGTGAAGGTCCTGGTGCTGCAGTAAGGCAGCAACAGGAGCCAGGCAATTCCAGAGCAGACAGTGTCCCTGCTTCCTGCTGGGATGGACAGGGTGGCCTTGCAGATAAAATACTGTGGCAAAGTGCAGATTAAGCTCTGGCTGCTCAGTGTCTGACCTACTCCACTGCCCCACTCCGTGCACTGCTGGAGCCCCAAGCAGCCCCACAGGTAACGTGTGAGTGGTCTGGAGAATTTGGCTCCAGTTGTGGAACTGAACATCTGGAAAGCTGGCCACGAATTCAATGGGAATACCTCACTTTAGCTTTCATTTTCTTTCAACAGCTCTTGGTTTTTTACACAAACTTGCTCCCATAGGGCAGCGTCCCTGTTCACTCACCTCCTCCTGCTCCAGCCCTGCAACCTGCTGTGAGGGTGACAGGGACTGATGGTGCCCAAGAGAGGCAAAAGGGGCCTGTTCTTGTCTTGTCTAGTGGAGGAAGCCTCAAACACGGCACTCGACCCTGATGGATTCCTTCCAACTCAGCATAGTCTGTGATTCTTTGAAATGCTGCAGCAACAGGAGGCGTGTTCATGAGAGGCACGATTCCCTCTGGATCCGTCTAGTTCCTAGAGGAGAAAGGAGATCTCAGATCTCGGCTTGCGTGACATCTGGGCTCCTTGTTTGTGGCCCTTTTGCCACTCCTTGATGCTGGAAAACTTGCCAAGGTCTTGAGCAAATATTTGAGGTTTAACCACAGGTGATAAGAGGAGCAAAGGCAGAGAAGTAGGAGGTAAAAGGCCTCATGAGCCTGCTGCACTGTCAGTTCTTTAAAGGGCAATTAAAATCCCCGTTTCTTTCTCCTTTTGGGGAGATGTTGTCAGAAAGCATCGGGCCAGCTCTCTGCAAGGGTTTGTGCACTGGTACCAGGACACAGAGCTACCCCGAGGCTGGGCACTGGAGGAGCTGCTGCTGGCAGTGAGGCTGTGGAGGGGCAAGGCTCTGGCTCTGTCCTGCTGTGATCCAGCTGTGTGTGTCCCCTCGGGGAGCCAACGCTTCTGGCTCACCCAGCACCTCCTTGGTGCTCATGGCTGGCCATGTTTATCCGGTCTTGTGCTGGGATTGGCACAGAGAAGGGGCTCAGGGAGTAACTCCTGTACAGCTCTGAGCTTTTCCTGCTCATCCAGCTCCATGCCCCAGAGCTCAGGTTGTTGCTTGCAGTAGCCAGGGCCAGCAGCTCCCGCACAGCAGGTCCATCAGGACCTGTCACACTCTGGGCAGGGAGCTCAGGGCTGTCAGAGCAGTTTGTCTTTGCTGCAGCAAAAAGGATTTTCCCTCTCTGAGAAACATCTTTGAGAAGGGGAACTTTCCTGAACTCCATGGCAGGGCAAGAACCAGGTGCTGAAAGCAAAGCTGGGCAGGTCCAGACTGGAATGGAGGTGCACACCTCTGGCTCTGGAGTGATTAACCACCAGAGCAGCTTCCCTGGGATGTGATGAATCTGCCATGGCTGCAAGCACTCAAATCAAGTCTGAGTGTCTCTTGCTAAAAGGCCTCTTCCCCAGCTCAGCCAGAAATGCTGGGTTTGTCCAAGGTAGGACATGCATCAGGCACCCCTGGTGAGGTTCCACTGAGGGATTTGGACAGGAAATGCTCTGTCAGGTGTGTTCCCATGTCGCTAATGGCAAGAGGAGGGGCTGGCTCTGAGCACAAAGGGAAGAGAAGGAAGAATCCCACAGCAGGACACAGGCACAGAGACTGCCTTGCAAGTTCTCTAGAGACGTTTGTGCCGTGTGGGAGAAAGGAGGAGGGAGCAGCCAGCCCCTGCCCGGATCTGTGCTTGCTGCCAGCATGGCTGGTCCTGTAGTGGACACCAAGAGTGTTGTAACTGCCCCTGTCCCTCGTGGATTTCCTCTGCCTCACTGCCTCAGTGTGGATGGAAGCCCAGCTGTGCCTGGGGCCAGGTGACATCCCCCTGTTCCTCTGCCCACGGTGTGCAGGGCCACCCTCCGAACCTGACGTCACCCCGGGGGGAGCAGCCAGGTGTTTTTCTCTTGAGTCAGGTACAAACAGAGCAGCTGCTGGAAGGAACACCCTCTTCTGGCTGCAGGTCTCGGCAGGTCCTGGCTGGGTAATGCTGGTGAGGGGGGGTCTGAGCAGCCAGACGTGACCGCACGTAACCCCCTTCCCTGGGAGCCTGCCAGCACCGGGGGGGTCACCTCACCTTGGGATCTCTGAGGAATCTGCCCTCACAGGGTCTCAACGAAATGTAGTGCTGGACCCCCAGCCCTGCAGAGAGGGAGCCAAAATTCACAGCAGGAAGAGCAGGCATATGTTCTTTGAGCTTTGCTGAAGAGCCCAGCTTGCACACCATATCCTTCATGACCTCCTCTCTCTCTCTGCAGACATCAAGTACATAGAGCTGACACCGGGCAGAGCCACGGGGCCCGACCTGCCACAGGGCTCCCCGAGCCCTTCGGGCACCCCCTTCTCCAGGTCCCCCCAGGCCAACACCTTCCTGTCCCAAAAAGGGGCACTCGGAGGCAAATACAGCACCAGTGACAGCGTGGTTTTCTCGAGCCCACCTGGACCCTCAAGTCCCCAGTTGGCTGCCCTGAGCTGTAGCAAAGCATCCGAGAGCACCAGCGCACCCTGGCAGTGCCTGGCAGGACACACGGACACAGCCTCCTGCAGCCCCGGGGCCCTCAGCACCTCCCCAGGTGCTGACAACCTGCTGAAGCCCGTGCAGGTGTTGAGGGGCCAGCAGAGGGGCAGCTGGGTGTCCCAGCTCTCCACGAGCCCTGGCTCTGACACCAGCTACATCCTGGGCAGGTAAATGCCACCTGTGCCTGGTGCAAGGGGCACAGGGCAGTACCCCAAGTCCCTCATTCCGTGGGCTGGGAGGTGATGCCCTGCAGGGTTGGTGCAGTCGCTGGGATGGTCTCTGTGTGTGAACAGCCCCTGATCTCTGCTCTGTCTCCCTCCTGCAGCAGCACCCACTCGCTCCACAACGAGGACTCAGATGCTTCAGCCGCCGCCTCCCCATCCACCGCCAGCTCCCTGGGCAGCCCCTGCTCCCCTTCCTCTGGTATCGTGTCTCACTCCAGGGAAGCTTTTGCCCAGAACCCCCCAGAGCCCCGGGCAGGCAGCTCCCCCAGCGCCGGCACCTCCCTGGTCCAGAAGGGCCAGGCCAGCAGCTGCCCCCCCTCCATCCTTACCGACGTCCCGGTGCTGCTGGTGAACGGGTGCCTGGAGCAAGGAGATGGACCCTCCGGGCTGGCCAAAGCCCCCCCCAGCTCCGCCACGCAGCCCCCCCTGGCCAGCTGCAGCCCAGCCTCCAGGCTCGGTGTCCTGCACAACGCGCTGTCAGCGCCTGCACTCAGCTGCTTCTCGGACAGTGAGTCACGGGGCAGGGTGGGGAGGAGCTGCAGACCCCAAAAGCTGCTGAGAAAGGGGGAGCAAACCCCATTTCCCCTCTGCTTTAGCTGTGGATTATAGACACAAAGGATGAGAGGTCCTTGCTGTGTCTTCCCATGGTCCAGGTGGTCTCCAGCTTGAGGCTGGTGACCCTGGATTAGCCACAGCTTTCTGCTCGCCGGTGTCCTGGGGCATGGGCTCAGCAACCAGGAATGCTGTGCACCCTCCAGGAGATGCAGATGCACCTATTTATAGTACCTGAGAATGAGAAACATCATTCTGTCCTGTCCTGCCTGTTTGCAGGCCCACACCGGGTTGGGAGGAGGGGTTGGGGTTCCCGTTTGCTCTGAGGACACCAAAAGGTACCAGGGTTCACAAGGTCCCCCATTCAAGGGCAAACACTGGGGCTATTGTTCTCTGGAGGAGATGAGCAGAGGCAGCTCTCGGGGCAGAGGGTTTTAATTGGGATCCTTATGGGAATAGCAAGAGCGTGGGTGGGTCAGATCCTGGTGTAAATCCCATGGTCCAGTGGATTGTGCAGGGCTGGGCAGGCTGGCACTGCCAGGGGATTCCATGTGACCCTCTCTGCACTACATCACAGCCTGCCAAGAGAGATAATTACATGGGAATGAACTATTCTGAGGAATGGGGAGGAAAGGATTCAAAAGGATTGAAAAAACTTCAGCCCTGGCCAGCCTGAGAGAGAAATGTCTTTGCTGGGCTCTGCCATCCCTGGAGGTCCTTCAGGTTCCTGCTGGCCCTGACATCCTGTGATCCCTTGCAGGTCCCCTGAAGGCTGGGCAGCCCACCATGAAGTTTGTGATGGACACATCCAAATACTGGTTCAAGCCAAGCATCAGCAGGGACCGAGGTGAGGCAGAAAAGGCTCCACGGGTGTGAGTTCTGGCCTGTCCCTGGAGTTCTCCAGTGTCCCTGTGGGGACTCAGTGGGGGCAAATCAAAGCCTACTGGGGGCTGTTGGGTGTGGAGGGACCCTCTCACAGGTTGAGAGGGGCAGCTCAGAAACGAGGGCTGTGCCACAGCTCCTCTGTGTCCTCCAAGTCCAGCAAAGCTTCTCCTCCCTGTCACACAGCATGGCCTGGGCAGGGGCTGAGTGTCCTGGGGACTGCAGGGACCTGTGGGACCAAGCCAGGGCCCTGCAGGGACACTGCAGTTGGTGCCACACAAGGGGTGTTCATGTCCTTGGCACATGCTCCAGAGCTTTTCCTGCTGCTGCCAAGGAGTGACTCCCTGCAGAGCAGCAGGACACAGTTTGGGCAGGTCCCACCTGCTGAGTTTTGCTGAGCCCTCCCCCGTGCTCTGACAGCAATCCAGCTGCTGAAGGACAAGGAGCCAGGCACGTTCCTCGTCAGGGACAGCACCTCATACCGGGGCTCCTTTGGACTGGCCATGAAGGTTCCTGGCTCTCCATCCAGCAGCCAGACAGGTATGGGGGGAAAAAAACAGGGGGGGTTGCATCAAAGGTTTAACTGGAACTGCTCAAACTAAAGCCAGATGAGAAGCCACAGGACTCTGGTGTGTGGGAGGTGCTGGCAGCGCGTCTGTGGGTGCCTGTTCCACTTCTCAGGGGCTGGCACGGTGATGGTGGCACAAAGCAGCTCCAGTGGTGCCCTGGGACAGGACTCGGGTGGGCAGGGGTGACACAGTGTCAGTGGGGCTGGTGCTGATTATGGTGCTTCTTGCAGGCGAGGAGAGCAGTGACCTCGTCCGGCACTTCCTCATCGAGTCCTCCACCAAAGGGGTTCACCTGAAAGGTGCCAGCGAGGAGCTGTATTTTGGTAAGGATGATGCTGCTGCCCACAGCAGCCTGGTAGCCCCAGGAGCTGCTCCCAAAGCCCCTGGAAGCACCAGCCAGGACCAGGTGAATGTGTTGCACACCTGGAACCCCCCAGCCCCAGGTCCTGCCTGCACTTCCCTGACAGTGAGACCGTGGTAGAAGCTCCAAAACAGGAACATGAGCTCTCTGGGACACTGTTGCAGGATGGAGATGTGTGGGTGGGGGGTTCCAGGCAGCAGCCCCCCGCCAACTCACAGTTCTGGTTGCAGGGAGCCTCTCTGCCTTTGTCTACCAGCACTCCATCACCCCTCTGGCACTGCCCTGCAAGCTCAGCATCCCCACCCGAGGTAGGTGAGGGGACAGGAGGGATGCTCTGGGGAGGTGGGCGCGGTCCTGCTGTGGGGAGGGGTCTGAGCCCCTCCAGGTGCCTGTGAGGGGTTGCTCCCTTGGCTGCAGGTAGAGCAGGGGCCTGCAGAGCTGACCTGGGGACAGGACAGCCTCTCCCTTCTGCTGGGGATAGGGAGAGGGCGAGAGAAGTAGGAGGTAAACAGAGCACGGAGAGGGAAATTAAGGACAATTAAGTTAATGACTGCTCTAAATCCCTGCAATTAGAGTGGTCCTGGGCCTTTGAACCTCTTGTGAGATAAGGGACGGCCAAAGAGGTGACCAGCTGAGCCCAGCCTGTGGCATCACTGCTCCTGCTTGTCCTTTGTGCAGATCTCGCTGATGGAGAGGACAGCCCTGACTGCGCTCCCGAATCCGCACTGTCCCTGGCCAGGAGAACTGCAGGTGAGGACAGGAGCCGGCTGCTGGCTCTGGGGACAGCCCAGCTGACAAGAGCTGGAGCCCTGGGCACGCTGTGACAGCAGCAGATCACACCTGTGCAGTGGTGGGCACTGGTGTGACATCCCCCTCCAGCTTCCCTATGGGGCTGGAGATCTCTGCAGGATTTCTGCAGATTTTTCTCTGGGCTGCAAGGGAACCTGATATTTTTAAGAAAAGGAGAATTTGGGTCCTCAGGATGCTTGAACACACAACTCTTGAGGTCATGAGGGTGATAAAAGACCCTTGGGTTCCAGTTTTAAAGAGTTCCTGATTTTTAAGCCTCTCTCCTGATGGGTTTTAATGGGGGTGGAACAGCTGGAGCCTTAGGAGAGGGATGGGCAGTCAGGGGCTGGAGAATTTGCTGAGGGAGCTTATGGGGCACATGTGGGAATGACAGAGCAGGATGGGGAAGGGTCTGTGCACCTCAGCCTGGGTGGGCTCCAGGTAAGAGCAAAGAATGAAGGGCAGGAGACCACACGGACGGGTCACAGCGCAGGCTGGGGAGCTGGGGACTGCTTTGTTTTGCTGGAAATTCTGAAAAATCAGTTGGCAAGCTGGAAAGTTTAGTTTGACCCAGAACAGCCCTTTAAACAGCTCAATCAGCCTGAAATGTCATGTTTTAGGTTGGCCTTCAGCCCTTCGTTGGCTTGGGGTTTTTCTGCTTTTCATTAAAGGAAATATGTAATAAACAGAAAAAAAACCCCAGCAAATGTGACATTTAGAAACGGGAAATTAAATACTTTGACTTTTACAATAATTAGTACAAAGAATTAAAGTAAACCAAACTAAATTAGTGAAGAATTTCTGAGTCACCAAATCTTTTAATTTTTGTCAAAACAAACCTGACCCGGGACCGTGTGAGGGATCTGCAGGATGACCCCTGGGACCCAGCCCTGGGTCTGGCCCGTGTCACATCCGTGCTGAGCCGGGCCCTGTGCTGTCCTTGCAGTGTGCAACGTCCTCTACCTCAACTCGGTGAACGTGGAGACGCTGACAGGAGCCCCAGCCATCCTGAAAGGCATCTCCTGCACCCTGGAGCTGGAGACGCTGCCCACCCCCATCCTGGTGCACTTCAGGGTGACAGAGCAGGGCGTCACACTGACTGATGTCCAGAGGAAGTAAGAACCCAGGATGGGCCAAGGGGGGGTTCATGGAGAGGCAGCTCCCTCCTCACCTCCCAGCCTCGGGAAAGCTGTCCCTGGTTGGACAAACCCATGTCACGATCCAGGGATGGACTTGACCCCTTAACAAGGGGTGCTGTGTTTGGTGGCATCGCAGGGGTGGGATGCAGGAACCAGCTGCACCCAGGGCTGGGATTTTGAGATACCCTGAGACCCTCGGTCTTCCATAAGGGCTTGAATCTGCAAATTCTTGTCCTTGCCCAGGCCCTTCCCTTTCCTAACAATTCCCTCTCCTCTTCCAGGGTGTTTTTCAGGCGACACTACCCCTTGGCTGCCATCAGGTTCTGTGGGATGGACCCTGAGAACAGAAAGTGAGTTTTGGGCAGCTCTGCCTGTCAGAGCCACCTGCTGTGCTCCCTTCCCTGTGGTTCCCAGTGCCTCTGCACCACTTCAAATCCCAAATTCCATAAAACTGCCCTGGGCACACTGTGCTGGGGGTGGATCTAAACATAACCCTTGGCTTTGCAGCTGATGGAATGAGTTAAACATCAGCCTTTGAGCAACTGCAATTCTGTTCTTCCCCCAGGTGGCAGAAGTACTGCAAGTCCTCCAGGTAAGAGCAGGGACCTCCCGCACGGAGTGGGGGGCTGGAATCTGGGGGAATGATGTTGCCTTGGGGAAGTGGCTGCATTGCAGAGCAGCAAAGAATGAGCTTAAAAATGAGGAGGGGATGTGGTAGAAGTTACCATGGTGGCAGGATGAGGCGTGGGACTGATGGGTGAAGCTCTGGAGGGGGTTGCTCTGTAGGTTTGGATGAGAGGTTTGGCTGAGCCCAATTCTCCACATCCCCTTGTGCAGAACCCCCCGTCCAAATCCCACAGCCTTCCCAGGGACTTGTGCTGGGCTCAGGAAGTGAGTTTATATCTGGCTCTACCTTGTGCTCAAGAAGCTTTTCACAGCTGGGGAAGCCTTGCCAAAAATGCTCCTCCCGGCTGCTTGGCTTCCAAGGAAACGTGATTGGGGAGCGGGCCAAGGTGGAATTGCTGGAACTGGGATTTGGCTTTGTGGCTGGGCTGGTTTCAGCCTATTCCTTCAGATTCCTGGATGCAAACTGAATAAGCCTCTTTTCTTTCTCAAAGAATCTTTGGGTTCGTGGCCAAAAGCCAGACAGACTCGGAGAACCTGTGTCACCTGTTTGCAGAGTACGACACCGTGCAGCCAGTGTCCCTTGTCATCGACCTGCTCCGCCAGCTCCTGCCCAGCCCATAGGGACAGAATCCTGGGACCAGCTCAGGGCCAGCAGCTGCCCACACACTGCTGAGCTTCTCCTGCTCCCCTTCTCCTGCTTCTGGGTTGCATTGGCAACAGCATGTATTTAGACTTTTTTGTTAAGCACCATCACATCAGGAGTCTCAGCTAAAGACGTTCAGCTCTGGGATGAGATGCTCCTCCGAGCCTCTCCGTGGGGCACTGGCTGCCCTGGGGAAAGGACCAGAGCTGCCCAGGAGGGACAGCTCTGCTCTCTATGGGACCACTGTCCCTCAGCTGGACCATCTGCTCTGAAGGACCACAGTGTTCTGGCCGGGGTGTCTATCAGCCGTGAAGTCCCCTGTTCTTGGGGTGTCTGGGCTGGGGGAGATCATTGAGCTGAGCTGAGCTCCCACCACTGGGGACACAGCCCTGATGCCCCAGTGCTGCGAGAGGAAATGTCTGGGGGAGGAATCACCCCCTGAGCAGCACAAAGAGGCAGCTTTGCAAATCAAAGTGTATAAAATTACTAAGTCCTGCTGGAAACCTGCTTCCCCCAAGGAGCAAGCAGCATCCACAGGCAGGAATGACGAAGCAGCGCATTTTTCCTGGTGCTGGGAAATTCTCCTGCCCTTTTACGCAGCGCGGGGTTGCGGGCGGGCTCGACCTCCCAGCATTGCGGAGAGCTGGGAAATAAATGGTGACATTTTCATGACAGTGAAACATCGGGTTTTTGGAAATGACTTGCCTGAATTTGGGCCGGATTCTCAGATGACGTAAATTGGCAGGGCCTCGAGGAAGATGGTGCTGCAATGATCAGCAGCAGCTGAAGGGTCAGTTCGTGCTGTAGCTCAGAGCAGAAAGTGGCTCTGAGGACACCACGCTCTTCTCTACCTTGGTTCTCAATTGGTGGCTCTGTGTTGGTTTAATTTTGTCCCTGTGTTAACAAACCCTCTCGGGGTGTTCTCAATAAAGCAATAGAACATTTATCCTGCCACAGGCACCACAGGGATGGCAGCAATGGAGACACTCACTCTGATCCTGAACAGATGCACCCATGGCAGAGTCCCTCTGCTCCAGCCAGGCTGTGGAGCAGGTCCAGCTGCAGCCACTCTTGGCAATGACCAAACCAGATACTGGAGTCATTGCGGGGGGAGCAGTGTCTCCCCAGTCCTTCCACCCTGAGCTCTGCTCGGCCACAACCCAGCACTGCAGGGTGGGCTCAGGAGCTGGTGCCCAGGGGATCCAGGTGCCTCTGCTGTCCCCACTGTCCTGCAGGAACCAGGAGGCTGCAGCTCCCCAAGGTCACAGGCAGCTCGGGCTGTGGGACCTCAGCCCTGAGACCCTGGGGCAGCTCCGGGACCCCCAGAGCTGGACTCTCTAGTGGTTATCAGGTTGCTGGTCAGGATCAGCAACTGGGAATGGGGACAGGCAAAGGCTTTGGCTCCATGGTGCTTTGGGGAGTCGTGCTGCATCCCCCCAAGCTGGCCAGCCCTGGTAGCCATCAGCACGAGGCCAGGGCAAGGGGCTGGGCTCCAGAAGCGCTGGTGTCAGCCCTGGTCCAGTGGCCGATCCCCCGTGCCAGCAGATTCCTGGGCTGTCTGTATTGGCTGCAGCCACCTCCAGCCCCGACCCAGTGGAGTTTGTACAACACCAGCACCACCAGCTGCCTGGCTCCAGTAACCAGAGCATCGGGCTGGCGCCAGCCCTGGATGGCACTGCCAGCCCTGGGAGCCACCAATGGGAGTTGATGAACTCCTGGCCCATGACCCCTGGCAGCACTGGCTGCAGGCACTGGGAGAGAGCCAAGCCATGACCCGGAAGTGTGAGGCTGTCTCAATTCCTGTGTCTGGGCATCTCCCATCTGCATCCTGACACCGTCCCAAAACACCGAGCGGGGCTGGAGATGCCCGGTGCACCCTGGCACCACCAGGGACCCGCACATGTGCCTCGGGCTGTGCCTTGTCAAGGCCAGCAGCACTGCCTGGCCACGAGCCCGTGGCCCTGGAGCAGCCAGTGCCTGTCCCTGTGTGCCCCTGAACTTTGAAGCCAGTCCAGGGTCCCCTTTCCAGCCTGGCGCCGTCTCCAGCCCTGTCGCTGCTCCAGGCGCTGTGCAGGGCCGACGGTGACGATCTTCCCGGTGGCACCAGTGGAGACACTGAGCTGGGAGTCATGAGGAAGCAAGATAAAATTTGTTTCCCACCCCATTCCCGCTCAGTGAAATTCTTCCAGAGACTTGTGGGCTCCTGGGTTTCCGGGTCTGCTGAACCCCGAACTCAGTGCAGGACCAGGGAACCAGGTCCTTGGGCAGAGGTGGTGACCAGAGTTTGTCCCCACACCAGTGGGATCCCACAGCCCCCTCGCTCCTGCTCTGCCTCCCCTCCCTCTTCTCCCATAATTTAAAGCCATAAAAGATAAAAACACACTCAATAGAAACACGTCAAATAACGGGAAATTAAATACAGTAATTACCTTTTTTGAGGATACAAAGGTTCAAGTGTACTGTAAAAGGTCGGTGCTACACGGGAATCTGATGGGACGGGCTTGGCCCGGGAGGGACGGACAGGGACCCCTTGGGCACCAGGGGACACGCTGGGGGTGGGGGACACTGGTACATGGTCGTGTGTAAATACAGCCCTAAACTACAGGAGAGACGCTACGAAACGCTGGAGCCCTGGGAGCGGGACACAGAACGTGCCCTGGTGCATCAGCATTGCCAGGAGCCCCCGAAACAGGAAAGGTCCTGCTGGACCCACCCTGGTGCACATGGGGAGTGGCCAAGTGGCCGAGGCCACCAGGCTGGCACTGCCACTGCACTGTGTCCTGCTGTGGACAGGGGGCACTGGCACTGGGACTGGCCTCGGGAATCTCTTCCTTGGTGCAGTGCCTCTGAGGGGCTGAGGGGTGGCAGGGGCAGGGACCCCCCTCCTCACCGAGGATTGTCCTGGCAAATTGACTCAGTTTAGAAGTTGTGTGTGAGCAGGGCCACGGGCAGGCAGGGATCTGGCAGGGCACAGGGCAGGCAGGGCATCAGGAGGGCAGAGGTTGTTTCACTAAAACTGAAACACTTCATTCCCATTGGGGGGCCTTGGACAGGACAAATCCACATGGAAAACCAAAACCTACCACTAAGGCCATGGAGCCAGAGGGTGAGTCAGGAGGGGACTGGGGAAGTCCCCTCTGTCTTTGGCACACTTTCCATGGCATTTTTATGTGAAAAATTTCCATCCCAGCTTGAAGAAAAGCAGGTATAAAACCAGTGACAATTTCTCAACTGAGAACTTCGTTCTGGTGAAATCTGCAGATCCCATCATGGGGACATTCCAGAATCCATTTTTCACATTAGCCAAGAAGAGAAGACAGGAGCCATCACTGCATTGCCCTGGTCCTTGGGGATGGAGAATTCCAGCCTCGGGGCCACAAAGTCACTTATTAGATCCCACCAACGACATTTTTTAAATACTAAAAAGTTTGGGGAAGAAATCAAAAACTCAAACCAAAAGAAGTTCTTCCCCCTGGGATATGTTTCCTGGGCATCTCTCACACCTCCACCCTCCCCTCAGTGCTGCTAGCCTGGGGATCCTGACTCCCTCACTCCAGGATGGAGGAGGGGGAGACGAGATGGATGGGAGGCTTTGTCCCTGCACAGGGAGTGGGATGGGGCTGGGCCATGGGGAGGAGGTCCCGGGCTGCGGGGCTAGGGGGCTGCAGCAGGGAGGGGGAAGGTCTCTTATTGCTCTGTGCGGCCACACTGCCCTTCACACTAACACACTCGGGGTGGGATGCAGGTGAGGGGGTTTCTCCAGGTCCCCCAGTCCTTGCTTGGGCAGCCTCTCACCACCAGGGAGGGCAGGATGAGGCACTTCTGCTGCTGCCCGTGCAGAGGTCTGGCATGGAGGGCACTGAGCTACAAATGTGATGCTGCCACCCACACCTCCCAAGGTGCCAGGTGTCCGAGGTTACCTGCAGGGCCAGGCTGAAAACCTGGGGGTACCACGGGGCAGCAGCAGCAGCATCAAGGATGCCCCCCCACCCCCCTCCACCCAGGCAGCCCAACCCCAGTCCCAGGGCAGCATCATCCAAGCTGTGTCCATGTGGGATGGCAGTGCCGCTGGCACGTGCTGGGACCCCTGGCAGTGGCTGATAGTGGTCATGGCGCAGGTGGCAGTGCCGTGGGCAGCCCATGGCGCAGGGCACAGTGCGATCCGCGGGGTCCCCCGGCTCCAGGGCACTGCTCAGCAGTCACGTCCTCTCTCCTTCTCTCCTAGGCAGCCCCGGCGGGGGTCCTGGCCCTGCACGGCGCGGGGCCACCGCGGTCACGCTCACATGCTGTCCGCCAGCTGGTGACAGTCCAAGTCTCCCTTCAGCTCCAGGAAGCCCGGCAGCTTCACCCCCGTCTTGCGGTCCACACACCAGCACTTGCCCCGCTGCCCATCCAGGGCTGGGTGACACTGTGGGGATGGGTTTGGTCAAGGACACCCAGCCTGGACCCCATGGCCATTCCCAACCAGGAGCTCTAATAGGGGCTTTACCATCCCCATCCCACCCCCGGGCTTTTGCAAAGGGCCCCCGGCACCCAAAGGGTGATTCCCACCAAAGCCAGGAACTAGGCAGGCTCTGCCGTGCCTTGTCACTGTCCCCTCCATCCATGTCCCCCTCCCAGCCTCATCCTGGCTCTACAAAATGCCCCCCCAGTGCCCTGTGATAGGTCAGAGCCCATCCTACCTGCTTGGGGTGGAAGTTGCCGTTGCGGTCGCAGTTGGGGATGGGGATGACATACAGGTCCTCGTGTGTCCGGGTCTGCGAGGCTGCCAGCCTCTCCAGCGCCCGGTGCAGCTCGCTCTGGCACGAGCCCTGCGCCTGGGGAAAGGGTGGGCTGAGCTGGTCACAAGGCTGGCACATGCTCCTGGCCCAGAGACCCAGAACCCCAACCCTGGAGCACCCACCCTGCCCTCCCCAGCCCTCCCTGTGCTCACCATGACCCGCGTGTCGTCGCGGTGGTGAGGGCTCCCGCTGCTGCGCATCTTGTTGCCGTTGTTGACCCTCTTCGCCTGCTGCTTCTGCAGGCACTTGCGGTCGTGGATGCTGCAGGGGCTGAAGCTGTTGTTGGGGTGGTCAATCTCCTCCTTCTCTGCAGAGACACAGACCAAGGGGGCTCAGTGCCACAGGGCAGCCCTGGAGGTGGCCGAGTGCCCCCGTCTCCACAGTGCCACTTGCACCCCAAGGAACAACATGCAGTGGTTTCTGGCAGGCCCCACATCACCGTCTCTGGTCCCTACAGGCATCACTCACAGCCCTGGGTCCATCCTGCCCCTGCCGCTGAACTGAGCTGAGCTCCCTGCAGCACTGGGAAAGACTCCTGGGAGTTTTTCCTACTCATTAGCCACGACTAACAACTTGTTGCCATGTGTCTGTTATTGTAGGGTCACAAATGCATGCTGCGAGTGCTGGGCAGTGGCTCCAGTGTGCTGGGTCTGGCTGTGCCCTTGCCAGCCACGTGTCACCTGGCACCAGGTGCTCACCCACAGCGCTGGAGCTGCAGGCCTGGAAGCTGACCCGGGGACACAGAGACAATGAGCTCCAGGACACCCCCGGTGCCCCCCAAAATCTTCCTCGGAGGAGCTGCAGTGGCAATGGGGGCACTAGGGCGGTGCTGAGCCCCCGCCAGGCCCGGGGCGGCACCGGGCGCCACGGCCGGGAGTGGAGCCGTGCTCTGCTGCGGGGCACGGCCCCCGCCAAGACATGAAAGAAGAAATTCCTGGAATAAGAAAGTTAATCTCCCGCGGGGCCGATCCCAAAAGGCGGCACTTGGCATCTTCGCCTGAGCCAGGAGCGCAGCCAAGCTGCCGGCCCAGATGTTGGCAGCTGGACAGAGCGTCATGAGACGAGTGCTCGGCATGACTTTAGTTTTTAAAAAGCTGCCGGTTCCTCTGGTTTGGGGCTCGTAAGACTCTGTGAAGGGGGTACACCCCAGGAGCCAGGACTCCTCCTGTGCTCAGAGCTGTGTCAGACACAGCCCGAGCAATGTTTTACCCCTCAGTCCACCTGGGCTGTTCAGGGAAGTGGCTGAAGTTATCGTGGGGTTGGGCTTAAACGAATCAATATTGCAGCTGGCAGCAGGGAAAGCCTTCCCAAACCAGGCAGGGGGAGGTCACTGTCGGGGGGGGTCACACCCAGGGGCTCACAGTGCTGGGACAGGGGCTGCTGGGTGACTCCTGGCACTGGCCCTTCCCACAGGCAGAGAGGTCGGAGCTTCCTGCCCACTGAATCCCCACGGCATCCCGGTCCTGATCTCCCACTGGCACCGCTTGCCACAATCCCTGCAGTGCAGAGCTCCTGACCCAGCTCCTGGGGGCCCGGTTAAAGTCCAGAGCGAACCTCAGTCAAAGCCCCCTCCCTCGTGGGTGTTATTTGTTTTTTGCTTAATCTGTCCATTTTTTCCAGGAAATAGCTCATGCCCTTGAAATTTGAAACACAAACCCAAAGTCTCCAGGACCCTGCACAGAGCGGTGCCAGCGCCAGCCCCGGCGGCACCAACCATGAGGCTGTGGCGCAATGCAGGCGCTGGTGGCAGAGCCCTGCCAGGGGCACGGGGGCTCTGGAACGATGCTCCTTCCCTGTGGGCAGACACACAGGAAGAGCCGGGCAGATTTGGCACCGGTGGGGACCACCATGCCAAAGTTCCGGCACCTCCAATCGCTGCTCCCACGCCATGGAAAGGCAGGACCGGGAGGCACCGGCGCTGCCCGCACTGCCCCCGCAGGGGAAGCCCTCACCGATCGCCGGCACAGCCAAACCCTCCTCCTCCCTCCCGCCAGCCGCCTCCAGAGCATCAAATCTCCCGGCTTAAATAAAACCAGATGCCAATAACATTTTCATAAGGTCACATGAAACGCCGGTGCCTCCGAGCAGCGAGGCGGCTCCTGACAGCACTCGGGACCCGCGGTCCGCGGCTCTCACGGCAGCTCCAGCATCCGTCCCTGCCACACGGATCGCTGCTGTCCTTGGGGTTACTGTCCCCCTGCTAAGTGACACACAGTAGCTCAGGGAATCTCGCGCCTCCCTGGAAATACGACTGGACCAGAAAACTCACCCTCAGCAGACAAAGACTTGGGGAAAGCAACGTATGTGGAGCCCAGAGCTGCCATGCCCCACACTGCCCCACCTATGCGTGGGCACCACCACCCTGGAGGGATGGAGAGTAGGGAGGTCCCGATTTGGCCAAGGAAAGCCTCTCTGCTCACTTTGGATTGGAAGTGAGTGCCAAGGGGATGGGAAGGGGTGCTGCCCTAGCCGGGCACATAAAACAGCCGCCTGTCCCGGGAGGAGGAGGATTCCTGCCCAGGCTGTGGACAGGGGACACAAACGAGTCATTCAGCATCGCCTTCAATTAACGGGAGCTGCAAATGAGGTTGGTCACGTGCCGAACTTGTGATTCACAGCGCTGAGCCCGAGGGAGCGGTGAAGGGCTGCGGCTCCACCGCGCGGATCCCGTGGGAGCAGAGCCTGGGGCAACCAGCAAAGCCCTGGGACCTCGTGTGTGTGTCCATGGGGACAGACAAGTGTCATTGACCTCCACAGCTCCAGCCCTGCTCCTCTCCGTTCCACCAGCCCCATGAACGAAGGACCTCATATGCCTCAAAGGCCAGAAGGGACATCCACGTGTCTGTGGCCAACATGGCACGAGCCACAGTGAGCCCCAGCACCCTCCATGTCCCTGTCCAGCACCCCCAAGTGTCACCTGTGGGTGGTCCTGGCAGGACCGTGGCACTGCTGGCTCTTGGCTTCCTGGGCTCTCGACTTGGCAGGCACCAGCACTGGGAGGGGCATGCTCTTTTTGCCAAGTGCTGGCTCTGGCAGAACTTGGGGAGCCAGGGATGGGGGTGGCAGGGGCGCAGACACCAGGCACCTACTGCCCTTTGTTCTGGAATGCCAACTGGGAGCTTGGCCTGTCCCCATCCCTGGACACATTACCGTGCTCAAACACGGCTGAGCACCTCCCACCTCAGTGCTCAATGTGGGACGGAGGGAGGGGAGGTCAAGATGCAGGACAGGGAGTGAGGGATAAGATGCAAGTGATTCCCCAGAAGGACCGGAACCTTGCCAGGAGCAGCACCCAGCCTGGAGAAGCCTAAGCGTGGATGAGCCCTCACCCCAGGGGACAAATGGGACACGGTTGAGCCTTGCCTAGTGGAACCCAGCCTGTCCTCCCTGCTTGTGCACTGTCCAGCCATGGCTCAGCCACCACCATTCCTGCCAGCCACTGCACATCGAAAGGAAACCGGCTCTGTCCCAGCTTACAGAGACCACATGGGACGAATGCAGCTCCCATGGGTCAGGTTTTCCCAGACATAATCATTTACCCAACACTAAATCACTCATCATGTGTGCTGGGGAATATGTCCTCACCTCCTCCTGGCTGCCACACACGGGCTCAGCCACCACCACCCGCCGGCTGTGACGGAAAGCCACGGCTTGGACCTTTTGGAGCCGGCCCCTGCACAGGGCTCTGGCCAAGGAATGGGATCCCAAAGCCAGCCCCGAGCTGGCAGGGCCGGGAGAGGGTGGCAGGGACAGGGTCCAGCAGCAGGTGCCCAGACCCGCTGCCATGGAAGACGGTCTCGAGTCAGGCGAGCAGCCACTGCTCCCTCACTTCCTAAGAGTCACATCCCGTGGGTGCCACAGGTCCGGGGTGAGCAGGGAGGCTTTTCCTGGCTATGGAGCCGGGAGCCATGTCCAACTGCTCAGAAAGCCCAGCCTCAGCCCAGCCCCCTGATCCAAGCCTCTTCCCTGGAATGCGGAGCCCCCCGGACAGAGCCCCCAGACAAAATGTTTACTGTACGAGCCGCGCGTTAACCGCTTCCCACCCGCTCAGCCCCGGGCACAGCCGGGGGCACCTGCTCCGTGCGCCCCTGCCCCTCAACAGGCATTTAATTCCCTTCTGCTCATCCCGAGGGGACACATCAGAGGCACTGGCCATGCCAGGGTGCCCTCGCTGTGCCAGGCAGGGCAGTGTGGGCGTGAGGGAGCCTGCAGCCCCCAGCCCCACACTCCCACTGTCCCCAGGCTGCGGAACAGGTCAGGGACCCGCGGGGGGATGTACCACTGGGACTGCATCGAGCAATTTGCTGTGGGTGTGCTGCCCACATCCTGATGGGCTGTCCTGGACACAAGGGCTCCTACTGCCCTCTTGCCCATCCTGCTGCCTGTAATGCCGCTGGCTAGCACAGTGCTGCTGGCTAGCACAGTGCCCGGCGGGCGACCCGGCTCCCATAGCCACCCACCCATCCCCAGCCAAGCCAAAACACCGCGGGAAGGAAGGGAAAAAATGCAAGTCTGTTTCCTAAAGGCTCTGGGAAAAAATGTTGCATTACACGGGGCACGGCCAAAACCAACAGGGCTTGGCAGCACGGCGCAGCCCCGGGCCAGGGAGCCCAGACAGCTCCTGCAGGATGTGGGATGAGGACAGACAGGCAGGATAGGGGGGCTCCAAGCACTCCCAGCCAGCTCCTGTCCCTGCAGGGGGGTGGGTAGAGGGGCCTATCCATGAACGGCACTCATCACAGCGGGGACACCAGATCTGCCATGGATCAGACATGCAAGGAGGGAGTGGAACTGGGATCCAGCCCCCGGATAGGCAGGGACAAACACTGCTCCAATCCCTTCTGCCCCTCAAGGAGCTCCAAGTGATCCCGCGTGGGGACCCAGGGTCAGGCCAGACCAGCTAGCAGATTGTTCTGGGATGATAGTCCCCAGCTTCAGAGGACATGATCCTGGTCACAGCCTGTAGGATGGGAAAGGGGGATCACCAATGGACCAGGTCCCCACATTCATTCCCTGGGAGCAGCCTCATTCCTATGGTGCGACTTGCACAGCTCTGGGGTGGGTTCCCACTGCCGGCTCTGCTCCCAGACCCCAGATCCTGCCCGAGCACCAGGGGCGTGGCAGAGGCCACGATCACCACCTGCAAGGCAGACAGAGCACACACCGGCATCAGCTCCTCCAGCCTGGCCCTGCCCGCACCCCGCTGCCCTGTCCGGCACAGACACACACAGCTCCCACACCACGCCCGGCTGGACCAGCCTGGAGGGAAGCAGGTGCCCCGCGGCCTCTCTCCTGTTTCCTCCCGGCAGATCTGCCAGCAGCATCCCAGGGAAGCAGCAGCGCAGGGGTCACTGTGCAACGGGAGCTTCCCTGGCAGCTGGGATGTGTCCCCAAGGGCTGCAGGTGCTCGCGGGACACTGGGCTGTCCCACGGTCCAGGGGCACGTTGCAACCAGGGCACAGCAGGTGAAGGTTCACCTCTCCAGCACATGCGGTGCCAGCGGCTGTGACACTGCTGTGCCCACGGTGGGTAAGGATGGCACAAACGTGAGCCACTTGTACCAGGTCTCCTGCAGCCTATCTCTGCTCCCTCCCTGGAACATGCTCCCTGCATTCCCATCCTGTGCTGTCCCATCCCATCCTGCCTCTTAGAGTCATGGAATTGTTTGGGACCTTAAAGACCACCCAGTTCCACCCTCCTGCCATGGGCAGAGACACCTTCCACCAGACGAGGTTGCTCCAAATCTCATCCCACCTGGCCTTGAACAATTCCAGGGATGGGGCATCCAGAAATATTCTGGGCAACCTGTGCCAGAGCCTCACCACCCTCACAGGGAGGAATTTCCTCCTAACATCTAATCTAAATCGTCCCTTTTTAATTTAAAATCCTTCCCCTTGCCCTGTCACAATCTATCCGTGTAAAAGTCACTCTTCATCATTTTTATCAGCTCCCTTTAAGTATGAGAAGGTCCCTGGTGAGTGCAATCCTGTGGCCACAGCTCTTGCCAAGTGAGCAGGGAGTGGGTTGGTGCCAACAGGGGTTATACCACTGTCCCTGTGAGGGACAAGGACCCCCAGGCACCCACCCAGGGTACCCACCCTGGGCACCCACCCTCTGCCGCCCCTCCGCCACCTCACCTGGGGGCTGGAGGCTCTCCTGGATGGCCTCGACGTCGGCCAGGTCTGTGCAGATGCCCTGGCCGTGCATGAGGGTGCGGAGGGGCCGGGGCTCGCCGCGGGGGGGGTAGCAGCGCAGCCCCGCACCGCAGCGCGCGGTGTAGACGCCGCAGGCGGTGCCGCGGGGCAGCGCGCAGGTCGCGCAGCACCCGCAGCCCGGCTCCCGCACCAGCTCCGCGCAGCCCTGCGGAGCCTTGCACCGCGCCAGCCGCTCCTCCGAGCACGGCGGGCACTGGATCGCCTCCTCGCCGCTGCCCGGCCGCGCCGCCGCCGCCAGCAGCGCCAGCACCACCGGCAGCACCGGCAGCCCCGGCCCCGGGCGCATGGCGGCCCCGCTCCGGCCCCGCTCCGCGGCGCTCGGCTGGCGGCGGGCGCGGGGCGGCGGCGGCGGCTTTATGCGGCTTTATGCGGCCCCTGGCCACACCTCCCGCCGCCGCCACCGGGGCCACCGGCGGGGCCGCCCCCGTCGCCACCGGGAACCCACCGGGCAGCGACGCTCCCCCCGTGTGTGTGGCGGCGGCCACACCGGCACCGGCGGTGGCTTCAGCAGCGGGGCCACCGGCGGGGCAGCTCCGGTGCTGGGCAGCGCGGAGAGCCAGCCCGGAGCCCCCGGCCCCGCGCCACCCACCCGAATCACCCGCCTCCTCCAGCCCTGCTCAGTCCCGAGAGCAACTAGGATGAACAGGGAACACACACACCGTGCGGGGCTGCAGCGCGGGGAATGCAGCCAAGACCCCCGGAGTGGGATCGGGTCGCCGGGTCTGGGGGGCCCCGGCGGGAGGAAAAGTGCTGCTGACAACGGAGCATCCCGTGCGGCTCGGCCCCGGTGTGTCCGGGACGGCCCAGGGAGGCCCCGCCGGCTCCCCGAGCCCACCTGCCCCCGGTTCCGCACCCGCGGCCCCCGCGCCCCCCGCGCCTCACAGCCCGGGATAGGTTGAAGGCTGCCGGCACCTAGTGGCTACTCGGGAAAAGAGGGAGCGGGCGGAAGCCCCGGCTGCCTCCTGGGACCCCGGTTCTGTCAGTCCCCGCAGCACCGGGGGAGGGCGAGAGTCCAGGAGAAGGCGTGGAGCAGGCTCTGTGCCCGGGGGATAGTCCCTGAGCATCACCCGGAGCTGGTGGCTCCCGAGCTGCGCCCTGGGGCATCTCAGTCAACATCGGGTTCGTGGGCAACCTGTCTGGATGTGGTAAGGGGTTCGTGGGCACTGCAGTGGGGTCTTGGGCACAGCACGGGTGTCTTCGATATAGCAGGAGGCCCGGGTGTGGGGGTCAGTGTAGCGGGTGGGACAAGGGGAACAGAGCTGCCTGTCAAGCAGGGCCTGGGCTGAGAACCCTGAATTCATCTCATGAGTGAGTACATCTAGTGCTTAAACTGGCATTTTGAGGCTTGAGTGACAGCACAGGTGGCATTGCCACCAGAGCTCTCAAGATCATCTTCCCTCCCCGTGCAGGTGAGTTGTGCATCACCAAGTGCAGGCAAGACAGGGGCAAACATTCCCCCACACCCCCAGCCCCACAAGGCACTGTCACACAGCACTGCTCTGAGCCCCTGTCTGCCTGGCACTGCTGCACAGTGGCCGTGACTCGGGGCAGAGGCACCAGCCTTGACTCAGTGTCCCAGCAGAGACCAAACCCAAACAGGTGCCCAGCCCCACTCAGGCTGTGGCACCTTATCAGGCCCTGGCAGCACTGAGTGCCCGTCAGGGACACTGTTGTGTCTGCGGGCAGAGGCAGCACAGGGGAGGACAGTGTTCCCTCACCTCTGCCCAGGCACTGCTCCTCCAGGTCCCTGTCCCAGCATCATCCTGTAAAACAGAGTGGGGCTGGCTGGTACCCCCACAGTTGTGCTGTCCCTACCCCAAGCACAGCTCTGAGGCCATGCAGGGGCTCAGTGCTGGTGTTTGGTGCCCAGTGTAGCCCAGGTCCTTGCCTGGGACAGGCCTATGCCCCCCAGTCCTTAATGGAGGGCTCTTCGGGATTCCTGGGGCTGTGGGAGTCCAAATTGGCTGCTGCTCCTCAGCCACACGCCCCAGCAGGGTCTGGAGCTGCCCCAGCCCTGGGGAGAGGTTGCAGGCTGGCAGGAGGCAGGAGCAGGAGGGGATTGGGGGTCAGAGAGGGCTGTAGCCCCCCAGCTGAGGGTGGTTCTGATGAAACCAGTGAGAACCTAGGCCCTTTGAATGTACTTTGGGACACTTTTGGGACTCCAATACCTCCTGCCTCCAGGCACCAGAAGCAGCACAGACCTCCGGGAGGACCTGCAGCCAATGCCCTCCATTCTCAGCCAGCCCCTTCCTCCGCTGGATTTACTCCCCATTTCCAGGCAGCTTCTCCTCCCCAGCCCTCCCTCGCATCCATTCTGGCATCTCCTCCTGGCCCTGGCTCCCTTCCCGTGGTTCCCACTGCCCTCCTCTCCACGGGCTCCCAGGACAGACGGTGACCTGGCTGTGTGGGTGCTCAGCACCCGCCGGATGCGGTCCGTGGGGTGCGGGTGTGGGGCGGGCAAGGGGCGTGTCGGGGGCCGCTGATAACAGCGGGCGCCGTGCCGGGACCGCGGGACCAGACGGCGCAGGCGAGTGGGATGAGCCAAGGACCCCCATCCTGGGCAGCCAGGCTCCGAGGCAGTGGAATGGGGTCCAGCAGCCTCCTGCGACTCCTCCGCACTCTCTGCATCGTCTCGGTGCTGGCCGGGTGCCTGCACCCTGCCACGGCCCAGTGGTTTTCCCTGGGCTCAGAGGACACCACCCCGGATCCAGGCACCAGCCCCACGCCCCGCACCCTGGATGAGGATGAAGGTAGGCTTGGCGGGATGGGGACATGGCTTTTTCAGCACCCCAAATTCCTGCACCTCAGCATGGAGGGTGATGTGTGGGGTGCCAGGGTCTAGGGCTGCTGGTGGCACAGCTGTGGCCGTGGGAGGTACTGGGAACTGGGAGTGCTGTACCACCCTGGTCCTCCTCCAGTCCTGCCACCTCCCATCCCAGCGTTCCTTTGCTCCTGCAGACACAGACGCCAGCGTGGAGCCCGTGGGGAAGGTGCTGCTGAGCAAACCTCCTCTGGCAACAGCCCCTAGACGCCGGGACCAACCCTCCAAGGGGGCAGCGAAAGGGTCAGGCCATGCCCCGCCGCGCACACGAGGCCAGGTGCTTTTTCCCGGGCAGTGGCCCCCTTCCGGCTCCTCCAGCCCTCCCGAAACTCCCCAGCTGCTTCCAGGCTCCTTCCTGTCCTTCCTCTTATCCGTGCCCTGCTTGCACACACCGGCCCGGGCACCGCGCCCTGCTCCAATCCCCAGCGCAACTCTCAGCTCCTTCTGCTCCCTTGGAAATAAATCAGTTGGGCCCCGACGTCGAGCTGAGAGCAACCCCGACTGGGGGAGGGTCCCACCTGCCCCCTAGGATCCCCCCGAGCCCTGCACTGAGAATTCCCTGTCTGTCCCAGCAGCACCGACCCACGACCGCCCCGGAGAACTTTGAGGGGAGCGCAGTGGAAGAGGAGTTCCTGCAGATCCAGGTGGTGGAGGGGTCCTGGTCGCTGGGGAGGTGTCAGGGACAGCCTGGGATGGACACCTGGGCAAGGGGCTCCGGAAGACACGGGCTGGCAGGACGGGACGGGATGGGAACGGAACGGTGAGAGTGGGGAATGGGGATACCGCTCAGGGATCTCGCACTCAGCCCCTCCTCTCCTCCAACAGACGACGGCCAAGGGGCTGCCCCGGCGGGTCCCGCCGGCCCCGGAGACGGACCCAGCCCTCCAGGTGAGAGGTGGGCGTGGGGCACTCGTGTCGGACCCATCAGTCGGGGCTCCGGTCCCGCGGCTCATCCCTCTCTCCTTGTCCAGGTGCACAACATCTCCGGCTGTGTCTGCCCCGTGCGCCCCGGCCCTCCCGGCCCCCCCGGCCCAAAGGTGCGGTGGTCCTCCCACAGGAACACACTGTGCGAAATCCTGATGGTCTTTTTTCTGTGCAAAACCCTTTTTGCTGAGGATTTGGACTCTAACTTTGGGGTCTGGGTTGAGAAGTGACTCAGATAACCCCAGGGAGGGAGTCAGCAGGTGCCCGTGGTGGGCTCCAGCGGAGAAATGTGCCAGAAGGTGGAACCAGGCTCTGAATTTCCACAACAGGGAGAGAAAGGTGACCGAGGGTTCCCTGGAGAGAGAGGACAGCCCGGATTCTTAGGGGAGAGAGGGAAGTCCGGCAGCCCAGGACAGCCAGGACACCAGGGTCCCCGGGGCCCTCCGGGTCCTCCAGGACCACCGGGGCCCCCGGGACCTCCGGGCGCCTGGGGAGGCCGGGGCCCACCCGCGCCCGCTGCACTCCCTGAGAGATCAGAGAACGAGGTGAGCACCGGAGCAGGAACAAAGCTGATGCCGGTGCTGGCCGCAGGGTCCCCTGGCGGGGATGGGGACATGTGGCTGTGTGGGTGGGCAGGGGGTCCAGGGGATGGTATAGCAGCTCATTGACTCTGCTCCCTTCTCCTCTCTCCCTCCAACCTGACAAGCAGCAGGGAGTCTCCAGCCCTGTGGGAAACCCAGGACCCCCAGGTCCCCCCGGGCTGCCCGGCATGCCCGGACCCCCTGGCTACCCAGGCCACGATGGCCCCCAGGGGGCCCCTGGGCGGGAGGGAAAGCCAGGACCTCCAGGCCCCCCAGGAGCCGTGGGGCCACCTGGTTTTCCTGGGGCTGAAGGACTTCCAGGGTCTCCAGGCTCAGCTGGGCCAGATGGACCCCCAGGGGCACCCGGACTCCCAGGGCCTCAGGGTCCCCCCGGGGTACCTGGGCACGAAGGACCTCCCGGTCCCCCAGGATCTGCATCACTCCCTGGCAAACCAGGCCTCCGAGGAGAGCCAGGATTCCCAGGACCAAAGGTAAGGGGGTTCCAGCCCAGCCTGTCCATGGCCCTGGGGTGGGGTACCTGGGCTCACCAGCCCCTCACCCTGCCCTGGGGACCAGCCCCATTACCAAGCTCTCAGAGCACTCCAGGGGTGTCCCAGGACTGCCCCAATCCTGCTACTGTGGAGCCCGCGGGAACACAGGGGCTCAAATCCACACTCACCACCCTGTGCCATCTGCCATCAGGGTGAGAAGGGCGAGTATGGGCTGCCAGGCATGCCGGGGAGCCCTGGCCGGACCGGAGAGCCGGGGTCTCCGGGTATGCCCGGTCCCATGGGACCACCAGGACCACCAGGGGACTACAGGGTGAGTAGGGGGCCCCAGGCTGTGGGTCCTAGGGAGGGGGCACCCCAGTGTCACCCCACACATCCTGTCTTTGCAGTGTGACTCACGCCACGCTGGACACCGTGGGTTGGCTGGGCTGACGGGCCCCAAGGTGAGCTGGGCAGTGGCACCATTTGGGCAGGGGTCCTGCTTACAGCACTGGCCACGGCACCCTGACCAAACAGCTCCATGGCGGGTGGTGCCCTGGTTGTGAGGCACAGCACTGCCCGGGGGAGTTGGGTGGCCTGGCGACCCCCAGACTGGGCACTGACAGGATCTCTCACTTCCCTTCCAGGGAGAAAAGGGCGACCCTGGAGAGCCGGTTTGTAGCCACAAGCAGCAGTGTGGGGGAAGCTGGCTGAGGGATCCCATCCCCATACCTGAGTGTGGACCCCTGAGCCCTCCATTCTGCCTTCCTCTCCCAACGCCCTTCACCTCACCCCAGGGCACAGGGTGGGAGATGAGGGACACCAGGGCACAGGCAGAGGCACAAGTGTGCATACCTGTGCCACCCATAAACATCCCCAGCACACCCCATCCCCACCCCCCAGACACAGCACAGGTTCTAATCCTGCCTCTCTCTGTGGCTCACCCAGGGGTGCTGCTACGGGGAGCACGGATGCAAACCAGGTCACCTCCCCTTCCCCAGCACTGGCAACGAGCCCGGCTCCTGGGGGTCCATCAACAGGTACCAGACGGTGAGTGGCCAGGGTGAGGGTGCCCAGGGACCCCAGCCCAAACCTGGGGACATGGTTCACCCCACCAGCAACCCCACAGGACCCATAGTCCCAGATAGGGTAGAGGAAGGAGAGGAAGAGAATAGAAAATGGAGAGAGGGAGAACAGAGATCAGTCTCTCCCTCTTCCTTTG
This sequence comes from Sturnus vulgaris, assembly GCF_052056855.1. Taxonomy (NCBI): domain Eukaryota; kingdom Metazoa; phylum Chordata; class Aves; order Passeriformes; family Sturnidae; genus Sturnus; species Sturnus vulgaris. The sequence goes on along the minus strand of NC_142269.1, from coordinate 4,913,642 downwards.
CAGGATGGCAAAGAGGAACCAGAGATTTACGGAGCGATCATCCCCCATGTGAGAGTCCCTGACCGGCCGGTGTCTGCACTGCCCCAGCTAGGGACATTCAGCCCTGGAAGGGGACAGGAGTGGGGGACATAAATTTGGTGTCATAGCTGCCCCCCTAAAAGGCAGCACCAAAATAGCCCAGTCCAATCTCCATACTGCTCTACTGCAGGGTCTTCGAGGTCCCCCCGGGAACCCCGGCCCTCCTGGGCCCCCCGGCCCCCCTGGCCCACCAGGTCTCCTCTACCTCAACGTAAGGCTCAGCACTGGTGTGCACACACCTGTACCAGATCACACACACGTGTGAGTGTGCACAGCACCAGAGCCTCCCCCAAACCTGCCTGTCTTTGGTTCCAGAGGGTGCATCCCATGCATGCCCAGCCGCCCTGCAAGCAGCCGGTAAGCCACAGCCTCGCTGTCCCCAAGAGTGTCCCCATCCCCTCCCTGTGCTTCCTCCCAGGAAGGAGGTCCCTCTCCCTGTACCCAACAGCAGACACAGGCTCTGTTTGCCCTCACAGGCACCTGCAGACCGCAGCTGGCCATCAGGTGAGGGCGTTTCCCAGGTGCTTTGGGGGCTCCAGCCTCCTTGGAGGCACCTTTCCTGAAGCCTTGCCTCCCTTCCTTGGGCGCTGGGACTGCGAGAGCATGGGTCTCTGGCACCACTGCTGGCTCTCCCACCCACTTCCCACCACATCCCTGTGGGATTAGCTCCCATGGGAGCATCCAAGCCCTCTGCTGGGACACCTTGTGACCCTCCATCATCTCTGGACTCTCCAGATGCTGGTGTCTCTCAGACAGAGCCATCAGACTCCCGTGCTGATCTCCGGGTGCGTCCATGCTGCTGCCCCCAACAAACCCCCCAGCTGCCCTGTACCCCACAGCAGGATCCTCACCCTCTGCACTCCCCCAGCGCCAGACGTGGGTTTTCAAGTCCAAGGAGCTGATGGCGAAGGCGAGCAATGCTGTGCCCGAGGGGAGCCTGGTGTATGTGCGGGAGGGGAGCAACGCCTTCCTCCGGACCCCAACTGGCTGGAGCCGCCTCCTGGTACTGTGGGGTCCCTCTCAGGGCTGGGGGGGCAGGATGCAGGGCTGGGTTTGGCACTAGGGCAGATCCCCAGGAAGGAGAGGATTCTCTCTAACCTGTCCCTCTGCTTGTGTCGTTGAGCAGCTGGAGGATCCAAAGTCGTTCTTGGCTGGTGATGACCCTTCTGCCTCCACCCCACAGTACCAGGTGAGGGATGCAGGAGCTGCTGTCCCCTGAAAAGGGACAGAGCCCTCCTCTGCATGATGGAGGGAACAGACATCACAGGACTGTTCTCTCCCTCTTCTTCCACCTCTCCATCCAGGAGGTGAAAAGGGTGCAGCCAAGAGGTCCCAACATTCTGTCACCCGTGCAGTCTCCAACAGATTCACTGGTGAGCTCTGCTGAGGGTCTGGCCATGCTGGGGGGGATGTGCCATAGGAATGGGCTGGATGTCAGCAGTGCAGTGCCAGCTCAGCATGAGCAGAGCCTGGGGCTGTGTTGGTCTGGGGAGGGTGTCCCCCACTCATGGCACACGGATGGGTGTCCCTAGACTGACTTGAGCTGTGTTTTGCAGATCCAGAAGGAGGAGGAACAAGGGCTGCCTCAGATTCTGCCAACCACCATCGCTCCACGGATCCCATCTGTAAGGAATGCCTGGCCCCGGGGTGGGGATGAGTGGCCAGTCATGGGAAAGGGGGAAGAGGTGCCATGGGGACCCCCAATCCTAGCCAGCACTGCCAGGGGCTCGCATCCTCTAGAAAAGGGGGAGCAGTGATCTCAATTCCTCCCTGCCACCCCCAGCTCCGCCTGGCTGCCCTCAACGTTCCCCTCTCCGGTGACATGAGCGGGATCCGGGGTGCTGACCTGCAGTGCTACCGGCAGTCACAGGAGGCCGGGCTCTATGGCACCTTCCGGGCCTTCCTCTCAGCCCCCACACAGCACCTTGTGTCCATCGTCAAGCGGACAGACAGGACCCTCCCCATCGTCAACCTGAAGGCAGGTACCCTGTCCCCAGGGGGCTGTGGGTGGCAAAGCCTCACAGTCCCCATGAGCTGCAGCAGGTAAGGGACCCCCAACCCAGGCCTGCTCTGGAGCTGCTGCACCTGGGCTGTGCTCAGGGCTTTTGGGGAGCTGACAGAACCGAGAGGATGTTATTGCCCTCACATAGTATGGACAAGGGCATTCCCCTGGCCCCTGGCTCAGCACAGCTTGTGCCCACAGGGGCAGCTGCTGGCCAAGTCCTGGGGCTCCCTCTTTGGGGGTCAGTCTGGTGCTGCCCTGCAGGGTCCCATCTACTCCTTCAATGGGCGCAATGTCCTGATGGATCCCCTCTGGTGAGTGTGGACACAGGGTCCTGAAGGGGTGCCCCTGTGTGGGAGCTGGAGTGGGGGGTTTGTGCTGGGTCCCTCCCTGCAGAAGTGCAGGAGCAAAGAGCAGGGGGTGCCCCAGGGTGCCCCCAGCCCCTCTCACCCCATCCTCACACACAGGCCCCAACGGCTAGCCTGGCACGGCTCCACACCACGGGGTGGCCATGCCCGCCGGTGGGATTGCCAGGGCTGGCGCAGCTCTGGCACAGCTGAGGGCATGGCCACTGCCCTGGGCGAGGGCCGGCTGCTGGCTGGGCACCGGCACAACTGCTCCACGCCGCTGGCTGTGCTCTGCATCGAGGTGGCTTTTCCTTACCGGCACATGTGGTGACAACAGTGACACCCAACCACGTGCTCCAGGCATTCCTCCAGTCCTGTGTGGCTGGGGAATGTCCCTGGGAGCACCATGGGCAGTGTCAGAGCTGTGCTGGAGCACTGAAAGGACACCAGGTCCACAGCCAGGCTGTGCCATGCCCAGCCCCAGCTGTGCCATCCCACAGATGCCTGTGCCACGGGGCAATGCTAGGCTGTGCCCGCAGCCTCCCATCCCCACTGGACCCAACATGGTCACTACCCAGAAATAAAGACACAAAAATGTTGTTTTCTATGACACCATGCTTTGTTCTGGGGGGACATGGCCAGCTGCAGCAAGGGGCTGATGGGACACACCCAGGAATGGGAACAGGACTGGAGGGGCTGGGAGCGGGCTCCAGTCCTTTTGGGGTTGGCAGGAACTGGGAGGGGACACACTGCCACAGGTCTCCATGTCAGTGAGGTCTGTGTTTTGGTCCCAGAGCACAGTGTGTTCCAGGATATTCCAGCGGGTTGCCAGGTCTTGCTCAGTGTATTCCTCTGGGTTCCCGAGGCCTTCCCAATGTACCCCAGTGGGTGTCCAAGGCTTTTCCAGCGTATCCCAGTGATTCCCAATGTATCCTAGTGTCCAGTGTCCCAGTCCAATGGGTTCCAGTGGGTCCCTGAGGCTTGCCCAGTGTGTAGCAGTACCCCAGTGGGTCTACAGTCTGTCTGGTGTATTCCAATGTGTGCTCGGGGCTTCCCATTGTATGCCAGTATACGCCAGTACACGCCAGTATATCCAAGAATATCCCAGTATATCCCAGTACATCCCACCACCAACGGCAAACAGGCAGCCTCAGCTCTCTCGCCCTCCTATTGGTCAATCCTACTGCCCATCTCGCCGCCCTCCCTCCCGACTGGCCGGTTTGAAAGCGCTGTGCTGCCTCCGATTGGTCAGAGGGCTGGCAGAGCGCCAGCCGCGTGCCCGCCCCTACACTGCGATTGGCGGAGCGCAGGAGGACGCGAGCGGGGATTGGCTGAGCGTTTCGGCGGGACGAGCGGAGCTTTGAAGGGGACGTTAGTGTCGCCATCGCCGCCTCAGCCACTGCCGCTGCCGCTGCCATCGCCATGGAGCTCTCGCAGTCCCCGTCGCTTCTCCGGGTGCGTCCTGCGACCGCTGACCCCGAACCTGAGGGGTTTCGCGATCCCCCGCCACACCGTCCCCTCGGGGTCTCGTTCCTCCCTCAGTCCCCACCAGTTCTTCCCGGGCCCCCTCAGGGTCTCCGCGGGTCCATCGCAGGCCCCCTTCGGCCTCCTTCAGGGTCTCTCCGGGCCCTTCTCTCGGCCCTCCCTCTCCTCAGATTCTCCGCTCCTCTGCCATTCCGGTTCCCTTCGCCTACCGAACCCCGATCCTCTCTCACTGCCCGGTCTGGCTCTTTGTTCACCCCACTCACCGCCGCTGCCTCTCCCTCAACAGCCCACGGACGAGAACATCCGTCTGAACAAGGCTGATGGCCCCAAGAAGCTCACGGTGGAGCACATCTACCAGAAGAAGACGCAGCTGGAGCACATCCTGCTCCGACCAGACACCTACATCGGTTCCGTGGAGCTCGTCACCCAGGTAGGAGCAGGGGGGAGCAGGGCTGAACCCCCGAGCATCTCGGGGCAGGCGGGGAGTTATTAGCAGCTGCTTACAAAGCACGAAACACCTGCTTATCAATCATAAAACACCTACTTCACAAGCGGATGGCACAGAAGAGCGGCTGTACCTGGACACTTAAAAATTCCTTCTCTTTTTCTGCAGCAAATGTGGGTTTATGATGAAGGCGTTGGCCTCAACTGCAGAGATGTGACCTTTGTGCCTGGCTTGTACAAAATCTTTGATGAGATTCTGGGTAAGCTGACAGATCCGTTAAGTCTGTGAGTGATGGGTTATTAATGGGGTTGAATGAGAGGAACTGGAGCTAAACATAAATTATCAAGAACTTATTAGCACTACTTAATAGCAAGTCATTCATGGGAAACAAACGAAAATAAAATTTTAAAAAATCCAATTGCAAACCTGATTTCATTCTGCCCAAAATTCTCCCTTTTATGTTAATGGTTGCACTGGAGGAATTCAGAGGTCATTTCCAGCCTTCGTAATTCCGTGATAACTTGTTGTACTCCTCTTTGTAATTTACAAAGTATTTTCATGCTGAGATGATTATTAGTAACACTGTAGCGAGTTTTTGTGTTCATTCCTCTGGAACACTTTATAGTTCACGGTTTTCCCTTGATTGAGAATGTAATAAAAATACAATGTTCTCTTTCCTTTCTAGTCAATGCCGCAGACAACAAGCAGAGGGATAAAAACATGTCGTGCATTAAAGTCACAATTGATGTGTAAGTTTGGTTTCATTGTTGTTCGTTGCCTTCAGCTATTCTGCAAAGCTGAGGTGGCACTGCAGGGCTCTGCCATGGGGCTGATCTGAGATAGCCCAAATTTAATTCACCAGTTGAGAAAGCCTTTCTCTCTGCTTTGTCCCCTGGTCTCTTAGAGCAGGCTGACTGGGGCAACGGCTGCTCTTTCATTGCTGTTGTTTCCCACTTCCTCTCCCTTTTCATCCTGGTTGAGCACAGGCAAAGGGTTTTGTGTGTGGGTCCATTTCAGAGCCGGCATGTGCAGATCTGGGTATTTCTGTGTTGCCTGTCCCCCCTCTGCTGGCAGCTGCTGCACTTGCTGAGCACATATTTGTTCCTGGTGAAATGGTGCCTTTCCCCAGAGCTTTTCGGTGACTTCTTTCACAGCTAAGCCATTTGCAGCCTTAAAAACAGACTTTCCTTTCCCTCCCCAGAGAGAACAACACGATCAGTGTGTGGAACAACGGGAAAGGTATCCCAGTTGTTGAACACAAAGTGGAGAAGGTCTATGTGCCTGCTCTGATCTTTGGACAGCTGCTGACATCCAGCAACTACGATGACAATGAGAAGAAAGTCACAGGTGGGGTAGGCTCAGACATGCACTAATATCTCTGAGCAGCTCTAAGTGTGTGACCTGAACTAGAAAGGGTGGGAAGTGCAGTGTGAAAACTGAAAGAGGGGAAATGTAGGTGAGATATATGGAAAAAGTTCCTCTCTGTGAGGGTGGCAAGGCCCTGGCACAGGTTGCCCAGAGAAGCTGTGGCTGACCCATCCCTGGAAGTGTCCAAGGGCAGGTTGGACAAGGCTTGAAGCAACCTGGGATAGTGGAAGGTGTCCCTGCCTATGGCAGAGAGTGGGAGTGGATGGGCTTTAAGGTCCCTTCCAAACCATTCTGTGATTCTATGGAAATGACGTTCTGCATCTATGAAATCTCTGTGCTCTGTTTAATCATAATAACAGTGCAAACATGAGAAGAAGGAAAATTGTCTTTGAATAATCTCTTAAACTCTAATTAAATCAAAGTTTGTAGTTGCATAGTGAGCTTGTAGAATATTGTTGCTTATTGACAGTTGTCCGTGGATTGGGCTGACATTAACAAACTCCAGTTAATCTTGGATTCTTTTACATGGCTTTGGATGAAGATAATAACACAACTCTCTATTCCTTCTAATTCCAGGGGGAAGAAATGGTTATGGAGCCAAACTGTGCAACATATTCAGCACAAAATTTACTGTGGAAACTGGATGTCGTGAATACAAAAAGTTATTCAAGCAGGTACGAGCACTTTTCTTTTTAGGGAGTTTGTACCTGAGGTTTTCAAATGAGACCCTCAGCTTTTGTTTCAAAACTCTAGGCACACCGTGCAGCCATGATGTGATTAGAGTAAATTTGACAAAATATAATTCAAAGGAATAATGAAATTAGCAGACAGCATCAGAATCTGATTTTTAACCAGAGTTGTTGTTTAATTTATAGGTATCTAAAACACATAAACCATCTTACTGCTTTTAAAAAATTAAGGTAGATATTTTTGTATGTTTGACTTGCAACTCACCAAAGCTCCTTTCCTTAGACCTGGACAGACAATATGGGGAAGGCTGGAGAAATGAAGCTGAAACACTTTGATGGAGATGATTTCACCTGTGTCACTTTCCAACCTGATCTGTCCAAATTCAAAATGACTATTCTGGATAAGGACATTGTAGCACTGATGTCTCGAAGAGCCTATGATATTGCTGGATCCACAAAGGATGTCAAAGTTTTCCTGAATGGACAGAGGCTGCCTGTAAGTGAGCATTGAAAAGAAAGACAAATATCTGCATTTTTTTTTGGTGCCATTTAACGAGTGAGATTCTGTTCAGGCCATTCCTGTAATCGCACAGAGCAAAGGAACACGTGCAGGAGAGATTTCTGCACTTGCTTTGCAGGAGAATGTGAATTAAGTATTTATAGGAGCTGTTACCAACAAATTGTCTGCTCTCTTCTGCCTGCAGGTGAAGGGATTCCGCAGCTATGTGGACCTCTATCTGAAGGATAAGGTCGATGAAACTGGGAATGCACTCAAAGTTATCCATGAGGAAGTCAATTCCCGATGGGAAGTGTGCTTGACTTTGAGTGAAAAAGGCTTCCAGCAAGTCAGCTTTGTTAATAGCATTGCCACCACAAAGGTAATAACTCCTTAGTGTTTTTAGTCAAGCTGGTGCCATATTTTTCAACGTTAATATTCTTGGGTATTTGTAAGTGTACATGTGTTAATGAAAAAATACTTTAATGTTGCAAAGAATGTGCTTAAAAGTTCTAAATAGATATTTATAGTTTTGTGGGTTTTAGTGGCCTCAGTCCCAGGTCCTTGTCCCATTCTCCTCAGGGTGGCAGACACGTTGATTATGTGGCTGACCAGATCGTGACCAAACTCATTGATGTTGTGAAAAAGAAGAACAAAAACGGAGTTGGAGTGAAGCCTTTCCAGGTAAAATGTCAGTTTTCCACGTGGGAAACACAACTTGAACATTACTGCAAATTGTAACTTCAGCTTAATGCATAACTGCATTAATTAATAACACATTTCCATTGTCTAAACAATATATAGATTGCTAATTATGGAAGTCTCATATTGTCCATTTTAAGCCAATTCACTTCCCTTTGCTTGAGTGATTTTTTTGTAGTCACTGTAAGTCAGTGTAGATGCATTAAACTTCAGTATCTGTTAGATAACACCTACAGAGGTGGAGAGATGCCAATTCCTTGACATCCCAAATCATCTAATACTGTTCATGAGTGTTCATTAGCTGTTCAGAATTAACAAAATATCTACAAAAATACCAAACCCTACAGTACTCAATGTTCCCTCATTGTGTGATTGACAAGTGAGCTGTGCCTTTACAGTGTGTGATCCTTGTTGCATTTAACTACAGGTGAAGAACCACATGTGGATTTTTGTGAATGCCTTAATTGAAAACCCAACTTTTGACTCTCAGACTAAGGAGAACATGACTCTGCAGGCAAAGAACTTCGGCTCTACCTGTAAACTGAGTGAAAAATTCATTAAGGGTGTAAGTCCTGATGTACACAGGCAATCAAGATGTCTGTGAAGATATGTAACAAAAGTTTCTGTCATTGTTGAAGCTTTTTCCACAACTTTGGATTGGGTTTTGTATTGCAGGCAGTTGGCTGTGGCATTGTTGAAAGTATCCTAAATTGGGTAAAATTTAAAGCTCAGAACCAGCTGAATAAGAAATGTTCAGCTGTGAAACACTCCAAGATTAAGGGTGTTCCTAAACTGGATGATGCCAACGATGCTGGTAAGTGTTTGACATCCTTTGTAACCAATTCATTCAAAAATAGTTAAAACTTGTTTGTTAAACAAAAGATTTGTCTCCTAGGGAAAAGTGAGACGACAAAACCTGTCATTATAGTTTTACTCCCATTTTGCAGTCCCATTTACTATGATTATCCCCATTTACTGTGTTCAGTGCCAAAAAAACTGCGTTAAAAGATTATTTATACTTGTTCAGTCGTGAATGTGCAGCCTTGGATTTCATTTCTTAAGTAGAAAACTGACTCGATTTTCTTCTTTTTTAGGCAGCAAGAATTCTCTAGATTGTACACTGATCCTGACTGAGGGAGACTCGGCCAAAACTCTGGCTGTCTCTGGTCTAGGAGTGGTTGGTAGAGACAAATATGGAGTATTTCCTCTTCGTGGGAAAATCCTCAATGTCAGGGAAGCTTCTCATAAGCAGGTTGGTTGGAAAATGGTTACAGTTACGTGTTGGAAGGTGTGGTTGATTTGTGCAATGAGTCGGTGCAGCTGCACCTGGAGCACTGGAACTCCAAGGAGCAGTGTCTTAAACACCTGAGTCTTCCCTCACCTTGAGCCTGCCTCACTGGTTAAGTAGGAATATTGATTAAGTCCTGTTCAGTGATTTGCCTGAGGGTATAATGTTCGTGTTGTGGATTGGAAAATGTTTGAAATTATCTAGAGTAATGTAACCATTAGAAATTACAAGTTTCTAAACAGCAGGACAGAACTCAGCCAATGATTCACTTATGGATAACTTTATGCTTTCTTGAGCTACATTTTGAATCTGAAAGACAAGTTTTTATTCTGTGTGATTTCTTTCAGATTATGGAAAATGCTGAAATCAACAACATCATCAAGATTGTGGGTTTGCAATATAAAAAGAACTATGAAGATCAAGAATCTTTAAAAAGTCTTCGCTATGGAAAGATTATGATCATGACAGATCAGGTTAGGTTCATTAAAATTGAAAGTGTGGAGAGGATAACAATTAGCACTTAAATAAAGAAATAGGAAGAAATATTTCTCTAATTGCTGCTATTGTTGTACCCAATTCTTTGTGTTTCTTTTTCATATTTTACATTTTTGTGGGTCATAATGACTTTTCAGCCACAAAAAAGTAAAATGGTGAGTTACATCAAACAGCTGAACACTGTCTTTCCTGTCTGCTGATTCAAAGTCCTTGACCAGTCTGACACCTTTTTTCACCAAGAATCTACCTTTTCTATTTCTCTTAATTTTCAGCAATTAACACGTGGCCACCTTTTAGAGGTGAAAGTTAACAGGGTCAGTTAGCTGGAATTACAATGTCATTTACTATTAAGTCAACGATTGTCATTTCCATCATTCCATGATAAAATACTGTTTGTTTTTTTCTTTCATAATTCAGGATCAGGATGGATCACACATCAAAGGTTTGTTGATTAACTTCATCCATCACAATTGGCCATCTCTTTTAAGACACAATTTTCTGGAGGAATTCATTACTCCCATCATCAAGGTGAGGGCTCTGGGGGAGTATGAGGTGAATGACTGAGGATTCATTGTCCAAAAATGCCTTTCATTTCACAGCTAAAATGTTTGTCCATTGTAGGCCTCTAAAAACAAAGAAGAAATTGCATTTTACAGCATTCCTGAGTTTGAAGAATGGAAAACCAATACACAGAACTACAACTCATGGAAAATCAAGTACTACAAAGGTTTGTAAAAATTTAATGTGGTGAAACTGATCCAAGTCAGAGCATTGACGATTCAATGCAGTCAAGCCTGCTTTGCAGAAAGGATTTGGACTGGATGTCCTCCAGGTCTCTTCCCTTCTATGATATTCCAATTAGATTTCAGATATCTACAGGAATTACAGATAAAATCCAAAAACTGCTACATGCCACTTCTCACTTAATTATAATTCTTACGACTTTTGTGATACTTCAAAACGAGATGTAACTTAAATTTTCAGGAAGTCACCTTCACACTTCATGTTCATATGATCCATCACAAAATCTGGGCATAGCAAAATATTTCTTTGAATTGGAACTTAATTTAGGCAAAAAGTCATTAGGATTAACTCTCCTGTCTCTGCAGGTTTGGGTACCAGCACATCAAAGGAGGCCAAAGAATACTTTGCAGATATGGCAAGACACCGAATTGGCTTCAAATATTCTGGGCCTGAAGATGATGCTGCGATCACCCTGGTAACTAACACTTGATTTAATTGCTGACTTTCTACCTTTGGTATTTCACCTTGTAGAGTGCTCTGTATTTTCTCTTAAAATACTCTTCAAGGCCTTTGGGCTGGAGACAATATCTGTGTTACCAAGGCTACAGCTTTAGTTGAACCAGGAGCAGCGAATCTGCCCCTCAACCTCAGGGCAAGAGTACCCTTTTAATGATGGGTTTTAAATATAGCTTGGAACAAAATAATCACTACAAACCAATTGACATTTTCAGACAATATAGTAAATATTCCTTGAACATTTTTCTGTGTATTCTGCTGCAGTTTTCTCCAAGTCGGAGATTCTTCTCCCAATGCAGAATGGTGCATTAAAACGGTCCTCGTTTCTGTGAACTTCACCTTAGAAGGTCTTTGAAACTTAAATATTCAGAGTTGCTAGGCAATGCCAAAAAATCAAGTTTTTCCCCAAAATATTAATTTCCCCTCAAATTTGCTTTAGTCTTCTGTTACTATATTAAAAATCTATGAATTTAGACCTAACTACTCTGTCTTCTACAGAGTGGTGGAAATTATGCTCCTAATATGTTTAGCTACAGAAACATTTTATTGCATTTTTTTGACTCTTAAATCAGCCTGTTTAGCATGTTATTCTCCTGGGTAAGCTCTTCCTTTTTCTCAAGTGATCCAATAGTGCACAACCACAGAAGGTTCTGGAATTGAGTTACTTTTCATTTTGTAACAACCAGGCCTTTAGCAAGAAGAAGATAGAAGAGCGAAAGGAGTGGCTGACTAATTTCATGGAGGATAGAAGACAACGGAAGCTGCACGGTCTGCCAGAGGTAAAAGGTTTATGTTTATAAGGAAACTGGTTTCCAGTCTCTGCCTGGGGCTGTTCTCAGCTTCATCTCGGCACGCCAGAGCTGCACACAGCTCAGTCAGTGAGTCAGGTCCGGATTATCGGACGTTGAAAATGTGTCAGGATTTTGCAGAGCAGCTTCTTCTCTCATCTTATCAGTGTAGCCTCATTGTCAATTGTCTAACTGTCAATTTAATTTTTAACTCTCATCTTTCAAGTTACTGTATCAGCAGGAAAATGATAACTCAAACAGAGGCAAATGAAGTCTTTATTTCCCCCAAAATGGGGGAAATAATGCATCATGGGAAGTGTTTCCCTTTGCCGTGCAAAGGGTGTCAGCACTTGAGCTGCATTTAGCTGGTCTCACAAAGAGTTCCCATTATCATTGAAACTAGCCAAGAAACTGATCAGGCCTTGTTAAAATTAAGGCAATCTTCTCTCTGTTTTTCTTAGGAATACCTGTATGGGAAGAACACTGATTACCTGACATACAATGACTTCATCAACAAGGAGTTGGTGCTGTTCTCAAACTCAGATAATGAGAGATCAATCCCATCACTGGTTGATGGTAAGTGATTTTGAAGTCATGATTCTGCATGGTACATTCCCAGAACTGAGGAAAATGGGTGTTTGATGTCACATCACAGCCAGGGAACCTTGCTGAGGTTTCAGGGTCAGTATCCTGAAGTCTGTTTTCTGCTGACTAAGGTTTTTTCATCTTTGGATGAAATGTCTTGTCCAATTTGTAGTATATTATTGCCAGTACCTTACTCAGCTGGTACAGAATCTTTTGGTGTGTAAGTAGTTCTTGTATCTCTAGAGAGCAGAAGCCAAGCACATCACATCACATGTTTCAACCACGAGGCCTTTTCTTTTTTCATACAGGTTTGAAGCCAGGTCAGAGGAAAGTTTTGTTCACCTGCTTCAAACGAAACGATAAGCGGGAGGTGAAGGTTGCTCAGCTGGCTGGTTCTGTTGCTGAGATGTCCTCATACCATCATGGTGAGGTAAGAACCTGCCTGGGTGTGCAAAACTCATTAAAGGAAAGGCAAAAAGCCCTTCCGTTGGTGTGAGTTACAATGCCTCTAAAGCAGAATTAGATTTTTGAGTGTGTACACCAAAGGGAAGTGGCTGTTCAGCTGTTTCCACGATTAATTCTTCAGTATCAATTTAATCTGACATTAGTCACTCTGCTTGTCTTGTCTGGACTTCATGGGAGCATAGCTCATTCAAAAAGTGGAACTTGAAAACCCTACTTCATTTGTGATGGACTTAGGCAGATGTTAATAACCTTTCTGCCTGGGTCAGGACAAGTTAAGCATTACCACAAGGTTCTCTGTGGAGACTGACAGAATCTTTCTCTGGAGGTTTCAGAGCAAGTAGACAGCAATGGATAGAGACATGGTCACTAGAACATTTCAGATGGTCTTGGGGCATATTTTCCTTCAGTTTCCTCCAGTATTTAATCAAATGAGTTTATCCTCTGAATCAATTAAGTTCTTGGTGTGAATGTTGCCTTACTTTGTCCATCCTCTGAACCATTCTGCATGTTCAGCTTTGCATCTCCTTTATTGCAGGCCGCACTGATGATGACCATCATTAACTTGGCTCAGAACTTTGTGGGCAGCAACAACCTCAACTTGCTCCAGCCCATCGGTCAGTTTGGCACAAGGCTGCACGGAGGGAAAGACTCTGCCAGCCCTCGATACATCTTCACCATGCTCAGGTCAGCATTCCAGAGTTCTTACTCTCTTAAAGGACTCCATTTTACAGCAATTAGAAAGAAAAACAAATTGGATTTTTCCCTTTAAAACTTCAGGCTGTACTTGCATGCTCAGAATAGCAACAATTGAAGTGAGATTCAGGTGCTAGATTCCACTATGGAAACGTGGCTATCAGCGCAGAGAATATGGAAATGGAAGCAGGTCCAAAGGGAGAAATTTGGGTGGGATAATAAAAATTAAGGAGTTTTCTTTTTGCGTGGTGGTCATGTTATGTAACAAGAATTTGGGCTTAAATTCCCTTCTCTATTCCAGTCCCCTGGCACGCTTGGTGTTCCCACCAATGGATGACAACATCCTGAGATTCCTCTATGATGACAACCAGCGTGTGGAGCCAGAGTGGTACATGCCCATCATTCCAATGGTGCTGGTCAATGGGGCTGAAGGGATTGGTACTGGCTGGGCCTGTAAGATCCCCAACTTTGATATCAGGGAAGTTGTGAACAATATCCGTCGGCTGTTGGATGGAGAAGAGCCACTGCCAATGGTAAATAATAGAATTTAAAAACTAATGTCTTGCTTGTTAGTTTATTGAGTCATATTGAGCATTTTATGGGCATGCTTAAAAAAAGAGGCATCCACACAAAGCTGAATCCAGTGTTTTTTCTCCTCAGCTTCCCAGATACAAGAATTTCAAAGGCACCATAGATGAGCTGGGACCTAATCAGTATGTGATAAGTGGTGAAGTGTCCATCCTTGATTCTACAACCATTGAGATCACTGAGCTGCCTGTCAGAACATGGACACAGGTAATAAACAGGGAATCTGCTCTGAGAATGAATGCATGGTTTACTCTTCAAAGCAAAAAGCGAGTAGTGGGTTTTGGATCTGACTTTGTTTCTTTCCTCAGACATATAAAGAGCAGGTTCTGGAGCCGATGTTAAATGGGACTGAGAAGACCCCCCCTCTAATCACAGACTACAAAGAATATCACACAGACACCACAGTGAGGTTCGTGGTGAAGATGGCTGAAGATAAACTGGCAGAAGCTGAAAGTGTGGGGCTGCATAAGGTCTTCAAACTCCAAACAAGTTTAACATGCAACTCCATGGTACGTGACAGATTTTGCTGAGGGAATTTCTTGGTTTAACTCAGACTCTGTGGACAGCTGCAGTCGTTGCGTGAAGCAGAAATCCTCTTTGGCAGTAACCTACTCACTTCGATTTTTCTGCTGTTTCTGGTTTTAAAATCAGCTTTGAAAGGTCAAGAGCCTGGCTTAGGAGTGGGCCCAGAGTGGATGGTTTGCCTGAAGGAGGCAAAATGATCTGAAATCACAATTTGCAGAGCTCTTTGAGCCAGCAGCAGGGGCACTGAACGTCTGGTTCCTGACAATGTGTGAAGCTTTGATGCAAGATGTTTGTCCTGCACAGAGCTCTAAGATTCAAGTAACCTTAACTCTAGGAGTGTATTCAAGAACACTGAAATTCTAATATTATCTCTGCTGCTGTGCTCACAAACTGAAATAGTTTCTAGAACCACACTGAGATTCGATAATTTTTTGGTTAATAATACAGTTGTACTGTCACACCTGTGTTACAGGGAACTTTCAGTGGGTTTGGAATCAGTTCTATCATCATAACACTCGTGTTATTTCATTTTCCTCCAGGTTCTTTTTGACCATGTCGGCTTTCTCAAGAAATACGACTCTCCCCAGGATATTCTTAAAGAGTTCTTTGAACTGCGGCTCCAGTATTACAATCTGAGGAAGGAATGGCTTATTGGGATGCTGGGTGCTGAGTCTGCAAAGCTGAGCAACCAGGCTCGCTTCATCCTGGAGAAAATAGATGGCAAAATTGTGATCGGTACGTTGTTCTTGACTGGGATTGTAACTGGTAGAACTGGGTGATCTCTTGAGCTCTGTCAGCACCCCCTCAGCCCCAGGCTGGCTTTTACAAACCACACCAGGGCTTATCTCTGTTCCAGTGACATCTAAGAGGAAAACGCTTCACAGAGTATCCTTGGTCTGTGTATTATACACATAATAATGACAATGGGATACTTATGCAGCTTTCCTGCTCTGTGTTTGAGAATTTTTGAGATTTTTTTTTAATAGTTTAGCAATAGGTCCCATTTATTTCTGACTTGGTAAGAGTAAGAGTTAATTATTTGTGCGTTTAGAAAGGGGCAGTGTTTGCTGTAAGAATCTGTATCTCTCTCCATTATCTCTGTGAACCTCTGCAAAAATACTCCAAATCATGTTCTCAGTGGACTGGGGGTTCAAACTTAGATGATACTCAAGCAGCAGCATCCGAGAATTATGAGCTAGAAAAAGAAGCAGATCTTTGTTCCCAACATACCCATTTTTCAATCAACTTTTTCCCCTCGGTGTAAAAGCCAGGCTGTGTTCTGCTGCCTTCACGGAGGATGCGGCCAGACAACGTGTCATAAGATGCTTTGTGGTTTGTGTCTCAAGGCAGCCCAGTAATCCCAGCAGCCCGAGTCTGTCTGACTGAACTCAGGAAGAGAAATAATTCCCTTGAAATGCATTTTCTTGGGTTTTTGTAATAAGTAGTTCCAAGGCTGCCAGAGCTGGTTTCATTTGTATTTGTGTCTCATGGTTGATGGCTTCTGATACCTTAAAAAGGAACAAATTCCAGCTGAACCATTTCCAGTGGTTGAGCACTTAGAGCATAAATTTCCCGAGTGATGTCTAATGAGGTGCAATCTATACCAAGCTATCAAGGGTTTCTTTCTCCACCTGCCTGTCATGATGAAACCTGTTTTATACCATCATATCTTTTTTTTCCCCAAGTTCAAAAACTACTTAAAGCAGGGGAAATGCATGTATGGAAACAAAGAAAAATATTAACATTGGTTTGACTGGTACAGGAGCAATGCTTCCCTGACAAATCACCTGCTAAATAGGAGTTTTTCAGGTGTTGTTCAGGCTCTTCCACATGTCCCAGCTATGACGTGGAAAGGCTGGTTTGGAGCTCTGTAGGATCCTGAGCAGCTACAATCACAGGATCCAAACTGAAAAGCTCATCTGTCGCTTCTAACAGTGACTGGTAGTGAGCACTGAGTGACAATCCTGAAATGTCTGTTTGCAGAAAACAAACCAAAGAAAGAGCTGATTCAAGTTCTTATCCAGAGAGGGTATGAGTCTGATCCGGTGAAGGCTTGGAAGGAGGCTCAAAACAAGGTAATGCCTCAGTCATCCTCTGAATATGCCCAAACTGGCCCTGAGCTCTGAGGCTTCATAATCCTTAGAGAGGCACAAGTTGCTTTTCAATTAGCAGGATTCAAGAGCTTCCATGTTTGATCAGTAGCCCTACCCCTGTGTATCAGGGTTTTTGTTGACTATGTTTGTTTCAAATCCACGTTTAGGATGAAGAGGAGGAGGAGGAGGAAGAGAAGGACAAAGAATCAGCTGCAGCCTCTGGCCCAGACTTCAACTACCTGCTGAATATGCCCCTGTGGTATCTGACCAAGGAGAAGAAAGATGAGCTCTGCAAGCAGAGGGATAACAAAGTATGTGCCTTCCTTTCATTATAGAAGCATTATATTTAAATATATTATGTATTATATCATTTATTTTTGGCTGGTGGATTGAAATGTGTTACTAATGATTATGATGTGTGATTCCCTTTAGGAAAAAGAGCTGGAAGACCTTAAGTGCAAGAGTGCCTCTGACCTGTGGAAGGAAGACCTTGCTGCCTTTGTTGAAGAACTCGATGTATGTCGATGCTCAGTGCAGACAATCAACTCCCTCATCCACCAGCCCTTTATTGAATTTTGGTGTTATTTTATGCTCCCCTCTGCAGGTGGTGGAGGCCAAGCAAGCACAGGATGAGAGTGCAGGGATTGTTGGCAAACCTTTGAAGGTGAAAGGAGGAAAGCCAAAGGTGAAGAAAGCCCAGCTGGCAGAAGTAATGCCATCCCCTCATGGCATCAGAGTTGTTCCTCGGATCACTGCTGAGATGAAGGCAGAGGCAGAGAAGAAAACTAAAAAGAAAGTAAAGGTAAAAAGGAACATTCCAAATGCTCCATCTTCCTTTACATCCTCTTCAATACAGTCCTAAAGAAACGTGAGTCCTTGTTAGCTGGAATTGTCCTGCTGAAGCAGTTGTTCAGGGAGAGGGTCAGGACCTCAGGATCTGGGAAACACTGGGAATTAGGGGTGTCTCAGTCTGAAGGAGAACAGACTCACATATCAGGAGATGACTAAGAGGGAAATTTTTGGCACATTTCAGTGCCAGGGATGGGCTGGTAGCTCAGAAAAGGGGACGGATGCAAGTAAGGTTGTTCCAGGTGTCTTGGGAATTTGATAAACCCTCTAGCAGGCAGGAAGCACAGCCAGTACATTCCCTTCTCCAGAACAGCCTTTGCATTCCTAGCAGTGCTTTCACCCACTTAATGCCATCATTGTTCTCCGTATCAAGGAGATAAAAAAGATTTAACTCTTTTTATAGGACTAGGTGAAATTATACCATTCAGCCATTTCCAACAGACAGATATAACCCATCCCCTCACCTGTTTGGCCCTGGAAGCCACACAGGTCACTCTTTTCCTCCATGTGATTCCACCCAACAGTTTTTCCAAATAACTCTCGCTTTTGTTTTTATCCCACCCTGTCCAGTCCTGCATCCCCATCCCCCCCAGAGCCAGCACACAGCAGCAGGACCAGAGTGGTCAGGAGTGGGGCCAGAGTTCCTGTTTTTGTTCATGTTGGATTTTGCCTTTTTAAGTCATCTGATTTGGGGACAGATCCTGTCCAATTTACAGATCCTGTCTGTAATCAGTTCTACACAGAGTTTATTTCATAGACTCAGGTTCCTTGTACCACTTTTACATGGCTAAAATAAGCAGCTCCTTCCTCCATTACCCCATGTGCCTCTTCTCTGTGTGACTCACTGTTTGGTATCTGCTTGCATCTGCAGAGTGAAAAAACTGAATTTGATGAGAATCAGGATGAAAACACATCTGGAGAGAAGGAATCTGCAAGCCTGAAGCAGAAGGTGAAGACTGAGCAAGGTAAATACTTTGATGTTATTCCCTCCAAGGAAAAGAGGGAAAGGGTTGTCAGTTTGGTTATCTGACCTCTTCCTGAAGGCGGTGAGCAACACCTAGGATCAGTAGTTTTGGAAAAACTAGGTAAGAAAGTGATCCTGAATAAAAGTCAAGTGGGATAGGTTCCTATTTCTCTTTGTTTAAGCCAGAATCCTCTGAATTCAGTGTCTTTCTTAGCTGAGCTTGAACTACTGAGCCTGAACTACACGTGGAAGTTCACTGGTTCATCCTGCCTCCCAATATTTTTCAGGAGTTAAGAGACAGGCCACTCTGCCTTTCAAGCCATTGAAGAAAACCAAGAAACGAAACCCTTGGTCTGACTCAGAGTCTGATTCAGAGTCTGATTTTGAACCACTTCCTCAAAGAGAGCGAGTGGTTCGCCAGGCAGCAGGTGAGTGAGGACATGGATGCCAGAAAGGGATGGTCCTCCTTGTGGAGGAGAAGATGGAACAGGCTATTTAGAGACCTTCCAGAGCCTCAGATCACATTCAGAAATCATCTTCAAAAGGCTTCTCTATTTTATTTCTGAAACTATTAAATATTTCTACCATTTGTGCACATTTTCAAGGAAAAGCAGAAATGGGCAACTAGAAGAAATATGGCTATTTGGTTTAATTACACAACTGTCTTGGCAAATTAAATGTGTTGTGGGTGAGGCTGGAAGACTCCAAATGACAGAACACACTTGTCATTTGGAGTCTTCTCCCTGGCAATCTCAGCATCTGCTTGTTTTTATTCAGATCTTTATTTTTTAATAACTGTAGCTAAAATATTGAAAAAGAAACAGAGCTGCATATTGCCAAATGTGTAAAATAACACATCTGTGTCCTTCCATTAGCCAAAGTCAAGCCCATGGTCATTTTGGACTCAAATTCCTCCAGCTCAGATGAGGAGTTTGAATTCCAGGGCGACAGTGAAGGCAACTCTGAATCGGACACAAACTCTAAGAAAAAGGCTCCTCCCAAGCCCAAACCTGCTCCCAAGTGAGTATTTTTCCATAATCACTGAAAATTAGTTGTGCTTAATGCTACACAGAAATTAAAAGTGATTTTTTTAATGCCCCTATTTAGTTTATCATAAACTGAATTTAAAACTTAAGGGTTTGTCTTCTAGGGAAACCACTGAAAAAGCAGCAAAAGCTCCCAAGCAAAAGGCAGTGCCAAGTGCTGTCCCTGGTGAGTGTGAGACCTCTAAGCTATGTGGATTGCTCTGTAATCCCTCAGCAGTGCACAGGGAAGAGCAGAGGGGATAACTTGGCTGTTCCAGGCTGACTTTCTGCTTTCCTTATCCCATTCCAGTCCAAGATGTCCCTGAAGAGAAGGTGAGCCAGGCTCCCGCAGCTCCGTCCATCCCGGAGCCGAGCACCAAGACTGTGCCTAAAAAACCTGCTGCAGCCAAGAAGGCTGGAGCCACCAAGGGTAAGGGCAGCTCAGCAACATCAGTTCTAGAGAACAATTATAATTCCTGTGGGAAACAGGCCGAGTGATTTCGCTTGGCATTCCAGGGCTTGGGCAACTGGAGTTTGCATTTCAGCAAAGATCTGAGGTTTGTGGCAAAGGTTCTCTGGTTGTCATGTTTGAGGTCTGTTTCCAAACATATCATGTTCTAGTTCATGTTGGACATGCTTGGAGGGAGGGAATTTTAGTTTGGGAACAGGAAAAGTGAATGCTTCCTACAGTGCTATGTAATACTTGGCAGGGATAATCTGAGTGGAATTTGTGTCTTGCAGTCAATGTCCTACTTCGTGTCTTTTTGGAAGAAAGCTGCCTTGGCCAGGCGAGCTTTTGGGGGGTAGTTTGATCTATTCAGTGCTGGATCCATCTCATCCATCTCCAGCATTTGACTCGGGGTTTTTTAAACTCAGCTGCTACACTTTGACACTGTTTTGTATATTCCAAACGGAATCACCTCGGTGTTGATCCCAGCAGGAAAACAGTGTTACTTCCACTCCTAAATTGAGAAAGCATGTTATCACTCAGAAATAGCCTGAAATGAGCTGAACTGAAGTTGTGCTTCAAGATGCTCTTTTAAAAAGTGAAAATATAGGTAAGAAGGAATGAGTGAGTGTTTAGGAAATTCTTTCCTCCCTGTGCAGGATTTTGAAGGTCTGAGATGGGTTACAGAGCCTTGAGAGATCAGGACTTTTCAATCTGAAATAGTCTGTAAATTGCTTTGGGGATGCTTTAATTTGATCCTCTAAATGTAGCAGAACTGAGCAGATAAACAACCTCGTTCCTCACCATCTGTGGAAAAGGGATCTTTCTAGAAAACCCAGCTTCAAACGGAGACGACCTGTGCACTGACCCCACGGCAGCGCTGAGCCTGTTTCTGTTGGAAGTAATTCCCAAACTGGGAACGAGAGAGGAGCAAAACGGGGGTTTAACACTGTGTTCTGTTCCAGACAACCAGCCCTCCATCGTGGATATCCTGGCCAAGAAAAAGGCTGCACCAAAACCCAAGCCAGCAGCAAAGGAGGGACCCCTGCACACCGAGGGTGACAATGCCAAGGGGAGGAAGGTTATGAAGAGGCAGCCAAAAGTTATGGATTCGGATTCTGATTCAGATTTTGGCTCCAAGCCTGCCAAATCTCTTGCATCAAAGGTTTGTGTAATGCCATCAGCACCGAGGGAACTGTGGAGTGCGGGGTGGGTTCTTCTGGCAGGAAAAGCTGGTGGAGGTCGAACCTCCTACCTGGGTGTGGAGAATGGGGAAGAGAGGGGTCATAGAATCATGGAATATTGTGAGCTGGAAGGAACCTACAGGGATCACAGAATCCAACTCCCAGTCCTGTGCAGGACACCCCAGCAATCCCACCCTGTGCCTGAGAGCATTGTCCAAATGTTTCTGGAGCTCTGTCAGCCTTGGGGCTGTGACCATTCCCTGAGGAGCCTGGCAGTGCCTGACCCCCTCTGGGATAAGAACCTTTCCCTCATAAGGGTCAGACACTCCGAATCCTTGGTCTGCTCCCACCACCTCAAACACCCACCATCCCCATGGCACAGTGGGTGTGTGGTGCTCATTGTGTTCCCTGTGGATGCTCAGATCAATGATTCCTTTTCTTCTTTCCCTCCAGAAATCCAAGCTACAGGACGACGCCTTCACTAATGATGAAAGCCCTGTACCTCAGCCCCGTGCCAGGCCTGGCCGCCTCAAAAAACCTGTCCAGTACCTGGAAGAGTCCTCTGAGGACGATATGTTTTGAGTTTTTAGGAAAATTTTAAACTCCACAATGAGCCTTCAGCAGCACTCCAGAGCTCCCACCAAAGACCACCTCAGCCTAGGAAATCTTCACCGAACGTGAGCCACTCCTAAAATGTTCGTTACAGGTGAACACAGCTCGTTTTTTCCTTGGTTTTAAATAAGTTAGATTTGTTTAAACAGGAACATCCCGTTTTTAGTGATCACTGGAGCCACATGCCCAGCAAGTGCTGCCGCACTTCCCTCTTCCCCGTTATTTGGCACTTTGTGGTCATTTTAGTGTTAAAGTTGACTTTAGAACATGCCAAACCCTTTAAAATTTATATATCCCTCTTGAAATGTCTTGTAGTACTAAAATACATTAATTTTTAATTCCACCACCCAACACAGGTGAGCTGGAGTCATTTTTCCAGCATTATTCCTTCACTATGTAAATATTTTCTGTGTTTTTTCTTGTTGTCCTGAGTTTGTTCGTTGAAGTGTTTGTCTAATAAAAATGTTTTTTCTAATTTTCTTTTACTTATTTCACTGAATTTGTGTGTTTTTAGGGAAATAACAACTGCACAGCTTGTGCTACGCCCTCCCTCTGTCAGAGCCGAGGGCTTGGCACAAGCTCTGGGGGGTGCTGGGCTGGCTGGCCACTTCCCCACTGTCTGTGGCCACTGTGGCTCCACAGCTGAATTCTTGTGAACACCCCTGTGGTCCCCAGCACGGGGGGAGCTGCTTGCCCAGAGCAGCTGTGGTTGCCCCATCACTGAAAGTGTCTAAGGCCAGGTTGGAGCAACCTGGTCTAGTGGAAAGTGTCCCTGCCTATGGAAGGGGATGGGACTGGATGAGCTCTAAGCTCCCTTCCCATCAAACCATTCCATGATTCCATGAAGCTCCAGGGCCCCCCGTGCTATCGGTGCTTTGCTGGAACCCAGTCAAGTGTGGAAAGCACTGTCAGATTTTCCACTGGCTCTGGAGAGCGTCTCCGGCGCGTCCCCTCCGAGGGCCAGGCTATTTACAGCTCCTCTTGCTGCACAACACAACCCAGGAGAGAGCCACGGGTGGGTTGTGGGGCTGCTCTCAGAGCTCTGCCATCACCCTCATGGTGTGTGTAGAGCTCTGGGAACACAGATTGGACCACAGAGTCTGCACCAGGAGTTTCCTATCCCAAAACCATGGATGGGAGCTGGGCTCTGGGGCATCAGGCACTGATCCACCCTGGGCATTGTACATCCTCCAAGGGGTGAGGGGGGTCTGAGGGTGAACTGTGTTGTCCAGGGCTCTGCTCCTGCTGCTGGAAATGGGACTTGAGAGGCCACCAAATGCTGTCAGCACTGGGCAAGGACTGGCAGGAGCCCTGGCCATGCCACACGGGATTTTAGAGGGATTAGTCTACATGTGCCAGAGCTGGGGACAACCTGGGAAGATCCATGGGACCCCCAACAGCCCTGGCATAGCATTCTGGCGCAGAGAGGGGCCAGTGCCAACCGTGAGCATCCCCCAGGCACTGCGGAGCTGGAGCTGTGGCAGCAGGGCTGGGTGTACCCAGGCTCTGAGGGGTCAGGGAGGTGATGCCAACACTGGGGGGGGTGGGGGCTTCTGGGGGTCGAGTGCTGTGGCTTGGGGAGCCTGAGGCCCTGTGGGTTTGGGAAGGACAAAGTTTGGGGGCATTTCTGCACTGGGAGGGCCACCACCCCTCTCCCAACCTGTGCCCTGGGCAGCTGCTGGCCCTGGGCTGGGCAACTTTTTGTCCTTGAGCCCTACCAGTAGTGCTGAGCCCTTCCCTCCCTCCAGGCGCCACTGCGCCTGTCCCTTTAAAAGGACTCCAGGCGTGGCTGTGGGACCATTATCCCATCCCAGCTGGACAGAGACTGGACAGTCCGGGACAGCCCTGGACAGCCGGCGCCAGCAGCGCTGGCACACCGCGGACCGCAGCCTCCGCAGGTACGGAGCTGTTGTGGGGGGCCACAGCTCAGCCAGGCCGAGCTGTGGAGGGGGACAAGGGATGGGGAATCTGCTGGTCCTGCCCCTGTTGGTGTCCTTGGACCGCTGGGCACAGCGGGTGCCTGGGGACACTCCTGACAGGGCTGAGCTGGGCTGGCAGTGCCTGGGCCTTGGGAATGGCGGGAGGATGGAGCTCTGGAGGGGCAGTGCTGCTGCCAGGGTCCGACCCGGCGGGCCCTGCGTCCCCCCCAGCGCTCACCCCGCTCCCGCAGCGCGGCTATGGGCGAGTGGGGCTTCCTGAGCTCGCTGCTGGACGCCGTGCAGGAGCACTCGCCCATGGTGGGCCGCTTCTGGCTGGTGGTGATGCTCCTCTTTCGCATCCTGGTCCTGGCCACCGTGGGCAGCGACGTCTTCGAGGACGAGCAGGAGGAGTTCGTGTGTAACACCCAACAGCCGGGCTGCAAACCCGTGTGCTACGACGCCGCCTTTCCCATCTCCCACTATCGCTTCCTCGTCTTCCACGTCGTTGTGCTCTCGGCGCCCGCCGCCCTCTTCGTCATCTTCGCCGTGCACCAGGCGGCCAAGCCGGGGGGCGAGGGGGCTCCCGGCCAGCGCGCCCGCCGCCTCCAGCCCTTCTACGTGGGCAGCGTGGTGGCCCGGATCGCGGCCGAGCTGGGCTTCCTGCTGGGCCAGGCGCTGCTCTACGGCTTCAGGGTGCAGCCGCTCTTCGTGTGCCGCCGCCGGCCCTGCCCGCACCGCGTCGACTGCTTCGTCTCCCGCCCCACCGAGAAAACCGTCTTCATCCACTTCTACTTCGTGGTGGGGCTGGTCTCGGCGCTGCTCAGCCTGGCAGAGCTCGCCCACCTCCTGCGCAAGGGGCCCCCTGCCCGGCCCGGCTGCTGCCACCGGCCCCAGGAGCGGGGCCCGGCCCCGGGGCAGCCGGCGGGGGCTGCGGAGGGACCCCGTGGTCCCCACCCGCGGGGGGACCTCACTGTGTGACCGCTGCCACTGCTGGGACGAGCCGGTCTCAGTCCGCCGGCCATGCGGATCTCCCTGTCCCAGAGGGGTCCCGGCCCTGGTCCTGCCAGGGAACCCGGACTGGGCCAGGCCGGGCTGGGCTGGGCTGTGCCCCGGTGCCCCCAGTTCCTGTTGTGGCCGGCGGATGGGCCTCACCCGGCAGCTGCTGGAAAAAAAATACGGACAAAAAGAAAATAAACAGGTCCCATCTCTGCACAGAGCAGGAACACCCCTGACCCTCCAGCCCAGCACGGGGGAGGGCAGGGTTGCCCCGAAACCTGGCGCTGGGAGTGACACAAATGGATCAGGGCTGGCCCCTGGCATAGAGGAACATGACTGTGGCCTCAGGAGTGGGAAGATCAGAGCTTTAGGGTGCTGGGGGGACCCCAAAGTGTTCTGTCCCAGCCTTTGGGGATGACCAGACAGGGTCACAAAATGAGGGGGAACAATGAGGGGGAGGGTCCTGGGCTGCCCTCCTGCAGCAAAGAACACCCTCCCTCAACCAGGACTTGGGGTGCCACAGCCTGACCATCTCCTCCCCACCCCTGCACCTTCTCCTCCCCTGGTACCCCCACAAGAATAACGAGCCGGGCACTAGAATAAATAAACTTTATTCTGGAGCCAGCCCCCCCAGTCCCCCCTCCCCGTCCTCCCCGTGCCGGCAGGGCCGGGCCCCCCATCCCTGCGAGGCCGGGACTGGCACCACCCTGTGCCCCCCGCAGTCCCCTCCCCGCCTGGGGGGCCGGGGCAGGGCCCGCCCGGTGCCCCCCGACTCTAAATCCACTAAAATCTCAACAACAACAACAAAAAAAAAAGAATTTAATAATAATAAACCGTGTGCCCCCCCTCCCCCGGCAGCGCCCGCCGTGCCCCCTCCACCTGCACAGGCCTAAAAACCCCTCCAAACTTTTACAAAGGTTTTAAAACGTATTTATAGATATTTATAGATATTTATATATATATACTTTGCTTTCTTTTCTCTTTTAAATGACTCTGCTTCCTCGGCGTGCGGGGCTGGCCGGGCCCCCCCCGCGGACGGCCGGGGCGGGGGGGGGGGGGGAGTGGCTCGGTGGTCGCGATCCCGTGGGTGCTGGTGCTGGTGGGGCCGGGGCGTCCCCGGGGCCGCGGCCGAGGTCCCCGCGCCCCTGAAATGTGACTCAACCAACGCGCTGGGCCCGGGGCTGGGGGGTCCCCGCGGGGGCCGCTCCGGCGGGGGCTGCCGAGGAGTCCGCCCCGGGAGGGGCTGCAGCCGGGCCGGGCGCAGGGACTCCCCCCGTGCCGGCGTGCCGGGCTCTGTCCTGGTGCGCGCCGGGCGCGGGTCACGGCGAGTGCGTGGCCGGGCTGCTGCGGTTGGAGCTGGGCGAAAGGCTGGGGCTGCAGCTGCCCGGGGGGGGCCCCAAGCTTCCCCCGCGGGGGCCGCCCGCCTGCCCCCCCAGCGTGTCCATGCCCTCCGAGTTCTCCAGCATCTCCTGGATGAGCGGTGGCATCGAGCCCGGGATCTCCATCTTCAGCGTGATCACCCGCTCGGCGCCTGTGGGAGGGTCAGGGTCAGGGTCAGCAGGGGGCTACCACAAGTTGGCAGTGCCAAATTGGCATCCTCAAACTGGCACCCCCAGATGGCACCCCCAAAACAGCACCCTGAAAATAACACCCCAAAAACGAGTACCCCCAAAATGGCATCCGCCAAACCAGCACCCTGAAAGCATCACACTCAAACTGACACCTCCAGCTTTGCTTCTCCCTGGGCACTGAGGACAAGGGACATGGTCACATCCCCAGCATTCCTGGAAGATGCAGTGCTGAGTGTGTCCTCTTCTTCATCCCCTCTGGAGGATGCTGAGTGACCCAGATCCCTCAGTGTTCCCTGGACGCTCCCTCAGGACCCAAAGCCATAGGAGCCTCACCCTTGGCGCTGATGCTGCGCAGGTCTGTGATCTTCATGAGCATCTTGGGGAACATGTGGGGCTTGTTGGGCCTCCTCTTCCTCACGTAGATCTTCAGTGCCTCCAGCAGTGGCTCCTGCAGCTTGTCCACCTTGTCAGGCTGCTCCAGGTCCTGGCGGTCTGGGGAGGAGGCACACAGTGGTTGGGGGGAACAGCACATCCCCCTTGCCATCCTGTGGGTTCCCAGCTCCCACCGCTTGGGCTTCATTTTGGGTCTCCTTGCTCAGCCAATGGGGGAGGACGATGGGGCTGCACTGGGGGCCCGCGGGCACTGGGCAGGTGCCCGTCCCTGCACCCACCTCCACAGATGAGGCAGATGGCACTGAGCAGCCCTGTCTCGGCGTCGTCCATCTCCAGCGGCAGCAGCTGGTTGGCGAAGGCGAAGACCAGGTCGGTGAGGGGCCCGAACCCCGCGTTGTGCATCTGCGTGCGGTTCAGCGTCAGCCCGTCCGAGAAGGTCATGGTG
Source organism: Sturnus vulgaris (assembly GCF_052056855.1). Taxonomy (NCBI): domain Eukaryota; kingdom Metazoa; phylum Chordata; class Aves; order Passeriformes; family Sturnidae; genus Sturnus; species Sturnus vulgaris. The sequence continues at coordinate 4,886,844 of NC_142269.1, read as the reverse complement.
TCCTGCTCCGGCGTGTAGCGTGTGCAGATCCGCAGGATCTGGGGGGGAGAGGGTGGGGGCTCAGCCTGGTGTCCCCTCCCTGTCCCCATCCCTATCCCTGTCCCCGTGCTCACCAGGATGTCGAGGCAGGCGGCTTTGAGGAGGGTGATCTGGTCGGCGATGGTGAGCGTGGTGAAGCCGGGGAGCTGCTTGGCAAACTCCACCGTCTTGATGATGCACTTGGTGGACAACTCGCTGAACTTGTCCCACAGGTCGATGTCCAAGGACACGCGCTGCTCAGAGCTGTTGTTCTGTGGTGGGAGGTGGGGGGATGAGGGCACTGGGGGGTGCCATTCTTCCCAGCCCCCCTGGACCCCCGGGACCCCGTGACACTCACCGTAGTGTATTTGCCGAGCTGGCAGAGTGCGGGGAAGGTCTCCTGGTGGGCTTTGCGCACCTTCTCGATGAGCTCCTCCACCTCAGGTGTGATGATGTAGCTCTCCGAGCACTCCGGCTTGGGCACGTCCTTCTTCTTCTTGTTCCGGTCATTGCGGACGGCTGCAGGAAAGCCAGGGTCAGTGTCACCATCACCTGGCCCCAGTGCCACCCAGCCCCTGCCCCAGCATGCTCTGCCCCTCAGGGCAGGATGGGAACCTGCCACCAGCAATGGACTCAGCTGTAGTGACAAGCTCCCAGCGGAGCCATCAGCCCCACAGATTCCTTTAAGCAAGCCCCAAATCATTAGGAGCAATTAGGGGTGCAGTTAGACCCTGCACCCTTGGGGGACCCACACCCCTCATCAAAGGCATGGTGCTCTGCAAAACCAACACATCAAAGAGCGACCCCAGGGACAGATAATGGCAGCTGAGCTACAGTGCTGGGTGAGGGGCACGGGAGGGACCCTGGGGGTGGCAGTTGGGGAGGGGGGAGCAATTGGGAGGAGCCCGAGCCCTGCAGGGATCAGCCTCTGTGGGCTGAGAGAGCCAGGACCCCTCTTAGGTGCAGGGTGAGGCCCTGGGATGCTCAACCCCCCCTGGCAGTTTCTGGCCCCCCTAGGCTCTGCCAGCCCCTCCCAGGGGTCTCAGGCCCGCAGGGGTTGGCAGATGGGGCAGGACTCAGGGAGGCAACTGCACCTCAGCAGTCCCATCCCCCGGGCACCCACCGTGGGGGCACAGCCGGGCACCATGACAACTGGCAGCGGAGCAGGGAGGCCTCTCAGCGTCATTTATCTCTGACATTATCAATCACGCGTTGCCCGGGCAACTGCCAGGCTGTGACACAATCCCAGGGGGTCCCCATTCCCCCGGGCCTTGCTGGGCACATGGTGGGGGCTGCTGGGATGGCCCGTCACACCCAGAGCCCCCTGACCAGGACACCAGGCTGGGTGTTCCCATCCCCTCCCTGGTCTTCATCCCTGTCCCCATCCCCATCACTAACCCCATCCACGTCCCCATTCCCATCCCCACTCACACTCCTTGGACATTCCAACTTCGAAGCACTTCTGGAGCCGGCAGTACTGGCACCGGTTGCGCGTCACCTTGTTGATGATGCAGTTCTTGTCCCGGTGGCACGTGTACACCATGTTCTTCTGGATGCTGCGGCGGAAGAAGCCCTGGGGACCCCGCACGCCCCAGTCAGCACCTGGCACGGGGACCCCGAGCACCCCCAGGACCCCGGGGAGCTGCGGTGGCAGTCGGGGCCGGTGGCGGCGCTTACCTTGCAGCCCTCGCAGGCGCTGACCCCATAGTGGTACCCCGAGGACTTGTCCTGGCACACGAAGCAGGGCTTGTAGATGCGGGGCAGGGGTGGGGGCGAGGGGGGGCTGGGCACGATCTCCTCCGAGCTGGTGCTCTGCGTCTCGACGGCTGTGGGGGAGAGGTGGCACTCAGGGCACAGAGCCCCCCTGGGCAGGGACCCCCCATCCTGCACCCCACGGCTGCTCCCCAGCTCCAGAGGTCCCGGCAGCCCCAGCCCCGCGCTGCCCACCCCGGCCCTGGCGCCAGGTCGAGCGGGGCCAGCGGGGAGAGGACGCGTGCTGGGAAGATGCAACGTGACATTTCCAGGTCACAGAGACGATGTGGAATTCAGGCAGACAAAAAAAAAAAAAGGGAAAAAAAAAGCAAAGAAAAGGGCCGGGATCCCAGGGGTCCCCAGCCCAGGCGGCACTGCCAGTGGATGGGGGGATGGAGAGTGCAGGACCAGCCTGGGAGGGCCAGTGCCACACACTCATTCACATGTGGGTACATGTACAGTGTGACACCTGTACGTACACGGTGACACGCACATGTACAGTGTGACCCCTGTATATACAGGATGACCCCCACAGCCCGAGGGTCACCCACCACTCCTAGGCAAAGCATGGCCCTCCAGGAGGGGACAGGCACAGTGGCACCCAGCTGGCACCCCGAGGTGCCCCCATGGAGGAAATCCCCAAAGGCAGTGCTGCCTTTGTCCCCTTAACAAGCAGACCTGGGCCCCGACAGCACAGGGGACACAGCCAGTACCCCTGCACCCCAAAACCTCTTGGAACATGCTTCTTCTCCTCCTGCACCCCAAAGCCTCGAGTCAAGTGCCTCTTGCACCCCAGAAGCACCCCTGTCCCCCAGGACCCTGCGGGAGGTCCCTAAGTCCCCCAAGTCCAGCCTTGGCCCGTGCCCTAGCACAGCCTGGGCAGAGGGGGAGTCCAGTACAATTGGGGTGCACCCCTGGAGCTGGGGGGACTCAGAACACTTGGGGTGCACCCCTGACACAGGGGGAGCTCAGCACAGTTGGGTGCACCCCTGGCATGCAGGGCAAGGGTTTCAGCACGGTCAGGATGCACCCCTGGAGCTGGGGAGGGGCTCAGCACAGTCGGGGTGCACCCCGGCGTGGGGCGCAGCCAGGCAGGGGTTAAGCGCTCCCCGGCTGCTCCGGGATGTTTGCGAATGTTTTTCTGCAGCGGAGCCAAGCGAACCAGTCAAACAGGATATTAAAGGCCAGGCCCGGCGGGGGAGCCCGGGCCCCCCCCCGCCCCGCCGGCCCCTGCACCCCAAAAAGGGCCCCACGGCCGCCAGAGTCCCCCCGGGGCCGGGGAGCCGCGGGGAGCCCCGGCCGGGGACACCCAGCCCGGAGAAGGGGCCCCAGTGGAGTAGGGGGTTCTGGGGATAATGGGTGGGGGTCCCCAGCCCGGCAATGCCACGGGCCCCTCGCCAAAAGCCACGGGATAGGGCCAGGGAGGGGACAACAGGACAAAGCCACCCCTGACGCTTGTCCCCAGGCGCCAACGGGGACGGGGAATGTGCGGGGTGTGACAGGAGCGAGCGGGGCAGGGTGAGGAGTAGGTGGGGTGGGATTTGAGGTCACGGAAATGAACGTGTGGGGTGGGATACGAGTGTATGGGGTGGGATACGAGTGTGTGGGGCACAAGGGGAATGTGTGAGGTGGGATACGAGGGCACGGAGGTGATCGTGTAGGGTGGGAGATGAGTGTGTGGGGCACCGGGGGAGTGTGCAAGGTAGGATATGAGCGTGCAAGGCGGGATACAAGCGTGTGTGGTGGGCTGGGAGGGGGCAGGGAGGGATGTGAGTGTGCAAGGTGGGATCCGAGGCTGCGAGGTGGGACGTGGGTGTGCGGGGTGGGACGCGAGGGTGCGGGTGGGACTCGGGCGCGGGGGCGAGCGCTGGGCAGAGCTCCCAGGCTGAATAAATCACCGCTGCCACTCGAGGGAGCGGAGCCATTAAAGTGACTGAGCGAACGTCGTCTATAATTTATCGCCTCTTTTATATAATTTAAGAACTTCCTCGTGGAGAGCTGCACTCACAAAACGCGGATTTGACAAGATTTTGATGTGCTGGATGCGGAGGGGGGAGGGGACCCGGCACCCTCCGCGTCCCTGCGCTGGCAGAGCTGCGCCAGCGCCCCGGGAATCCCCTGCCACCCTCGTCACCAGCCAGGGGACCGCGGTGCCACCGCGGAGGGGACACGGACACAGGTACAGCCACCAGCCTGGCCAGCTCCCCAGCAGCCCCCCTCATGGTAGCATCAGGCCTGGGTGCCCCTCGCGTCCCTGGGGGGCACGAGGAGGGCACAGAGCAGCACCTAAAGGCGCTGAGCAGGGCAGGATGGGTGCCAACCTCCCCTGCTGGAACAGGGCTGGGTGACGGGGTGCAGTTGGGGACACGGTGGACCCCAAAGCCCAGGCTCATCCCGCCCCCCACAGCAGGGGGGACCCCGCTGTCCCCCCCGGCCGAGGCAGCGGAGCCCGGCTCCAGCTGCAGACCAGATGCTGCGGCTCCGCCAGATCCCGGGTGAACGCTGAACGCGCCGCCCCCGCCCGCGGCCCCGCCGGCTGCTTCCTGCCCGCGCCGGGGGACCCCGGGGCACCCCGACACCCGCACCCCCGCCCTGGCGTGGGAAATCGCCTACGGGGACACCCCGTGTGCCAGTGCCCGGGGAGGGGACACCGGCCTCCGAGCCGCCACCACCCCGCCGTGGCTCCGGGACAGACCCCGGCCAGAGGAGCGGAAAGACGAGGATGGGGGGATTAGAGGGGGAAGCCCACCCGAGGGTCGCAGCGGGGGTTACGGGGGTCCCCGCAGCCCGGTGCGATGGCAGTGCCGTGCCAGGGGTCACAGTCCCCCACAGGAGGGTGGAGGCCCACCCAGGGCTTCCCTGCGGATGAGAATCCCACGTGCCCCGAATTCCTGTGCCTCTGCAGGAGAAGGGGGAGGGAGCGAAGAGGGTGCCGGGAACCCTGAGCCGTGGGGTGCCCGGTCCTGTTCAGGTACCACCGGCCACGGGGCTCAGCCCACCGGGCACCGACTGGTCCCCACGGGGCGTCCTGCCCAGGACCCGGTGTCTCCCCCCTGCCAGCAGCAGGGCCTGGCGTCCCCAAAACCCCGACACACCCATCTGTGACCCACAGCTTACACAAGGCCATGTGAGGCCACCCTGTGCCCAGCGGGGGGGGGTGCCACGCACAATCCAATCCCACGTATCCCTCTCGCACCCCCACAGCACTCCAAAAACCCCCAACAGCACATGGCTCCGCAGGGGCAGGGGTTCCCGCTGTGTTGGTGGGCTCCTACAAGATCTTCCACCATTCTCAGGAGCTCGTGCCTCCGTTTCCCCATGGCGGCAGCCCCAGTCCTCTCTGGGGGTGTGGGTGGGCTCCCCGTGACCCCCGAGCAGCTCTGGCTCCTATGCGACCGCAACACGCCCCGCCGGGCAGGGCAGTGCCACGCTGGGCTAGCAGCCAGCACCGCGGGGCCAGCGGGCACAGCCGCAGCTGGCTCTGAGGAAACTGAGGCACAGCACGGCTGCCCCGACACCACTGAGCCCTGCCCGGGCTGGCACCCCCCGGGCTGGGGAGACACGGCACCTCGTGTGACGTCGGGAGCGGGGCACAGAGCCAGGGAGTCCCGCCAGCGCCCGCCGCCCACGCGCTCGCCAGGTCACGGTCACCATGACCAGAGCCCCGAGGTGCCCCAGCCAGGGCAGGGGACCCACGTCCACCCAGCGCTGCGACCCATGGGGAGGGGGCCCCGGTCCCCGCAGGACTGGGGGGCACAGAGAGAGGGCAATGGCCCCCAGCCACCCTGCTCAGGACAGTCACAGCCGGGGGGCCCTGTACTAAGGGGTGGCACCCGGGACACCCCTGCCCACCCTGCCTGAGCAAAGCCTCGGGGACAGCCCCCAGCCCTCAGAGAGGCAGCGGCAGCCCCCGCATGTCCCCAGCGCAGACAAAGGCCCCTCGGCCGCGCTCGGTGCCAGCGCAAAGGTCGAGCGGCCCCGAGACAATGAGGGGAGCGAGACTGGGGGTCCACGGACACAAACCCTTTGCACAGCGCCGGCCGGGCACCCCGCCATGGATCCCCGCCCTTATCGGGGTGAAAGTCCCATGGAACCCGGCAGGACTTTCCTTGGGCCGTTGTGGTGGCCCCTGGGTGCCAGGACACCGGCTGCCCACAGCGGGGCCACGGGACTCCTCCAGCCCCTCAAACCTCACTCGCCTCCCACACCGTGGGCACAAACCACAGCAGGGTTCCACATCCCCGTGGGAAAACAGCTCCCAGGCTGGCCGGCACTTAGGGTGTGCTGCCCGTGTCCCCCCGCCGCCCATCCCGCTGTCCTCACGCCCTCCGTGTCCCCCCCCGCACAGCGCATGGGCATGGGGGGGACACCGGGCCGTGACCCCTTCAGGGACACAGGGCAGGGTCCCGCCAGCGGGAAGAGGACTCGTCCGGCCCCACATCCACACCCAGGACGCCCCGGCCCAGGGGGACCCCCCGATCCGCGGCAGGGTGGGGGCCCAGGATGAGGCTCCCCCGCGCCTGGGCAGCAGCGGCGGCTCCGTCTGTAGTTAATTGGATTTTCCCGGAGCCTTTATCAGGAAAGAGCGAAATTCCCGGCGGAGCCGGCTCTGCCCGGACCCCGCTGGGGAAGGGGGGGGTCGAGAGGCGACCCCCCTTCCCCCCTTCACCGAGCTCGGCCCCGAGGTCCCGACTGCGCCCGAAATAGGGCAGGGGGTGTTTAAAGAGACGGTGGCTTCAGCGCTTAGAGCGGGTGGGGAGGAGGCTGAGGGGGCTGAGCCCCGCACTCTTCCAGGACCAGCACTCAGCTCAGCCCCCCGCCCACGGCCAAAGCCCCCGCACCGAGCACCGCACCCCGCACCCATCTCCGCAGCCTCCCCCCCACACCCGCCCGGGTTTCGGGGCCGCTCTCCTCAGCCCGATGCTACGGAGGGGGCCCCGTCCGCCCCCGGTGCGCAGGTACCTACAGCGGCCGGAGCTGCTCCACGGCGGGGGGCGGCGGGGGGGGCAGCCCCGGGGGCCCGGCCCGTAGAAATCCATGCGGAGGAAGGGGCCGGGGGGCAGCCCCGCCACCGCCGCGCCCTCGTACATAGCCCCGGGGCGGCGGGGGCGGCTCCCCCGGCCGGGGCGGCCCCGGGCGGTCAGTGCCCCCCCCCGCGCCCCCGGGGCGCCCCGCGCCGCGCTGCCATCGCCCCGCGGAGCGGCCCCGCCGCTCGCTCCGCGCCCGAGCGGCGGGAGGAGGAGGAGGAGAAGGAGGAGGAGGAAGAGGAGGAGGAGGAGGAGGCGGGGGGAGGGGAGGAAGGCGCAGCCCCGCCGGCTCTGCGGCTTCGCCAGCCCCGGTCCCTCCCGGCACCCGCCGCCTCCCCGCGCTTAACCCGCTCCGCGCCGCAGCCGCACGCGGGGGGACACGGACACGGGGCACGGACACGGGGGGGGGGGGTGCTCACGGATATGCGGGGGATGGGCACGGACACAGAGGAGAGAAACGGACACGCGAGGGTCTCACGGACACAGGACAAGGAAAAGCACATGTGGGAGGGGGGGCACGGACACCGAGAAGGACACAAGCATGCAGGGGGTAACAGACGTGGTAGGGGCACGGACACATGAGGTGACACGGACACGCAGGAGGACACGGATACGTGGTGGAGAAATGGACACATGGAGAGGGCACGGACACGCGGGGGCAAAGGGACACGCGGGGGAACACGGACATGCAGAGGGACGCGGACACGCGGGGGCAGCGCCACGCGGGAGCGAAATGGGGAGGGGCTCAAGGCGGGGCCGGGGAGCCCGGGGACTGCCCGGCGGAGATGACGGGGCCCTGGGGGTCCCGGGGGGGGTCCCGGGGGCTGCCTGGCGGCCGCAGCTCATTTGCCTAATGGCATGCGGGTGAACTGCGGGTGAACCCGCGGGAAGGGCTCACCTCGGCCTGACCCTAGGCCCCCACCTCGAGAGGGGTGGGTGGGTCTATGGACATGCATGTGCACGTGTGTTCATGCATGTTCCCGGTGTATGACGCGTGTCTGCATCCCCGCTGCAGCAGGGCCATGTGTGCTCCCAGTACACAGACACACAGGGAGGTGTGTGTGCCTGCACAGAGCAGCCTGTGTGCACACACGTGTGTGCATTCATCCCGTACACACATACACACACACAAACACACACACACGTGTGTGACACCCTCCCGTGTCCCACCGAGCACGGGAGCAGCTGAGGATGTGAACACACGTGTGCGTGCACAGCCCACTGTATCTGTGTGTGCATGCACATGTGTGTGCTGGCGTGTCACCCGTGTGTGCCACCGCTCCCCACCACACCACCCCTTCACGCAAGCCCGTGCTGAAGCTGACACCACAAACCCGGGCACCCCGAGCGGTGACAGCGCTGCCTGCACAGAGCAGGGACGGTCACACGCCAAGGACAGGCCCCGGGGGTGCCACTTCCCGCCGCAGCCGTGATCTCCCTGCTGCACAGCGGGCACGCCACGGCATCCACACTGCCCTGGCCCCACACTGCCTAGCCCAGGGGTGCCCTTGGAGGGAGAGGAGCTCCGCTGACCCCCCATATGGGCCTTGCCATGGGCAGGAGGGGCACACCCATGTGCACAGCTGGACATGGATGGGGGATGTGGGCGCTGCTGCACACATCTGGGTGTCCGTGTGTGTGTGGCTCTGCGTGTGTGCGTGTGCCTGTGTGCATGTGTGTGGCTCTGTGACTGTGTGTGTGCATCTGACTGCCCTGTGGGCATATGTGGCTATGTGGCTGTGCATGTGTTCGTGTCTGTGTGTGGCTGTACATGTGTGGCTGTGCACACATGTGGCTGTCTCTGTGTGTGTGGCTGTGTAGCTGTGCATGTGTGCGTGTCTGTGCACATGTATGGCCGTACATGTGTGGCTGTCTCTGTGTGCGTGGCTGTACATGTATGGCTGTACATGTGTGGCTGTCCCTGTGTGCGTGGCTGTACATGTATGGCTGTGCACATGTGCGGCTGTCTGTGTGTGTGTGGCTGTACATGTGTGGCTGTACATGTGTGCGTGGCTGTGCACGCGTGTGCGTGTCCGTGTGTTCGTGCGGGGCTGCGCAGCGCGGCAGCGCCTGTTTAAATAATAATGGCAAGTCGGGGCTTTGCTTAGCCAGCAGGTTTCGAACAAAAGCCCAGCGCTGCTCCAACTTCCTGCAGCGAACATGACAAATGTCTGCTCTGACTCATTTACCAGCGCTGGAAAGAATGTGGCTGCGATGGAAGGGACGGAGGGGACGGCGCAGGGGACGCAGGCGGTGGCACCGCGCGGCCAGGCCATGCCGGAGGCCACCCCGACGGGCAGCGCTTCCCATCCCGCATCGCTTCCTGCACCGCTTCCCACATCCCTTCCCGTCCCGCGTCGGCGGCAACAGGAAGAAACAGAGATTAAAAAAAAAAACCAAACAAAAAAAAACCAAACAAAAAAACCAACAAAACCTTAATTCCAGAGCCAAGAGGAACTGGGCGAGGGGACACCCCGCACGCAATCCAACAGTGTGAGGGGGACAGGGACATCCCGCCCTGAGCCACATCCCACCAGCAGCCTGGGGACACGAAAACAGGGCCCTTCGAGCAACATCCCCAGCTCTGCATCCTCCTGGCCCCAGTCCTTGAGCGATGCTCCGGGGAACAGAGATATCTCCAAAAGGCTGATGAAAACCCAACCCTACAGACCATGGGGACCCCACGGAGGACCCCTCCGTGCCCGGAGGGGATGGCTTTGGGATCACAGGGTCACAGTCCCCACGGACAGGGATGTCCCACACAAACCCCCCCCAGCCCATCCCGGGGTGCTGGCCGCAGCCCTTCCCCCACCGCCGCGCCGGCACCTCGGGGCCCCGCAGCCCCCCCCGGGCCCCGCAGCCCCCCTCTCGCCCGCCCACTTCAAAAGACCCCATTTATCCCCTTCAGCCGCTTTTGAGCTCGGCGAATTCCCGGCTGGAGCAGGCGGCTCCCCCCGGCCCCTGACAGTGATAGAGAACCTCCGCCTAATGGGCTTTCCCAGGCTGGGGGCCCAGCGCCTCATCAATCTTTCCCGGGCAGGGATGGGGGGGCCGGGGGTCCCCAGCACCGCACCCCGCGGGGCTCCCCGGCCACTGCCCTGAGCGGGGGCCCCCGGCCCCGCCGCCCCCCCGGCCCCGGCCCCCGGCCTGCAGGGAGCACGTTTTGCTCATTAATTTTTAAAAATTAATTAATTACGGGGCGCTGCGGGGGAGCGGCTGCGGCGCGAGGAAACCGGAGCCAGCGGGTAGGGTGACAGGCCAGCCCGGGCGCGGGGCCCCCTGTCCCGGCAGCCCGGAGCGGGGCCGGGGGGGCGCGGCTGCAGCGGGGGCTGGGCTGGGGTCCCGCTTCCCGCAGCCAGGCCTGGGAATCAGGGCAAGGCAGGGGCTGGGGGGCCGGCTGCACAGGGAGCCCCTCAGAGAACCCACGGGCACACCACGGGCCAGCACTGGGCAAGGGGAGGGGACTTGCAGGGATAGCCAGGCGACACGGAGTCCCCAAGGATGAGGGCACAGGCACAACTCAGTACTGCCACACGAACCAACACACGTGTACACAGCTGGCACGGGGACACGGGCAACCCTGCTCTGCATGTGTCACCAACACAGGCACAGAGGGCACTGAGACACACACACACACATGACACACGTGTGCATACTCCACACAGCCCTAGGTGTGCACACACAGGCACGGAGGGCACTGACACACACGTGTGACACACGTGTGCACACCCTGCGCAGCCCCAGGTGTGCACACAGCTGGGCACACATGCACCAGCACTGCCAGCAGCACACGGCGCCATGAACACGCACCCTGCCCACAAGGGCACACGCGTGTACATCCCTCATAGGAGCACACACGTACCCACATGCGGCTCCCAACCCACCAGATCCCCAGCCCGGCACCCACGGACCCGCTGGGCTGCCCAGTCCAATCCCGAATCCCGGGAGGGGCATCTGCACCCCCAGTCGGGCCAAGCCTAATCAGCCCTGGGGCCGTGCAGCTGCAGCACATCTGGTGAGGGCCGGACACATGGTGAGGAGGGGGTGGCGGCACCGGCCCCCCCGCAGGTGGGACACAAACACTGGCACCTCCCTGCACCAGAAGAGAGAGCAGCAGCACGACGGGACACCCCAATATGGCAGGACCTACCCAAACAGAGCACCCACCATGCTGTGTGGATGCTACAAGGGGGTGACAAGACATGGTGCCCCCACCCCCTGCATCCTTCGGGCACTCAGCAGGGAAGGCCAAGGGGAAACTGAGGCACAATTCACTAGTCGGCCACCTGCCCCAGGATACCCTCCAGCCGCGCCCGCGGCCCTGTCCTCAGTGTCAGGGAAGGGGGGGACACAGGCGGCCCCCCCAGCCTGTTCCCACACGCCCGGAATGGCCCCAGAGCCAGCGCGGGGGAGTGGCCCCACCCGCCGACACCCAGTCGCTGAACTGGTCCCACTGGGTCCCACCGCCGCCGGGGCGGCTCCGGCGGGGACAGCACCCAGGGCCGGCCCTGCCCGGACCTGCACCATCCCCCGGGGCCAAGGACGGGCCGGGGGGGCCCTGCCACACCCCGACCCACGGGGTTCTCCCCGGCAGCGGGCGCCGCAGGGCACTCGTGTTGCAGGGAACAGGCACGGGCACCCACCACGGTGGGGCCAGGGTGAGAAGAGGTCCAGCAGTCACCCCGTGGCATCCAAGACGGCATCCAGGGAAACTGAGGCACTCTGAGGGGTGCTGGTTCAGGGGGGACCCTGGGTGGGAGCCCACCTCCAGCGGCTCCCAGCTGCCGTCACGGCAGGCAGTGATTACCAGGCCCGTGATGGACGACCCTGTCATAGGGAAATGGAATCGGGAGCAGCCGCGATGATGATTGTCCTCATTGCCTTCATCGCCTCCCCCACGGCAGCCCCGCCTCCGGCGAACAAAGAGCCACCATGGGGACACAGCACCCACCAAGCCAACTGGGGACCCAGGCTGGTCACAGTGAGGGACAGGGACACCCTGGCCAGGGCCTGTGGGCCATTAATAACCAGCATATAAAACAGCCACTAACTAAGGTGGCTGCAAGAAATGACACAACCCCACCAGGGCCACTGACCACTCCCTGCCTCAGTTTCCCTAGCAGCAACACTCACAGGGACACATGGGGAAAAGCGCCCAGTGCTTGCATCATGGAGTCCCCGAAATCAGCTCCCCACAGGTGTGGCTGGGAGCAGGGAGACCCTCTCTCACCAGTGCCAATGCTCCAGGGACACGTTATGGACCAGCCTGGGATTGGCACCCACATCCCACGCTGGGGACAGTGCCAGGCCCAGAGGGGTCCCCACATACCCCTCCAGCACTGGGGGTCCCACCAGCCTCTGCAGGCCGTGCTACTCACTGGCAGGTGACGGGGTGCTGTATCCACTGACTGGGAGCTGGTGCTGGATGCCGGCCAGGGTGCTGGGTGGAGAGAGCCCCCCCAGCATGTGTGGGAAGAAGAAGGCGTAGGGGGGCACAGGGTAGCCATTGAGGTGCCCCCCACCCGGCGTGGGGCAGGAGCTGCTGTTGCTGGCCATGGTGGGGGTCTCCGGTGTGGGGGGGCTCTCAGGTGCGGGGTCCCGGAGGCAAGCAGAGCATGGGGCCCGCGGGTGCCCTGCTGCCGGGCTGTCCTCACAGCTGGCGCTGGTCCTGTGGGGGAAGCAGAGAGGGGCATTAGCAGAGTGGCTGGGACCACTGACCCCCACCCCGTGGGGTCGCCCACCAGCCGTGCCTCAGTTTCCCCAGCCCCCCGAGGGCCACATCCCCTCCCGGCCCCAGGAGGGCGCAGCCGGCCGGGCCTGGGGCTCCGTGTGGGATTAACGCCGATCCCCCCGATTAACGACACCGGGACGGCGGCACCGGCAGGCGCAGCTCGCTAATCCCAGCTTAGCTGAGTGGAGGGGACGGGGGGACGGTGTGGGGACGGCCTGGGGACACTGTGGCCCCCACAGGGCACCCCCTCCAGCCAAAGGCCACACCATGACCCCAAATCTGCTCTGCCAGGCCAGACATGGGAGATGGGGCACACAGCAGGGCCTCGGGGCAGTAGCCCCTGCCCCAGCCTGGGGGATTGCGGGGCAGCTGGGGACGGGGAGGGGACATGGGCACACTGGGGTCCCCTGAGGACAGCGGCTCTGCTCCAGGCCGGCTCTGCCGTCACGGCCACGCGCCCACTCCGGCTCCGCTCCCCCCAAGCCTGCGCGGATCCCGAGGGGGCTCAGCCACCCGGCCTCAGAGGGAGGGGGCTCAGCGCCGGGGGGCTCAGCCAGCCGCAGGGCTGGGCCGTGCCCATCGTGACGCAGCCCCTGCCCCATGCCATGTGCCATGTGCCACGCCTGTGCCGGCTGCTCCCACGCCAGGCCGGTGGGCACGGACCCCTCGGCCCTGGCCAGTCGGGGGGCGGTGGGAAGGGGGGCGCGGGGCTTTCACAATCCCAGGCTGGCTGTTTATTTAAGTGCTGGCGCGGGGCCCGGCGGGGGCTGTTTATTTGCCGAGAGTGCTGGCTCCCGGCCCCGCGGAGGCGGAAAAGGATCCAGAGGAACAAGGCTGGGCCGCCCGGCAAGGCGCTGGGGAGGGGCCGGGATGGGCATGGCCTTGCCCGGCCCCCCCTAGAACCCAGCTGGTTGCACCCACTGAAGGCAGGACCCCCGTTCTCCCAACTCACACCAGCACCCACTGACCCAGCGGGAAGCACCCATGGGGAGACCTATGGTCCTGTCACCCCTGGGGAGGGCACTCATCAGTGGCTGGGTGGGGGTCACATCCCCCCCAGCACAGGGTGCCCCAGTGAGTGTGGGATTCTCACAGGCATTGCCAGGACATGGTGCTGGACCCTGGCTCAGCATTGGCCTGGGGACAGCCCTTGCATGGGGTCCACACATGGCACTGCAGGGACCCCAGCCTGCATTGTTGGGGACTGCCCATGGCCCCCCCGGCCAGGCCATGGCCCCCGAGTATTGCTGGCCAGGGGGAGCCAGGGGAGGGAGGCGCGGGAAGAACTGTTTATGTTTGCCGGTGCCAAGAGCTTGCTGGGCACTGCGCCAGCCGTGCCGGGGCCCAATTACTCAACCCGCTCAGGCCCCCCCACACGCCGCTGGCCAGGGACCGAGCGAGGCCAACGCCGCCGGGCTGGTCACCGTGCACCCCAGTGACCCCCCTTCCCAATGCTCCACACGACCAGCAGTGTCCAGGAGGGTCTGGAGATCATGGCTGGCCTCGCTCCTTTGGGTGCTGGTGGGCAGGAGGAGCTGCTGCCCAGAGGAGCTCCCCTGGGACCAAGTGCTATCACAGCCCCCAGCACACAGCTGCTCCCCAATTGGGGTGTCATGGGCATCCCAAACGTGGGTCCTGGGTGTCCCAAATGGGGGCACTGGGTGTTCTGACCAAGCTTCATTCCCAGAGCCTCCCAGGTCAGCAGTGTGGGGCCAGGGGCGGTGCAGCCCCTCAGCAGGGCCCATGCTCACCCGCCCCAACGCCTTTTCCTCCAGTCCCCGCAGGAGCTGGACGAGGCCCGGAGCTTCCTGGAATCCAGCGCCTCGTTCCAGCCCCGTGGAAAACGTTGCTGCAGGGCCCGGGCCAAATCCAGCCACGAGGAACCTCCCACCCAGGCCGGGGGTGGCCCCCGGGAGCGGATGGACAGACGCACGGACACACAGATCAGACTATTCCCAGTGCCAGCAGCAGTGGGACTGGTGGGGGACATAATCTGGGGGGACACAACTGGGGGGGGGACACAGCTGGTGTGGGACACGGCTGCCCAAGCCACCATCCCACTGTGACCCTAAAGAGAGCACAAAGCTCTCTGCAAAAAAGCGTGCACACCCAGATATGCAGGCAGCACTGGCACAGTCCCCCAAGAGATCCCTTCCAAAAAGGCAGCCCCTCAGTGTGACCCCCCCAGGCTGGGTTCAGTGCCCACAAACATCTCGAGCACAGCCAGCATCAAACACAGAGCAACCAGGATCCCACCAGAATGGCCACACCACAACACCCCCTCCCCAGTGACCACCCCAGCCAGCTACACCTCCAGCCCACCCTGAGAGTCCCCAAAATCCCCGAGGCAGGCAGCTCCCCAGCCCCGGCCCATGTCACACCCCCTAACCCAGCTGTGCTTCCTGTCGGGGCACACGGTGATGGCAGCGCCAGCGCCCGGATGTGACACGCTGGTGTGCGGGGGCACCGCCCGTGCACCCCCAGCAGCGGGGGGCCAGCAGGCCTGGGGGTGCTTGGGGGTGCCTGGCAGGGCAGCGGGCAGTGACCCAGCCCTTCCTGTCACGCCGGCGGGCACCGTGCTCCAGGCCGCAGCTTCCCCTTTGCCACTCTCGATTCCCAGGCGGACAGGTTTCAGTTCAGTCCTAGCCCAGTTGTCACAGCCCCTGTCACCCCAAACTCTCTCACCGTGCTTCTCTGCCACCCTAGAGTCTGTCACCCCACTGACATAACACCCCACTGACTAATGACCCCACTGACCTGCCACCCCAAGCCCTTGTCCCTGCTGCCATCACAGGGTTCACCACCGCAGCATCCTGCACTCCCCATATCTGGCAGTGGCTGCAGTGTATGTCCCCCACCCTCACCAGAACACGCAGTGGAGACCCTCCCCGTGCCAGGCTGCCCCCATGGTGTGTGGGCAGAGCGGGGTTGCCGTGCTGGGGTGCGGGGGCACAGGATGGCAGCCTCCGGGCAGGGCAGGAAGCGCCTGCGGAGCCACTGTGGTTGCAGCCTGCGGTTTCCTCGCTGGCAGCAGAGCCAGCCCGGGGTGGCCTCGCACGCGAGGCCAAGAGCCTGGCTGCCCCTTGCTGCCCCCCGCCACCATCGGCCCCTGCGGGCCCCCCCGGGCAAGCCAGCGTTGTGCAGGGGTGGTGAGGTGCCCCCCGACAGGGCTGCTGAGAGAGACCCTCTCCCCGAATCCCCAAAGCTCTCCACGGTGAGTCACCGTCACGTTTCTCACGTCCCCGGGCAGGCGTGAATCATGCCCAGCCTGCGGCACGGCCGGAGCCAGCGGCACACACTCGGCCAGGCAGCGTGTGCCGGAGTTGAGGCTGCTAGGAACAGGAATCTGAGGATGCTGAGGCCAGTGCAGACCCCACGACCTACATCCTACTCCGCGGGGCCAGCAGCCGACCCAGGGGCTTGCTCAGCCCCACGGCAAGTCCCTGGGCAGCAGCGGTATTCCCACATCCCAACACCAACTGCAAGATACACCGAGGCACCATCGCTCCCCCAGCACAGACACAGGGACAGGGACACCACACTGCACATGGGGACGCTGTCCGTGCTGGTAGGGATGGTGTCCATGTTCCCCAGCCCATGGAGGCACATGGGAGTCACTGCTGGCCCTGTAGCGGGGGGTCCTCACCCCAGCACCCCACATCTCACTGCCGCCAGGAGCCACAAACTGAAATTCCACCTGTTGCGGCCAGGCCGACTCCGGTTACGCCGGGAACGCGCCGCTCCGGTTACACCTCCCGCACCCACCACCAGACACGCCATTCTTCTGCGGGAACAGGTGCCCCAGCCCCCGCCACGGCCCCTGGGATGGCCACAGCTGTGCCACACCACCACCAGCATCGCTCCGGCCTGGCTGCACCGTGGGTGCCTTGAGAGGAGCAGGCCAGTCCCAAAGGTCCAGTATGACCTGCCAGCTCCTCACACTGCGGGCTGCCCCCACAGCACCCTGGGGACACACCCCACACCCACCACTGCCTGCCCACGGAAGGGACATCCTCAGGTACAGCCCAATCCCCAGCCCTCAGGATGAAAGCAGGAAACCGCAGGCCTAGGGCTCACGGCCCCAGAGCGCCCCATCCCAGTTCATCCCAGCTCCCCAGGGGTTCCCGGGATGCAGGGGGATGGTGCTCCGGCAGCCACTCGAGGCAGTCCCGGTTGTTTTTAGCCGAGGCTGCGGCGGCAGCCGGCGCCCTGGGAATGGCGTGCCGGGAACAGCGCGGCCCCAGACAGCCCTCGCTGGCTCGGCGACAGCCGGCAGACAAGTGCAGCTGGCACGGGGCCGCTCGGGACACAGCGCGGGGGGACACGGCGGGCAGGCGGCTGTGCGACACCCCCGGACACCGGGATTTGGTGGCACCGTGCCCCCAGCCTGGGCAGGCTCCCGAGAGCAGAGATTTGATGTACCTGGGGGGAGCCAAACCGCTCCGCGCCGCAGCCACCGCGACCCACCGCATCGCGCCCAGGCTGGCTGCGGGCGGGCAGGCAGCCGTGTGCCGCTGCCACGTCCCCTTGCCATGTCCCTTGTCACTGCCTGGCAGCCGGGGCTCAGTGGGGACAGCGGAGGCCACGGCGGGCGCACGCGGCCCCTCGCCGGGCCCTGCCACGAGCCACCCCCCGCTAAGCCGCCTCCAGCCGCAGGGAGATTAACCCATTTTCCGTAATCAGCACATGTGTCACCGCAGATATGATCGCACCCCCCGCACCCGCTGCGCCCCCCCCGGGGCTGGCGCTGCCGGGGGGGCCCTGCGGCACAGGGGTGCCCCATGGCATGGGGCACCTTGAGGCTCCAGGCACGCACTGCAGGGAACTCACAGTTCACCCAGCCCTGACGTGCTGCAGCAGCGCCCCAAAAAGGGCTGGGGGACCCCAGAACCCAGCCACCTTCTTCATGGCAGCACTGACATCGGCGCTGGACATTGCCAGGACGGTGGCTCAGGGCACGCTGGCTCAGGGCACGCGCGGCCAAATGTGGCACGTTGTCACACCAGAACCTCCTGGATATAAATAGATCTAGAGCGGCGGGATGGTGAATCCCAGCGCCGCAGGGCAGGCGGTGGCGGTGGCACAGCCGTCCCCAGGCACCGCGGCCGCGACGCTGCTCCTGCCACAGAGACCAAGTGCAGGGACACGGAGGATGTACGAGGACAGCTGGGTGAACCCAGGCGTCCCTGTGGGATGGAGCAGCCACAGGCATCAGGCAGCGCCGGATAAGGCACAGGGCACTACCCTGCTCCTGCCATCCCACTGTCGGTGGCCGTGTCACCTGGGGGGAGCGCGAGCAATGGGCAAAGGGGCCAGACACCCATCGGGTCACCCACGGGCATCCCTGGTGCGAGCACCCACGAGAGCAGGCGCATCCTCGAGACGCAGCAAGGTCACCCCCAAGGGCAGGGTGGGGGCCCACCGGTGACATATGGCCCGGGAGCAGTGGCCGCGGGGCCGCTAAGCCACCGAGCCGTCACCCGCTAATCCCGGCGCGAGGACGCGGCGGGTGCTGCACCCGGAGCCACCAGCCGGTGCCTGCCCGGATCCCCGGAACGGGGGGACCGGCTTGGGGAACCCCCTCGTCCCCCCCAGCACCCACCGCGCTGCGGGGCGGCCCCTGCCACCAATGAGGTCAAAGGTCAGAGGCACAGATTTGGGGGACAGAGGCACAGATTTGTCTCCGCACCGGCCCGCCGCAGTCCGGGGCGCTGCTCCCCGCCCCCGGGGGGGGGTCCTCGCTCTGTCGGGGTCGAGCACCCGGGGGACAGCACCCCCACCCACCCACCCCCGCCCAGAGCCCGCGGGGGCTCCGCCGCCCCCGGCCCGGCCCCGAGCAGCTGCTGCGGGAGGGAGGCGGCGGCCGACGGTCCCTTCGCCGGCCCCGCCGCCCCCCGCCCGGCTCCCCCGGGCCCCCCCGCCCGCCGCCGCCCTGTCAGCCGCGCAGAGCGATGGCTTCCTCCGCCCGCCGGCCAGGAAACGGCGCAGACGCCGCTCCCGCCCCCCGGCCCCCACCGCCCCCCGCGCTCCCGGCCCCGCTCCCCCGCCGGGCCCCGGCCCCGCCGCACCCCGAAAAGGGGAAGCGGCCCCAGCCCCCCCCCCACCCCCCCGCCGCGGGAAGGTGGTGGGGGGAATGTGGCTGCGCACACCGGCGGCCCAGGAGAGCCCGGTAATCCCAGGGAGGTCTCCCCAGCACCGCGCTGTGTGGCGGTCGTCCGGTCCCCGGTGGGGTATGGAGGCTACCGGAGCCTCCCCGGAGCCCGTCCCGGGGTGGGGGGGCAGCGCTGCCGCTCGGGAGCGCCCAGGCGGTCGGTACCGAGAGAGGGAACTCCAGCACCCCCAAGCCCAGTGTAAGAGGCAGAGGCCAAAGCCGCGATCCCGAACCCGCTGCGGTTCCAGTGCTCCCGGCAGCCGCAGCCCGGCGGAGTCCCTCCCCCGCTGCGGGAACCCCGGGATCACCCGTTACCGGAGGGGGATCCCCAGAGGCGGTACTCGAGCCGCATCAAGACCTTCCTTCCCAATCCCGCTCCCACGGATAGATCCAGAGACCCCTCATTACCTGCTCACGGAGACTCCAACACCGAAATCCTTAAACCCGGGGAGTTCCCGGTGGTGGCTGCATGGCGGCGGCACCGGGAAGGAGCGGGGAAAAGGGGGGGTTCGCCCCGGCTTAGAGGGGTAAGGGAGGGGTGGGGTAGGGGTTCCCGGGAGGGTTCACCGAGCGGCGGCCGCGGCCATTGCGAGTCATGTGCTCGCGGGGAAACTTTACCCGGGGCTGGGCCGGGCGGGGCGGCGGCGGCAGCGGCGGCGGCGGCGGCGGCGGAGGGCGGGGGGAAGCGGGATGACACCACGCCCCTCCCGGTGACCACGCCCCCCGCTCCGCCCTGCCGACCAATGGGGTGCGGGCGGGGGCGGGTCGGGGGCGGGGCCATCCCTGCTTTGTAACTCTTTGAAGTCTCCAGAAAGCGGAAGGGGAGAAAGTGGGTGCGCGCGCCGCGCCGGGGGGGGGGCTCTTAAAGGGGCCGCTCACCGCAGCCTCGACGCCCCCCTTACCCTTCTTTCCCCCAGTCTCACAGGAGGAGATGCTCCAACGCCCCCCCTCAGCCCGCTTCCCTCTTCTTTGCCTCTGGATACGCACATCCACCCCCCGGGTGGGGGACTGGGGCACACACATGGGGGAAAATACAGGGCGGGTGCTCCAGGTGTGCAGGGAAGAGATGGAAACACACTGGGGGAAAGAGGGGAGAGCTCAGAGGGGAAGGGCTGAGGGTACCTATGGCAACCTGGGGATGTAGAGTGCCTGGTTCCAGGGGGATTCCCTGCTCTGTCTGTCCCTGGAGAGAGCATGATTCTAGGAAGGGGATGGCGATGGAGACACAAACACGGGCTACCCAGCCACATTCTGGGAGGCCAGAAAGGGCACCCAAGGCCCTACACCCAACAGCACAGTCCAGACCCTGTGGCACCAGGGCTAGAAGGGCAGTGGGGCAGGAAGACACACGTGAAAAGTGTAGGCAGCCTCAGCACATCCCCAGGGGGAGTCACGCTGGCCCCCCACTGCCCAGGACCCCTGGGTGCCTGTCAGGATCCCACAGTGCCCACGCAGGAGGGTGGTGCCCACCAGGCCATTCAGCACATTCCCGTGCCTCAGTTTCCCTCGTGTGCTCGCCAGAACAAAACTGGACACCCTGGCCGGCTGTGGGCAGCCAGGGCCTGGAGCAGCCTCTGGCCCCCTCCCCGCACACACCAGGGCCGCGGCGGCGAGGCCCAGGCGCCGGCATGTGCTCAGCCCAGTGGAATGTGCCAAATCACTCCCAGATGTGCACAGCGGCCAGCCCGACCCCCCTCTGCTCCCACCGGGACGGCTGCCGGGCACCAGGGACCCCCGAGCACAACCCCACGGGACTGAGCCCATCACCAGGCGGAGCCTGCCCGGCCATGGGGCCCAGCCCCGTCTGTCCCGTGGCGTCGCGGCACCGAGGCCCGGCAGCGCCCCGGCAGCGGGGTGGGCAGGACAGCAGCGGGTGCCAGGGCGCGGCAGGAGGTGCCACGAGGACAGGGTGGCCGTGTCCCCATCCCACTGAGGCCCCACAGACCGGGCGCGGCGGGGTCGCACGGGGTCCTGCCCCGCACCCCCGGCCCCGGTGCCAGGCGGGAGCAGCCGAGCGGAAAGGGGCTGTCAGATGGAATCTGGGTGCCGGCGGTGACGGCGCGGCGGGAGGCGGCCGTGCCCGCCACGTGGCCACTTATGTAAGGAGAGTGCAAGGGAGGACAGCAAGGCAGCCGGGGCACCGGGGACACCGCCGAGGGGACACCGAGCCCCCGCCGCGCACTCGGGCCGGACACGCGTGCGTGGGGCTGCCCACGGCACAGCTGGGCACTGCCCGGCCCCGTGGGCATGGCACGTGTGTGCAGGGACAGGGGACATGGGCACACGTGTGCTGGAGTTGGGGGACAGGACCCCAGAGGCCCCCTCAGCCTCCCCACATCACTTCGGGGTGTCCCAGGGTGTCCCCTTGCCACGCTGCTCCCACCGCAGCACTGCCAGCCCACGGTGACAAACGGCTCCAGCGGGAGCTCCGGCACCCACGCGCCTGGATCCAGCTGCGCCATCGATTTTTCATCCACTGCGGCAGAGTGGAGCTGGAGCTGGCACTGGTGTGGCAAGGGGGGCCATGTCCCCTACACTGCTCTGCTGTCCGCATCCTCATGAACACAGCCAGGACACCTCAGGGACAGCGCCAGGACTGGCAGCCCTCCAGGCTCGCTGCGGGGTGCCCACCACAGCCAGTCTAGCCCAGATGTGGGGATGTCCTAGTGCCCTGCCTGCACCTGCCTGTGCCACCATCACGTCACCCACCACCATGGGGGGCCAGGGATGGAGCAACCGAGGGGAAGAGATGGAGAAGGATGCCTGCCTGCATCACCACTGCGTCACCACGGACCCGCACGCTGCCAGGCGCTTCCTTCCTGACACTGTCACTGTGTGCCATGTCACCATGTGCCGTGGGGCTGCGTCACTCCCTGAGGCTGGCACAGGGCAGGATGTGGCCGCCATGGCCTGTGGGGAGCTGGGGACCCCCAGACCCCATGTCTGCCCACAGGCAGGATGACGCCAGTACCCACTCAGCCCCAGAGCCTGGTGATTGGTGGCTGGGTCGCGGTGCCCGCTGAGCCCCACGATGTGGGGAGGGGCAGGGACAAGGTCCCCCAAGGCCCCTGATGTGGTGAGGGCACCGGGACACAGCCCAGAGCAGGCACAGCCTGGGCTGACCCCGGCGCCCGCCCGTGCGGCCGCACACGTCCGACACATGGCAGTGCCGGCTATAAATAGCGCCGGCAGCGAGGGCTGAGCCTGCTCTGCTCGGGGCCCCCGGGGCTCCCAGATTCCCCCGTGCCCCCCCTGCCTCGGTTTCCTCGCTGATCCCCATGGCCAACAGGAACCGACGTGTCCCCAAGGTGTCCCCTGGCCATGCAACGGTGGAGAGAGGGGGCTGCCCAGCTTGTGGTGGCACCCACCAGGCTCTTCCCCTTTGTGTCCTTGTCCTGGGCACCCGGTGCAAATGTCCCCGTGTCCTGTGACCTGCAGGGATGCCACAGAGCTGAGGGGCAGAGCCGGGGTGGAGCTGGGACATGGCAGGGCAATCCCCTGGGGCCACAAGGAAACTGAGGCACCCTGGGGACTCCAGTACCACTCACATCCTCCCCCAGCACCAACGCCCCATGCCTGGCCAGGAGCTGCTGAGGGGCAGCCAGGGGTCCTGGGGGACAGGATGGGATGGCAGAGGTAGGGTGGGATGGAGGGATGTGGGGCACAAGCAGAGCCTCATCCCCTCTCACTCCCCGCCCCCACCCCCATTTGGAGCCCCCCCGTGATGAGGAAGCTGCAAAATTAGGTCAAAGCGTCCATTATTTAACAGAAATGGAGGAGCTGGGGCCAGGAGCTGAGGCTGGGGCTGGAGCCCAGGAGACGAGTTGGGGAGGACAGGACCAGGTCCCCATAGCGAGGGGCAGGCAGGGACTAGGGGGAGAGGGGTTAAACAGGGGGGGCAGAAGCCAGAGCTAAATTAAAACAACTTTATTTCATGGCAGGAGATAAAGGGATCCCCCAGTCCTGTCCCCCTCCAGGGATCCCTGCACCCCCTCTGCCACTGCCAGCACTGGGACCCAGAGCAGGGCTGGTACTGGGAAGATTCTCCCTGCAGCCAGAGTGGTGGTGAAGGTTGTGGAGGGCCTCAGAGGGCCCTGAAAGAGTTTGGAGCAAACATGGTCCTTAATTCATGGCAGGAGCAACACTGGACCTCAGGATCACACATCAGAGTGGCAAGGGTGGCCAGGAGCACCCACCACTCCCTGCAAAGGGACTGGGGGGTGTCCCAGCCTCCCGCCTAAGCTCCCATCATGCAGAAATTACAATATAACATTAATAATATTATTATATTAAAAATATTAATAAAAAGACCCCAGACTGACAGCCCCAAGGCAGAACTTGACAAATGCCCCAGATCTTGGGATCCACTTGTCTGCTCTTGCCACAGCAGTGAAATCCTCCTTGGGGCCATGGGGAGGGTGCAGGGGGGTTAATGCAGTCCCTGGGCCAGGATGCTGCCCACTAGTGCCGTGTCCTGCAGCCTGTGCTCCAGCGCTGCCTCCTCCAGCGTCAGAGAAACCTGGGTGGGAGAACAGGGATGCTCAGCACCGTGCTGCCAGACCCTGCCCCAGTCCCACCACTGGATCATGTCCCATCACTGCACCCCAGTGCTGCCACCAGACCCAGCCTCACCAATCCCATGGTACCTTGGCCAGCCGGGCCTCCTTGGCCCTCTTGAGCTCGAGGACACCACGGGACTCCAGGAGGGCGACAAGGGACAGACACTCAGCCTGGTCAACTGCGGGAAGCTGCTGCCGTCGGCACACCTGGCTGTAGGTGTCGTGGAGCTGGGAAGGGCAGGGGGGGTTACACCACAGCAAAGCACCCAAGAGATACCCCAGGGACACCCATCCATTGCCCACGTACAGCCCTGAGAGGGTCCCACTGCCACTCACCTTCCCCAGGGTCACCTCACGGGTCTGTGAGCGCCGGGTAAGCAGGAGCAGGGAGCAGAGCAGCACCTTCTGCTGCATCGGGAAGGTGTCCTGGGCCCCCTGGGACCCTCCTGCCAGCCGGTCCCCAAACACCTCCGAGAGCACCCGGGAGACGTGCAGGAGCCCCACGCGCTTGGGGACGGGGGACACTGGGGAGTCACCTGTGCGACAGAGAAAAGATCCCAAGGAAGTGAGAAAACAGAGTTGGTAGTGGAGGAAAATGCCCCACAAAGGGAGCCCAGATTCCCACGGAGGTGGCCCCAGAGAAGCGCCCCCCAAGGGTTTTGGCTCTGGCAGCAGTGACTCACCCCCAGGCAGTGGCTTGAGCAGGGTCTGGCCTCGCACCTCCAGCTCCACCACCTCCACGGCACGCCTGGGGAGGGACAGCCTTGAGCACCAGGCAGAGCACGGTGCACCCCTGGCACAAACACCGTGGTGCAGGGAAGCCATGGAGACCCACAGGGACCAAGCTGGCCCTGGCACCACCAGGTTTTGGGGCACGCACTGACCTACAAACATCCAGGGCCTTGCGGGCATCACCGGAGACTGCAGAGACCTTGCGGGCACAGAACTGGAGCGCAGCAGAGTCCAGGACGGGGTCACCTGCCACCTGTGAGGCACCAGGGCCATCAGTGCTGCCACCCATGTGGGCAGAGGACCCCATGCCCCACCCTCTGTCCTCCCCGTGTCCCCACCTGCCCCAGCCGCTCCTGCAGGATGCAGGTGAGCTGCTCCTTGGTGTAGGGTGGGAAGTGGAGCAGCTGGGGGCTGCCGGCTGTGTGGACTCCCAGCCTGGCCAGGCTGCGGTCTGTCAGGTCCAGGGCATTGGCCAATCCTGCAGGGAGAGGGGAAGAGGAGGATGAGGGCTGTTCTCCAAAGAGGGAGCAGGAGGGGGCTGCAAAGACAAGTCCCCATCAACCCCCCCCTTTTGGGTGGAGGGAGGGAGGGTGCCCAGGGCAGCAGTGTTACACCCCGCACACTCACCCACGAGGACGAGCCTGGAACTGGGCAGCTGGGGCCACTCAAAGAGGGTGTAGAGCACATCCTGGCCTTTGCTCTCTAGTTGGTCCAGTTCATCCAGCACCAGGAGGCTGTGGGAGAGCCCAGATCAACCCCTGCTCTGCCCCCTCACAGCACTCCAAGCAGGGAAGGCAGAGCTGCTGCTAGCCTGCCTCTCCTGGCTGGCATCCAGGGGGATCCCACTCCACCCACCAGAGACAGGGAACTCACACCATGGGCCCCTGGGCCGTCAGATGCTTCTCCAGGCTCCGGACACGCTCCCGGCCAGTGGCCACGGGCAGCCCCAGGTGCTGTGCCAGGGCAGGGAAGACGCTGTGGGGGCTGCCCAGTGCCATGCAGTTCAGCACCACAGTCTTGCTCCTGGCCAGCTCGTCCTGCCGGGAATGGGAATGTTACACTAGCCCCATCCCACCGCCCCCAGCCCCCACAGCAGCCCCACGGCTGTGGCCATGGCACACACCTTGCAGTCGAGCAGAACACGGCTCAGACAGGCTGTTTTCCCAGTCCCGGGGGCTCCGGACACGTAGAGGCTGCCGGGACGGCGCCCCAGGACGTGTTCCCGCAGGAACTGCCGGAGGATCCCAGTCTCCCGCTCCCTGCCCTGGAGCCGGTCGGGCACGGCTGCATGCAGCACCTGCTTGACCTGCTGGTAACAGGTACCTGTACAGGAAGCAAGAGGATTCAGGGAAGGATGTGGCACTGCTGGGACGCCATCCCAACTGATCATCATCCCCATCCATGTCCCCATCCCCATCCCTGCCTTCATATCTATCCCCAGCTCTATATACCCATCCCTATCCCTGGCTCTGTCGCCCACCTCACTCCCATTCCTATCCCCAACCCCATCCTTTGCTCCACTTTCAACTCTATCCCACCCTATCCATATTCCCAATCCCTATCCCATCCCTGCATGCCCCCCATATCCCATCCATAACCCCATATCCAGCCCTGCCCACACTCACCTTCCTGCCTGAAGAGCCGGGTACGTGGGTGCTGCCCGCTGAGCCCCGAGCTCCGAGGGGTCTCTGGCCCCCTGCTCCGCGGGGATGGCCCCGGGCTCTTGGGCTGCTCGGGGGAGGCCGAGGGGTCCCCAAAGAGCAGGCGACGGCCCCGGTTCTCCTTGCTGCGCTTGGCTGGGGAGCCAGGCAGGGCATGGGGGACATTGCACAGGTTGTCATCACCTGCAAGGGCAATACGTTGGTGCTGACACGGGGCCGCTCTCCCTGGGGGATTTTGTGCTTCAGCCCCTCCAAAAAGTCCCGCGTGAGTAGCTCTTCCTCCCGAAATGGGGGTGAAGCCACAAATGCATCTGGACTAGAGCCAGACGGGGCTGGGCCCATCTGTTTGCCCCAGCTCCCCGAGGTGCGAAGGGGGATGCACCCCCTGACATTCCCGGGGGGTCTCGGCGGAAGCACTTACCCAGGCGTTTGCGGGGGCTCAGGGGCTGCACTTTGGGGCTCAGGGGCTGCGCTGTGGTCCGGCCTGAGCGTGTGCCCGGTGCGGCCTGTCCGGGGTCGGCGGGGCTTGAGGTCTTGGAACGCGGCGAGGGGCGCAGAGCAGGGGCGTCGGGGTCGCTCTTGGCCGAGGGGGCAGCGAGGCGGCGGGCGCTCCTCGTGCGAGGGAAGTTGATGGTGGGCTGGCTCTGCGGGCTGCTGCTGGCCATGGCGGGGGCTACCGGTGGAGGACAGCGGTCAGAGGGCGGGACCCCGGTCAAGTGAGAAAGACCGCCAGCCCCGCGGTTCCCGGCCACCCCCTGCCCCCCCAGTCCCAGTCCCCACTGCGCTGCCCCTCATCTCTGACCCCCATGCCCCCCAAACCTCCTCAGGTCCCCTCCGCTTCCCCGCGCTAACGGCACCAACCTTCTCGCGCCAAATGAGCCCCGGCTCCGCACTTCCCGCCACCAGGCCGAGCTGGCCCCGCCCCTTTCGCCCCATTGGCTGTGCCGCTGCCGCAGCCGCCAATCGCCGAGACCGGAGGAAGGGCCGCAACACAGCAGCCAATCAGCGAGGGTACCCGAGGCACGGCGGAAGATGCCGAGGGCGGCGCGCGGGGCATGCTGGGAGCTGTGGTCTGCCTGAGGGTACTCAGTGCTCCCAGTACCCCCCAGTGCTCCCACGGCCCGCAACCCCCAACCCCCAACCCAGCCTTCCCCTTACTCCCAGTGCCACCAGTTCCTCCTCTACCGCCTTTCTACTGCCGCCTAATCTTGTCTCTCCATGTTCCCAGTACTCTTCACCCCTCCTCCCAGTATTCCCCACCGCGCTTATCCCATGCTCCCAGTGCTCACACCCGTCAATCCCCCTCCCCCTGCTCCCAGTACCCACAATCCTCCTTCCCGGTGGTCCCAGTGCCACTAGAAACCCCGATCCTGCCTTTCTACTGCTTCCACTCTGTCTGCCAAAGTGCCCTGCCCCCAGCCTTTGGGGCATCACCTCCAAGAAAGAAAAGGGGTTCCTGAGGACCTCCCCTTAGACAGTGTCCTTGATATCATTTATCACTTTATTACTTTTATTTAAATGTAATTTCCAGCTCCTCCAAAATCCTCTGTTCCCTTTTAAAAGGGCCCCTCGCTCCAGGAGGGGCAGAACCGTGTTGAACCTTTATTTAACCCAAAGGGCAGCACTGGGGGGGGCTCATTCTCCAGAGAAACCCCCCACTCACCCCTCACCCAACTTGCTCCAGCTTCAACAGGGGAAGGTCCATCATCATAGAAAAAATCCCCTGAATGAGCCCCAAACCCGTCTGCAGGAGTGACCCCCCTGCACCCCGTGCCCTTCCTGCTATGGTACAAAGAGATCAGTAACTACGTTAGTGTGACCCCCGCCCCGGGACCACCCGTCGGACAGGGAGTGTAAGGCAAAACATCACCGGCTCCCAGGGCCCCTCAACGTGCCCCCTGGTGCACCAGACCCAGCACAAACAGCCCCCCTCGCCATGTAATTAGTGTTTTCTTGTTAAAATGCTCAAGTTTAGGGGGGAGTCAGCAGTGAGAGCCAGGGGAACCGTGGGGAGGAGTGCCAGGGGAGCAGTGGTTTTGAGGGGGGTACATGGGGGTGTCCCCCCTGTGGGGTCAGAGAAAGAGGGTCCCCACCAGCCCGGTGCTGTCGAGGTGTCCCTGCATGGTCCCACTCACGTTCCCCCCCCCCGCCTCCACCGGCTCCTGTGCAAAAAAAGCAATGGGCTGTGCCAGGATAACAAGGTTCCACCTGGACAACAGGCTTTCCCAGGATAACGAGGCTCTGCCGGCCTGTCCCTGTTTCCCCTCACTCTGGGGGTCTCACAGCGTGTCCATTCCCTGCCTGACCCCAGCCCCTCTCCATGAGGCCCCCTGGTCCCAACAGCCAGAACACGGCTTGGCCTCAAGTCCCGTGCCCGGCTCCCAGGCAGATCCCAACCCAGGATCCATGAGGAGGAATGAGGGATGGACCCATCCAGGCTTGCCACGAGGTCACTGAATCCTGGGGGGTGCATAGATGAGGCAGGGCTGGCGGAGCACGCTGGACTGGGGAGATCCGCTTGTCCTGGGAAAACCGGAGAGGCTGGGAGTGTGTCATGCAGGATCCGGGGGGCTGGGAGCTGGGGAGGTCCGGCTGAGGAAGGGGAAGGAGGTCCATGTCTCTGCTCTGGAACAATCCACCTGCACAGCTCGGTTTCACCTGGGGATGGGGGGCAGAGGGGGAGCCCCACGCGTAGCTGGAAGACAAGGAAGCCTGTTGGAAGCGGGAGCTCCGCAGAGCCGGATCCAGCACGTCTGCTTTCCCTCCTCCACACCCCCGCGCCAGCTGCCGGCCCCCCCCCCGACCTCCCCGCGGAGATCTGGAGCCTGGGATTTGCGCCTGGCAGCAGCCGCTGCAGCCGCACCGAGCTCGGGGCTTTTCAAACCCGCATTAAACATTCATGGCTCTAAAAATAAACGAGCATCCCATTCTCCCCGGAGTCTCCGCCGGGATCCGCAGCGCTGACGCGCAGCACCAAGGGCACTTTGAGCTCTGCCAGGTCCAAGCACTGGTGCTCTGAGACTATCCTGGCATACACATAGGGTCCACATCCCCCCAGCCCCTGCCCAGCCGTGGCTCTGGCTGCGGGGTCCTTCGAGATCGCCTTTGGTACCAATGGTGCTCAGCAAAGGCAGGAATGAGCCCTGCAGCATTTCCAAGCAGGCAAACCAGGAGCCGGTGGGATAGGGCGTTCACTCAGCCCAAATTTCTAGCCCCCCTGCAGCAAAGAGAGGTGCCTTCAGGGCTTGGTACCCCTGAGAATGGGGCTCAGCACCCCCCAGAACAGAGGCAGAGCTCTGGGCATGGCCGTTGCAGGGACAAACAGGACAGTGCCAGCCCCAAGGGCACTGGAGGGGAAGAGGGAATTTGGGACACCCCCTCCTCCTCCTCACCTCTGTTTGTTTTGCTGGGGTAGATTCTCTGGAAGTATTTATATTCCTCTGGGGCTGGGAAGTCTTCAACGGGATGAAAGGAGTATTTGGATTCAAAGTCATCTGCGAAGAAATGGCAGAAGGGGCAGGTGAGGGAAGTGAGCTCCGGGGGAGCCTGGCCAAAGCCACAGGGGGGGATCCGTGGGGGTCCCACTCACCCAGGAATGCTCTGACGGTGGAGATGGAGTCCCGGTGCCCGTTCCGCACGGGCGGTGGTGGCGGTGGCGGCCCGGCCGGGGTCCGGGTGGGGGGCGGCGGGGGCTTCCCCCGGCTGGGGGGCTCGGCGGGGCCGTGCAGTCTGTAGGGGGGTGGGGGCGGGGGGGCGTCGCGCCCTCCGTTCCGCAGCATCTGCAGGGGGGGCGGCGGAGCTGCAGGGAAGGGACAGCGGGGTCAGCACCACGCGGCATTCCCGGGGCAAACCCAGGGACATCCCCCGAGCGTTCTGGGCCAGCTGCTGTGCCAGACTGCGGCCCAGGGATGCTCCTACGCGTGCCCAGAGATTTCCTGCTCGCTCCTGACATCTGCATTCCTCATCCCTCAACCAGCTGCAGTGCAGGGACCAGCAAGCCCTGCTGCCCCCCAGCTCACCAACCACCCCGGGGGCTGCTCCAGCCCCACGTGCTCACAGCCCACACTGGGCACAGGGCCCTCTGCACTAGAGGGGATCCTAGGAGCAGCTACGACCCCGCACATCCCCGAGTCTCAGGGCAGCAGCTCCACATGGAGCCAAGATGCTGCCTGCCAGCACTGGAAGCCACATCCGCAGTGTCACCAAGGCAGTGACACTGGACACAACACGCACAGCCCCTCTGACCCACCTCTCACTCCTGCCCAGCCTCCAGCAGAGGCTCCGTGGCAGTTCGTGCTCCTCATTAGCCTAATTACACCCGGGCTGACAGAGCAGATCCCCAGCTGTAGCTCTGAGGAGGGATTCTGGCAGGGCCAGAAGGACGGAGTGGCTTGGCAGGGGCCCAGGCAGGAGCTGCGGTCTGGACGGGGAGCCCAGGAGTGCACGGGGGGGCACCGGGACACAGCCAACACCAGCCTCAGCCATGGGGACATGTTCCCAAGGGCTGCACACCCAGGGAAAGGCTTCTCTCTGCTCTGCTATAGCTTTTTGCACCCTCCCAGTAACGTTCAGGAAGCTCAGGGCAGCTACGCTCTGCCATGTTCTGATCTCCCAACCCAGGAGAGCACAGGCAGGAGTCAGCACCAGGACTGGAAGGAGCTGGACGGTCATGGGACACGTGTTAAACATGGCACTGCAACTCCTGCCCCAGCTCGGCCCCTACACCACATGCAAAAGCCTTGCTGTGCTCCAAAGCCAATTCTTGCTTATCACCTCCCACCAACCCTTGATCACCCCAGCTGTCCCCAGGCACCGCAGAGCGAGTGGCTCTTACCTGCTCCACGGCTTGGGGGATCTCTGGCCGGCGGTGGGGGGCGGCTGCTCTGCAGGGACGGGGAGGCAGCAGTGGGGGGCGGCGGTGCCAGACCCCGCAACGGGCCGGGTGCCTTCCTGTGCAAGGAGTTGTGTCTCTGTGGCAGCTCCGGAGCCGACTCACTGCTGGGGCTGGAAGGGCCGTTGGGGACACCGGGGGGTTGTCGGTAAGGGGGAGGTGGAGGGGCGAGAGACTGGCCCTGAGCGCCCGACCGGAGACTGACTGGGGAAGGGGGGGGTTTGATGGGTGGTGGGGCAGGGGGTCCGTCCCTGCTGCCGGGCAGGCGCTGTCCCGGGGTGGGCGGCAGTGGCTTCTCCCGGTTGTAGGGCGAGGCCTTGGCGTGTGCTGGAGGGGGGGCCGGGGGCGCGGCGGCGCGGCGTCCTGGCGGTGGGGGCGGTGGGGCCGAGGAGCTGTGCTTCATGCCGGTGCCGCCAGCGGTGCCAGGCCGGGACAGGTCAGGCAGGGAGGGCCTCTGAGTGCGCGGCAGTTCCGGTGGGGACCCCCGGCTGCTGTCGGCATCGTCCTGAGGGCGGCTGTTGCTGGCTGGCACTGGGGGCCTGGGAGCAGCTGCTCGGGAGCCAGGAACTTGCAGTGTTTGTTTAGCAGAACTGTCTGTGGGGAAGGAGAGCACAGTGAGGGGGTCGGGCACGGCATGGGAGCAGTGCCCTGTCCCTGCACAGAGCCACGGCTCAGGAGGGCCAGGCCACAGGGATGGTTGTCTGGCACACGCAGGGAGCTGGCACCGAGCACAGCCACACACGGCTCCTCTCTCACCACTCTGCTCTGTGGCCACCACAGAGAACACGAAGAGTTCAGCAATACACGAAACTCCTGCGACCTCCAAGAGGTCTGTGTGTGGGACTGAGGCTCAAGGAGGGCATAGCTGGCCTGTGCCATGCATGGGATGTGATTTCGGGTCCTGCCTCAGAGTAGCTGAAATCCCCAGGGATACACAGTGAGATCCTGAACCCCTTCCTGCTCAGGGCCCTCCCCAGGGACCCCCACACACACCACGGGCCTGTGGCCATTACCTGAGCTGTCCTTGGCTCCCACAGGTCTGAGCTTGGGAACGCCGCCTTGGAAGAGGCCGCCCTTGGGCTGGATGGCGGCTGAGCTGGAGCTGTAGCTGCTGCTGCCGCTGCCCTTGGGCTCTGAAAGGAGGGAGGCAAAGAGGTTAAGCCTGGAATTATCCGCTCCTCCAATGAGGAGCTGCTGGGAACCAGATGGGCAAGCGCCCTGAAGGCACAGCAGTGCCCAGCATGGGGTTGGGAGCCTTCTGGGGACTCACTTTCCAGTATGGGTGCACTCCGGTCATTGATTTGGGTCACTTTCCTGAGCTTGGTCCCTTTACAGATGTCCTGCAGGAGAGCCCCACGGCCTCGCTGCTCCTCTCGGCTCAGCTTCGGCGGTTCCGTGTTCGCCTGGAGAGGAGCAGCAGGTCAGCACCTCCCTGGGACCCCCTGCCACAGGAACAGCCCAACTCCACATTCCCACCTCCCGGAACATCCCACTCCTGCCACAGCCAGCCTTCTCCGGCGGCAATTCCTCCGGCAAGCGGCCCCATGTGGGGACAGGCCACCTCCCCACCCAGCGAGGTGACCCCTACCTGACTGAGGGTGGGGGGTGGCGGGGGGCCGGGGGGCGGCGGCGGGGGAGGAGGGATCGGCATCCTGGCGGCTCCGGCTGCTCAGTGCTGGGGGCAGGCCTGGGCACTCATGCCTGCGGGAAGGGAGGAAGCGTTCAGGGAATGCAGGGAAAGCCGGTGGTGAAACACAGCCCTGGGGAATTGTGCTGGTGCCCTGTGCCCGGAGCTCGTGCACAGCAGCAGCTGGAGCTGCTCTCCCAGGCTGTCCCAACACCCTGGAGCAGCAGATCTCAGAGGTGGGAGCCAGCACATCCCCACCTCAATCCCCAGGGCCCCCACAGCGCCTGCAATCAAAACCCAGGACAAGTCTCACACAACCACCTCGATCGGCAGACAAAAACCCGGCCAAGCAGATCCTGCACCATCCATCCAGCTCCTCCAGCTGCAGCCAGAGGCTGCTCACATAGGAGTGTGACAGTAGCCCACTGGCACATGGTCCCATGGCCTCTCCATCTATGGCCAGGGCAAATCTGCCAGATGGCTCCAACTCCACAGCAGCACAAAGTAGCACAGGACTGTCCTGTGGCTCCCATCCCTGAATTTCCCGACCTCTTGTCTCCTGTATCAATAACCTCCTGGCACTGAAGGCTCTCTGTGCCCCACAACTCCAAAGCCCCCTCAAAGCTGTCCAAGCAATCAGGAAAACCAGCTTTCCCAGCACGGATCTGGCAGCGCTCCAACTCAACTCATCAGAAGCCCAGAATGAACCTTTCTGGCACCAAGGCTCACCTGGAACAGCTCCCAGGACTCCGCAGGGCCCGGCAGCTCTGGTCGGCACTGGAGACAGAACACGGAGGGAGTGGGGGCAGGAAGAGGAGCCTGAATCACTGAGGTCACAGGCCCTCGTGCTGCTGACAGCAGTGCTCAGGTAGAGCCTCCTGTAGCACCGGCTCAGGGAATAGGAATGTGATGACTGGAGGCCTTGCTCACCACATAGAGAGTCCCAGGCGCTAGGGGCAGACCCTGAGGCAGGGGACAAATGTCCCTCTCTGGGCCACAGATGTCCTTCCCACAGGAAAACCTATTCCACAGTCACTAACGGGAACCACAACAGGAGGAAAGGACAGGGCAATTTCACACCTGAAACTTCCGATTTCTGAGGCCTGACCTCCAGGGCAGGTGACAGAGGGCACAGGAACAGCCCCCACCACAGGGAAAGTTCCTTTATGACTCAGGTTTGTACCAGGTATTAACAGATCCCTTCTCACACTCATCTCCTGCTAGATAAACTACAACTTCCTAATCCACAGGACACAGGTCCATCCTCTGTCAGACAGTCCCAAGGTGTGAGAACGGGAAGCAGCATGGCTGCCACAGCAGCAGCTCCCCTCCCCTCCAGCAAACCACTGGCTCTGGGGTTCAGAGAAATAAATAAGTACTTAAACTGCCTTTTAATTAAAATCAACTCTTCTACCCTGTGAGAACTCCTCAGCTATAGCTTCATCAGGAACACATTCCTCCCTCTATCTCACGGCATCTTCCAAGTCACCCAAGGCTCCCAGGGCCCCAGTGCCCTCCCATAACAAACGGGGGGCTCCTTCGCCCCAGTCTGAGCTCGAGGCTTCGCCCCCAAGAGCTGACGTCCATCAGTCCCTCCGGACACTTCAGTCGGGAACAACGCCCAGCAAACCCATCCGGCTGTGCCTTTCCCACTGGAGCAGGATCACAGACGGCTCTGAACGTGCTCGTCTGGGACGTGTTGGAACAGGAACACTTTTCCCTGTGCTCCTTCCCACCTGCAGTGGGATCACGGGGCCAGGGTGGCACGAGTGGCTCCGGGCAGAGCCCCAGCCGTGCTGGATCAGCTGCCGGAGGGAATTAGCAGGGATCCAGCTGAGGAATGAGCCAGGTAATGAGACTCCTGACTTGGGCTCGTGTGTCACAGCCCTGAGCCAGCACAGGAGTGATGCCAGGGCCACCACCTCTGCTCCTGACCCATGGGAACGTCACACAATGTGTCCCCGCTCTGCTCCTGCGCCAGCTGGTTACTCCCAGGGTGACACTTCCCTCGGTGGCCCCTGTGACTGGGACGCATCTCACAGACAGACAAACAGGGGTTTGTCAGCTGGGACAAACCACCCAGTGCCACCCGTGACAGGCCAGCACTGTTGGGGTATCTCAGTGTGACCTGCTGACACCCTGAGACAGGCTCCAGACAACCCACAGGGACAATCCACAGGGACCTGTAGGACAAGTGAGGTATTTCTACAAACAGATCACGAGTCACTATCTCCCCTCTAAGGTGCCCTTACAGCAAAACCTGTGCTCAGATCCAGGCTCTGACCTAGAAGAAAGAGAGGAAGGGAGAGAAGAGTTTAAGCTAAAGCAGCTTGAGGATAAAGTGGAGCTGAATTCCCAAGAAACAGGTCATTCCATTTCGGCACATGGCCCCGTTCAGGCTGGGGATTAACAGCAAAGGTCACATTGAAAAACCAAAATCGAGAGGCCCCGAACTCAGCACACGGCTGGGAAAAGCTGAGAGCTCCGGGTGGGAACGGTGCCTTTGAAATACAGCCTGGATCTTTCATGTGCAAGAAGACAGACCCAGCTGATACAGATTAGGGAGAAGGAGCTAAATCCTCCAGGAAAAGAAGAAAGGGGGGAGTTCTCCTCCCAGCACCCCTTCATGCCTGGCAGAAGCGATCCCTGTGAACAACACTCCGACTTCTCTGTGCTCCTTCTCCTTTGTTCTTCCTTACCAGGACCCTTACAAGACACATCGGAGCCTCTGAGGGCTCCACATGCCATGGTGGCAGCTCCCTGTGCTCACAGGGAAAGTGGCTGGGAAGAGCTGAATCCAGAGACACCAGCAGATAAAAGCTGGGCTGAGGCAGGAGGGGCAGGTTTACACAGTGCCTTTGCTTTTCCAATCCAAACCAAACCTCAGAAAAGCTGAGCAAAGCATGAGGAAAACAAGGTGTGAAAAGCTGTCCCTTGGGAGGAGGGAGAGATCAGGAGATCGAGGTCATCCTGTGGAAAGCTGCTTCAGAGCTGCTGTTCCACAGGCTGGAGCCCACCATGGCCACAGAACCCTCGGCAGTGTTTTGGATCATCACTTCCCTGTCAATCCTGGGATCGAAACATTACTAAATCCCAAGAACTTGACATTCAGCTGCCCCTTGCCCCCTAAAAGCAGCAAGATTAGGCAGATCCGGCCCAGCCAGGGAGACACACCATGTTTTCCAGGCATTTTTTAAGTCCCTGTTTGCTGTGGAGGGAATCGAAACGCCTTCCCCAGCAGCAGCCCCTATCCCATTCCTCCCGGGGGAATTGCTGCTGGAGCAGGACAGGCAGCAGCAGTGACCTTCAGCCGCCTATTTCCTCGCTTTTCAGGGGGATTTGGGCTCCGGGCGGATTTGTATTTCACATTTGCAAGCCCGAGCTGCAGCGCCTCATCCTCAGGGAGGCTTTGAACTGCAGATCAAGAGGAATTTCCACCCTCTGATGTCGGTGCAGAAATGCGGCCGCACCGGTTTGGGAACGACTTCCAAGGCTGGACCTCTCCAACACCCGCCCCCGCGCCTTTATCTTCCCTCTCTTCCCATCCAAACCCGCAGTTCCTCCTTACCCCCTCCCAAATTCAAACCCTGTCCTCTGCAGCCTGACATTCCTGGCCGCTCCCGAGGAGCTGAGGATGCTACATAAATAATTTATCCTGAGCGACAGCCATCGCAGGATTTAAGGTCATTCAGGCTTTTAAAATCCTATCAGCATGCTTCCCGAGCCGAGCTGCCAGCTCCATTTGGAGCATCCCGCGGAGCCGGCGCATCCCTGCGTGTAGACAGACAGACACGCTCGGGCCCCGCGGGATCCAGACGCTCCCTGTGAATTATTAACGACCCGCGGGCGCTGACGAGGCGTTTTTTACAAAAAACCTCGAACTCCAGAGTTTCTAACTCCTCAGGGACGAGCTCCATAGCCTCAGTTTCCCCATCCACCCACAGCTTCTATAACCCGTTTCCCTATCCATCCGCAGCTTCCACATCCTCCGTTTTCCTCTCCACAGTTTCCCTATCCAGTTTCCCCTTTCCCAGCTTCCACAAGCCTCAGTTTCCCCACCCTGGCTTTCCCGTCCTCGACCACAGAACCCCCAGCTCAGTCTGTCCCTTGCTCCCATCTCAGGTCACTCAGCAGAGGAAACCTTTAATCAGGAGCAAGGAACCCTGTCCCGAAATTCAGCTGCAACAAAGGGAAAAGCAGGAAAAGCTCGTCCTGCCAGGCCCGCAGCCTTCCTGCCGCTCCCCCTTTGCCGAAAAGGCAAAAGGAAGCCGGGAAGGGAGAGGTGGCACACGAGGGGCTGGGCAGGAACCGAGGGGCTGGGCAGGAACCGCTGAGTTATTCCAGCGGGAGGAAGTGGCAGGAGACGCGGGGACTTCCCAGTTCCTTTGAGCCGGAGCTGGGAATTCCGGGTGCAGCGATCCTGACAGTGATCCCAACAGAGTGGGATCCCCAGTGAACGCGTGCTCCCGGTGCACCGGCCTTCCCATCCATGCCACAGTGGTCAGGAAGGGAGCAGGGAGTCCTGGATGTGTTTCCCTGGAGCGAGAGGGACAACTTAATTCCAGTGTTGCCCAGAAAAGCTGTGTCTGCCCCATCCCTGGAAGTGTTCCAGGTTGGACGGGGCTTGGAACAACCCCTTCCAGTGGAAGATGGGATTTAAAGGTCATTTCCAACCCAAGTAGCTCCAGGATTCCATGGAACTTTGTGTCCATGGTCATCCCTAAGCCACCACAGGCTCCAAAACGTCCACCTCTCCTTCTCCTGTACCCCAAATACGGTCTCCCCTCTCTTGACAGGCTCCAGTGCATCCCCAGCCCTTACTGGTTCTGGGCACTCGCAGGGTGGGGGTCCAGAGGGGTCCTGGGAGTCAGTGCTGGGGTCCCAGAGGGATCCTGGGAAGGGCGGAGGGGTCCCAAGGGTCCTGGTGGGGGTCCTGGGTAGACACAGGGGTCACACTGGGGGTTCCTGGCTCCTGGTCCTGCCAGTTCCAGACAGCCCCACAGGGGTCTTGGGGAGGGGACCCTGAAGTGACCCAAGAGTCAGGGGGAGGGGTCACTGGGGTCATGGTGGGGGTCTCAGAGGTCATAGGGGGAGTCCCAGGGGACACTCTGGGGTCAGTCTCCATGCTGGGGGTCCCCATCATGACATCCCAGGCACCTGGCCCCAGCATTTCTGGGCATCCCCAGGCTGGGGGTCCAGGGGCCTCCTGGGCTGGGCTGGAAGGGTCCAGGGTATCAATATGGGGGTCTCAGAGGGGTGTCAGGAGTCACAGTGGGGGTCCCAGGCCCCCAGCCTTGCCATCTCTGGAGACCCTCATGCTAGGGGTCCTGGGGAGGGGTCCCTGAAGTGGCCCAGGGGTCAAGGTGAAGGGGTCCAGGAGTCAATGAAGGGATCTCAGGGCAGTCCCTGAGGACACCCTGGGGTCAGGGTGGAGGTCCCAGACCCCTGGCCCCGCTGGTTCCAATCAACCCAAAGATGGGAGTCCAAGGAGGGGTAGAGAAGTCCAGGAGGTCAGTGCGGGGATCCCAGGGGTCACAGGGGGTCCCAGGCCACTGGTCCTGCCAGTTCCAGACACACCCAGAGTGGGGGTACAGGGAGGGTCTTGGGAAGGAACCCAACACGTAATTCAAGGGTCAGGGTGGAGGAGTCAAGGACAGTATGGGGGTCTCAGTGGAGGTCCATGGGGTCTTGGGGACGGGTCTCAGAGGAAACCTAGAGGTCAGAGTGGGGGTCTCCATGGTGGTGGGGTCACAGGTCCCCAGACCCATAGGTACTGGGCACACCCAAGCTGGGGGGTCCAGGGTAGCTCTGGGGAAGGGGCTGTGACGTGGCCCAGGAGTCAGCGAGGTGGGAGATCTCACAGGCGTCCCGGGGGTCAGGGTGGGAGGGTCCAGGGGGTCCATGTGGGGGTTCCAGCCCCCCCAGCCTGGCCGGTTCCTGGCACTCCACAGCCGGCCCTGCGGACCCCTCAGACTGCCCCAGGGATCCCTCAGACGGCCCCGAGGACCCTCAGCCGGCACCGGGCAACCCCTAGATCCGCGCAGGCCTCAGCGCACTCTCCGCCCCACCGGCCCCAGGCTCTACACAGGCCTCACGCGCCCACCCAAGCCACCACACCCCACACAGGGGTCCCGCGGCCGCAGTCCCAGCCCCCCCGAACCCCGCGAGCCCCGGTCCAGCCCGGCCCCGCCGATGCCCCCCGGCCCTCCCCCGCTCACCCGCGGCTCCTCCCGCCGCTCCCGGCCCCGGCCCCAGCCCCGCCGAACGAAATGGCGGTCGTGGCCCTTCTGGGCCTGCGCGACCGAACCGGATGTGGGCCGGGCACGGCGGGGCAGCCGCGCCATGATGAGGAGGTCGGATGGTTATGAGGGAAAGGTCCGTCATCACCATCTTGGGAAGGTCACGCCGGCTCCGTGAGTGTCCAGTGCCGCGGCGTCTCGGTGACCAAAGGCAGAGCACCACCAGAAAGAAGAAATTCCCCACTCTGTTCCGAAACACTACTGAATGCCCGTGGTGCTGCGGCAGCGCCGCCTGTCTCCTCCCCTTCCGCCATATTGAGAAGGTCAGCGGTCGCCATGTTGGGAGGGTTGACGGGCACTTTTGTTGTCGCCATGTTTGGAAGGTCAATGATTGGTTTCCGCGCTGCCGCCATCTTGTGAAGGTCGACCCCATCTCGTCGGTGCCGGAGCCGTGACGTCACCGACAGCAAGGCTGTGACGTCACCCCCACAATGACCTCAACCCCTACCATGACATTAGAGACAGGTGCTGGGACAGACTTTTATTGGGGCTCTCCACCCCACCCCCAGCTTGATTTTTTTTTTTTTTTTGCCATTTTTCCTCCTTTTTCTTAAAAAATAAATGTACAATTCCGGACAGCGGCAGTACAAAATATACACGTCTGGGGGGGGCAGGCCACACATACAAAAATAGAGGGGACGGGGGGGGTCACATGGCCCCCCCCAGGGGCCCCTGTGCCCCAGCCAGGGGAGGGGAAGGAAGAGGGGGATGCGCCAGGGGGGTCCCCAAACCCACCCCCACCCCCCCCCCCCAAGGGTGGGGGCAGCACCCAAGGGCCGGGGCTGGGCAAAGTGCGTCAGTGCTGGGGGGCTCCGGGCCCCCCGGGGGGGGTCCCGGGGTTTGGGGGTCCCGGGGTGAGCCCCCCCCTCACTGGCTGCCAGGCTCCAGCTTGTAGGAGAGCTCGAAGAGCAGGTTCTGGTTGTCGATGACGCGCAGCTGCCGCACGTAGGCCTTGGTCTGCAGCTGGGCCGGGGATGCCTCCAGCTCCAGGCCTGGAAACGGGCCCGGAACAGGGAACAGGAAGGATGGGGATGGAAAAATGCAGTGTGGGAATGGAGAGGATGGGGATGGAGGAAGAGGCGGGGATGGAGGGATGGGGATGGAAAGATAGAAGATGGCAGTTTGGGAATGGGAATGTGGGAATGATGATGGAGGGAGAGGGATGGAAGTACGCAGGGATGGCAAGGCAGTGGTGGGAATGCAGGGGATGTGGGGATGGAGGGGATGCAGGAGGGAAATGGAGATGGCAACATGAAAGTGGGGATTGAAGGATTAAGAGATGCAGGGGACAGGGATGGGGATGAAATGGCAGCGTGGGAATGGGGGTGTGGGGACAGGGATGAAGGGATAGGGATTCAGGCATGCAGGAATGGGGATGAAGGAATGCAGAGTGAAGGGATGAGAGATGAAGGGATGGATGAGGGATGCGCATGCAGGGATTTAGGGATGTAGGGGTATGAACAAGGAGGTGTGAGGATGCTCTGGCCAAATCCCCATCCCTCAAGGCCAGCATCACAGGTTCAGGGCCATGTGGGCCTCCCCAGCAGTGTCCCCCCTTGTCCCAGCAGTGTCCCCCCTGGCCCCAGCAATGCCCCCCTGGCCCCAGCAGTGGCCCCCCTTGTCCCAGCAGTGTCCCCCTGGCCCCAGCAGTGCCTCGCAGGCCCCAGCAGTGCTCCCCCTGGCCCCAGCAGTGCCCCCCTGGCCCCAGCAGTGCTCCCCCTGGCCCCAGCAGTGCTCCCCCTGGCCCCAGCAGTGCTCCCCCTGGCCCCAGCAGTGTCCCCCTGGTCCCAGCAGTGTCCCCCTGGTCCCAGCAGTGCCCCTTCCCTGTCCCCCCACTCACAGAGGGGGCGGCTCCGGTACTTCCGCACGGTTCTCACTTTCTCGGCAATGCAGTGCTGAGGCACAGAGAGACCCCAGAGTCAGTCCCAGCCCCCTGAGACCCCACCCAGGCCACCTGGCGACCAGTGACCCCTCCAGGAGCCTCCTCCACCCTCAAGGACCCCCCCAGGATCCTGTTCTGCACCCAGGAGACTCTGAACCCTCCCACTCCCCCAGACAGGCGAGCCCCAAACCCTCGGGGAATAGGGGTCCTCCAGCCCGTCAGGGGAGTCTCCTCTCCCCTGGCCTCATCCTGGGGGTCCCTCTGCCCCATTCCCCCCTAGAACCCACCAGTTTCTCCACGTTGACCAGCCCATCCAGGAGGGTCTTGCTGCCTTCATGTAGGAAGGTCAGATCTAGGGGAGAGAGGGGTTGATGGGGGGTCCCATGAAGTGTCAGAGGGACCCCAACCCACCGAGGGGAAGCCCCTGAGACTCCCCTCACCTTTGAGGATGAGCGGAACGAAGGGGATGAGGGGAGGCTTCATCTTGGCCAGCACCTCCCGGTAGGTCTTGTGGTTCCTGCAGGGGTCCTGGGGGGGAATGGGGGGGGTCAGGCTTTGGGGGGGCTCCCCAGGGATGCCCTGAATCCCCCTCCCCATGGTGGTGGCCATGGTTATAGGGCTGGTGGCCTGGGGGAGAGGGGCAAGGACATCCCAGGACACCCTGGGACACCTCAACACTGTCCCCTGCTCACCAGAACCCCAAACACCCCCAGGAGAGGCCTGGGGATCCCCCAACACCCGCAGGGGAGGCTTGGGGACCCCTCAAGACCCCCAGCAGTCCCCACACCTCTCACCCACCGTCAGGTTCTCAAACTTCCGAAACAGATTCTTGAATTTCCCTGGGAGCTTCTGGAAGACAAAAAAGGGGAGAGGGTTGGTAGCATCCAGCAGGGCCAGGGAGCACCAAAGGAGAGGGCAGGAGCTTCCAGGAGGTTCTGGGAGAGGCCAGGAAAAGGCCAGGGAGCATCTGAGGGTGTCCAGAAAGGCCCAGGAAGGTCTGGAAGCAGCCAGGGGTAGTCTAGGAGCACCCAGAGGAGTCCTGGAAGTACTGAGGTGGGGGTGTGAGCTCTTGGAGGGTTCCAAGGGCACTCAGGGTAGGGTCTGGAAGAACCCAGGAGAGGTCTGGAGCAGCCAGGTGTGGGCACAAGCATCTCAAGGGTCCTGTGAGCACGTGGGCAGTGTCAGGAAGCACCCAGGGGGTGGTCTGGGAGCATCCAGAGAGTCCTATGAACACCGGAGGGTGGAGTGAGAGCATTTAGGGGCAGTCCAAGAGCATCCGGCAAAATTCTGGGAGTACTGAGGAGGAAGGGAGTTCCCAGGGAGCTCCATGAACACACAAGGGAGGTCTGAAAGAACCCCAGGAGGGGTCTAGGAGCAGCCAAGTGTGGGCACGGGCATTCTGAGGGTCCTGGGAGCACCTAGGGGTGGTCTGGGAGCATCCAAAGAGTCCTGGGAGCATTGGAGGTGGGGTGGGAGCTTCCAGAAGGAACAGATAGCACCCAGGGATCAGTCAGGAAACGGTCAGGGAGCATT
Organism: Sturnus vulgaris; assembly: GCF_052056855.1. Classification (NCBI taxonomy): domain Eukaryota; kingdom Metazoa; phylum Chordata; class Aves; order Passeriformes; family Sturnidae; genus Sturnus; species Sturnus vulgaris. The sequence continues at coordinate 4,844,981 of NC_142269.1, read as the reverse complement.
TGGGGTTGTTCAGAAAGGCACAGGAAGATCTGGGAGCACCGTGAGGGTCAGGGGCGCTCCAGCCCTCACCTCCCAGGTGAGGCGCAGGCGGCTGACGGCGGCGTTGTTGAGGCCAATGACGATGGCGTAGAAGGAGAGCATGTCCTGGTTCTGCTTACAGCTGGTGGAAGACAGCGTGAGGGGTGGGCTGGGCACCGCAGGGACCCCCCTGCAGCCCCCCCGTGCCCTCCCTCACTCACATGGCAGCGATCTTGATGAGCTTCTTGAGCAGGTGGGCGCGCTTGCCCAGCCCCTCGCAGAGCAGCAGCTCCGTGCCCACCCAGTGCTGCACTTCACTGCAGCGCTGCAGCAGCAGCTCCAGGTTCGCCGTCTCCCGCCGGCCCCGCTCCCCGTGGAACACGTAATCCACGAATTCCAGCTGGGGGGGATACACACATTCCATCAGTGCCCCCCCCCTCCACAGCATGGCAACTCCCGCGAGCCCCCCGAGCCCCCCAAACCTCGTGGATGCAGCGGAAGAGCTCCCAGTGGAAGGCTGTGAGGTGGTTGGCGACATCCTCGGGCTCGGCACGGTGGATCTCGGTGTCTCCCGGGACTACCTGGATCTCCTCGGGCAGCGGCACCTGCGAGAGGACACCGGGCAGGGCACTCAGGGTGCTGGGAGGGTTCTGTGCAAGGAGTGATCGCGGTGCCAGGGCCGTGCAGGTGATGGGGGGGTCCCTGCCGGGGTGTCCCCACCGCAGGGCTCACCAGGGAGTCGAAAGTGTCCCTGGTGCAGGCGAAGAGGTGGCTGTTGATGCCCAGGGTGGTGAACACGCACTCCTCGCTGGGCTGCAGCACCGCTTTCTCTGCAGAGGGGCACAGGGTGGGGTCAGCACCGGCCGGACCCCCCAGCCCCACCCGCAGCACCCCCAGCCCCCCGGGCACCTCCGGACGAGGCCATGGTGACGAGGATGAGCGCGTCCCCCCGGGTGCTCTGCTCCTCCGAGTACTGGAGCTTCTCGGTGACCGAGGCCAGGATGTCCTGCACCGAGGCCGAGAGGCGGCTGCGGATGGTGACGTACGAGTGGTCGGGCATGTACACGCGGCAGAAAACTGGGGAGAGGGCGGGGGGTCAGCGCCGGGCACCCCCACACCACCCCGGGCACTGCCCATCGGGGAAACTGAGGCACGGAGCAGACCCTGGGCAGACCCGGAGAGGGCACGGCCCCTGGTACAGCGGCTCGTGGGTCATGGAGGGGGCTCCAGTCCCCCTCAGCTCTCCACACAGTCACTCACTCTCGTCAGAACCCCGAAATGCCACCCGGGTCTGCAAGCAGGAGTCGATGCGTCGGAAATGCCGGAACAGCGGCTTCACCTGCTTGTTCGGGGGGGGGGTCTCGTCGGCCACCCTGTGGGGGCACAGGACAGGACTCAGGCAGGGCCCCGGACCCCCGGGGCTGCACCCCGAGACCTGTGGGTGCCATGGCAGCCCCCACCCAGGGCCTCACTCGTGGCAGGTTGGGCACAGGAGGAGGGTGGGCACGAGGGTGCAGTGCGGAGGGGTCCGAGGCTGCGCATGGTGAGGGCATGAGGGGGCACAAAGTTGGATGTGAAGGTGCAACCAGGAGAGCACCAGGGTGGGCTGCTACTGACCCCCCCGGCCCCTGGGCACCCTCACAACTCCTTGTCCTTCTTGGGGACTCCCTGAGGGGACCCCTAGGATCCTCTGCCCTCCTCAGGGACCTCCTGACCCAGAGGGAACCTCAGGACTCCCTGCCCTCCCTGGGGATCCCTTGTCCCACAGGGAACCTCGGGACTCCACAGGATTCCCTGCCCTCCCCAAGAACCTCTCACCAACGGTGACCCCTGGTCCCCGGGGGACCCCTGACCACAGGCACCCCTAGGACCCCGTGACCCTCTTCTCACTTGAGCTCCACAGTCTCCACGAGCTGGTGCAGCTTGATGATCTCATCCTCCAGCTCGTGGTAAAGGGACGTGTCCTTCATGATGAGCAGGTAAAGCTCCTGTGGGGCAAGACGGGTCAGGGCTGGGACTGCAGGACACTGAGGCGGGGACACGGGAAGGGGACACCCACCTTGATGACCTTCCCGGCGCTCTCCTCCTCCTGCAGCAGCCCCTTGTAGGTCTCGAGGAAGTGCAGCAGCACGGCCAGCACTGCCCGCTTGCGCCGCAGCCCAGACCCCTCCTCCCAGCGCGCCGGGGGGCTGCCCGCCGCCAGCACAAAGGTGGCACTGTCAAGGAGGTGCCACGGCAAGGAGGGACCCTCGGCCACCCCCCAGCGCCTGCTGCACCAAGGGACCTCAGTGAGGGTTGTTGTGCCTTCCCTGGTACCACCACACTGCCCACCTTACACCCAAACCTGTAGCCCATCCTCATGGCACCTCAGTCCCCTTCTTGCTGCTCCTGTGAGCCCCCTCACAGCACCCCGCTGCCCTCCCCATGTCCCCTTGCAGCCCCATGCCCACCCTTTTGTCACTCTCATGGCCACCCTTGTGCCAGCTTCACGGCAGCCTGGTGTCCACGCTGGTGCCCTCCTGGCTGCACCTTCATGCTAACTCTTGTGCCATCACCTTGTCCCCTTCACGGTCCCCTTATGCCCACCCTCACTACCCCCCAATATCCTTCTCATGCCCAGCCTCGGACCCCTCCTCCTTGCACCCTCGTGTCCTCTCTCATGCCCCCCTCATGCCCTCCCTGTGCTCAACCTTGGACATCTCCCCATTGCACCCTCTCTTCTGCCCCTCCACAGCACCTTTGTACCCACCCTCACTGAACCTCAGTGCCCTCCTCATGCCCAACCTCAGACCCCTCCTCACCCACCCTCGTTCCCACCCTCGTGGCCCCCGGGGACCCCAGGATATTGCTGGTGCAGCTGCTGCAGGAAACGCTCGGTGGGCAGGAACAGCGAGTGGGTGAGCACGATGTCATCCAGCAGCGACTCTGGGGGGACAGGGGCACAGATGTGGGCACCCGTCCCCCACAGAGGCCCCCGACACCCCCGGGGCCCCATTCGGGGTGGATGCGTGGGGGAGCGATGGTAATTCACAGGGTGACACCGGGAGAGGCCGAACCCCACGCGAACCCCCCCGCGCCAGCGCTGACTCAGGGCCCGCTCCCAGCCCCGGGGCAGCCGGGCCCGGCCGAGCCGGTGTGGGGGCAGAGGCGCCGGCAGGGCGGGACTGGGGCCGCGACACCCCGGCACACCCGAGAGCCCCGTGAGAGCCCGACCGCGGGCACAGCAGGACACGGCGAAGGGAAACTGAGGCAGGCAGCTTGGGGCACACAGGGCGGGTGCCACAGCCGGGCTCTGTGGGGTAGCATGGGTGGCACCACCCTGTGAAGGTGTTTTGGCAAGGCCAGATGAGCCGAGGGCCCGGTACCGGCGTCTGTGCCCGTCAGAGCCGGCATCAGTCACCACCACGACCTTTGGACGAGGCACCGCTCCCTCGTCTGGCACCAGCACAACCCTCGGCCCCGAGCGGGTCCCCAGCCGTGGGTTCCCAAGGGCTGTGCCCAAGTGCCCCAGGGATACAGTGGTGGGACCCCAGAGCCCTTCCAAGGGACCTGACCCACAGAGGGCCTATGCAGAGCATCCACCCAGCCACTCCCCAGTCATCCCCCAGACTGTTAACCCGGTCACGGATCAGTGCCAAGCCAGGGCAGAGGGTCCCCTGGCACTCCCGCGCCGTGCACAGCACCCACGGGGCATCAGCTGCTGCCAAAAGCAGGACACGGCAGTCTGGGGCACAAGGACAGACAGGGATAGCAGCAGCACGGGGGGTGTAGGTACACGGCTTCCAGCTGTCCCCGCTGTCCCAGCCCCCTGCCCTGAGTGCAGCTCCCTCCCAGGTTCTGCCTGTGGGGCAGGAGTTGAAGACTCCCCCCATCCCTTCAGGCTGCAGCCGCCCCCCAGCCCTGCCTCAGTTTCCCCATCCTGCTGCAGCACTCACGCTGTACCCCAGAGCAGCAGGGACGTTTCCCTGTGTCGGGACCCCCATGCTGGCTCCTGCCCCCCTGCTCCGTGCCAGCCCGGGCACCACCAGGCCTGGCAGCTTGTTTGTGCAGGCAGTACCTGGCGCTACCAGTCCCAGCTCGCCCCTACCCGAGGGCTCCTCTTGTCGGTGGTTGCACCCAATCCTTGCCCTGGCATCACTGGAGCAGGGGGCTGGCACTGGCCTGGGGTCCCTGGCAGCCTCTGGTCCCAGCAGCCGAGTGGAATTGGCCGGGACAGGCGATCCCCGTGGTGTGGGAAGGCTCCAACCCACCTGTACCCAGCCTGGCTCCCACCCAGCTCTGGCACCAAAACCACCCCAACCCCTGGGCACGGGTAGCCACGGTGGGACAGCACCGGGAGGCCTGTGCCAGAGAAAAGGGGAGTCGAACCGGCCCCCCCCGCTCCACTGCAGCTCCCATCGGGGCTAATTTTAGCACCAGGACCATCCAACCGGGAGGTGGATGCTGCAGTGACTGCCGGTGCCCGGCCATCCCCGGCTCCCACCGAGCTGGCGCTGTCATTGAGCCCATATTCCCTTGCCAGCACCTCTGCCGTGCTGTCTTGCCCGCGGAACCCCTGCCCACCCCTCAGACTGCTGCCCACCCCGCTGCCACGGACGCCCTGCCCCGGCGGAGACCCAGCCTTGACCTTGTCACCTCAACCAGGCACCGCTGTACCCTGTGCAAGGCCACCCGCCTCAGCGGGCACAGGGGTCCCCCACTCCGCTGTTTCCCACCCCAGCATCCACCAGCGCATCCCCCCCGCAAGCAGCGGCCGCCCCCGGTCTCTCTCCGCTCCGCCGCATCGCCCGTGATCCACGCGCTCCCCGCCCCGGGCAGCCCCGCAGCCCGTCCCGGCGGTCCCGCAGCCCCGTACCTGCCCCGCAGCCCCTCCCGTGTGCAGCCGCCGGCAGCCGGTCGAGGAGCGCGGTCAGGAGCCGCTCGGGGGGCGCGGGCGCGGCGGGGGCGCAGCCGCAGCCGCAGCAGCACCGGGCGGCGGGCGGCGGCTCCGGGCTCGGTGGCTCCCGGTCCCGATCTCGATCGCGGTCGCAGCCCGGTGACGGGTCCTCAGGGGAGCGGAGCGGTGCCTCGGGTGGTCGTAGCTCCAGCCAGCGGCTCTCGCCCCCCGGTACCGGCCCCGCGGGCCCCGCCGGCTCCTCGGGGGAGGCGGGCGGGCGCGACAGACTCTGCCGCCGTGGCGCAGGCACCGACCCCGGCCCCGGTACCTGCCCCGGGGGGGCGGCGGGGCGGACGGGCAGGTGCGAGCCCGGCTTCTTCAGCAACTTCTCCAGCGGCTTCATGGCCGCCCGGGCGCGGCGGCGGCGGCGGCTCAGGGGCCCATCGGCGGCGGTGGCGGCTCCGTTCGGCTCCGCTCAGGCTCGGGCCGCGGCGCCGCTCCCCGCCCGCCCCGCACCGGCTGCGCGTTGCGCCCGCCCCACACCGGCCCCGCCGCCAGCACCGCCCCGCCCCGTTACGGCCCCGCTGCCGCCGACCCCGGCACCTGCCCGCCCCTTTCCCCGCATCGTCGCCACCCCCGGGCCCGCCAACGGCACCTGCCCGCCCCCTCCCCGCACCACTGCACTCGGCACCGAACCCGCCCCGGGGCTGCGGTGACACTGGCTCGCACCAGGATACGGTCGCTCCCCGCTTCCCCGCACAGGTGATGCATTACACACCCCCGCATCCATCTCTCCGCATTCCCTTGTCGCATCCCCGGGGTACCACCACGCGCCCCCCACCCACGCACACCGTACAGTCTTGGGGGGACACAGCCCAGAGCCTGTCACCCCTCGCTGTCACACACCGCGACCAGGGGGCACAGCCCCACAGCCCCTTGCCACGTGCTGCCTCACAACCCCGGCACACCCCCGGCACACCCCCGTGCCCGGTCCCCCCTGTACACCCACACAGTTTCCCCATGCCAGCCCAGGATCACATGGCACCGCCACTCACAAGTATCCCCTGAACGCGGGCACATCCCCAGTTGTGGGGTGACCTATCCCCGGACCCCCAGCCCAGCTCTCTGCACCCGCTGCAGCGTGGGAAAGGGCAGGGTGTGGGTGCGAGACCCCCCACCCTGGCACCCCTGGGGCTGAGTTCCCCCGCGGGCAGGGTGGGCAGGTCGGGGTGGCTGCCAGACCCCCCCACTTCCGCCGCCTGCCAGGCTGGAACGGGCCCCGGCGTGCCGCGGCAGGTGCCGGGGCAGGTTCCGGGGCAGGGCAGGGCAGGGCGAGATGTGGCGCTTGCCTGGGGCTGATCCTCCTGCCCCGCTCCCGCGGGGTGCTGAGCACCCATCCTGCCCATACCCACTGCTCCCAGCCCCACCTTGCACCCTCTGGACAGGCCAGCATGTGGCAGTCCTCTTCTCCCGGGTCCATCCCCCTGCAAAACCACAAGGGATACCAGGGAGGACCCTGTGGCAACTCCAGGGTGGGATGGTGGCAGCGGCCAGGGGGACACAGCAAGTGACCCCACGGCCTTTGGCGGGCCCCACTGCCCAGAGGGTTTGGGTAGAGATGGAGGAATGAGGGTCCCAGCAGCTCCTGCATTGTTCCCGCTTCGCCTCCACCCGGCAGTTGCCTGGCAACTCCATCCATGCGGCTGCCAGAGAGCGGCAAAACATGTCCCCACATCCCCATCCCCATCCCCGGCTGTATGAGGTCCTGCCGGGATGGCACAGCATGGCATGGCCCAACACGTCCCTCCTCTGTTCCTCCAGCCTCCAGCATTCAGATCCCCCACACCCCATCCAACACCCCCAAAATATCCCATTCTGCTGAGCTCCTTCATGCCCTTTCCCCACGGCATCCAGACAAGGGTTCTCCGAGCAGGGTGCAAGTGGTGCTGCTGGCCAGGTTCAGCCATGTAAAGAGGGGATTCTCCTGACAGCAGGAGGGGAAACTGAGGCACAGAGAGACACCCCCCCCCCCCCCCCCCGAGACCCCACACGCTGGTGACAACGAGGATGCACTGGGCCACACAAGCAGAAGGGACCTGGAGCACTGTAGCATGCTGAAGGCAATGCTCCCCCTGGGAAAAGTGCCCCAGATCTGGCCTGTCCCATCCCCTCTCCCCATGTCAGCAGGGATGGGGGCACTGCTGGCGCAGAGCGAACTATTGGCTTAATTAATTTGCTGTTATTTCTCCTAACGAGCTGGGATCTGGAGCGGGTGCTTCCCTCGGTTGGCAGCCAGCGCATTCCCCCGCCCCGGCAGTGAGCCGGGGGTGCGAAGCCTCCAGGCACTGCTCAAAACAGACCGTGTGTAGGAGGGAAAAATTACACCCCGGGAAAAATCCCTCCCCAAGCCAGCGCCTTAACCCACTTCCCAGCTGCAGTGCTGGGAGAAGGGAGTCAGGCATTTTGGGGAAGGGGAGAACAGACACAAGATTGAGGCAGCTCCTCCATGACGTCCCTGTGAAGGGCTGAGCCAAGTCTTAGACCACGCTTAGACCTCATCTGATGCCAGGGAGGGAAACTGAGGCAAGTGGCATTGGAGAGGGATGGAGAAGCACAGCAGTGTGGACAGAAAGGTGATGCCTCCTGCTTCTGCTGCTGCTTCTGCTGCTTTGGGACCCTCAGCCTCCTGCCAGAAGTGAAGGAGACCTGAAGGGAAGGGAGGAAAAGGGGGTGGGATGCAAAGTGGGGAGTCCCTTCTGCCCTTCAAAGCCACCCTTCCACCATGGCATTGGCAGGGCCCACCAGCATCTTTCCCCTGTCCAGCCTGGCTGCAGGAGGCATAGCTCACTGTGATGTTCCATCCACAGCATCAGGGTGTAACAGGAGTGGGATTCACGCCCCCCTCACCTCTATTTGGTGTGGGCAGATGGGTGGGGGGCTGGCAGGAAGCTGTGGCTGCCGAGGTGGAGGCAGCATGGCACAAATGCGCGGGTGGCAGCTCCCGCACCACCAACGCAACAGTTGGCCCTTCCCCGTGAGCCAGTGAGGCTGGAGGAGAGGAGGGGACTCACATCAGCCCCAGACAGACAAGGGGGCTCCCTCCAGCCCCACAACCAGGGCAGAGCTGGGGATGGTGGCAGCTGCTTCCAGGGATGTGGGGGCTAGGGTGGCTGGCGCCGGGCACAGCAGAGCTGCAATTTCAGTCCCACCGTGAGCTCCTGAGAAGGGCAGAGTTGTACCTAGGAGAGCAGAATGGCTCCTGGGGAGGGAGCAGTTCCTGAGAGAAAGCAGAGGTAGCACTGGTCCTGCTAGGGAAGCTCAGATGGACACTGTCCCTATGGGTCCCAGTTCCAGGAGGGACACACAAGAGCTGTCTGCTTCCTACAACACTGGTAGGGGTGTGCATCCCACAGAACAGGAATCCAAATAATACCAAAACCCTAGCATGGGGGTGTAAGGTGCAGGATTTCAATCGTGTGACCAATGCACCAATGACACACGGTGACATCTAAAACATGAGGGGATTCTGCTTTGGGAACGTGGCTTTGGTGGCTGAAACAAGACACAAAAGGTCACAGACTCACAACCACCCAACAAAGAAGGAATTTCTGCTGGAGAGCCAGGTATGGATGAGGGATCCACACAGAGAATGAGCTGGGGGTGCTGGTCCCCCATCCTGGCCACAGATGGGGACAGGGTGGCCGAGCCACCACTTGCTCGGTGATGTCCCCCTCACCCAGTGCCTGCGCCGGCAGCTGGCGCTTCCCCACGGCGTCCCGGCACGTGCTCAGGAGAGCAGCAGGCATCGGCAGGAATGGGCAGGAATGAGCAGCCGGCCCTGCCAAGTTTCCTAATGCAATTTGCAAACGGCTGCGAGGACGTGGCCAAGCCAGAGCCGGAGCAGGGCCGGAGCCGCGGAGCTGGAGGGATGCGGGATGCAGAGCGGCAGCACTGCGGCACAGGTGAGCCAGCCAGGATCAGCGTGGCACAGCTGCGGCGACAGTCACCCCATGGGCTCAGGAATCCCAAAGGGGACACAAGGCTGCCATGGGGCAGGAGCTGGTGCAGGGCTGAAGTGCTTCCTTGTAGGGCCGGAGCCCAGCCCGGTGCGTTGGGGCGGGTTCCAACACCCTCCACAGCCTCAGCAGCAACACCCAAGTGCTGGGAGCAAACCTGGCCCTGCCGAGCTGGTTTGGGTGCTGGCTGGGCTGCTCGGGCAGCGTCGGGGTGCTGGGCGCCCACAAACCTCCCCCTCTCTCTGTTGATTTGGCAGAGGGAGGGTGGAAACGTCCCCTTGTGCTGCTGGGGGAGCACAGGGATGGGAGTCATCCTGTGGATTCCCACCTGAGAGCTCACAAACACCAGTTACCAACAGTTTTTTGGGAAAAGAATCAGCAGGAGCTTCTAAGTTGCGGTTCCTGGCCAGGCAGTGCACTCCTGACAGTTTCCCACAGCTCCATTGCCCTTCCCCTGCTCCAAAAGTGGGAGAAATCAAGTTGAAATTGAAAAATTAATTGAAAAGAGAATTGAAAAGAAGAATGAACTGGGGTGAGGGGATGTCACTGCTGCTTACCCAAACAAATAAAAAACTAAATACCCAAAAGAAACAAATCAGCTTTACTGAAGGAGCTGCTTCATTCCTTAAATAAAAACAGAGACCACGATCAAGCCAGCGGAGTTTGACATCCCAGGAGGGAGCAGGGAACGTTTAGTAACGGGGAGAAGTTGGGAGAACGTGTGGCCAAGGACCGACTCAGGGGTTGGTTCTTTGGCGGCCCCAGCACGGGGGAGAAGGGGGGTCGGCAGCAGCGAGATGGATTTTGGGAAGGCACCACTCGGGCCATGGGGGAAGTGCCTGGTCCTGAGCACAGTGCAGGTGTCCAATCCCGCTGCCTCACCTCCGCACAGGGAAGGAGCCATTCCAAGGAGCAGCTTCCTCCTCGCTGAGGGGCCGAGTCTGGTGCTGGGATTCCTGTGGCTGTGTCCCTACGTGTTGCTCCTCTCCTTTGATTTTTCACCTTTGCTGTCCTGGGAGGGGGGAAGAGGGAAGAGCAGCAGAGGTTTAGGACCCCCAAACCCCTCATGGGGGGGGACAGTGCTATGGCTGGGTCTTGCCCAGCAACCCCCCGACCCGTCTCTCTGGGCACAAGCCCCCTCTGCCAATCTCTCCTCATGGTTCCATATTTTTTCCATCACGAGGCCTTTCCAGGGCCCCTCCATCAGAAAATTTGCTTCTCAGCCCTCCCCATCTACAGGAACCCACTGGCACATGCCTGCCCGGGTCTGGGCTTGCTTGGCTCCCATATGTGAAGGTAAGGAAAGGGAAACCAAAAACACACATGGCATTCCAGCACGCTCACACATGCACAGCTCACAGCACTGGAGCAAGGAGACCATTTCCAGCACAGGAAAGCACTCGCATCCTGAAAAACCTTTAACTCTCCTGCCTGAATTATCTGCTGAGTTCTCAATGTTTATCCTTCCAGAGAACTCCCTGCCTTCTAGCTCCTCCAGCCAGGGCTGGATTTTTCCCTCTCAAAATCGTCCTGTTTTCTACCCTGAATAAATAAAATAAAAAAGAGTCAACTTCAGACTTACTTTTTACGTGGTTTTAGTTTTAAAGATTTAAGTAACTCAAATTAACTGGAGCCCTGCTTACCACCTGCAACGAGAAGCTGAGGTTTGGGACAGGTCAGAGATGAGACAGTTTAAGATTTCCCCTTTACAAACGAACAACGTTACTTTTTTGGGATGGGAGGGGGGAACTGCAGCCTCACACACACACACCAGTGACACCACACACACACACACACACAAGGACTGATGATGAGGGGATGGTACCTCTGGAGGGGGTGGCTTGATGGTCACAGGCTGGGACGTCCGGCGGGGCGGGGAGGGCTTGGGCTGCACCTGCTGCTGGACAGTGTTGTAGTAGGTGACCCCCCCATAGACCTGGGACTGCGCCTGCAGGAGCAGCAGGATCAGAGCTCGGGGCTGGGGGGCCCTGCGAGCCCCTCCTGGCATCCACTGGGGTTGGATGTCGCCCCCAGCCAGAGCCAAGAGGGGCTGTGCCCTCCAGAGATCAGCTCCTTTGTGTGTCTCCATCCCTCACTAACATCCCCTCACTCCAGCAGGGACAGGACACAGCCTATGCAGATGGGATTCCCTCACCCTGCAGTCCATGGAATGCCTGAACTTCCCAACAGCAGCTTTTCCACTTGGACACAGCTCCCCTGCACATCCAGCCCTGCAGCCTGGGGGGAAACTGCCTTCAAAGCGGGGCGAGGTCTGCCAGCATCAGCGGGAGCAGTGGGAAGGGCAGGGATGGTTGGGAGCTCAGGGAACATGCAGCTCTCCAGCCTTCCACGGCGTGTCAGCCCTGCTCCAGCCACGGCACCACGATCTGGTCTGCTCTGGTCTCATCTGCCTTTTCAAGAATCTGGTCTGATCTGCCTGCTCAGGGATTACAACTATCTGACTCCTCACAGGGATCAGATCTGGTCTGATCCTCAGAGAAAACCAATCAAATCTGCTTCCTCAGGCATCTGATCTGATCTGATCTGATCTGCCTCCTCACAGGAACCTGGCTGCTCTGATCCATGTCCCTACAGATTCTGGTCTGGTCTGCCTGCTCAGGGATCAGATCTGATCTGATCTGATCTGCCTCCTCAGAGACCCAATCCAATTTGCCTCCTCACTGCCCGGCAGCGGCCTTAGATATGGAGTTGGGCTATGGAGCAGGAAAATCCATCCCCATGCTGCTTACACCAGTCAGTTCCCAGCCTCCATCTCAAACAGAACTGACTTCCAAAGCCATTCTCAAGGTATCTTTGGCTCAGCAGGGGCTGTTTTACTGTTCCATAAGGGAACACCTCAATTCTAAAACCCCGGGGACAGGGGACCCACTGCCCGCCACACTTAGGGAGCTGCAGAGCAGCCATAACAATTTTTTCCGGGATGACAGCAGCCTTTCCCCATGGAGCAGCCCAGCTGCTCCACATCCTCTCCCAGGAACACCTCGCAGAACACACCCCACACTCCACAACATCCCATCTGCTCCCGCCTGCGAAGGAGCCGCAGCGCATCCGGCTTACCTGCGTGTTGGAATAGAGATGAGGAGGGGGCGGAGGGGGCAGAGCTCCAGGGGGGTAGGGGTAGCCAGGATTCCCAAAATTCATCACTCCAGGGGCGGAGAAGTAAGTCGGAGTGAGCAGCTGCTGCGGCGGGGGCTGGCCCGGGGGCATGGACACTGGTGGGGGGTAGAGGCCGGGGTTTGCCATGGCAGGGGGCGTCTGGTGGGGGTGTAAACCTGGAGGTGACGGGAAGCAGATGTCACCCAAAAAGCCAGACTGTCCCTGCAGTAGGAAGGAACACGCTCTGCTCCAAGGCTTCTCTGCAGACCCACACTGCGGGGGGATACAGAGCAGCAGAGCACAGCCCCCTTCCCAGTTCCGGATTCACCGGAAGCACACACGGCCCCATCGCAACTCCACTGCAGGAAACAATTTGTGTGGGCAAGCAGAGAACATGTTCAACAGCTCCCAGTTCTGCTTTTTCCTGAGCTACAGGGCCAGGGAGTGAGGAACCAGCCCAGTGCCCACGGAAGGGAGTTGCCCAGCCTGGTGAAGTCCCACAGCGACCCACAAACATCGATCTGGGAGCTGCCAAAGGTTCAGTTCCCCCCATCCTGCACTAGCTGGAAGCTCCAGAAACACCTATTTTTTCTTTCCTTAAAACTTATACTGGTTCAGCCTCACTGTAGGAGGGAGCAGGTCTCTTCCACGTTGTAGAAATTAAGGAAAATGGATGCCTCCCTGTGACAGAGGCTGTGGGAGAGCAGAGTTCTCTGTTTCCCAGGTCCAGGGGTGTCCCACTGGCTCCTCACCTGGATGAGGGAGGTGCATCTCCGGCTGCACAATCATCCCTTGGGGTGGCAGCGGGGCTGGGTTCTCACCGTGGGTGTAGATTGGTCCCTGGAATTGTACTGCAATAACACATGACAGGCTGTGAGGAAAAGCTCCGTGGAATTTCATTCCCCTGCAGCCAGGCACACACAGCCCAGTCCGCCCCGAGGGCTTCCACGGCACACAGAGGCTCCCAAACTCACAGATGCCACATGCTCCCTAAAGGAAAGCCTCCCACTCTCTTTAGAAAGCAGGAAAATACTCAGGGAATTTCTTCTCTAACACTTTAAATGCTGGAGGGAATTCCTAATCCATCCCCAGTCCTGTTGTCCCTATGCTGAAACGTCAAAGAACTGATTTAAAGTTCAATTTAAATCCCAGTTCTCAGGAAGAATTGGGATGTCCTCAGAGCCGTGGCATAGAGAAGGGATAACACTGAGGATAATTCCATGGGTTTAAACACAACCAGGCAGGCTCACAGCTGTCTTTTAGACACTGCATGAGGGGACAGACTGCCACTACAACAAACGAAAGAGAACTCTGACAGGAGTGGGGGGGATCCCTGATCCAATTGCTCAGCTCTGAGCACACATGGAGCCACAGGAGCAGGAAGGGAACACTCACATGGGTCGTAGTAGTGTCCTTCCACAATGCTGATGTGCATGGGGGGCGCGGGCTCTGGCACAGGGGGTCTCTGCCGCTGCGATGAGTAGCGCTTCACACGGCCCCCCGGCACTGCCTGCAAGAGTCCAGGGGTCAGGGGGGGATGCAGGGCACCCACCCGACAGCCCTGACTCCCAAACCTCCCCTGGGTCACCCCCAAACACCCCCAGAAGGGAAAGGCTGAAGCACCAACAGCCTCTAATTACCACAACCCCAAGACAATGAGAGCCCGTGAGCCGGAGTCACGCTCCGGGATCACGCGTTACCATCTCCTCCATCCGGTTAAACTGCGGTGGTGGCCCAGTTCCCACGTGCATATGGTTGGGAATACCTGAGGAAGGAACAGACTGGTTATTACTGTGGTTTGTGCTGGTTCCCAGGCCGGAGCTGCCTCGCCCGGGGGCGTGGCTGCGGCTCAGCTCTCGCTCCCATGACACAGAACCTTTGGACTTCATCGCCCCGGTGATTTTAAATATTTTGGGACAAATTACAGGCTGTTTTGTCACTGCACACTCACCCACGGTGCTCAGCAATGCCTAAATCCTGCTTCAAAACTACATCCTCAGCTTGAAACTCAGGCCCTGCTCTGAGCTCTGTGTCTGCTGAGACACAGATCTCTTCCAGGTGGACCAAGGATCCATGTGGGATCTGAAGTTGCAGTTTAAACCCTCTGCGGGGTGTAAACACTTTTATCACAGGCTCCTTTGGATTCAAACAGCAAACTGAATCCATGTGAATTCACAGCAAAGTGAATTTTAAACCACGGCTTAAAACCACAGTGCCAAGGTGATCACGGGTGATTCCAAAGGAGTGAAAATGGATAAAACAAACACTGGAAGTGCTCATGGATCACTGACAGTGCAAATACAGGCAGAGGGATACAGAATGGACTAATGGGAGCCAAATGCTTCCAAGAATAACTCCTCCCTCCTCTGCTAGGGACAAAAAAGGGACAGCAGAGTCATTATGCTCACAGCAGAACATGATTGTGTACCTGCAGCCAAGAGCTGCCCTGTGGGAAATTTGGGAAGATGCTTCATTTTTGCGCATTAAAAAAAAAAAAAAACAACGCAAACCAGACAATCCCAGCACTTTTGAACTCTCATCCCACTGCAGCTTTTCCAGCCTGTCCAGGGGTCTGTTCTCACAGACTTCATAGTCCCAACAGTACCAAATGACTTCTGGTTCCATGACCTCAACCTCACAGATGCTTATGAAAGCAGCAAGTCGCTTCCTTCTCCTTGCTCCAGTTTTACTCCCCTCGGGAAGCATTCTAACACTTCCCAGAACGGACTCTAATTCTGCAAAGGGATAATTATACCTGCATGACCTCTCTGCAGATACACAACTGAACTGTCCTCAGCTGGCACCAGAGTAACTCTGTCCCATGTCCCTCCCTCCTCCCAGGCACAAAGGGATTTGCCAACCCCAGCCAGGCCTCAGCTATTGGCAACCAAATCCCAGCGTCAGGAAATAAGCTGATAAACAGGGAAAAGTCCCTTCCTGCAGAGAGCCCAGTTATTGATCCTTATCTCGTGCTCTCCTGCAGCAGGGGTCAGTTTTGCTGTGACTCACATCATAGTGAAAGGATCTCCCCTTCCATCCTTCCCAGCCCTAATTTCATTCACCTACACTGAAATGTTTAATTTCTCTTTTTCTCTGCTGTTGTACCCATACTGCACCTTCTCAGCAGGAACTATGACTCTGCACCCACCCTGGGATGGGGCTCAGGCAGAGATAGCTCAGCTCCAACCAACTGCACAGATCAGGAGGCACTGGGCAGCTGGAAAACCAGGAGGCTGCTCCCACTTACCCCTCAGCTCCCGAGGCGGGATGAACTGGGACTGCCCTGGGCTCCAGTTCTGCTCTGTCAGGTTCATCTGGGTCATCTCCTGCTCAAGTCCATCCACGTTGGATTCCACTGGTGACTCCCAGTTGCTCTTGGCTGGTGGAGGGGAGGTCTCAGCTGGCGTGGGTTTTGGAATTGCAGGAGCCAGCCCCTCAGAAGCAGGCACTTCCTCTGCCAGCTTCCCTGCCTCCCCAGCCTTGACTCTGGTCCTTCTTGCCCGGGAATAAGATTTCTTCTCGACTGGTCTGTCCGGTGGCGGCTGCGCAGCGTCGGCAGCCGTGGTTTGGTTTTCCAGAGCCCCCTCCTCCTTCCCAGGGCTGCCATGGACATGTGCCACCTCCAACTCAGGGGACGTGTCCCGTGACGGGCTCTGCTCTGCACGTTTCCCACGATAGCTGCTCTCCTGCTTGGCTTGCTCCCCGTTCCGGTGTGGGACAGTTGCCTCCGAAGCCCGGTAGCCTGGACGGGTCTCCTTGTAGCCGCCCATCCTGGGGTAGTTCCTGGCAGGGGGCATTCTGCCAGCGCCGGCAGAGCTGCGGCTGTTGAAGGACCGTGGGGGAGCCGAAGGGCTCTTGGCACCCTGGTGCCTCGGGGGCTTGGGGGGCCTCTCGTTGGACCAGTTAGGGTCTCGCTGAGGGGGACTGCCAAAGCTGAGGGAGAAAAACACAGTAATTCACTAAAAAACTCCTGGCTGGGAGGAATCACTGTGTCAGGGAACAAACACCTCCCCAGCAGGCACGTCTAGAAATCGCAGGAACATGGTCCCAAGTGACAGAGTTTTCCCTCTGGAGCTCCAGACCTGGCCCCTCTCCCTGGGACAATCCAGGCCCTGGTGTGACTCTGGGGCTCACCGTGGTTTGCGCATCCTCCGGGGTTTGATGTCGTCGGGGTTGTGGGCTGACCGGATGTCGTATCCATACAGTGCTATCAGCTCCTGCCTGGTCTTGGGGGCCTGCTCATCCTCACGGAATTTGTCGTGTTCCCAACGTCCCTCATCCTTCCACAGCTTCCGCTGACGACCCTTTGGCCTGGAAAAGGGACACAGGGAGGAGCAAGGGGCTGTAAGGCCAAGATGTGGCAGTTTCAAGCAGTTCCACATAGAGCCCAAGCATTCCTGGGGCAGGGAATGCCCAGGAGGCAGCATCCTTCCTTCCTCCTGCTCCTCCCGCCCAGCAGCTGCTGGTGACCCACTGCTATTTGGGAAAAGCAGCTCGAAGAGTCACTGTTGCCTGGCACAAGGCTTTTTATGTGGCTTTTTTGCATCTCTTCTTCAAAGAGCTGAAGTGTCCTGGCGGGACACAGAGCAGGTAATGGAAGCACAGACGTTCCCAGTGCATCCCACTGAAGCTAGGAACCCTGCTGCCAGAGGCTGGCCCTCCCACAGCCCCAGGGGAACACTCACATACCTGACCTCCTCCTCCTGCGTCTGCCCTCGGAGGTCATGCTCAAAAAAGAGCCCTTTGCGTGGGATGTAGGCCGGGTTCTTCCGATCCTCATCGTCGTCCAGGTGCTTGGGAACCTTCTTCCCAACTTTCTTCTCCACAGGCTCCGTGCTCTCCTGTCAGAACCACGGAGCTCTCACCACTGCAGCAGTCCTGCTGCCAGCCCCCGGCCCGGAGCCGTGGGACACCCACCTGCCCGTCCCCGCTCTGCCGCTCGCCCGTCACGGCTCCCTTGGGATCCACCTTCTCATTCCCCTTCTCCCCTCTGGCCGCCGACTCGCAGGAATCGTTGCTGTCCTGCTTCAGCTCCACCTTGGAGCTTTCTTCCTCGCTGTAATCCTCTTCCTCTACCTGGGAGACACCCAATGACTCAAATGTGCTCCTTCAGCAACAGATCCGCCAGGAATTTCCCCAAATCTGGAGTAAAATCCAGCAATCGATTGCCCAGGAATTCCCTCAGTTCTGGAGTCAAATCCCTGCTCCAGGTGTTAGACATGACTCTTCCAAAGCAGGTTATTAGCTCCTAAAAGTCTTCCTATCCCCACATTTTTATAGAAAGAGCAAAGGTTAAACCCAACCTCTCCCAAGAGAAGGAAAATCTAACAGGCTTTCTGGAATGGAGCTGGGATCAGATTCTCCACAAAGATGCAGCATCCCACCATTCCAAAAAGGCTCCTGCAGACTGGGAAGACTGGTGATCTCAGGCCCTTCCTTCCACACTGAGGGCCAGGATCCAGCCAGGGCCACATTTCCAAATTCCCTGGAGTTCCTCAGCTGACTCACTCTGCTCAGGAGCATGACCTGGTTTCACCCCCAGGAGCCTCCGGAGGCTGGAGCTGAACTAAAAATAGCTCGGGGTGATTAACCAAACCCTGCTCCATTTTCCTCTTTCAACACAGCCTTTGCACATCGGCTGCTCCCGGTGTTTACGCCGGGGAAGCCCAGGCTGGGCATTATTTTTAGGTACAGGAACAGAGTCATCCTGGCACGGCAGTGATGCAACAACCCCATTGCCCCTGGGAGCTTCCACGTGGGATTCCAGGCTGGAAGAGCTCTGGGAGCTGCTCCATCACCTCTGCAGCCTGCAGTGTTCCTTCCTTGTTAATAGCATAGATTAATTCCCAAATAAACAGCTTGGATTTCCTCTGCTTGGTGGTTTGGATGTTCTCTAGCCACTGTTTCCCTCAACATTCCAAAAACAGAGACGGGTTTTCCTTAGAAAGCCTTCACCATAATCCTCAGAGACCAGAACTTCTCTAAACGCCCTGTAAATCTCAAACTTTAGAGCTCTAAACTAAAAATCCAGGGGAACCTGCAGCCCCCAGGCATGGGTGGATGGGATTCCCTCAGCACCCTCCAACTCCCAAAGTGCATCCCTCCTCTGGCTGCTCCCTCAGAACAGAGGGAAGCTCCTGGGATGCTCCCAACCACCACTTTGCTTTTTAATTCCAACTAATTAAAACCCAACAAGCATCCCACACTCCTCCCACGCCCTTCTTGGCCATGGCAAATCCAGTTCCTAGTGTGAGGAGCCAGGAGGGTTTTCCCTTGCACATACTGGCCCTACACCCTCCCTAGCAGCACAGCAACACTGATCCCATGCCAGGGGCTGGGACTGGGGGAGGCCATTTCCTCAGGAGACAGAGGGGTCAGTGGAAGAGATCCAAGGACACAAACCGGGTTTGTGCCGAAATTCCATGAGAATCAGTGGCTCAGCAGGACAGAGATCACCCTTACCTCCGAGTCCTCGGCGCTTTCATAGTCAGAGAGCACGGCTGTGGGGAGGGAAAGGAGGTGGGGTCAGGGCAGGGCTGGACATGGCTCCTCTGCCATGAGACCAAACCCCTCCCAAAGGGAATCTGGATGCCAGCACCACCCCTGATCAATGCCACAGCCAGCTCAGGAGGGAGCAGGGAAGAGTTTGGGACACTGTCCCTGTACCCCATGTTTGCCTGCTGTTACAAGTGAATATTTGGCATGGCTTGGATTGTTGGAAAAGCCGTTCTGTCTGGTTGCCCGGTTTTTACTTTTTTTGCTCACAAACAACCCTGCCAACGAGCCATCACTTACCATCTCCTTCGATGCCATCCTCACTTTCCTGCAGAGAGAGAAAAGAGAGGGGTGTTAGAGGGGAGGAGGGCAGCAGCCAGGTCCCAGGTAACACGGATTCATGGATCCATAAAACCATAAAATAATGGAGTTGTTTAGACTGGAAAAGATCTTTAAGATCAAATCCAACCTTCAACCAGCACCAGCCCCACATCACCATTAAGCCACGTCCCCAAAAACCACATTCACACTTTTTGTACACTTCAGAGATAGGGATTCCACCACTCCATGGGCAGCCTGTGCCAGCGCCTGACCACCCCTTCCATGAAACGATTTTCCCTCAAAACATGTTCTCTTACTATCTACTATCCTAATATCTTTTCCTAACAGCTACTCTTTTGTTCTAATGTCCATTTTTCCTAATACCCAGCATCCCATGATCCCAGACATGGTGACAGCAAGGTCTCGCCCTGACCCTATTGTTTCACTCTTGGAAGTTCAGCTCCAGTGACCAAGAAGAAACAAATTCCAGGCTTCTAGAGCCTTTCTCCAAGAACCTTCTAGAGCAGTTACAGTGAGGGAATATCAAGAGCAAAGCACAGCTGTCAGTGCTGGGGGTCTCCAGGGAACAGAGTGACAGTGACAGGGGAGCCAGGATCCCTCCCTTGCCAATTGAGAGCTGGGGAAAGGGCAAGAACAGGGAATAACAAAGAGAGGCTGAGCAGGACCCAGCTCAGGGCAGGGTCTGGATGAAGCAAACAGCTCAGAGCAGGAGAAGTGCTCAGTAAAATTGCTGCCCAGATAAACCGTGGCTACCCCATCCTTGGAAGTATCCAAGGATACTATCCAAGGTTAGACAGGGCTTGGACTAAACTAAGATAGTGCAAAGTGTCCCTGCCCATGGTAGCAGGTGGAACTTTAAGGTTTCTTTCAAAACAAACCATTCCACGATTCCAGCATAAAGGCAGAGATCAACCCAACTATACAGGAAAAACAACCCCAGAGCACAAACAATCTGACCAAGGTGACAAGATAAACTCAAAACTACCACAGAAAAACACACAGGGAGTCAGGGGAAGCTAGAAATAACCAGCCCTGGAACCCAAAACAGGAAAGAGCTGGAAATAACCAGCATTAGAACCCAAATCAGAAGGGAATTGTCCCTGGATGTGAACTGCAAGAGCAGAACTGCACGGCGGGGGTAGACAGCAGCACCCACTCCCCACCTGCCCTTGTTGCAGGGACCCCAGGAGCAGGGACAGGATCTCAGACTGGGGAGATCCAGCCACAGGGCACAGGGAGCCAGATCAAAGCCCCTTGCCTGGTCCTGGGGGGCTGCAGCGCCCACTCCACCTGAAACTGCCCTTCTCCCACACACATTATGGGAAGGTTCAGCCCAATTCCCCAGACTCCATGTTGATGGTGCTCCATCAGCTCTCCACCCCCCACTTCGTCCCCAGTGTCCCCATGCCCCGCGGGTCCTAGTATCAGTCCCCCAAATTCCCCCACGCCCCGCCCGACACCAGAGCCCCCCACTCCTCTGTCAGCCCCCTCCCTGTCCTGGGTCCTCAGTGTCCCAAGCCCCCGCCTTCCCCCCGGGGTCCCCAGACACCAGAACATCCCTCAGCCGCCTCCCTCCTTTCCCCAGGGTCCCCCAACCTCCCCACGATTCCCCCAGACACCAGAACACAGCTCCCAGACCCCTCCTTCCCCAGGGCCCTCAGTGTCCCCAGCCTCCCCGACTTCCCCCCGGCCACACTCAGACACCGGAGCCCCCTGTCCCCGAGGTCCCCCCAGTCCCTCCCGCCCGCCCCTCACTCACACACTCCGACTCGGCCGCGCTCTTCCCCCCCGCCCCACTGGCGCTCTCGGCCCCGCGGCCCCGCGGCCCAGCGCCGAGGGCCCCCGCGGCGCCGCGCGGCGGGCGGTGCGGCAGGCGGGGCGAGCCGGACCGGGAGCGGGATCCAGAGCCCGAGCGGGAGCGGGCGGAACGGGGGGAGCCGGGCGCGGAGCCGGCGCTGTCGGAGGCCGCCGAGCCCTCGCTGTCCTCGCTGTCCTGCGAGGCGCGCTGCCGCCGCCGGTCCGCCATCTTGGCCGCGGGGCACCACGGGAACGGCGCGCGCGGCGCCCCCCGCCGGTACCGCGCTGGTCCCGCCGCCGCCCGCCAGGGGGCGCGCGCCGCGGGCGCCGATGACGTCACCGCTCCGCGGAAATGACGTCACATCAAGGGCGGGTAAATAGTGGGGGGGAAACACCAGCAGCCAGCGGCCTTTTCCTTGTTTATTGTAAAAAAAAACAAACAAAAAAAACCCCAACAACGAAAAGCAATAAAAAATAATAAAATAAAACCAGCGAGCGGGCGTGTCCGCGCGTGACCCCACCCCCGCCCGTAACGTGTTTATAACTTGGTGGTTTTAGAACTTTTTAGATTTTTTAACGATTTCCGGGGTTTTTAGGGTGGTTTTTTTTTTTAAAGTTTGTTTTTCTTAAAGTTTTTTTTTTCTAAGTTTTTTTTTTTTTTTTTGTAAACGAGTTTTCCGGCGTTCAATAAGCTCGGGGTTAATTATAGAGAGGGGGGCGGTGGAGGATAAGACAGGGGGGCACAGGCTCAGTGTAGGGGGAGGAAAAAAAGAAAAAAAAAATGGGGAAAGGTGAGGAAAAAGGGGGAAGATAGGACGAAAAAAGAGAGATAGGGAGAAAAAACAGAGAAAAAACAGGAAAAAGGGGGACACGTGGAGCCCCCACCCATGGAGCCCCTCCCCACCCATCCAGCACCAAGAGGGTCCAGCAGCACCCAGGGGCTCGGACAGGCAATAATCACCCCCTCTCACAGCAAACCCCTCGCCCGCCTCAAAACATTTAAATTACATTTTAAAAAAACATTAAAACCCCCCAAATTGTGCGCACAGGGTTTCTATTTCACAAAAAAAAAAAATTTTGCTTTTTAACTCTCCCCTCTGCCCCCACTAACCCGCTCCAGAGAGGAAAACCTCCAAAGAGGGGGAAAACCTCCCAAAAGAGAATCCCATGTGCTTCCCAGTTCCCAGGCCCCAGCCAGCTCCAACACGACCCGCTGTTTCTTCTGCTTTCGAACTAAACACAACATGAAGGCAGCAGCAGGTGAGTCCTGGGGAATGTGGCACCCCCGGACACCGATCTGGTGCTGGTGATCCCCATGCTCCCACCGGGACATGGTGAGAGCCCCAGATCCCAAGGCCACAGGCTGCAGAGTGCAGGGGTGGCACACTGGGGACTTGAGGATAGGGCCACTGCCCCAGGGAGTGGAACTGCTGGCTGGTGGCACTGGGAAACCGGTGCCAGTGTGGGGGATGAGTCCGGGAAACGTTCCAAAACCCAAACGAACAAAACTGGGATCACAGAAGAACGAAACCATCCGTCAGCATGGAGCACACAGCAGCTGGTGGTGACCCGGTGATGGCAGAGCTTCTGGTGCCGTAGAGGTGTTCAGAGTCCTCGAGGACATCCGGAGCTCCTGGAGGTGTTTGGAGCTCCCAGCATCTCCCCTATTTCCGACAGGTCCGGTGCGGCGTCTGCTTCTTCTGCACCTCCAGCCGGCAGCGGCTGCGCTCATCCAGCCAGGGCAGCTCGAAGTTCCTGTAGGCACATCTGGTGTCACTGCAGCACCGTCCAGACCCAAAATGGCACCATCCAGACCCAAAATGGGCAGGGCACCTTCCCAGAAGTGACACCAGCACTCCCCAGCCCCATCCCCTTGGCCCCAGTACTCACTGTGGGGTCAGTTTGGGCAAGGGCCGGCCAAAGGCGACAACGGGCAGGTAAGGGGTGATGAGCAAACTTTCCACTGTGGAGAGACATCAGAGTGTGTCAGACCCCCCATCTGCAGCCCCATCCCCAACACCCCCTTCCCAAGCCTCACCATCATCTGGCTCAGGGAAAAATGAGGTAACTTCAGGTTCCGACTCCTGAATCCCTTTTCTTTTGTACATTCGGAGCTGCAGCCGCTGTAGGATTCTCTGTTCCCTGATCCGCTGGATGTCCCACCTAAAAAACAGGATGGCTGTGAAAATGAGGAGCCACAGGCAGTGCCACATCCCCCAAGGTGATCACGGGGCTGTCCTAGCTCCAGTGATGTGAGAGCATCAGCAGCAGCATTCCTGGTGACCATCCCACCTGCACCCTGCCCTGCTCCCTGCTCCAGGTGACACCCCAGGACCCTCCACTGTGAGACAGACTCCAGATCGCCATTGCTCCCTTTGCTCCCACCTTTTCCTCCGTTTCTCATCCAGCTCCAGCTTTGCGTGCCGTTTGGAAAAGACGCTGTCATCCAGGTTCTGCAACGACACCAGACAGGGATCAGTGCATCATCCTGGGGCCAGATCCTCCATTTCAGCCCCCCAGCCACAGCTAGGGTTCATGCTGGATGAAGTGATGAGGTGCCACCAGCTCTGGGAGTGTGGGACAGCCTGGAAAGCCCCTGTGGCTCCACCAGCTCCGATGGTTCACATACCTCCAGGAGGTCCGAGGGGTTGGGGTCTCTCAGGGGCTCCACGACATGGTCCCTCCAAGACGGAACTGCAGAGCAAGAAGGAGGGTGTTACCCTACAATGGAATCCCCACAGCCCCTGCTCCATCCCACCACCTCCCCGCTCCCTTCCTGCTCATCCTTCCCCTTGGAGCACAGCTTGAGATGCCCCAAACCCCCATCCTGAGCCAGCCGTGGGAGCTGCCATAGGACAGCAGAGTTCATCTCCACTTCCTTGGCCAAGCACACAAGCAGGGATGCACCAGGCTCTGTCCGAGCCAGAGCACTGAGCCACCTGGCACGGCCCAGTTCCCATCAGCAGCACCAACCTCTCTGGGCTCAAGGCAGGACAAGCACCAGATATGGGCACAGCAGGTGACCCTGGTGCTGTGTCACCATGGCATGAGCCAGAGACACGTTTCCCATCCACCCACAGGAAGTTGCTTCACTGCTTGCTCCGACAGACACCAGCCAGGAGCCCTGCCCAGAGCAGAGTGAGCCCGAAATGAGATTTGGGAGAGCCCAGAGACGGCACCCACTGCGGTGGAAGAGCCAGCAGCATGGCACCTTTCCCAGCACCACGGGCAATCCCTCTGGGAATCTGGGAGCCCTTTCCTAGATTCAGAACGAGAGTGCCGAGCCCTGCTCCCAGGCCGGCTCAGCCCCAGCAGCTTCACCATCATTCTCTCCATCCTTACTTGCTACAGTCTCCTCCTTTTTGGGAGAAGGTTCCCGCAGCGGCGATGGGGGCGGCTGGTGCCAGCGGCACAAGTACATTTCTGTGGTGGAGAGATAGGGCAGGTCGTCGGCCTCGCTGACAAAGCTTTTCTCCTTGGGGTGGGTGCCGGGGCCCTTCGGTGGGGCTGACGCTCTGAGTGGGGTCTCCAGGAGCGACCGGGGTTTTTCCGGAGTCTCTTGGCTCCGCAGTTCTCGTTTACAAACAGTTTCAGCCAAGGAGCCGCTCGATTCCTCCTTCCCCGGGGAGTGCTTTGGAGTTTTACTCTTCACTTTGGAGAACTCTGACACTAGTTTTTTCACAGGCGTCTTCCTCTCTGTGCTCCCGAACGCTGGCTTCCTGCAGGAGGAAGAGGAGCTGAGCCAGGCACATGGATCCTCACCCTGCACCAGGGCCACTGTGAGGGGCTCCCGGAACCCCCAAACCAGGGTCAGACTTAAGCAGTTTACGGAGAGGCTTCCCCACCATTTTGGGACCCTGCACTCCCCACACAGGCTTTCCTGAGGTTCTCCTGGACACAGAGATGTGTTCCTGTGCAGGGTGGCCTCTCCAAACACCTCAAAGGCTGCTAGGCAATGCCAGCCCCACAAACAGAGAGTGAAGCCATAAGGAGTGCCCCCCCTCTTCTCCCCACACAGCCCCCCATGCACCCTGTACCTTTTATGCCCCTTCCCATTCCTGCCATAGGGGAAGTGCTTGGGCTGCAGGGTCGGGGGAGGCTCCAGCAGGTCCTGGGGACACTCCAGAGGCAGCTTCTCACATGCCTCCGCCTCCGGCTTCTCATCCACCTCAAAGCCCTGGAAGATGCGGTGCTTCTCCCGCTCACTGTCCTTCTTCACCAGCTGCACCCGCCTTTCCATGCGCTCAATCCGCGCCAGGAGCTGCAAGGCAGGTGAGGGAGGGCTCACCTTGGCGTGGGGTCACCACCATGGGCACCCCAGGGCAGCTGCCACTGGATGTCCAATGGCACAAAATGGTCATTCATTGGCTGCTTCTCCTGCTCCAGCACTGCCTATACCTGTGTCCAGCTGCAAACACCAGTTTGAGGGGGGATTTCATCAAATCAAAGAATCCAGGAACGGTTTGGGTTGGAAGGCACCTTAAAGCCCATCCAGTCCCATCCCCTACCATAGGCAGGGACAACTTTCACTATCCCAGGTTGTTCCAAACCCTGTCCCACTCAGCCTTGAATACTTCTAAAGATAGGGCAGCAGAAACCAGAGAATTTGGGGGTCCCACCCCCTCTGTATCCTCCTCGAGGATGCAGGACGGAGAGGGAGGGTTGCAATTAGCTGTGGGTTTAAAGAGCACCTGGTGACCCCTGCCCATGGTCACCTGCCCCCAGCCCTCCCCAGGCAGGGCCTGCACCGTTTAGAGGGGTTGCTCTGGACGGCAGAGTGTGGGGGGTCGCGGCACCCCCCGAGGGCGTGGCTGTGGGGAGTGACCCAGCCTTGGGGAGTGGAGCCGAGTGCACCCAGGGTGTGGTGCGTGTGGCAGTCCCATGTCCCCACCAGTGTCACCCCAGGAGGCTGTGCCCAGAGGCAGCCCCTGAAGTCCCATCACGGACTTGCCGCAGTGGCTCCTCCATGTTGGGGGACGCGGCATTGCCTGCGGTGACATCACGTGGGGTGTCCCCGTCCTTCCTGCCACAACCGGGGCCACCACTGCTAACACCGCCACTGCAGCTGGGCATGGCCACCGCCATTGATGGCACATGGCCACAGGGCCGTGGGGCTGGCAGGGGGGTGGCCCATGGATGTGGAGGGGAACACGCAGCATCTATGGGGTGACGTAACACTCATGGGGGGACAACGCAATGTGGGGGGGCCGTACAAGTCGGCTACCTATGGTGGGGGTACCCATGGCATCTCTGGGGTGACACAGACAGGACACACGTGGGGGGGGGGAGCACCGTTCAGCAGTGGGGACCCCCCCTCTAAGGCTGACAGCTTCTCAGGGCTGTGAGAGCCCCCAGATCCTCGAGGTGGAGGCGCAGCCCCTCCTCGGCGGGCTGGCCCGAGCAGCGGGGCCATGTCCCTTGTGGCCGTGTCCCGCGGTGACGCGGCCCCTTTAAGGGCCCCCCCCGAGCCGTCGCCACGGTGACGGGCGGCGGCCCCGTTAACCCCCGCCCCGCCCCCGCCCTTTGTGCCCCCGCGGCTTTGTCTGGGGGGGGCTGCGACCCCCGGGGCAACCCGCGACCCCCGAGGGGGAACCCAGGCCTGGGGGAGGCACAGATCCCCGGGGGGGGGGGGGGTTTCACCCATAGAATTGCCTCTAACGAGTGTTTAACCCCTTGGGGAGGGGGGCATTAACCCCTGGAGGGTTATGTACCCCCCCGGGTACCTTGGGGAGGGGGCTAAATGCCCCCACTGAGGGCATTACTTCTCAAACAAGGGGGTATTAACCCCTGCAGCGCCACGGGGGGGACAACAGTAACCCCCAAGGAGGGGGGAATTAACCCCTGGGGTGCCAGCGGGGGTCGTTAACCCCAAAAGGAAAACACGTTAACCCCCAAGGGGCCTCTCCCACGAGGGGAGAACAGTAAATCCTAATGTGGGGCATTAACAGCCAAGAGGGGGGGATTAACCCCATGGGTGCCACGGGGGAGCAGATTAACTGCCATGAGGGACACATTAACTAACCCCCAAGGGGGTGCACTAAACCCTAAGGTGACACAGCAGTTGGACGTTAACCCCTATGGGGAGACATTAACCCCCCAAAAAGGGGGGCATTAACTCCAATGGGGTGCAGAATTAACCCCCAAAGAGGAGTGGATATTAACCCTCAAGGGGATAGAATTAACCCCCAAATAGAGGTGCAAGCAGCCCCCAAAGGGGGGGAACCATTAACCCCAAAGAGGGGAGCAGAATTAACCCTCAAAGGTAGGACATTAACTCTCATGGGGTGCAGAATTAACACCCAACGAGGTGTTGGAATTAACCCCCGAAGAAGGGTGCACAATAACCCCCTAAAAAGAGGTGAAATCAAGCCCCAAAAAGAGGGGCATTACCCCAAAGAGGGGAGTATCAACCCCAAGAAGGGGGGTAAATTAACCATCGAGGGGATGGAAATAACCCCCAAAGAGAAGTGAAATCAACCCCCAAAGAGAGAGGTGTTAACCTCGAAATGGGGGGGGGGGGAGCATTAATCCCTTGGGTGTCACGGGGAGTGTGAACTTTCCTGCTGCTGGGCAGAATTCTACCACAATCCCAGAGACCCTTGGGTGGTGTTGGGGAGCCATTAACCCTAGGGGGAGGGGGCACCACTTTACGGGAGGAGTGTTAATGCTAGGGGTGGTTAAATCTAGTGGGAATCACCCCATGGGGGGGTCATCCCATAGGAGGGTGTTAAACTTAGGGGTGGTTAACCCTAGGGTGGGGGTCACCCCACGGCGGGGAGGGTTAAATCTGAGGGAGGTTAAACCTAAGGGGGAGTTAACCCTGAGGGCGCGTTAACCCTGAGGGGGGTGGGGGGTCGTCCACAGAGGAGTGAGTTAAATCTGGGGGGGGAGAGGGGGTTAAAGCCAAGGAGGGGTTAACCTTGGCGGGAGTTAACCCCTTCCATGCCGCATTCCCGCCCTCCTCCCCGCTCTCCCCGGTGCCTCCCCCCCCACTTCCCCCGCCATACCGTGTCGCGCTCGGCCCGGAGCTCCTCGATCTGCCGCTCCTTGGCCTGCAGCTGCTGCTGCTGCTGCTCGATCAGGTCCAGCTGGAGCAGCAGGATCTGCCGCAGGCAGGCGGCCTGCCCGGGCGACCCTCCGCCGGCGCCCATCGCTGCGCGGGCCGCGGGCCGCCGCTTCCCCGGCTCCGCGGGCCCCGCTCCCGGCCCCGGCCCCGCTCCCGGCCCCGCCGCCGCCGCCTCCCCGGGCAGCCCGCCCGCATCCCCCGCCGCGGCCCTGCCCCCGCCGGCCGCCGGCCCCGCCGCGGCCCCGCTCCGCTCCCGCTCCGCCACCCCGCAGCCGCGGCCCGTGTGTGCCCCCAGCGGCGGCGGGGCCCGGGGCCGCCGGGCCGGCGGAGCGGGGCCTTCCTCCCCCTCCTCCCCCTCCTCCTCCTCCTCCTCCCCGCCCGCCCCCTCGGGCCGCCGCCGCCCGCCTCCCCGGAACGCCGTGGACCGCATGGCCGGGCCCCGTTACCGCCCGCCGGCACCGCGGGGCGGCGGCGCGGGGAGCGCCGGGGGCATCGGCGCGGAGCGGCCCCCGCCCCGGGGATGACCCGCGCGGGGACGAGCCGCGCGGGGGGGGGGCGGCGGGGCGGGGGTCGGTACCGGGCACGGGACCCCGGGTACCGGCGAACGGGGCTCGGCGCGCATGCGCCGGCGGCCGTGGGGGCGGTGGGATCCCCGGGGGTGAGGAGCGGGGCCGGTCCGCGCCTGGGGACCCCCGGGACGGTGCCCACTCGCGCCGCTTCCCCCGGGCGGGGGGTGGGGGGTGGTCGCGACACGCGGACACGCGTGAGGCGGGGGTCCCGCGCCGCAGTACCGGGGGCGGCCGCTCGGGGGCCCCCGAGCGTGGCGGTACCGGCTCTCCGCGCCCGCCCCCCGCGCCCGCCCCCCGACCCACGGGGGGGTCTCGGGTCACGGGCCGGTCCCGTGGCGGGAGGGGACACGACGGGCCGGGAGCACCTCCGGGTTGCGGGGCGGGGAAGAGGGGCACGACACAAAGGACCCACCGCTACGAGCCCCCCAGGCGGGGAGGGCCGAGAGGGGGTGGTTGTGCTGTGATTCTGGGGGTCTGCACCTCCCCGTAGGCGCGCACCCCTCCACGGGGGCTGAACCCCCCTCGTGCACACACAGAGCTCTGCAGTTCCTGCTGGGCGTGTGCAAGAACGTGCACACACACACTCAAGTCCGCAGCACCCCCTCTGCAGAGGCTGCAGCCCCAGCACACTGGTACGTACACGGACATGCACGCACATGCACACGCGTGTCCCCTGCAGGGAACGACTGCAGCCCCCACTGCAGCACAGGCGCAGCCCGCAGACACTGCAGCCCGTGCACATGCACCCCCGGCTGCAGTCTCGGAACACACGTATGCACACGTATGCACACTCATGCACATGTGTGTACATTCATGCACATGTGTGTACACGCACAGCCCGGACTGCAGCCTCCGAGCACACGTATGGACGGGAATGAGCATGCACGGACATGTATGTACACGTATACACACATATATAGGATCATTTCCCCCTCTCCCGGCTGAAACTCCACCCCCCGCAGCACACGGGGCCGTGTCACCGGGGACACACAGGGGACACGCGTGGCACGTGCTGGGGACGTACAGGGGACACGTGGGGGACGTGCCTCTCTGCAGAGCTGCGTTCAGGGACACACAAACACACGCGGGGGGAGATCCCCCTTCACCCAGCTTCCTGCAAGCTTCAGGGTGCCCCTGGTCCTGGTGCCCGGGTCACACTGGTGGTGCCACCCCCACGATGTGGCGCTGGGGAAGCCCCTCCGCGGTTCTGGCTGTGCCATGGGTCACATGGAGCCTTGCCAGCTGTGCCCACCAGCGTGCGCACACGTATGGCTATTGTTCAGACACAGGGGGGCTGTGATTGTTCCCCCCATGGGATTGTGCACATCCACACATGTGGCTGTTGTCACCTCCAGGGGTGGCAGTGCTTGTCTCCCTGCGTGGCTGTGCTCACACACACGTGTGTCTGTGTTTATATATGTGTGTAGCCATTCTCATACGCAGAGCCATGGTTGTTACACACGTGTGATCATGTTCACACACATGCATAGCTGTTCTCATATTCATAACCGTGGCTGTACATGTGTGTGGCTGTGCTCACACACACACACAACTGTGTTGATTTACACACAGAGCCATGTTCACACACGTGTGACCATGCTGACACACACACAGAGCCATGTTCACACACACAGAGCCATGTTCACACACGATTTGCTCAAACACAGCCATGTTCACACACACACACACGGTCATGTTCACACACAGCCATATTCACACACACGTATGACCGTGTTCACACACACAGCCGTGTTCACATACATAACTGCTCAAACACAGAGCCACGTTCACACACACAACCATGTTCATACACATGACAGTGCTGAAACACAATGCCATGTTCACACGAGTGCTCACACAGAGCCATGTTCACACACACGTATGACCATGTTCACACACACAGAACCATATTCAAACACATAACTGTGCTCAAACACAGAGCCAGGTTCACACGTGTGACCATGCTGACACACACAGAGCCAGGGTCACACACATGTATCACCATGTTCACACAGAGCAATGTTCACACACACAGAGCAATGTTCACACACACACACAGAGCCATGATCACACGTGTGACCATGCTGACACACACAGAGCCATGTTCACACAGAGCCATGTTCACACAGAGCAATGTTCACACACACACATAGAGCCATGTTCACACACACAGAGCAATGTTCACACACACACAGTGCCACGATCACACGTGTGACCATGCTGACACACACAGAGCCATGTTCACACACAGAGCAATGTTCACATATACACACACAGAGCCATGTTCACACACACAGAGCAGTGTTCACACACAGAGAGCAATGTTCACACACAGAGCAATGTTCACACACACACACAGAGCCATGTTCACACACAGAGCCATGTTCACACACACACTCATAGAGCCATGTTCACACACACAGAGCAGTGTTCATACACACAGAGCAATGTTCACACGCACACACAGAGCCACATTCACACACACGCCTGGCTGTGCTCACACACATACACACACACACACACACACACACACACACACACACACACACACACACACAGCCGTGCTCACACACAGGTCCGTATCCGCACACACGGGTGCCGTGTCCCCGCCGTGCCCGTCCTGCCCGGGCCGGGGCCGGGCCGGTGCCCATCCCCGCTGCGGCAGGCCCACGTGCCGGCCGGCGCCCGCCCGCACATGGCTCTGCAGCAGGGAGGCTGCTGGGGCTAAAAATGGAGCAGGGCGCACATGCCAGCGCCACGTGACGCGCATGGAGAGGGCTCCCCGCGCGAGGAGGAGGAGGAGGAGGAAGAGGAGGAGGAGGAGGAGGAGGAGGAGGGAGCCCGCTCACATGGGCTGGCACAGATGCCAACTGGGCAGCTGGCCACGACGCCGTGGCCTCTGTGTGACCTGTGGGTTGGGGGGCTGATGGGGTGCTTTCCCCCCTCCTTTCCTGACACATTTGACCTTTGGGAAGGTCAAACATGGGGTGACGGCGGAATGGGAAAGGGGAGGAGGGTTGCCAGGTGGTGGGTCTGGGGTGGGGGATCTGGAGGCCGAAGGAGTTCCCGGTGCTGTCCCGCCCCCTATCCTACCCCTCCTTTGCTCCCCCTGCCCGTGTGGTCTCAAGGCTGCAGAGAGAACACAAACATCAGCACGTGAGATCTTGGGGGGGAGGGGGGACAGGTGAGAGGTTCCCCACCTGCCATGGCTACTCCCCCTGGGGGTGCTCCCCAGACCCCCCCACAGGATGAGCACACTGGGGTCGCCCCTCCCCCAGGGGTCCTGCACCCCTTTTGCACCCCCATGTCACACTATCACCCCAGTTTCTGGGCCCCTTTGGGGTCCTGGCAGTCCCAAACCCTATCCCAGTGCACCTTTCCCGTGGCCCTGCACCCCTGAATCCTCGTGGGATCCCTACACCCTTTGACCCTGCAACCCTTTTTGGGTCTCTGCAACCTCCCAGGGTGCATTCATCCCTAAATCCTGCACGTTCCCAAATCTGTGCTCTCCTGCTCCCCCCAATCCTGCACTCCTGCACCCTCCTGGGGGGTCCCTGTATCCCCAAACCCTGCACCTCTGCACCCTGCACCCCCAGACCCTGCACTTCCTGAGATCTCTGTCCCCCACTCTGGTCTGCCCTATTCCACAATGTCAGGAATGTGTCAGTGTCACGGAGTGTCCCTGCCTGTCTTGGGGTGTCCCCATCTGCCGTGGGGTGCCCCCGCCCGGGGCCAGGCCTGCCTTGTTTACCCGATTTTTCCCGTTCCCGGGGAGGGAGGATGATTTTGGCAGCGGGAGCTGCTGCCCCAGCCAAGAGCCAGGAACCGAGCCAGGGCTGCTCCCGGCAGGAAAACACCCCCAAACCACCCCAAACCCCAACCTTCCCAGTACTCTCCTGGCCCTCCACAGCAGCACTGGGGCTCCTGCCCCACCGTTCCCCCCAAGTGCCGTCAGTTGGGATGGATGAAAGGGGGGGGTCAGGGGTGCAGGACCCCCAAATTGGGTGGAACCCAGCACCTCTGTTTCCCCCCCCCGAAGTACAGTTACAGGTGGAGAAACTGAGGTTCTATGTGTGTAGGGTGACATGGGGACACAGCTGGACCCGGTGTCCCCAAACCCACAGGGCAGCTGCAGACCCACGATGGGTCTGGGGGTGTCCAAGCGGGGCTGAGGGTGCAGGGCTGGGGCCCCTGTCCCCTGTCAGCCCCCGGTGTCCAGCCTGGGGGGCGAGGGTGATAGGCAAGAATGAAGCCCCGGTCCCGGCGGAGACAACCCCCCTTTTCCTGGAAAAGGTTCAACAAGGTAAACAAGGCTCCAGCCCCGAGTAAAAATAAACTCTCGGCACGCAGGCGCCGGGCGGGAAGCGGGGCGAGCGTCACGCGGCACGGCCACGGCACCGGCACCGGGCACCGGGCACCGGGCATCAGGCACCAGACCCACCGCCCCTCCGCTGCCTCCTGCCCCCGGGAGCAGCGGCGGGGGAGGGAAATGCGAACTGCATCCCCCCAGGGGCTGTTAAAGTGCGGGGGTGCAGGGGGTGCAACTGGGGGGATTCGGCATGGGAAGGGAGGGGCACAGCCGATGGCACGGATGGGGTGACGTGTGTGTCCCCCCGACACTCCGGGCACCCCACGGCGGGTGGGGGTACCCCACGGGGTCCTGGCATGAGGGGATGGGGCAGACCTGGACTGAGGGGTAGAGACCCGGGAGGTGCAGGATCTGGGGGCGCAGGATACGGGAGGACAGAATCTGGGTTTGCAGGGACCCCAGGAAGTGCAGGGATGCAGAGTTTGGGGGTGCAAGATGCGGTAGTGCATGGTTTGGAGTTGCAAGGGTGCGCAGGTCCGTGGAGGTGCAGGATTTAGGAGTGAATCTGGTGGCATGTGAGGGGCGTTCAGGTGTCCCCTCCGTGCCACGGACTAGTATGGCACAGGCACTGCCATGATGGGGTGCACAGGGACCCGCGGGAAGCCCCTCGAGGCATAGACCCGGCCTCTGGGGGCGTTCCCGGCGCACGTCAGCTGCAGTACCCCCCTGTCCCGGTGGCTTTGGTGGCCCCTCTCCCTTATCCTGCTCTCTATGGGTGGTCCCAGAGTCGGGATATCCCGGAAATATCCCAGCTGTGCCCAGCCAGGGGTCCCTGCTCACAGCACCTTCAGCAGGACCCCCCGTGCCGGGTTCCCAGCCTCCCGGTGGGACCCCATAGAGAGACCCCAAGAGGTTTGTCCCGTCCCTCCCAGCCCCACTCCCGTCTCGGGGATTCCTGGGGGATCAGGGTTTCAGGCGAGCATCACAGGCGCCGTGTGCCGCAGCGCAGTGCGCGGGGATGTTTTTCCAATCCAGACGTGCGGCTGAGTCACGGATAATCACCGGGAACGTGCCGGGAGGGGAACGAGGAGCTGCGTGGGAGCGGGGGCACCTGCACGGTCCAGGCACAGCCCTGCGGGCAGGCGGGTCCCTTCACCCCGGGACCGGCATTACCCTCCCGGGTCCCCCCGTTCCCGTGCCAGCCTGGCCCCACACATCCTTCCGGGAGCTGCCGCGGTTCTCCCGGCCGGAGGTGCCACGGCACCGTGAAACCGCCCCGTGACTCAGGGCAAGGGCACGTCCTGTGGGGTATTGGGGTGTTCCCACTGCCCCACTGCGTTGGGGAGCCCCAAAATCCGGGACCACCGCCAGCAACCCCCAGACACCCCCAGCTGAGGGGTGGCCTTGTCATCCACGGGGAGCCAGGGGGTCTTTGGGGTGCAGAGCTCTGGTGTCCCTCCCCGGCCACTTCGCACAGCCGGGGCACTGGAGGCCACCCCTCCTGTGGGATTAGCTCAGAGTATTTCCCGGTGCTGGCATATCCGTGCTCTGCTCCTTCTCCTCCTGGCTGGGGTCCAGGGCAGCGCCCGGCACGTGGCACCCGAGAGGGTGCTGGCACCCCCAAAACCTAGCCCGCGGCGGGAGCAGGAGTACCCACGGAGCCCCCGGTGCCACCGGGCTGGGCTGGCCCCGACCGGCACCGCGACCCAGATCTGCCACCAACTCTGCCCTGGCACCGCGTTGCCGCAGCCCCCGCGGCAGCCGGGAGTGGGGCCAGGCTGGGACGTGGATGCCAGGCACGTGCCACAGCGGGCACCCGCCGTGGGCAGCATGGGGACAGCAGGGGCTCAGCAGGGGGACATCGGGAGGGGGCAGCGGGCAGGGGCTGTGCAGGGAGCTGTACCATGCACAGGCGTCCCTGACCCGGTGGGGGCTGCAGTGCTGGAGCCGAACAGGTGGGCACAGGAGATGGTGCCATGTGGGGTGACAGGGGTAGCTGTGCAGGGGACAGTGGCACGCGGGGTTGCAGGGGCACCTGTGTGTCCCTAGAACAATGGACAGTGCTTTGAGGGATGACAGGAGTACCTGGATGTCCCCAGTGCTGTGCGGGGTGACATCAGTGCCCAGGTGTCCTCAGGGGAAGGTGCCACGCAGAGTGACAGTGCTGTGCCTGGATATCCCCGCTGCAGGGGACAGCCAGTGCCACGGTCAGGTGTTCCCAGTGCAGGTGACAGTTCTGTGCAAGGTGACAGGGCTGACAGTGCTGCGACTGGCGGTCCCCAGTGCAGGGAATAGTGTCGTGCCAGGTGACAGATGTGTCAAGTGCTGCACCCAAGTGTCCGCAGTGCAGGGGACAGTGCTGCGGGAGGGGTTCCCAATGCAGGACTATGCTGTGCTGCGTGACGGGGTACCCCGCGTCCCCGGTGCAGGGGCCAGTGCAGGTACCGGTCCCCGCGGTCCGTCAGGCGGCCCCGGTGCTGGGGTCCCCGCCGAGCCCGGGCTCCCCGGCGGCGGCGCGGGGCCGGGGCCGCCGGCGGAAAGTGTGTCACTGGGGCACGAGGCTGTCCCCGGGAATCACATGGGGGAGGCGGCGGCGCCGCGTGCGGCCCAGTGCGCAGCCGCGGCCGGTGCGGGGGGCGGCGGGGCGGGCGGCGGGCGCACAACAGCCCGCACCGGGCGGCGGCGCGGCACGGCTCGGCGCGGCTCCGCTCTGGGAGGCTCAAGGGGCCGGGACAGGATGGCGGCCCCCGAGGCCGGCAGCACAGGTCAGTGCCCCGCCGGAGCCCCCCAACCCCGGGACCACCGTGCGGGCACCGGCACCGGCAGCGGTCCCCAGCACCGGAGCGGATCGGGGGGGCAGCGCTTCGGGACTGCGGCGAGGGGCTGCGCGCTGAGACCGCGAGTTGGAGGGGTCCGGACACCGGGACCAAGGGGTCCCGCACGCCCGACCGGGCAGGATGCGCACCGGGGCCACGTCCCGGAACGGGGCTCCGTCCTATCGGGACCGAGGGGTCCTGCAGAGCGGGGTAAGGCTCGGACAACGGGGCCGGGGTGTCCCCGGGAGGAGGGTAGGGAGGGCTGCGCGCCGGTACCGGCTGTGTTGCACACCGGGGCGACGTGATCACTAGTACTGGGGTGTTCAGGCGGTCGGGGCAGAAGGGATGGAGACTGGACTGGGATATCCCGAACGCCGGGGCGTGCTGGACGCAGGGGTAGGAAGGTTGAGAACAGGGATCGGTGTTCCAGGGTGTCCCGGGCAGCGGGACTGGAGGGGAGCGGGACGGGACCCGGGTGTCCCGGAGACCGGGACTGAGGATTCCCGAACGCCGGAGAGTGGTGGATGCAGGGGTAGGAAGGGTGAGAACCGAAATTGTTGTTTCCTGGGCAGCGGGACCAGAGAGGAGACAAGTGGGTCCACGGCAGCGGGACTGGAGTGCCCCAGAAACCGGGACTGCAGGGTAGCTCACAGGGATCGGTTTATCCCGGGCGGTGGGACCGGTCAGGGTGACCGGAGGAGACCGCGGCAGGATCTGGGCTTTCCGTATCAGCGGCACCGGGGCCACGGGGACCGGGCAGCCCGTGGACGGCCGAGGCGGTGCCGCGCGTGTCGGGGCTCCCTGCGCACCGGGAGGGACGGAGGGGGGACCGGAGGCGGTGCCCCCCCCTCCCCCGTGTCCCCCCCCCGCACGTGTCCCCCTCCCCGTCCCTGCCACGTGCGGAGTTTGTTTTCCCCGCAGCCCCGCCCTACCCCCTCCCATTGGTCGGCATATGACATCAGTGATGACGTCACGCGCGGAACTGGGGACGCCGCCGTTCATTGGGGGGGGTAGCCCAGTCTCCGGGACAACGAGAAGGGGCGGGGCGGGGTTTGGCCAATGAGGGGGAGATGGGCGTGGTAACGCGTGAAGGGGCGGGGTCTGAGGGGGCCACGTGCGGCTGGAGCACGTGGGGCGGCGGCGTGAGGCCGCCTGAGCTCGGGGGAGGGCTGCGGGGAGGCTGTTTGGGGGGGTTCCCTCTGTTTTGGGGTCAAGAAAGTTTTCCCTAGCTCTGGGGCAAGCCGTTAGGGGGAATCCCCGCACCCCAAACTGTAAAATGGGCGTCCCGAGGCTTTGGGGTGTGGGGATCCCCCCATTATTTTGGTGTCATAGCAGCGGGGGCTCCCCAGGATCAGCTGCCCTGGAGGTGGGACCCACTGTCCCCAATTCAGTGACCCCCTTTGGAGGTGGTTCAGTGCGGGGGGATGGTGACAAGCTGGCTCTGGCGCGTGGCATCTGTGCCAGCGGCACCGTGTGCGGCGGGAGACACATGGCCGTGGTGATCCCGTGTGTCCCCGACATCACCATCCACGTGTCCCAGCCCGGAGTCGTGTCCCGGTGCTGCTGTCCCTGCCCCGTGAGTTGGGTGACAACGACTGTGACTGCAACCAGGAGCCACGCGTGTTTTTCCCCCCATGTTGCTCCCCACTTTCGGGGGTCCTCACACACCTCCTCAGTCCTGCAGTGGGGACGTATCCCCCCATTTAGGGGGCTGCACTGGGAGCATTCCGGTGCCATGGGAGGCTCCACTGGGAGCACCCCAGTGCCGTGGGGGTCTGTGTCACGGGGGGCTGCGCCGTGGGACTGTCCCGGCAGCTGTGGGGCGGGAGCCTGGCTGTGCTGCAGGCACGGAGCCAGGAACGGCAGGAGTAACTCCTGTGACCTCCTGATTTCACCTCTCCAGAGGGTTCCCAGCCCACATTCCTCCTGCAGGCAATTCCGGGGTGCCCTGCCCGTGTCCCCAGCCGGCACGCACCAGGATAAACCCGGCTGTCCCCGTCCCACGTGGGGCCGTAGCCCGTGGCGGCCGGTGGGTGCGGTGCCTGACTCAGGGTGGGCGGCACACGTGCGGCGCAGCGGGATATCCACGGATCCGGGATGCATCCGGGGTGCTTCCCTGTAGACCCCACCCCGCGTGGGGCTGCGATTCCCCTCCAGGGGGCTCCCCCCGCCCCCCCCCCCCCCCTCCTGCGCTGTGGGAGGCTGAGCCTGGTGTAGCTCATTGCATAGGTGGCCCACCGGGATGCACCCGGGATGCTTCCCTATGGATCCCACCCCACCTGGGGCTGCAGTCCCCCTCCGAGGGGTTTCCCTGAGCCTGGCACAGCTCAGTGCGTGTGTGGCTCCGCGGGATGCCCATGGATTCTAATTGCCGATGGATTCGGGGTACTTCCCTTGGCATCCCACCCACCTCCGGAGGTTCCCACCTCCACGAGTCGGGGGAGGATGAGCCCGGCACAGCTCAGTGCATGAGTGGCTCCTTCTTTCTGCAGGTGGGGTGATCAGCTACGTGGGCTCCAGCGGCGCCTCTCCCACCCGCACCAGTCCCGTGTCCCTCTGCAGCGACAGCTCCAACAGCAGCTCCCAGTCGGGCTCGCAGCCCTTCCCCACGTACTTCCCACCGTCGCCCACCGGCTCCCTCCAGGATTCCCGCGCCTATGGCGGAGCCACGCTGGCCCCCCATGAAGACGGCTCTCCTTCCTCCTCATCCTCCTCCTCCTCCACCTCCTCTTCCTCGTACAGCTCCTCGGTGAATTTCCCCGGGGTGCAGCCGGTCCCCGCGGACGAGCGGCGCCGCAGCTCGCCGAGCAAAGCCGGCAGCACCGTCACGAGTGAGTGGGGCTCGCGGGGGGATGGCGGGTGGTCTCCCCACCCCGCGGCACGCACCTCTGGACCCCGATAACCCCATACCCCCGCAGAGCTCAACGGGATGGTGCTGCTCTGCAAGGTCTGCGGGGACGTCGCCTCCGGCTTCCACTACGGCGTCCACGCCTGCGAGGGCTGCAAGGTACTGGGATGGGGCCGGGGATGGAGCGAGGTGCCCCTGTCACACTGCGGGGACCCCTAATGATTCCCCCGCTCGCCCCGCAGGGCTTCTTCCGCCGCAGCATCCAGCAGAACATCCAGTATAAGAAGTGCCTCAAGAACGAGAACTGCTCTATCGTCCGCATCAACCGCAACCGCTGCCAGCAGTGCCGCTTCAAGAAGTGCCTGCTGGTCGGCATGTCCCGTGATGGTGAGTTCGGAGGGACCGCTCGTGACTTCTGGAGCCGGGGATTCCCTCCGGGGGTGGATTCCCCGTGCCCAAGCGGCTGGTCACTTCCCGGGATTTATCCAGCGCTGTACGTTCCCTCTGGAGCCCGGTCCCCCTGACTGTGCTGGGTGCTGTGCCTGTCCCGCCTTCTTGGGAACCCCCATATGTGGGGCTGCGTGTCTCTTCCAAGACTGGGTGCCTCATGCCCAGAGCTACATGTCCCCTCCCGGGATGGGTTCCCCCCGTGTTCAGGGCTGCGTGTCCCCTCCAAGCCCAAGGCTGCAGCCCTGCTCCCGTCAGCTCCTGGCCCCTCATGGCGGGGTGGGGGTCACCGTGCTTGCTGCTACTGATGTCCCCCTAACACCAGTGTTCCCCCTCAGCCGTGCGCTTCGGGCGCATCCCCAAGCGGGAGAAGCAGCGGATGCTGGCGGAGATGCAGAGCGCCATGGGCGGCATGGCCAGCGCCCCACCGCCGATGCCGGGGCCCGGCGAGGGTCCCGCCGCGGGCGGGGTCCGCGCACCGCCTCCCGGCCCCCCGCCGCTCGCCCCCCCGGCCTGCTTCTCCCAGTTCCCCCAGCAGCTGACGCCGCCCCGCTCGCCCAGCCCCGGGGGGGCCACCGAGGACGTCATCGCGCAGGTGGCCAAGGCCCACAAGGAGATCTTCATCTACGCGCACGACAAGCTGGGACCCCCTCCCGCCTGCGACAGCGGTCTTCTGCGCTGGGACGCGCCCCCCGCCTGGGCCCCCGGCCCCCCCGAGCCCCGGCTGTGCCCCGCCGCCTACCCCGAGCCCCCGGCCCCGCGGGGTTGCCCCTGGCCCCGCGGCCCCAAGGACGTCCTGCCGGTGAGCGCCCGGGGGCTCCCGCTCCCCCCCGACTATTTTTAGCCGCTAATCACATTAATCCCCTTGTCGGTGCCCCCCTTCCTGTGGCGGCAGGGCCAGGGGAGCCCCCGATGCCCGCTGACCCCTGGTCACCCGCAGGCGTGCCCCATGAACAGCCACGTGCCCGGCCGCAGCGGGCGCTCCGTGCAGGAGATCTGGGAGGATTTCTCCCTTAGCTTCACCCCCGCCGTCCGCGAGGTCGTGGAGTTCGCCAAGCACATTCCCGGCTTCCAGGCGCTCTCCCAGCACGACCAGGTCACCCTGCTCAAGGCTGGCACCTTTGAGGTACGTCACGGAATGGCAAGGACTCAATGGACAGCGTGGTGCCCCACAGACTGACAGGGTGCCCCGTGGCATTGCCTGGTGCCCCATGGCATTGCACGGTGCTCTATGGACTGGCATGAAGCCCCAGAGCATGGGAACAGTGGCCCAGAATATGGCAGGAGTCCCGTGGCATTGCAGTGCCCCACATTTGGGAGCCACGGTGGCCATTGCATTGCCTGGTGCCTCACAGCACTGCAGTGCCCCACATTTGGGATCTGTGGCACAGAACACGGTGTCCCTGTCATGGCACAGTGCCCTGTGGACTGGCATGGAGCCCTGCAGCACTGCAGTGCTCCACAAACAGGAGTTGTGGTATGCAGCACAGTGTTTCTGGCATTATATAGTGCCCCATGGCACCGCAGTGGCACATTTTGGGAGCTGCGGTATGGAGCATGCCCCTGGCATGGCATGGTACCCCACATTTAGGAACCACGGACTGACATGAAGCCTCGTGGCACTGCCCAGTGTCCCATGGCATTGCAATGCCCCACATTTGGTGGCATGAAACACAGTTCCCATAGCATGGTACCCCACATTTGGTAGTCACAGTGTGGATCATGGAGCTCATGGCATGGCACAATGCCCCTGGCATCATCTGGTGCCCCATGGCACGGCAGTGCCCCACATTTGGGAGCTGTGGCATGGAGACTGATGTCCCCGTGCCTGTCGCTCTGCCTGGTGCCCCATTCCTTATCCTGCCCCTCGCCCACAGGTGCTGATGGTTCGCTTTGCGTCGCTGTTCGACGTGAAGGAGCAGACGGTGACGTTCATGAGCCGCACGCGGTACGGGCTGGAGGAGCTGTGGGCCATGGGCATGGGGGACCTGCTCGGGGCCATGTTCGACTTCAGTGAGAAGCTCAGCGCCCTCGAGCTCAGTGACGAGGAGCTGGGGCTCTTCACCGCTGTGGTCCTTGTCTCAGCAGGTGGGCACAGGAGGATTTGGGGAGTTTTAGGGGGAGATTGAGGCATTTGGGGCTGGGATCAGAGGAGTTTGGAAAAGGGTCGAGGAGTGTGGGGTTGGGATCAGGGGGTTAGTGGGGTGTCCGGGGCATTCAGGGATGAGATTGGGGTGACTGGGGTGGCATTGAGGTGACACCAGGGGAACATCAGAAGGTTCTGTGCTAGGATCAGGGTGATGCTGAGGTTGACATCAGGGGGTTTTGAGGGTGGAACTGGGGTGTCTCCTCCCTGGCTCCTGACCCCCTGTCCTCCATAGACCGCTCGGGTATGGAGGACACAGCATCAGTGGAGCAGCTGCAGGAGACGCTGCTGCGGGCCCTGCGGGCCCTCGTGCTGAAGACGCGCCCGGCTGAGACCTCGCGCTTCACCAAACTGCTGCTGAAGCTGCCGGACCTGCGCACCCTCAACAACCTCCACTCCGAGAAGCTGCTCTCCTTCCGCATCGATGCCCAGTAGTGCCCCCCGGACCCCCCGGGCTCCCCCGCGCACCCCTGTACATACACCACAGCGAAGGGACACACAGACTTCCCCCTCCCCCCCGGGGCAGCACCGACCCCGTGGCGCCCGTCGGACTCGCAGGGATTCACCCCAAGGTGGGCGCCAGGATGCTGGGACCCCCCACCCCAAATCGGGCACCGCCCCCACGGCTCCGCTGGCAGCGCCGGGGGGTCCCCTCGCCCCAACACCCCCGTTCTGGCGGCCGGGGGTGGGACGCAGAGGCTGGATCCAGCCGCGCTGGGGGGGTGGGTCTGGGGGGAGGGGGTTTGGTTGGTTGGTTTTTTTTCATCATATATTTATTACATAAATATATAGTAAAATAGACCAGCAACAATTACCATAAAAATATCTTTCTTTAAAATCCTGACCAAAACACAAAAGGGTTTAAAATCGCACGTCACAGACTGTGATTGTCACGGGGGCTCCGCGGCCCCCCCGGCCCGCGCCCCTACATTCAGCGACGCCGGCCGCGGCCCCCCCGGCACCCTGCATAGTGGGGGACCCCGCGTGGGGCGCGCCGAGCCGAGCCGGGCCGTGCCGGGGCTGTGCTGGGCCAGGTGCCGGCCGGGCTCGACGCCCACGGGCAGGGGCAGCTCCGGGAGCCATGAGGTATGTGCTTGGGGGGGGGGGGGGGGGGAACGGGGGGCGCGGGGACGGGGGACGCGGGGCGGGGGTGGCCCGGGGGAGGTGGCGCAGGGGTGGGGGGCACCGGTGTGGCCCCCCGGGACCGACGCTGGATGCTGGACGTGCGATGGCGACGCGAGACGGAGACGCGGGGACGGCCCGGGGGGGGCGCGGGGGGAGTACAGGGTTGGGGGGCGTGCGGGGGGCAGCGGGTGGGGAGTGCCGGGCTGAGCCCCCCACCCCGGGACAAGCTGCCCCAGGGCCCCGTGTGGCCGCTCGGGGGGGGTCACGGGGGCTGATTAAGACACGTCCCGTGTCGCGACGGGAGCGCGCGGCGTCACACGGAGTGTGCGCGGGAACATGCGGGCAGCGCGGGGCCACGGCACCGGCACCGGTACCGCAACGACATGGCACGGCCACGGCACCGGCTCCGCGCCGTCATTGCACCAACAGGAGATGCCATGGCACTGAGATGGCACGGCCACGGCACCAACACGCGTGGCCGTGGCACCGGCATTGCACCAACGTGCCTTGCACTGGCACCGACATGGCACGGCCACGGCGCTGGCACAGCACCAGCACGCGTGGCCACAGCACCGGCACGGTCACGGCACCAACATGGCACGGCCACGGCACCGGCACGGCCACAACACCACCGGGCGTTGGGGGGCATCAGCCGGGTGCCGCAGCCCCGCCCGTGGCCCGAAGGCACGTGTCGGGACCGGTGCTGCCAGGGCTGGGGGGCGAACCCCCGAACCCTGCGCCCCCCCAGTGCGGGCGTTAGTGTTCGGCTCCTATTGCACCGCCCGCAGCCGGTGCTGCCGGGACCCCCGAGCCGGGACCCCCCGGGCACCCGGGTGGGGGTTTAAGACATTTTGCACCAAGGTCAAATCCGGCGCTGGTACTTAGGGCTGGGGGCAGGCGCCCCCACCCACGGCACCCTGGGGTGCCACAGCCCCGCTGTGCCCCCCAACCCAGCTGCAGGGGGTCTGGCGGGGCCCCCCCGACATGACCCCTATGGTTGTGGGAGTCTGGGGTGTGGGGGGAGCCCAGCCCGGCCCCCTGTGCCTGTGGGGGGACGTGTCTGGTGTTGGGATTTTCTGCTTTTAAACGACCCGTAAAAAGATTTTTTTTTTTAATTACAAAAATTATATATTTTATATATATTTATATATATATATATATATATTAGCTTAGGTGGGCCCGGCCTGCCTCGCCGGCCCCCCCCCGGCCCGCACCCCCCCTCGGCCTCCGCCTGAGGTAAGAAAAAATTCACAAACCTAAATCTTGGGGGGGGGGGGGAATAAAAAGGTGATAAAACCATTCCCGGGTGCCCCCTTGCAGCTGTGCCCCCCCACCCCAACCCCCTGTGGGACTCCCCCTGCCGGCCCCCGCCTCAGCCCGGCCGCCCTGGCAGCATTGGGGGGGCAGTTGGGGGGGTGCAGCCCCCCCAAAGTGCTGCTGCCAGGGGGCCGGGGCAGTAGTGCAGTGGGGGATCCCGGGGGGGGCACCCACTGCCCCCCCGCCGGCGCCTCCGGGGCCTTTGCAACTCCTGACGGACACGACAAAACCCACGAGGACGAGGGGAAAAACAACAAAAAAAAAAGGACAACGGAAAAGTTGGGGGGGGTTGGGGGGGGAGTCGCCCCCCCCAGTGTCCTGCAGCGCCCACCATCCGCGGCGCTTGGCACAAAATTGTCTCCTCTCAGCCCAAAAAAAAGACAAGAGAACCCCCCAAACCCCAAATCTGGCCCCAAATTTGGGGATAAGGGGGGGACACAGGGTGGTCACCCCAGCCGGGGCAG
Organism: Sturnus vulgaris; assembly: GCF_052056855.1. Taxonomy (NCBI): domain Eukaryota; kingdom Metazoa; phylum Chordata; class Aves; order Passeriformes; family Sturnidae; genus Sturnus; species Sturnus vulgaris. Next base: position 4,801,213 of record NC_142269.1, on the reverse strand, counting down.
ACCCAGTGGGCTGGGGAGGGTCCACCAGCCCTGCACCCCGATGGGCTGGGTCCCCCTCACCACCGCTGTGCCCCCCCTGTGCCCCCGCCCTGCTGTGGGGGGTGGGGGGTCCTGGCCCCCACTTTGCTATGGGGGGGGTCCTGGCCCTCACCCCACTATGGGGGATGGAGGTCCCAGCCCCTGCCCTGCTATGGAGGAGGGTCCTGGTCCCCACCCCAGCCCCCCAAATTGCTGCCCGGCCAAAAGTGCATATGGCCACGGCCCCCCAGCCGAGGCAGCCTCTCCCTGTGCAGCCCAGAGCCCCCTCCTCTCCTCCCTGCTCTTCCTCCTCCTCCTCCTCCTCCTCCTTCCAAAGTGCAGTTAGTTTAATATTTTAGCCTCTCAGGGAGGGAAATAAATGCTTAAAAAATAATAATCTACGAAGAGAAGGACAATAAAGGGAACGCTCGACCGTCGGGGCCCTTCCCTGTGCAAACAAACAAAATTCGTCAAGTCCTGGGGCGGGGGGGGTGGCTGTTGGGGGGCACAGCAGGACCCCCACCCTGGGCACAGCATCCCCTTGTCCTTACAGGGGGACGAGAAAGATTTTGGGGGGGCCAGAGTGGGGTTGTGGGGGCACAGGGTGGGGGGTGTCAGCCCTACACCTCCTGGTCCTCGAAGACCTCGAGGAAGAGGGGGGGGAAGAGCTCGGTGGGACACTCCACCTTCATGTGCAGGAAGCGGCTGGCGTGGCAGGCGCCGATCATCCGCAGATCCGTCACCTTCATCAGCAGCTTGGGCCAGAAGTGGGGAATGTTGTGTTTGCGGTAGTTGATGTAGTGCTCAAAGGCCAGCAGATACGTCTCCTGGCACTTCTCGATCTTCTCCACGCAGATCAGCCCCGTCCGGTCTGCAGGAACCAGGGAACCGTCAGGGCACCATGGAGTCACAGAATGGTTTGTGTGGCAAGTGATGTTAAAGCTCATCCAGTCCAACCCCTGCTATGGGCAGGGACATGTTCCCCTACCCCAGGTTCCTCCAAGCCCCATCCAACCTGGCCTTGGACACTTGCAGGGATGGGGCAGCCACACTTCTCTGAGCAACCTGTGCCAGGGCCTCACCACCCTCACAGAGAGGAATTTCTTTCCAATATACCATCACAATCTTCCTTTTTTAGTTTAAACCTCTCCTTGTCCTGGCATTTTCTACCTCTGGAACAGTCCCTCTCCCAGTCCAGCATCTACAGGGATTCTCCCTCCCACAGGGCAGAGTGTCCCATGCACCCCTGGCTGTTGGGGTGCCCATCCCACAGACCCACGTCAGTCTGGAAGAGGTCCTCAGGGGACCAAGAGCCTCAACCTGGGTATCAGGGACTGGAGTTCCTACTTCATCCTCTTGGGATCCCTTCCAGCCTGGCACAGCTGCCCGAAGCTCTAAGAATTGGGAGTGCCCACCCCAAATCCAGGGGGGCATGGTTTCCCACCCAACGCACTCTGAAGATGTTGGGGGGCTCTGCCATCAGAGTGCCCATCCAACACACCCCCAAGACAGTGAGGACTCTGGGCATCGGGGTGCCCACCCAATACACCTTCATATGCTGGAGGTGGTGGGCAAGGGGGTGCCAACACAACAACCCCCATGGACAACCTCTGGGCATGGGGATGCCCATCCAATTCCCCCTGAAGCTGCTGGGGACCTCTGGCATCAGGGTGCCCACCCAACACCTCTCCAGGACCGTGAGAACTTGAGCATTGGGGTGCCCACCCAACATACCCTCCAATTCCCTGGGCACTGGGGTGCCCACCCCATTCCACCATCACCCATTACCTGAGGACATGAGCAGCACAGCCTGGAGCAGGGCCACCTCGGTGTCATCCAGGTTGAAGGCAGAGAGGGACTTGCCCAGGTCGAAGATGGCATCGGAGACGACGCCGAGGCCGCCGTTCTTGAGCTGCTCACGTTTCACTGCCATCTCCCCGCTCAGCGTCAGCGTCTCGCTCTCGGGGTCGTAGCGCACGGCCGCCCGCAGCGACATGATCTCCATGCAGCACCCCTTCAGCAGGATGATCTGGTCCTCGCAAGGCAGCTGGGGGAAGTTTTGGGGGTTTTGGTGTGACTCAGATTCTGGGCAGACCACCCCAGACCTCCCAAACTGCCCAGCCCACCGTTACCTCTGAAAACATGGGCAGTTTTTTGGCAAAGTCGACCACGCGGGTGATGGCCGGGGTGATGATTTTTGTAAACTCGCTGAACGCCTCCAGGTCGACTTTGTCCCCATCGGGCATGGAGGCCATGGGGGACTGGCCGATGTCCTCAGGCTGTGGGGGACATGGTGGTGTTGGCGAGGTGTGATGTCACCATGTGCCCCCTGGGACCACCATGGTGGCATTGGGGAGCGTGATGTGGCCGTGTCACCCCTGGACCCCCACAGCAGACAGGGCACGTGGTGTGACTGTGTCCCCCCCATGGTGGACAGTGGGGTTTGGGGGTGCAGCGTGACTGTGTGACCTTCTGGGACCCCCATGGTGGGCAGTGGGGTTGGAAGCGTGGTGTGATCATATCCTGCCCTGGGACTCCCGTGGTGGCATTGGGGATCTGGTGTGACCATGTCCAGCCTGTGGTCCCCACAGTGAACAGTGGTGTTAGGGGGTGCAGAGTGACTGTTTTCCCCCCATGACCCCCACAGTGGACATATGGGGGTGAGGTGTGACCGTGTTCCCCCTCCCTGGGACCCCCGGGGAGCCGTGATGTGACCCTGCCCCACCCTGGGGCCCCCACGTCACCGGGAGCAGTCATGGCAGGGCCGGTGCAGCAGCCAGGAGAGGGAGCTGCATGACAGGGACAGTGGCAGGGCCAGGGCCATCCGCGGGCACAGCTGTCCCCTTCGGTCACTGCTCACCCCTGAACCCTTTGGGGGTGACTTACTCAAGGACACTGAACGATGTCCCAACCCCCCTCGACTGCCCAAGGACACCTGTGACATCCCAAACCCTGGCACTGCCACCATGTGTGTGCTGAGTGTGCGAGCACTCAGCAGATCCCAGCTGGGGCTGGGGGCAGGGTGGGGGCTGAGATGGTGACAGAGTCCCCTCACCAGGAATTTCCGCTTCTGCTTCCAGTGGCTGCCCTGGGCATTGGTGCTGCGGTGGGCTTCTGTCACAACATGGATCAGCTCCCACTCCTCGGCGCTGGGGTTGGGGCGATGCTGCAGGGACTTGATCATCTCCTCCTTCCGCCGCCGCTCCCGGTTCTCCTCGATCAGCTTCCGCTTGGCTACCCGCTTGGAGTCATCCAGCACCACTGCCGGGACCCCTGGCATCAGCCAGGATCCCCTCATCCGTGCATCCCACGGTGACCCCCCAGCCTCCTCCTATGGCTGCTCCAGGCGCCTCAACTCGCACCATAGCACCAGGACCCCAACCCACCTCCCAAAAACCACCCACTATCATCTGGAACCCCTGCAGTCAGCTAGGACTCCACATCCATGCATCTCACCCCGCTGCTGCATCACAGCACCTGACATCCCAGCCTGCTCCTGCAGCTGATCTGAGTACCCCAATGTGCCCCATGGTGCCAGGACTCCAACCTGCCCCACCAGCTGAGCCCCTCCCGTGTCCCCCAACTCACGGTCCATGGCCATGCCCACGGAGATGCACTTCTTGAAGCGGCAGAGCTGGCACTGGTTGCGGGTGATCTTGTCAATGACGCAGCACCCATCGTATTTGCAGGAGTAGGTGGGGTGCAGGTTCTTCTGGATGGTCCGACGGAAAAATCCCTGGGGAGGGCGCAGGGGGTGGCACAGTGAGCCCTGCTGAGCCCCCCTGAGCCCCCTAAGCCCCTCTGCCCCAACTCACCTTGCAGCCCTCGCAGGTGATGCAGCGGTAGTGGTAGCCGGTGGCCTTGTCCCCACACACCACACACTGTTCATCTTTGTCCAGGTAACTAGGGATGTACCCTGCGGGGACCCTCGAGTCAGGGACCCCCAGGGCACCCCGGGGCAGGGCCCCCCACAGCAGAGACTCATGGGGTGCTCCATGACAGGGATTCCCATTACAGAGACCCCCAGAGCACCCCAAATCAGTGGCCCCCAGAGTGCTCCATGACAGGGTAACCCCAGGGAACCCCAAGTCAGGGACTCCTGGAGCACCCTGTACCAGTGACTGTCCCACACACCCCACACCAGGGACCCCCCCAGAAACCCTGAGTCAGGGAGCCCTCTGCACACCCCAAAACAGAGACCCTTGGCTTATGCAGCATCAGGGACCCCCCTCCACACCCCATGCCAGGGATGCCCAGCATGCCCTCCCCTCTCCGTGCCTCAGTTTCCCCTCTGTCTGCACCCACCACTGTCTGCCCCGCCACTGCCCCTGCCCTGGCACGGGAAGGGTTAACGCTGGGGGTGTGTGGGGGGTGCCCGAGCCCCCCGCACCAATAAAGCCCCCATTATCCCATTATCCGGCTGGGGACCGGCAGCGGGGGGGTCCCCGTCCCCCTGGCACACAAAGACCCACTGTGTCCGGGGTCCCCCTGCCTGGCAGCCCGGGACCAGCCCCCCGCCACCACCGGCTCAGGGAAACTGAGGCACGGATCATCCATGAAGCACGGGGTGGCTCCCAGCACCCTGGGTCCCCGATGTCACCCCCAGCAGCTCACCCTCGTGTTTTGGGGGTGCTGGAAATGGAACTCCCCGAGGGTTGGGAGAGATGGGGAGGGGGCTGGACGCCTGGGCCCTCCATGTAGAGAGCACCCATAATTCGGGGGGGTGTCCCCAGCACCCCGGGACTGCCACACGCACCCGGCATCCCACAAATCCAGGCGTGGGGACCCCTGGAGCCCTCTGTGGCGCTCGGCAGGTGCTGGCCGTGGGGGTCCCCGGGTGTTCCCTCCCTCACGGAGCGGGGCGGGTGCAGGGGATGGGCGGGAGTTGGACGCCCGGGTTCCCTCCGGCCCCCCCGCCAGGTCCCGCCGGCGCCGGCCGCTCCCCGCCGGGGAATGGGGCAGGGCGGGGGGCAGCGCCCGCGGGGCCCCCCTTATCGCCCACCCCAGGGCGCTGCCGCCCCGACAGCACCGCCCCGACCCACGGGGCGCCGACGGGGACGTGGGAGACTGGGACCCCGGGAGACCCTGCAGGGATGTGGGGTGCGGGGAGGGCCTTGGGGGGCGACATGGGAGTAGGGTGTGCGCGGGATTCTGGGGTGCCTGGGAGACATGGGGACCTCGGGCTGACACACCAGGGGTGTCCGTGGGACCCTGGCAACGACATGGAGTTCCTGGGGTGCCCACAAGGGACAAGGAGTGTCCGTGGGACACTGAGGTGCACAGACGTAGGAATCCTGGGGTGCCCATGGGGGACAAGAGGTGTCAATAGAGTTTGGGGGACACAGGTGACACATGGGGTGTGCAGGGGACCCTGGCAAGCACTCAGGGCCCCCAGGGTGGCCACCAGGTATGCCTGCAGAAGCCGGGGAGCACATCAGGTACTTGAGTGACCCGGGGGTGGCCAGCAGGGCCATGGGGTGCCCGGGGGGGGTTCAGCGGGTGCCGCGGGTCCCCGTACCTGACATGCTGCTCTTCACCAAACATTGGCTGCTCTTTCTTTTGCGCTTCCCATCCAGCCACCTGCGGGAGCGGGGGGATAGGCTGGGACGGTGCCCACGGATTCCCGCTGCCCCCTCCAAAATTCCAAGAGCCCCCCAAAATCCCCCTCGGACCCCGTTCTCTGCTGGGAAGCAGGCAGCCCCTGGTGGGGGGGTCCCAACGCGGCGATGTCACAGGTGGGGTCCGGCCCTGGGGTGCGGGAGGGGGGGGGGGTAGGAGAGGGCCCTGGGGACCCCCCCCACCCAGAACGCCCCTCCCGGGACCCCCCCTCCGGGACACGGCACCGCCCCAGGAGGGGCTGGGACCGGGCGGGGGGAGGGAAGGGGGGTAAGGAGGGGAAGGGAAAGGGTGGCGGGTGGGGGAGGGGAAGGGAAAGGGTGGGGGGTGGGGCGGGGGAAGGGTGGGGGAGGGGCGGGTGGGGGAGGGGCTCATTCACAGTCAAAGACAAAATGTCCTTTTGGCTGAGCGGGGAAGTGACGTCATCGGGGGCTCAGCCAATGGCGGGCGGCGGGGGTCCGCGCGCGCCCGTCCCCGCGGGGGGGGGGCCCCGAGGCCGCGGGGATCGGCACCTGCGGGGGGGGGGCGGGGGAGCCCCCCGGGGACCCCCGCACCCCCACAGGGGGGCTCCAGGCAAAGGTGACCCCGGGCCGCCACCCCTCATCGGGGGCTCGAAATAGCCCCGGGAGGGAGGGACGAGGGGCCCCCGCCGGGAGGGGGCGGCTGGGAGAGGCACGAGTGGGGGGGACGCCCTGAGGGGGGCACGAGTGGGGACGTGTGGGCGTTGGGACACATGGACACCTGGGCATGGACGCACCATGGTGGACACACCATGTGGGGTGCAGCGGGACACGCAGGACATGGGCACATGTAGGGATACCCAGAACGCGGGGGCACATAGGGACACCTGGGGACATGTGGGGTACAGGGGGGCTGGGGGATACCTGGGGTACGGGGATGCACAGGACATGGGGACAGCCAGGTTTGGAACATGCTTGGGGACACATGGGGTGGACGGGGACGTGGTGGGCACGGGGACACAAGGGACACCCAGGACACAAGGGACACACGGGGCACGGACACATACACAACCACACAGGGACACACAGGGACACAGGGGACACCCAGGGCACAGACATGCATGACCATGCAGCGACGCATGGGGACATACTGAACACGAGGACACCAGGGACACACCAGGCACGGGGATACAAGGGACAGAGTGGGCACAGGGGTGCAGCAGGTATGGGGACACACAGAACGTTCGGACGCGGAGGGCACAGCCAGGTGCAGGCCACACAGGGATGCGCAGGGACACGCCAAGCGCAGTGCCACACGTGTCTCCCGCGTGTCCCCGCGTTGGGGTGGGGGCTCACCGGGTGTCCTCTGGCTCCGACAGCGGGTCCAGGGTGCTGGGCTTCTGTTCCATTCACCGCAATTCCATCAAGGAGCGCTCAGCACCGACCGAGGGGGCTCCGGCGCCACGCGGGGGCCACGGCGGGGGGGCCACGGCGAGGCGGCCACGGCGGGGGGGCCACGGCGCGGGGCTACGCCGCGCACCCCATGGTGCACCTCAGTGCTCAGCACCGCGCAGCATCCCGGGCCGGACCCTGCGGGACAGCGGCGTCAGCACGAACCTCCGGGACGGGGAAAGGGGGCCAGCTATGGGGGACACAGAAAGGTCCCCCAGGGAGGGGTGTGGAGCCATGGGGTAGCCCCAGTAGCTCTGGCCACTGGGGAGGGCTGGGTGTGAGTGTGCAAGAACGTGTGGAGCGTGCAAGGGCGCCCAGGGCTGGGCAAGGGCATGAGGGACGTGCGAGAACACAAGGAGGGAGAGACGTGCAGGGTGTGTGCGACAGCAGCGGGGCTGGGCCAGAGGGCACAGCGAGGTGAGAGTGTGCACAGGGGGGTGAAATGCACAGGTGTGCAAGGCTGTGAGAGCATTAAGGGACTGAAAGAGTGCAGGTTTGTGGAAGAGCATGCAGAGATGTACGAGAATATGCACAAGTGTGCAAGTGTGTGTACAGGTGTGCCACGCTGTGGGAGAGCATGCACAGGTGTGCAGGGCATATGAGAGTGTGTGCACGGATGTGCAAGAATATGTACAGGTGTGTGAGAGCGTGCACAGGTATGCGGGGCTGTAGCAGCATAGAATGTGTGTGCAGGGTTGTGCAACTTGCACACAGGTGTGCAAGGCTCTGTGAGCGTGCACAGGTGTGGGTGGGTGTGCAAAAGCATACCCAGGGGTGCAAGGCTGTGTGAGAACATGCCCAGAGCTGTGAGCGTGCAGCAAAGCACAGGAAGCTCCCCCACCTTTGGGGCGGGGCTGGGGGGGCCCCCAAGAGGTGGGGGGAACCCGTTGGGGAGGGGGTGCAGAGGGCAGCCCCTCACCACCCAGGGAAGCTCCTCGGATGTTGCCGTCGGGAGCCAGGCTGAGCCCTGACACGTTCATTGCACAGCAAATCTGCCAGTGGGGGTCACTTGGTGAGGGGGCAACCTATGGGGTGGGGAGTGACTTATGGGGTAGGTGGTGGGGTAGGTGGCGACTTACGGGGTGGGAGCCGCCGGGGGTCCGGGCGATCCCTCCTCTGCGAGCTCTGCTGTGGCAAAGACACGTTGTGGGGGGGGTCAGGGCACGGGCAGCACCGGGGGGCACCCCCCGACCCCCCCACGGCTCCCCGTGACTGAAGCACGACAGCGGCAGCACCCCCGGCTCTTTGTGCCCACCCCGTTCCACATCCCACGGATACCCAGCACCCATCCAGCATCACGGGAGGATGGGGGGCCCTGCTCGCAAGCCCCCCCGTGACCCCCCGGTGACCCTCCCGGCGCGGAGGGGTGTGAGGGGCGCGGGGGGCCCGCAGCCCGCGCCGGGGCGGCGGGGGGGCCGCGGCGGGCGCGGTGCCCAGCCCCGGGCTCCTCCGCTCCGCGCGGGGACAGCAGAAAGTAGGTCACGTTTGTCTTGGCCGCCACAGAAATTCCTCCGGCGGATTTAAAACGCGGCGGACGGAGCTGGAGGCCCCCCCGACACCCCCACGCTACGGGGCGCTCCGGCTGGCCCCCCTTGCTGCCCCCCACTCCCCCAGCCGAGGACACCCCCGACCAGCGAAGGATGGGGGGCGAGGGATGCTGCACCCATGGGTGCCCAGAGCACCCCGCGCCTCACGGGGGATCCCCCCAGAACGTCTGAGGAGGGGGCGTCGCCTGCACCAGCCTCTTCAGGGAAACTGAGGCACCGCTCCGCATCTCACCAGGCCGGGGTACACTCCCCGCCTCGGGGGGCTTATGGGGCCTGGGCGCCCCTCGTCTCAGCCTCAGGCTGGGTTTGGGGCTGGCGGTACCTATAGAGAGCTAGGGGCTGCAGCAAATGTTTGTTCCATATGGGAACGGCGCGCAGAGAACTTCCAAGTATAGGCACTGGCAGGGATCCAGAGCTGCGCGGCCCCCGCCGGGCACCGGCCCCCCCGCCGCCCCCCGCCCCTCTCCCCCGGGACCCCGCGCGCCGGCAGAGCCCCGACTCGCTCGGTGCATGTGTGGGGCTCGGGGTGCATCGACGTCGCGGTGAAACCACCGTGGGGTGGAATATGGCGTGTCCCCAAAACCAGTGTGCGGTGGGTGGGCTCGGCCATCCCGCCTCAGTTTCCCCATTGAGGTGGTCTGGTGGGTGCAGCCCCGAACGAGAGAGGCTCAGGGTTAAAGCCAGGGGGCGGCGGCGTTAGGTCGGGGTTCGCCACCCCAGCGAGACCCCAGCAGGCCCCTGATACCCCCGGCATCACCGGCACTCTGGGATCACCCTGCGGAGCCTGCGGTGCCGCTCCAGGAACCGTCACTCGAGGAATCCCGGGCGCGCTGGGGCGGCCCAGACAGACAGACAGACACGGGAGGCGGCTCTTCTCCTTCTCCTCCTCCTCTTCCTCCTCCTCCTCCAGCGGGACACGTGTGATGAGCGCAGTCAGGTCTCAGCCCACCCTGCGCCGCCGGCACCCAAACCTGCGCGTCCCACCTGCAGCACCAGGTGCTGGGTGGGTGCTGGGTGGGAGCGGGGTGGCAGCCAGCGGGAGCCCCCCCGGCTCCCCCCCAGCCCAGCCCCACGCCCAGGGGAGCGTTTCTGCTGAGTCGGGTGGTTGCAGGCGGCTGAAAACAACCCGGGGGCAAAGTCCGGGGCTGGGCTGACGGCGAGAGCCACCTCGCCCCAGCGGGGGCAACCAGCACCCCGCTCTCCAAAGACCACACCCTCGAGGACCCCCGGGGACCCGAGACAATGGGACACCCCTCCACAAAGGCACTGACCGCCTCCGTGCAGCCGGACGTGGGTGCCAGATACCGAGGCCACCCCACGGGGCCACTGCCATGTCCCTGCCCCCCAGCACAGATGGGCTCCGGGGGTCCCAGCACCCCCCCAGCCCAGCTGCCAGCCGGGTCAGGGAGGTGAGAGCCTAAGCGCTTTAGCCACGGTGCCAATTAGTGTGATTAGCACGGGCTGGGGGCAGGGCGGACCCGCGGCCACCGGCCAGCGATGCCCGGCCATTCGGGCACTGGGGCAGTGTCATCACGGGCACTGCAGCATCACGGTGGGCACCAGGGCAGCGTCTCGGTGGGCACTGGGGCAGCATCACGGTGGGCACGAGGGTGGTACAGATCTGCTGCTGCCTGAAGAAGCCTGGCTGTGCCGGCTGGCAGGATTGTGCCGTGGGAGTGTGGCCAGGCACAGGGCACCTGCCGTGCCATGGCTGGCAGCACCCGGCACGCGCTGATGCCCGTGTGTGAGGCTGTGCCAAGTGCCACACGCGTATCTGCGTCTGGTGCTGTATGCTCATCACACACCTGTGCCAGTGCCCAGCACACCTTGCCCAGTGCCACACAGTGCCCAGTGCCATGGGCACGTGTGGCAGTGGGGACAGCGTGCTGTGCCGTGCCGTGCTGTGCTGGGACGCTGCAGGAATCCCAGGCATGTGCAGCAGCTGGGCAGCCTGAGCAAGGGGGATGCCACGGGCCTGACATCAGGGCAGCCCACCCAGTGCCATGGGAGCCCTGCATGGTGCCCCCTCCCCACACATGTGGGGTGTGGGCTGTGCTGTGGCACAGGATGGCTGAGCCTGGGTTCGTGTCCTTCCCGTGGCTCGTGGCTCAGAGAAGCCACCACTCGTACGACGGCTGGTGGCTGCAGGGCTGGTGACCTGTCCCGACACTGATGTGCACCCAATGTTGTGGCCTTGAGCCTTTGACAGATCCTGTGTCTGACGGGTCCTGCATCGTCACAGTGGGGACTTGCACCGTGACCCACCCCCGGCCCCGCAGCTCCCACAAACCCCACAGGACTCCCCACAACACTACATCCAACCAAGGCCACACCAGCAGCTCCTTCCTGCAGTGTGTGAGGATTCAGCTGTGCCTCCTTTTCCCCATCCCACCTCAGTTTCTTATCCCACCAGAGCTGCTTGTCAGAGGAAGAGCCACGCTCCCATAACCCCAGCACCGAGTCCCATGTGCCAGCACACAGGATGTGGCTCATCCCTATGTCACTGCTTGTCCAGGCCACTAAGGTCACCCAACAGGGACCCTCGAGCACCTGGTCTGTGTTGAGTGTGCCCAGTCTCAGCTCTTTGGGGTGGCTGCGGGCCCCGAGCCCCGCGGGGTGCCCCTGGCCCCAGGAGGTGTGCCGGGACGCCGGGAGCTATTCTCAGCCCTTGGCACGGCATGGGACGTTTCTAAATCGGGGGCTCCGGTTCACGTGCACGGGGACGGGGAGGGGGGGCCCTCCTAGATCCTCTCCCCGGGAGGCCCTGTTTGAGGTGGCCGCCACGAGGTGCCCAGCGTAGGCACCGACGAGGGGACACAGGGACAGGCACCGGGACATGGGAACCGGCACCGGGACACGGCACCATGGGAGCCCGTCCACCCTGAGAAGAGGACGCGAGGAACAGTCCTCTCAGTGTTCCTGCAGTCACCCGACCCTGTCCGAGGGTCTGCAGCGCAGGGGACATCCCGAACGGCACCGCCCCTGGGGGCTCGACCCCGCTGCGCCCCCCGCCCGCATCCAGCCTGAGCGGGGCCCTGGGAGCGCAGCCCGCACCCGCCTTCGCCTACACCGCATCCCCCCTTCTCCTCCTCCTCTTCCCCCCCCCAGTTCGGAGGGGGACCCAGGCGTCCGGCCCCGCCCCCACGCACCGGCGGCTGCGCGGGGTCCGGAGGGGCCGGGGGTCCGCGGGATGGGACCCCCGAGGCGGCCCTGCCGCTGCTTCCGTCTCTGCTACCCGGGAATGCGCTCGAGGGGCGAGGAGCGGAGCTGGGGGGTCTCGCTTCCTGCAGCCGCCGCCCGTCAGGAGGGGTCCGGGGGTGCGTCAGCAGCCCCCCCGTCCCTGCTCCGCAGGGTGCGGGACACCGGGCGTGTACGGCCCGCGCTCCCTCCCTCCGGGAGCCCGTCCGCGGGGCGACCACGCCGCGGCCCCGCGAAGGTCACGGCCGCGGGAGGGTAAGGGGTGCCGGGGAGAACCCCCACGCGAGGATCCCACTCCGCCGGCCCGCGGGGCCCGCACCACTGGGGGGGCCACACGCAGCCGCACGGCACTGCCGTGGGGAGGGGGGGACGCGCCGCGCCCCCACCCTGCGCCAAGACCCCCGGGCAGGGGAGCCCCCCCAAACCGGTTCCACCGGGGTTTGCCCGCGCCCCACGGCGGCCCCAGTCCCCCTAGCGCTCCAGCGGAGCCGCGGGGGTCCCCGGTGCCGTCGAGGGTCAGGCGGGGTGAGGTGCAGCCCGGCCTCCCGGTGCGGCTCCCGGTGTCGGTGCCGGTGGCAGTCCCCGGCGGGGGGGTCACGGCTGAAGGTCGCGGTCCCGGGGTGACCTTGGCCGTGGCGCCCGCCCGCCTCTGCCTCAGTTTCCCCGCATCACACAGTGGGGACGCGCCAAAGTCCGGTTGGGATCGCATCCCTAACCCCGGCGGCGACACCGGACCGGGGGCAGGATCCGCCCCCCCCCGGGGTTGGGGTGGGGGACACCCCGCAGGACTGCGAGGCGCTGTGCAGAGGGGAGCCCCCGCCACGCCCCGCGCCCCGCTCAGGGCGAAGCCTGTGGTGCGGGGCTCGAGGGCCCCCCCCCCGCCCCACCGCACCGGGGACGCCCCCCCGCTGCCCCCGCCCTAACCGGGAGCGGCCGAACCGCCCCCCCCCCCCGCGCTCTGCTCTCGGCGCAAAAAAAAAATAATTAAAAAAATATTTTTAAATTGTAAAAATAAAAAAAATCGCAGCATTCCTACCGCCCTGCGGGGTGGGTGCAGGGGAGCGGCCACAGGGGCCCCTAAAACCCTCACGGACACCCCACGGCGCCGTCACGGCCCGGCCGTCCACGGTTCCACCCCCCCCCACCGCGACAGGGCCACGGCCTGCCCACGGCCCGGCCCCGCGACCTGCCCACGGCGCGGCCCCGCGCCCATCACCGCAGAGCCACGCCGCGGCCCGGACCCCGCCACGCCGCCACGCCACGGCCACGGGGGGGCCGCGGGGCCGGGGGGCCACGGCCGGGGGGGGCTGCCCCCGTGGCGTGGCGTGGCGGGCGGGGGGTAGCGCCGTGCCCCGCATGCAGTAGCGGAGGGTGCGGTGGGGGTGGGGGGCGCGGTGCCCCCCCCCCCCGCCCCCACGGGGGAACGCGGCCCCCCCGCCCCACGCCAAACGCCCGGATTTTCCAAGAAAAAAATCTTTCCCCGTGTTTTTAATTCGCGGTTCGCGGCCCCCGAGCCCTCCGCGGGTCCCGAGCCTCCCGACCCGATCGCCCCCTACCCCCCCCATTCCACGCACCGAACTGCGCCCGTGGTCAGCCGGGGGGGCCCGGGGGGGCGGCGGTAAACAACCGGGGAGCGGCGGGGCCGCTCGGGCCGGCGGGGCCGCTCGGGCCGTACCTGGTGGCGACGGCGGCGGGCGCGGAGCGGCGGTGCGGGGTGCGGAGCGGGGCTCGGAGCGACGGTGCGGGGCGCGGAGCGGAGCGGGGCGCAGCGGCGGCGGCGGCGGCGGCGGACGAACGGCGCTGGCTCCTCCCTCCCCCGGCCCCGCCGCCCGCCCGCTCCGCTCCGCCGCGGCCGCAGCCCCCTCCGCCGGCCGCAGCCGCTCCCTGCACCCGCCGCGCCCGGCCCCGCGTGGGGACCCACGGGGGAGCGGCGGGGTCCGAACGTACTGTGGGAGGGTGACCCCGGGGTGGGAGGCGCGGGACTCAGGGATCACGGGGTGGGGACGGTGGCCGTGGCTGGGTGCGTGATGGGAGCCCTGACTGTGCCCACGGGGATGTGACAGCGACAACGAGGACGGGGGGTGGTGAGCACAGGGTGGGGGGCTGTGTGCAGGGGGGGGCTAGGGGAGGTGCCCACGGGGGTTGGGGACGGCACACACAGGGAGCTGGGGACGGTGCCCACAGGGGCCCCGGGATGCTGCCCGTGGTGGGGTGAAGCTGGTGCCCACAAGGCTTGGGACAGTGCTCACGGGGATGTCGGGACAGTGACAACGGGGACGGGGGATGGCGACCACAGCGTGGGGGGCTGTACGGAAGGGGGCCGGAGACGGTGCCCAGGGAGGCCCAGGGGGACGCCCGTGGCAGGGTGGGGATGGTGCCCACGGAGACTGGGAATAGCACCGACGGGGATGATGTGACAGTGACAACCTAGCGTCCACGAGGGCAGGGGACAGCACCCGCAGGGAGCTGGGGATGGTGCCCTCGGGGATGCTGTGATAATGACAGTGGGGGACTGGGGAAGCTGCCCGCAGGATTTGGGGACAGCACCCAGGAGGGGCTGGGACGGTGCCCTCGCTGGATAGCGGTGGGGTGGAGATGATGCTCATGGAGATCTGGGACGGTCCCCACGGGGGTTGGTGGGAGTGCCCATGGGGCAGAGGGCAGCTCCCACACCCCGGGGTGCCCAGCCTGGCCTGGGGAGGGGCACACACCAGACACGGGGATCCCACCCAGATCCGCACCGCTCCGGGCAGGATCTGGCCCCGCAGGACACCCGCACGTCGGGGGGCCCTGCCCCTGCGCCCCCCGGGGGATGTGTGGGACTGGGGAGGACGGGGGCCGTACCCCGCTGTGGGGCCGGAGCCGGAGCCGCTGTAGGGCCAGGGATTGCGGCGTGCAGTGGGATCCCGGGGGGTCACTGGGGAGGGCGCTGAGAGTCGCCCCCCGGAGCCCCCCGACCCGCCCGTGCCACCCCACCCCCTTCCCAGCAGCCCCTGCTCCCAGCCCCCCCTTTTCCTGCCCGGACTACACGTCCCGTCATGCCCGGGCTTAAAGCGGCTCTGCCACCCCCCCCTCTCCCACCCCCGCCCGGCGCCCCGCAGCTCGGCCCTGGGACCCCTGTGAGGTTCAGCCTGGCCGCCCCCCACCCCCTAACCCCGTGGGTACCCCTTCCCAGGGCTGCACAGGCGGTGCGGTGACACCCAGGGGACGAGGGGGATGGGGGTCTCCCGGGCATGAAGGCTTCTTCTAGGAGAGGAGGGTCCCCATGGGATGAAGGTTTCCTTGGGAGGGGTGTACCCAGGGGATGGTTTCCCATACTCGGGGAGTGCAGGCAACACGCAGGGAAGGGGGTCCCCAAGGGCCACCGGCTCTCAGGGCATGCATGGTGCTGCTCAGAACGGGGACAGCAAGGGGACAATGCTACCCGGGGAATGGCAATCCCCAGGAGATGGTAGTTCCCGGGGATGGTGGTCCCCAGGTGATGAGAGTCCCCAGGGGATGGTGGTGCCCAGGAGATGGGAGTACCCAGAACATGGAGGAGAGTGACACCTGGGACTGCTGGTGGGTGTCCCCACAGACCTCGATGGACCCCGGGACCTCCTGCTGCCCCTAATCCCCACAGGCCTGTGGTCCCCATAGCCCACATCGATCCCCTGGTCCCTGTGTCACCCTAGGGCCCTCATCTGCATGGCTGGCGGCCCCAGCGTGGCGGGGCAGCAGCAGCGTGACGGCCCCCCCGTCCCTCCCCGCCTGTTCCGTACACTTTATCCTCAGCAAACACGGCACGGCCACGGCCCCCCGCAACCGTCTGCCCATGATAAGGCTGTGGCCGAGCTTGCCTGCCCCCAGCCCATGGGGCTCGGCCGTCTCAACACCACATCATGTCCCCAGATCCCCCTGCCCGAGCTGCCTGGCAGCCCCCATCCCAGTGGGGAAACTGAGGCAGGGATGGAGTTTGCCTGCGGCCCCTCTGGAGCCACAGGCACCTCCCACACTCATCACCAGTTCTCGATCTCCCGTGAGGTGCCTCCAGTGCCACCACAGGTCCCTCTGCACTGCCCCAGCACGGTAGGGACCCCGTGCCCTGTGGCAGATCCTGCTTTGGGGGGATTTGGGATTTAGAGGGGCTGTGCTGTTCTCGGGGCACAGGCAGTCGGCCGGAACATGCTAATTAAAATTCATCCTGCTGCTCTGCGGCAGAGACACTAAATATAGTCCCAAGTCAGCAGTGGCGGTGCCCCCCCAGACCCCTAAGAAGGGGTTGACACCAGGCACCCCCAACCCCAGCATTGGACACCCCCATAGGGCAGCACCCACCAGCAGCCAAGGTCCAGCTGGCCCCCATGGAGGTATCCCCCCACCCCCGGATCAGACCCTTCACACCCCACCAAACACCAGTCACCAGCCATGTGCCCCCCAGCAGGATGCAGCATCAGAGGTCCCAGCCATCCCAGTGACCCCGTGGGAAGGGGAAGCCCCCCACGCTGGCCCCTGCTCGCCCCTCGCCTGCCCCCAGCGCTGGGAACGGCCCCAACCCCTTCCGGCCCCCCCGGCCCCGGGCCGGAGGCAGCTGTGCCGGGGCGCCCTGCCAAGGCGCCGAGGCCTCGACGCCTTCCCCCCACCCGGCCGCCCCCGCGGCGCCCCGGGGAGCTGCGACCCCCCGAGCACACCCTGCACCCCCCCACCCCACCGGGGCCAGCACCCCCTGCCCCCAGAGTTTGGGAGTGCTGTGCCAGGGGGTGTCCTGCCTGGAGACCCCCGTGGTGTCTGTTCCCCCGCCAGCTGTGGGAAGTGGGGCCCCCCCTGCACAGGAAATCCCTCCTCATGGATCGGGCTCCCCCCGGAGGGACCCCCCCCGCTGCCGGGGCCTCTCGCCGGCTGGGCAGCCGCTTGCCCGCCTAATCCCGGCCCCGGCACGGGGGGATTTGCTGCGCCCCGGCCCCATGAATGATTAACCGGGGAATTAAGGGGCCGCGAAGCCCCCCCCCCCCCCCCGAACAGTGGGGGCAGTGGGTGACTGAGCTCTCACCCCATCCCCCTGGGGGCCTCACCCTGCTCTTGAGCCTTGGGGGTTCCCCTGGGGTTCTCCCCTGTGGAGTTCTGGGGATACTGAGAGTGTTGGGGGTGCTGAGGGTTTGGGGAGCGTTGGGAGTGTTCTGGGGGTGCTGAGGCCTGGAGGTGTTGGGGTTGCAGGGGGTTCTGGAGATGCTGGAGGTGTTGGGGGGCTACTGGGGGCATTCTGGGGGGGGTTGGTGTGCTGGGAGTACTGAGGGTGTTGGGGTTCTGGGGGGCTGGCTGTTGTGGGGGGCTGCCCCCCGGCCCTGCTCCCCATCCTCCCGTTGCCATGGCAACGGCTGGCACCATCCCTGGGGATATTTTTAGCTGCTGGTACTGCAGGGAGGGGGTGGGGGGCAGCTCGGGCCCATGGCTGTGACACGTGTGTGCACACGCGTGTCTGCGGCACACGGCCGTGCCCACCAGCATGTGCCCACCCCTGTACAGGTACCTGTGTGCACACCTGCCCGGGGGTGCTGGAGTCTGAAGGTGTGTGCAGGAACACACACATGCACACACGCGCGCACACACACACACACACACACACACACACACTCCTGTGTATCCACACGCGTGCAGACACCCGTCTGTGTCACACGCAGTCCACAGTGCACACCTGTGGTTGCACACCCACACCTGCACACCTCTGTGCTCACACTCTTGTGTGCACACCTGTGCCCGCGTATGTGCGTGCATGAACGCCTGTACATCTATGTACACACACGTGCACACACACAATCCCGTGTGCGTGCACACGCTTGCACACCTGCACACACACGCAGACTTGTTAGGAGACCCGTGCTGCCACCCCAGAGCCTTTGCACACTCATCCCTTTGCACCATATTTGCACATCCCTTGCTTTTACACTCAGCCCCCGTTTGTACATCCCGTTTTTACCCTCACTGTTTTTGCACAACTCCTCATTTTCACATATACACAATATTTGCACTCTCCCTCCGTGTTTGTACCCCCACCTTTCCACACCACTGCTATTTCCACACCCGCCCCTGTTTGCACACCTGTGTTTGCAACCCCCCATTTTCACACCTCCCCCCGTGTTTGCACACCCCCTGTTTGCACACTCACCCCCGGTGTTTGCACAGTCAAGTCCTATTTCCACACTCAGCCCCATGTTTCAACACAAACGCATCCCGTGTTAGCCTACTCTCCCCTGTTTGCTCACCCACACGGTGATTGCACTCTCACCCTGGTGTTTGCACACTCGCCCCCTGTTTCCACCCACCTTTTGCACACTCACTCCCGCCCTTGCCCCCCGAACTACCACTCCCATCAACCCCCGCGCCCGCCGTTCCCCACCGCCCAATCAGCGCGCTTCTTGTTGGCAGGTGCCGCAATGGCGGTGCCCAGGCGCTGAGGGCGGTGCCGGGCCACGGTGAGGGGCGGCGGGACCCGGCGGGACCTGCGGGCACCGGACCTTGGGGGGCTGCGGGGGGCTCCGGGGCGGCTCTGAGCTCCCCCCGGCCCGGGGAGCGGGCAGACCCCCAGCTGTGCCGCTCCGAAGCCGCTGGGCCGCTTCCCCGCGCTGCCCGGCCCGCTCTGCCCTGCCCGGCGGGGTCAGGGCTCCATCACCCTCGCCTTGAGCTGTCCGTCCGCAGGGTGACCATGAAGGTGGTGAACCTGAAGCAGGCCATCCTGCAGGCCTGGAAGGAGCGCTGGAGCGACTATCAATGGGCCATAAACATGAAGCGGTTCTTCCCCCGCGGAGCCACCTGGGACATCCTCAACTTGGCAGGTCGGGGGGAGGCGGGGGGTTTCCCCTCCTTACTGGGCACACTGGGCTGTTTTGGGGGTCCCCACGCGGGTATTGGGGTGTTGCCCCCAGCGTTCCCCCCCTTTGGGGTGCAAACAGGGATATTATGGGGGTTCGTGTTGCATTTTGGGTCCCCCCTTGCCACGCTGCTTTTCACGACAAAATGCCTATTCCCAACCATGTCAGCCCATTCTCAACTGTTCCCCCGCCCCTTTCCCACCCTGCCAGCTCCGTTTTGGGGTCATTCCCTCCCTTTTCCCCATGGGAGGGTTCAGGGGTCAGCACAGCCTGGCTTTTGGGACAAGAGAAGCAGCTTCAAGTTGAGCCAGGAGAGAATTAGGTTGGAAATTAAGAAAAATTTATTCATTGAAAGGCGGTTAGGCGTTGGAACAGGCTGTGGTGGAGTTACCATGTGGATGTGGCTCCTGGGGACTTAGGTTAGTGGTTAGATGCTCTTGGAGGTCTTTCCAGCCTTAATGATTTTGCGATTTCCTGATTCTAGGACTGCACAGGAGCCAGGTGCTGCTCCCAAGGCTGCTTCCCAGCCCAATTCAAGGGCATTTCACACAAATCCTGCCAAAGGCTAGGACTGGTTTAAAGATTTGCCAGGCTCTCCTTCTAATTATAGAAACTTGGTGCTGGGATTTTCCCTGTGCAGAAAGTCCCTGGATAAATAAACAGAGCTGAGGGTTGCTGCTCCAGGGGGTTTAAAGCAACCAGCCCCACACAGGCAGCAGCTCTCACTCCTCTGAGTGTGGGGATCTTTCACTTGTGGATGTTTTTCCCCTCTCTCCATCCTCCCATTGGATTTTCTGTCAGTGTCTGTTTTTTGTCACACCCCGTCCCCACTGCTGAGCTGCCCCTGCTGAGTTTGTCATCTCCGAGGTGTGGCTGGAGGGGCCAAGTCGAGCTGTTGCTGTGGGGAGATGGATTTGCTCTGGATGGATTTGCTGGGGGTGGGGGTGGTTGGCTCGAGAGCCAGTCCTGCTGCTGCCCAGCTGGTCCCTGGGGCTCCCTGGTGTCTGTTCCCACCCTGGTGGCACCGACTCCTGCTCCGCTGGCAGCGAGGCCTGCAGGGTGCTTGGCTTAGGCTCATCTGTGTATCCCCAAAAACAGACGCAGAGATGATAATTCCCTGTTATTTCTGCAGGAACGAGTTTCTCCTGGCCCACATTTAGCCAGGGCTCAGTGGCTTCTTTGGGGCAGCTCCTCTGCCAGGAGAGGAAGGAGCCATGTCCCCTTTTCCTTTTGGGAGCCACACGGGCAGGACGCTGGCCCTAACTGACCATTGTGTGCACATCGGGAGAGCCCATTCCTGAGGTCCTGATGGCTGGAACAGCAGCTCCCTCCCTCACCACAGCCCTTGAAGCTGTCCTTTCCCAAGCTCGTGCCTTTCAGCTTGGAAGTACAAAGGAGGGAAAGCTGGCACGAGCTGCCAGAATCACGGCAGGGCCTGGCAGATCGCTGCTGACATGTCTGCAGCGGGGAGCAGCATGTGGCTGGCTCATGGTGACACTCTGGGATGGGCTGGGGAGGGGACGGCTGCCACCAGCCTTCTGTCCTCATCCCAGACGCTCTTGGCCCAGGATTCAGCCTTGGAGCGAGACCCAGGGAGTCTCCTGCTCCTGCACTCGGAATCCGGTAGTGGCTCCTCCTCCTCGGCTTTGGGGCGACAACTTCCCACCCGGCTGCTGCTCCCCCTTTTACATCTGGGTGCCCTGACCTACTTGCAGCCTGCAGCCCGGGGCCTGCTCGGGGAGGTGCTTCCTGCACTCTGCCATGGTTCAAATGGGCAATTAAAGGCTTGGCTGAGCAGATGGGACGGGCAGAGCCCCTCAGGCCACCGAGGGCCAGACGGGCAGGGCTGCGCCCAGTGCAGGGGACTGGTGCCCCAAGCTCAGCCCCAGGTGCCTGGGCAAAAGCCACTCGGTGGAGGCTGCAGGAGCCTCCTGGCAAGAAGTGGGAGGAAGGGGAACGTGGAGAGCAGCAGCAGCAGCAGTTTCGGGGCCGGAGCACCCAGGGAGAGCTGTGTTAGCAGGAGGATGCGTGCTCTGCCTGAATTATTCACTGGCTTGTGCCCGTCAGGGATTAGAAAGTTGTGGGATTCAATGAATTTAGGAGAAAACTGGTACGGAGTTGCTGTGGTTGGTACAGTTGGACTTTACCAGCTTCCCTATGGGATGAGGGGAGAACAGTGTGTCTGTGTGTCCCTATGTGCTGACCTGGGACCCTCTTTCCTTGCAGAGGCTCTCCTGGAGCAGGCCATGATTGGGCCGTCCCCAAACCCACTCATCTTGTCCTACCTGAAATACGCCATCAGCTCCCAGGTAAGGACCTGCTGGTGCTGCTGGGGGTCACCTTGCAGCCTTAGTGAGGTTGGGCAAAGCAACTGGGGTGTTGGTGGTGGGCAGGCACCCCAAATCCCCCATCTGAGCCTCTCCTGGGCCGGGGCAGGCAGTGGAGGGCTCAGCGCGTGCCCTGGGCAGGGATGTTTCCATAAATAGCCTCTGCCATCGCCCAGGGTGGGAATTCTGCCCCCCGAGAGCCTCTGCACTCGCTGTGAGCTCCACGCTTTCATATCCTGGCATTTAATATCGCCTAAAGTTTGTGTGAAACACATCAGTGATCACCTAAAAATGTCTGTTTGGATTTGTGCCGGGTCAGCGCCCCGGCCCCGGCCCTGTCTGCGGTGACAGTCAGTGGGGCCATGCCCTGACCTTGCTGTTCCTCAGCAACGAGCACGGTGCTGGCACACAGCCCCTGTGACACTGCGCTTGTTTTGGCTTTCTGTGTTGTAGATGGTGTCTTATTCCACGGTGCTGACGGCCATCAGCAAGGTACGGCTCTGGCAGGTTCTCTCAGAGGTTTCACTCTTCACTCACAACCCCACGAATCCCTTTCCCTCCCCACAACTCCCACCAAATATAGGTCAAGTGGAAAGCGACGTCCTGGGCTGAGTCAGCAGTGGGCAGCCGGCATGGATTAGCGCCCGAGCCTTTCCGTGTCCCCCCGGGTTTGAGCTGCCGCGGGTCCCGGTGGGTTTTGGGAGTGTGAGTGCCCGGTCTCTCTGCGCTGGGGGGCCTGGCAGGCTCCTGGCTTGTGTGTAACCCCATCCCAACCGCCGGAAACCACATCCCGCTGCAGCCGGCGGTGCTGGCAGCGCTGTGGGGATCGGAGCTGGCCGTGGAGGAGCTGCCAGGGCCTGGGCCATGTGGCTGCAGCCACACACCAAGCTCTGCTGTGGCTTCCCACGGCTTCTGTGTCCCTGTGCTGCTTCCACGGGCACACTGAGCACCCTCCATGCCTGCCTCTGCTTGGTATTGGGAAGTCCCTCACAGGCTAAGACAGACCCCCCACTCTCCTCCTTGTCAGGGTCACTTCAGGCGCCCTACTCAAGGTGACCAAAGGAGGAATGATTTCAGGGAGAATGATTTCCCTCGTTGTTCTTATGGGGGATGGGAGAAGAACGCCGCTGGCCGTCAGCGTTGAAAATTTTGGGGGTCTGCAAGCTGAGCTCGGAGTTGTGCCGTGCAGCCCTGGCAAGGTGGGGACCCCTCCAGTGGTCCCAGCGCCGATGTAGGGGGGAGGGTAGAGCAGAACCCAGCCCAGCTCTGCTCCGAAGGGCTTGGGCTCGTTGCTGTTACCCGGTGCCGCGTCGCTGCCCGTTCAGAGGGGCGGGCACAGCGCTGACCTTGACAGCCGAGCCTTCCTCCTTCAGCGCAGCGTGGGCCCAGCGCGGAGCTGCGGGCAAGCTCCGGCCCGGCGGGGCTCCCCATCTGCTCCGGGAGGAGGCGGGGGAGCCGCGCTTCTGCTGCCCCCCGCCCCCAGCCCCGCGGCCGGCCGGGCTGTTGGCACTGCCAGCCTCACCTAGCCGGGGGTGGGCAGGGGGCTGGCGTCCGGCCACCACCGCCCCGCCAAGGCAGCGCAGCCCCGGCCTGAGGCTGCGGAGAAAACCCAGCCTCAGCCCTGCTGCCGCGGCCTCACCGCCTCTCGCCACCCCGGGAGGGCACGACCTGGCCGACAGACAGCCCTGACCTACTTCTCATTCAAGTGGCTTCTGGGCAGCTGCCAGTGGGAGTGTCCTGTGGCCGCAGCGCCTGGCCCGGCCCTGGAGGAAGGGCTTGAGCTTGTGTCGAGAGCTGCCGGAGCAGCCCCCATCTGAATTCTCTCTGCTCTAGTTCGATGACTTCTCCCGGGACTTGTGTGTCCAGTCGCTCTTGGAGATCATGGACATGTTCTGTGACCGCCTCAGGTACTGTGTGATGTTCCAGGGCTGCCATCTCTGCCCTGGCTGTGCCATGGGCAGAACCAGGAACCAGCGGAGCCTGAGGGTTCTGTCTGATCCCAGGATACTCACCCTGGCAGGGGAAGGCAGGTTTCCCCTCCAGCTCTGTGTCTGTTACCAAGTTCCTGCCACATGAGTGGCAGCACAGGGAATCCAAACCCCACCAGCTTTGTGGGAAGCTGCTGGAAACCCCCAATATTCTGGGAGAAACTTCACCGTGGTTTTCCTGCCCAGTTCAGGTAGATGGTGTGGGTGTAGTCTGAGGGTCTCTATTTCCTTTCCCTCTGCACCTTCCCAGGCCCTGGCTGCTGTGTCCCGGTCTGGTCCTGCCTGTGCTGCCCCAGGCGCTGCCTTGTTTTTTCCCTTTATGCTCTTCCGCTGGTGTTGCAGGACCCAGGGGAGTCCAGACAATTCAGGCCACAAAAACTTTTTTAGAAAGCTCAGAAATCTTCCTGTTAACCCCTGACAGCCTCTTCTGGGAGGCGGGAGCGTGTGGCAGGGACAGTGGGAGGAGAAGGAGGATGAGGAAGGCTCTTCAATGAGATGAAATGAAGCAGCAGCAATGAATATGCATCAGTGGCAGATGTTGACAAGGAGCTGTCGCTGGCCAACTGCAGAGCCAGTCCTTAATCCTCTCCTGCCTGCTCTGATCCTCTACTTAATTTGATCAAAACTTCTGGCCCTGATGATTTGTGCATCAGGAGGGGAAAGCGTTCACCTCTTGCAGTGCACTGATCAATGCTGAGCCTCTCTTAGCAAGATAATTTGATTAAAAGCTTGGAAAGTTTCCCTGTAGTGGAGAGGCCAGTGAGGATGCTGCATGGTGGGGGCTGGGGGTGTCTCCTTTCCCCGGCACAGTGGGAATGCTGGTGTGATGAGCAGGTTGGGATCTGCAGCAGAGGAGTGGGCTGGGAGTGTTGCTGCACCTGGTTTTGGGTTCCCCAGCCTACCCAGTGTCCATACCTCAGCTTCCACACGCACGGTGAGCATATTTCTACTTCTCTCCTGTCCCAGCTGCCACGGCAAGGCCGAGGAGTGCATCAGCCTGTGCCGGGCGCTGCTGAGTGCCCTCACCTGGCTCCTGCGCTGCGCCACCTTCTACGCCGAGAAGGTGAAGGATCCGCTGGAGCAGGCGGCGGCGGAGAACCAGCTCAAGATGTGCCTGGAGCGGCTGGAGAAGATGCTCAGCAGCACCAAGAACCGTGCCCTGATCCACATTGCCAAGCTGGAAGAGACGTGTATGTCCCTGCCCCATGCGCTGGCCCTGGAGAGATGTCATTGCCACCTCTCCCTTCTCCCTGCCCGGCTCCTGCCGCATTGTCCCTGCTGCTCCAAGCCTATCCATCTTCCAGCCCTGTTGCTGTAACCGTCTCCTCCCTGGCTCTGTGCCACTCTCTGCCCCCTCCCCTCTGTGCTGCCCTTGGAAGAGGAGCAGAATTAATGTGAAGGCTGCGCGAGCTGTTCCTGGGTGCATGGCAAGCCCTGCGCTCTGACAGCTTGGCACATCCCCACGCCTTCGTCTGTGCCTGTGTCTGTCCAGGAGGCTGTGCCAGGCTGGGCTTGGGGTGGGACCTGCTGGGAGTACACAGACCCCTGGGTTGGGCTTGCATCACCAGTGGGGACTCCCAGGCTCTTCAGCCTGTCTTGGCTGCTGTGGGCCTTGGAGCTGGTTCCCCCATGTGCCACTGTCCCCTTGCTGAATCCCTGCCTTCTCTCCCCAGCCTCCTGGAGCACTGTGGAGCAGTCCCTTGTCAAGCTAGGAGAGAACCTGAACAACCTTGGCAGCTCCCCGCTGCGGAGCCAGGCTGATAACTGCGTGTCCCTCATCAAGAGGTGGCTGTGTGCTGCTGCTCCTTGGGCTCAGGGGGGAGAATGCTTCTGAGCCCCACTCTGAGTCCCCCAAACTCCCTGCTCTGAGGACCAAGAGGCTCCTGCCTCCGTCCACACTGGCTCCCTGCTTCCCTGTCCCTTTCCAGCTCAGACCCCTGCTCCAGCAGGGGCTGCCAGAAGAGAGAGGACAGGGCTAGTGGTGACCTGTTGCAGAAGAATCTTACCCAGGGGTTGCTCCTCTGGTGACCCTGCGACCTTTTACTATCCCTCAGCTGCTCTGGCCACACCAGAGCTGCTGTCTCTGCTCTGAATCCCCTTGGAATTGCTCCCGGGGCCCGAGGGCTTGGCTGTGCCTTGGATTCCCAGGCACAGGTGTTCCAGTGTCCTGCCCTGGGGCAGCAGAGGTCAGGGGTTTGGCCAGGGAAGGGGAGTGGGACAGGAGGAGCAGGAATCTGTCCCTGCGGGGCTCCGGTGACCCTGGGCTGTCCTCTTCCACCCAGCATCCCCACCATGCTCTCAGTCCACTCGGAGCAGCTGAACAAGACAGGCTTCCCCACCGTGCATGCCGTGGTGCTGCTGGAGGGCACCATGAACCTCACAGGAGAGACCCAGCCACTAGTGGAGCAGCTGATGATGGTGAAGAGGATGCAGGTACAGAAGTGACAGTGTGTTCTGCTCAGGCAGCCTGGAGCTGTGGGGCCTGGCCGCAGCTCCATGCCATGTGCCTTCCCTGTGCTGGTCCTGGTCCAGGGGAGCAGCGGGAGCCCATCAACAGCTCTGCAGGGGTTCAGGGTTTGGCTGTGTTGGGGGATGTGCTTTGCTGACAGCCCAGCACTGGGAAGTTTTGTGTGTGTGCCCCACAGCGCATCCCCTCCCCGCTCTTTGTGCTGGAGATCTGGAAGGCCTGTTTTGTGGGTCTCATCGAGTGTCCTGAGGGCACAGAGGAGCTCAAGTGGACAGCCTTCACCTTCCTGAAGGTAGGGCCCAGCCCCAGCACCGAGTCCCTGCCTGCTACTGCCCTTTTCCTGTAGGTCTGGCTCCTGCTGAGCCCTGAGAAATCAGCCCTTCTCAAGAGTCTACCCCGTGGGGTGCCCACACTCCACAGTGTCCCTCACCCCACAGTGTGCCCCTCACCCACAGTGTGCCCCTCAGGATGCCCCTTGGGATGCCCCCACACCTCACACTGTGCTCCTTGGGATGCCCCCACACCCAAAATGTGCCCCTTAGGGTGTTTCACACCCCACAATATGCCCCCCCTCTCCTCACAATGTGCTCAGGGTGCCCTCACTCCCCACAATGTGCCCCTTGGGGTCCATCCCACCTGAGCCCCTCCTGTCACCCACTGAGCGTCAACTTGGCTGTCAGGGGCCACCTTTCAGCCCAGCCTCATTTTATTTGGCAGAGTGAGTTTTCCTGAGATGTTGTGAGGAAAATGTGGCGCCAGGTGATGGTGGAAGGACACCATAGGGGGGAGCAGGGCCACAAAATCCCCTGCTGCAGAAATGCTGCTTTCCTGGGGCTGGGAGAGCAGCTGTGTGCAGCTGTGTTGGTGGGGGCTGGTGCTGCTGGGAGGTCTCAGCTGTGGAACGGGGTCTGCCCTCGTCACTCTGTGTCCCATGTCTTTCAGATGCCTCAAGTGCTGGTTAAACTCAAGAAGTATCCCCAAGGGGACAAGGTGAGACTAAAGGGCCATCTGTGGGCCTGTGTGTGTCAGGATGGTGCTGTGCCTGGCCTGCATGGGGAAGGTGCCAAGAACCTTCCCTGATGGGGCAGGGGGAGGTGGGCCTGTGCCAGCAGCTTGGAGAGCTGAGGACCTGCCTTTGTGTTCATCAGGATTTCACTGAGGATGTGAACTGTGCCTTCGAGTTCCTGCTGAAGTTGACCCCTCTGCTTGACAAAGCCGATCAGCGCTGCAAGTGAGTCCTCTCCATGGCCAGAGCTGCCACATTGCCACATGCCACAACCACCCTGTCCTCAGTGTGGGGTTCTGGAGCAGCTCCTGGCAGGGCTGGGTTAGTTTCTGATCCCATTTCTTCTTCCCGAGGACCTGCTTCTGCTGCCACATAAGTGAGGCAGTGAGTGTGTGACAGCTGAGTCATGTGTGACACTCAGAGCTGCTCTGGACCCTGCAGCACCCTTGGAGGGGTGGGACAGGGCCAGGAGGGCAGCTCATGAGTCCCCCTGCCCTGTGGCACTGGCTGGGGTGACAGGAATTCTGTCCTTGGGGCTACAGCTCTCCTCTCTCTTCCAGCTGCAACTGCATGAGCCTGCTCCTACAGGAGTGCAGCAAGCAGGGGCTGCTCTCCGAGGCCAACATGAACAACCTCATCGACAAACGGTACAGCCACGCCAAAGCCTAGGAAACCCCCAGCAGTGGGGCTGGAGCACCTAGTTTTGAGGGGAGCACGAGGGAGCAGCTGTGCTGACACTGGGGGACTGGGACATGGCAGTCTGGGGAGACAGGATGCTGCTTTTGGGACAGGTTGGGTGCTGGCAGAGTCTGTCCCGTCAGAGAGGCAGCTGGTGGTGGCCTGAGGCGTAGGCTGTCCCTGGAGGGTGTTGATGGGTGGAGGGAGGGAGGCAGGGTGATGGATTCCTATACACTAGTCCTTCTTTGGGGTCCCCCAGGGCTGCAGACAAGGAAAACTCTCCGTCCCTGAAATCGGCCGAGAATGCCAACATCCAGCCAAACCCCGGGCTCATCCTGAGGGCTGAGCCCACTGTCACCAACATCCTGAAGGTGAGTGCCCTTCTGCAGCCCTGCTGGGCTGGCTGGGCTCGGGCCTGGAACCCTTTGCCAGCAGTATTGCAGTATTTGCCAGCAGGGCGGCTGGGAGGTGCCGGATTTCCCCGGAGGTGCCCTGGGGTGGAGTAGTGGAGAAATCACTTGAGCCTTTCGACTCCGTTGTGGAGATTAGGAGCTCCCCTCCTCCTTCCCAGGAAGTTGGAGGAGCTGTCAGGTGACGTGTCATCAGTGCCAGCAGCCTGAGCCCAGCCAGCTCTGCCCATCCTGCTCAGCTGCTCCCTGTGTGCATCTCCCCTATTCCCTGGGGACTCCCCATGTTCCTGTGTTACTCTGGTTGTTTTTCTGCTACTGAGTGACAGGGGATGTTTTCCTGCTGCTGACAGGGGCTCAGAGGTCTCCATCCCACCTCCCCCAAATCCAGCAGGTCCCTACTCCTCAAGGTCTCAGGGACAGCTCTTGCAGCTGATCAACTCTGTACTTCAAAAGCTGGAGTTTGTTGCTGCTCTGTAGCACACATTCCCCATGACTTCCCTTTCATCTTACTCTTTTGCTTGTAGACCATGGATGCGGATCATTCCAAGTCCCCTGAGGGCCTGCTGGGGGTCCTGGGTCACATGCTGTCTGGGAAGAGCCTGGACTTGCTGCTGGCAGCAGCAGCAGCCACTGGGAAGCTGAAATCCTTCGCTCGGAAGTTTGTCAAGTGAGTGTCCATCTGGGTGGCACTGTGACTGGTGACCAGGGGGCTGGGGGGAACAGGCAGCCCACTAAACTGCCCCCTAGACAGGGTTGGATGTGCCTCTGGCCCTGTGGAACACTGGGGAGGGCTGGGATCTCAGGGAGGCTGCACCCCACAGCACCCCCTCTTTGCCTCTGCGTGAACAGAACACAGAATTGGAGCCAGGTTGGTCTGGGGTTGTTTAGAAAACTGAAGGCTATGGCAGAGCCCTGGATCCAGGGCAGTGTGTCCCTGCCTTGTGCAGACACACGTGTCCTGGTTAGTGCACAGGCACCAGCACACACGTGGGGCTGTGTGATGGGCTCCCCCAAAGTGGCTTGACCCAGCCTCGGGGTACAGGGGAGGCCTGTTTGGGGGCTTGTGCTCCAAAATGCCCACAGAGCTGGCCGTGCCAGCAATGCCACCCCATTGGTGTGGGGTGAGCAGCATGGCTGGACCTGTGTGGCCACAGGGAGTGGAGACGGGGAGGAGGGTGACTTGTCCCTGTGGTGCTGGAGGGTGTCTGCAGAGCTGGGCCTTGCATCTCCTGCCCCTCTGTGCTGGGACGGAGTTTGGGGGTCTCTGCAGACCGGGCAGCCCCCTGCTTGTCTCAGGGTTGAGAATTGTCTGGTTGGACTGATAATGCTTTGCTGCCACTCTCTGCCCCTCCAGGCTGAATGAATTCACCAAGCAAATCACTGGAGAAATCTGTAAGTGCGTGTGCGTCCGTGCGTGGGGTGATCAGAGCTGTGCCCCCCCCGCTGCCTTTGCTGGGATGCTCTGGGGGCCTGGCTGCATTAAACTGGGACTGGTTGTGGCACTGGAGCAAGCTGAGCTGTGCCAGGCCTGACTGGGGGTGCTGGCAGGGAGGGGGCCATGTACCAGCAGGGATCTGGGCTCCTGGGGACACGCTGCCTTCATGTGCGTGTCCATCCCAAATCCAGGGTGTTCCCATGGGCTCCCTCTCCCCAGCTGAGTCTGGAGGCCCCTTGGCTCCCTCCCTGGAAGGGGTGATGTGTCAGCACAGCCCAGATAAGGACTCTGACTCCGTGTGATGAAACTTGCGGAGTGCTCTGACCTTCCATGGTGACGGGGGCCCCACTTGGGCTGGGGCTGCCCAGAGAGAGGCCAGAGCTGCTCTGGGGGCTCAAGATGAGGTGGGGAGAGGCACTTGGCACATCCTCTTGTTCAGACAGAAGCACTGGAGGGGTTAGTAAAGCTGTGTGGGGGAAGAAGGGCCCTGGCCCCCATGCTCGTGGGGTTCTGCTTCCCTCCTCCTGCTAAGACCAAAGAGCCCCAAGGTTTTTATTTCTCCTCCCTCAGCCAAGAGTGGCCCAGTCCGGGCTCTGCTCTTTGACATCTCCTTCCTCATGCTGTGCCATGTGGCCCAGACCTATGGCTCAGAGGTAAGGATCCTCCGAGGGGATGAGAGGGTGGGACTGGATTCTTTGAGGGAGGGGAAGGATGAGGCTGGATTCCAAGAGTGGCTCTCACCCTGCCAGCTCAGCCCCTGCGCTGCTGCAGCTTATCAGCCTCCTCTAGTGGCCAGCCTGCCACTGTCACCATTGTCCCTCCTGCCACTTCGTAGCCCAGGGCACAGCACCCAGTGCCTGTCACCTGGAAATCTGTCCCTGGGCCTCTCTGGGTGCCAGGTGGTGGAGCAGGACTGGCTGCCCCTCCCTGGGGACTGTGCTCCATTGATGGGGATGGGATCAGTGGCAGTGCTGCTTCCAATGGACTTGGAGCTCACCACCCAGCTCCCAGTTTGCCCCTCCAGTTTGGCACTGGTTGGCTGGAGGGTTGCATGGCCAGGCAGTGTCAGCCCTCCCCGTCCAAGGAGGAACTCACAGCCCTGCTCAGGAAACAGCACTTCAGTTGCTTGAAAATTTTCCAGGTTTCGACATCTATGTGTGTTGGGAGGTGAAATGATACCGAAACACTGGAAATGCAGAGAAAGTGAGAGAGGAGTCCTGCCAAGCCGGCCCTGGGAGCAGGGAGGGGGGGACCAGGCAGGGACGGATGTGCCCAGGGCTGTCCAATGAGATCTCATCCCCCCCTCTCAGCTCGGCAACTTCCCTGCCCAGCTGCTGCTGAACAGATGTGCGAAGCTTTTTTGGACAAAAATAGTGTCCCCTGGGTGACACAGGCTGAGGGGAGGAAGTGACGTGTGGGGTTCCCAGCTCATGGCCCCCACAGGACCCTCCCAGCTGGGCTGTGTGACCCCAGCCCCAGGGATTCTATGCATGGCTTGACGGGGTGGGGGGACAAGGGACCTGTTTGAGCTGGACACGGTGACCCCGTGGCCACACTCACAGCTGGCCTGGCATCTCTTCTCTGAGCTGAGCTGTGTTCTGCTGGGGAGCCCCCGGTGTTGAGGGAAACCACAGCCCACAGATGGGAAACCAGTGCCTCAAGGTGCTGACCAGTGCCCTGCTGGGGCCTGACCGGTGGCTGTCTCTCCCTCCAGGCCACAGGGCGGCGCTGTTCCCACGGCCATCAGCACCCCATGGTGGGGGGGACAGGCCCCAGGGTGGGGGACAGACCCCAGCGTGGGGGACAGGCACCAGGGTGACGGTCCCCAGCAGGATCCCTGTGGGATGCAGACTCCATGCTGGTTCCTTTCCAGGTGATCCTGTCTGATTCTAACCCTCCGGGTGAGGTGCCCTTCTTCGAGACCTGGATGCTGACCTGCATGCCCGAGGAGGGGAAGATCCTCAACCCTGACCACCCCTGCTTCCGCCCAGATTCCACCAAGGTGGAGTCCCTGGTTGCCCTCCTCAACAATTCCTCCGAGATGAAGCTGGTGTAAGAGCCCACCCTTGTATCCACCCTGCCAGGCCTGGGGGGAGCTCCCAGCCCAGCTCCCCTGGCCCCACAGCTGTGTCTGAATTCACATCTTGCCCTGACAGGCAAATGAAGTGGCACGAGGTGTGTCTGAGCATCTCAGCCGCCATACTGGAGATCCTCAATGCCTGGGAGAACGGAGTCCTGACCTTTGAGTCGATCCAGGTGGGGCTGGTGGGAGCTGTGCTGTGTCCTGAGGAGGGGCCCAGAGCTCTGGGGTACCCTGTTCTCCTGTCCTGATCACTCTGGCAGCTGCCTTGGAGCTTGCTGTGACTTGGAAGTGGGAAACTGATGTGGCTCCAGTCCCTTGTTTCTACTCCAAACTGCCCTGTGGGTGGCAGGGACAGTGTCACCCATGGAGAAGAGAGCTTGGAGGAGAGGCTTGGACCCTGCAGTTGGGACCCACAGCCCTAGGAGGTAACGGCTGTGCATCCACCTGGCTGTGCTCATCCTCTGCTCTATCTCCTCTCGTAGAAAATCACAGACAACATCAAGGGGAAGGTGTGCAGCATGGCAGTGTGTGCCGTGGCCTGGCTGGTGGCCCATGTCCGCATGCTGGGCCTGGATGAGCGGGAGAAGTCCCTGCAGATGATCCGGCAGCTCGCCACGCCCCTGTACGGAGAGAACACGCTGCAGTTCTACAACGAGCGGTGAGCTCGGGGACACGGGCCTGTTCCTGCCCTGCTGCCCCTTCCCAGTGCCACATCTGCCCTGCTTCCCCTTTTCCACTTCCTGATGCTGTGCCCTCTCCTGCCCTGTTTCTCTTTCCCAGTGCCATGGCCTCCTGCCCCAGTTCCACTTCCTGATCTCATGTCATCTCCTGCCCTGCTTCTACTCCCCAATTCCATGCTGCCTCCTGCCCCGTTTCCACTTTCCAGTGCCATTGTCTCCTGCCCTTCTTCCTTTTCCCAGCACTGTGCCATCTTCCCTGTTTCTGTTTCCCGGTGCCATGTCATCTCCTGCCCTGCTTCCACTTCCCCGGTGCTGTGTAATCTCCTGTTTCCATTTCCTGCTCAGTTTACACTTCCCAAGCCATGCCATTCCCTGCCCTGCTGTCCCTTCCTGGTGCCCGCCTGACGCTGTCTCTCTCTCGCAGTGTGGTGATCATGAGCTCCATCCTGGAGCACATGTGTGCAGATGTCCTGCAGCAAACTGCCACGCAGATCAAATTCCCTTCCACTGGCATGGACACCATTCCCTACTGGAATCTTCTGCCCCCCAAGAAGCCCATTAAGGAGGTGCTGACCAGCGTGTTCACCAAGGTGCTGGAGAAAGGCTGGGTCGACAGCCGCTCCATCCACATCTTCGACACCCTGCTGCACATGGGGGGGGTCTACTGGTTCTGCAACAACCTGGTCAAGGTATGAGGGGACAGGGTGCTGAGGCCAGGCCTGGTGGGCCTAGTTTGTGTTCCCAGTGTCCTGGGTGTCCCTGGGCTGGGTGCTGGGACAGTTCTGGCACTGGAGGGAAGTGGGGCAGGCCCACCTCTCCCCCCTGCCCTGCAGGAGCTGCTGAAGGAGACACGGAAGGAGCACACACTGAGGGCTGTGGAGCTGCTCTATGCCATCTTCTGCCTGGACATGCACCAGCTGACACTGACACTGCTGGGCCACATCCTGCCCAACCTGCTGACAGACTCCTCCAAGTGGCACACCCTCATGGACCCCCCCGGGAAGGCCCTGGCCAAGTAAGACCCCAGACTAATGGAGACTCTCTCCTCCAGGCCTATATGGGGAGATGTTCTGTGCTGGGATGAGGATCAAATCCCACTCTGGCTTCAGCAGTGGCTGCAGTTCCCACTCTGCTCCCCATTCTCTGCTGCGGCCCTTTGAGGAGGAAGCTGCTGTGTCCCACACCTCATTGTCAGGTGGGCTGGCAGCACCTGGCTGTGTCCCTGCTCTGTCCCCAGGCTCTCTGTTTGGTGTGCCCTGAGCTCCTACTCCTCCCACAGCAAGGTCCAGGCCTCAGCCCGGCAGAAGAAGAGGCACCGGGAGGACATTGAGGTGGGTCTGGATGGAGCAGGGGTTGGCTGGGAGCTCTCTGTGCCCCAAAGCAGCCTTGGCTGGGGAAGGTGAGGGTGGCAGGAGTAGATGGGTAAAGCAAGACTCCCTGCCCAGCTTTTCTGGGTTCTCTGAGGCCTTCCAACCATAAAATTCAAGATTCTCCCTTTTCTTTTCTGGCCAAAGGGCTGCAACAAGCTGGTCAGCATGTGTCCAGCCCAGACTGGGGTGCTCTGGGTGAGCAGAGATCAGATCCTGGGCCATGGGGCTGTGCAGAGCCCTGGGTGGGTCAGCAGCCTTGTGCAGGGTGAGGGGCTGGTGGGGCTGACCTCCCTCTCCCCTCGCAGGATTACATCAGCCTGTTTCCGCTGGATGACACACAGCCCTCCAAGCTCATGCGGCTGCTGAGCTCCAACGAGGAGGATTCCAACATCCTCTCCAGCCCCAGTAAGTGCAGGAGGGGAGGGGGGATGGCTCCCCTGCCTCGCTGTCCCTTTTGGGTGTGAAATGTGTATTTGCGCAAAACTCCTTCCCTTCCCAGAGGGACTGGGTGAGGGTTTAGAGCTCTCAAGTGCTTTTTGAGTTATCTTGGAGTTTTTGCATTTGGGAAAGATCCATTTCTTCATTTTTCTGATCAGAACAATTTAAAAGGATGACTTCACACCTTCCTTTCGTGCCAGTGTCCCCCAGCCCAGCACACCCCCACCCAAAGGGCTCAGGGGGGCTTTGTGTCCATCCAGCCACCCCACATGGGACCACAGCTGGAGATGACATTCCTGGTGTCTGGGGCCAAATCCTGACATTCCAGTGCTGTTAGCAAGACTGAAGCAGAGCGGATGAGGCCCCTGGTCACATCCGTGTCCCTGCAGTGTCACGGGTTGCAACAGCTCCGAGGGGGATTTGCTGGGGGGGTCCGTGTCCTGCCCAGTGGGTGCTGTCACAGTTCCCACAGATATTGTCCACACTCCTGGGCAGTGAGTCAGGACATTCTCAGGTCATTGTTTCTCCCCTTATCCCAAATTACTTTCTGTATTAGTTTTCAACACATCCATTGACCTTCAGTTTCGGTTGTTTTCATTACTGTTGAAATATGGGCTTTTCCCTTTATTTCAGTTATCTTCTTTTACCTCCTGAGGCAGTCCCACCTCTTCCCAGTGACATTCAGGACTTTTTTGGGCTATTTGCTGCAGTGATGTGGAAATGCTGCTTCCTGCAGCCACCATCTAACTCATGTGATTCCATGAGAAAAGTGTGGGAGGGCTTTCTTTTTCTGGTGAGCATCCTCAGAGCAGCACAAGGTGGATCCTGCAGATTTGGGCAGGGGCTGTGGAGTGTGCACAAGAGCCTTCCCAAGGGAATTCCCATCCTGTTGGAGCGGATCTGACCCCGTTCTTCCCACAGGAGTGCCCAGCAGTGCTTAACAGCTGTGGTCAGCTCAATCCTCCTGGTCTGTTTCAGGATTTGCTGCTAGATTTGGATGTGCCTCAGCTCTGATGGCTATATTGTGCCCTGACAGTGAGATGGAAGGGCTGCTGTGCAGCTGTTGAACATCTGGCTTGCACACGAGATGTGTAACATGTGTGTTGCTGCTGTTCTCCTCCACTCCTGATTGTGACACCACGTATCACACCCCAAAAGCAGCTTGGGAAACCTACCTGGGCTCCGTTGAGCTGGCAGAGGGGACAGGGATGGGACAGAGACCATCTGTGTTGTGTTTCTGGGGTGCTCTGTTGGCACAGACTCTGTTGGGTACAGGGGGCCTAAGCCTCCTCTGCTCCACAGAGTTGCCTCATGGCAAAGCCCCTCCCAGAGCTTGGTGGCCTCGATTGGCCAGAGCTGGCCAGCATGGGCACGTTGGCTCAGCCAAGGGGGCCATGAGGCTGTTCCTGACTCTGTGCTCCTGCCCATAGATCGCTCCATGAGCAGCTCACTCTCTGCCTCCCAGCTCCACACTGTCAGCATGAGGGACCCACTGAACCGGGTGCTGGGTAAGTAGGGCATGGATCCCTGCCTTCAAATCCAACCACTGGGACACCAGTGGGAAGTTCAGCCACCTGCAGCCTCCCAGAAGTGACCTGACTGTTGCTCTCTCCCACAGCAAACCTCTTCCTGCTCATCTCTTCCATTCTGGGGGCCAAGACTGCTGGCACCCACACCCAGTTTGTCCAGTGGTTCATGGAGGAGTGTGTGGAGTGCCTGGAGCAGGGCAGCCGTGGGAGCATCCTCCAGTTCATGCCCTTCACCATGGTGGGTCCAGCAGCTGTGACACCCCTGTCCCTGCTTGGGGGTGCACCAGGGATGAGCACATCCCAGGCTCCTGGTGACACTCATCTGTGCTTCTCCTCTGTCCCTGGGCAGGTTTCAGAGCTGGTGAAGGTGTCCACCATGTCCAGTCCCAAAATCGTCCTGGCCATCACTGACCTCAGCCTGCCCCTGGGCCGCCGTGTCGCCGCCAAGGCCATCGCTGCACTGTGAGCGGGGCTGCTCCGGCCAGGGGGGATCCTGAGGAGCCCAGGGATCTCCTGGATCCCTGGATAGCTGGGATGGCCTGTGTCACTGCAGCTGCTGCAGGGCTACTCCCTTGGCACATGGAGCCATCTCCTTGCTCTGCCTCATGGCACTTTTGAGACTGAGACACCCCGAATTTTTTTTTATTCTCTAAATCAATCCTTTTGTACATCCAGCTTTTGCATCATCTACATTTGGGCTCCTGGGACTCCCCAAAACCCCTTGATTCTTGGGGTGATGGGGAGCCGGTGACCAAGCCTTGTGCTGGACAGGAGGGGAAATCTCCCTCACCCTGTCCTGGACCTGAGAGTGAGTGGTGGGCTGCCTGTGGTGCTCTGACTGGGAGCAGGCACTGTGCTGGGTGGGGCAGGGATGCTTCCCTGCTGTGCTGTCAGCCACAAGTGGGGTCTTGTTGGGAATTCCGCCACGTGAGTGTGAGTTCCTCTTGGAATTCTTTCCCATGAGTGTGAGTTCTTGTTGGAATTCCTCCCCATGAGTTCAGTCCGAGGTGAGCACGGCACGGGCACTGGGTGAGTAAC
Organism: Sturnus vulgaris; assembly: GCF_052056855.1. NCBI lineage: Eukaryota > Metazoa > Chordata > Aves > Passeriformes > Sturnidae > Sturnus > Sturnus vulgaris. Next base: position 4,765,128 of record NC_142269.1, on the reverse strand, counting down.
TGTGGTCTCGCCAGCACCACACTGGCCTCGTGCTGAGACAGGCTCCCCTGGGACTGTCCCCACACCCTGTCGGCTGCTCCAGTGGTGAATCCTCCCAGAACTGTCACGAACTCCTGTCCACTGAGGTGGTGGCAGGGCCAGGGCGGCTGCACCTCTGCCCTTTCCACTGGTGTTGACTCACAGGAAAGGGGAAAGCGGGCAGCGGGCACCAGCCCTTCCCTCAGGGCACCATGACTCCAGAGCCACTCCTGGGGCTGGGCTGTGCCTCTGCCCCCCTCGGCACCAGTGGCGTTCCCAGCCCTATTTTGGGAGGCTCTGAAGGGAGATGAGGCATGGGGGGGATCCTGGAGCGGTGCTGCAGGGGTTGGGTCAGTGCTGGCCAGGGAAGAGGCAGCGGGACTGACTCAGGGCTGGGCTGACCCCATCTGATCCCAGGATGAGCTCAGCTCCTGGCAGCTCCCAGGCTTTGCTGGAGGGAGAGACCCCGATGCATTTGAGGTAGCTGCGGGTGTTGCCTTCACACACAGAGCATCTCCCCCCTTCCCGCTCGCCCCAGGGGTCCAGCCCCTGGTCCCAGTCTGGGGCAGCTGGAGCAGCTACGGGGCTGGGTGGGGCAGATAACAGAGCCGTGGCACAAACAGGGATGGGCTGGGATGGCTTCGCTGGGCCTGACACTGGTGTGAGTCCCAGCCTGAGCTGGCACCGACCCACCCGGGCACCTCTGCTCGCCCAGGGGCGGCTCTTTACCGTTAGCCCGGAGCAAAGAGCAGGAGCTGGCGTGGCCTTCCCGGCTCTGTCAATATTTGCCGAGGCAGCCCCATGCCTGGTGTTGGCACTGGAGCTTCCCCTTACAGGAAAGGGCTGGAGCAGGAGAAGGGGTTTTCTGTAAGCACCCATGAAGCAGGGGAGGAAGGAGGGAACTGCTGTCCGTGGGGTGTGTGCAGCCACGTGCCCGTGGGCGAGGGCTTCCCCCTGGAAGTTCGTGACTGTGGGGCTCCAGCCTGTGCCAGCCCCTGCCCAGGGCTAGAAGTTGGGGGGAGGCAGAAACTGGGAACCCGGGCACGCCCCAGCACTGGTCCTTGTGTGGCTGGGATGAGTGTGGTGAGGGATGCTGGTGGTCATGGGATGTGAGCGTGGGCCCAGAGGCAGGAAATAGGGCTGGTGAAGCTGGGACAGCCCAGGGTGGGCAAACACCCATTGGGGAGAGGCTGGGGGTGCCCTTAGGGGCTTTCTGGGGCATGGGAGATGCCCAGGGCTCTCCTGACATTGCGCAGCCACGTTTGGGGCTGCCCCCTTTGTCCATCCGCTCTGCTTTCCTCATTGCTGAAAGCCTCCTCCCACCATGGCAGCTCTGGGAGGGCTCCTGGCACATCCCTGGGCAGCTCTGGGGCAGATTCCCTGTGTGACAGCAGCAGCAGAAGGGTGGTTGGGGACCCCTAGTGCCACCAAGCCCCGGGATGAGCCCACAAACCAGCTCTGGGCATGGTGCCGGTGCCCTCAGCGGGCACTGCCAGTGCGGGAGGCTTCCGGAGCTTTCTAGGAATTGACTCTTGCCCAAGCACGCTGCCGGGCGTGGGAGGAAGCGGCCGTCCCACGGTGCCTCCTGGCCCTCAGCGGGCTCAGGCCATGGGGTGGGGGCACTGGGGGTCTGCATTTCATCTTTCTGAGCTGACACCAGCAGCCACAGCCCCGCCCCAAAGTCCCATTCCCTCATCCTCCACGTCTCTGTGTCCCCACACCCTGGCCACTCTGCCTCCCTCCCACGCAAGCAGGAGACAGCGGAACAGAGAGACAGTGCAAAAATAGAGTTTATTTCCATTTTTATCACATAGAAAAAAAGCGGGTGTTTCTTAGGGCTCACCCAGCTGCAGCAATAAATACAGTACAAAACCCCCCACGCCCAGAGCTCCCACACAGCCACGGGACCGGGGCTGCGTCAGGCTCAGGAGGATGGGAATGTGTCCAAGTGGCTCTTTCCAGCCAGGGATGGGCACAAATAAGTTAAACTGCAATAAGTACTCTTAAGTTTAGCAGGGAATGGGGACAGAGCAGAGATGCAGCACCCCAAAGTGCTGGGGCTCCCTGGAAAAGCCTCATCCTGGTAAAACTGCTGCATCCCTATGGTTCTTCCATCTTCCTTTCCATTCCTTCATAATGGCTAATAAATATTAATTACTAGAAATAACACCCATCAGATGTGTCCCTGCAGGCTGCAGCCCAGACAGGGAGATGTTGCTCGGGAGCATCCTCATCCTGGGATGAAGGTGTTTTCCCGTGGGATGCTGCAGCAGCCCCAGCAGTGCGAGCTGTGGGGAAACTGAGGCACAGGCGGTGCCAGCAGCAGCTGTGGGGGCTCAGCCCAGCTCCAGAACCTCATAGCAGAGATACGCTTGTGTTTAAATATTAAACAAGGGTGATGCTGCACAGGTACCTGTGCACGGATCCACCGTAGGATCCCCTGGCGCCTGCCCAGGGCTGTGGGTGGGGGAGCATCCCCAGACAGATAAATATTAAATAGCCATAAATATTAAATAAGCAGGAAATGGGGTGCTCCCGGGATGTCCCTCAAGTGGGACATCCACCAGCAGGGGTCAGAGGTTGGTGAGGTGCCGCAGCGCCCGGTATGCCGTCTCCAGGAACCGCTGGAAGTTGGCCAGGATGAAGAAGCCACCGACTTGGTGGTGGAAGTTGGAGGAGAAGGTGGGGAGGGGTTCCTGGTTCTCTGTGGGGTACGTCACTGTGGCCAGGCCCAGGTCCTCCATCTGCAGCCAGGCAGAGACACAGACATCAGCTCCAGGCCTGGAGATACCCCCCTGCCCCGGTGTGCCCTTCCTGGGGATACAGCCCCCACCCTGCCCACCCCTCCCTGTGAATGCCGCCCCTGCCATACCCATCCCTTCTTTGGGACGCAGTACCTGCTTTACCCGCCTGTCCCCACAAAGTCCCCCCTTTGCCCCCTCACCTGCTGCTGGATGTTGGAGGACAGATTGGCCATGTCCAGCTGCAGGGTCTCCACCAGCCCGGTGTGCCCGGGCAGCAGGGTCTGGATGGTGGCCAGAGAGCTGTGGTAGATGCGGAGCCCGGCACGGATCTGGCTGAAGCAGGTCTCCTGTGGTGGGCATGGCATGGTCAGTGGGGCTGGGCGTGGCCACCAAGACACAGGGGGCTCTGGGGTGCCCTGAGCTGTGACAGAGCTGACCAGCTCATGGCAGGGCTGGGCTAACTGCACTCACTGCCTGGAAGGTGCGCTTGTGACACTGCTCCAGTGGCGCCTGTGCGATGTCCAGGTCCTGCCGCACCAGTAGCAGCTCGTCCTCATTGCACAGCTGGAGTGTGTCACACTGAGGATAAAGGGGACAGGGTCAGGACAGCAGAGGACCCCGACATCCCCAGCACCCTCCAACATCCCATCCCTGGGCTCTGGGACCCTGTGCAGCCCAGGCAGGAGGAGGGAGGGGATGAAGTGGACCCAGTGCAATGGGGACGGAGTGTGGCTTCTCTGGCAAGTGTGTACCCAGGAGGGTCACCACGTGTCCCCGGTGGGTGCCTCAACATGCTGGGGCTAAGCCTTGGGCAGTGCAGGGGACACTGCTGGCTCCTGGCCCTGCGGTGCCGATAAGGGCAGGGAGGGAAAAGTCACCTTATCTGTGACCTCACAGTGGCTGCCATCTCCCCTCCACAGCATGTGGGACTCACCACCATGCGCTGCAGTGCAGCCACATCCCCACGGATCTTGCGGGTGAACTCGAGGTTCCTCTGCAGGAAGAGCTGGAAGTCCTGGTCCCCTGAGAGCTCGGTCAGTGGTGCCCCATGCAGTCCCCGCCACAGCAGCACACCCAGCAGCAGCGCCAGCCCACCTGCAGAGACAGCAGCTCAGCATCCACCGGACACCCCAGGGAGCCCCGACCCCTCAGCCAGGGTGGGCTCAGCAACCAGGACCACCCTGGGGATGGTGGCAGCAGCGTGGCCTGGGGAAGGGGCAGAGACCCGAAAAGGGAGAAGTTCCAATGTTCCCTGCATCTGACCAGTGCTGAAGGCAGCAGCAGGACATCCAGAGTGTGTAGATGCAGCAGGTGCTACAGGTAGGGTGGGTTTATGGGTGCTCTGGGTGCAGTGGTGTAGTGGGGGCAGTGGGTACTGCTGTTAGAATGGGTGGTCTGGGTGCGGTGGGGGCAGTGGGTCCTATGGGCAAAAGTGGGTTTTAGAGGTGGTTTGGGTGCAGTGGGGAAAGTGAGTGTAATAGGAGCAGTGGGAGATGGGAGTGCTGGGTACTCACGGGTGAGGAAGCACATGGTGGGTTCCCGGTTCGGTGTTTCCTCCTCTGTGCAGTGCGGCCCTGCCCAGCCCGGCCCGGCTCCTCTCAGCTGCTGCCCGGCTGTGCTCATTGATCGAGGGCATTTATACCGCACGGGCCTCGGGGATTCTCACCGATGAGGCAACAGCGCGATTGCTTCACTGCCTTAATCACAGCATGCAAATCTCGCGAACCGGGTGCTCGGCCGCCGCCGCACCGTGGGGCTTTCCCGGGGCCGGTGGGCAGCGGTACCCTCGGTGTGGCTGCAGTCGCCCGGTGGAGCCCAGGCCCTGAGGCAGGTGGCAGGACAGGGCAGGTGGTGCCTTGGTGACTCATTAACCTGCTCGCAGGGCTCCCACTACACTGGCCAGGTGGGCCGGTGCCCAGCACAGCAGGGTCATGTGCAGGGTCACTCCCAGGGTTACTCACAGGTGACTAGCCAAGGGCATGGTGGCTTCTCGTTGCTGCTGTCACTCTGAGATTGTGCCCATCCCCATCCCACGTGTGCAGAACCCCCTGTCAGCTGCCCTAGACCCTCACCCCAGCATCAGGGCGGGTGCTGGTGGTGTGAACTTCATGGTGCTGGCACCAACTGGAGGTGACCAAGGTGCAACCCGGTCCAGGCACCTGCCCAGGGCTGTGGCTCCCCAGGGCAGCACCACGGGGCCAGATCCTGCCCTTCTGGGTGCTGTGGGGCCGGGTTGTGCCCAGTGTCTCCATGAGCAACACCAAACACCGGCCACAAGGGGCTGACTCCACCCGCGGGGGCCAGCCCCCCCCCTGCCCCTAGAGGGAAGAGGCTTCCGGGGCAGCCCTTGGCAAGGGGCGGCTGCTCCAGGCCCCGTTGCGCTGACGAGGGAATTTTGGCTCGTGCCGGTTCCCGCAAGTCCTTCCAGGATCTGCTGGGCTGGTGCCAGCTGGCCGAGTCCTGCCCGGCACGGGCTGGCCAGGGCGCGGGAGACACCCGCTCCCCTCGCAGCCCTGGACAGAGCGATTCCCGGGCAGCACTGGGCTGGGGAGGCTCATTCTGCACCCCTGACATCTGGCTGGGTCCCATCGCTGCCTTCCTGGAGGCTGTGGACAGGGATGGGGACAGGGAACACCATCTTGGCAGGTTGCAGGTGTTGGCGGGCACTGGGATGGGCCACACACCCAGTGGGGCAGTTAGTGGGGTACAGTTAGTGGGGTATAGTTTGGGGTACAGCCACAGCACCGGTACCAGAAGCTGACGTTCCTGCCTCCAGCTGGGAAATCAACCCCCATCAGCTGCAGCCAATCCACGAGTACCAAGCAGAGCCTTCCTGGCACTGCCAGGTGTTAACTCTAAAACCTGCTGATGACCTCTCTTCAAACCTGTCAGAACTAAACGTTCTGCCCTCCGGATGTGTGAAAGGACCTTGGCAGTAGAGACTGTTCATAGGATTTTTAGGAGAAACAGCCCCCCCAACTGTGTTTGTCCCCACCTTAGAGCCAGGGAGAGCTTGTGGCCATGGAAGGGCTCAGCATGGTCCCCTCAGTCTGAGCACCCACGGGATGACCCCAGAGCAGCTCTGCCCTCTCAGCAGGATGGTGCTTTCAGGAATTGTGGTGGGGGCGTGTGTGTGTGGGGGGGGGGGTTGAATCAGCGCCCAAAGTCCCTGTCAGCTTTCCAAGGAAGGAAGTGGTTTCAAATCTGAAACTGTGGGTGTTGGAGGGTGGGGGAAGGAGCTGGCCCAGCAAACCCCCCCGCACCATGGGGCCAGAGCTGCTTGGTCCAGGGACTGTCCTGGGCACCCACCCTGTTATGTTTCAGCCTCGTGGTCACCGTTCCTCTTCCAGCTCCTTCCTGACGTCTGCCAACACATCAGTGCTCCTGGGATGCCCCCAGCGCCAGCCCCAGCCCCCCTGGCTGTGCTCTTGCCTTCTTTGGTCTCCCCTAGAGCGGGAATGGGCTGGGACACCCCGGCTCTTGACCTGCAGCCCTGGCTGCCATCCCAGCATGGGCGTGGCTCGGAGATTCCCAGATTTTCTCAGACAACTCATCCCAGATGTTGATAGGACCCACCTGGAGTAGCTGCATGTCCCCTGTCCCCATCATGCCCAGGGTTGGTGTTGTGGGGCACAAGGGGGGCTATGTGCCTTTTCTCAATGGAATCCTCCTGGGATACCATCCTGGAGCTGCTGGGGCCACTCCCAGCACCACTGAGACAAAACTCCACTCCCCCAGGATGGCCTGACCAGATCTAGACCCATCTCTAGTGCCTAGGCCCAAGGAGAGAGCAGAGCCCCCAAACCAGCCCCAGGCCCTCTCCCCATTCCCAACAAACCCACAGCAGGAGCCCACTCAGGCTGGTGTTTTTCCATCTTTTATTTTAAAAGTCATAATTGAAGTTTAACAAAGTTTGACCCCGTTGTCATGGGAGCTAGGAGGGCACTAGTAGAGACCCCACTCCTGCTCCCTCCAGTCCCACTCCCCTCACAGCCCTCTAGCACGGGCTCTGATGTCACCATAGGGATGTCACCTTTTAAGGATGTTTATTGGGGAGGGGGGTCCCACCACAAGTGCAGGTGGTCAGTGGGTGTGGGCCCAGGGAACCCCCCCGTATCCCCTCCCACAGTACAGACATGCAGGGATTTATAAAAGGGGGTCTGGGGGGGACGGAGGGCCCTGCTCAGCCACCATCTGTCCAAGGGACAAGTAAAAAAGTACAGCCAGGGCCCAGGATCACGGAAAACCATCGTCATCATCCTCTGCCATCTCCTTGGCAAACTCCAGGTCCTGCTGCTCACGCTCCCGGCGCTCCTGGAAAGCAAAGGCCAAGGTTGGTGGCAGGTGGGGACAGACGCCACATCCTTCCCGCGGCCACGGTGGCTGCAGCGACCCTGGTGAGATCTCACCTCTGCAGATTCCAAGTCCTTATTGTAAGATTTTGGTGGGAACCTCATGGCCTGGAGAAAAAGAAGAGGAGAAGAGCTCTGAGCTGAGCCAGTCCTGAGCCATGTCCTGCTGTCCCTGTCAGGGACCTGGGGACATGCTGTGCTCACCTTCACGGACATGTTGTGGATGTCGAGGCAGAAGGAGATGCGCTGGTGGAAGGCCAGCTGGGGCTCCCGTGTGGAGTAGATGTCAATCATCTCCTTGGACTGCACGTAGCCCTTCTCGTGGTTGATGCTGGCCTCAATCACGCCGTCCCGGATGGCCTGTGAGCCCGGGCATGGGGTGTCCCAGAGGGCTCATACAGAGCCCAGTCCCCAGTTTTCCCTGGATGAGCCTCAACCCAAACCCAGCAGTGCTGCAGGGAGGGGGTGCGGGGAAACAGGGCAGGGTGGGGAGCTGTGGGTACTCCGGGACCCCCAAAGGGATGGGACTCCCTGTGCTGGTACCTTGGCAACAATGAACTCGGCGTCCTCGGGGCTGTCCAGCTGCAGCTTCTGGGCAATGTCGGCCAGGGAGATGCGGGAGTAGGAGAGGCTGATCATGCGGACACCTGCAGGGAGAAGGGAACGGGATCAGCCCTCCAGGCCTGCCCAGCCTGGGGGGGGGTCCCCAAACACCCTCCTACCTGTCTTGATGACGTTGTGCCTCAGCCGAATGATCAAAGTGTAGGTGCCATCGGCTTGGAACTTGTCCCCAAACTGGTCAAGGACTTGGTTGAACTTGGCCAGGTTCCCCGTCCTGACGGCTGGAGGGAAGAAGGTGGGAATGGAGAAAGAAGAAAGGCTGGGGAAAGCGAGTCAGGGCTGGCTGACTTCCTCCTTCTCCTCCTTCCCAAGTGGCATCTGCATCCAAGTCCCATCAAGGGGAGAGAATTTCCACTGGGTCTTTTCCCACTCGGGATATTCCATGATTCTCTGAGATTGCAGGAAGGACAGAGACAGGCAGGGGTGGGTGGCCGTACCCTGGGTCAGCAGGAAGTAGGGCATGAGTGAGCGCTTGAGCGAGGGCTGCCGGAACTGGAGCCTGTCTGGGATCTCCCCGAGGAGCAGCTCCACCACAATGAGCAGCTTGTGCACCTGGGGTAGAGTGAGACCCTGAGTGAGCCCCCACGGAACCTGAAACCATCCCTGATCCTGTGCATTCCAAGACACGGACTCCCCATGTGGCCCAGGAGATCCCAAAACCGTTCCTGTCCCTGTGGGGCCTGGAAGGTCCGAGATTTGTCCCTGGCAAGTTAGAAACCTAGGAGATCCTGCACCTATTATCTCTACAGGGCCCAACACCCTGGGAGGTCCCAAACCTGTCCCCCCTGGGTGATCCCACAACTGTCCCTGCAGATCCCAACCCTGGGGGGTCCCAGATCTCATCCTGGAAGGTGCCAAGCCTGGGAGGTCCCAGAACCATCCCCATGGAACCCAACCCTGGAGAGTCCTAGATCTGACCCTGAGAAGTCTCAAATCCCAGGGGACATGACTCCGTGGGGCCCAACATCCAAGGAGGTCCCAAACCAAACTCCATTGGGCCTGCATCCCAGAAGGTCCCCAGCTTGGGAGTTCCCAAACCTGGGAGGTCTCAAACCAAATTCCATGAGGTCTGACATCCCAGAAAGTTCTGCATCCAACTCCTATGAGATCCCAACCCCAAGGAGGTCTCAGACCCAAGCCGGGGGAGTCCTGCCCTCTCCCCACTCACTGTCTGCTTGAAGCCGACAGCCGTGTGCTGCGGGGCCTTGCGCAGGGCGTTGGTCATGGTCCGCCGCGCCTCCGAGTATTCCAGCTGGATGGCCTTGATCCGCCCTGCGCCCACACGGGGCGGGTGGGGAAAGTCACCCAGTGAATCCAACCCGACCTACACGGATGGGGCTCCACATCCTGCCTGGAAGCCCCATCTCCAGCTGCTCAAAGGGGTTCTCTGAGGAACTGGAGCCCTCAGTGTGGGATGCCAGGAGCCAGGGCAGGCAGCGAGCCCTGCTCACCTGTGTAGTACAGGTACCGAGCCCACTCGTTGTTGTTGGCCTGCTCAGGGAACACAGACTTGGAGACGAGCTTTTCAGCCTGGTCATAGAGGTTGTAGTGGAGGTAATTCCTCAGGAGCAGGTTCAGAAGTGTGGCCTGGCCGTCGGCGTCGTGGCGCAGCGTGGCTGTGCGCAGCCGGGCGTGCAGGAAGCTGCGGGATGGGACAGGGAGTCAGGGAAGAGGGAGGAAAACGGGGGATCAAGTTCAGCTCCCCCACAGGACCCATCCCACCTCCGGACCACATCGAGTTTGTTCAGGAATTCGTAGATGCGGGAGTGGTAATAATAACACTTGGCCACCACCAGGTCCAGGGCCCGGCGGTTCTGGGAGCTGATCTTCTGCATCAGGTCATCGGACACTTTCTGAGCCTGTGGGAGGAGAAGGGAGGTCAGGGCAGGGAGACTGATCGAGGAGAGGCAGAGACCACCTTGGCCGTGGGGCTGAGCCTGGGGGAGAACTGAACACTGCTGGGATGAGGGGACAGCACAGGGCAGAGCCAGAGGATGCCTGGGGAGCAGGAGCACAGCAGGGGCAGCTCAGGGGTCTCACCTCAGGGTACCTCTTGCTGTTCATCAGGTAGATAACGAGCAGCAGCTGCAGGTAGGCCTCCACCTCTGGCAGGAGAGGGGCTGAGGCTGCTTTCCCTGTCCGTGGGCGGAACTGCAGCTCAGCTTCTGTGTCCATGGACTGAGGGGAGACAGAAATTCTGGATCACTGCCCCTATGTGGAGACAGCTCTGCTCCAAGTGTGACAAGAGCCAGCCCAGGACTGCAAGGGCCTGTCCCTGCTCACATGTGTGTCTGAGCAGAGGGGCTGCTCACCTCCAAACCCCACTGCCCTATTCTAGAGGGTCCTTGGAGAGGGAAAGAATCACGGAATCCCAGACTTTTTTGGGTTGGAGGGGTCTTCAAGTTGATCCAGTCCCATTCCCTGCCATGGGTAGGGACACATTCCACTAAACCAGGTTGCTCCAAGCCCCATCCAACCCAACCATGAACATTTCCAGGGATAGGGCAGCCACAGCTTTCCTGGGAAATCCATTCCAGTGCTTCACTGCCCTCACAGGAAAGAATTTCTGGCCAATATCCCATCTAATCCCACCCTCTGTCTGTGGCAAGCCATTCCCTCTTGTCCTGTCGCTCCAAGCCCTCTCCATCTTTCCTGTTGTTTCTTTGGATACTGGGAGGCCACAATTAGGTTACCCTTAAACCTCCTCTTCTTCAGGCTGAACAATCCCAATTCTCCCTGTCTTTCCTCACAGCTGAGCTGCTCCATCCTTTTGATTGTCCTCTGGATTCACTCCTACAGCTCCACATCCTTCCTGTGCTGGGACCCCTGCACTGGGGCAGCTCTGTTGGGAGGTGTCACCAGAGCAGGGCAGAGTTGAGGGCAGGTGTCCCTTCCCCACTCCTGTCCCTACCTCCTCCAGGAATCCGAGCAGGAAGTCCCTGACAGTGCAGTTGGAGGTGAAGAAGCCGTGGATGGCCTTGTGCAGCACGTTGGGGTTGAGGCGGCGGGAGGTGGAGGGCAGAGCCCGCAGCGCCCGCAGGACGTAGCGCGGCTCCTTCCCTGACACCGCCTTCTCCAGCTGCTTCACGTGCTCCTTGATGTCTGCAGGGGCACACGGACACCCCTCACCCCAAATCCTCTGCCAGGAGCTCCCTGGAGTAAAGCCAGGGCTGCCCCCTCACCCTGTCCTGGTGTTTTGATGTCCCTCTGCCCGTGGCCTTGGTGACCCCAGTGACCTGACCTGCCCTCAGGGCGGTCCCTGCTTGGAGCAGGGGGCTGGTGAGGCCCTTGCAGAGTCTTCTCCCTTCTCCTGAAGGGCTCCAGCATCCCTCTGCACCTCCATGGGGTCCCATCACAGCAGGTCTGCAGCCACCCTTGTCCCTCACAGTCTGTCCCCAAAACACATCCTCATCTTCGCAGAGCTGCCCCAATTCCCCTCCACAGTGATCCCCCAAAACCACGGCTCCATCTCCCATACTTCAGTGACTGCCCCCAAAAACAACCTCCTCCTTCCTTTCTCTCACACATTGCCCCAATACCCTTCTCCACAGTGTCTGCCCTACAGAAAACACGCCTCCCGTCTCTATTTCCCTCTAAATCCCTTCCCCATAGGGACACCCCCCAGACACACCTCTCCTCTCCCTTTCCCACATGGTGCCCCCACAACTCCCCTTCCCCAAGGTGTCCCCCCAACCTAAACTCACCTCTCACTTCTCTTTCCCTCAATGTCCCCTCCAACTGCCCTCCTCACTGATCCCGACATTCCCCTCCTCCAACACCTTTCCAGCCCCTTTCCCAGTCCCTCTCAGGTACTCCCACCCTGACCCCCTCAGGGCTTCCTATACCTCCCCCCCAAACCCTTTCCTCCAACATCCCTCCCTCTCAGGGGTTCCCCCGATCGGTTCCAGGTCCCTTCTACCCCCAAGACCCTCCAGTTCCCTCCTCATCCTCACAGACACCCCCAGTACAACAACACCCGCCCCCCCCCCCCCCCTCACCCTCCAGCGTGATCGCGTCCAGCTCCCGCTGCGGCTGCCGCTCTCCGGCCGCCTCGGGGGCCACCGGCGCCGCCTCCTCGTGCATCTCGACATCGGGAGGGGCGGGCGGGGGTCCCTCCGGGGGTGCCTTGGCCTTGTCGCCGCGGCGGCGGGACGCGCCGTCCTGCTTCATGGCGTGACACTGCACAACGGGCCGCCAGGCGCGACCAGCCGAGCGCCGAGCGACACACGATCGTCTCCTTCCGCCTTTCGCTCGGCCATTTCCGCCATCGCTCGGGTTGTTCCGCCGCGCTTTCGGCTATCTCAGGCACCGCTCGGAGAGTTCCGTAGTGCCCTCTCGTGGAGTTCCGTGATCCTCTCGGATGTTTCCGTCTTCGCTCGTAGATTTTCGCCTCCTTCTCGGGCGTTGCGGCCGAGCCCTCTCGGAGGGTTCCGGCATCGATCGGCTTCTTTCGCCTCACTCCCTCGGGAATCTCCGTAGAGATTTCGGTCGTTTCCGCCAGGTGCTGAGCTGTTCCCGCCTTTTGGGGGCGCCGGCGAGGTGGAGTATTCGCTGAGGCATAGCGCGAGGTCCCGTGAGGGGCTGGCCTGTGCTGGGGGATCCCGTGAAGGGTCCCGTGAGGGGCCGTGCTGAGGCCAGATCGGGGATCCCGTGAAGGGTCCCGTGAGGGGCTGGCTGAGAGCGGGGATCCCGTGAAGGGTCCCGTATAAGGGGCTGGCCTGTGACAGGGGATCCCGTGAGGGGCCGCTCTGGGACCGGGGATTCTGTGAGGGGTCCCGTGAGGAGGCGAGCTGGGGGCTGAGAGTGGGAGTCCCATGAGGGGCCAGGTTGAAGCTAGGGGTTTTATGAGGGGTTTGGTCTGGGACTAGGGCCAAAGGGTCCCATGACAGTTCCAGGTTGGCATCGGGCTCCCCTTGTAGGTCTTGCAAGGCAGAGCCTGGTCCCTGGTGCTGGAGGTCCTCCCAGAGCTGTCAGTGCCCACACAGGTGAGCAGTTCTGCCCCTTGCTGCAGGCATCCCTGACCTCCAGGAACCCTCCCAGGGTCCCAAAGCCTGAGGGACGCCCCCTTCCCCCAGGGCTAAGTGCCTGTGTTTTTCGTACAGCATCCCGAGCTTGTCAGATGTGCTGTGGGACCAAAATCATACAAAATTAAGAAATTGACTTTGAGAACACCCAGTTGCATAGCTAGAAGGTTCTCTTTATAAATAAAGTGATAATGAGAGTATGGTTGCTCTAAAATGCTGCCTGTGTTCCTCGAGCATCTCAGGAATGATGGCAGTGTTAGGACGAGGGAGGTGTCAGTGAAAAAAATCCACTTTGATATCCAACCTTTAATATACATAACGGGTTTTCCTGCCTTAAATTTTCTTCTTGCCAGCCTTTGCCAGCCTTGTTTATTAACAAGGATGATACTGGGAGAGAAAACAGTCTTGACAGCAGAGATTTCCCAAGACCTTGCAGAGAGGTTCCCTGGGCAGGGCCTGGTGTGTCCTACTCCGAGCCACTCAGGAAGTTGAGAGCATACAGGGCCACAAACAGGGCTGCCACGGCCTCGAAGGGTTGATCCCTAGGGACAGCTGATCCATCTTCCTGGAGCTGCACTCCACTCAGCTCCACCAGTTCCATGGTTAACATCTGTTCCTCCTTGTGTGGGAAGGAGAGCAGCCTGGCATCCACAAGGAAAATCTTCCCCTTATCTATGTCATGTTCCAAGAGGTTTTCAACCTTCACAGCAACAACAAAAAAAAATCAGGATGTCAGTCAGTTGTCAAGTTGTGACATCACTATGGAGATATTGATTTACATAGGCCCGCCTCCCCTTGAAAGTAGCCAAGTGTGATGTGTGTTCTCACCAAGTTCAGCTGTTGATACAGAATCTTCCTTTCCAAGGATTCCAGCAACAGCAGCAGCTGATCGTCCATTAACTCTGCAGAAATAAACAGGGTTTGGATGCAAAACTTCCTGCCAATGTTGGTGGTGGGATGGGACTGGTGAGCAGGATGGGAGGGAGTAAAGAGGATGGGAAGGGTGATCATTTCGTGTAGGAAATGCTTGTTTGGTCAAAGGTTCTTTGGATGTTTTAATGGAACTGGTTTGTGCAGCCTCACTGTGAGAGTGATCTGGCTGTAACTCACAGAATCATCGAATATGGATTTGGAAGGGACCTACAAGGATAATTGAAGTCCAGCTCCTGTCCCTACACAGGACAACCCCAACAATCCCACTGTGTGCCTGAGACAGTTGTCCAAACACTCCTGGAGCTCTGTCAGCCTTGGGGCTGTGACCATTTCCTGGGAGTCTGTTCAGTGCCTGAGCACCCTCTGGGATAAGAACCTTTCCCTGATATCCAACCTGACCCTCCCAGACACAGCTCCAGCCATTTGCTTGTGTCCTGTCCATGGTCACCAGAGCAGAGATTGGAGGTGGCCCTTGGGCAGAAGCTGTGACTGCACTTTGAGGGAGCAGGGAGCCCTGGGTGGGTGTGGAGGGGATTTCTCTCCTCTCCCCTCCACGGGACTTGGATGTTGATTCCACTTGAGGAGGAAAAGGAGTGAGAGTGGAAGGTGGAAGAGAATGGCAGGTCTGGGAGTCATCCCTGCCTTGATTTCCCTCCTGAAGTCTCAAAGCCTCACCATGCAAAGCATCAAGGATGTAGGTGATTCCTTCTGCCAGTGGAAGGAGACAATCTCTTGGACAATGCTGTAAGTTGCTGAACAGGTCTTTTAAGTCTGGGCTCTCAGTTTTCAGCTCATAACCGTCATTTTGCTCAAGAATTTCTTCCATCTGTGGGAACAAGGGAAAGAAATGTCAGGATCTGAGGGCTGAGGCTGCTGCTTGTCCAGTACAGAGAGATGTGGTGAGTGAGGGAATTTTGGATGGGCAGTTGTGGCACAGGACAGGTGAGTCGTGGGGCAAGAGGCGTGGTCCTGGTTGTGTCTGTATTTATAAATCGTGGCAGTAAGAAAAGCTTCACTTACTTTCTGTCTGAGCTCTTGAAAGAGGTTCTTGTCTGTCATCACAGCTTTGATGGTGTTGAAGACAACGAGCAGCAGGTCAGGAGACAATTCAGGGAAAATTCTGCAGGTGTATTTGACTTCACTCACCACTACTCTTAATTTTCCTTTTGAGGGACCTGTAAATCAAAAGGCGTCCTAATCTGTCACTTGAGTTCTAGGAGTTCATTAGCAGCTCTAAACCCAGAGATTGAAACACTTGTATGAGTGTTTTTGAAGTGATATAGAATTTGGGCAGTGATGATGTCTCAAGGAAGAGGCAAATGCACCACTCCAGGTGATTTGTTTCATACTGGGAGATACCTAAAGTAGCTAAAAGTTGTGCAAGTGGAAGCAGTAAAATACATTACTTACCATCAGCTGTATATGCTGCTTTTCTCGAAACTTCTACTGGGAAATAATCGATATCTGAAAAAGGGTAAAATGGACAGTTTTCTATACCAGTCTTCTCAATGGTGACCACCCACCCAGATTCCTTGCTGGGTCTTCAGTGTAAGATAGGAAAAGAAACACCAATACTCTGCTCTGCCATTTATCAACAGGAGCTCTGCAGCTCCTGAAATGTAGATCTGAGACATCTTTCTTTCATTTCTTTACTGATCCCCTCACCACCAAAGAGCATCTTTGACCTCGTATGAGTTATCTGACCTTTCCCAGATGATTTCTGTTCCTCACATTGCCTCCACCTCTTTGCAGACAAGCTGAGGGTAGCTCAGCGGCCAAGTGATACTTCCTAAAATGTTCTTCTTCTTCTGCACTGTTTCTGGAATGGAGGGATTGGACATTTCTGGAAGTTACTTACCCCATGCTCCATTTCTAATGCGTAGCAGCATAGTCTTGAAGGCCAGGGTGCAGCCCTTGGGAATGACTATGGTTTGTTTGTCCTCCCTGGTGCTCTGGATAAAGAAAACAAGCAGTTAGAACACGTGGGTGGAGTTGTTTGGGGAAGGAAGGAGAGAGAAGACAAACCTTTGCACAGAGTGTGGCATGAAATTTGGCCTTGAAGCCCCCATTTGTCTTGGTGGATTCCTTGTAGACAGTCTCCTCTGAGGCTTCGAGGATTTCAGTCACCACGTATAGATCGATGGCTCTTTTCTGTACTTGCTGGATGAAGGAATGATCCATGTTGATTTGTCTAAAAGAGGAAAAGTTTAGGAAGGTTCTGGATCACAAGGAGCAGCTGAGGCAGCTGTGGGAGATAAGCATGTAGAAGAGGAGGCTCGGGGGGGTCTTGTCACTCCATTCCCTATCTAACCTAGTTAGGGGAAATTCATGCCCTAAGGTCTTAATCTTGGTTTTAGGCTTTTGAAAACCCATTGTTAACCTGGTGCTGGAGGCTGGAGGAGGCTGACTGGAGTGTGTGTGCTCCCTTTATCATTCCTTACCTTTCTTTTTTCAGTGCTTCCAGTGATTGCGGTGATATGCTCTTCTTCTGTGGTGCAATGGAAAACTCTTTGGCCAAGGAGGCACCTCCTTGCAGATCTACACTTGCAGGGTCAAATGAAATGCTGAGACCTCCATCAGTTCGGTCAGCACTAGTTTTTGTGAGAGTAATATGGTTGGAATCTTGAAGGAGGGACTCTGAAATAATTTCATTTGTTATCTTAAGCAGGATTACACAGACTCAGCACGGGAAGTATATCACACATAGGAAAGCTGATACTGTTTAGAAACAAATGGTTCAAAAATATTTTCTGTGGCATTTCTTAAATTCAGATTGATAAATCTGGGCTTTACCTGTGCTTTCACCATCTTCTCCAGGCAGCAGCACATCATGCAGTGTGAACCCTGTCTGCTGGTAGTAGGGAGCTGGATGGAACATGGATTTTGATTTTCTCTTTTTTTTCAGTAGATAGAGAGGCCTGAAGTGCTCATTGTATGCAATGCTCTCGACAGGGACCAATTCTTTGCGTGGATCCATTTGATTTACGATGAATTTGGTGAGTTTTTTGAACATTCTGCAGTGGCTGAGGTTTTGAAGCAAAGCCAAGTGGATTTATGCCTTGGGAAAGAGGAAACACAAGCTAAGGCAAATTACTTGACATAATAGGAGGACATTGTAACAAGGAGTGACTTTAAAATTTGAAATAATGCCTCGAAATTGCCCTCACTGTCAAAGGACATAGGTTTCACAGGGTTGTTACAGGGAATGTTTGGAGAGGAAGCAGCAGGGGCTGTGGGTTGTTTTGCCTTGTCCTCCTTTCCTGGAGAACCCCAGTTATGGTGCAGAGAGAACACAGCTGGCACAATCTGAGGATGCTGATTTTAGGGGCAAATGTGCCCCAGTATAGAGAGAAATCAGCCCAGGCCCATTTATTTTGGCAGGCCCTTTTTGTCTTCAGGTGAGAGCTAGTGTTTGAGGGTCAGAAAGAAATTGCTGTTTGTTTTCTGACACACCTTGTTTTTATCAAATATTTCAGTTTCACTTTTGTGGTGTTTTATGAGATAGAGCTGGGGAGAGAAATTGGACAATCCTGGCTGGTTTTGGAAAACTGGTTTCCCTGGTGGCAATGGACCTTAAGGCTCATCCCATTTCTCTCTCTGCTCTGGTCAGGTGCAGCTTCCAGTCTCCCAGTCTGCTCCAAGCCCTGTACAACCTGACACTTTCACAGATGGGGCAGCCACAGCTTGTCTGGACAAGCAGTTCTGGGGCCTCAGCACCCCCAGAGGGAGGATTTCTTCCCCAAATCACATCTAACCCTGCCCTCTTTGACTTTAAACTATTCCAAAAACAAATAGGTTCATGGTTAGTAGCCCTTCTCCAGGAGGAGAAGAAAAACCAAACAAGAGCACTTAACAGAGAGCTCCCACCACCCCTGCCCTGTACCCAAAGCTCTGGGATAATGTACTTGCCTGTTTGTGGGGCGGTGGGTGTGCAGAGAAGACCACGGGGCTGCTGAGGTGATGTGGGCTCTAGAGAGCAGCAGGACTGGTGAGAAGTTCTCTGGCTTCCCTTCTGCTCAGAGGTGTGGAAGTGTTTATGAAATACAGGAGCTTCCTCGGCTGCACAGGAAGCTTGTACCACAAGAAACCCAGAGCAAAGAGTAAATTGATTTCTCTTACCTTGCTGACAGTAGGGTCCCCAAAGCAACTCCTGGGCAGGGGCAGTGTTAGACCTGCTCCTTGCTAGAAGATGTCTGGCTGTTGCAAGCAGCTTATCAGGAGTTGTTCTCAGCTGTGACATCACTTCAGCCTATTTACATCCTCATTACCAGTCTTCTGTTCCCACAAATTTGCTGTTGCTTGTGTAACACTTCCTTTTTAGTCATTGTGCAGAGTCTGTTACAGGGGCTGTGGATAACTGTGACTTCTACAGATGTAGGAGCTGTAAGTCCATTGCTGGAAGTCTCCCAGGCCAGACAGGACAGGAAGGTGTCTCTGCCCATGGCAGCAGGTGGGAGTGGAAGGGCTTGATGTTTCTTCAACCCAAACCATTCATCATTGCATGTTCCAACTTTATAGAGCCTGGTAATTCTGCTCTTTTTTGACATTTGGAGAAATGGACTCGGGGGGGATATTGCATGGAAATTCCTCTCAGTGAGGCTGGTTGGGCACTGGCACTGGTTACACAGAGAAGCTGTGGCTGTCCTGGGAGTGTCCAAGGGCAGGTTGCATGGGGCTTGGAGCAACCTGGGACAGAGGAAGGTGTCCCTGCCCATGGCAGGGGCTGGAAGTGGATGAGCCTTAAGGTTCCAACCCGAGCCACTCCATGTTTCCTGGATACATTGCTTTGCTTGTATGACATCAGAAGCCATCCATGTGAAGATTCCAGGACTCAAGTGCAACTTTTTACCTGAATACTTCACTTTCATTATCTCTCTTAGAATATTGTACAAAGGAGTAATAAAAATATTCACACTTTAATTTAGAAAGTTCTCTACATGAGACTGCTGTGTCCACATCAAGGGCTCTTATTTCTGGTACAGCTTCAATCCTGATTTTGTCAGTTGTGCCATGGGACCAAAAACACGAAAATAAGAAATTGCCTTTGAAAGCACCCAACTGCTTAGCAAGAAGCTGCTCTTTATTTATAAAGTGATCATGAGAGTATTTGTAGTGTTGCTCTGAAGTGCAGCCCATGACCCTCAAGCAACTCAGGGAGGTGGGACCAGGAGGTGTCAGTGAAACCTCTGGGATTTCCCCACCTTCCTGGGACTAGCAGTTCATGGAATCCCCACTGAAGCCAAGAGGAAGCAGGGTAAGTGAATCACTGCTCATGTTTTCCTTTGGCTTTCGTTTCTTTTTCATTTCCCCCTTTCCTTTGCATTCCCCTACCTTTGCATACCCCTTTACCCTTCCCTTTCCCATTTATTGATTGCAGAAGCAGTAGCAGCATTTTGAGGGAAGCAGGATTGCATGAGGCACCAGTGGCAGGCCTGGGATTCTGTGAGCTTGTGGATTTTCCTGTTGCAGCTCAGTATTCTTGGGGAGACTGACAGACAAACCCACTTTGATATCCAGCCTATCATAGCATCACTAATTAATTTTTCAGCCTTAAATTTGCTTTGCCCAGCCAAAGCAGCCTTGAGCATGAACAAGGATAATACTGGGAGAGAAACCTGGTTGGTCAGCAGAGATTTCCTGCTGCTTTATCCAGCCTTTCCCTGGACAGGGCGAGGTACATCATATTCAAGACATTCAGGAAGTACAGGGCCACAAACAGGGCTGCCACGGCCTCGAAGGGTTGATCCCTAGGGACAGCTGATCCATCTTCCTGGAGCTGCACTCCACTCAGCTCCACCAGATCCATGGTTAACATCTGTTCCTCCTTGTGTGGGAAGGAGAGCAGCCTGGCATCCACATGGAAATTACACATCTTATCCTCCAGGTCATGTTTCAGTAGCTCTGCAACCTTTGAACAACAATAAAAAAGCAAAATCAGGATGCCAATGAGTTGTCAAGTTGTGACATCACTATGGTGATGCTGCTAGAATTAAAATAGTCTGTGCCCCCTTGAAAGTAGCCAAGTGTGATGTGTGTTCTCACCAGGTTCAGCTGTTGGTACAGAATCTTCCTTTCCAAGGATTCCAGCAACAGCAGCAGCTGATCGTCCATTAACTCTGCAGAAATAAACAGGGTTTGGATGCAAAACTTCCTGCCAATGTTGGTGGTGGGATGGGACTGGTGAGCAGGATGGGAGAGAGTAAAGAGGATGGGAAGGGTGATCATTTCGTGTAGGAAATGCTTGTTTGGTCAAAGGTTCTTTGGATGTTTTAATGGAACTGGTTTGTGCAGCCTCACTGTGAGAGTGATCTGGCTGTAACTCACAGAATCATCGAATATGGATTTGGAAGGGACCTACAAGGATAATTGAAGTCCAGCTCCTGTCCCTACACAGGACAACCCCAACAATCCCACTGTGTGCCTGAGACAGTTGTCCAAACACTCCTGGAGCTCTGTCAGCCTTGGGGCTGTGACCATTTCCTGGGAGTCTGTTCAGTGCCTGAGCACCCTCTGGGATAAGAACCTTTCCCTGATATCCAACCTGACCCTCCCAGACACAGCTCCAGCCATTTGCTTGTGTCCTGTCCATGGTCACCAGAGCAGAGATTGGAGGTGGCCCTTGGGCAGAAGCTGTGACTGCACTTTGAGGGAGCAGGGAGCCCTGGGTGGGTGTGGAGGGGATTTCTCTCCCCTCCACGGGACTTGGATGTTGATTCCACTTGAGGAGGAGGAGGAGTGAGACAGAGAGGAAGGCGGGAGAGAATGGCAGGACAGTCATCCCTGCCTTGATTTCCCTCCTGAAGTCTCAAAGCCTCACCATGCAAAGCATCAAGGACGTAGGTGATTCCTTCTGCCAGTTGAAGGAACCAATCTCTTGAATCTCTTGAAATTTGATGTAAAACACTGAACAGGTCTTTTAAGTCTGGGCTCTCAGTTTTCAGCTCATAACCGTAATTTTGCTCAAGAATTTCTTCCATCTGTGGGAACAAGGGAAAGAAATGTCAGGATCTGAGGGCTGAGGCTGCTGCTTGTCCAGTACAGAGAGATGTGGTGAGTGAGGGAATTTTGGATGGGCAGTTGTGGCACAGGTGAGTAGTGGGGCAAGAAGTGTGATCCTGATTGTGTCTGTATTTATAAATCGTGGTAGTACAAAAAGCTTCACTTACTTTCTGTCTGAGCATTTGAAAGAGGTTCTTGTCTGTCATCACAGCTTTGATGGTGTTGAAGACAATGAGCAGCAGGTCAGGAGACAATTTGGGCAAAATTCTGCAGGAGTATTTGACTTCACTCACCACTACTCCTAATTTTCCTTGTGAGGAACCTGTAAATCAAAAGGTGTCCTAATCTGTCACTTGAGTTCTAGGAGTTCATTAGCAGGTCTAAACCCTGAGTTTGAATCACCTGTATTAGTGTTTTTGAAGCTATATGGAATTTGGGTGGTTATGTTATATCAGAGAAGTGGCAAATCACTCCAGATGATTTGTCTTACACTGTAAGAGTCCATCTTACCTAAAGCAGGTGAAAGTTGTGCAATTTGATGCTCTAAAATGCAATACGTCCCATCAGCTACATAGCCTTGACTTCTCACAGGTACAGGACCTTGATATCGCACATTTAATGAACCTTGTGATTTTATTGGGAAGTAATCGAGATCTGCAGAAGGATAGAAAGGACAGTTATGATTCTCTATTCCAGCTTTCCCAGTTGTGGTCACCCACCCTGTTTTCTCCCTGGCTCTTCTCTTCTGAGTAGGAAAGGAAAAGAAACACCAAAACTCTTTTGTGTGTGCCATTTATCAACAGGAGCTCTGCAGCTCCTGAAATGTAGATCTGAGACATCCTTCTTTTCTTTCTTTACTGAACCTCCCCACACCGAAATAGTATCTTTGGCCTTGCATGGGTTATCTGACCTTTCCAAGGTGATTTCTATCCCTCACACTGCCTCCACCTTGTTTCAGACAACCTGAGGTGCAGTGATACTTCCCGAAATGTTATTTCTCTTGTGCAACTTTTCTGGAATGAAAGAATTTCTGGAAGTTACTTACACCATGCTCCATTTCTAATGCGTAGCAGCATGGTCCTGAAGGCCAGGGTGCAGCCCTTGGGAATGACTATGGTTTGTTTGTCCTCCCTGGTGCTCTGGATAAAGAAAACAAGCAGTTAGAACACGTGGGTGGAGTTGTTTGGGGAAGGAAGGAGAGAGAAGACAAACCTTGGCACCGACTGTAATGTGACACATGACATTAATGACCCCATCTGCCTTTGTGGATTGCCTGTACACAGTCTCCTCTGAGGCTTCGAGGATTTCAGTCACCACGTATAGATCGATGGCTCTTTCCTGTACTTGTTGGATGAAGGAATGATCCATGTTGATTTGTCTAAAAGAGGAAAAGTTTAGGAAGGTTCTGGATCACAAGGAGCAGCTGAGGCAGCTGTGGGGGATAAGCATGTAGAAGAGGAGGCTCAGGAGGGATAATGTTACTCCATTCCCTATCTAACCTGGTCTAGTTAGGGGAAATTCATGCCCTAAGGTCTATCTAATCTTGATTTTTGGCTGTTGAAAACCCATTGTTAACCTGGCATGAGCTAGAGGGGGATGACTGAAGCAGGTGTGCTCCCTTGGTCATTCCTTACCTTTCTCTTCTCAGTGCCTCCAGAGATTCCAGTGATACACTCTTCTTCTGTGGCTTGATAGCAATTGCCTTGGCCAAGGAGGCACCTCCTTGCAGATCTACACTTGCAGGGTCAAATGAAATGCTGAGACCTCCATCAGCTTGGTCAGCGCTGGTTTTTGTGAGAGTAATATGGTTGGAATCTTGAAGGAGGGACTCTGAAATAATTTCATTTGTTATCTTAAGCAGGATTACACAGACTCAGCACTGGAAGTATATCACACATAGGGAAGCTGATACTGTTTAGAAACAAAGGGTTCAAAAACATTATCTATGGCATTTCATAAATTCAGATTGATAAATTTGGGCTTTACCTGTGCTTTTACCATCTTCTCCAGGCAGCAGCACATCATGCAGTGTGAACCCTGTCTGCTGGTAGTAGGGAGCTGGGTGGAATATGGTTTTTGATTTTCTCTTTTTTTTCAGTAGACAGAGAGGCCTGAAGTGCTCATTGTATGCAATGCTCTCGACAGGGACCAATTCTTTGTATGGATCCATTTCCTTTGCGATGAATTTGGTGAGTTTTTTAAACATTCTGCAGTGGCTGAGGTTTTGAAGCAAAGCCAAGTGGATTTGTGCCTTGGGAAAGATGCAGCACAAATTAAGCCAAATTGCTTGAAATAATAGCACAGAATCACAGAATGAAGTAGGTTGGAAAAGGCCTTTGAGATCATCTACTCCAACCTGTGACCTAACATTCCTCATCAACTAAATCATGGTGCTGAGTGCCATGTGCTGTCTTTTTTAAAAAACATCCAGAGATGATTCCTCCACCACGTCTCTGGTGGTGGAGACAATTCCAGTGACCAATTACTCTTTCAGTGAAGAATTTTCTCCTGATGCCTATGTGAAACTTCCCCTTGCACAGCTTAAGCAGGACGTTGTAACAAAGTCTTAATTTAATTATTAAGAAGTTTTCAAAATAATATTACCCAGGGACACAAGTTTCACAGGGTTGTTACAGGGATTGTTTGGAGAGGAAACAGCAGGGGCTGTGGTTTGTTTGGCCTCGTCCTCCTTTGCTGGGGAGCTCCAGTTATGGTGCAGAGAGAACACAGCTAGCACACTCTGAGGATGGAAATGTTAGGGTCAAATGTCCAGCAGAATATGGAGAAATCAGCCCAGTCCAGCTCCTTGGACAGACCCTGTTTGTCTGAAGGGGAGAGCTGGTGTTTGAGGGTCAGAAAGAAATCTGTTTCTTTTCTGACGCAGCTTGTTTTTATCAAAAAGTTTCAGTTTAATTTTTCTGGGGTTTTACAGGATAGAGCTGGGGAGGGTAAACTGAGCAATCCAGAATGGTTTGGGTGGGAAGGGTCCATAAGGCTCGTCCCATTCCTCTCCCTAACATGGTGAGGGACACCTTCCACTGTCCTATGTTGCTCCAAACCCTGTCCATCCTGGTCTTGGACACTGCCAGGGATATGGGCCATCCAGTGCCAATGCCTGAGCACTCTCACACAGAGGAATTTCTTCCCAGTATCCCATCTAACCCTACTTTCTTTCCATTCGAATAATTCCAAAGACAAATACTTTGTGTGCTCAACTAGTAGCTGTCTTGGTTTAATTTGAATTTCCTGGTCAATGCACTAAATAATGTCTTGGTTTTGATTTCCCAATTTAAATACACTTATTTTTTTGTTGTGAGACAGAACCAGAAGTAAAAGATCAAGGCAGGCTTAAAAGTTAAAAGGGTATGAAAAAGTTTATTAACTACACAAAGAAAGAGAAAGAAAAGCAAATTCAGAATAAAATTTTTAGACCACTTTTTTCCCAAATTTCGTAACAACAAGAAAAATACAAAAAACTACTAGTCCTTTTTCAGTTCACTTCAGAGAGAGAAGTTTTCTCTTGTCAGGCCATAGGGATTTCTCCACAAGGAAGGAAGTAAAACCAGTTCTCTCATGGCTTCACTTTTCAAGATTTGCATCCGCCCGGAAAAAGAACTTATAAATTGTGAAACTCCTTCTATTTTCACAGCTTTCCCAAAGCTGTGCTTATAGGCCATGTTAAACTCATGAAGTATTTACTTTTAAGAATGAACTGTTCCAAACCAAAAATTCTCTTTTTCTTTCTTTCTCTCTGTTTATGATTCATCTCCGGAAATAGAGATCCCCTTTTCTCCTCGGGGTGAAAGATTCTTAACACAGATGCTTTTAATTAACGATCTATCAAATGAAATATCTCCAATCCCTCATGTCTTTTTCTATGGTTTATAGAAATATTCAGTGTAATATCAGTTTACTTTACAATCTTACAAAAGAATTTTCAGCCATCTTCACAGCATCTCCTCATTCTACTTCCATCTAAGGAAACTTAGCTTTTATTTTTTCCTTCTCACTCCGGAAAAGATTGAAAATTATACAAATCTTATCTGAGCATTAAAAGAGTTAAAATTTTACATGGAAAAAGCAAGGCTGTAGTGCTGGAGCTGTGCCAGGATCTCGAAAACCTCAGGCCGCGCTAGAAATGAGAAAGAAGGGGAGCGGCTAAAATCTCAACCAGCCTCCCTTGGCTCAGCAGGAGCAGTCACTGCCATGGCCACCCCTCCTCCCTGCCGGGCCATGCCAGTTCCCCAGACAGGGGCCGGGCCCTGCCCCTCTGCCAGGCCTGCAGTGCAGCCAGGCTGGGCCCTGTGACCTGCACTGCTGCCAGAAAAGAAAGGAAGCTCTTTTCCGGGTTACCTCCTTCAAAATGTGTGTTCATGGAGCGAACTAACTTTCTCCAATTAGTTCCTCAGGCTGTCAATAACCAAACCAGCCTTCAATTAGTCCCATCAACTCACAAAAGAAGTTCTCATAGAAAAAACCTTTCTCTGGGTCTGTCCTCCCCAGGTAAAACCAGCACAGTAGCACTTCCTGATTCCTTCCCTTGGAAGTCTCCAAGAAGAGAGGAAAACTAAACAAGAGCATTTAACAAGAGAGCTCCCACCAACCCTCTCCCATGCCCAAGGCTCTGGGATAATGCACTCGCCTGTTTGTGGGGCAGTGGGTGTGCAGAGCAGACCACGGAGCTGCTGAGGTGATGTGGGCTCTAGAGAGCAGCAGAAACTGGGAGAAGTTCTCTGGCTCTCTGCCAAAGGGGTGGCAGTCTTTGCTAAGTATGGGAGTGGCGAGTTTGACAGGAAGCTGGCACATCCACAAACCCAGGGAAAAGAGTAAATTGATTTCTCTTACCTTGCTGACAGTAGGCTCCCCAAAGCAACACCTGGGCAGGGGCAGTGTTAGACCTGATCCTTTCTAGAAGATCCCTGGCTGTTCACACCACTTTTATTATTGCCCAGAGTTATTCCCAACTTTTTTTATTTACCATCCTCCTCCCCAGTGTTTAGTTTCCTCCAAATGGCCCTTGTATGCATAATTCTTCCTTGAGCAGAGTTTATTACATGGAATTTGGATAACGCAAAATTCTACTGATGTGGAAGATGTAAGGCCATTGCTGGAAGCCTCCCAGACCAGACAGGACAGAAACATGTTCCTGCCTCTGGCTGCAGGTGGGAGTGGATGGGCTTGAAGTTTCTTCAAGCCAAACTATTCCATCATTGCATGATTCAACTTGATAGAGCCAGGTAATGCTGCTCCTCTATTACAAATGGAAAAATGGACTCAGGAGGGGACGTTGACAAGGAATTGCTCCCTGTGGGGCTGGTCAGGCCCTGGCACTGTTTACCCAGAGGGAGAGTGGAAGGTGTCCCTGCCCATGGCAGGGGCTGGAAGTGGATGATCCTTAAGATGCCTTCCAGCACAAGGCATTCCATGTTTCCTGTAGTCATTGCCATGCTTGTATGACAGCAAAAAGCATCTATGTGATGGTTCCAGGAGATAAGTGCAATTTTTTACCTGAATACTTCACTTTCATTAGTCTCTCTTAGAATATTGTACAAAGGAGTAATAAAAATATTCACACTTTATTTTAGAAAGTTCTCTACATGAGACTGCTGTGTCCACATCAAGGGCCCTTATTTCTGGTACAGCTTCAATCCTGAGTTTGTCAGTTGTGCCATGGGACCAAAACCACGAAAATAAGAAATTGCCTTTGAAAGCACCCAATTGCTTAGCAAGAAGCTGCTCTTTATTTATAAAGTGATCATGAGAGTATTTGTAGTGTTGCTCTGAAGTGCAGCCCGGGTCCCTCAAGCAACTCAGGGAGGTGGGACCAGGAGGTGTCAGTGAAACCTCTGGGATTTCCCCACCTTCCTGGGACTAGCAGTTCATGGAATCCCCACTGAAGCCAAGAGGAAGCAGGGTAAGTGAATCACTGCTCATGTTTTCCTTTGGCTTTCGTTTCTTTTTCATTTCCCCCTTTCCTTTGCATTCCCCTACCTTTGCATACCCCTTTACCCTTCCCTTTCCCATTTATTGATTGCAGAAGCAGTAGCAGCATTTTGAGGGAAGCAGGATTGCATGAGGCACCAGTGGCAGGCCTGGGATTCTGTGAGCTTGTGGATTTTCCTGTTGCAGCTCAGTATTCTTGGGGAGACTGACAGACAAACCCACTTTGATATCCAGCCTATCATAGCATCACTAATTAATTTTTCAGCCTTAAATTTGCTTTGCCCAGCCAAAGCAGCCTTGAGCATGAACAAGGATAATACTGGGAGAGAAACCTGGTTGGTCAGCAGAGATTTCCTGCTGCTTTATCCAGCCTTTCCCTGGACAGGGCGAGGTACATCATATTCAAGCCATTCAGGAAGTACAGGGCCACAAACAGGGCTGCCACAGCCTCGAAGGGTTGATCCCTAGGGACAGCTGATCCATCTTCCTGGAGCTGCACTCCACTCAGCTCCACCAGATCCATGGTTAACATCTGTTCCTCCTTGTGTGGGAAGGAGAGCAGCCTGGCATCCACATGGAAATTACACATCTTATCCTCCAGGTCATGTTTCAGTAGCTCTGCAACCTTTGAACAACAATAAAAAAGCAAAATCAGGATGTCAATGAGTTGTCAAGTTGTGACATCACTATGGTGATGCTGCTAGAATTAAAATAGTCTGTGCCCCCTTGAAAGTAGCCAAGTGTGATGTGTACTCTCACCAGGTTCAGCTGTTGGTACAGAATATTCCTTTCCAAGGATTCCAGCAACAGCAGCAGCTGATCGTCCATTAACTCTGCAGAAATAAACAGGGTTTGGATGCAAAACTTCCTGCCAAAGTTAGTGGTGGAATGGGACTGGTGAGAAGGATGGGAGAGAGTAAAGAGGAGGGGAAGGGTGATCATTTCTCGTGCCCATTTGTTTGGAAGTTGTTTGGATGTTTTAATGGAACTGATTTGTATAGTTCCACTGTGAGAGTGATCTGGCTGTAACTCACAGAATCATCGAATATGGATTTGGAAGGGACCTACAAGGATAATTGAAGTCCAGCTCCTGTCCCTACACAGGACAACCCCAACAATCCCACTGTGTGCCTGAGACAGTTGTCCAAACACTCCTGGAGCTCTGTCAGCCTTGGGGCTGTGACCATTTCCTGGGAGTCTGTTCAGTGCCTGAGCACCCTCTGGGATAAGAACCTTTCCCTGATATCCAACCTGACCCTCCCAGACACAGCTCCAGCCATTTGCTTGTGTCCTGTCCATGGTCACCAGAGCAGAGATTGGAGGTGGCCCTTGGGCAGAAGCTGTGACTGCACTTTGAGGGAGCAGGGAGCCCTGGGTGGGTGTGGAGGGGATTTCTCTCCTCTCCCCTCCACGGGACTTGGATGTTGATTCCACTTGAGGAGGAAAAGGAGTGAGAGTGGAAGGTGGAAGAGAATGGCAGGTCTGGGAGTCATCCCTGCCTTGATTTCCCTCCTGAAGTCTCAAAGCCTCACCATGCAAAGCATCAAGGATGTAGGTGATTCCTTCTGCCAGTGGAAGGAGACAATCTCTTGGAGAATGCTGTAAGTTGCTGAACAGGTCTTTTAAGTCTGGGCTCTCAGTTTTCAGCTCATAACCGTAATTTTGCTCAAGAATTTCTTCCATCTGTGGGAACAAGGGAAAGAAATGTCAGGATCTGAGGGCTGAGGCTGCTGCTTGTCCAGTACAGAGAGATGTGGTGAGTGAGGGAATTTTGGATGGGCAGTTGTGGCACAGGACAGGTGAGTCGTGGGGCAAGAGGCGTGGTCCTGGTTGTGTCTGTATTTATAAATCGTGGCAGTAAGAAAAGCTTCACTTACTTTCTGTCTGAGCTCTTGAAAGAGGTTCTTGTCTGTCATCACAGCTTTGATGGTGTTGAAGACAATGAGCAGCAGGTCAGGAGACAACTTGGAGAAAATTTGACAGCGGCATTCCACTTCACCCATGACACCTGCTAATCTTCCCATTGATTCATCTGTAAACCAGAATAAGACCAAATCTGTCACTTGAGTTCTAGGAGTTCATTAGCAGCTCTAAACCCAGAGATTGAAACACTTGTATGAGTGTTTTTGAAGTGATATGGAATTTGGACAGTTGTGATATCTTAGAGCAGAGGCAAATCACTGCAGGTGATTTGTTTTATACTGGGTGATTCCATCTTACCCAAAGCAGGTAAAAGTTCTGCAAGTGAAAGCTCTAAAATACATTACTTATGATCACCTCCCACAGTTTCTATATTCTGTCTTGTTGTGAAGAAATAACCCACATCTGAAAGAGAACAAAAAAATGACAATTTATAGTGTTGTATTCCCAGTGTTGTTCACCCACCCTCTTTTCTCCTTGTCTCTTTTCGTCTGAAAAAGAAAAGAAAGAAAATGAGCAAAGAAGAGAGAAAAAAACAGAGAAAAGAAAGAAACCAAACTCTGCTCTCTGTGTTATTTATGAATGGGAATTCTGCAGCTCCTGAAATACAGGCCTGAGGCTTCCTTCTTTCCTTTCTTAACTGACCCCTCCTTAAAGAGCATCTTTCCCCTGTAGCTCTTTGACCTCGCATGGGTTATCTGACCTCCCTCAGTTGATTTCTGTCCCTCACACTTCCTCATCTCCTTGCACACCAGCTGAGGGCAGAGTAGGGTTGAGTGATGCTTGCTAAAATATTCTTCCTCTTCTGCACTGTTTCTGGAAAGGAGGAATTGGTCATTTCTGGAAGTTACTTACCCCATTTTCCATCTCCAATGAGTAGCGGGATGGTCCTGAAGGCCAGGGTGCAGCCCTTGGGAATGACTATGTCTTGGTTCTTCTCTCTGGTGCCCTGGTGAAGGAAAACAAGCAGTGAGAACACCTGGGTGCAGGTGTTGGGGGGGAAGGAAGGAAGGAAGGAAGGAAGGAAGGAAGGAAGGAAGGAAGGAAGGAAGGAAGGAAGGAAGGAAGGAAGGAAGGAAGGAAGGAAGGAAGGAAGGAAGGAAGGAAGGAAGGAAGGAAGGAAGGAAGGAAGGAAGGAAGGAAGGAAGGAAGGAAGGAAGGAAGGAAGGAAGGAAGGAAGGAAGGAAGGAAGGAAGGAAGGAAGGAAGGAAGGAAGGAAGGAAGGAAGGAAGGAAGGAAGGAAGGAAGGAAGGAAGGAAGGGCCAAACCTTTGCAGAGAATGTGGCATAAAATGTGGCCTTGAAGCCCCCATCTGCCTTGGTGGATTCCTTGTAGACAGTCTCCTCTGAGGTTTCGAGGATTTCAGTGACCACATATAGATCGATGTCAGTTCTCTGTAGTTGTCGGATGAAGGAATGATCCATGTTGATTTGTCTAAAAGACAAAAAGTTTAGGAAGGTTCTGGAGCACCAGGAGTGGCTGATGCAGCTGGAGGGATGTGTTGGTTTTCCATGGCTGGTTTTTGGTAGCGGGAGGCCACAGAGGTGGCTGTGGTGAGAAGCTGCCAGAAGCTTCCACCATGTCTGGCAGAGCCAGTCCCTGATGGCTCTGAAGATGGACATGCTGCTGGCCAAGCCTGGGCCAATGAGAGATGTTGGTAACACCTCTGTGATAAAATACTTAATGAAGAAAATCAAAACAAATTTGGACACAGTTTTTTCCTAGCCAGAGAAGAGGAGGTGGTGAGAACATGTGAAAGAAAGAACATGGAGACACCAAGGCCAGTGGAGAAGGAGGGGCAGGAGGTGCTCCAGGCACCAGAGCCAAGATTCCTGTGGAGGCTGTGGTGAATCCCACAGTGAAGCAGCTGTGCCCCTGCAGCCCATGGGGATCCATGAGGATCCCACCCACAGCCCATGGGGATCCATGGGAGATGCAGAGATCCACCCAGAGCCCCTGGGGATCTATGGGGAATGCAGAGATCCACCCACAGACCCTGGGAGAGTTGCCCATGCCAGAGCAGCTGGATGCCTGGATGAGGCTGTGATCCAGTGGAGGGGGTCCCTGCTCCCAAGCTGGAACGGCCTCTCCTTGGAGGACTGCACCCCGTGGTGGGGTGCAGGACTCCACCACTTGGAGGACTGGGAAAGTGACCCACACCACAGTTTTGAGAGGACTGTTTCCAATGGGAAGGACTCCTCTTGCAGTAATTTTGGCAGGACTGCTGCTCGTGAGATTTAGAAATACACTGGAGGAGTTCACGGAGAGCTGTCTCCCATGGGAAGGGACCCCCAGAGCTTAGGAGGGGAAGGACTCCTCTCCCTGAACAGCAGAAGAAAACCACGGATGACAAACTGACCAAAACCCCCCTGCCCTTTCCCTGGCACTGGTGGTGGGAAGGAGGGAGGGACTGGGGTGCAAAAACGTGTTTTTAAAGGCTTAGTTCATTTCTCATTATCCTCCTCTCATTTTGTTAGGAATAAACTCATTTTGTAGCTCTAAGTTGAGCCTGTTTTGCCCCTAGAGTGTTTTCTCAACTCATGAACCCTTCGTATAATTTTTTCTCTTCTACCCAGCTGTAGCAGGGGAGAGAGTGAGTGACGTTTGTCAGTGCCTGGCATTTCGTCAGGGTCAAACCACAACCGGGGTAAGCTTGCAGAAGAGGAGAGTCAGGAGGGATCTTGTCACTCCATTCTCTGTCTACCCTGGCCTAGTTAGGGGAAATTCATGCCCTAAGGTCTTAATCTTGGTTTTAGGCTTTTGAAAACCCATTGTTAACCTGGTGCTGGAGGCTGGAGGAGGCTGACTGGAGTGTGTGTGCTCCCTTTATCATTCCTTACCTTTCTTTTTTCAGTGCTTCCAGTGATTGCAGTGATACACTCTTCTTCTGTGGCTTGATAGCAATTGCCTTGGACAAGGAGGCACCTCCATGCATTTCTACACTTGCAGGGTCAAATGAAATGCTGAGACCTCCATCAGCTTGGTCTGTGCTGGTTTTTGTGAGAGTAATATGGCTGGAATCTTGAAGGAGGGACTCTGAAATAATTTCATTTGTTATCTTAAGCAGGATTACACAGACTCAGCACTGGAAGTATATCACACATAGGAAAGCTGATACTGTTTAGAAACAAAGGGTTCAAAAATATTATCTATGGCATTTCTTAAATTCAGATTGATAAATCTGGGCTTTACCTGTGTTTTCACCATCTTCTCCAGGCAGCAGCACATCATGCAGTGTGAACCCTGTCTGCTGGTAGTAGGGAGCTGGGTGGAATATGGTTTTTGATTTTCTCTTTTTTTTCAGTAGACAGAGAGGCCTGAAGTGCTCATTGTATGCAATGCTCTCGACAGGGACCAATTCTTTGTATGGATCCATTTCCTTTGCGATGAATTTGGTGAGTTTTTTAAACATTCTGCAGTAGCTGAGGTTTTGAAGCAAAGCCAAGTGGATTTGTGCCTTGGGAAAGATGCAGCACAAATTAAGCCAAATTGCTTGAAATAATAGCACAGAATCACAGAATGAAGTAGGTTGGAAAAGGCCTTTGAGATCATCTACTCCAACCTGTGACCTAACATTCCTCATCAACTAAATCACGGTGCTGAGAGCCACCTCCTCACTTTTTTTAAACATGTGCAGGGATGATTCCTCCACCACCTCTCAGGGCAGACAATTCCAGTGACCAATCACTCTTTTAGTGAAGAACTTTTTCCTGATGTCTGTGCTAAATTCCCCCTTGTACAGCTTAAGCAGGACGTTGTAACAAAGTGTTACTTTAATTATTAAGTAGTTTTCAAAATAGTATTACCCAGGGACACAAGTTTCACAGGGAGTGTTTGGAGAGGAAACAGCAGGGGCTGTGGTTTGTTTGGCCTCGTCCTCCTTTGCTGGTGAGCTCCAATTATGGTGCAGAGAGAACACAGCTAGCACACTCTAAGGATGTTTATTTTAGGGAGAAATGTGCCCCAAAATAGAGAGAAATCAGCCCAGTCCAGCTCCTCGGAGAGACCCTGTTTGTCTGCAGGGGAGAACGGGTGATTGAGTGTCAGAAAGAAATCCCTGTTTCTTTTCTGACTCAGCTTGTTTTAATAAAAAAATTCAGTTTAATTTTTCAGATGTTTTACAGGATGGAGTTAGGCTGTGGAAATTGAGCAATCCAGAATGGTTTGGGTGGGAAGAGACCTTAAAGCTCATTCCATTCCTTTCTCTAACATGGCGAGGGACACCTTCCACTATCCCAGATTGCTTCAAGCCCCTTCCAACCTGGACTTGGACACTGCCAGGGATGTGAGCTGGCCCGTGCCAGTGGCTGAGCACCCTCACACAGAGGAATTTCTTCCCAACATCCCATCTAACTCTACTTTCTTTCCGTTTGAATCATTCCAAAGACAAATACTTTGTGTGCTCAGTGTTAGTAGCACTTCCGGATTCTTTCCCCTGGAAGTCTCCAAGAAGAGAGAAAAACTAAACAAGAGCATTTAACAAGAGAGCTCCCACCAACCCTCTCCCATACCCAAGGCTCTGGGATAATGCACTCGCCTGTTTGTGGGGCAGTGGGTGTGCAGAGCAGACCACGGAGCTGCTGAGGTGATGTGGGCTCTAGAGAGCAGCAGAACTGGGAGAAGTTCTCTGGCTCTCTGCTAAAAGGGGAGGCAGTCTTTGCTAAGTATGGGAGTGGCGAGTTTGACAGGAAGCTGGCACATCCACAAACCCAGGGAAAAGAGTAAATTGATTTCTCTTACCTTGCTAACAGTAGGCTCCCCAAAGCAACACCTGGGCAGCTGCAGCATTAGATCTGATCCTTGCCGGCAGATCCTGGCTGTTCACACCACTTTTATTATTGCCCAGAGTTATTCCCAACTTTTTTTTATTTACCATCCTCCTCCCCAGTGTTTACTTTCCTCCAAACGGCTGTTACTTGTGTAACACCTCCTTGAGCAGAGTTTATTATATGGACTTTGGATAACTTGAAATTCTATAGATGTAGGAGATGTAAGCCCATGCCTGGAAGTCTCCAACATCAGACTGGACAGGAAGGTCTTCCTTCCTCTGGCAGCAGATGGGACTGGATGGGCTTGAAGTTTCTTCAACCCAAAGCATTCCATCATTGCATGATTCAACTTGATAGAGCCAGGTAATGCTGCTGTTCTTTGACAGATGGAAAAATGGACTCAGGAGGGGACGTTGACAAGGAATTTCTCCCTGTGGGGCTGGTCAGGCCCTGGCACTGTTTACCCAGAGGGAGAGTGGAAGGTGTCCCTGCCCATGGCAGAGGCAGGAATGGATGATCCTTAAGGTGCCTTCCAGCACAAGGCATTCCATGTTTCCTGTAGTCATTGCCATGCTTGTATGATAGCAAAAGGCATCCATGTGAAAATTCCAGGAGGCAAGTGCAACTTTTTACCTGAATACTTCACTTTTATTAGTCTCTCTTAGAATACTGTACAAAGGAGTAATAAAAATATTCACACTTTATTTTAGAAAGTTCTCTACATGAGACTCCTGTATCCACAGCAAAAACAAGGCTATGGGAAAAAAGCCCTAAAACTTTGTACAGAACATTCCTTTAAAAAACCCTCCCAACTAATTCAGCTGATTTAACTGATCCAAGGAGGATATGGACACACCAACACTCACATGCTTAAAAGATATTCTAGGTAATGCTAAAGCAACAGAAGTCACAAGGAGGAATATTAATGTGTGAACCCACTGCTGTTCCCTCCTCGAGGGCCAGTACCGAGCTTCTAAAAACAACCCAAAATTGAACAGTGATTCAAACAGAAAAGTACATGAGAATAAGTAGCCCTCCATTTAGTTTATTTTAGAGGCTTTTTCCTGCAAAGGTTTGGACTATTTGCCAGGCTGGTAGCTCTGTGGAACAAGTCCCAGGTCAGGATCCCTGATTGAGGAGCACCAGGCTGGGAGGACGTGCTGGTTTTCTGAGTGTCCTGGAGCAGGGACGGCCGTACGCCGTGGATTCGTGCGTGGTGCTGACAGTGGCTGAGGAGGCTTTGCCAAGTACAAGATGGGACAGGCTGCTGCCAGTTCCTGAGAACGCTTCCAACCTTTCAAAAGATTTTCTCTTGCATTGCAGAACAAAACAGAAAATACCTTCTTAGCAGGGTTTGTTTCTCCATCACAGGAGAGTTGATCTCTCCAGGTAGGAACTTGTCCTGGTCATGATACAGCACAAGTGTGAGAGGAAATCTGTCAAGTGTGATCAGAATCCCATTTACAATCAGTAACAATTACCTCCTCCATGCAGGCACCTGGGGAAAACTCCACTCAAAAAAGTTCTGCTCACTTTTGGTTTCTCCTCCCACAGTGTGGCTTCACCTCTGATCTCTCTCCTGCCAAGACACGTCTGACCATCCCTCAGCCTGCTCATGCTGTTCTTTCACTTCAGACTGCATCAGGTACACCCAAGAATGGTGGTTTAATTACAATTAACTTCCTGCTTTTTATTTTTGATTGATCCTGACACCTACCCTTAAATTTGGATCTTAAGGAAGATGCTACACGAAGTGTAATTATTCAAATACTTATTCATCATGTATAGGTACTTAACTCACCACAACAGAACATGAAATCTTTTTTCAACTCGCTTCTATCCATATTTCTCCTGTTTCCATTTGTTTCCCTTGATTGGATTAACTGAGTCCAAGTTAATCTCAGTTATTCCATGGAAAAATGCCACACCTGTGTTGTAAAGAGTGTCACGTGAATCTGGCATTGGCTGTTTTGATCATTTGTGTGAAGCAGAGAAATCAAAAAAAAGTTTACTTTTATTGCTAGGCAGAGTCTTAATTACAAGTTTGGGGATTTAGGCTTTAGAATCTGCTTGTTTGATAAGTTTATAATCCCATTCAGTTGGTCTTTAATTTAAGGAAACAGAGTCACATGTCCATAGTGTCAGTGACCATACAAGTGTTCAAGCCCACAGCTGTGTCAATGCCTTCAAGGAGACTCTGGAAATTGCTGTATTTCATAAAAAACCCCAATCCTTTCAATTCATAATTATTCTAAATTTACAAATCTGTGATGTGCATATACTTAGAAATACCCAGCATATGTCTGTCTGTGAGGAGTCACGTTTGAAAGCATCTAGAGGCTGTTTCTGTTGCAAAAAAAGTTTTTTCCCATGTTTTCTATGACAATAATTAGTTTTCTTTCGTTTCCCCTGGAGATGGAAGTGGTGTCTGGGCAGACACTCAGGTCTGCTCAGCACCACAATCAGCATTTCAGGTCCAGCCTCAGCTGCCCTGCCAGGACCTGTCCGCCCTTGGAGCTGCCTTTTCTGCAGGAATACTGCTCATGTCTGTCTATTTCCCAGCTGATTGATGAAATATCTCTATTTTTATCACAATTATCATTGTCTAGTAGCTTAAAGAGCCGATTAGGGTAGAGAGTACCTTAGCTAAAGCAGCAGCTCTTCTATCCTAGGTTTGAAGGTTTAAACTGCCCATCAAGGAAATTGCACATCTGTCAATACCCTGGGGTCTCCAGCCAGACACTCTTCTCCTTCTACCTGCTTGAAAACTTTCTTTTCACTTGGATTTACACTTTTCAAACACATTAGGGAATGATTCTCCCTGCATTCCAGCAGCCCTCTGAGGTACATTCCATATTTTTCCTTCCCTGTAGCAGTCCCATAGGAAGTCTGAGAGAGAAGTGAAGCAACTTGCCTAAAATTATGCATGAAGTAGTAAGAGATCTGAAATTCCCCCTTCCATGTCCTATGCTCAGACCATCCAAAACCTCAACACTCTCCACCATGGCCTCTAAAGCTGGATTTGCTACTGCAGGGACAAAAAAAAAAAAAGCAGATTTAAAAGATTTATACCATTGTCAGAAAAGGTGAGACAATATAAGCACTAAGACAACAAAAATACAGGTATTCGTGGGGTTACACGGGAAGAGTGAGAGAAAACACATTCCATCTGGGATACAACCCAAAGGAAAATCAGGTCATTCTGATTTTCAGTAAAACAGTAAAAGCTGTCTCAGCCAGGAAACCTAAGCCTGCTTTATTTAGGTGGTAATTTTAGAGGGAAAATGGCTTGATTTTGTTCCTGTGTGAAAGGATCTATTATCAGTGACCAATCGACTCCTTCTGCTGGTCAATTCATCTGCTGCTGGTGCTGCTGCTCACACAGCCCTTGGGCATGGAGCTGAGGGACAGATTTCCAGGTAAGCCAGAAATCCAACCCTTGAGTCCATGGAGAAATGGCAAATACCATTTACATGCTGAAGTGAGGAGAAGAATTCCAAGTCAGGGATGGCTGCGTGCTTGATTAGAGCAATCAGCCCTCCTCCTGTACCTGCCCATTGTCAGCCTCTCCCACACCTGTCCATGTCCATGTTCCAAGGAGCTCCATGGCATTTGTAGTCAGTCATTAAATCACCTGCCCCCAGCCCTTGATCCAAATGCCCACTGAGCCCCTCTGCACTGAAAAACAGCAGTTTGGGGTGAGGAGAGGAGTTACCTGGGCAGATTTGGGTATAAGCTGAAAATAACAAGCATGATTTGGGATCTATCCACCTTTCCCCTGGAACACATGGATGGTGCTGTAGGAAACCAAAAGGTTTGTTAAACTGCAGGTCATTCCTTCCTGTGCTGTTTTTAGGAAAAGAACTTTCCCTCTCAGTGGTGTCAACAACTGCAAAGTAAAAATCTGTCATTCACTTCCCCCTCCCACTTCCCACCTAAAACTGGAAATCAGACCCCAAAACAATCCAGTCCTGGGAAAGTCTGGCTGTATCCCTTTGGATTTCCCTCACGTTCTGCTCAAAGCACCCAGCTTCAGGAAGGGAAATGTATTTTAAAGTGCATTTACCACAGCAATAGTACCAGCACTAAAAGCTTTTCCCCTCATCCCTATCCTTGACATTCCATGTCTGGAATAGATGAGACTCTTCCCAAAATTCATCCTTGTTGTACCTCAAAGTCTCAGTGGTTTTGCATCTATTGATGACCCTGGGATAAGAGAAATCCGGTGTCGCACATCCTGCTCCGCACTAAACTCTACTCTGGAGCTGGCTTGGATTTATTGGGCACGAGGATCCAGCATGCGGAATGTGTCTGTTGGGATCTGCTTTAAACAGCTGCTGCAAAACCACATCCCAGTCTGTGTTGGGGGAGGAAATGGGGCTGGAGAGAAGGAACCCCCCCTTTGCCCCACTCCTCCGCCATCCGCTCTGGCCACGCTGCTCAGTACTTGTTGATCCCAAAGATCCGGACTCCGTGGAACTGAGGCAGTTTGGGGATCAGGACGCTCATGAGGGAGATGGTGTTGATGATGAAGTGTATCCGGTCGTACTTGGTGTAAAAGCTGGTTAGAAAATACCTGGAAAGGGAAGGTGGGAACAGAGGGAGAGTTTAAACTGAGCTGTGGCATCCCGTGTGTTTGTCTCCCAGGACAGAACACTGATGGGTAGGAGGACACGAGGCAGCTCAGCCACCCCAGAATACTCACAGGACGATGGGCATGATGGTGAGGAACTTGCGGGAAGCGGTGAACTGGACTCCATAATCCATCTGCTCCCAGTGTGTGAGCAGCCGGGCCTTGCCCTGGTCCGGGGTCTCGAAGGGGGTTCCCTTCACGGTGTGCAGGAAGATGTACATGCTCTGCAGGACACACAGCGTGAGGCACACGGACCCTGCATCCCCAAAACCCCAGGTGCAGGGCAGCCGATCTGGGCGCCTGCACCCCCGAGCCGTTCCACTAGAGGGATGTGGAGCTGCTGGAAAACTCGGAGCGGCCACGGAAGCAGGGAAAGGAGAGTTGGGAAAGGCCGGGGCAGCTCGGCTGCTCCACGTCAAACCTCTCGCTCGGCTCCTGGGTGTGAGCCAAGGAGGCGGTGGCAAGATTACAGCCCTGGGATCTCTGCGATCGGGAGATTAGCGCCTGCCTGCTGCGGCACGGCTGAAGGCTCCCCGAAAACGTGCTGGGAGAAGGTCTGTCACCCCCTGATTACCAAGGGAACACAGGTCATAAACATTCCAGCTACACCACAGCCACTCCTGGCCTTTAAATTCCTTTTTGTCCCTAGAACCTAAAGCTGCCAGGGAAGATGGATGAGAAGCCAGCAGCTTGTGAGCTGAGTGCTGAGCAGCTGCAGTTTGGGGGTTTGTGGTTGTTTTTATCCCCTGAGCAGCTCCAGTTTGGGCGTTTGTGGAGGTTTCGATCCCTCACTAGTAATAACTTATCGTGAGGGTCCTCAATCCCTGTCATTTCTGTCTCTGGAATATTCCCAGGCTGAGATATTATTTAAAATAAAAGATCCACAATCAGTTGCTCCATCCCTGAAGTTTTTTGTCCCCTCTGCCCAAGGAGACCTATCTGGGGACTTGATCTTCAGAAGGACAAATCAGTTCCTGGACTAATCTTTTACTTTAAATGGAGCAAAATCTCGGGGTTAATCTTGTTTTTTCTTAACTCTCAAGAAGCAAATTCAGGTTTTACCAACCCCAGTTATGTCTTGCCACTGTCTAGAGCCTGCCACAGACCGCTTTGGGAAGGGGACACAACAAAGGACTTGTCCTACAGGAAATGAATCCACATCCCCTTTGAGCAGCCTCACCTGGTATTGCTTCCTCACCTGTACCCGGGCTGGATTTAAATCCATGACCCAGAGGCACCAGTACAGGCTGAGGGCTGGAAGTTGAGCAACACACCCAGCATCTTTGGAAACACAAAGGAATTGTTTCAACAGGAATCTCAGCAGACTGCTCAGAGCAACAGCCGTGGCAAGGCTCCCCGTATGTGCCCCTGGCCACGCCGCTCCCTTACCAGGTTGTGGATGATGTTGGTGAGAGTCCAGACCACGGGGACGCTGAAGAAGGGGATGCTCAGGAGCACGACGTGCAGCAGCCCGATGCCCAGCACGTAGGACAGCCAGATGCCACGGCTGTTCATGACCCTGGTGTTGGGGTTCACCTCACTGTGCGCCGTTCCCACGTTCATCCTGGCTCTCGTGGCTGACGGGAGCCCCTGGAACAGAAACACTGAAGTCAGAGCCTGGATCCAAACTGCTCAGTGGGGCTGAGCACCGGCTGGTTGTCAAGCAAACCCAAAATCTGCTGTTTGCTATAAAAATCCCGAGTCAGTTCCCTCCTCTGCCCCTCGTTATTGCCATTCTTAGAGCTGACGTCGCTAACTCCAGGAGTGGTTGAGATTTGGGAATTATGTGTGGGAAGCTTGTCTGTGACAGAAGCTTCTTGTGATTTGAGATGTTTTCCTGGAGCCGAGGTGTTGAGGTTCAATCCCACGATTGCCTGACAAAACTCAAACCAATACTTTTATGCACTTTAAAATCCTCAACACAGTGTTAATCATGGAAACACACAGCACAGGAAGCTTCCTGCATGTTTATGGAGTTGTTAAGCATGCCTTTAAACTTGGGAAGAGAACAGAGTAGTTGCAGAGGAAAGGCTCTGTATCAACAGATCTCCTAATTAATTTAACTAAATTAAGAGGGTTCTGCACAGCTCAGGAGGTTTGCTGGTCTCCCACTCTGGTTCATGTGTTTTGCCTTCAGATTTAAGATATACAGAATGGAAAAAAAGAGGAATAAAAAAATTGCCCCCCAGGGAAGGAATGAGATTCTTCTTGTGGAATGTAAAAAGTAAAAAGGGAGAGATAACAGCACAAAGTGCCTTGGGAGGATCTTTCAGGAGGAAGAGCTGTGGAGGAGCTAGCCCTTCCCCTACCTGGAAAGAACAACTGCCATGTAGGAGGAGCACAAGGATGGTTTTCTGGACAATGTCAGGAAGGAGAGGAAGCAAGAGAGTGTCACTCTCAAAGCAAGTCCTTGGAGTGGTGCCCTTGAGACAGTGAAGGTATCAAGTGGCTTTCTGGACTGACAGAGTGCCAGTGGCAGCAAGAGAGCTCTAGCTCACTGGTATCCAGGGATTATAGCACAAACGAAACTCACTGTAAAGCTGAATGTCTTCACACCAAGATCAGGGAAATTCTTATGTAAAATCATCTTTGTGTCCCAAGGAAGGGGAGTTTGATGAGATGATCCAGTTCATCCTCTTTGGCTACAGCACCCCACAGTGAAGGCTGTTTCCTGATGTCTGGCCTCGTGGCTTTGCTGTTGTTTCCCACAGCTGGAAGCTGTGTTGCTGTTCCCTCAGCTCTCCGGAGGCGAGCCTGAGCCAGATCCAACATCACATTCTCCTCACTGCCAGCTGTTCCCAGCTCCCTCGTGGAGTGCTGGGCCTGCCTTGTCTCAGGAGCTGGCACCATCCCCACTCCTGCCCAGGGCTGGGACTCACAGCCAGCCTCCACTCCACAGCTCTTGGAATGCTCCAAGTAACTCCCAAGCCTCTTCCATGCACACAGGCAGCTGTTGCTGCAGATCCTCACCTCACTCTATCATACCAGGAGAAGGATTTTGTTCCAGGAAAGAGGTTGCAGGTCTCCGGGGTGCTCACTCCCTTGTTGCCCACCTTCCAGCTCACCAGCTTACAGAAATTCAGAGAAAAACCCAAAGTTTGGTTTGCAAACAGGACTGGGAGCCAGAGTTCAGCACTTCACCCCTGGCAGAAGGAGCAGCTCTGTCCTAAACCTGCTGCATTTCCCAAGGGCTCTCAGAAGGAAGACTGGAAGTTGGGGTGAAGCACAAACGAGTCAAAAAGAGTCAGATTGTTACAACAACAAAAAGCAAAACATCTTATGGAATGTGTAAACAGGAGTGCTGAGTGCCAGACATGGGAAATAGTTCTCCTGGATGTTGGGTGAACACTGTCCAGTCCTGGGAGGAGCTGGAGAAAATGAGCAGAGGTGTAGGAAAAACATGACCTGCAAGGACAGCTGGAAGGAAACGGGTTTGTTTAGTCTGGAGGATGCTGGAGACAGGCGTGAGGAACAGTCGGATGCTCCACAGAGAGCTGTGTCTGTGGGATTCCAGCTGTGCAGCAGCAGCAACCACATGGCTGGGTCTTGGAGCAACTCAGGGGTGCAGGAGGAGGGATGTGGGAAGGGACTGCCCACAGAAAGGGATCCATGCTCTTGCTGGAAGCCTTAGTTTCATTAACAGTTAAAAACCTTCTCTCCAGAAGTCTCTCCTGAGTCTTTCCTGATACTCTTATCCAAGGGCTGTGGAAGCTCCCTGTGGCCAGAGGTGCACATGGCTGGTACTGTGGAATTTCCAACCATGAGTGTAACTTCCAAAAACTAAGGAAAAGCTTGGACTTAGTCTCCTCTGCAAATGAGGGCAGCTGCAGACCCTGGGTGGGAAAGGGCCCAGCATGGAAGCTGTATGTGAAGCAATTCTCCTTCATGTGCCTCAGTTTCCCTTCCTTGTAAAATTAAGGATTAGAGGGGTGGAATGCTAGAATACACGAGAGATTAATTCATTCTTGCAGGAGATACAGACACACCAAGCACTCACTGCTGCAGTGAGGGTGATTGCACGTCTCCAACTCTGTCCTTCCCCACCTTAAATATTTCACCAGCTCTGCCCTGGGCTCTGCAGCCCTTGGCCCAGCTCTCCCAAATTTCATATTGCACAAGCCTGGTGAGGACACATGAGCTCCCACAGCTCTGTCCCTACCCCCATCCCACATGCCATGTTTGCTTTCCAATTCCACACCAGGATTTGTTCACCTGCAGGACAAGGCACAGCCCACCATGGGAAGGACTCCAGCCCCCCCTTCCTAGAGCAGCTGCTGCCAGGCTCTGCTTTCCCACTCATTTTTGTGACAGAAAAGCCTGAATGTTGCACCAGGCTGAGGGTGAAGGTCAGGGCTGTGCTGACATTGGACAGTGGCCATCCAAGAAGGGGAAAAGTCGGAGCTGTGGTCAGTGGCAAAGGGCACAATGTGGCGGTGGAGCTGAGCCCTCCCTCTGCCTCATCCTGCCTGTCCTGCTCCCTATCCACGGGCAGCTCCTTCCTCACCTTTGTCCCCAGAGGAGCGTGACCACCATTTGTTCCTGATCCCTTGCTTAATGCTTGGACTTGATGATCTTAAAGGTCTTTTCCATCCTAAAAAAATGATCTATGATTTGGCAGTGTTGTCCCCCTTCACCCAGGGATTTCAGGATCATGCTCTGATCCTGGCACCCTGCTGCAGGATCTTCACAGGTCTAGTGAGGGAAGGAGGGCTCAGGTGCTTATCTTGATCTCGAGTGTTCCCAGACTGCAGGCGATGATGATCCCACGGATCACAGATCCCAATCTCTAGCAGCAACAGCTGTCATCTCCCAAACAAATCCTTTAAACCCTTTGCCGCTGGCAACGGATGAACCAGAGCATGGAGGACATGGGGGACGCTGGTGAACTGGGCCGTGCTGGGAGGCGGCTGCTGGGTGAGAGGTGAGACTGGGAACACAACGCTCCGTGTCCCTCCAGCCCGAGGCCGTGTTAGACCTGTCTAAACCCCAGCGCTGCCCGGTTCCTCCTCGGGGAGCTGGAGGCTGCCAGAGCCCCTCAGGGGACACGGGGAACACGGGGAACACGGGGAACACGGGGACGAGGACACGCGTGAGCCGCCCCGGCTGAGGGTGGGGATCCTGCCCCCTCGGCCTTTCCTAGTGGATTTAACGGGAGATCTTGGACACGAAGAGAAGGCCGGGGTTGGGCTCCTCAGGGCTCACGTGGGGTCCCAGACTCCACTTTCCTCCCCGTTTCCCCGGGACGGGACGGTGCCCCGGGAGGCCGGGGCAGGACCCGCTCCCTGCCGGGCTCTGCACAGCGCGACCCCACCGCGGGGACCCGCACTGCCTATCTGGGACCCCCCACTCCCACCCCACCGCTTCCCAGCTCCATCTCAGCACCCGCTTCTCTCTTTTGGGGTGTTTCCCTTTCGGGCCGGGCCCATGCGAGCCACCTTCCCCCGGCCCCGCCGCGGGGCTCGGCCGCCGCCGCCCCCGGGGAGGGCTGAGCCCCCCGGTCCCGCCCCGCGCCCCCGGCCCGCACTCACCGCTCCCGTCCGGTCCGGCCCGGCTCGGCTTGGCGGGGCCGGCGCTCGCTCCGCCGCGCTCCCGGTGCTCTCCCGGTGCGCTCCCGGCGGCCCCTCGGCCCGCCCCGCCGCGGCACGCCGGGAGCTGTAGTCCGGCAGCAGCGGGGGAGGCGGAGCCGCCATGGGAACCGGCGGGAGCGGCTCCGAGACGGGCATCGGGGACTGCACCGACCCCCGCTCCGCTCACAGGAGGCCCCAGACCCGGCTGGGTGCGTTCAGCCTGCTCGAGGAGGGTGGGCTGCCTCCCCCGCCGCTCTTCCCACGGGAAATCCGAGGGCGGCGGAACACTGGGGCAGCTTCCCGAAGGAGCTGTGGCTGCCCTATCCTTGGTAGTGTTCGAGGCCGGGTTGAACGGGGCTGGGATACTGAAATGTGTCCCTGCCCGTGGCAGGGGGTAGGACTGGGTGGTTTTTAAAATCTCTTCCCACCCAAACCACTCCGATTCCGTGACGCCGTGAAAATCCCAGCAGCAGCATCGTGCAGACAGCCCGGGCAGGCCGGCAGCGCTGCAGGATACCCGGCCAAGGTCGGCGCTGGGAGCGAGCGCAGGATTCCAGCGCTGGAGCGCGGGGGGAGACCATCTGGCTCCGCTTTTGTTTGCACAACCATCAAAGCTCGACGCGTGGGGCTGGCACGGCCCACGGGTGCCGCAGCCATCTGTGCAGGGCTCCATGTGTGCCTGCTGCCGGCTCTTCCGGCAGCCGAGGGGCAGCGCCGGAGCCGCTTTGGGCTGCAAACCCCCTGCCCGGAGCCGAGCAGAGCCCCTGG
The DNA here is from genome assembly GCF_052056855.1 of Sturnus vulgaris. Classification (NCBI taxonomy): domain Eukaryota; kingdom Metazoa; phylum Chordata; class Aves; order Passeriformes; family Sturnidae; genus Sturnus; species Sturnus vulgaris. Next base: position 4,720,837 of record NC_142269.1, on the reverse strand, counting down.
CAGTGTGCGGAGCCCGAGCGCGGCGCTCCCGCCTGCCCGCGGGGCACGTGTGGCTCTGCCGGTGCCGCTCGCAGCCCCCCGAGCTGGCACAGACACTTCGCTCGGCACAGCCCACGGTGGGTTTTGATGTTGGCCCAGGTGGAGTCACAGCGACATCGAGGTTCCCTGAGTCCCCCTGTGCCTCCACGCTGAGCTGTCCTGACCCTGTCTGCATCCATCCGGCCTCGGCTCCAGCCGCAGATCCTTACAGGGCACGGCGAGAAGATGCAGACCCCACGGGCTGCCAGGGCCGGGGCTGCCTGAGTCTCACACGCTGGCACCATGTTGCTGGCAGGGCACGGAGTCATTTGCCGGAGCCAGAGCTCAGCAATGTCTGCCTCCAGAGGGCTTTGGGCACGGAGAGACTCACATGTGGGCTAAAGCAGATGAAAGGCCACTGATTGCCACCCTGTAGAACCGCGTTGTCCCTGCCCGGCTCCTCTGCGGTGCTCTCTTGGCAGGGCGAGGTGCGGGGATGCCGGCGTGCGGAGGCGGGGGATCCCACGGGATCCGGTCCTGCTTTGCAGGAGATCCACGCACGCACAGCAGGCTCTATTTTTATCCTGCTCCTGCCTGACTGAGCAGCTCTTTGCGCGGTGACATCTAATTTAGCAGCTTCCCCGCACCCCGCTGGCTCCGCACGTGAGGGGGAAGCACAATGCAGCAGCTATTTTTAAACGCCCATCAATATTCATCGCTCTCCGTGATGCAGCAGCCGCCGCTGCCGGTGGAGCGCGGGGGGGACCCGACCCGCTCTCTGGGCTCCCCACACCGCGTTCACCCGCCCAGGGAACACCGGCACCGGGGGCGGGGAGTTCCCTGGGGGGATCCGGCCCCATCCGCTCACCAGCAGTCGCACCCGCGTTCCCCCCGTGCTCAGGGGGGCCGTTCCCGTGTGGATTCCTAGGCCTCGCTCGCTCCCAGCCCCAGCCGGTGCCGGGCCGTGCTCAGCTCCCGCTCTGCCGGCTGCCGGTCCCCCTGCCCTGTCGATGCCGGTTATATTTAGCTCCGTGGTGGCAGCGAGAAGCCGGTGCCAGCTATTTTTAGCCATCCTGCAATGGGAAGGGTCCCTGTGGGTCGTGCTGCACTGCAGGTTTTGTGCTGGTGGGTTCCGTGTCCTCCACGTGGGACTCCCATGGGGTGCAGCCCTGGGGCTGCTCCCGCTCCCGAGTTTGTGCCCGCTGCCGGGATCACCCACCGCCTCTTCGGGTCCCAGCTCAGTGTCCCCATTCACCTGCCTGTCACCTTGGCCCTTCGGTGTCCACCATCGTCCCGTGGCAGGTGGCTGTGTCACCGGAGCCGCCACGTCCCAACATGCCCATCCCTGCTCCCGCTTCGTGCAGAGCTCCTGGCGGCTCGGGAAATGGTGATGGGCAGCACGGGGCTGCTCCCAAACGGGGAGATTCCAGAGAAGTGCTCAAGAGAACCAACTGTGGCTGCCAGCTGCTGCCTGCCGGGATCCTGGCAGTGTCCCGGGACAGCCCTGCCCAGTGAGCCCAGCACCGGTCCAGCGTCGGGCTTGCCTACGGGCATGGAAACATCAAAAACCTCTAAGATCATCGACTCCAACCAATAACCAAGCCCTGTCACCTTCACCACCAAATTATGTCCCCAAGTACCACATCCACACGTTTATTGAACACTTCCAGGGTGCCAGACCCAGCAGTGGCCTGCTCCCGGCGGAGCGTAGGGGGCTCCGGAGAGTGCGGGGGTCTCTGGGGAGGATCTGTCCGCTGCCGTGTCTGGCTGTCGTCAGGTTCCCTTTTCCTAATTGAGGCGAGATTCAGGCCAGACGCCTCCTAAACAGTTTATCCTCCCGCAGCAGCAGGAGAACGTCAGTGCCCGGGGCCGGGCTGTCCCGCCGCGGAGATCCGGGACGGGGGCAGCGGGAACCGCGTCCCTACGGGCGGCCCCGGCCCGGTAACGGCGGCCGCTCTCCATGGTCCTGAGCCAGCCTCGCCGGTGCCCCGGTGCGGCGGGACCCCGAGATACGGCCCAGCCCGGCGGCCACCGCCCCAGAAAGCTGGGGGCTGAGCTGGGGACCCACTCCGGTTCCCCTGGATCCCGCCCCGCCCGGTGCCACCGCTGCGGGTCGGGTTTCCCCGAGTAAGCGATGCCGGTGCAGGGCGGGGGGGCACCGTGACCCCGCCGGAGTGGGAGAACTGGGGTCCTGGTCGCCCCGAAGATCTGGGGAGGGGGATGAGTGGATTCCTGGGGGGTTGTGGGGGCAGCGCCGGGGGGCGCCGAGGGTCCGGGAAGCCGGGCGGAGCCGAGAGGGCTCCCACTGGAGCTCGGCGGGGACGCGGCGGGGTGGAAGCAATGGAATGTCCCGGGACGCCCCTGCAGCAGCTGCCCTTGGCTCGGGGGTCTCGGCAGCTCCTCACTGGGTCTCTCCGGTGTCTTCCCGCCCTTCCCGGTCTGAGCACCCGGGGCAGCGCTTCCCCCGTGGGGCGAGGAGCTGGGAATGCTTCGAGAGCGGGGCCGAGGGTGCTCGGCGCTGCACGGCCCCCCCAGGCGGGGCGGGCCGGGGGCGGGGAGCCCCGGGGAGGCCCGGGCGGAGGATCCCGCCCACCGGCCCCGCCGCCGCCGCCGGCTCCGGGGCCGCCGCGCTGCGCGGGGCGCGGCCGCTCCGGCCCGGGGCGCGGGGCCGCTCCGCCGCCGGGGACTGCACAGGCAGGTGAGTCCGCAACGGGACCTCCGGCGGGGCTGGAGGCGGGGAGGGGAGGGCCGGCAGCGCCGCGCTGAGCGGAGCTTCCCCCGGGGAAGCACCGGGGCTTCCCTCGCCTGCGACGCCCCCGGTGTCGAGAGGGGCCGGGGGGATTCCCGGGCATCCCCGGGCTCACGGAGAATCCTGGCATCCGCACTGGCCCGGCTCCTCAACCGCATTACCTGAGGCTGGCGGCCACCCCCGGGGTCGGGCTGGGAATCCCCGCGCCCGGCTGCGGGCTGGGAAACCCGCGGTGGGGCAAAGACTGCCTGTCTGTCGTCTCTGCCGTGCCTGGTCCGCATCCCACCTGCAGAGGTGTCCCGATTCCGTGGACGAAGCAGCCCCCTCCCGGGACACCGGGTCCCGGCTCATCCCGGTGGTTTCCCCGGTGGGCATCTGGAAGAGGGTACCGAGGGGCTGTGTTTGTCCCAGGTTACCTCTGGAAGGCTTGAGGGGCTGGTGCAATGTGGGGCTCTGGAGTCCGTGTGCCCTTTGTGTACTCTGAGCTCTGGTTCCCTCTCAGGACCCTCCTGGATTCCGGGGCTCCGGCAGTGCAGGGGTCAGCTCTGCACAGGTGTGACCTTGGGGTGTGCCGGCGTGGCAGGTCTGTGTGACAGTGCCCAACCTGTGCTCACCTGCCTGTGCTGTGGGGACCACCCTTGGGTGGCCACCTCTACACCACACCGAGGACCCCCGATTAGCATCCCAAAGCGGGTTTGCCGGTGCTGGGGTGCTCAGGAGAGCAGTGGGATCAGCAGGCAGCTTTGCTGGTGGCGTAGCTCGGGGCTCCCGCATCACTGAGCTCTGCCTGACCGGCTGACACAGGCGCGTGTTAGCGCCAATGGCTTTGACTGTGAGGTGGAGGGAGAACACCTCCATCCTACCTCCAGAGCTCCGCTGCCACGGCCGGCTCAGAGGCAAGCTGGGACCCCTGGACGTGGTGGGACCCAGGGCTGGGAGAGCCGGGCAGCGCTCGGAGCGCTCAGAAACTGCCCTTATCTGCTGCCACCACCCTGGGAACTGGTTGCACGCTCAGCTCCAGTGAATTTCCTTTTTCTGTTTTTGTTTCTTTCCTGCTGACGCTTTTCCCCTCCGGAATCAAGGGCTGGATGAGGCCCATGGTTACCGGGTGGTGTGAGCAGCCCGACCCCACGGTGGGGTGGCAGTGGGCAGAGCACAGCAGCACCCAGCACCCACCTGTGCCGGTCCCCTCGGAAGGAGAAAACCCGCCCCGTGTCCGCGTGTGCCCCGAGCGCTCCCGGAGAGTGGAGCCGGGAGCAGGAACCTTCTGAGCCGCTGCCTGCACATGTTTTCCGTGGCATTCCCCGGGGGCTGCCTGCAGCGGCTGCTCGCCCGGAGCCGGGGCTCGCGCTGGTTCGTCCTCCGGCCGCCGCAGGATGCATCGGCCTCCTGCGAGCAGCGATCGCGGCGCCGTGACCTTGGCAGGGCGGGAGCTCACCCCGCCTCTGCCTCAGCCCGAGCGTCTCCGGTTGTTATAACCCAGCTGCCGGAGCAGGAGACGTGCCCAGCCCCTGGGGCCTGATCCTGCCACGCAGGAGCCTAGAGCGAGATGATGGTCGGGCATGGGGGAAAGCGTGAGCCATGACGGCTGTCCCGGTCCCCGTCCTTGTCCCTGCTTCATGGCTAGGGTCAGATGTGGTGCTCACAGCCAGTGCAGTGACAGTTCTGCCCCTGTCTCCCCTAGCCTGACACTGTCCCCTTGTTGTCCCTGTCTCAGATGTGCCAAGTCCAGCTAAAGCCACTGTGGCTGTGAGGAAGGCAGTGCAGCACCATGACTGCAGCTCGGGGGCTTCTCCTCCACCCCATCACCATGGGACTGTTCCTGCAGAGCCTCTTCCTCCTCCTGGGCTCCTGCCTCCATCCAGCTGCTGCCTTCCCCAAGGGCTGTTACCCCTCAGAAGAGGAGGGGCTGAAGACCTTTCGCTGCAGCAATGCTCAGCTGACTGAGGTCCCCAGAGACATCCCCAATGACACCAACAAGCTCTACCTGGACTTCAACCAAATCTCCTTCCTGCCTCGCGATGCCTTCCGGGACCTGCCACTCCTGCTGGAGTTGGATCTGTCCCACAATGCCATCACCAGAATCGAAAGTGGCGCTTTTCAGGGCCTAGCAGAGCACTTGCACTCTCTGGACTTGTCTTCCAACAGGCTGGTGTCAGTCAGCAAAGACGCCTTTGGCAACCTGAAAGCCAAGGTGAACCTGTCCAGCAACCCATGGCTGTGTGACTGTCGGCTGCAGGAGCTGATCCGCGCAGTGGAGCTGGCGGCCGACTCCTCAGGGGGCATCGTGTGTGACTCCTCCACGCAGGAGGAGCACGTGGGAAAAGCTTTCCTGCAGGTCATTGCCGACACGGACTTCTGCAACGTGTACAAGAAGACCACGGACATCGCCATGCTGGTCACCATGTTTGGCTGGTTCGCCATGGTGATTTCCTACCTGGTCTACTACGTGAGGCAGAACCAGGAGGACGCCCGGCGGCACCTGGAGTATCTCAAGTCACTGCCCAGCAAGCAGCGGCGATCGGAGGAGTCATCCACCATCAGCACCGTGGTGTGAGCACCAGCAACCTGCAGGACATAGGGATGTGTGGAGATGAGGACCGGCCACTCCAGGGGCTCGCCACGGCTGCAGGAGCTGTCACCAGCCACCGGCATCGCACAGAGATACTCATGGATTTGTTCCGTTCTCCTCCTGGCAGCAGCAGCCACAGCTGATGAGTCCCTGGCTCTAGTGGCTGAGGTCAGGGATGGATATCAGCCATGAGCATGGAGGATCCGCAGCATTCTCCCAAGTTATGAAGGACTGGAGCAACCCGGAGCATCCCCCTGGCGTGCGGCCATTGCTCTGACTGATCTGGACATTTGGACTTCATCTAAAACTTTTTCTATTTCCTTTGCAGAAATCCCCTGGGGCATTAATGGAATCGGTGTTTTCATCTCTCCTTGGCTCCCCCTTGGTTGCCCAAGGGATGGTCCAGCAGCCCAGGGCAGCCAGGGCCTGGGTCCCTGCTGGGAGGGCAGTGGGGAGGAGCAGTACAGGTGCACGGCCAGTGCCCTGCCAGGCCACTGGCCCTGGAGGGTCACAGGCTTTGACCGCAGCCAGTGTGACCAAGAGGTGGGGCAGGGGGTGGGGACACACTGGTTGGTGCCACCTCATCTTTCATTTCATTTCCCTGCCCCTTTCCCAGCACTCTCAGGCCAGGTGGGGCAAGGGGTATGTGGGTCCCCACTCAGACATAGGGTCACTGATGGGCAAACCCAGGGCCTTTCTCCTCAGAGTATGGGGAAAGAGAACTAAACATGGAATGAACCCCCTGGGGCAGAGCCCTTTGGGGCTGCCAAAGGATGTGGGTGCTGATGGAGAGGCAGCTGCTGGGGTCCTGGCAGTGGGTCCAGCCCTGCTGGGATGTTGGGGGAGCAGGCTTCCCCTCAGTGCTCTTGGGGACCACGTGGGAGGGTGTTTGCAGCACCCTTGACCATCTGCTCATGTCACTGCCAGAGCAGAGCTCCCACCTCACAAGCTGCTGACCGGTCACTGTGATGGGAAACAGGATGGAGGGAGCTGCCACAGCTCCTCCGTCCTCTCCCCACTCCCGCACTGCTGTCAGGAGCCTGAATCTCCCCTAAAATATCCCAAAGTCCCTTCTTGACTCTTCCGGTATTGGGCTGCAGGTTCCTGGTGGTGGTGGTGGAGGTGATGCTGAGCACAGAGCTGGCACAGGCAGGGCTTAGTGCCCACTTTTGGGCATGCAGGGTCCAAGTGGCAACTCAGAGCAAAGCCAGAGCAGCCCCAGACTCTTCCACCTGCCTGTCGGGCCTCTGGGACATCTGGTTTTGCTGGTTTTGGCCTTTTTTTTAAACCAACCAATGCTATATTGCCTTAACTCAACAAGAGCACCAACCAAAGAGGCTGGAACCTCCTCTGTACCGGGCCAGACCTGCCTTGTTGCCAGGCCCAGCCTCAGCCCCTGGTGTGGGCAGCACGTTTCAGTGCAGGCAGGGCTCTGGCCCCGGCTGCTGCCAGTGCCCTCGTGCCCCTGTGCCGGTGGGAGCCGTGGGACTGAGCCGGCCAGGAGCAGGGCCCGCGCCCTTCCACAAGTGCCTGATCCCAGCACAGAGCTGGAGCTCTGCAACGCACAAGCACCTCAGCCCCAGCTCCCATCCAGGCGTCCCCGCAGCCCCAAGGCAGCTCCTTCCCCCTCCAGAACCGGCTGAGGAGAAAAGGGGCTGGGGGGACCCGACTGAACCCCCCCAGGCTGCTCCCCCCAGGCCACCGCAGCATGGGGGATGCTGGAACCACTCGACCCATCCGTGTTTGGGTTAAGGGACATTTTAGTTCTTACTTTATACGACAATAAAGTTGGCTATTACTTCGGAGCCGGTGGCCGGTGTGTGCTGGTGTGTGTGTGCGTGTCTGTGGATCACCGGACCTTGGTGACGTCGTGGCTGCAAAGGAAGGACGGAGGTGCCCGCGATAGCCGATGTCTTTGTGGGCAGGCGCTTGCAGAAACAGGACACCTGTCCCTCCGGTAACCCTGCCCCAGCCTTCAATAATGAACACCCGCGGCCCGGCTCAGGTCGCTGGCACGGTGCCGGTCCCCGCGACACCCAGGACCCCGTGGAATGGTTTCCCAGGGCTCTGCTCCGCTCCCTGCCCTCCCGTCCCCACCGGAGCAGCCTCCGGCATCGCGTGGCACACAGGCAGGATCGTGACGGCCGGGAAGGACAAACCCTTCCAACACCACGGTCCCACCGGTCCCCACAAGAGGCCTCTCCGGTCACAGCCCCGTCCTGGTTTGCCGGCGCCTCTCCCCGCGCGATCCGCGCTGGAGTCTTGTGCCATGGAAGGTGAAACCCGGGCCCTAACGCAGAGTGACAGTTCCCGCTCGTGGGACATTAACCTTGTTTGTCACTCGGCTGTCTCCAGACGCAGACCCCGGGCTCTGGAGCAGATGGCTGCCGTCCCCCACTCCGGTCACTCCCTGGGGATCCTCCTCCCGCGGCTCCCGGAGCAGCTGGGGAGGGCTGGGGGACACGCAGGACACGTGGCCCCAGCTGCCACCCTGTCCGTGGGGCCGTGGCTCCCTGGAATCCTGCCGGTGTCCCTCTCACGGGGCTGGATAATGCTGAGTCCCCCGGGGTCAGCCCTGCTCTGGATCCTGTCTTGGTATTACTTGGATGGAAACCATCAGGCTCATTACAACCCACACTGATGAGAACACGGGAAAGGAAGTGATTCCAGGGATTTGTCTGGATGTGGAACAGCCACCGGCCTGTGTGGGTGTACAGGGGGATAAAATACATGAGAAGTCTAACAAAAATTTGCAATAAGATTTGGGAAGGTAACTTGGTCTGGGATGGATGGAATTGTTCTGGACTTAGGCTATCAGTACTGTCAGATCAGTGTGTGACAGGGAACGGGGAAGAATGGAAAAATGGGTTTATAGGGCTATTTCCTGGGGGTGCTCTGGCCAACTTGGGCTCTCGGGAGCAGGGGGACACAGTCTGCCAGGTGGCTTAAACCTCAAGGAGGGATTTTTCTCATCCCATTCTTTCCAGTTGTGCAGTGCTGTGGGCCAGATCCTGCTGGGAGAGGGAGCTGGCACTTGGCACAGTGGGCACGAAGGGCTCAGTGTTAAAGGCAACACTTCTCCTTCAGCAAGGAATTAGAATCATCCCTTTTAATACCCTTCCCTGGGTAATTCGTTTCCTGATGTAGATTTATCCACAGGGATCAGCAGCAGGAGAATTAACAGCGTGACCTCCTTCGGTGCGTTCCAGCACGCTGGTAAATCTTTGTTATTAACTTCCAAGGAACTCTGCCTGCCTGGTCATTAACCAGCCTGTTCTCCTCTCCAGGATGGAGGAAAATATGTCACTGGGGCAAGATCTACGTCCTGAATCCTCTTTTGCAGGGATGACTCTTTGCCTACTTGGCCCTGGAATCCTTTGGGAGCACAGGGATGGAGGAGTGCTCCTGGGAAACCCCCAGGATATCCAATGCCAGGGGACTCCCTGCCCGTGTGTCCGTGCTCCCAGCAGCATGGCTGGTGGCAGGGGGGCTTTGGGGGCCTTTGGGAGGTTTTGGGAGAAGTTCTGTTTTCCTCAGCCCACAAGTGAAGCATGTTCTGCAGCAGTGGCCCCAGACTGCATCCTGAACTTTAGACTGATTAGATTTCCAGGAGGGAAGGAAGGATGTCTAATTGTTAAATTTCCACAATTAGAAAAATATTTATCAATAATTAGGAGTGATGGCAGCGGTTACACTGGGATTAAAGCCAGGCTACACTTCATCACCCGCCTTTCAGTTAGGGACCTTATTTATTTCTTTTCACCCCAAAACAATCCATGTAGAGCTGCATTGTTGCCAATAATGAATCATCCTTGTTCACTGCCTGTACAGGACTCATTAATCCAATGATGCCAGTGGTTCTAGGAAGGCTGCTAGGCACATCGTGTGGTCACTGGGCTTGGGCAGGAGAAAATTTAATTTCAGTGGGTAGGAAAACGAAGCAGATCTAAAAATCACAATAGCACTTCCTGTGCCTGTGTTTGAGAGCTCAGCAGTTCAGCTGGCTGACACTCCCCTCCACACTCCCTGGTGATTTTCCCTCTCATCACTCGTCCAAGGCAGGCATGGCTGAGATCAGGGATCATTTTCCAACAGCTGTTCTTTTAGGATGAAGTTGTATATCAATTAATGAAATTGTGTGACTCTCAAAGTTTTCTCCCTCAGAGGGAAATGCTGTATTTCCAGGTATTTTTCGTGTCTCAGAAGACTCAGGACCATCAGCCTCCATGGTGTGGGGCTCAGGTTCATCCTCCTGTGGAAGCACCAGGTACCTGTGTCTGTGGCACCTTCAGTCCCACCTGGGCACTCTTGGAACACACTCAACTCTTGGTCAAGGTTTCTTTTCAAGCAACTTTCCACTGAAACTGCTCCTGGATGTGTCCTTGGAGGAATTCCTGGGGATGGATTAGCCAGAGCTGCACCACACCCATGCCAGGTGTGATCAGTACCTGGGATGTGCCAACCCTGCTCTGCCTGCTTCCCACATGCCCTCCCCTTATCACCTTATCAGTGGGGGCCATGAGTTATGTCCTGGGCAGGTCTGTGGTTCCTTCAACTCCTCTTGGCTTAAATTTAAAGGAAAATCTTGATTGTAGGTTAATGAAGCTGCTGCAGGGAGTTACAAGACAACTTTCCCACCAGAGCAGAAGTGTCACTGTCGCCTGATGGACGAGTCTCGTCACTGCTTGCAGCTCTGCAGTGAATGTTTGAACACGTGTTCCTTAAGTGTTTCTCAAGTGGGTTGTTCCAGGCAGCTCTGATGGGAAAACAATGGGCTACAGCTTCCAGCTGGCAGATTATTCCTGTTATTTTTGCCATTTGTGGATGTTTCAAAGCTCTCGTGTGCTGTCAGTACATGCTGAGATCTAGGAGGTCTGTATGGAGAAGAGGACAGGAAGTTTGAAGTTCTAAATTTATTATTTGTGAGGACTCCTCAGTTTTGTCAAGGTGTTGTGGTGGTCCTTGGCACAGAGTGAGGTCAGAGCTGTGGGACCAGGGCAGGTTTAGGTGGGCGTTCAAAGGGCTGAGCCTGCAGGGGTGATGGAGCTGCCCCACCTCACCAAGAGCATCAGGTTTCCATGATTCCTCCAGTAAAACCAGAGCCAAGCAGAAGAGGAGAATTTGAGAAGGGTTTAAAGCAGTGAGGAAGGATCTTGCAGTTCCTCATGAGCTGTTGCAGCTGTCGGAGGTAGAGAGGGATGAGAACAGTTGAGGTGAGAGCTGATCACAGGAATTTGTATATCCCCAGGTGTGACAGAGAAGAGAGGTGTGAGGGATGGTGTCAGAAAAGAAAAGCTCAGCTGCTGCCCCAGACACCCAGCTCTGCTGGATGCAGAGGACTTTCACACAGGAAAGGTCAGAGAGAAGTCACTTCCTGTCAGATTTTTATGACTCTCCACAGAATTACTGACACAAACTACTTTGCAATGTGATACTTCAATATTTGAGCTATTTTTCTACTTTTAGAATCATAGAATTCCAGGATGGTTTGGGTTGGAAAGGACATTAAAACTCATCAGCTGCACCCCCTCTCAGGGCAGGGACACTTTCCACTATCCCAGGGTGCTCCAAGCTCTGCCCAGTTTGGCCTTGGACACTTCCAGGGATCCAGAGCAACCTGTACCAGGGCCTCACCACCCTCACAGGGAAGAGTTTCCTCTGTGTATCCAACTAAAATTGTCCCACAAAGTTTGAGGCCCACTGAAGAAGTGGAGATGCTGTAAAAGCTTTTAGGAGGGAGTACAGTTCATTTGTGACTTTCCATGGCTCTTAGTATGTACTTAGGGCTTTTTTCCCCTCATAATTGATGCATGTGACATTTCCTCCTGCTGAAATAGGCCAAGAGAACCAGGCAGCACTGCAGAGCTCGGGCTGCTTCATCTGTCTCAGCCTGAGCAGTGCACAGTGTCCAGTTGGCAGCAAGGATAATCAGCCCAAGGGCAGTGGAAATGCTCATTACAGCACACTTTATTCCTCAGTATTTAATAAGTAATGACTCTGAAAAGCTCGGAGCGGGGTCTGTGCCCGTGCTGTCTCCTGCTGTGTTCCTGTCACTATGGATAAGTTAAACTGGGTTGAATCGGGTCGATTTTTGGATGAATACCCACCAAGGAATTTCGAGACGTTGCAAGAAGTTGGGGTTGTTGAGTGGGAGATGCTTCTTTTGCTTGACTTAGTTTTGCTTTGTGAAAAAAAGGAGGAAAGCTGGGCACTGCTTTCCGCGGCTCAGTGTGTGTGTAGAAACTGAGTTCTCTGATGTCCCTCACCAAAGTGAGTCGGGAAGGTAGAAACTCCCACAGAGAACAGCTTAGAAAGATGCTCTGAAAGCCCCTGTTCCAGGAGCTGTGCCATGGGAGGCTCAGCTGGGGCTGGGGAGCTGTTGGAGTTACACATGATGTTCTTGATAGTGGTCAAATAATCTTTACTCACTCTGTGAGCAAGGTGATGGATTGCTGCAGATCCAGCAGCTAACCTTCCAAAGTGGGTCGGGGTGAGGTTTCTCTGGGAAGAAAACATTCCCATTAGCTCAGTGCTTTGGCAATTTGTATCATCCGGTGAACTGGTCAGGAATTCACAGCTGGTGTAAGAGGATCGTCTGTTCCTGCAGCACCTGGGGCCAGCCGGGCCCTGTACGAGGCTCTGGTGCAGCTGAAGGGGAAGAGGCTCTGCAGACTCTGCTTCCCTCTGGAATGTTCCCTCTATATTTTGGGGACAAGGAGAGAACCATAACTTGGGTCCTTAATCCTCCTGAATGCTGGGTTGTGTAATCTGTTACTCACCCTCTTTTGTCTTGGAGACCTGTTTTTCCTTTCTCCTCATGTCCAGGCTGGAACATTTCAGAAACAGTGAAAGAAATGTCGGAAAAAAAATGGGGGGAATGTAATGCTTTTAAATCTCAAAAGATCAAATACTTCTGTTAGTGTCTGCTAGAAATTCCTCACAGAGGTTTTGGCATATGCCAGTCTGGCACATAACTCCATCAGAGCCACCTGCCATCCTGCCTGGAATTGTTTGTAGCTCCTTTGTGTTCTCTGAGCAGCACAAAGCTGTGGCGTGTCTGGTGTCACCACTAAGAAACAGACTCTGCACTCAAACACGTGAAAAACTTCCTTTTTTTTCCCATTTAATTACTTTTCCTTGCATGAACACTGTATTTTTAAGCAGTGCTTTTTCCAGTCTAAGGGGTCTCTGAACACAGGAAAACCTAGGGGTGTATGAATGAGGATGTTTTGTTCCACAGGGAACCGAAGATTCCAGGATTGACAGCTAAAATGGAAAGAACACCACAGCACCAAGAATTCTTTCCCAGATGCTCTTTGGTTTTCCAGTCTCTGCCAGTTTAATAGCAGGATTCTGCTCCATACATTCTGGCTTGAGGGCTGGCACAGGTCCGACACGTCACCTCATTGTTGGGACTGTAAGTTCCAGGACCACAAACCACTGTGAAAAGAAAAGAGCTGGGGTTCCAGCCACTTTCCCCCACCTCGGGGGGACCATCAGACATCCCCATGAGCCTTCCCAGTGCCCTATGGGAGCTCCTGCCCTTCCAGAGCTCCCTGAGCCTCTGGCTAAATCCCCCTCAACTCCACAGCCTGCAGCAGGTGCTGCAAAAGAACTTGAAAAATCAGCAGAGAATTTCCTAGCAGGACTTCCATGAAGGGAATTGTTTCTTATGGTCTCTGGATTCTGAGGATTTTCACTCACCAGTGACCTGGAAGGAAAAAAGCCCACTGCACTGCTTCCACTTTGCATGGAAATGCAGCTACACCTGTGAGTGCACTGACACGCTCCACTGGCTCATTTCCTATCATTACTTTATATCTACAATGTGAATGACTTCCCAAAGGATGAACAGAAATATCCCTGCTTTTGACCCCAATATTTCCCTAATCCTCCCCAGGGCTCTGTGCCCAGCTCTAATCAGCTATATTTAAATCAAGGAGCTATATTTAAATGGATGTATTTTATATTTACCGCAGCAGCTGGCGCAGTTCTGTTGGCTGTGGTGGTTTTTCCCAAAACCTGGCCGACAGCTGTCGATGGGAGTCATGGAGAAGCTGTTGTCCACGTACTGTATTGTAGGAACAGTGTGAAACTCATACTTCAAAACATTCTTCAGCTGATGGAAAAACTTCCCAATTCGCTCTGCTGCCTAAAATTCAGACGTATTGAGAGAATAAAAACATAGTCAGTGATTTTTGTTGATTTAAAAATATCAGGAAATATCTTCTAGTCCTGATTTCCATACGCTGACTTGTCACCTTTATTGGGAGCGTTTCTTGGCTTCAAGAGGCTTGGAATCAAACCTAGGATGTGAGCTGATCCCAAGATTTAATATTTAGAAGGTAGAGAGAACAGATTTTAGAAATTGGCTACAGTAGACTTACTTTAAATTGCATTCCATTAATCAAATCATAAATAAAAAAAATCATTTAGAGGACTGGAAGTTCAATATAAATAATAATGTTTATCATTCTTTACTATTAGAAGCAAATGCAAAGCAAGTAATGAGCCTGATTTTTTAACAGTTTTTTTAAAAGCTATTTATATCAATTTAACTTCTAAACCCATTTTTCTTCCTGAATGGAATGATTTTAAATCCATGAATCATCATTTACAACATTAATCCCACAAAATCTGGGTAAAGATGGATTACTACCAGTTATATGTACAGGAGCTAAGGCAGAGGTGGGTGTTCAAGAGGTGACTGACACAGAACCTGTCGGACTCTCCTGTTTGTCACATCTTCACAGTCATATGGAACCTTGTGGCAAATTTCTTCCCATCCTGGTGCAAATGGACTGACTGTGGATGGAAGGAAAAAGATCCATGAAAAAGGGGAAAAAAAAGATAGATTATGTCCTTGTGGTTTCCAGTGCCTTCCTTTGTTTAGTAAGAGTCAGAGGTCAAGCAATATAAAATTGGGGGGAGTGGGGGGAAATACACTCAGCTGAGAGAATGGAACTAATGTCTCACATAACAACCTCAGGGTCCTAAAAGGGCTGAAGTTTTGTGTAAAATTAAAAAGTCTTTGGGTCATGAAAGTTTCTTGACTTTACTTAAGGGAAAATATCCACAAAAGTGTTCCTTAACCTATTGGATGCTCTCTCTTGGTGAGTGTGAGAACAGATACAGGAGTGAATGTGGCCAGAGAATTAAAGAATAACTCCCTTCCCTCAGTGATAACTCAAAGCAGCATCAGGATTGATTTAACTTGTTTGTGAGGTTAAACCACCTCAATATTACCATGAGGGAGCTCTCAGGCTCTTGCTTTAGCTCTGTGCAGTTTCCTAGAATCAAGCAAAAAAATTCAAGGCTGGGCTGGATGGGACTTTCCACTTGGTCCAGTGGAAGGTGTCCTTGCCTATGGCAGGGGGGCAACTGAATGAGCTTTAAGGTCCCTTCCTACCCAAACCATTCTGTGATTCTAAAAGCAGACTTATTAAAAATCAAATACTGAAAACCTAAATATGACAGTGACATTATTATGGGCTGTCTCCTTCTGACAATCCTCTGTAACCTTGGTAATAACTGCTCTCGCTAGGATTGTAAAAAGTTGAATGCTAAATTTAACATAAAAACTGCGTTTTAGCTCCATCTGTGGGCAACAAAAAAAAATACAGGGACTCCAAAAAAAAAAAGGAAACAAACCCGGAACAACTTTCGAAGGTGCTCTTGACTCTGCTGTTTTTCACGAGCACTCACAAGTTGTTCATAACAATAAACGATCCCTCCCAAACAAGCACTGAAATGCATTACCTAGAAAGTTAACAAACAGCTCATGCTGGAGGCCGTTCTTTGGTGTCCTGATAGAGTGGCACTTGTAGGACGACCCTGTGATGTGGCAGGTGAGGTGGGAGATGGTGCTGTTGAGGATTTTGTTTAACATCTCGACAAACAAACGGTGTTTTTTCAGCCTGCAATGCGTTGTGCTAAAGCGAACAGATATCTGATAGGCATGGTCAGCTTCTCTGTAGGCTGGGAGGAAATAGTTGGGGTGTGAATCTGGGGTGCAATTACAGATCCCATCTCAGACGGATTATCAGTTCTTTGTATCTGAAATATGGGCTTTTATTCAAAAGAAAATAAATAAATAAATCACAGTCATTAATTATACCACAATATGTTAGTCCTTGCCACATCTGACTCAATAGTAAAAGACATTTAATTTGAAGTATACAGGAATTTATATACTTAGTGGACACTCTGTTCCCAAATAATAAAAACAAAAAAAGGAGGTAAATAGTAAAATGGCAAAGAACCAGTATGTCTGCAAAGCTGTGTGTCTGAAACAGATTGGTGCCAATTCTATGCAATTACAGTGGAGGAGTAATTTTATTATTATTTCAAAAGTTGGAGTTTCTCAAGTGTTTTTGGGTTGTTATGTTGTGGGTGGGAAGTGATGTTGGTGAAGAGTGGTTACAAGAGGTGGAAGGGGCTGGAGTGCAGATCTCAGATAACTCTGGAATTCTTGCAGTTAATTCTGTACCTAAGGGTAGAGATGATTTAATTGCCATGCATCCTTGGGAGCAGTAATATTAAGCTTTTTCCAAAAGCATGAGAGGGTGCATGTGTGTGTATAAGTAAAAAAAAAAATTTCCAGTCTGGGATAACATTTAAATTTGGTTTTTGGTTTTTTTTTTTGTTTTGTTTTGTTTTGTTTTTAAATCAAGCCTTGTAATAATCACAGAGTTCACAAACCCACCAATCTGCAAAGGCCATGTGCTTACTCCTAACTTAGCAATCTTACCATAAACCATGAATTTATAGGCCTCAACCATTTCTATTTCTTCCTGTGTCGTAGTTTCGATGACTTTATGGGAGAGAGTACAAGTGTAGGCACCAGACATCCACACCCTGAAACCCATCACCATCAGCTTCCCTGTCTCTGTCAGATTCACATATTCTTGCCCTAAAACAGAAATATTGGATTACCAGAAATGTCCACTTTCTGATATTTGAAGATAAAATCTTGCTCCTGTGCATAACGATGCTGGTTCATGTCAGCCAGAAATGAGCTAAGATTCATACTTTTAGGGTTTACTACAAATTTCCTTTCAGCTCAAGTATTTGGAACTTTTAGAGGGAGAAGAGAAATGTAGTTTAATGTCAGAACTTGTGGAAATATCTGCCAAAGGGCCAAGGAACTATTTGGAACCACGGGGCAGGCGTGTTATGAGTAGAAACAAGGAAAATGTGTGATATTTTTAGTCTGAACTAACCTTGTAAATCTGATCCATCTGGACCAATCCACAAATAGTTGGGATCTATTATTCTTTCTTGAGAAAGAGCCAAATCCATACAGACCAGGAATGGGCTGTTTGTGAACACCTTAACATACACACTCACTGCAATACAGAATCACATAAATTATGTAAAATGCTGATATTGAATGAAATCACAAAAAAAACCTCCTCACTGAAAATTGTGTTTCAAGTGTATTTTTCAGTTTTGGACTTGCAAAGTGTAATATTAAAGATTAATCTCCATTTGTACTTAATTAATATCCTGGAACTGTCCACAGTGTGGCTGGTGCTGACTGTTAGAGGGAGACACTCACATCCCACACACAAACTGTGGTGCAGGCAAAAAAAAAGCACCAGATTTTTCACTGAAACCCTCATTTAGATGTTAAATTTTCATCAGTGCTTCCAGCAGCACTATGGGACAAATACATTTCTTGTGTATATTGACAAATATATTCCTTTATCTTGTTCCTGTGCAGACAAGGTTGTATGTATACTGATGCTACATAATGATCCCTGGGCTTAAAACCCCAAATTCCAGTAAAAATTAGATATAGATAGAAAAAAGGACAAATTTACCTTCATGCCTGGTGTCACCGTAAACTTCATTCTTTCCAATTAAATCAATAGATTGCTCTGCCTTTGGTTCTGCTCTCACTGCAGGGAAAAGTAATTGGAATATTAGAGATCAATCTAAATGTATGATTGTTAATCCTTTATTTCACCCTGGTTTTTGCCTCATTTTGTTTCTTTTTGTCTTACTTTTCCTTTTTCCCTATTTTTTTTTTTCTCAGCAACAAGCAGGAGTCCATGTTTTTGACCTGTCACTTTTTAGTTGTTTTAGCGCCCATGTTGCAAACCTGCCTGGATGTACCAGGTTCCAGACCAGATGAACCTTCCTCTTTACAAAAAGCCACTAAAATAGTTATAGTTATAACAGATAAAATAGTTGTAAAATCTGACTGTAAAGTAAAAGGCTCTGTAGTGTGACCCTGAGACTACACAGGGTAGGAATCTCTCAGCCCTTTTCTGCAAAACAGCAGACTGGTGTCAGGCATGAAGAATCTGTGACAAGAATCTCCAGGAGAGGTGAAAATTATTGGAAATGGGGGGTTTTTTTCAGGTCATGGACACACTGGGTTGGTCCTGACTGATTGTTTTGTCCCAGAGTTGAGCCTGGGGGACAGTGAGGTGTCAATGGAACCTATGACAACCCTTCTTAAGGGGCTTTAGCTCCCTGTCTCATCTTAAGGGGCTTCATCATCCACTCTGAGGGAAGGGTTTTAGGGGACATTTGTCCCCTACAGTGGAGAGGTACCCACCAATGGATTGTCAATGGGGCTCACTCTGTCCCCTCTAACAGGGCTTCATCTCCCACTTGGAGAGAAGAGTTTTTCAGGGACATTTGTCCCTCACAGTGGAGCAGTACCCACAAATGGGGCACCTCTGGAGCTCACTGTCCTTTCTAATGAGGCTTCAATCCCCCACTCTGAGGGAAGGTTTTCTGGGGACATTTGTCCCTCACAGTGGAGCAGTACCCACCAATGGGGTGTCAATGGAGCCCCCCTGTCCCCTCTAACGGGGACATCTCCCAGTCGGAGAGAAGGGTTTTTAGGGACATTTGTCTCCCGCAGTGTAGAGGTATCTACCGATGTGGTGTTGCTGGAGCTCTCTCTGTCACCTTTAACGCGGCTTCAATCTCCCACTCTGAGGAAAGGTTCCACAGGGATTCCCCACCCCGCTCAGCAGAGCCGCCGACGAGCTCCGATCTGCTCTACCGCCCTCAGAGCGAACCGGCCTCACACCAACACAACCCTGCAGCTACTTCCCACCCCTAGCCGCGCTCACCCCATCCTGCCGCCACCACCACGGCCGCCACGGCCAGGAGAGCGCCCGGGGGGCAGCGGGGCCGCCCGCCGCCCCCCGCCATGCTCCCGCCGCCCCTCACAACGGCCGCCGCGGGCGCGAGGGGGCGCTAACGGACCCCCCCTCCCCCCGCCTCCATCCCCGCGCGCGCACGGCGCTTCCCGCCCTTTTTCCTCCCCTCAGGGCTGAGGGCGGGAAGGGTGAGGTGTCCCCGCCGGGGTCCCTCGCTTCTTCTCCGCTCCCTCGCCCACACCCGGTGCTTTTTACACTGTTTTTAAAACGTTCTGCTTCCTAAGCACTCCATTTAGCTTTTTAAGCAGTATTTTGTTGTGGGGAGGTTTTTGGTAGTTTTTTTTTTCCTCGCTTTCAGGTCCCTGAGGCGCTTGGCAGCGAAGGACGGCCTCGGCCTCCCCCTCCGCGCCCGTTGTCGCACTTCAGCCCCACATCGCTCCTCCACAGTGCGCAGTGAGCTGTGTTTTTGACTCTAAAGTGGTTTTTCCGGCTGTGGGACAAGGAGAGGGAAGTACAGGGGGACAAGGGGGGAAGAGGCTCCGTCATGGCTGTGTCTGTCAGTGCTGAACCTGCCCTGGGCTATGGAAGGTGTTCCTGACCACGGCAGGGGGGAAGGAGGGGAACTGGATGCTCTTTAAGGTCCCTTCCAACCCAAACCATTCTGTGTTTTTGTCACTTGCTGTGAGAAAGACTGAAAGTAATAGCTGGGCACATCCTGTGGCTTTTCCTCCTGAGGGGCTGTGAAGGCTGGGTGTTCTCCAGCTGCAGGTTTCTAGAGAAAGTCATTACAGGACACGGTTTTTTTCCACTTAAAAGCAAAAACCATGCCTTCCAGTACCTAAAAGGGCTCCATGAGAGCTGGAAAGGGATTTTGTACAAGGGTCTGGAGTGATGAGGCAAGGGAAATGGCTTCAACTAAAAACAGGAGATTCAAATTGTATATTGGGAAGAGATTCTTCTCTGTGAGGGTGGTGAGGCCCTGGAATGGATTTACCAGGGAAGTTGTCCTTGGAAGTGTCCAAGGCCAGGTTGGACGGGGCTTGGAGCAACCTGGGATAGTGGGAGGTGTCCCTGCCATGGCAGGGGTGGAACTGGACGGTTTTTAAAGTCCCTTCCAACCCAAACTCCCCTGGGATTCCATGATTCTGCCGCTTGCCGGGACCGAAATTAAGCACCAGGCAAGTGCTGTGTTGGCTCGACAATGAAGCCAAATGCCACAGTATCACTGCAAGTAACTTCCAAGTCAGTTACATGTTTTGGAAAACTTGCTATGTCTTTGAAACTTTTAAACATGTAACTATTTTGTTTCTAGAGCAGGTGATACAAAAACACTCCGGAAGCTGCGGCTGGGGAAAGGAGGGTCCTTGCATTTGACCACAAAGCGCACTCCGACACACTCAAGACCAGAACCGTGGTCAAGCCTCTGGAAATTAGTAAAATAGTATTTATCCTACCTACCTAGATCATATTTATCACTCCAGACCATGCTAGTGTCCAAAAATGATGTCACAGTATTTGCATAACAAATATGGAACAAACCAACATAGGAATAAGAGTTATTTTTAGAGAGAGCTGTGAATGTTTTAACGCTTCTATGTAAAAAGAGCACTTAAGTTATGAGTTTCCTTTAATAAAGAAAAGAAAAAATTGGTAAAAATGCAAAAATAAAAGTGTGAAAAAAGAAGTATCAAGTTATTGATGGAATATAGTCTTCTACTTTCTACCCAAGCATTCTTCTTCCTTAGACCAACACATTAACTCAAGTGGTCAGTTTAGGTGTAAGAATTGTGTCAGAGTTTTCGTTTTTAACGTCCTTGAGCTGCTGAGCAGGTCAGAACCGGGACCACCTCACAAGATCCCATGTTCCCATGTACTGAATGTTTTCAGTTTTACTCAAAGTGAACATTTCATGCTGACACTGCGCAGGCAAAATGATTCAGTTTGTAACGTGTCTGCTATAAACGAGTCATATTTCAGCCCGAGCAGCCTCAGTTCCTAAGAATGTTTATAGCTCATTTCAGGTCCTGCACAGCCCATCAGTCCCCAGGTTGCTAATTATTATGAAATAGTATCTCTACAATAAAGCTTTGGCTGCAATTTTGGTTCTTTATAAACTCATAGTCAGTGTCTTTAGCCAAATGACTCATTTATTTTCAATGCTATGATATTTCTGAGTCCCAGACTGGTAAATTGTCATTATAGATTTGTAAGATTGGGGGGTGGGGGGGGAAGAGGGGGAATGAGTTGTTTTTAAGAACAGGAAGCGTTGCAGGCAAGATTTAATAGAACAAAATGTGAATTCAGGTATTTGTATTTGTGTTTAAAACCGGGATTACTGGGTTTTAATTTTTGTCAGGTTTTTTTGGTGGTGGTGTTGGTTTTTATTTTTTGGGTTTTTTTTGGTGTGGTTTTTTGTTTGTTTGTTTGCTTGCTTGTTTTTTTGGTTAACAGAGTATCAGTAGGAAATTATAGAAGAGGACAAAAATCTGCAGTTTTAAACTTGATCACGGAGTGAGTAGATATTAAAAAGGTGAATATTTTATCCTAGGAAATATGTAGAGAGATTTCCATGAGTGCAGTCAGGTGAAGGACCTGTTGCAGGGTTTTGGAGAGGCTGCAGACCACAAGTTCTGTCTCTGATCTTTCAGGTGAGTGATCCAAAGGTGGGATCACATAAAGGAGGGTCACAATTGGCAAAGGGATATTTTTATAGGCTGGGAAAACCAGGTTTATTTGATCTGTGCCCTTAAAAACAGAGTGAAGATACAATTGTTTGTCTGAAGAGAGAAACAATTGTATGAGGGAAAGTAGAGATTTAAATCAGAGAACAAATCTGGTAGTAAGAGAAAATGGCTGTGGATAATGCTGGGATGGAAACCAGAGGTTTCTGATTGCTGCACAGCAATCCCAGAGCTTCCTTAAAATGTGTAGAACCAGGAAACCTGCCTAATTCTTAAATGATTCTGGAAGGGGGTTACAGAGATTGTCTGGAATAGTCAAGAATTGCTTTTTTTTTTTTTAACATTTTATTTCTAGAATCTTTTCCCAAGCAATGGAAAAGCAACAGTGTAAGAAGGAGCCGTTGGCACCACACAGGAAGTGAGTAGGAGAATCATGTTTCCATGTTGTTATCCTGCTCCTGATCTATGGTAATTCGGCTTGCTGCCTTTGGGTTTAGATCCAAGTGATGAGCTCAGATCCCAATTTCACTTCTCACTTCATTAACTGGTTTTGGGCCTGAAGGGACCTCTAAATGTAACCTGCTGCCACCCCCTGCCTCAGCAGGAGTATTATGCACCTGGTCAGGTTTGTCAAAGCCCTGTTCAGGCCCGGTGTGGAATGAGCCTCTCTTTGGAGTCTGTACTAGAGGACTTTGAAATTCTTATCTGTTTTATTTTATTGAAGACTTGTGTGGTTTGATTTTCTGCTGAATAGCAACATTGTTTTCTTAAGAAAACCACCTCAGCCTAAGTTCTGTTCACTATTATCTTAGCCATTTAACTTTAACACACAGTCCAAGATGTGCCCATTCTGGGGACAAAAGCGACTGAGGGCTCCCCCAATCCCCCAAAACAGGCGCTGTGCCCTCATCCCCCTGCCCCGCCGCTGGCCCTCCCGAGGAACGGGAGTCCCTGGCGAGCAGCACCAGCAGCGGCTCCAAGGCCGGCGAGTCCGGAGCCGGGACCGGGACCGGGTCTGCTCCTCTCCCCGCCACCCGGCGCCGCTCTCCGCCCGCCGAGCGCCGAGCCGGATGTCACGGTGACGGGCGGGAGGCGAGGCCGGTGCGCTCCGCTGGCAGAACCGAGCCCGGGCGGGCAGGTGGAGCTGAGACCCGCGAACGGAGCATGGAAGGTGAGAAAAGACCCCGCTCTTCCCCAGGACCCTCTGCCCCGCCGGGGTCCGCAGCGGCTCCATCGCCCGGGGGCTTTCAGCCGCTTCTTCAGCGCTTGCTGCAAACAGATCGCAGACTCTGGAAAAGAAATCGAATCGCGTGCAGCAATTAAACGGGAAACGAACGGGGCTTTTTGCCCCCTCTCTGTTTAATTTCAGAGATATCACAAAGCGCGTGATAAAGCCAGGGTTTAGAGCACGCTTTATCTGCTGTTCGTATTCTGGGATTTAACGAATTCAAGGATGTCTTCTGTCTTTTCACCTGTAAAACGTGCCCATAATATTCAGAGCCAGCAAAAACCAGTCTGGGAGTTAATATTGGGTTCTGGAATAATTACCTGTCATAGAAAAGCATTATTTCTGATGTTTTTAACAATCTTGGCAAAGAAGCTTTGTACAGCATCACTTGGTTTCTTATTTCAAAGCTGGAGATTCTTACTTCAACCCAGTGCTTTAAGGGCTCCAGTTTAGATTCTGGTCTGTCTCAATGACTTGAGGCTTTTGGTTATTCTAAGTCAGCTGCAGATGCCTATTTAAAAATGCATTTTCCTTTGCTGAAGGCTTTTTAACTGTTTATCTGTAAATAATCTGACTGAATCAAGAATGTTGCTGCTTGAGAGAAATAACCAAGGATTTGAAGGATTTGGTTTATGGGCACTTCGGCACTTAAAAATGCAGCTTCATTTTCTCGATCGAGTCGGGATCACTGGCTTTTTGGGAGAGAAAAGTTTGTGAGGTGTGTTGGAATAGCCTGAAATTAGGAGATAACAGAGGTTCAAAATAACTGAGGTTATCTAAGAAGTCCTTTCTTTGCTGTTTTTATTTCTTATGCGTGCAAAGTGAACATGGAAACGGTCCTTCAGGTTTTGGGTCTGTAGGTGAGGCTGATGAGGATCCATGAACGTGCCTGCAGTTGTTGCATTGGGGGGGGGAATGAAGTTTTTGCAACAGTGTTGTAATGTGTTATCCCTGGATACAGTAACTTCCAGAAGTGTTTCTGTGGGTCTTGGACAATCGCCCAAGAAATAACATGGCTGACTTGGATTTTCCATGCCCAGTGTGTGGAGGTTTGGTAGGGTCACAGAGCAGCAGACAGGCCCTGGAAAGAGTGGGTGTTTGAATCAAAATTTGTTATTAACTTGATTGAATTTCTCAGTGATTTGTGACTACCGAAAGAGCAGGTTCTGGGCTGGGACCAACAGGTTGGATCAGGAGCTGGACTTTGATGATCCTAGTGGGTCTCTTCTGACCCAGGATATTTTGTGATGCAGGATATCCTATACTGAATCACTGAATTATTCTGCTGGGTTTAGAAGGTCGTATGCACTAATATGAGAAAAATCTCCTTAGTTAGACACTTCTGATCAGGATTTCTTCCCAAAATGACAGGTGCATTTAAAATGCCTGTGACGTTTTTACACATTGCATGGTGCTTAACAGCAGTAAAGTATCAGAAACCCAGTAAAGAGTTTACTCGGCCCAGGTGCCTTCTTCAGAAGGCCATGGAGGCTGTGGATGCCGGAGAAGTATATTCAGTGGAGACATCAGCTAGAATTTCTCTCCTTAATGGCCCAGTGTGGGTTGATGGTGAAAAACTTGTTGGGGTGGAAGAGGCTGAGTGGTGTATGTAGTGTAGGCACTGACTTCAAACAAGGAAACTGGCTGTTTCTGCTCCATATACTGTGATGAAAGGACTAAAAGCAGATGGGATTTTCAAAGGTGTCCCCTTCCCTGTGCTGTTGGACTGAAAAGTGCAGCTGGCAGGAAAAAGGCAGCATTCTGGTTTAATTTTGGGGACAAACAGGTGAAATTATAATAATTCAAGAAATGCCTCCTATTAACGACAGAAAGGAATCAGTGTCATCAGTGATTTGAAAAATATCCATTTTAGGGGGATTAAATTTCTGGTTGGCTGTTCTGGTCAAATACCAGGATAGAATACGAATACTAAAATACCACAGCACTTTTTTAGCAAGCTATTTGAATAGTTTGACTCCCTTTGCCTATTGGTGTAGAACACAGGATGGCCAAGGATTGGTTTCGAAAGCACATGAATTTTACTTCTGCTTTGTAAATGCACATTGTGCCTCGGCTGCAGCACACAGAGGCAGGCGTCCTCTTCCCATGCACCCCTGCCACTGGAGCTCTTTGAAGCTTGGGAAGAAGAAAGTGTTCTGTAAGTGATTTCCTGCCTTGTGTTTTTCTGAACATTTGGTAGAAAAGTGGCCTTGTTGGTACAGAATCAGGGGTGGAATCTACCCACATGTTCTCCTGTCACCATGAAGGATCTTAGCAAAGTCAGGAAAGAGACCTGAGATTAAATATTAAGAGACCACTAAGGCTCTAAGAAGCTGCTGGGGACTGGTGCTGTAAAGAAACCGGGTGCTGGTGAGGGGAGGTTGGAGGCTTGAAAGTGAGACAAAGACCAGGATGTTTCTCAGGCAAGAAGAGAAACATTCTACGGTGTGTCATTGCTCTTATCTCTTCTGAAGAGTTGCCCTGCCTAGCAGCCATCATGGGCATGAAACCCATTTTGTGTTCAGCAAAATATGAATAAATTCACAGACTCCATCTCAGCAGGGAGGAGATGAGGGGCTGAGGAGGCTGAGAAGGTCCTGCTTTGCTCTCATGGGGTTTGAGCAGCGCCGTTCTCCAGCAAGTTTTCCTGCAGCTGCCAGGGAAACCTGAGGAATCCAATGGTTTCTAAAACGACATGGTTATTCAGGAATATATGTAGAATTATTGGACTTCAAGCAGTCATGTACGGGTTCCAGTTTTTTCTTCCCTGACCTTCTGGGAGCTCAGGGGAATGCAGAATTGCTGCCAAGGCTTCAGCCTGGGGCTTTGACCCCCATCACCCAGATAGAGCAACTGTGCAGGGATTCTGAATGCAATTAAAACTAAAATCAAGTGTTGCAAAATAAGGGAGATTTCATTTAATTATGTGTAGAATCACAAGGATTTGTGTAATTTAAGTGTCTGTATTCATGGAATCACAGAATCTTTTAGGATGGAAGAGCATTAAAGCTCATCCAGTTCCATCTCCTGCCATGTGCAGGAACACCTTCTCCTCTCCCAGGTTGCTCCAAGGCCCATCCAGCCTGGCCTTGAACACTTCCAGGGATGGGGCAGCCACAGCTTCTCTGGACAACTTAGTGGTATAAAGTTAAAATCAATATTAGAGAAAATTTTGTTCATTTACCCAGAATTTGCTGATGTTTTCTCATCATTATTTGCTGTATTAATTGGTCTGTTTGCTTCTTTGTACCTCAATTTTCCTGGCATAATAGAATGAAAATGAGAAATTAAGGGCTGTAACTATGTAGGTCCTTGATCTTTCTTATTTATTTCAAAATATTAATTCAGTAAATATCTGAACTTTTTGTCATTTAATTCTATGACTATCTTTATGATGCAAGGCCTTTATTTTCTTGTACACATTATCCCCCCCTTTATTCATGCAGTTTTTTTGGAGTACCTCTTCTGATACCAGGCTGCCTCGTTGGAGTGTTACCAGAGCTTTATATTTTAACGTTGCAGAGACCACAAAAAAGTTCCATATGCAGAGGAGGTAAAGACAGATAATTATGGGGTAAATGTCACCCGTGGTTAACACCTCATGCCCGCTGCCTGGGTGTTTCTGTTATGTAACTGCCAGGAAGAAATTTTCCTGGTCCAGAAACTATTATTTTTTAGGTTCAAAGCTGATTAAAGATGTTATGGCATGTAAAAAATAAAGAGGGGGGAAAAGCTACATGAAAGAAAGGAGGAAGGAAGCAGGTAACTGTGTCAATGTTAAGAATTCAGCCTCCTAACAATGAAATCTTAAGGCAGGGAGGCCTTGAGTAAAGATATTAAGGGACAGATCAGGTCTCTGCCTCTGGTTCAACTCAACAGCTGAACTTTGGGCACTGGAGTGGGCAATGGGAATACCTGCAGCTTGTGTTGGCTTCAGAGCCCTGCTGAGCCCCCAGCATGCTGGGGAACCAGGCTGCACGGGGTAGTCCTCTGAAAAATGTTTAAAATTCCTAGCAATTGATCCCTTTTGGAATTTCTCCGTGGGAATTAGACTTGCATTCCCATGAAAACCGAGTAGATCTTGTGTAGATAATGGGGGTTTCCCTTAGTATTGGAAAAGGAATGTAAAAATATCTTTGTGCTTTAGAGAAATTAACTTTCTACAGAGTTACTACAGCTGCACTGTGCTCACAGGGTACTCAGTGAATAAATCAAAAGCATAAGGTACTGTGTCCTATAATTTTTGAAGTTAGAAAATCATACTTAATCTCTTTTCTGGGCACAGACTAGTGCTCAGGATATAAAGAAGAGAAGCATGGTACTAATTTGGTTTTTATTTCTTTGAAACATTTTCTTTTTCAATTTTACTTTCAGCCAAGAAAACAGGAATTTATAAGATTGTAACAACCGTGTCGTGAACTGTTCTTAATATTTCTAATATAATACAAATATCAACCTCAGGCTGCTTTTCTATTGCAGATTCACAGCCCGGGATGGACCTCAGTAACCCTCAGGAGCAGCCCATAGCTGCAGGTATGGTGCTGTTCCATTGTGTTCTTCCACCCTCTCTTGACAATTTTGTATTTAAATGGAGAAAAAGACGCGAATTGAAGCTCGTTTAGGATCCCAAGACACTGAATAACAGAGTCAGAAGTATAAAGGGGGGTATTAAAGGCAAAACCCCCAAATTTTAGAGATTAAATAAAAGCATGGAAGTTAAATACAATATTGGAAAATTATAGTGAATGGGGAAAAAAGACTGTATAGAAGGAAAAGAAGTATTTTCAGTAGAAAGCTGGAAATTTTGATTAGGGAAGCAAGAATAATACAATTCTTTTGGTTGACTGCATTTCTGAAAATATGAAAACAAACCTCCTGAGTAAGTTTGACAAGTGTTTCACTTTCTTGTTAATCAGAAAGTTGAGTCTCTTTTCAGCTCCAATGTAATATTTCGCTTAAGAAAGATCAGGGGTGTTACCATCCAGCTGTCCGTAGGTTAAAGAATTTACCAGCAATTTCACAGTATTACTATAAATTTTAAAAATTCCCATAATGTTGGAAAGAAAATACTGTTTTTCTAATGAAATATTGATCTGAAATTTACAGAAGTACACATAATATGGAGTTAGTTTGCATCACGGGGTTAATGAAAGAGGCTTTATTTGAAACACTTCACCAGAATAAATTTCACAGTTAAAAATGTGTCTTTATTTCTGAGGAGAGAGGCTGGGATCTCTGGGAATCTGATCTGCATGATAATGTTGATATTTAAAAACACACGCGTGGAATAAGCAGAGAAGTGCAAGTGGGTTCAAAGAGGCCTTGATAAGAGGCCTTGATTAAATGTGCTTGAGCAGTTTCCTGGCCTAGGGCCAGAATGATTCATATTTTGCCCAAAAGAACAAAATGGATCTGTGATTCCTTTGCCTTGCTCCAATGAGCTCCATCCCTGCTCACACCACTTGTCAGAGCACCTATGATAGAGTTAGATATACTGGACTTTATTCCTGCTGTCATTTAGAACAACCTCCAGAATATTTAGATCCGAGCAAAAGCTGAAAATGGTTCCAGGTGTGTGTGAAAGTTTGTGCAGGATTTTGGGAAGTAAAATCATTCCCCAAAATGCAATCAGTGCATCTGTAGAAATAACATTGTGGGAACTGTCAGCAGTGCTGGGAGTGTGCAGGTGCTTTCTTTAAGGGTATCACCTGGAAATATTCTTGGAGAAGAAATAGTTAATTGGTTTTTGCCTTTTTTTTTTTTTTTCCAGAAGAACAAGAGGATTTGACAGACTGTAATCTGAACAAATCCCAGGAAATGGAAAGCATGGATAATGTGGAAGATATGAAGGAGCACAGTCAGTCTAATGAAGAAGCAGGAGGTAAAGTAGAGTTGGAATTCTGATAAATAATAGCTCTATTTTGTCTTTTTATTCATCTGATTATGCTATGAGAGCATGTCTTTAAAAAGATAGCAATAAAATTCATTTGGAGCATTTCAACACACTTTAAAGAAGAGTGATACTTTTCCATCACGTTCTACCAAGGTCAGTTTTACAGGATCTGTGAAATATGGATGGGAAGATAAAAGAGCAAGTGCATCTGGTGAGCCTTTAATGTGTGTGGTAACAAATTCCTAAGAGCAGTTTGCATAGGCAAATCTAGTTTAGGACTGCAATTTTTATTAATGCTGCTAAGTCCTTTCATATCTAAAAAATATCTTGATAATTTGTTCTTTTTTTTTTTTTTTGAAAGAAAGAACAAGTTGCCTCAAATTCACAGGACCACTCAGACCTGTAAAATTTAAAATTGTAGCAGCAATGCTGTACTTTAAACTGTGGGTGAAGGGGAGGTTGGTCAGTTTTCCATGTTTATTGTTGAAGAAAATACCCTTCATACAGGTCTGAGAGAAAACATAGGGGATTAATTAAAATAGTAAACTAATATGCACTGCCTTTAAAAACCAGCAGACCCTCTTCATTTCTAGATAGAAGATAGCAGCAGCAGCTCCTGAAACTTGGCAGTCTTACAGAGCTCAGGGGTTTAAATGTGTCTATGACATAGATGTTGGGTTTCTTCCGTGCTGTAGAAGCTCCTAAACTGAAATCTCAGCATTAACAGCAGTTCCTGCCCATGATCTGAGAGTGTTCATCCGTGCCAGGGGCCTCAGCCACAACCAGTGAGGAGTGTGCCTGGTGGAGGATGTAGGGCACGTGTCCTGGGGACAGCACACATGGTGTTACCAGCTTCACAGAGCCTTTCAGTGCCACTGGTCCATGGCAGTGCAGCAGCCAAGGGAAATTACGGCTGTGGCTTTGGGTAGGAGTTTGAGGTAGAGTTTGTATCACATGAATCAAGTAAATCATGAAAGAATTGTGTGTTTTGGCTGTGCAAGTAGGTTCGGTTTTTCCTTCTAACATTAATGTGATTATTTTTCAGAGATTATACTTTTGCATTATTAAAGACTAAATGTTTTTATTGGTTAACAAATTGCAAGCAAACATAAAACACTCAAGGGAGTGGTGAGATGAATCTCACTCAAGAATCTAGAGTGCCAGTATCTGGAGCTCTGCTGGGGTCTGGCCTTTCTGGACAATTTATGGAGAGACATCACCCAGGTTTTCTGACCAAATTTGTGTGTCTGGATTAGGATGAAAAGCCTCATGTCCCCAGAGCAGCTGCTGCTTAGCAGGATTCTGCAGTCGAGATTAGCTCATTATAGAGGTCTGCAATATAGAGCCTGCCTTGGGCAGGTGAGTTCTGCTCTGCTTACTCTAAATACAGAAGTTTAATAGAATAGACAGAATATGGAAGACTTGAGCATTTTCTGCATCCAAGGCAGCTGATCTCTCAGATCCCACAGGACATAAAATATTCGCAGCCATGCTCCAGCTGTTTGTCCACCCCTTGCACCAATTCCACTCTCACTAGCTCGCTTCTCCCTGTGCTTTCCCTTCACTCCTCCTGCTCACTGAGCTGTGGGTACAGGAAGCCAGGACAGGGTTTCTTTCCCAAACCCCTCAGTACTGACCACCTGAGAGGAGCTGCTGTAGCTTCTTCCTGGAGCCATGTCCATACTGCTCCTATATAAAGGCATGAAGCAAGTCCTTTTCCTGTTCTCTGGATGCCCTGTGCCTGCAGGACCATTTCTCACCCTCTTTTGCATACATTTAAGTCAGGAACAACTTGTACACGTGAGAGACTGTGTTGGTACTGCTCTTACCATTCATTTTTTATATTGCTGCTGATCTCTAAAAGTCTCTTTACCATTTGTTCTGGAATGCAAACACTGAAAATTTACATCTCAAAGACAATGCT
This sequence comes from Sturnus vulgaris, assembly GCF_052056855.1. Classification (NCBI taxonomy): domain Eukaryota; kingdom Metazoa; phylum Chordata; class Aves; order Passeriformes; family Sturnidae; genus Sturnus; species Sturnus vulgaris. The sequence goes on along the minus strand of NC_142269.1, from coordinate 4,690,648 downwards.
ATAAATATCAATAAAACATCATTTCCCTCTAGCAGCTCCCTTACCATTAGAGCTCATTCATTATAAAGTGAGTATGAACCTTCAGTACCACAGTGCCTCATTGCTTGCTGCTCACTGTAGGAATAAAGCCACGACTGTAAGGAGAAAGCTGCTTCAAATGCACAAAAAAGGGTACCTCCAGCATCTCCATGTAAAATGGCACAAAATAAAATATACATTGTGTTTGCTTCAGTGCTTCACACAATGTTCTCTGTAGTCATTCTGATACCGGAAGCACAAAAAAAATCTTAAATATTTAAGCATGCTGTGCTGGTACTCCAGGCCATGCAATGATCAGTAGGTGCACTTAAATTTCCTCCCAACAACACCAGTTCAGTTGCTGTTGGAGACTGAAATTCACAAATAATCTCAGTTTTCATGTCATGCCCTCTATAAAATAGCAGCATCTCTGTTAGTCCTTGAGCAGTCCTCGTGGGTCAGTAACTACTGTCTGACTTCTATAAATGAAACCACATTCTGACAGTGCTGTCTTGGTGGGAGGATTATCTTTTGGGGATCACTAACCCTGGTAAAAATGAATATATAATATTCTCCAGGATCACAGAATAGAAATATCATCAGTATTGGTGATGCCTTTTGGGAAAAAGATTATGTCCTACCTACACCTGTAAAACTTATTGGTTAATAATAAAAAAACCCTCAATTTCTTTTTTTTGGCACGTTGATACGATCACTAATCCCCTCATTTTATATCAAATTTAAATAGAAATAATGAAAAATGTTTATGTGCTTCTCATAAATGTTAATCATGTTTGTGAGTGAGCAATTCCACTCCAGCACCTTCCCAATTCATTGCCGGTGACAGCCTGTGACACAGAAACCTCTCCTGTTTCTCTCCTGAACCCCCGCATGATCCGTGCCCCCGGGGTTTGTTCCATCTGCTGAAGGCCATCATGGGAACACGAGGCCACTGACTCATGGAGAGAGATCAGGCCTTCGATAACCTGCTTTCCACTGCCTTACCATGTCTGTAACATGTTTTTCTCCAGCACAATCATGGCTGGTTTTTCCATGTCTTGTCAGCCATCCGTAGTGAGTAGGATTCTTCCAGTTTCTTGGACTACATGTTTTTGTGGCTCTTGCATTATTCATGGGTGACACTGTGAGTATGTTGTGGGGAATTATTCTGAGGCTTTGAGCAGAAGCTGGACCTGCTTAAATCTAGATGTTGTCTGACTTGGTTTGGTGGAGCTTTTTATGCTAAAAGTGGTTCTGGGATCCTTTTAAAAGCTTACAGACAGTTCATAAAAGCATTAAATTAATGCATAGGGCTGTGACACCATCGCTGGGGCTCATTTGGTATTAAAAAATTCCACTTTTCCAGCAAACAGTTCTGTATTTGTACTTCTCTGAGCCTGTGCAAACACACCAGCTTATGGTGTTTTTTACTTGTGTCCTGACACAGGTGAGATGCCATTCCATGGAAACAACTCAACTTGTCTTATTCCACCCCCCTGTTAAACAGGCTTCCATGATGATCAGCGCTAAGTATCGGGCAAACAATTAGGCAGCAGGCTATAGTAAAATGGTAATTAAAAGCTTGATGGGGAAGAAGGAAAAAAAAGAAACAAAACCCCCTTTTCTTGCCTCAAGGGACTGGAAGCTGCACGCTGTGGTGCACATGGTGTATGCTCGCCTGCAACCATAAAAATACACCGTTCCCATGGTGCTTCCTGTGTCTAGTCTGAAAAGAGACAAGCAATGAGAGCGGGGGGGAAGCGCTTGATTTCCCCTGTTTCTTTATGTGCCACCAACACTGTTACCTTTGGTGGCCAAAGTTGACACATCTTTAATTTAAAAATTAAATTAAAAAAGCCACGTTCCTTCCTCTGGGAGTCGCAGTCAAGCACGAATGTTTAATTATGTCTTAATTCTCTCAGCTGTTGAGGCAGACAACTTTTGGGGTGTTATGAATGTCAGCGGGCTTTCATGGTTGCGAGCTAAAAAGAGATAAAAGCCACATTTGTGGTTTATGGATGTTAATTGCTGCTGCACTGAGGTGAGTGAGGGGGGCGGTTGAAAGGCTGGAGTGAGGCAGGAGAGGTGACAGAGCCTCGCTGGGGCGCTCAGCGAGGTTCCAGCGGTGCTGCAAGAACATGCACTTATCTGCCTGGAAAGGAAGTGCCGTTTTTTATCAGAATATTACATCTCCCAAGCCCAGCTCGAGCCCCGGCGCTCATGGGACTCGGGGTTATCTCACAACATCTGCAGAAGTTCACTGCAAGGGGATTTCTGTAGTGTTAAACCCAACAAGGAGCCTGTGCTGAACGGGTCAGGCTTCTCTGGGGGCTCTACTGGGACTGAAAGCCGCGTTTTTCTTATCAACAAACGATCCTCTTGACTTTGTTTGAACTCTTCAGACTGTGCCGTCAGCGGCAGGAATGCTGCCAGGCACGCTCGGTGACATCAACGGGGCGGTGGTGTCACTCAGCCTGTAAATGATTGACATCAGCTGGACTATCCTGAGCACTCAGCACTGACACAGACACTCGGATACTCTGATTGCCTGGAGATAATCAGAAAGTGCAGCTATTTCTCATTCTAATTAACCCATTATAGTGATTAGAAAATAGAATTTATTTTTGAGATATCCTGACTCCCAGTGGAAGCTCTCAGACAGAGCAAGGGCTGGAAAGAGGATGGATGCACAGAGTTATTCAATAGATTATAGGCTTCGTTCCATAACTTTTAAAACTCCTCTTTTTTTCACTTGTTCCAAAATGTGTATCTTGGATCCATACAAAATAATTCCCTGAAATTACAGGTGAGAGAAATATTTATTCCTCTAAGCATCGAAATTAAATCTAGTCTAAGACAGATGAGTTGTGATCCCTCCCTACTCGTCCCAGCAGAAAATAAGTGAAGATGTAGAAAACGGCCCTGAGAACTCAAATCACATGCTTTAGGAAATAATCAATTTTTGGAAATACAGATTAGTAAAAAGGAAATCAGTAATGGGGATGAGCCACATTTTGCCCCCAAACCAGGCTGTTCACTTGGCACAAAATGGGAGTTGAAGGGACAGGTTCACTGTTTATGCTGCTGGAAAAGTATCGGGAGAGGGAAACAGATCCACAAGAGTCAAACCTTTGCTAAAACATGTAGAAATAGTTCCCTGAGCATTGGAATTGATGGCTCTTGTGTCTCGTTCCTGACTGACTTTTAACTGAACCATGCAGAGTTTGCACCGGGTGCTCGGTGCTTGTTTCACCCGGGGCTCCCCGGGCAGGCGTTGCCGTCCCCATCAGGCTGCATTCGCTCCAGTTCTTGTTCCGGCTTTATTTCCTTCTCCTGCTCTGCAGCAGCGTTAGGAACTTGGTAAATTCGGAGCTGGACTCGCTGTACTCCCGCGGAGCAGCGTGTGGCTGCGCTCACCTGCCGTGTGTGCCAGCCGCGCTCCCCTCCTGCTCTCCTGGTGCAGGAGCTCCACCTCCAGGAGCGCCTCTGGGAGCTGCAGGTGCTCCCGGACCGGCGCTTTGAGTAATCCCGGTCTTCCAGGGAGGGTTGGATTTGGTGTGCAGGTCTGAATCGCAGACTCCCGGGAGCGTTTAGGCTGGGAAAGAGCTGTAAGATCAGAGTTCCTAAGGGAACACAGAGAGGATGCACTCGCTCCTCTAGAAGGCTATGCTGAAACTGAACTACAGATATTTGATTAAAGAACCTCAAATAGATGACACAGGTGTAATCTAAAATTCAAGTCAAGATTATTTACTACTGTAATTCTTTTATAGTTTAATCAAATCAGTGCACTGCTCAAGGCTTTCAAGAAGATTTGAACCAAGCTTCTACCTTCAGCCTGTATATGTTAAAATTCCTCAGATATTTATCACAGATTTCCCTGTTCTTCATATTATTTTATCTTATTTTCTCTCTATATTTAATTTTTCTTACAATAATATATTGCATTGTCAGGAAGGCTCCTGGGATATGAATGTACAAAGATTAAATGAAATTATACTTTGAATTTCTCAGGTTTGAAGTTCATTTGAAGCACAGTTGACCAGAGTCGACCGTGCCTGAGTGGTCACATTAGTGATTGGTCCCTTGATATAAGTAATGCCAGCGATTATCTGAATTTAACATGTGGCCTTTCTCAGTCTGACTGTTGGGTCCAGATGTTCTCTGATTAACTGTCTCATTGAAGTCTGATTTAACGGTTGTGATTGTATCTGCCTTGCTGGACTTCAGGAATTGTAATTTTAGAAATGTTTTCTCTGGGTGATGGTATCTTAACGGCAAAGGAAGGGAAGAGCTTATGCAGTTTCATCTTTTTCTGTGTTTTTTTGTAAGAAGGAGACTTTAAAGATATTCAAATCTGAAAGGATAACGTTAACAGGTGTCAAAACTAAAACAAATTTCATCTGGGACAGGTTGGAAAATCTGGGCCCTGCAGGCCTGAGGATGTGGGATGGCATTCCCTCTGTGCTCCCCTCCACTGGAGGTGTAGAAAGTTGAGTAAAAATGGCAAATTATTGTCTGCTTTAAAAATTAAACAACCAAAATAAAATCCCATGGTAGTTTCAGCATACAGTAGCCACAGCTTTCCAGCCCCTAGTCCAATTTGTCCCAGGGAAGGTCATTCTGCTTTCCCAAATTCTGTTTGTAGTTTCAGTTAAGAGCATTTAAATGCAGTTAAATGAAGTTAAATTCTGTTTCCTTCTCTAAACCCAGCACTGCACAGTGTTGCTGTGCAGTTTGTCCTGTTTTACTCCAGCCTTGGGAATGCTCAGTTTTGGGGAACATTTCTCCTTTGGCCCTATTTCTGTTAGTATAACTTCAACGTGATTTGGAAACCTTTTGAATGAAAATCCTAGGAAAACACTAGAATATGATTAGGCAGAAAATGATAATAGAAGGGAAACACTGTGTGTGAAATCATAGATTTCCACAGGAATATTAATCTTTATTTTCTTATAAATCATTGTCTTAAGTAAGATGCTTGAAGAACCAGTTACATAATTCAAGTTTCCTGACCCACACGAGCTTGGCAACGATGTGTGTTGTTTGGTTGGTGTTATTTTGCAATTAATTGTACAACCAGATAAATTACACTATGCTTTAATGATAGAGAGGCACTGGTATTAATGAAGTAGAAAATACACATCTGAGCACTTGGAAAATGATGCCTGGCTGATTTTTTTTTATTTTCTTTCCAATTCTCAGCGCTGCATTTCAATTTGATTTGTTTCTATTTTTGTTTCAAGTCACAATAAAACCAAGGAGACTCATTACCATTGAGCCTGCACTCCACAAAGGGGGATGATGAAAGTTTCTCTCCTATATTTAGAAGTAAAATTTCCACCAGGTGCATTCTGCACTGGGTCATTTAGGAATTACCACTCACGTCTGCTTTACAAAGTATCTAAACAAAATAATTACTAGGTGTTTGTATAAAAACGAGCATTGAAGAACAGTACTAAGAAAATACCAAAAGGCACAAAGATAAAATAAACCCAAAGCCAATATATCCAACTAATAAATGTAATATTTGGGACTTTTAGTGCAGGAGCCTCTGCCTTGGCCTGTAGTGACACAAAAAAGGACCCGAGGGATGGGACAGGCCCAGTGTCTGCACCCTGCAAGGTGTCACCATGTCCTGGTTGGGGTGGTTGTCTCTGATGTCTGGCTGGAAGTTAATTCTGCTGTGAGGTGATCGCTCTTTTTTGTTGGCAAACAATGATCTCATAAAAGCTGTTAGGAATTAAAGGAGCCCAGGCTGGAGTCAGAGGGAAAACAAACCAGGGTGGGCCAAAAATGCTTGAAATCCTTTCCCTTCCCTAGATGGATACCTGAAGTGGGGTAGAAGAAAAACATGGAGAAAAGTTGTCTTAACTCTGATAGTGTTGCCTCATAAAAAAAAGAAAAATCTCGTGTTGCTATTGTGTCACTTCACATTTTATAATTCCCCATTTGTTACAGTCTCCAAATTCTCAGTACATACATGTTATTGTTTTCTTCTTGTTGTTTGAGGAAAAAAAACTTAGGCATAGCATTGTTTATTTTAATTGTTTTCCCCTGGTTTATAATTTTTATGGGATGTACTGCTCTCTTTATTCACTAAAGAACATGGAAAATTTTTATTCATGACTTTTCTTTGCCTTCAGTGTGTTGATTCCACTGCTGAGGTGTTTCTCACAAACATGCAGGATTCTGCCTTGAATTTGGAAACTCCACTGACTTTTTCAGCTTCACCACTCTGTCTCAGGCTGGGTTAGGTACAGGAGTGTCTCATTCTGGGAGGGGAGCAGCTCTGGCATGTGTCTGTAGGGTTTTGTGGGGATAACGGTGATGAATCATCAGTTAATACCTGTCAAACCCAGGTAGTCACAAGAAGCCTCCAATATGCCCCGTATCGACTCCCTTCTTGTTCCTCGGCATCTGAATCCCATTAACAGCTGTCAAAACCTGGTAAACTATTTATATGCTTTCACAATTTGTTTAATTGGATAGTTAGGAAATGGCATACAAGAAAAGCTTTCCTTTTTCCTTTTTTTTTTTCCTTTAGTCTGGCTGAACATCTGTAGCATTAGGGGCTCATTATCTCTGAATTGGCACAGCAAATCAGCAGCATCATTAAAATGCCACATTAAGATGATTAAGTTTCTTTGTTACCCAGTTGACTTTTTGCATGTGCTGAGGATTTCACGATTATGACCCCACTCCTTGTAAAACACTTGAGCTACATCACCCTTTCCTGCCGTTGTCTTTAATGGCTTCTGGGTTTAATTCCTGGTGCTTTTCCGATCGCTCCTGGTAAACTTTGCTTAACAACAGGACAAAACTTATGTTCTCTCCTCTGTATTTGATGCCAGAGTCTCAGACCAAATGGAGATTTTGGGGGGTTTTCCTTCTGAAACTTCCTCCTAGAGAAAAACAGCTAAGTTTCAGAAACCTTCCTACTTGACCTAATTATTTGGCTCTCTCAACTTTTTTATTTCTGCATTTTCAGCCTGGAGGAGAGAGGTTGTATGGAGATGTCAGAGCAGCCATCCAGTATCTGAAGGGAGCTAAAAGAAAGCACAGAGGGGCTCTGCTTCAGGAACAGGAGTGACAGCATTAGAGGGAATGGCTTTAAGCTGAAAAAGAGGAAATTCCTGTTGGATATATGGGAGAAATCCCTCCCTGGGAGGGTGGGGAGGCCCTGGCACAGAGAAGCTGTGGCTGCCCCATCCCTGGGAGTGTCCAAGGCCAGGCTGGAGGGGGCTTGGACCAACCTGGAAGAGTGGAAGATGTCCCTGCCCAGGGCAGGGGGTGGGACTGAATGAGCTTTAATGTTATTCCAACACAAACCCTTTGTGATTCTATCATTTTATAGAGCACACACAAGCACTGTTTGGGTGGTGACTCAGTCTGGAGTTGCCACCGCAGCTTTATTTTGGATTTTTTCCAGAACCCATTGTTTTTACAGTGTTTCAGGTGAAACAAAAATATTACTCTGGAGTATGTCTTTCATCTTGTAATCATCTCCCCAGGAAATGAAACCATGTGCATCAGCCTTAACGCATCATACCAGCACTTTGTTCTGTAAAAGCTGCAGCTTTTTTTTCTCAGTGTATATTAACTCCATGAACTGCCTCAAGAAAAATAGTTCCCTGGCTTGGACTCCATGAATGCTTTTTTTTCTCTTACAACCTCTTTACTTGCCTAATAGAAGACATGATAGCACTTACTTTTTCCACTGTGGGAACTTTATTAGTGTTTTTAGGGATAATTGTGTTTTTCCTCAGTTAAATTTCCCTATTCTACATGAAGTCACAGCTTCCTTCCTCTTGATTAAGGCAGACCAGCCTGGAAACTCCCTGATCTAATAAAATATGTTGATATGATTTTTAAGTGACAGATACAAACCTTCCACACAGCTGCCAATCTCCTGATCACATGGTATTCCCTGTGCATGCCAGTACAGAGAAAAGTCTGGGCTGAAAAAGTAATCTGGTGGCTCCAGACTCTACAATGACTTGGTTAATTTTAGTCCAACCTATACCAAGCCATCTTTTCCTCAGACTGCTTTGTACCAAAGCTGTCTCCTGTCTGGCTGTCAGGAGGTGAAGTAGGCTCTAAACCATAACAGGTGAAAAAATCCCAACTTTTCTGATTTATATTTGGGTTTAAAAAGCCTCTTCCCTTGTGGCTTCTCTTAGTCCCAGTCATCAGAAAGTGAATTTTTCTGTGGAAGTCCTTCAAATACCTCCAGGAAAACACTCGAACTTTGGGTGCCATGGACAGCTGAAACAGCCCCTGTTTTTTGCAGAGGCAGTGATGGAAAAGCCTTGATCAAAACTCAGGTGCATCCTCCTCTGCTACTACAAGGAAACAAAAGCCTTATGGAAACTGCAGAGGTGATTCTTTTCCATGGTGGGATCATAAGAAGATTTACCCAGTTTGCACCAGTCCCCAAGGATGTGCCATGGGGGGCTCAAACCAGTGCTCACACTGTACCACACAGACCCTGGCACAGCTCTGGAGCTGTGAGCCAAGAACTGTGGTGAGAAAGAGCAGCAAATGGCACAGAAGCCTCCATTGGAGGTCACAGCTTGGCCTCCACTGCTCAACAACCGCGTGTGATGCAGATGAAAGGTGAGACGTTAAGTAGAAAGTGGGAATTGAAATTGTTTCTGAAAGCACCAACAAGGTGCAGCTGCACCGGGTACTTCCTTTTACCAGGCTGGGCAGGATGTAGCAAATTATTTTGGAACGGCCTCCTTTTGAGAGGGAAAAAAACAACCAACCAACCAACCAGCCAACCAACCGAAAAAGCTTCTTTTTTTTTTTTTTTTTTTCTGGGAAAGGGATGGGTGTTGAAATCTGCTTTCAGCAACTGGCAATAGTTTTTCCTTGGAATGATGAAAATGGTTGTATAAACTAATTTTGAAGGAGTCTTGATAGCAAGATCACCTTCACACCCTCGGACATGTAGTTGGCAGCAGAAGGCAACTGCAGAGGAAGCCCTGTTTCTGTGGAAGCAGGAATCCATGGGATGTGAAGCACAGCTGGTACTGAAGGATTTAAAAAGAAAAAGAGCCCATTTTTGGGTGAATCTGGAGCTCCCTGTGATTCTCTGAACAAACACCTAAACCCACTTGAGCTCATCCAGGACTGGAGCAGAAACTCCCAACAGCAGAATCTAAATATTTTCCAGGACAGGGGATTAAAAACACACAGTATGGGAGAAAACTCAATTCTTCCATCAATATCTCCATCCAAGGAG